>NC_067441.1:8966281-10382952 GCF_009764475.1 Pristis pectinata
GGAAACAGGCCCTTCGGCCCAACTGGTCCATGCCTAATAATCCAAGCTAGTCCCATGTGCCCATATCCCCTCTAAACCTTTCCTATCCATGTACCTGTCCAAATGTCTTCCAAACGTAATTGTACCCGTCTCTACCACTTCCTCTGGCAGCTCGTTCCATAGACCCACCACCCGCTGTGTAAAAAAAGTTGCCCCTCAAGTTGCCCCTCTCAACTCAAACCTATGCCTTCTAGTTCCTGATTCCCCAGCCCTGGGGAAAAGACTGTGCGCATTCACCCTATCGACGCCCCTCATGATTTTATACACCTCTATAAGGTCACCTCTCACACCGACCTTGACTGGTGGTGGTGTGAGGCATCGGGTCAATCAGGCCCCTCACTCCCAGCCTCCCTCTCCCTCTCGTCTCCCCGCCTCTCTCTCCCTGTCTCTCTTGCTTTCTCTCCTCCTCCCACTTCCGTCCCCCTCTCTCCCTTCCCCCTCTCCCTTTCCCCCTCTCCCTTCCCCCCTCTCCCTTCCCCCCTCCCTTTCCTCCTCTCGCTTTCCCCTCTCCTTTCCCCCTCCCCCCCTCTCTTTTCCCCCCTCCTTCCCCCTCTCCCTTTTCCCCCCCTCCCTTTCTCTCTCTCTCTTTCCCCCTCTGACTTGGATAACACTCTGAGGAGGGTGACCCTGGCAGTAAGTGTCCTCTCTGGTGCACAGCGGAGAGCTGGGATGCAGCAAACCAGGAATACTCCGTCTCCTGGGGCGCTAGTCAGAGCCACATTCCAGCTCCCCACGCTCAGCGCTCAGTCCCAACACCAGCTTTGGAAGATTCTGCCTTAGAGGAATCCGTGTTTAATGCACAGTTTTGCCTTAACTTCAAAGAGATAAATTTAGTTTACTCTCAGTTTTGCTTCAGACTGTGTAAGAGTCAATTAAGTAACTCAGCTCCAGATTAAATATTACATCTCACAGATCTCGTTCCCAAAACACAGCCAGGGAGTTTTTTTGAAGTGACACTTTTGATCTGTGAAGGATTAATCCACTGCTTGTGTTTTCCACATCACCATGGAGACACTAGTGTTTGTCATTTGTAGAGTTTGTTCTGTAATTACATTGACTCCGATTTTGCCTTCACTGTCAGAGGTACATCAGACCCTGCGGGGTTGGACTACCACGTGAGGATCAACAACTCTCAAATATCCTTTCACAGGAGATGGGGTTGGGGTGAAGGGGAGGTGGAGGTGGACGAGGGAGAGGGAGAGAGAGGGGGAAAGGAGGGGAAAAGAGAGGGGGAAGGGAGAGAGAGGGACAGAATTGAAGGAGAGAAAGAGCAAAAGAGAGTGAGAGGGAGGCGGGGGGACGAGGGGGAGAGAGAGGCGGGGGGACGAGGGGGAGAGGGAGGTGGGGGGACGAGGGGGAGAGAGAGGCGTGGACGAGGGGGAGAGGGAGGTGGGGGGACAAGGGGGAGAGGGGCAGGGGGACGAGGGCGAGGGGGAGGCAGAGGGACGAGGGGGAGAGGGAGGCGAGGGGACGAGGGGGAGAGGGAGGCAGGGGGACGAGGGGGAGAGGGAGGCAGGGGGACGAGGGGGAGAGGGAGGCAGGGGGACGAGGGGGAGAGGGAGGCGAGGGGACGAGGGGGAGAGGGAGGCGGGGGGACGAGGGGGAGATGGAGGCGGGGAGACGAGGGGGAGGCGGGGGGAAGAGGGAGAGACAGGCGGGGAACGAGGGGGAGAGGGAGGCGAGGGGACGAGGGGGAGAGGGGCAGGGGGATGAGGGCGAGAGGGAGGCAGGGGGACGAGGGGGAGAGGGAGGTGAGGGGACGAGGGGGAGAGGGAGGCGGGGAGACGAGGGGGAGGCGGGGGGAAGAGGGAGAGACAGGCGGGGAACGAGGGGGAGATGGAGGCAGGGTGACGAGAGGGAGAGGGACAGGGGGACGAGGGGGAGAGGGAGGAGGGGGGATGAGGGGGACAGAGGGGCAGGGGGACAAGAGGGAGAGAGAGGCAGGGACGAGGGGGAGAGGGGGAGGGGGAGAGGCGGGGGACGAGGGGGAGAGGGGGACAAGGGGAGAGGCGGGGGACGAGGGGGAGAGGGGGAGGGGGAGAGGCGGGGGACGAGGGGGAGAGGGGGACAAGGGGAGAGGCGGGGGGCAAGGGGGAGAGGCGGGGGGACGAGGGGGAGAGGGAGGTGGGGGGACGAGGGGGAGAGGGAGGTGGGGGGACGAGGGGGAGAGGGAGGTGGGGGGGACGAGGGGGAGATGGAGGTGGGGGACGAGGGGAGGCAGGGGGACGAGGGGGAGAGAGGGGCAGGGGGCAAGGGGGAGAGGAGGCAGGACGAGGGGAGTGGGAGGCGGGGGTACGAGGGGGAGAGGGGCAGGGGGAACGGGGAGGTGGGGGGACGAGGAGAGAGGGGCAGGAGACGGGCGGGAGAGGGTAGGCGGGGGGAACGAGGGGGGGAGAGGGGCAGGGGGACGGGGGAGGCGGGGGGACGAGGGGATGAGGGAGGCGGGGGGACGAGTGGGGGAGAGGGGCAGGGGGACGGGGGAGGCGGGGGGACGAGGGGAGAGGGAGGCGGGGGTCGAGAGGGAGCGAGGGGCCTGATTGATGCTCCAACATCTCCTGTGACCATCCAGGAGAGTGCCTCATTCACCTCCTCAACACTCACTCCCTCCATCACAGCAAGTGTTTACTGCTTACACCATTCACTGCAGTAGAGTCATAAATTCGTACAGCACAGAAGAAGGCCCTTTGGCCCACCACATCCATGCTGACCTTGATGCCCACCTACACTAATCCCATTTGTCTGCATTGAGACCGTTGTCCTTCTATACCAACTTCTATTGATGCACCATAGAAAGCATCCTGCCTGGGTGCATCACGGCTTGGTACGGCAACTGCTCTGCCCAGGACCGCAAGAAACTGCAGAGAGTTGTGGACACAGCCCAGCGCGTCACGGAAACCAGCCTCCCCTCCTTGGACTCTGTCTTTACCTCTCACTGCCTTGGCGAAGCAGCCGACATAATCACAGACCCCACCCACCCGGGTCATTCTCTCTTCTCTCCTCTCCCATCGGGTAGAAGATACAGGAGCCTGAGGGCACATACCACCAGGCTTAACGACAGCTTCTACCCCACTGTGATGACTATTGAACGGTTCCCTTATATGATGAGATGGACTCTGACCTCACGGTCTACCTTGTTGTGACCTGCACCTTATTGCACTGCACTTTCTCTGTAGCTGTGACACTTTACTCTGTACTGTTATTGTTTTTACCTGTACTACATCAATGCACTCTGTAATAACTCAAATGTATCTGCACTGTGGAATGAATTGACCTGTATGATCACTATGCAAGACCAGTTTTTCACTGTACCTCGGTACAAGTGACAGTAATAAACCAACACCAGTACCCTGCCTATGTAGGTGCCTGTCTAAATGTTGCGACTGTATCTGATTCCAGCCCACCTCCTCTGGCAGCAAGCTCCAGATGTCAACTTACTCCTCAAAAAACCTACCCCTCAGATCCCCTTTAAAGCTCCTTCCTCTCACCTTACACCTGTGCCCCTTGTTTTTGACACCCCTGCAGTGGGAGGAAGATTTTGACCATCTGCCCTGGCTCTGCCTCTCATAATCTTACACACCTCCATCAGGTCACCCCTCGGGCCTCCTTCGCTCCAGCGACAACAAGCCCAGCCGGACCAGTCTCTCCCCATGACTAAAGTCCTCCAATTCAGGCAACACGCTGGTGAGTCTCCTCTGCACCCTCTCCAGTGCAGCCACGTCTTTCCTACAGTGCGGCGACCAGAACCTCACTCAGTGCTCCAAGTGTGGCCGAACCAGTGTTCTGTAAGGTTTGCAACATAACCGCCCAACTTTTATGATATCTGCCCTGACCCATGAAGGCCAACATGCCCTACGCCCTTCACCACCACCCTACCTGCATTGCCACTTTCGGGGAGCTATGGACTTGGACTCCTCGGTTCTCTGTTCAACTACATTCCTAAGGACCCTACTGGATGTGTCCTACCCCTATTGAGTTCCCAGAACGCATCTCCTCACAATTGGAATTGGTTTATTATTGTCACTTGTACCGAGATTAAACCCCCATTTGCCATCGTTCCACCCAGATCCACCCCCTGATCTATGCTCCTTTAGACGTATCGTTGCCTTCAAACCATTCACATCTTTGAAGCAACCTGCACAACCTCAGGATAGCAAGTCTATGATCACTTTGCACAATAGTGGACCTTTTTTGGTTCTAATTGTGTTCTTTCTTGTAAAAGTTGTGCATAATTTATGGTTTCCTTGTGAATGCTGCTCTGTGCCTGTGATGCCGCTGCAGGTAAGTTTTTTCATTGCACCTGTGCACACATGGACTTGCGCGTATTATGACAATAAACTCGACTTTGACACCCTTAGTAACTTGGAGACACCAGAGACTGCAGATGCTGGAACAACACACGATCTGCTGGAGTCCTGATGCAGGGTTTTGACCAGAAACGTCAATGACTTCGCCCCCTCCCAGATGCTGCTCGACCCGCTGAGTTCCTCCAGCAGATTGTTAGTTGCTCAACAGCTCTTTGGAAGCGTCTCCTCGAATTGTGACCTCTGACACCAAGGACGGCAGGCACAGGAGAACCCCACCAGTTCTGCTCTTCCCCAAGCCCACACTCCACCCCGACCCGGGCACAGATCAACGTTCCGCCATGGGTCAGTTTTGCGACAGTGCCCCTCAGCAGTGATTCTACACAGACTTCTGTAGGTCAAGGTGAGCCCTTGCCCCTTCCCCATTACCGCCCACCCCCAGCTCAAGGCGAACTCTGGATGGGCCACAAACGCCATCCACCCGGACATCACCAGCACGAGCGAGAAGGACCAGTCCCTGCCCATTCACCAGACGGGAGCGCCCTCCAGTGGGGTGTGCAGGCACTAACTGGAACTGCAGGGCGATCGTTGGTGTCGAACCACCCCACCGAGTCCCCCAGCAGAGAGTGCTGCTGCCTCACAGCTCTGGGACCTGGGTTCAGTCCCGACCTCGGGAGATTGTCTGTGTGGAGACTGCACATTCTCCCCCTCCCTCTCCCTCTGTTCTCCGGTTTCCTCCAACGTCCCACAGTTGTACTGGTTCATTACAAGTTACCCCAAGTGTTGGCTATTTGTCAGTCACCCAATGTTGCTGGTTAGTTGTAAGTTACCCCTAGTACTAGTTAATTATGTTACTCCTAGTCCTGGTTAATTATAAGTTACCTCTAGTGCTGGTTAACCATAAATTACTCCATGCTAATTAATTACAAGTTACCCCAAGTGCTGGTTAATTATGTTACCCCGAACTGCTGCTTAACTCTAGGTTACCCCTAGTGCTGGTTAGTTGTGTTACCCCAAGTGCTAGTTAATTACAAGTTACCCATTGTGCTGGTTAATTGCAAATGACCGTTATTGCTAGTTAATGACAAAAAGAATTAAATTGAAGATGATGGGCATGTGACAGAGAATAAGTTGCAGGGATACAGGGAACTATGGAGGTGGGGAATGGACGGATAAGGTTCCTGTGCTGGGAGCTGGCATGGACCTGATGGATCGAATGGCCTCCTTCTGTGTAATAATAAGTACTGTGGAACTTTGAAGAGTCGACCTCCTGTTGAGGAGTACGGTGGGCATCAACATGAACTGCAGTCAGAACCAAGGTGCTGTGGGAGAGCCGGGGGGGTGGGTGGGGGGGCGGGGCAGGGAGGAGCCACAGAGTGCGGGAGGGGTGGATGTATGTGGGGAAGCTCTGGGTGTAGCCCAACACCCAGCCACAGAGCAGAAACCTCACTCTGAGGTACGTGCACAGCCAATTCCTTCTGTGACCGAGGAGAGCGGAGGGTCTGACACCCCTGAAACAATGAGCCCAGTGTTGGAGACTCCGGAGGGGAGGACGTGCTGGGTTCCACTCAGTGACCCTTGGCAACACAGCTCTTTGGGCTGCACAATGGCCCAGCTCCAGAGACCCGGGTTCAATCCCGACCTCTGGCGCTGTGTGTGGTGTGTGTGTGTGTGTGTGTGTGTGTGTGTGTGTGTGTGTGTGTGTGTGTGTGTGTGTGTGTGTGTGTGTGTGTGTGTGTGTGTGTGTGTGTGTGTGTGTGTGTGTGTGTGTGTGTGTGTGTGTGTGTGTGTGTGTGTGTGTGTGTGTGTGTGTGTGTGTGTGTGGAGTTTGCACGTTCTCCCTCTGACCGTGTGCTCTGGTTCCCTCTCGCATCCTGACGACGTGCATATCTTTTTTCCCAAGGTCAAGATGTCTAATACTAGAGGACATGCATTTAAGGTGAGAGGGGGAAAGTTCAAAGGAGACGTTGTGGGGTCGAAGTATTTTTACACAGAGAGCGGTGGGTGCCTGGAACGTGCTGCCGGGGGGGGGGGGGTGGAGGCAGATACGATAGAGGGGTTTAAGAAGCTCTTAGAAAGGCACATGGGTGTGCAGAGAATGGAGGGATATGGACCTTGTGCAGGCAGAAGGGATTAGTTTAGTTAGGCGTTTAATTCCCAGTTTAATTAGTTCGGCACAACCTGGTGGGCTGAAGGGCCTGTTCCTGTGGTGTTCCATGTACCTGGGGAAGGGTGGGAGTGAGGGGTGAGGCAGGTTTCCGACAGCAGTCCCACATTCCCTGCTGCAGTCCGTGTCTCTTACCTGCGGCGTGAAAGAGGGAGAGCGTCCGCGAGGTGTGGAGAGGGATCAGGACCCGCAGCAGGAACTGCTTGTGTTCGGCTTTAAGCGGGGAGAGCGAATCCGTTGATGATGCTGTGGGGAAAGGAAGGAAGACCGACTTCAGATCAGAGGCTGGGCGCAAACAACCAGTGGGCTTACACAACCACTGGGCTTACACAGACACTGGGCGCACGACCGCCGGGCCCACACGACCGCCGGGCCTAAACCAACACTTCCACAGGGACTAACTTCCACTGTAATGGCCCAGGCCACTCGGCTGATGGCTGAAGCCAGCCACTCCGCGTAGAGCCACTCCGCCTCCTGCCACGGGCACTGGGGGAAACTCGAACGCAACGTCTGAAGGATCAGCGAAGCAGCTCTCACCTTCCCAGGATCTCCAGCAGCTCTGCCACTCCGTTGAAGTGTTCCAGACTCGTATATAACCTTCGGAAAGATCAAACAGCCGTGAACAAGGTCCCACCGCCATCTGTCAGTAACCCTCTCATTCAATCGTTTCTATCTGCTTGAGAGCTTTCTCCCTGCCCTAGCCCAATATGGCTACGGGATGGGTGATTGACTCTCCCCGTAAGTAGTGAGTGACGGGTTTGAGGAGAGAGAGAGCACAACAGCAACAAGTAGCACAGTGTTAAACAGGACCTGACAGACAGAGAGAGTACAAGATGGTGTAAGACAGGCTAACAATGCAGGTATATAAATGCAAGGTGCATTAATCAAGGCAGGGGAGCTGCCGGTGCTATTAACCACGGAGGACAGGCTGCATGAAGACAGGTAGCCCTGGAAACACTCGGCAGGTCAGGTAGCATCTTTGGGAAGAGAAACAGTTGACATTTCAGGTGAAAGTTATGACAGAACATAGAACAGTTCAGGAACAGGCCCTTCGGCCCACAAAGTTGTACCCAACTAATTAAATAAGATACCTTTATAAGTCACATGTACGTCGAAACACACAGTGAAATGCGTCATTTTGTGTAGAGTGTTCTGGGGGCAGCCCGCAAGTGTCGCCACACTTCCGACGCCAACATAGCATGCCCACAACTTCCTAACCCGTACGTCTTTGGAATTTGGGAGGAAACCGGAGCACCTGGAGGAAACCCACGCAGACACGGGGAGAACGTACAAACTCCTCACAGACAGCGGCGGGAATTGAACCCGGGTCACTGGCGCTGTAATAGCGTCACACTGACCGCTACACTACACCTAATCCCTTCTGCCTGACAAAGATCTATCCAGGTGTCAAAAAACCTGCCCCGCACACTTCCTTTGAACTTACCCCCTCTCACCTTAAATGCATTAGACATTTTGACCCTGGGAAAAAGATACCGGCTGGCTACCCTATCTATGCCTCTCATAATTTCATAAACCCCTATCAGGTCTCCCCTCAGCCTCCACCGCTCCAGAGAAAACAACCCAAGTTTGTCCAACCTCTCCTTATAGCTCATACCCTCTAATCCAGGCAGCATCCTGCTGAACCCCTTCTGCACCCTCTCCAAAGCCTCCACACCCTTCCTGGAATGGGGCGGCCAGAACTGAATGCAAGACTCCGGATGTGGCCTAACCACAGTTGTATAAAGCCGCAACATCCTGACTCTCGAACTCAGTGCCTTGACTAATAAAGGCAAGCATGCGTACGCCTTCTTTACCATCCTATCAACCGGGACCCCAAGATCCCTCTGTACATCAAAGCTGTTAAGGGTCCTGCCATTAACTGCATACTTTCCCCTTACAATTGATCTCCCAGAGTACAACACCTCACACTTGCCTGCACTAAACTCCATGACGGAGGCTCTTTGACATGAAACGTTAACTCTCTCTCCCCACAGATGTTACCTGACCTGCTGAGTGTTTCCAGCATTTTCTGTTTTATTTCAGACTTCCAAGTCATTCTCTCTTCTCTCCCCTTCCATCAGGTAGAAGATACAGGAGCCTGAGGGCATGTACCACCAGACTTAGGGACAGCTTCTGCCCTACTGTGATGAGACTACTGAGCGGTTCCCTTATACAATGAGATGGACTGACCTCACGATCTACCTTGTTGTGACCTTGCACCTTATTGCACTGCACTTTCTCTGTAGCTGTGACACTTTACTCTGTACTGTTATTGTTTTTACCTGTACTACCTCAATGCACTCTGTACTAACTCAATGTAACTGCACTGTGTAATGAATTGACCTGTACAATCGGTTTGCAAGACAAGTTTTTCACTGTACCTCGGTACAAGTGACAATAATAAACCAATGCCATCTGCAGGACTTTTTTCCCAGGCTAACATGGGCTCCAAATACATGTGACGTGACGTGTTCAGAAGAGATGGGGAAGACAGGAGTGGGGTTAGGGTGGGGAGGAGGATATTGAAGTACTGGAAAGACGATGTACTTGGCCCTTTGTACATCGGTCCCCCATTTACAAAGTACTCTGCTGCTCTGCACACCCATCTGAATAACTTCCCATTTTTCTATGTTACGTCCCATCCACCATGTCCTTGCCCACTCAGTCTGCTTGTTGACATCCTCTTGAAGCCCCACTCACAATCCCACCGCATCAGCAAACTCGAAAATATGACGTTTGCTCACCTTGGCCTGACCTTTGATAAGCCCTGGGGCCCAGTACACCACCGATCACAACCTGGCAGACCAAGACAGATCTAGAACCTAGACAGCCGGTATCTTTTCCTGGGGTTGAAATGCCTAATACTAGAGGGCATGCATTTAAGGTGAGAGGGGGTAAGTTCAAAGGAGATATGCGGGGCAAGTCTTTTTGTTCCACACAGTGCTGCCAGGGGTGGGGGTGGAGGCAGATACGATAGAGGTGTTTAAGTAGCTCCTGGATAGGCACGTGGATGTGCGGAGAATGGAGGGATGTGGACATTCTAAAGGCAGAAGGGACCAGTTTAGCAGGCTATGGGCAGGCACAGTAGTGTAGCAGTTAGCGTGACGCTTTACAGCGCCAGTGACCCAGGTTCAATTCCAGCCACTGTCTGTACGGAGGTTGTACGTTCTCCCCGTGTCTGCGTGGGTTTCCTCCGGGTGATCTGGTTTCCTCCCACATTCCAAAGACGTACGGGTTAGGAAGTTGTGGGCACGCTATGTTGGCACCGGAAGCGTGGTGACACTTGCGGGCTGCTCCCCAGAACACTCTACACAAAAGATATATTTTTCACTGTGTGTTTCAATGTACATGTGACTAATTAAAAAATCTTATCTTTTAATTACTAGTTTAATTACAGACCCAGTTCTCTACCCACATCAGTACATTACCCCAATTCAATGTGCTCTAACCTTGTTGACTAAAACATAGGCCTTATGGAAACCCTTCTCATAACCCAAGTGCAGTAGAAGCACTGGTTCCCCCTTATCTATCCTACCAGTCACATCCTCCAAGAACTTTTATATAGTCAAACAGTAACCTTCTTTCATAAATCCATGCCTCCTCTGCTCAGTCCTGCTATTCTTCCCAAGGTCTTCTGTTATTACAGCCTACGTTATAGACAGCAGCACTTTCTGGGCAGTCGTTTCCCCATTTTCCGGGACTTTCCGTGAGTTTGTTCCCTGCATTACTACTGCTAATTCGACTTGTCCAGTGTACGTGTAGGTTACAGTTTTTTTACACAGAGAGTGGTGGGTGCGTGGAACGCACTGCTGGCAGAGTTGTGGGGGCAGATACATTAAGGACATTTAAGGGACTCTTAGATGATAGAAAAATGGGGGGCTATGTGGGAGGGAAGGGTTAGATAGATCTTAGAGCAAGATAAAACGTCGGCACAACATCGTCCGTAATGTGCTGTAATGCTCTATGTTCTATATTACTGTACAGGCCGACAGGGTTAAGAACATCTGACTTATGGACAGCCCCTATATATGGAGCCCCCACATTATTAAATTCAAAAGTCCAAACTAGTTTCCTCTCTCTCTCCACTTTCAGTAGTTGTTCTTTCTTGTCAGTCTCACGTGTTTTTGATGACATTCACTACAATACTGCGGAGGGGTGGTTACCACGTCGAGTGACTTTTGGGCATTTTCGGACTTACAGACAAGATTGACTTAGGGACGTCTGCGGAAACAGAACCCATTCATTACCTGGGATGGCCTGTAATCCCACTTTTAATGCCCTTCTAATTCCCTGAATCACGCCATGCCCAACGTTACAACTACTGGGTCTGGAAGGCACTGCCAGAGAAGTAGTGGAGGCAGACTCAGTAATGAAGCTCAGAGGCATAAGTTTCTGAAATGAAGCAACTCGTAGAGCTATGGGCTCAGTGGAGGGGAGTGGGATTACCTGTACTGCTTTTACATAAGGCCAGTCTGGACTGGATGGGCAAAGGGGCCTCTACTGGTGCAGGAGTCTGTGAATTCTCCCACTGTGATTGGACGGTAGGCTCTGTGAATTCTCCCTTTGTGATTGGACGGCAGGCTGTGATCTCTCCCACTGTGATTGGACAGCAGGCTCTGTGATCTCTCCCACTGTGACTGGATGGCAGGATCTGTGAATTCTCCCATTGTGACTGGACATCGCCGTCTGTGAATTCTCCCATTGTGATTGGACGGCAGGCTCTGTGATCTCTCCTGTTGTGACTGGACGGCAGGCTCTGATTTATTCCTGCAGTGCATGCCTGTACTGCTGTCACTCACATAGGGGCCAGCAGGTGGGGGCCCTGAGCAACATTCCCCAGCACTGATAATGGATGGAGCTGGGCCAGGTATCTGCAGTGAGATGGAGATTGAGACGGAGAGAGAGAGAGAACTGAGAGAGAGAGAGAGACTGAGAAAGAGAGAGAGGGGGGGGAGGAGGGGGGAGGGGGAGAGAGAGAGAGAGAGGAGGGAGAGATGGGAGAGAGAGGGAGGGAGAGAGAGAGAGGGAGAGAGAGAGGGAGGGGGGGGGGGGGGGGGGGGGGGGGAGAGAGAGAGAGAGAGAGAGAGAGAGAGAGAGAGAGAGAGAGAGAGAGAGAGAGAGAGAGAGAGAGAGAGAGAGAGAGAGAGAGAGAGAGAGAGAGAGAGAGAGAGAGAGAGAGGGAGGGAGAGGGAGAGGGAGAGAGAGAGAGAGGGGAGAGGGAGGGGGGGAGAGGGGGAGAGAGTCACAGAGCCTGGGATTAAAAATAGCTGCCAGCATTTGAGAAATGTCAGAGAGTGCCAGCAGGGGAGAGCGGCAGATCCTGCGGAAGTTGGGGGCACAGTGGCACAGGAGGGGAGAAGGGAGGGATCAGGAGTGTGCAAGTATCGTCCACAGAATGGGAGAGAGGGGGAAGGGGGGGAAGGAAGAGGGGGTAGGGGGTGAGGGGAAAGATGGGGAAGGGGAAGGACAGGGGTGGGGGGAGAGGGACGGGCAGGGTGAGGGAGGGATGATGGTGAAGGGGAGAGGAGGGGGAGAGGGAAAGGGGGAGGAGAGGGGAGGAGAGACTGTGAGGGGAGCAGGGTGAGGGAGGGGAAAACGAGAGTGAGCAGCTGGGGAGGGGAGGGGAGGGAAGGAGGGGAGAGGGGAGGGGGAACAGCGAGGGAAGAGAGGAGGGGGAGCGGGGTGAGGGAGGGGAGAGGAAGAGAGCAGCTAGGGATGTGGGCGTGAGCAGACTTCAGACTCACCATAAAAATATATTATTGATCTGTTTCCGGATGAAGGCCCGGAGCCCGAGGAACTTTCCATAGATACGATGCAGGACGGTTTTCAGGAAGTCCCGCTCCCGTGGGTCCTCACTGTCGAACAGCTCCAACAGCTGCAAGGGGTGGGAGAGAGGCCAGAGTGAGTGAGGCGATCCCCAGGGGAGGGGTGTTGGGCGGAGTGGGGCAGTGATCCCCAGGGGTAGGAGTGTCAGGGGGAGCGGGGCGGTGATCCCCTAGGGGATGGGTGTCGGGGGGAGCGGGGCAGCAAGAAGGAGGGGTCAAGCTACGCCTCCTTACCTGGAGGACGAATTTCTGGTCGATGTAGCGTTTAGCGATCGCTGGCTGGAAATCTGGGCTCTCCAGGAACCGCAGGAAGAACTCGTAGACCAGCTGTAAGGGAGCACAGAGCCTGGTTAAACCCCCTGTACCGGGAGGTCCCCGTCACGACACCTGGGGCAACGGGACGCTCAACACAGAGCCAGACCGGGCGGGGAGGGCGAGGTAGGGACAGAGAGAGAGGCAATGGGGCTGGAGAGACAGAGGGACGGTGGGAGGGAGAGAGGGATAGGAGGAGGGAGGGAGAGGGAAAGGGTTGGGGAGGGAGAAAGGATGGGGAGAGAGGGAGGGAGGGACGGATGGGGACGGAGCGAGGGAGAGGCATGGGGAGAGAGGGAGGGAGGGAGGGAGGGATGGGGACGGAGCGAGGGAGAGGGATGGGGAGAGAGGGAGGGAGAAGGGGAGAGAGGGAGGGAGAAGGGGAGAGAGGGAGGGAGGGAGGGAGGGATGGGGAGAGAGGGAGGGAGGGATGGGGACAGAGCGAGGGAGAGGGATGGGGAGAGAGAGGGAGGGAGGGAGTGATGGGGAGAGAGGGAGGGAGAAAGGATGGGGAGAGAGGGAGGGAGGGAGGGATGGGGAGAGAGGGAGGGAGGGAGGGATGGGGACGGAGCGAGGGAGAGGGATGGGGAGAGAGAGGGAGGGAGGGAGGGATGGGGAGAGAGGGAGGGAGAGAGAGGGAGGGAGGGAGGGATGGGGAGAGAGGGAGGGAGGCAGAGAGGGAGGGAGGAACGAAGGAGGTAGGGAGGATGAGAGGGATGGGGAGAGGGACAGTGGGAGGGAAAGAGAGCGATGGGAAGGATAGGAGGGAGGGAGAGAGGGAGGGCGAGGGAGGATGGGGGGGAGGGAGGCAGGGAGAGGACGGAGAGATGGAGGGAGGGACTGAAGGCCGGACTGGGGAGGGGCTCTCTGAAGTAACCGGTGGTGAAGGTGAGGGAGTGGAAGTGAAAGGTCAGAGAACGGCACGACCCTGCCAGGCCGCGACCTGCCCTCCCCAAGGCCCGAGGGTTGCTGACCTGTAGGTGGGGCCAGGAAGCTTCAAGATTTGGTTCATCCTCTTCTGGGTCGAACTCTGGATTGTCGCTCGGTGGAAGGGTCCGGAAAATGTTGACGGAGATCTTAAAAGAAAAGGGAGTCAGTCAGAGTCTGCACACTCCGTATGATCTCTCTCTCACACACAAACACACACACACACAAGACACACCAGACCCATAACAAGTATTTAGTTTTAATGGTGCTGTTTGGGACCGACAAGGGATGTGCTGTCCTCCACTAGCACCACATATTCCACCTGTGTTGTCCACAAGCCAATGGCATGGACGTTGAATACTCCAATTTCAGGTACTGTGTGTAGTGGTTTCAGGCACGGTAGTGTAGCGGTTAGCGCAACGCTATTACAGCGCCAGCGACCCGGGTTCAATTCCCGCTGCTGTCTGCAAGGAGTTAGTATGTTCTCCCCGTGACTGCGTGGGTTTCCTCCGGGTGCTCCGGTTTCCTCCCACATTCCGAAGACGTACGGGTTAGGCAGTTGTGGGCGTGCTATGTTGGCAGCGGAAGCGTGGCGACACTTGTGGGCTGCCCCCAGAACACTCTATGCAAAAAGATGCATTTCACTGTGTGTTTTGATGTACATGTGACTAATAAAGATCTTATCTTTTCTCCCCCTCTTATCTTTCAGTCCAGATGAAGGGTCTTGACCCGAAACGTCGACTGTCCATTTCCCTCCACAGATGCTGCCTGACCCGCTGAGCTCCTCCAGGATCCAGCATCTGCAGTATCTTGTGTCTCCACTGAAGGGATGTGGGGAATGCGGAGGAAGCGGCACCAAACGGTGCTCTTCCAAAGGTTGGCACAGCCATGCCCAGCTTCCTCCTCTCTACACTGCAATACTATAGGAATTTAAATTACCTTTGTATCTCTGTGTGGTGAGATTTCAACCTACACTTCCAGTCCACAATACCACACCCACTGCACCAACAATTCCAATTCCTGCTCTGAGAAATGACTCTTAAATAGCGAGAGGTACAAAGTCCAACATGTGGCACACTTTTGGCATGCTGGCCTTCATCAGTCAGGGCACTGACTACAGAAGTTGGGATGTTCTGTTACAGTTGTACAAGATGTTGGTGAGGCTGCATTTGGAATATTGTGTTCAGTTTTGGTCGCCCTGCTATGGGAAAGATGCCATTAAGATGGAAAGACCGCAGAGGAGATTTACAAGGCTGTTACCAGAACTCGAGGGACTGAGTTATTCCCCCTTACGTCTTCCTCCAATCACCTTAAAATTATGCCCCCTCGTGTTAGGCATTGTCGCCCTGGGAAAAAGTCTCTGGCTGTCCACTCAATCTAAGCCTCATGATCTTGTACACCTCTACCAAGTCACCTCTCATCCTCCTTCTCCCCAAAGAGAAAAGCCCTAGCTCGCTCTACCTATCCTCACAAGACATGCTCTTCAATCCAGGCAGCATCCTGGTAAATCTCCTCTGCACCGTCTCTAAAGCTTCCACATCCTTCCTGTAATGAGGCCACCAGAACTGAACACAATACTCCGAGTGTGGTCTAACCAGAGTTCTATAGAGCTGCAACATTACCTGGCGGCTCTTGAACTCAATACCCCAACTAATGAAGGCCAACATTCCATACGCCTTCTTAACAACCCTATCGAGCTGCGCAGCAACCTTATGGAAAGAAGTTAAGCTGGCTGGGTCTTTATTCACTGGAGTGTAGGAGATTGAAGGGTGATTTTATGGAGGTGTATAAAACCATGAGGGGCATTGATAGGGTGAATGCGTGCAGTCTTTTTCCCAGGGTTGGGGAATCAAGAACTAGAGGGCATTGAATATAGAAGCTGGGATACCATTTAGCAGTTGGAATATTGTGTTCAGTTTTGGTCACACTGATATAGGAAGGATGTCACTAAGCTGGGAAGGGCACAGAAAAGATTTGCAAAGATATTACCGGGACTGGAGGGTTTGAGTTGAGAGGAGAGGCTGAATAGGCTAGAATTTCCCTGGAGCGTAGTGTTGCATGATGCTAGGTGCTTCACTTTAACAGTCGAGCAACCACCCTGGGAGGACTTTTGTTAATAAGCAGTCTCTGATCACGAGACTGTCAGGAGACCATCCTATCAAGAGAGGCTTGGGTTGGTATTCTTTGAAGTTTAGGAAAATGAAGGGTGGTCTCATAGAGACATACTAGGTCCTAAGGGGACGGGACAGGACAGATGTTGAGATGTTTTCATCAGAGGGAGAGTGTCAAATGAGGGAACATGGTTTCAAGATCAGGGCTGGGTTCAAAAGCAGGATGTGTAGAAATGTCTTCTCGCAGGGGGTAGTGTATCTCAGGAATTCTCTCCCCCAGAGGTCATGGAGGCTGGATCACTGGGGTAGTTACAGAGCAGGGAGATACATTTATGAAAGATGAGGGAATGGAGGGTGGTGGGGAATTGGCACAGAAGGAAGAGGAGGCCTGGGACAGATCAGCCGGGATCATATGAAAGGCGGGGCAGGCTTGTGGGGCCTAATGTTCTTGTGTTCTGGTTTAGTAGCCACTGAACAGTCCACAAGAGGCAACCTGTTGCATTTTATTCCTGCAAGGGGCAGCTCTCCATCAGGCCTGACTTCAGGCTCCCCCAAGAGCAATAAGAGATCATACACCAATAAGAGCACCAGAGAAGGAATGCACGTCTCAGGCCGACAACACCAACACCGTACAGACAGAGTGTATCATCGTCAGAGGTGCTGTCTCTTACATCCTCTCAGGTTTATTATTGTCATTTGTACCGAGGTACAGTGAAAAACTTGTCTTGCATACCGATCGTACAGGTCAATTCATTACACAGTGCAGTTACATTGAGCTAGTACAGAGTGCATTGATGTAGTACAGGTAAAAACAATAACAGTACAGAGTAAAGTGTCACAGCTACAGAGAAAGTGCAGCGCAATAAGGTGCAAGGTCACAACAAGGTAGATCGTGAGGTCAGAGTCCATCTCATCGTATAAGGGAACCGTTCAATAGTCTTATCACAGTGGGGTAGAAGCTGTCCTCAAGCCTGGTGGTACGTGCCCTCAGGATCCTGTATCTTCATAAAGTCATACAGCACAGAAACAGGCCCTTTGGCCCAACTGGTCCATGCCGACCAAGGTGCCCACCTAAGCTAGCTCTAATTGCCCACGTTTGGCCCATATCCCTCTAAACCCTTCCTATCCATGTACTTACCCAAATGTTTTTTAAATGGTGTTATTGTACCTGCCTCAACCACTTCCTCTGGCAGCTGATTCCACACACCCACCACCCTCTACGTGAAGAAGTTACCCCTTAAGGTCCCTCTTAAATCTCTCCCCTCTCACCCTAAACCTATGCCCTCTAGTTCTCAATTCCCCAACCCTGGGAGAAAGACTGTGTGCACTCACCCTATTTATGCCCCTCTATAAGGTCACCCCCTCAGTCTCCTCCGCTCCCAAGGAAGGAAGTCCTAGCCTGCTCAACCTCTCCCTGTAACTCAGCTGTTGGTGAGGATCCAAGGGGGAACTCAGGTGCAGCCAGGAGCTCTCCAGAATGCCCAGAACAATATTTACCCCTCAACCTCACTAGAAATCTGGTCGTTGTCACAATGCTGCCTACGGACGCTTGCTGTGGGAAAGATGTTGTGTAGGAAATACGACAGCTATAAATTATTTTGGAATGTCCTGGGGTTATATAAACATCCCAGTAATGGATTCGAACTACTTCAGACAACAGCTGCATACAAACAAGCAACATTTATTTTTAATCTTAAAAAAACTATAAAGTTATGCAGAAGATGACAACGCCTGCAACAAGTAAGGAAAATAAAAAAAGTTAGCGCAGGATTAGCGTAAAAAAAAGATTGTGGATGGTCAGCAGGGACAAAGAGTTATACAGCACGGGAACAGGCCATTCGGCCCAACTCGTCCATGCTGACCAACATAGGGCTTATAGACCAGGACAAATATCTGCCCCTCTGTTTCCATCGTTCCAATCGGGTCATTGGCTGATGCAATGGATACTGAAACTCAAGGAGTTGAACAAATGTCCACCAGACACCAAGGTGTAAAGGGTTATGGAACCAGAGGTAGTGCAGGCTCAGTAAACTGCGCTAAACCACGTGACTGGAGGATTGGAACTTGACGGATGTGGGTCAAACGCAGGCAAATGGGACTGGCTCAGGTAGACAACTTGGTCGGCACGGACGAAGTGGGGCTCCATGACTCTGTCCAAGCTAGTCCCATTTGCCTACATTTGGCCCCCATCCCTCTAAACCTTTTCTATTTACGTACCTGCCTGAATGTCTTTTAAATGTTGTAATTGTACCTGCCTCTACCACTTCCTCTGGGAGCTCGTTCCACACACCCACCTCCCTGTGTGGAAAACTTGCCCCTCAGGTCCCTTTTAAATCTCTCCCCTCTCACCGTAAACTAGTTTTAGACTTTAAGGTCACCACTCAGCCTCCTACGCTCCAGGGAAAAAAATCCTAGCCTCTCCTTATAACTCAAGCCTTTGAGACCAGGTAACATCCTCATGGATATTTTCTGAACCCTTTCCAGCTTAATGACACCCTTCCTGTAGCTGGGTGACCAGAACTGCACTCAGTACTCCAGCTGCAATCTCACCAATGACTTATACAGTTGCAACGAGACGTCCCAACTCCTGTGCTCAGTGCCTTGACTGATGGAGGCCACCATGCCAAATGCCTTCTGCACCACCCTGTCAACCTGTGTTGCCACTTTCAGGGACAGCTTCCATGCTGTACCTCTCTGTGACGAGGAGGGAATATTCCACGATTTAGGGCAGTCCTAGATCCAGGCTGATGCTGGGATCATTCAGACCACACGTCCAATCCCAATATTTAATATGCTGGAATCTATAATGAATGTTGTGAACTACCTCCAAAGGAATAAAAGCATCGAGCAGAGTCAATGTGAATTTACGAAAGGAAAATCATGATTGATTGACTGGAGTTCTTTGAAGATGGAACTATTGGTATTGGTATTGGTTCCTTATTGTCACTTGTACCGAGGTACAGTGAAAAATTTGTCTTGCATACCGATCGTACAGGTCAATTCATTACACGGCGCAGTTACATTGAGTTAGTACAGCATGCATTGAGGTAGTACAGGTAAAAACAATAACAGTAAAGTGTACATAGAATTTAAGTTTAAAAGTGTAGAATGATTATAGTAAGGGTAATGAGTAGATCTGTAGAGAGCAGCTTGCAACAAGTCACCATGCTCCGGCGCCATACTTGAGTGATACAGCACAGAAACAGGCCCTTCGGCCCAACTCAACCATGCTGACCAAGATGCCCATCTAAGCCAGTCCTAATTGACCTATAGATAAGGGGAAACCGGTGGATGTGCTCCATTTGGATTTTTAGGAGACTTTCCACCAGCTCGCAAACAGGACGCTGGTCAGCAGGTTTAGAGCACAGGGAATTGGTGGTAATGTACTGACGTGAACTGAGGACAAGGAACGGGAATGAATGAATCTTTTTCAGGTTGGCAGGCTGTGACTAATAAGGTACCACAAGGATCGGTGCTCCAACCCCAACTATTTGTGATCTATTTCAATAGCTTGACTGAGGGGACGTGTCTTATTTTCAAGTTTGCTGATGATACTAATCCAGGTGCATTGTGAAAAGGCAGGAGGACATTAACAAGGCTTCAGGGAGATAAAGACAAGAGTCAGAGCGAAAAAGCACGGAAACAGGCCCTTCAGGCCAACTCATCCATGCTGACCAAGTTACCTACCTGAGCCAGTCCCATTTCGCCATGTTTGGCCCATATCCCTCCTATCCATGAACCTGTCCAAATGTCTTTTAAATGTTGTAATTGTACCCGCCTCAACCACTTCCTCTGGCAGCTTGTTTCATATACCCACCACCCTCTGGGTGAAAAACTTGCCTTTAAATGTTTCCCCTCT
The DNA here is from genome assembly GCF_009764475.1 of Pristis pectinata. Lineage (NCBI taxonomy): Eukaryota > Metazoa > Chordata > Chondrichthyes > Rhinopristiformes > Pristidae > Pristis > Pristis pectinata. Next base: position 8,985,823 of record NC_067441.1, read on the forward strand.
CACTTTAAACCTGTGCCCTCTAGTTTTAGACTCCCCTACCCTGGGCAAAGGACTGTGACCATCCACCTTATCGATGCCCCTCCTGATTTTATAAACCTCACTAACATCTTAGCTTCCTACACTCCAGGGGAAAACGATCCCAGCCTATCCTTATACCTCCATACCCAGTAACATCCCAGTGAATCTTTCCTGCACCCTTTCCAGCTTAATGACACGCTTCCTATAGCTGGGCAACCAGAACAAGGTGAGAGAGTGGTCAAGAACAGGGCAGGTAGAAGGAAAATAACACGGAAAAATGTGACGATACACACTTTGGTGCACAAAATACAGAAGCAGAGTATTTTTTAAATGCTGGTATTATCGATGTCAATGCAAGTCTCTGAAGACACACATGCAAATGCAGCGATTAGGAAAGCAAATAATAAGTTAGTCTTTATTACGAGAGGATTTGTGTACAGGAGTAAAGATGGCTTGATGCAATCAGACAGACTTGGTGAGAACATCCCTGGAGAATAGTGTCTCCTTGCCCAACACATGCTAAAGTGGGAGTGCGTGCAGTAGACTGCTTCCAGGGATGGCAGGTTTGGCGACAAAGAGATCAAGCAAACCAAGGCTGTATTCTCCTACCATTTCCACAAACAAGAAGAGATGTTGAAACCATTGGCCCAACACAGTGATGCAATCACGAAGAAGGCACGCCAGTGGCTCTACTTCGTTGGGAATTTGAGATTTGGTATGTCAGCAAAGACTCTTGCAAATTTCTACAGATGTACAGTGGAGAGCATTCTGACTGGTTGCATCACCGCCTGGTATGGAGGCTCCAATGCGCAGGATCGCAAGAGGCTGCAGAAGGTTGCAGACTCAGCCAGCTCCATCACGGGCACAACCCTCCCCACCATCCAGGACATCTTCAAGAGGCGGTGCCTCAAGAAAGCAGCATCTGTCACTGAGGACCCTCACCACCCGGGACATGCCCCCTTCTCATTACTACCATCGGGGAGGAGGTACAGGAGCCTGAAGACCCACACTCAACAATTCAGGAACAGCTTCTTCCCCTCCGCCATCAGATTTCTGAACGGTCCATGAACCCAATAACACTACCTTTTTTTTGCACTATTTATTTCTGTAATTTATAGATTTTTGTCTTTGCACCGTAGTGCTGCCGCAAAACAACAAATTTCATGTCATGTGTCAGTGATACTAAACCTGATTCAAGCTCTCTATTTTGAGCTGTAAACCCAGGTTCGAGACACCCCTGCAAGGGGAGCACCACCCCTGCCTCTACCCTGTTGCTCTTCCAAGGCTTGACGGGCTAGTTGCAGGGAGGGTGTGGCCCCCGCCGGTTGAGGAATCTAGTATCAGGGGCCACCATCTCAGAATAGAGTGGCCTTGAGAAGAAGTTCCTTCACCCAAAGGTGGTAAATGTTTGAAATTCTCTACTCTGGAGGCTTTGTCAGCAAGGGAATTGAGGGACGTCGGGAAAATGCTTGAAGCTATCATTAAGGAAGAAATAGCAAGACATCCGGATAGAAGTGGTTCCATCAGGCAGACACAGCATGGATACAGGAAGGGCAAGTCCTGTTTGATAAACTTACTGGAGTGCTTTGAGGATATAATGAGCACAGTGGATAGAGGGGAACAGGTGGGTGTTGTATACTTGGATTTCCAGAAGGCATTCGATAAGGCGCCAAATGAAAGGCTTATCCATAAGACAAGGATGCATGGAGTTGGGGGTAATGTATTAGCATTGGTTAACCAATAGAAGGCAGAGAGTTGGGATAAATGGGTGTTTCTCTGGTTGGCAATCTGTGGTGAGTGGGGTGCCGCAGGGATCAGAGCTGGGCCTGCAACTGTTCACGATATACATTAATGATTTGGAAGAGGGGACTGAGTGCAATGTATCTAAGTTTGCTGATGATACTAAATAGAGTGGGAAACCAAATTGTGTTGAGGATGCAGAGAGTCTGCAGAGAGGTATAGATAGGTTAAGCGAGTGGGCAAGGGTCTGGCAGATGGAGTACAATGTTGGTAAGTGTGAGGTCATCCACTTTGGAAGGAGAAATAGCAGATCAGATTATTATTTAAATGGTGAAAGATTGCAGCATGCTGTTGTGCAGAGAGACTTGGGAGTGCTTGTGCATGAATCGCAAAAGGTTGGTTTGCAGGTGCAACAGGTTATCAAGAAGGCAAATGGAACGTTGGCCTTCATTGCGAGAGGGATTGAATTTAAGAGCAGGGAGGTTATGCTGCAACTGTACAGGGTACTGGGGAGGCCGCATCTGGAGTACTGTATGAAGTTCTGGTCTCCTTACCTGAGGAAGGATATACTGGCTTTGGAGGTGGTGCAGAGGAGGTTCACCAGGTTGATTCCAGAGATGGGGTTAGCCTACGAAGAGAGATTGAGTCGCCTAGGACTGTACTCACTGGAATTCAGAAGAATGAGAGGGGATCTTAAAGAAACATATAAATTTATGTAAGGTATAGATACGATAGAGGCAGGAAGGTTGTTTCCACTGGTAGGCGAGACTAGGACTAGGGGACATAGCCTCAAGATTCAGGGGAGTAGATTTAGGACGGAGATGAGGAGAAACTGCTTTTCCCAGAGAGTAGTGAATCTGTGGCATTCTCTGCCCAGGGAAGCAGTGGAGGCTCCCTCATTAAATATATTTGAGACACACTTAGATTTTTGCATAGTAGGGGAATTAAAGGTTGTGGGGAAAAGGCAGGTAGGTGGATCTGAGTCCACGGACAGATCAGCCATGATCTTATTGAATAGCGGAGCAGGCTCGACGGGCCAGATGGCCTCCTCCTGCTCCTGTTTCTTATTAAGTTCTTATGTGGGGATAGGGCAGGAAATATGGAGACCAATGCACAAGGTCAGGCTTAAAGTGCCAAAAGGCCTGCTCCCATTTACACTAGGAGATTCTCAGAGCGACACAGAGACACAGGAGATTAACCCCCCCTCAGTGGAAGAGCCTGATTTTAAGGAGTGGTCCAAGAGGCACAGAGTTTACAGGAAGGAATACTTGAGATGGATTGACCAGATTTGGTCACCCTGTTATAGGGAAGACATTGTCAAGCTGGAGAGGGTGCAGAAGAGATTTACGAGGATGCTGCCTGGACTAGAGGGCCTGAGTTATAGGGAGAGGTTGGTCATGCTGGGTCTTTATTCCTTGGAGTGTAGGAGAATGAGGGGTGACCTCATAAAAGTTTATAAAATCATGAGGGTAAGGTGGTATCATGTATGGATAAGGTGGACGGTCATCGTCTTTTCCCCAGGGTTGGAGCATCCATAACGAGAGGGCACAGATACAAGATAAGAGGGGAGAGATCTAAGAGACCTGAGAGGTAACTTCTTTACACAGAAGGCGGTAAGTACCTGGAACGAGCTGCCAGAGGAAGTGGTCGAGGTGGGTACAATTGCAACATTTAAGGGGCATTTGGATGGGTACATGGAGGGGAGAGGCTTGGAGGGTTATGGGCAGAACGCAGGCAACTGGGACTAGCAGGGAGGATGCTGTGGTCGGCACGGACCTGTTGGGCCGAAGAGCCTGTTTCCGTGCTGTATGACCACGTCCAGACACCCAGTTTTTGGATCGGTTCCAGTGCTCGATGCAGAAGCAAGGTACAAAGAATGTATGGGCTGAGTTAAGGTGAGACCGTACAGAGGAGAAGGGAGCAGTGTCGATGACAGGGAGGAGCTAGGGTCAGAAGAGACCGGATGTCAGTTTCCAATCGCAGAGAGTTGGCGAAGGGGTAAGGGTGACTTTTATACACAGGCACACCAAGGTCAACTCCAGGGCTAAACGTGGGAACAAGATCAGGCCATGACGTACAGATCCTTGTTAATACACTGATGTGGACAGAGGATTGGTTAGCAGACAGATCAGTAGCAATAAATGGGTCATTTTCCACTTGTGGGGCTGTGATCAGTGAGTGCACAGGGTTCTGTGCTTGGGTACCAGCTGTTCACGATCTACATTAATGTTCTGAACAAAGGATCAAGTAAATATCAGTCCTGACGCAGGGTTTTCAACTCAAAATGTCAGCGTCTGCAGTCTCCTGTGTCTCCCAGTATATATCCCAGTTTGCTAATGAGACAAATCTGGGCGGGGGTGGGAACTGTCAGAAGGATGCAGGGAGCATCGGGGAGGGACGTGGATGGCCAAAGTGAGTGGGCAAGGTCATAGCAGTCAGAAAATTGTGAGGTCACTCACTATATATGGTCAGAGACTGAAACTTGTTGGTGTCCGGTGCTGGGAGTCGGAATGCACGAATCACTTGAAAGCGTTCTGGTTGCCTCATTATAGGAAGGATGTGGAAGCTTTAGAGAGGGTGCAGAGGAGATTTACCAGGATGCTGCCTGGATTGGAGAGCATGTCTTATGAGGATAGGTTGAGTTAGTTAGTGCTTTTCCCTTTGGAGAAAAGGAGGATGAGTGGTGACTTGACAGAGGTATACAAGATGATAAGGGGCATAGATCAAGTGGACAGTCAGAGACTTTTTCCCAGGGCAAAAATGGCTAACACGAGGGGGCATAATTTCAAGGTGACTGGAGGAAGATATAAGGAGGATGTCAGGGGTAAGTTTTTTTTACACAGAGAGTGGTGGGTACGTGGAACGCACTGCCGGCAGAGGTTGTGGGGGCAGATACATTAGGGACATTTAAGAGACTCTTAGATAGCTACATCAATGATAGAAAAATGGAGGGCTATGTAGGAGGGAAGGGTTAGACTGATAGTAGAGCAGGATAAAATGTCGGCACAACATCGTGGGCCGAAGGGCCTGTACTGTGCTGTTATGTTCTATGTTCTAACCTGTAGGTTTAGCAAACAATTCGCAAGGGAAATGGTACCATGGCCTTGACTGCCACAGGATTTGGGTAAACTAGGAAAGACGTGCTTCTGCAATTATATAGCGCCTTGATAGACATGGACCTGGGGAACAATCGAGAGATCTGGTCTCTGCACCTCAGGAAGGAGAGAACTGGTTTATTATTGCCACAACCTCAATGCACTGTGTAATGAACTGACCCGTACGATCGGTATGCAAGACAAGCTTTTCACTGTACCTTGGTACAAGTGACAATAATAAACCAATACCAATGTACCGAAATACAGAGAAAAACTTTTGTTTGCGTGCCATCCAGACAGATCATTCCATAAGTACATCGAGGTAGTACAAAAGGAAAACAGAATGCAGAATACAGTTTTACAGGTACAGAGAAAGTGCAGTGCAGGCAGACAACTAAAGTGCAAGGGCCACGACGAAGTAGATTGGGAGATCAAAAGTTCATCTTTTAGCGTGTGAGAGGTCCCTTCAAGATTCTGATAACGTGGATAGAAGCCTGGTGGTGTGCATCCTCAAGCTTTTGTATCTACTGCCCGATGGGAAGGTGGGGGAAGAGAGAATGACCGGGGTGGGAGGGATCCATTATGTTGGCTGCTTTCCTGAGGCAGCGGGAAGTGTAGACGGAGTCCATTGAGGGGAGGCTGGTCCGCACAATAGACTGGGGAGGATCTACTCGTGATCGAGGAAGGGCTGGGAAGGTTTGCTACACCAATACCTCTGGTGACAGGTTTGTCGAATGAGACGACATTAAATAGACTGGACCTTTACTCTCTCTTCTTTCAAAGTTTGGGGTGTCTGGAACCAGGGTCAAAGTAAGAGGAAGGCCATTAGATGGAATATCTCTGGAATTCTTTTCTCAAGCGGGTTGTGCAGATTTGTTCACCGAGAGAACATTTACAAATTGAATTCAAGGTTCAAGGTTCATAAGCCACTGTATGGCCTCTGCAAAGAAAGTATTTTTCTAGACTACACCTCGATTGAATTTGTGTTGAGGGGAGGATATGTTGGTGTGATCCATCGTTTGATCTTGGTTACTGAACTTACAAGTAGATGAGGGTTTAGTTTGCTGCTTATGCATTGTCTCCACCCCAATCAGACCTTGTCCTTCAGACTGGTCACACCCTGAGGTTCTCACCCTCACCACTGAGTCTCGAATGAGTTCTTTGATTCAGGCAGTTCAGCATGACGTCAAGTAAAACAAGATCCACGCAAAAGTGGTAGAAATCTAAACATCAAGAAAAAGCTCCAGCTTCTGGTGAAGCTCCTTTCCCCACCACGGCACTGCCTGCAGGCCACTCTGGAATACAACTGGAACTTAATCAGCAGAGTGGCGCAGTGGGTAGAGCCGCTGCCTCACAGCTCCAGAGACCTGGGTTCGATCCCGACCTCCAGCACTGTGTGTGTGTGTGTGTGTGTGTGTGTGTGTGTGTGTGTGTGTGTGTGTGTGTGTGTGTGTGTGTGTGTGTGTGTGTGTGTGAGAGAGAGAGAGAGAGAGTGAGAGAGAGAGATTGGAGTTTGCACCTTCTCCCTGTGACCGTGTGGGTTTCCCCTGGGTCTTCCAGTTTCCTCTCACATCCCAACGACGTGCGGGATCGGTGGGTTCATTGTCCGCTGTTAATTACCCCCCCCCCCCCCCCCCCCCCCCCCAAAGTGTGTGCTTGAGTGGGAGAAGTTGATGGGAATATGGAAACAGAAGCAGAATTAGGAAACCAGGCCCCTCAAGAATAATAAAATGGAGGAATAAAAAGGGCTCAGTGTAGGATTAGTGCAAAAGGGTGCTCGATGGTTGGCACAGACTCGGTGGGCTGAAGGGCCAGTTTCTGTGCTGTAACATGGCATGACATTCTCACCAAAATCCAACACTTTTACCAAGCTTCAGGTCATCTGTTGGCTCAGAACGGACTCTTCCCACAGTCATCTTTAAGTTCACTTCGACTTCAAGGTCAGGCTGGAGAAGATTGGGGGGGCGGGGGTCGCTCGTTCCTCCAAGGAGAAGGTTGAGAAGAGAGCAGACAAAGATCCACGAGACCATGACTGGAATGTTGTTGAAGCTGCACTCGTCCAGGCAAGTGGATGATGCCGTTCCACCACACTCCCGACACATACCTTGCAGATGGTGGAAAGGCTTTGGCAGTCACCTGCCTCAGGATCTGCAGCCTCTGGCTTGCTCTTGTAGCCACAGTATTGTGGCTGGTCCAGTTGAGTTTTTGGGTTGGTGGGAGACTCAGCTACAACAGTTTCACTGAATGTCAAACGAGATGGTTAGACCTGCTCCCACGTTGGAGATGTCATAGCCCACTATTTGTGGTCTAGATCTGGCTGCGTGAAGGTATAAACGGTTTCATTTGCTGAGGGGTTGCCAATGGAATTGAACATTTGTGCAATTGCCAGCAAATCCTACGATGGAAGGAAGGCCATGATGAAGCAGCTGGAGGTTAAGGAACTCCTGCAGTGAAGTCTTGAGACTGGGATGATTGACCGCCAACAAGCACGGCCACCCTTTTTTGAGCGATGCATGATGCCAGCCACTAGAGTGAAGTGTTTCCCTTTGCTGCTCATTAACTTCTGAACTTCCAGAAGCCACAGCAAGTCAAATGTCACTGTGCCGTCAAAAGCAATGACTCTTGTGTCACCCATGGGATACGACTCCTTGGTCCAAGCCTGGACCGAGATGGTGGCAGGAATTGGAGCCAAGGAGTCTCGGCCAAACCAAAATGGGGCATTGGCGAGTTGGTTACCAGTAAGTGCCACCCGACAGTACTGCCAATGACACCTTCCATCACATCGCTGATGATTCAGAGTAGACAGACTAAAGCAGTTATCTCAGATTGGATTTGTCCTCAGGATGAGCAGCTGAGTTACAGGTTGAATCGGTTGGGACTTTACTCCCTGGAGCGCAGGAGAATGAGGGGAGATCTTATAGAGGTATACAAAATTATGAGGGGTGTAGATAGGGTGAATGCATGCAGGCTTTTCCCCTCCAGTTGGGCGAGACTAGAACTCGAGGTCATAGGTTTAGGTTGAAAGGTGAAATATTCAAGGTGAATCTGAAGGGGAACTTCTTCACTCAGAGGGTGGTGCGAGTGTGGAACGAGCTGCCAGCGGAAGTGGCGGATGCAGGTTCAATTGTAACATTTAAGAGAAGTTTGGATAGGTACATGGGTGAGAGAGGTATGGAGGGCTACGGTCCAGGTGCAGGTGGATGGGACCGGGCAGAAAACCAGGCCGGCATGGACTAGATGGGCCGAAGGGCCTGTTTCTGTGCTGTAGTGCTCTGTGATTTTTGTGACGAGGACACACCTGGGCAACTGTCCCCAATGTGGGGCAGATGCCAGTGTTGTAACTACAGGGAGAGCTTGGATCAAGGCATGGCTAGTCCCGGAGCGCAGGTCTTTGGTGGGTTCCACAGCTGGGATGTCAGCAGGGCCATGGAATCGGCACCTGCAGTGAACTGCCCTTTACGCAATCTCGCTCTGCATAAAACTTGCTGCCTCATTAAGGGACTTGGATGAGGATGTGGAAGGGTGGGTTAGTAAGTTTGCTGATGATACAAAGGTTGGTGGTGTTGTGCATAGTGTAGAAGGTTGCTGTAGATTACAACAGGACATTGATAAGATGCAGAGCTGGGCTGAGAAGTGGCAGATGGTGTTCAACCCGGATGTGTGAAGTGATACACTTCGGGAGATCGAATTCAAAGGCAGAATACAAGGTTAATGGCAGGACTCTTAGCAGTGTGGAGGAACAGAGGGATCTTGGGGTCCACGTCCACAGATCCCTCAAGGTTGCCGTGCAGGTCAATAGGGTTGTTAAGAAGGCGTATGGTGTGTTGGCCTTCATTAGTCGGGGTACTGAGTTCAAGAGCCGCGAGGTGATGTTGCAGCTCTGTAGAACTCTGGTCAGACCACACTTGGAGTATGCTGTTCAGTTCTGGTCACCTCATTATAGGAATGATGTGGAAGCTTTAGAGAGGGTGCAGAGGAGATTTACCAGGACGTTGCCTGGATTGGAGAGCATGTTTTATGAGGATAGGTTGAGCAGAGGAGGATGAGAGTGGACTTGATAGAAGAACTCCAAGTACAGGCCCAGAGACATCAAACGCTCCTCATACGTTAACCCTTTCATCCCTGGGATCATTCTTGTGAACCTCCTCTGGACTCTCTCCAAGGCCAGCACATCTTTCCTTGGACACGGGGCCCAAAATTGCACACAATATTCCAGATGTGGTCTGACCAATGCCTTATAAAGCCTCAGCATTACATCTTTGTTTTTGTATTGTAGTCCTCTTGAAATGAATGACGATAAGAGGCAATAGATTGAGTGGACAGTCAGAGACTTTTCCCCAGTGCAACAATGGCTAACACGAGGGGACACAATTTTAAGGTGATTGGAGGAAGGTACAAGGGGGATGTCAGGGGTAAGTTCTTTTCTTTTTACACAGAGAGTGGTGGGTGTGTGGAACGCACTGCCTGCAGAGGTTGTGGGGGCAGATACATTAGGGACATCTAAGAGACTCTGAGATAGACACATGAATGATAGAGAAATGGGGGGCTATGTGGGAGGGAAGGGTTAGATAGATCTTAGAGCAGGATAAAATGTCGGCACAACATTGTGGGCTGAAGGGCCTGTACTGTTCTGTAGTGTTCTATGTTCCATTGCAACAGCAAAGAAACTACTTCACCAGGGTGGATCACTTTGAGATGTAGTGCGGTCAGGGAAAAGAGTCTAATGGGTCTGTCAGGAAGTCACATGGATGCCAATATTCTGCTGCTCCCAGGCATCAATTTCAGAGCCTTCTGTCCTCTTATAGCTGGTTGACGGAACTGATGGCACAGTAGCAGAGTTTGCAGAAATATCCAAGGGGAATCTGAGGGGGAACTTCTTCACTCAGAAGGTCGTGTGAGTGTGGAACGAGCTGTCTGCGGAAGTGGTGGATGCGGGTTCAATTGTCACTCTTAAGAGAAGTTTGGATAGGTGCACGGATGAGGGAGGTAGGGAGGGCAAAGAGTAGATGGAGGGGCAGGTAGTGTCGCAGAGGCAGGGAGTCTGCAGAAGGACCTGGACAAGTTGGGAGAATGGGCAAAGAAGTGGCAGATGGAATACAGCGTAGGGAAGTATGGGGTTATGCACTTTGGTAGGAAGAATAAAGGTGTAGACTGTTGTCTAAATGGGGAGAGAATTCAGAAATTGGAGGTGCAAAGGGACTTGAAGGTTAACTTGCAGGTTGAGTCAGTAGTAAGGAAGGCAAATGCAACGTTAGCATTCATTTCCAGAGGACTAGAATACAAAAGGATGTAATGCTGAGGCTTTATAAGGCATTGGTCAGACTACATCTGGAATATTGTGAGCAATTTTGGACCCCGTGTCCAAGGAAAGATGTGCTGGCACTGGAGAGGGTCCAGAGGAGCTTCACAAGAATGATCCCAGGAATGAAAGGCTTAACGTCTGAGGAGCATTTGATGTCACTGGTCCTGTACTCGCTGGCGTTCAGAACCATGAGGGACAGGATTCATTGAAACCTACCAGACACTGAAAGGCCTGGACAGAGTGGACGTGCGGAGGATGTTCCCATCAGTTGGGAGAGTCCAGGATCCGAGCCTCAGAATAAAGGGACGTCCCTTTAGAACCGAAATGAGGAGGAATTTCTTCAGCCAGAGGGTGGTGTATCAGTGGAATTTCTTGTCACCGAGGGCTGTGTAAGCCAGGTCATTGGGTGTGTTTACGGCAGAGATTGATAGGTTCTTGATTGGTAAGGGGATTAAGAGTTATGGAGAGGTGGGAGAATGGGGTTGAAACAAAATAATCAGCCAAAATAATCCTATATCTTATGGTCTTGCACCTTCATCCTTGGCTATTACAGCCCTGTTCCACAGCATGTGTCAAAGAAATTCAGTATGTCCCCTTTGACACTCACCAACTTTTATCAATACACCACAGAAAGCATCCTATCTGGATGCATCATGGCTTGGTACGGCAACTGCTCTGCCCAGGACCGCAAGAAACTGCAGAGAGTTGTGGACACAGCCCAGCGCGTCACGGACACCAGCCTCCCCTCCTTGGCGAGGCAGCCAGCATAATCAAAGACCCCACCCACCCGGGTCATTCTCTCTTCTCCCATCAGGTAGAAGATACAGGAGCCTGAGGGTATGTATCACCAGGCTTAAGGACAGCTTCTACCCCACAGTGATAAGACTATTGAACAGTTCCCTTATACGATGAGATGGACTCTGACCTCACGATCTACCTTGTGACCTTGCACCTTATTGCATTGCGCTTTCTCTGTAGCTGTGACACTTTGTACTGTTATTGTTTTTACCTGTACTACCTCAATGCACTGTGTACTAACCCAATGTAACTGCACTGTGTAATGAATTGACCTGTATGATCGGTATGCAAGACAAGTTTTTCACTGTACGTTGGTACAAGTGACAATAATAAACCAATTCCAATACTAAGATCTCCTTCCTGTGGTGCACACGTTTCTATTTGCCCAGGAATGGGGACAGGTCTCAACTACACACATCCAGCGTGGGCGAAGCAACAATGCTGCGAGTCAGAGCACGTCAACCCTTCCCCCCGCCCCAGTCAACATACGGCAGGCCTCACCCAGCTTAACGAGTTATGAAACAGGACGGGACACCTGCCTGGAGGTCTGACTTCATTCCTTCGTCCCCATCCACAACTTGTTGTGCAGGACCTGGTTGACGGTAAAAACTCAAGGGGCTTCCTGGATGCACACAAACATTACGTCACTGAACCACAAAGGAGCCACCAGCAAGGCGATAAAGCTCAGTTAATGTCTGGGGTTCAAGGAGAAGAATGTAGGTAAACAACTGGAGGAACCGAGCGAAAATTCCACCAACAGTGGAACAATTAAAGCCACAGATGGGAAAGATACTCTTTCCATCTTAATGGCACCTTTCCCATAGCAGGGTGACCAAAATTGAATAAAATATTCCAAATTCTCTTTGGAGAGAAGAAGGATGAGAGGTGACTTGATAGAGGTGTGCAAGATGATAAGAGGCATAGATCGAGCAGACAGTCAGAGACTTTTTCCCCAGGGCGACAATGGCTAACACGAGGGGACATCATTTTAAGGTGATTGGAGGAAGGTATAAGGGGGATGCCAGGGGTAGGTTTTTTTTTACACGTAGTGGGTACGTGGAACGCAATGCCGGCAGAGGTTGTGGGGGCAGATACATTAGGGACATTTAAGAGACTCTTAGATAGACACATGAATGATTAAAAAAAATGGGGGCTATGTGGGAGGGAAGGGTTAGATAGATCTTAGAGCAGGATAAAATGTCGGCACAACATTGTGGGCCGAAGGGCCTGTACTGTGCTGTAGTGTTCGATGTTCTATGATACTGGGATGGGGGGAGGGTAGACGTCTTGGATGGTTTAGGGTTGGAGAAGGTTAGAGTCAGCAAGGCACTACTGCCCAACAACACAGAGGCAAATAGGTGGGAGGCCACCCAGGAGAACGTTGGATTGGTCATAACTGGAAGCCACATGGATCGCAGTGTCAGCCAATGAGCAGCGGCATAGCTGAGATGGAGTTTAAGGGTAAACCAAGTGTTAATTTCTTCCTCCACTGCCTCAAAGTGAATCCAGAAGCTCAATAGCTGGGGGCGCGGCAGTACAGAGGATAAATTATCCTTTAAAAGTAGTGAAGACAACCCGAACTGATGTTTTCACTACATACACTATAGGGGGACATCAATGGGCTGTACTTCTGCCTTTGGGTTCAAGCCCCACTCCAACCAGTCCAGCACAAAGTCCAGGCCAAAGCTTCCAGTGCAGCTCTGAGGGAGTGCTGCACCTCTAATGGCCCACTTGTCAAACCAAGGTCCCACCTGCCCGCTAATGTAGACCCAAAAGATCTCACAACCCTCTAGAAACTGAGGAACAAAGGACTGCAGATGCTGGAATCTAGATGAAAAACACGATGATGCTGGAGAAACTCAACAGGCCAGGCAGCATCCGTGGAGAAAAGCAGACGGCCAACGTTTCGGGTCAGAAACTGAGGAGTTCCCACCATAGTCAAAACTGATGTTTATCCCCTAACCAACGTCACTTTCATCTGTTTGAGGTGGAACAGGACTATTCACAATTTCAGTGATTTACTGACCCCAAGGTGAGCTTTGAACCACAAATCGGGTCCATCAGTAAGCCCATTTCTGACCACTCCACCTCCGGCTTGTCTGTTCCTGACCCCTAGCTTTGTGTCACTGCTTCCTTTACCGTTGACTGTTCCAATATTCTCCCATGCCACCTTGGTGCTGCCTGTGCACACGCGCGCACACACACACACGCAGCCCCCTGACACATCACCCACACCGCCTTCCAATTAAGCAACATCTCAATTTTAAAATCCTCACCTTTACTTTCAAATCCCTCCAGAGTGCTGTCCTTCCCTTTCTGTATAGTTTTTGGCCCTCAAAGCTCTCTGATGCCTCCAATTCTGGTCTTTTGATCATCCCTGACTTAAGATTAAATTTCTGGCCTATTATTTTCTTGCGTTGTCTGGTGTGAGTGTTTGTGAATTGCTGGCACCATGCTACTCCAATAAAAGCACAAAACAAGTTGGAATCTCACACTACTGTTTGCAGGTCTTGCCGTGTCTAGAAGGGTTGCCGCAGTTTCTACATTACATCAGTATTTCAAAACTCAGAACTGGAATATCATATCCAATTTTTTAAAGAGAAGATTTCCTTATTAGTTACATGTACATCGAAACACACAGTGAAATGCATCTTTTGCGCAGAGCGTTCTGGGGGCAGCCCACAAGCGTCGCCACACTTCCGGAGCCAACATAGCATGCCCACAACTTCCTAACCTGTACGTCTTTGGAATGTGGGAGGAAACCAGAACACCCGGAGGAAACCCACACAGACAATGGGAGAACCTACAAACTCCTTACAGATAGCAGCCGGAATTGAACCTGGGTCACTGGCGCTGTAATTGTGTCACGCTAACTGTTATGCTACTGTGCCTGCCCAAAATGCCCTGCTGGGATTTGAACTCATGTCACTGTAGGCCACTGTACCCTACTTAAGGATGCGGGGGTTCCTGGAGAGGGTATGGGAGAGATTTCCTGGACCGGTTCCGGGGATGAAGGATTTCAGCTCCAGGGTTGGAATGAAGCAGCTGGGGTTGTTCACCTCGGAGCAGGGAAGGTCGAGAGGAGGTTTGACGGAGGTGGACAAGATCAGGACTGGCTTAGACGGGGGAGATGGGGGGGGAGGCTGTTCCCATTGGTGGATGGTTCAAAGACCTGGGGATATAGATTTAAAAAATTTGGGCAAAGATAAAAAGGGGGAAGGGGGTTGGGGAAGGGAACTTTTTTCCCCCAATGGTGATAATCTGGAACTCCCTGCCTGTGAAAAGGGTGAAACTGTCAATCCAAAGAGAATTGAATGGAGATTGGAGAGAGAAATGTTTGCAGAGTAGTGGGGCACTGGGACTGATGGGATTACTCTACTGGGTGACACCATAGACCCGATGGGCCAAATGGCTTCTTTCAAGGTCGTTACAATTCAACAGTTCAAATGGAAAGCACTTTAGTGAACTACACACTGCTTAGAGGAAAGGGTCTGAGGTTATGAAACGTGAACTATTCGTACCAATAGAAACATACGAATGAGTGTACACACCATCAGTCAGCATAGGAGAAGCAGGAGCCACAGAAAGGCAGGACAGGCCATTTCCCTGGCTCCTCTCTACAATGTAGAATGCTGTCAGCCACACCAGTTCTGCCCCGAGTTCCCACACAGTGCACTCTTTGCCCAGGTAGTTGGGGATCTCCCTGGCAAAATGCAAACCAAGATCACTGCTCCACGCTCAAGTCTCGTACCAACACTGGCCAGAAACAACAGCATTCCCTGCAGTTCCGGCCAAAGATATTATTCCTGCCGGGTCTTTTGAGTTGATCCCACGGTACGGAATTTGAATTGGTTTATTATTGTCACATGTACCGAGGTACAGTGAAAAACTGTTTTGCATACCATCCATACAGATCCTATCTGGATGCATCATGGCTTGGTACGGCAGCTGCTCTGCCCAGGACTGCAAGAAACTGCAGAGAGTTGTGGACACAGCCCAGCACATCACAGATACCAACCTCCCCTCCTTGGACTCTGTCTTTACTTCTCGCTGCCTCAGTGAAGCAGCCAACATAATCAAAAACCCCACCCACCAGGGTCATTCTCTCTTCTCTCCTCTCCAATCAGGCAGAAGAGACAGGAGCCTGAGGGCACATACCACCAGGCTCAAGGACAGCTTCTATCCCACGGTGATAAGACTATTGAACGGTTCCCTTATACGGTGAGATGGACTCTTGACCTCACGATCTACCTTGTTGTGACCTTGCACCTTATTGCACTGCACTTTCTCTGTAGCTGTGACACTTTCCTCTGTACTGTTATTGTTTTTACCTGTACTACATTAATGAACTCTGTACTAACTCAATGTAACTGCACTGTGTAATGAATTGACCTGTACGATCGGTATGCAAGACGTTTTTCACTGAATCTCGGTACAAGTGACAATAATAAACCAATACCAATTTCATCACATCAAGGTAGTACAAGCAACAATGCAGAATAAAGTGTTAGACAGAGTTAATGCAAGTAGGCTCTTTCCACCTAGATTAGGAAAGATAAGTACGAGAGGACATGGCTTTAGGGTGAAAGGGGAATGGTGAAAGGGGAAAGGTTTAGGGGGAACGTTAGAGGGAACTTCTTCACTCAAAGAGTGGTGGGAGTATGGAACGAGCTGCCATCTGATGTGGTAAGTACGGGCTCACTCTTAACTTTTAAGAGTAAATTGGATAGATACATGGACGTGAGAGGTCTGGAGGAGTATGGGCTGGGGGCAGGTAAATGGGACTAGCAGAATAATGTTTCAGCACAGACTAGAAGGGCCAAATGGCCTGTTTTCTTGTGCTGTAGTTTTCTATGGTTCTATAGAAAGTGCAGAGCGGGTAGACAAGGTGCAAGGCCATAGAAACACAGAAAACCTACAGCACAATTCAGGCCCTTCGGCCCACAAAGCTGTGCCGAACATGTCCCTACCTTAGAAATTACTAGGCTTACCCATAGCCCTCTATTTTTCTCAGCTCCATGTACTTATCCAACAGGCTCTTGAAAGACCCTATCGTATTCGCCTCCACCACCGTTGCCGGCAGCCCATTCCACGCACTCTCTGAGTAAAAAACTTACCCCTGACATCTCCTCTGTACCTGCTCCCCAGCGCCTTAAACCTGTGTCCTCGTGGCCACCATTTCAGCCCCGAGGAAAAGCCTCTGACTATCCACACGATCAATGCCACTCATCATCTTATACACCTCTATCAAGTCCCCCCTCATCCTCTGTCACTATGATGAGATGTGAAGGTCAGCATGGAGGCAACGGGCCAAAGGGCCTGTTTCAGCGCTGCCCCATTCTGTGACCCTCTTAAACCCTTCCCCTGGACTTTCATTTGTTCACTCACACGGGACATGGATGTCACCGTCATGCCACCACTTATTCCCACCTCTAGCTGCCCCCCAAACTTCAGAATGGAGTCACACAGATCAGCCAGATTGGTTTTATCAATAACCTTTTCGCTTAGCCCAGCTGACTCTAGCATTCTTTACAAATTCCACATTTATTTAATGACTTGAATTTGAATTCCCCAGCTGTCACGTGGGAGTCGAAACCATGTCACTGGATCGATTGTCCATAACACTAATTGTTAGTCCCGTAACATTAACCTCTGCGCCACCTTACCGTGAAATCCCATTCCCTTCTGAAAGCCCTCACTGGCCTTTCAAATCTGCTTATTGAATCTGCTTCCACAGCTCTCGCTGGTAGCTCATCCCCTGATCACAACCCGTGTGCATCTCCACTCAATTACCTAAAGTCCGTCTCTTCCAGTTACTCACCCTCCCAGCAATAAGAACAGTTTCTCCTAACCTACTTGAAGCAAAAGGTTTTGAACTCCTGGTTTGCAGTTTGATTCGGCCACCACAGGAACTGGAATAAGGATGTCCTTTTATCGATGCACCATAGAAAGCATCCTGCCTGGATGCATCACGGCTTGGTACGGCAACTGCTCTGCCCAGGACCGCAAGAAATTGCAGAGAGTTGTGGACACAGCCCAGCGCATCACGGACACCAGCCTCCCCTCCACGGACTCTGTCTTTACCTCTCACTGCCTTGGTGAAGCAGCCAGCATAATCAAAGACCACTCCCACCCCAGACATTCGCTCTTCTCCCCTCTCCCATCGGGCAGAAGCTACATGACCCTGAGGGTACGTACCACCAGGCTTAAGGTCAGCTTCTATCCCGCTGTGATAAGACTATTGAACGGTTCCCTTATGTGATGAGATGGACTCTTGACCTCACAATCTACCTTGTTATGACCTTGCACCTTATTGTCTACCTGCAATGCACTTCCCTGTAGCTGTGACACTTTACTCTGCATTCTGTTATTGTTTTTACCCTGTACTACCTCAATGCACTGTGTAATGAATTGATCTGTACGAACTGTATGCAAGACAGGTTTTTCACTGTACCTTGGTATAAGTGACAATAATACCACAAGGGGGTCTGGTCAGCCTTTCAGGATGGCTTCAGCAAGTCCTGAAGTGTCAGGAATCGTCACAGTGAGCAGCTTCAAGTTTTACAGCTAATGGGAATTGGAGGCTGCTGGAGTTTTGGTTGATGTGGGGATGTTTGAATGCATGGATGTATGAAGATGCACAGCTAGATATTAAGAGACTTTTCCCCAAGGTAGAAATGTCAAGTACTAGAGGGCATGCATTCAAAGTGAGAGGGGAGAAAGTTCAAAGGAGAGGTGTGGGCTAGATTTCTTTTAGAAAGAGTGGTAGTGCATAGAACGGGCTGCCAGTGGAAGCAGATGCGACAGTGGCATTGAAGAGGCTGTTAGATAGACATGAATATGCAGGGAATTGAGGGATATGGATCTGTGTAGGCAGAAGGGATTAGTTTGGCATCAACATGGTGGGCCAAAGGGCCTGTTCCTGTGCTGTACTGTTCTATGTTCTATCTATGGTGACTTGGCAGTTTGGATTTAGATCAGATGTCTTTATTGGTCACATGTACATCGAAACACACAGTGAAATGCATCTTTTGCATAGTGTTCTGGGGGCAGCCCGCAAGTGTTGCCACACTTCCAGCGCCAACATAGCATGCCCACAACTTCCTAACCTGTACGTCTTTGGAATGTGGGAGGAAACTGGAGCACCTGGAGGAAACCCATGCAGACACGGGGGAGAACGTACAAACTCCTTACAGGCAGTGGCCAGAATTGAACCTGGGTCGCTGGCGCTGTAAAGCATTACACTAACCGCTACACTACTATGCCTGAATTGGCCTGCCCAGAGAAAACAGAGGGTAGCAGTGGGAGGGTGTTATTCTGGCTGGAGGTCTGTGACCAGTGGTGTTCCGCAGGGATCAGTACTGGGACCTCTATTGTTTGTGATATATATAAATGACAAAATGTAGATGGGTGGGTTAGTAAGTCACAAAGATTGGTGGTGTTGTGGACAGTGCAGAGGGCTGTCAAAGGATATTGCAGGATACACATATGGGCAGAGAAATCGCAGATAACAGTTTTATCTGTGCAAGTGTGAGGTGCTGCACTTTGGGAGATCAAAAGTAAGGGGTAAGTATGCAGTTAATGGTAGGACCCTTAACAGCGTTTACGTACTTGGGGTCCAAGTCCATAGCTCCCTGAAAGTGGCCATGCAAGTAGACAGGGTGGTAAAGAAGGCGTACGGCATGCTTGCCTTCATCGGTCTGGGCGCACAGCACACGAGCAAGGAAATCATGTTGCAGTTATATAAAATTTTGGTCAGGCCGCACTTGGAGAATCATGTGCAGTTCTGGTCGCCCCGTTACAGGAAGGATGTGGAGGCTTTGGAGAGGGTGCAGAAGAGGTTCACCAGGACGCTGCCTGGATTAGAGGGCATGAGCTATAAGAAGAGGTTGGACAAACTTGGGTTGTTTTCTCTGGAGCGGTGGAGGCTGAGGCGAGACCTGATGGAGGTTTATAAAATTGAGACAGTCAGAATCTGGTACCTCCCACCACCAGAGTAGAAATGTTAAATACTAGAGGACATGAATTTAAGGTGAGAGGGGGAAAGTTAAAAGGAGATGTCTGGGCAATTTTTTTTATACACAGAGTGGTGGGTGCCTGGAATATGCTGCCAGGGGCGGTGGTGGAGATAGATAGGGGTGTTTAAGAAGCTTTTAGATACCACATGAATGTGCAGAGAATGGAGGGATATGGATCACGTGCAGGCAGAAGGCATTTAGTGCAACTTGGTATCATGTTCGGCACAGACATGATGGGCTGAAGGGCCTGTTCCTGTTCTATATTCTATGCACAATCAATTTTTTCCAGTCTTATTGTGCATTAAAGCTTCAAGGGTCTGAAGGGTTTCCTTGAGTGGTGTGCAATTGTGTTTTACTCTGTGTTTGGATCTTTGAATGAAGTTTGTGTTTTGTTTGAAGTGTGTGACTGGTCTGCGGGTTTTCAAACATTGCCCGAGGCAAGGCTATTTATTAATTAACTTGACAGAGAATGTTGGGGGGGGGGGGGGGGGCCACCCCCTGCGATGGGGCACCCCAGGCAGATCAGCCAGTGTTCAAGGTCAACAAGTAGTGGCAGAGTGAAGCAGGAATGGGGCCCCCACATAGACCAGGGCTTGAGGTACGTCTCAGTAAACAACCTCCGCACTTTGCAGAGACAAATTAAAAACAATGGGAATATTCTCCCCCAAGCAATGGGAATGATGACTGATCTTTTAATAACCAACTGTCAAAACACAAATGATCTCCTCACTTCCTCCACCATATCTCGAGAGGAACTGAGCGCCATGCCCAACCTCACAAAGTCCAAGGGCCATGGCTTTCCAGCTGATGTCCAGTTGAACTTGGGCTTTGTCCATCTGTATGTCCCAGCTTCCGAGTGGCGCGGAGGAACCCCTTCACCCCACCTCTCACCTGCCTCCAGTACTTGACACCAGAAGAAACATGGACTCTACAGCCAAGAAAGCACACCGCCTCACCTTCCTCAGCAGGCTAAGGAAATTTGACATGTCCCCCATCACTCTTAACAATTTTTTTTTTTACAGATGCACCATGGAATCTGGATGCATCACTGCTTGGTACGTCGACTGCTCTGCCCCAGACCACAAGAAACTGCAGAGAGTTGTGGACACAGCCCAGTCTGTCACACAAACCAGCCTCCCCTCCACTGACTCCGTCTACACTTCCCGTTGCCTGGAATGGACGGACACGAGGTACGGGCAACAGGATGAGCGAGAGTGGACTTGGGATGTGATAGCTGGGGTGAACGTGTAACTACTGAGGAAAGGTGGTGGATTAACTTAGCTGGTTGCTTTCTCATGAATGAAAATGTCTTCACAGTAGAGGCTGGAGAGGACATTCCCCAGACATTGCTCGCACTGGAACACTCCAGACCCGAGGAAGGCTTGGATCGGCGGGGGTTCTTTTCTCCGCAACCGAGGAGGCAGTTGAAGGACCCAGTAAACGGCAAAGGGCTTTTTACCCTCAGCAGAGGGTCAAAAACCAGGGGCCACAGACTTAACGTAGTTGGTGGAAGGATGAGAGGAGAGACGGGGAAACACGTTAGGGGTCTGGAACCCTGACCTGAAAGGGTGGGAGAGGGAAGACCCCTCCCCATGGTTAAACAGTACGTGGGAGTTTACTCAAAGGTCCATTACAACAACACCTCTGCTTCCTCAGAAGGCTAAGGAAATTTGGCATGTCCCTGATGACTCTTGGCAATTTTTACAGATGCACCGCAGAAAGCGTCCTATCCGGATTCATCCCGGCTCAGTACGGCAACTGCTCTGCCCCAGACAGCAAGAAGCTGCAGAGAATTGTGATTGCAGCCCAGTCCGTCACGCAAACCAGCTTGAGAGCACGTACCACCAGGCTCAGGGACTGCTTCTATCCCGTTGTTATCAGACTCTTGAACGGACCTCTCATACACTAAAAGATGAACTCTTAATCTCCCAATCTACCTTGTCATGGCCCTTGCACCTTATTTGTCTACCTGCACTGCACTTTCTCTATAGCTGTAACACTATATTCTGCATTGTTTTCCTTCTTACTACCTCAATGTACTTACGAATAATCTGTCTGGATGGTATGCTTTTCACTGTATCTCGGTACAGGTGGCAGGAATAAACCAATTCCAACCTCTCAATGTACAGCTCGGAGGTTTCATCCCCGTCTCACTCACCCACTTCTTCTCAAAAGCCCTCATGTCAATCTTTCAATCTGCCCCACTGCCTCTCCTGCACTGGAGTCATGGTCCTTCCCTGGGGTTATATCCAGACCAACGAGAAGGTCTGCCAAGGTCCCACAGGGCCCGATTGCACAGAGCAATGCGACTGACCTGCACTGGAGAGTGTGGGAAAGAAGCATCAGTGAGAAACCCTGCCCCAAGACTCACTCACCATTTTCATGATCTCTGGGTAGATGGGCTCGATCAGCAGCCCTCGACCTGTGGCGATGCACTCCACCAGCTCGTTGAGGGCAGCCCGCTTGATTTCTTTGCCTTTCAAGTCGGCGACACAGTCCATGAAATCGAAAACGATGCAACATTGCTGGAGCTTCTTGCAGAAGAGGTCGTGCAGCTCAGAAACTGGGGCATCTGGAGAGCAAGGACACACACACAAAGAAAGCGGAGAGGGTAAGGAGCTGGATCACCATGGTCTGTGGAGTCATACAGCCCAGAAACAGGCCATTCAGCCCACCAAATCCATGCCAGCCATGAGCCACCCACTTACACCAATCCCATTACACTCCCCATACATAAGGCACTTGGCTGGATCTCAGCAGAAGCAAACACTGGTCAATCTCACACCACGGTTGACTGAGTGAAGCACCAATACAGGACCATTCCTCAGTCAGTCTTACTTTGACTTTAACCAGAATCAGGTTTATTATCACCGACATTAAATTTGTTCTGCGGCAGCAGTATCAAGTGCAAAGACAAAAATAAATAAATAGTGCAAACAAAAAGGAATAACGAGGTTGTGTTCATGGGTTCAGGGACCATTCAGAAATCTGATGACGGAGGGGAGGAAGCTGTTCCTGAGGTGTTGAGTGTGGGTCTTCAGGTGTCCTGAAGGTCGTAAGTGGGTACTCGGTACAGGTGGCAGTAATAAACCAATCCCAACCCCACAACGTACAGCTCGGAGCTTTCATCCTCGCCTCACCCACCCGCTTCCTCTCAAAAGCCCCCAGTCAACCTTTCAATCCGCCCCACTGCTTTCCCGAGGCAGCAGGAAGAGTGCAGACGGAGTCAGTGGAGGGTAGGCTGGTTTGCGCGATGGACTGGGTCGCTGATGGTAGTAACGAAGAGGAGGGCAAGTCCCGGATAGTGAGGGTCCGTAGTGACGGATGCCGAGGATCCTCACCATCTGACAGTGGGACTGGTGCGGGATTCCGACCACATCCTTCAACCCCGATGGAGTTGCCTTGTCTGTGAATTTGAGGGAGTGGGTAACTTCTGGGCAGCTGAGAGAGGGACTACAATAGGATGAGGTTGAATTGCGAGTGATAACATCTCTGGAGGACAGTCAGAAACACTGACTGCAGAATAGGGGCAGGGGGACGGAAATGGGGACTGTACACGAGGTGGGACCAACCAGCTCTGCCCAACGTACTCCGTCTCTCTCTTTCTCTCCCCTTTTGCTGCCTCCAAACATGGCCACCTTCTTCACATTACAAACCCCGGACGGGCACCACATAGGGTTCCGGCTCCACTTCCGACATTACAGGAAAATTCAATCTCTTTGCGCCATTGAAGAGTGGAAAATATAATTTGGGAAAGTGGCTGGGGTGTAAGTATAGGACATCTCCCTCCCTCCTTGCCTTTTAAAGTAATGCTCTGGGTTACAAACCAGTTTAATCCCAAATGGACACCCTTGGTCTGTGTGCAGCACCAGCTAGGAAATTCCAGGCTTCAATGACTGTCAGCTGGGGCACATGCTCATGGACAGAGGTGGAGGAGACTGTTCAGCTTTCTCCAGCCCTTGCTCCATCTTTAGACACAACCGTGTTGCTTCTTCTAGGTTGCTCGGAGGTCAAAGACCAGGGACTCCCAAGTCAGGACAAAAATCGCCCAGAATCCGAGACACTGCTGGTGGGAAGAGGTGCCCAGGAACCAAGTCTCAAACCCTGTATCTCACCATCGTTGAAGTTTCTCATGTTCTACTCTACCTTGCTCCCACTGCTGCTGGGCGATCAGCCCCTCTCCTATTCCTCTGTTGGCACCAGCTCTCCAATGTCTTCCCTGTGATCTCTCCGATTCCCTTCTCTGCAATCTCCAACTTTCCCAGAACTCTTGTTCACATCCTGGCCTGCACATCTTTGCATCCCTTCACTGGCTCTTGTCTGCAATGCATCACATTCAAAATCCTTGCTCTCATCTCCGGTCACCTCTGCCCCACAGCCCAAGCCTATTGTGCTACCTCAACCTCTTCTACCTTTCTGTCCCCACCTCCATCACCCACTCCCCTGTCCCACAGAAACAAGATCGTAAAAGAACTGAAAGATTGTTCCGCCAAATGCATTGAGTGGTCAGGATTTGGAACAATGAGTCTACAGGTTCAAAACTGATTTAGAAAGATATCCAAGGAGAAAAAAATATATTGCAGGGATATGGGGAAAAAAGCAAGGGCTTGGGATCAACTGGATTCCTCTTCAAAACAAACAAAAAGGGATAGGTTCAAATGGCCTCCTTGCACCTCCTGTGATCACAAGGGCTGATGCAAGGGACATCAACTGTCGATTTGCACCAAGGAGCACAGGCAAGGAGAGAATTTGACCCTTGCTCAACTCGGACAACTGCAGTTCAATGACAGGCCACAGAACAGCCAGCTCCTTCATTGCTATACCAGCTGAAGATCAGCCAAGGGCAATAACCCATGTCTCCAATGGCCCCACAGTAACTTATTCCCCAAATTATTTTCACTGGGGTCTTGCTCTCTCTCTCTCTGTCACTCACTACACCCCTCACCAAAACAAGAACGAGTGCCAAGCCTAGCCTCCAAATCACTACTGGTATAACCAGAGTGCCACCTGCTAAAATGGGGGGTGGTGGTGGTGGTGGGAGGAGGAACAGAGCAAGAGACCGAGAGAGCAAGACATAAAAGTACAAGCAAGAAGTAGAGAGTGCACGTGTAGAGGACAGATGAAGATAGGATGACACAACAGAGACTGCAGATGCTGGAGATCTGGAGCAACACACAAGATGCTGGAGGAACTCAGTGGGTCAGGCAGCATCTGTGGAGGGAAACAGACGTTTCAACTCTTGATTGGGACTGGAAGGGAGGAGGGGAGATAGTCAGTATAAAAAGGCGAGGAGCGGGTGGGGGAAGGGATGGAGCAAGAGCTGGCGGGTGATAGGCGGATCCGGGTGAGGGAGGTGGGAATGATGCAAGAAGCTGGGAAGTGATAGGTGGAAGTGACAAAGGGCTGAAGAAGACGGAATCTGATAGGACAGTGGAGCATGGAATAAAGGGGAGGAAGGGGACAGGAGGGAGGAGTGTGGGGGTGATGGTCAGATTGAGAGGGCGGAGGAGGGGAAAGGGATGGGGCGATGGGGAGTGGCTACTGGAAGTTAGAGAAATCAATGTTCAGGTCATCACATTGGATGAAGATATGGTGGGAGATATCTGCTCACTGCATCTCCAGTGACGGAAGGTGGGAGATATCTGCTCACTGCATCTCCAGTGACGGAAGGTGGGAGATATCTGCTCACTGCATCTCCAGTGACGGAAGGTGGGAGATATCTGCTCACTGCATCTCCAGTGACGGAAGGTGGGAGACATCTGCCCACTGCATCTCCAGTGACGGAAGGTGGGAGATATCTGCCCACTGCATCTCCAGTGACGGAAGGTGGGAGACATCTGCCCACTGCATCTCCAGTGACGGAAGGTGGGAGACATCTGCCCACTGCATCTCCAGTGACGGAAGGTGGGAGACATCTGCCCACTGCATCTCCAGTGACGGAAGGTGGGAGACATCTGCTCACTGCATCTCCAGTCCGTTCTCCACAGGCTGAGAACAACTCATTCCTAGAGTGACCTAATCCAGTCCAGCACTAGGAATGCTACTTGGCCCTGGATTGGCCGGAGTGACCGGTGCTGTGTGCATCCTCCCCAGAAGCCTGGGGTCATGCTCCACGTCTGGGAAGAGGAGGAATTACTAATGCGTACGGTACACAACCAGACTTCCTTACTGGGACTGGGTCTATTCATGGTTCCACCGTCTGTCACCAGAAGATCAGCAAAACCCCCGCCGATTCCTCCCGAGAACCTCTCATCGCTGCGGCCCTACCAGCAGCCAGGCAGAGAAAGTCTTTTAATCATCTGGCCAGCCCCTGTAAGCACTTGCCCCCCCCCCCCCACCCACCCCCACCTGCTCCACTCACCCAAGGACCCTTCCTTTGCAAACCTTCACAATTTCCCTCCCGTCAATGGATCCCAGGCAGACAACACCTCCCCACCCATCCTCTCACCCCCTCACCCAACAACACACACAGTGGCTCTACATATACCCCCCCCATTACCACTCAGATCATTCTACAGCAAGTACCCCACTTCCTTGTTCCCATTTTGATCTTTCCCTTTAACCCCTCCTCATCTCACTAGACAGACCCCCCCCCCCCGTGCCCTCCCAAGCCTTCACTCAACCCCCTCCATCTCCCTCTCTTTCTTGACAAGGGAGCCTCTCCCACCCACCCTATCACTATTTGGGACTCCATCATGGCACCCCTCCCACGAATTCCTACCCCTCCCTGCACCTCACCTGCTCCCCCAGATCTTCTGGGAACTTGCCCCTCCTCAACACACTACACCCCGCTGCCCCAAACTCACAGGTAATGCCCCCTCTCTCCTCCAGGCCTCTCCTGCCTTGCATGCCTCAGGACCTAGGCCCAACGTCTATGAGGTCATAATTCCAAGGCCGTCACTCATCCTGAGTCACCGTGGGGGCAGGCAGACCATGGGGAGACTTGCTCGGCTCCCCACAAGCACAGACACCCCTCCAGCCCCGAGCCGGGAACAGCTGGAGGCACTGAGAGCCAAGAAGGGTGCTGAGAGGGGACAAAGGCGCCCAGTGGCTTTGCATTCAGTTCTGGTCGCCCCGTTACAGGAAGGATGTGGGGGCTTTGGAGAGGGTGCAGAAGAGGTTCACCAGGATGCTGCCTGGATCAGAGAGCATGAGTTATAAGGAGAGGTTGGACGAACTTGGGTTGTTTTCTCTGGAGCGGCAGAGGCTGAGGGGAGACCTGATAGAAGTTTGTAAGATTATGAGAGGCACAGATTGAGTAGACAGCCGGTATCTTTTTCCCAGGGTCAAGATGTCTAATAATAGACGACATACAGTTAAGGTGAGAGGAGGCAAGTTCAAAGATGTGCAGGGCAAAATTTTATTTTTAAAAAAACACAGAGAGCGGTGGGTGCCTGGAATGTGCTGCCAGGGCTGGGGGCGGAGGCAGATACGATAGACATGTTTAAGAGGCTCTTAGGCAGGCACATGGGTGTGCAGAGAATGGAGGGATGTGGACTGTGTGCAGACAGAAGGGGTGAGGGGTCATTAGCTGAATTAGTTCAGCACAACATCGTGGGCCGAAGGGCCTGGTCCTGTGCTGTACAGTTCCATGAGCGCTGAAGCTTTTCTGAGGTGTCTCCTGCAAGTGCACTGAGGTGTCACTAATGCCTGCCTGACACAACTTGCCCAAAGTTTCTATTGCACTGGAGAAGGTGTAGAGGAGATTCGGCAGGACTTTGCCTGGGATAGAGCGTTTCAGCTATGCAGAGAAACTGGATGGACTGGGTTTGTTTTCCTTGGAGCAGAGAGGGGGAAGGCTGAGGTATACAAAATTATTACGGGTACAGATAGGGTAGGTAATAGGAACCTTTCCCCTTCAGAGCAAAGGTATCTATGACCAGAGGGCATAGGGTTAAGGCAAGGGGTAGGAGATTTAAAGGGGATTTGATGACTTTTTTCCCCACCCAGAGGGTGGTTGGAATCTGGAACGCACTGCCTGAGGGGGCGATGGAGGCAGAGACCCTCACGACGTTTGAAGTGCCATGTCATAGAAAGTTACAGGCTGAGTGCTAGAGAATAAAAAATGGTATAGACCAAAAGTTCCATCCCCAGGGCGGCAATGGCCGATACCGGAGGACATCTGCTTAAGGTGGGAGGAGGAAAGTTCAGGGGAGATGCCAGAGGTAGGTGTTCCCATAGAGTGGTGAGTGCCTGGAATGCACTGCCGGGGGTGGTAGAGGCTGATGCAACAGGGACATTTAAATGATTCTTGGATAGGCACGTGGATGTAAGAAAAATGGAGGGTTATGGGCCGGGCAGGAGGGAAGGGTTAGATTGATCATTGAGTAGGTTTATATAGGTCGGCACAACATTATGGGCCAAAGGGCCTGTACTGTCCTGTTCTATGTTCTAAAGGACCAATTCCCATGCGCTACCAGTCTCCCCAAGTCAGTGGGAGGACAGACCCAGGTATTACCAGTGGGTTGAAGCCCGTCTTGGCATCTCAGGATGGGCTCCACCCTACCTGGTCACTTTCTTCCAAGTAGGTGCCTCTAACATTGGTGAACAGTTCTGTCCCCATGTCTGAACCACCATCCCATCCGTGCAATACCTGCCTGCCCTGCTCTATCTCCAGAGCTCCTCTGGCCACAATCATAGAGAGGGGGGTGAATGGGCAAAGTGGGAGCGAGTGGGAGGGGAGGAAGGGAAACAGGTCATGGACAGAACAGGTCATAGGGTGAATGGACAGTCTTTTCCCCAGGGAAAGGGAACCAAGAACTAGAAGGCATGGGTTTAAGGTGAGAGACGAATGATTTAAAAGGGACCTGAGGGGCAACTTCTTCACACAGAGGTTGGTGAGTGTATGGAACGAGCTGCCAGAGGAATTGATTGAGACAGGTAGAATAATGGCATTTAAAAGACATTTGGATAAATATATGAATAGGAAAGGTTTAGAGGGATACTGGCCAAATGGGACTAGCTGAGGTGAGCACCTTGGTTGGCATGGATGAGTTGGGCCGAAGGGCCTGTTTCCGTGTTGTATAGCTCTATGACTCCAAGTGATCTCATAGAGAATTGTTACAAGGACGGACAGGGTGGACGGAGGGATGATGTTTGCCCTGATTGGGGTGAACAGAACCAGGGGCCACACCCACAAAATAGAAGGTCCGCCATTCAGGACGGAGACCAGAAGAAATATCTTCACCCAGTTAGCAGTGAATCCTTGGAATCCTCTACCAGTTGATGCTCAGTCTGAATACATAGAAGAGAGAAACTGGGGGCCAGGAAGGTCTCTATTAAAGCAGGGCCAAGGTAAACAATTCCATCATCACACAATGCCAAACCTTGCAGCTCAGACGTACCTCCCGGCTGGGTTTCGAACTCGACACTGAGAATTCTGGCTTACGAAGCAGATGGTTGCTCACCCTCTCCAACTCCAAGCACGATGCCGGTCACAGACACCAACTACAAGCAATCAGGAGACCGTGTTGCTCCTGACTTGACCCATCAGCAGCAATTCCTCCACACTCTGATGAATTTTTTTTATGGCAACTGATAATTAGGATATAAATATTCCATAAACTTCCAAGTTGCTTGAACAATAGGAATACTACGTCTCTCAGGATCAGCTTCTGAGCCTGAATGTGTATATCCCAGCTGTCCCCTCAAGACAAACAGCTGTCGCCGAACTATGAGCATTCGCAAGGTACGGTCAACTGTGGCAATGTACAATCAAGTCTACATCTGGGCAACACAGACACAGGAGATCTGCAGATGCTGGAATCTGGAGCAACACACATGCACACACACACACACATACGCACACAAGATGCTGGAGGAACTCAGCAGGTCAGGCAGCATCTATCGAGGGAAATAAGCAGTTGACACTTTGGATCGAGACCCTTCATCAGGACTGGGGAGGAAGAGGGCAGAAGCCAGAATAAAAAGGTGGGGGGAGGGGGAGAAGCACACGCAGGCAGGTGACAGGTGAGTCCAGGTGAGACGGGGATGGTAGGTGGGTGAGGGGGGGGGGGTGAAAGGGAGTGAAGCAAGAAGCTGAGGGGTGATAGGTAGAAGAGGGAAAGGGCTGAAGGAGGAGGAATGCAGTAGGAGAGGACAATAGACCACGGCATGGAGGAGCAATAGATTGGCAGGGGAAGGGAAAGAGAAGGGGTGAGGGGGCCACAGAAATGAGGGAGGGGGGAGAGGGGGAAGAGGTTGAAGGAATCCGGTACACAGCCTCAATATACAACCAGTACACACCAAATAAAGGCTCCACCTTCCTCTCCTATCAGATTCCACCATCTGTAGCCCTCTGTTACCTATCGTGATGGACGTTCACTTTCCAGGCCCCAAGGAGCTTATTGCTAACAGCTTTTTAGTACAGCAGGATGACCTGTCCAAAGGTCAAAAGTTGTTGTTCACTACTCTGTACTGTTATTGTTTTTACCTGTACTACCTCAATGCACCCTGTACCAATTCAATATAACTGCACGGTGTAATGAAATGACCTGTACGATCGGTATGCAAGACAAGTTTTTCACGGTACCTCGGTACAAGTGACAATAATAAACCAATACCAAAAACAGCAGGAATTGTCCAAGGCTCGAGATGTTTGTTGTTTGTAGAGTTAAACTTCTAACCAATATTCCCTGCTCAGCCTCTTGACATAAACAAGAGAACAATGGGGTCCACGTTGGCTTCTGACTTAATCAAGGTGAAACAATGGGGTCCACGTTAAACCTAATTAAACCCTCCAGTCGGCTGGCCTCCGAATGTTGAAAAACATCACAGGCCGATGATGTCAACTAAGTGGAAAGCAGTGTAAGTGTTAGAAGGAAGTCAGGGTGGGGTGGGGGGAAATGACAGAAGACCTAGAATTCATTCCTCAGCACTTGGTTTTTGCGACGGACGACTTGCTCGTCTGCAACTTGTTGGTCTGACTTTTTAAGCTTGTAAGGATTGTACTTGTAACTTACAAAGGATTTCCAAACAAAGTCGTGTTAAGAATTACATATTGGAATTAAACGTGTCTCACTTAAAATAAAATAAACTGCTTCGTTAGCTGGAAGTATCTCCTCCTTGGTTGGGAGGGGTGACCCACTGCTCCAGATAGTGATTATTGACAGCTAGACCTTTCCGTAGGGACTAAAGTAGTGAAGTAAACTAGCCCTTGAAGTGTAGGCTGATACAGTACCATCTTCCTACAGTGAGGGTACTCGTTGATACTTATACCAGATAGAACTCAAGGTCTTGACTTAAGTTTAGAGCTCTCGGACGGTGCACTTGATATTATCACACTGTCACCTCTCTCTGTTGCTATCTCCGCAATGTACAACCAAGTGCCAATGAGTAAGGTACACAGAAAGCAGGTACAATCCGTGGCCAAGATATAAAGGCACAGCCTCGAAATTGAAAAAGCTGCCAAGGAATTACGTGCAGGGACGTGGTATTCAATCACAATGTACAACCTGCGGTATGCATACAACCAGCCATGCCATCGTGAACACAATCCTAAATACAAGTTCCTTCAGCACTTTGTACATTGCTCCAGATTTGTCTCCTAATGTACAACATACTGCCAAGGAAATGGGTACACATCTAGTGCAATCACGTACACATCTGGTGCAATCAGGTACATATCTGGTAATTGAGTTTTCAGGAGTTCTTTTCTTGCAATAGAATTGGGAGATTAATGCAACAATGCAGGGTGGGTTGAGGAGGTGATCCGTGCACTGAGGACAACTCGAAGGGAAGCAGTCTCACCTCCCTCTGGACTGGAGAGTCTGCCAGGGATCAGACCCTTGTACAGGAAAAATACCTGCACTATGGTCTGGAGGAATCAGAGTCCCCGATATCCCACTCCATCCTCTGCTGGGAATCAAAGAGTTGCCGCCCACTGCAGGGTGTCCTGGTTCCTGGGCAAAGCCCACACCACAGTTGCATGGGACAAGCTGGGATCTCCGCAGCCCCACACCGACTGGACAGGGAGACAGCAGGGGCGACCGATCATTTGGACCATGGCACCCGTTTAAGGAACAGAAGAACCCAAGCCACAGCAGAGCAAGGCCATTCGGCCCTTTATACTTGCACTGTTACTCAACAAGATCTTTTACCACACCAGCTCATTCCTGCACTAACTCGATTTCCCTTCATAACAAAATCTATTACAGCAACAAACTGTCTGCTGGAGGAACTCAGTGGGTCGAGCAGCATCTTGGGAGGAACTGTCGACACTTCAGGTTGAAACCTGGATGCAGACTTGCCGAGTTCTTCCAGCAGATAGTTGCTACAGATTCCTGCATCTAGAGCGTAGAACAGTACAGCACAGGAACAGGCCCTTCGGCCCACGATGTCTGCGCCGCACAGGATGCCAAATTATACTAAATCCCTTCTGCCTGCACATGATCCATATCCCTCCGTTCCCTGCACACTCATGTATCGTGCTGAGGTCGACAGGGTTGAGAGCTTCAAGTTCCTAGGAGTGAACATCACCAATAGCCTGTCCCGGTCCAACCACGTAGGCACCATGGCCAAGAAAGCTCACCAGCACCTCTACTTCCTCAGGAGGCTAAAGAAATTTGGCATGTCCCCTTTGACACTCACCAACTTTTATCGATGCACCATAGAAAGCATTCTATCTAGATGCATCACGGCTTGGTACAGCAACTGCTCTGCCCGGGACCGCAAGAAACTGCAGAGAGTTGTGGACACAGCCCAGCGCATCACAGACACCAACCTCCCCTCTGTGGACTCTATATCTCTCACTGCCTTGGTGAAGCAGCCAGCATAATCAAAGACCCCACCCACCCGGGACTTTCTCTCTTCTCTCCTCTCCCATCAGGCAGAAGATACAGGAGCCTGAGGGCATGTACCACCAGGCTCGACAGCTTCTATCCCACTGTGATAAAACTATTGAATGGTTCCCTTATACAATGAGATGGACTCTTGACCTCACAATCTACCTTGTTCGACCTTGCACCTTATTGTCTACCTGCAATGCACTTCCCTGTAGCTATGACACTTTACTCTGTATTCTGTTATTGTTTTACCCTGTACTACCTCAATGCACTGTGTAATGAATTGATCTGTACGATCGGTATGCAAGACAAGTTTTTCCACTGTACCTCAGTACAAGTGACAATAATAAACCAACACCAATCTATCCAATAGCCTTTAAAAAACGCCACCCTGGGAGCCCCTTCCAGGCACCCACTACTCTGTGTAAAAAAAAACTTGCCCCACAAATGTCCTTTAAACATGTCCTCTCTCACCTTAAATGCATGCCCTCTAGAACATCTGTGGTCTCTTGTGTCTCTATTATTTTCTGTTATTTAAGATACTCAGCAACTCAATTTCCAGAGTTAGCAATTCCAAAAGATTCCTCTCCCTCTGGATGAAATTTCTTCTCATCTCAGTCCTGGATTTTGAGCTGTTACCCCAGCTCTTGCCACCTCTGCAAGGGACACACCACCCCTGTCAAGCCCCACTGGAATGTGTACCTTCCGAGGATCACCTTCCATCCCTCTAAATGAGGCTGCTTAACCTCTCCTCACACGACAGACTCGCCACTCTCAGAATCCAGCTGGTGTTCCAGTAGGCGCCCCATTCCTGCAGCCCTGCCCTTTCCCCACAGCTCTGCCACAGTGGGCAGCAGAGTGGCACGGCAGGTGGAACTACTGGACGCGCTGCTGCAGCGGCCCAGGTTCAATCCCGACCTCTGGTGCTGTCCGTGTGGAGTTTGCATGTTCTCCCCAAACAAGAGGGCATCGGTTTAAGGCAAGAGGTAGGGATTTTAAAAAAGGGGATTGGTTGGGGGCAAGATCTTTTTGTTGAAAAGCACAGAGTGGTTGATATCTTGAACGTACAGCCAGAGGAGGTGGTGAAATCAGATGCAGTTACTACATTTAAGATGCAATTAGACAGGCACTTAGACAGGCAAGGCAGGGAAGGACGTGGTCCAAATGCAGGTAAATTGGATTAGTGTAGGTGGCAAACATGGAGATGGTGGGCTGAAGGGGTCATTTCTGTGCTGTCCACCTCTGCGAGTGGGTGGGTTTCCTTTTCCCCCAGGGTAGGGAAGTCTAAAACTATAAGGCATGGTTTAAGGCGAGAGGGGAAAAGTTTAAAGGGGAGCTAAGGGGCAAGTCTTCCCACACAGAGGATGGTGGGTATGTGGAACGAACTGCCAGAGGAAGTGGTGGAAGCAGGTACGATTACAGTGTTTAAAAGACACTTGGACAGGTACGTGAATAGGAAAGGTTTGGAGGGATATGGGCCAAATGCAGGCAAATGGGACGGGCTCGGTTGGGCAACTTGGTATGGACCGAAGGACATTTTTCCATGTTCTTTAAAACTCTGCTCAATCATGCAAGGTTGATTGCCCACTGTAAATTGTCCCTAGCGTGATTGGTAGAATCAGGAGAGAATAAAATGCGACGGGTATAAATAGGTGCTTGATGTTCCGCACTGATTCAGTGGGCTCAGGAGCCGGTTTCTGTGATTACGTCTCTATTTTCCCGCTCCTCCTACTTCATCCAGTTCCTTTTGAAAGTTTATCATTGAATTTGCTTCCACTATCCTTTCAAACAGCTCGTTCCAGATCACAGCAACCTGCCAAGTGAAAAATAACCCATCTCTCTGGTTCTTCCGCCAACTGAACTGAAAAAGCTCTACTCTAAACACAATGGAAAATACTTAAAAAGTGTGGAGGGACTTTGAAGAGCAGCAGATTGATATTGGCATCGACTCAATCTGTTGAAATTTTTACATCTCTAGCCATTTCCCTTTGACCCTACCCCATTTTCCTCCCAAGCAGTCACCCATATAAAAGAAATGCCTTCAAGGGCATTTCTTTTCCCCTCAGAGGGTTGAGTGAACCCTCAAAGAGTGGTAGAAATAGAGTTCTTAAATATTTTCAAGGCAGATTGTTGATAGATTCTTGATGAGCAAGAGGGTGGAAAGTGATTGTGGCTAGACAGCAATGTGGATTTGAGGTTAGTCAGAGTGACTGCGTTTGGGGCACCAAGTGTCCTCCTCCTGGTCCTAACCCACATGTACATTTGTATCTTAAAATTCTCACCTCCACATGACAAAAATTGCTTCTGCAGACATTTCACCGATGAAAGAAGCAAGGCAGCCAATGAGAAGTGGGCCCACTGCTCTGCCCTTGGAGGAGAGATGGGTGGGTGGTGAGGTACCGGGGTTACAGTACAAAGGACAAGTTGTCTGGACCAGGTCTGTATTTGTGGAACAAGAAAAGGCTTGCATTTATGTCACAGTCATACGCCGCAGAAACTGGCCCTTTGGCCCACCATGTCCCTGCCAACCAGAGTACCCACCCATACAAATCCCATTTACCAGCACTTAGAGTCAGAGATGAACAGCACAGAAACAGGCTCTTCGGCTCAACTGGTCCATGCCGACAATGGTACCCACCAAACTAGTCCTGTTGGCTTACATCCCTCTAAACCTTTCCTATCCATGCACTTATCCAAGTGTCTTTTAAATGTTGTTTTTGTACCCGCCTCAACCACTTTCTCTGGCAGCTCGTTCCACTTAGCACCACCGTCTGCGTGAAGTTGCCCCTCAGTTCCCTTTTAAGTCTTTCCTGTCTTACCTTAAAACTATGCCCCCTAGTTTTTAGATAAGATAAGGTCTTTATTAGTCTTATGTACATCGAAACACACAGTGAAATGCATCTTTTGCATAGTGTGTTCTGGGGGCAGCCCGCAAGTGTCGCCATGCTTCCTGCGCCAACATAGCACGCCCACAACTTCCTAACCCATACGTCTTTGGAATGTGGGAGGAAACCGGAGCACCTGGAGGAAACCCACGCAGACATGGGGAGAATGTACAGACAGCGGCCGGAATTGAACCCAGGTCGCTGGCGCTGTAATAACGTTACGCTAACTGCTACACTACCATGCAAAAAGACTGTGCGCATTGACCCTGTCTTTGCCCTCACGATTTTATAAAGTCACCCCTTAATCTCCTATGCTCCAATGAATAGAGTCCTAGCCTGCCCAACCTCTCCTCATAACTCAGACCCTCGAGTCCTGACAGCATCCTTGTAAATCTTCTCAGCCTGATCTGTAGCCTTCTCTCCCTTGGCTATTCAAGTGCTCATCTAGATACTTCTTAAATATTGTGAGGGTCTCTGCATCCACCGCCCCCTCAGGTAGTGTGTTCTAGATTCCAATCGCCCTCTGGGTAGAAAAAATTCCTCCTCAGATCCCCCCTAAGCCTCTTATATGTTACTATACTGCAAGCTGGCGCCGGAGCGTGGCGACCCGTTGCAAGCTGCTCTCTACAGATCACCATAGAAAGCATCCTATCTGGACGCATCACGGCTTGGTACGGCAACTTCTCTGCCCGGGACTGCAAGACACTGCAGAGAGCTGTGGACACAGCCCAGCGCGTCACGGAAATCAGCCTCCCCTCCTTGGACTCTGTCTATACCTCTCGCTGCCTTGGGGAAGCAGCCGACATAATCAAAGACCCCACCCACCCGGGACATTCTCTCTTCTCTCCTCTCCCATCAGGTAGAAGATACAGGAGCCTGAGGGCACATACCACCAGGCTTAAGGACAGCTTCTACCCCACTGTGATAAGACTATTGAACGGTTCCCTTATACGATGAGATGGACTCTGACCTCACGATCTACCTTGTGACCTTGCACCTTATTGTCTACCTGCACTGCACTTTCTCTGTAGCTGTGACACTTTACTCTGTACCATTATTGGTTTTACCTGTACTAACTCAATGCACTCTGTACTAACTCAATGTAACTGCACTGTGTAATGAATTGAACTGTACGATCGGTATGCAAGACAAGTTTTTCACTGTACCTCAGTACAAGTGACAATAATAAACCAATACCAATAAATAACTCTATACCCTCTTGTACTTAAGACACATTACCTCAGTACATGTGACAGTAATAAACCAATACCAACACCACTTGCATTGGGAAAGCATTTCCTGTTATCTACCCTACCTTAAAACTATGCCCTTCATCATCTTGGACACCTTTATCAGGTTCCCCCCTTAGCCTCCTCCACTCCAAGAAAACAAAGTCAGCCTACCCATTCTCTCCTTATAACTGAGACACTCCATCCTGGGCAACATCCTGGTGAACCTCCTCCACACTCTCTCCAAGGCAATCGTGTCCTTTCCGTACTGTGGGATCCAACTCAAAAGGCTCGACAGCGATAATCTCTTTCAATCGAAACATCCATCTAACAGTGTAGCCAGAGCGAGTGTGGGGCAGCAATCTTAGCTTGCATTTCCTCCTGCGCAGTCACATCCTTCCTATAGTGCGGTGAGCAGAACCGCACACTGTTTGGGATCAAGAGACGATGTGGGGGAGCAGAGGGAGGGGAATGGCCAGCACTAACCCCAAGGTAATTATCCATTTCTAGGGATGACAGGTAGACCTGATTAAAGCCTCGGGTGCTACCCCCGCTCTCAAAGAAAAAGTTGGCTGGGCAGGAGTTTCCATACACTTGTTCCTTCCTGCCATCTCCAAGCGTGTAGATAAGAGATGCATAGGTCAAAACGTAACCATACGCCAAGCACAAACCACTGGGGCAACCATCGAGGGGACAGAACTGCATCCGAGCTTCCCAAAGCTCCTTACAGTATCCCATTCAGGAACCCCAACTTTCTGACCTACCAACGTGTCAGGATGCTGAATAAAGGCTAAAGCAAGAAGAAATTCTTTGCTTTTTTTTAAATAAAGAACAGGAATACGAACACCTTGATCGATTAAGAGGCTGCAAATCCTCCCACTGCTGTCACAGATCAGACTTCACAGCACAATCCTCCAGCTGCAGTACTGAATCACCGAGTCTCTACAATGGATCACATCGATAAGCTGGTCACAAGGATGAGAGGCTGGTGACAGCTAATAGCTGCTGCCAGCTACAGAGGATGGACATGCTGGTCTGGTACTGACGTTATTAGATAGACTCTCCCTGCGGAGAAAATGCTGTTTGAAAATGCCGATGTTATTTCCAACCTCCCCAGGGCAGCCTGCTGCTAACTCTCCAGCTGTTGCTATTTTCCTGCAGTAAAACCATCGGAACAGGAACGTGCCAATCATTGCCAACAAGGTACAAAGTCATTTGGCCCATTGTGACCACATTGGATCTTTGAAAGCCCCATCCTGCTCTTGCAAACCTCCTCCTCAATTATACATCCAGTCCCAAAGTTACTTGCTTCCACTATGTCAACAACTAGCGCACTTAAATGTTGAACCTCCCTATCCATTGACAATTGATCTGCACCCTCTGATTACTGCTTCTCCCAAAACAACACTAGAAACTTGTATATAAAAAAAAATTCACCTGACATCTTGAAGGCACTACTCAGCTCCGAAGATTGGGCAGGACCTGGATTTAACGTGGTCACTTTGATTTGACAGCACGGCAGTCAATCATGATAAAATGACACTCCTATTGGCTTGCTGCACTTGTTTCCCAGGTAAATATGTAAAGCCATAGTACAATCAATTCAAAGAGTTCACCAGGCAACAAGGAGCCAGCATTGTCTTCGAAAGAGTTGGCCCTCAGTCCTCACAGAGGTGGGTTGGGGAAGGGATACCTCTATACTGTTCTGGCACACAGTTCCAGGGCTTGAGACAGCATGGGTTAGATACAGAGTGAAACTTCCTCGACGCTAGCCTTCTACTGTGCAGGTTAGATAAGAAACGCAAACTGGAAAGGCAAGATCCTTTACTTGAAGCACCACACATCTCCTCTACTTTGGACCTAAGCCCTATCAAGGAAGCCTGGCCAGAAAACCAGCAGGAATGGGAAGTATAAGCCACCACTCCTACAGAGGTCAAGAGCTAGTCTTAAGCCAAAGAGCGGCCTTAAAACTTGGTCCAGATCTCTGCTTTTGCCAGAAAGATCCAGAAGCTTGTTGATTTCTTCTGGGGTAAGATGAAATACTTTACCACGTTCTGAAGTGGAGGCTGGTGTGCATCCTACCGAGGTTGACTTCCTGCCTTTGGAAACTGCAGAGAATTGTATACACAGAGCACGTTTCACTAGGATCTTTGCAGAGTCTGGAATGTGGAGGCCTCCAGTCAGAATGATTCCCTCCTGGCAGAAGGTATCCTAGCTGTCAGCTGGCATGTGCATGGGGTGAATGGGGGTAAACCATGTGCCTTGCCCCACCAGAGGCAAAAGATAGCATCAAACTTCATGAAAAAGCAATGTAACTGCACAGAGGTGGGTCAGAAGACTGGGCAGAATATTGAAAAGAATGACAAAAAAATTAATAAGGAACGAAAAACTACAAGATGACCAGAAATATAAAAACAGACAGCAAGTTTCAACAGATGTTTTAAGCAGCAAACAAAGTGAACATTGGCGTCCTATAGAAAGTGAGTCTAAGGAATTAATAATGGAAAACAAGGGGATGGCCGATGAATTAAACATATTTTACCTCCATCTTCACTTTCAAGGACCTAAGTAACATCCCACTAATATCTGTAAATCAGAAATTAGAAGAGAGAATGGAACTCAGGAACTTTATAATTACCACAGAAAGGTACTGAGCAGATTGTTGTAGCTGACAAGTCCCAAGGTCCTGATGGATTTAAACCCAGGGTCCTCATAAAAGGAATTGTGTATACAATTCTCTGCAGTTCCCAAAGCCAGAAGGAACATAGAACAGTACAACATAGGAACAGGCCCTTCGGCCCACAATGCTAAGCATGATGCCAAATTAAACTAATCCCCACTCTCTGCACATGACCCATATCCTCCATTCCCTGTGCTTATCTGAAAGCCACTTGAACACCGCTATCGTATCTGCCTCCACCCCCACTCCTGGCAGCTCATTCCAGGCACCCACCGCTCTCTGTGTAAAAAAACTTGCCCCGTACATCTCCTTTAACCTTTCCCCCTCTCACCTTAAATGCATGTCAAATACTAGAGGATATTTCTACGCTGGGAAGAAGATTGTCTCCTCAATCTATGCCTCTCATAATTTTATAAACTTCTATCAGGTCTCCCCTCAGCCTCCGCTCCTCCAGAGAAAACAACCCAAGTTTGTCCGACCTCTCCTGATAGCTCATACTCTCTAATCCAGGCAGCATCCTGGTGAACCTCTCCTGCGCCCTCTCCAAAGCCTCCACACCCTTCCTGTAATGGGGCGACCAGAACTGCGAAGAAGTGGCTTGTGAGATAACTGATGCATTGGTTTTGATTTTCCAAAATCTCTAGATTTGAAGATTCCATTAGATTGGAAAACAGTGAAAGTGGCTCCTTTATTCCTCTGGGACAGGAGATAAAGCAGGAAAGTACTGCACAGTTAGTTTAACATCTGACACAGGAAAAATGTTAGAAAGTCACTATAGCAACTACACTTGCAAAAATTCAAGGTGAACACGCAAATCCAACATGGTTTTGTGAAAGGGAAATCATGTCGAACCAATTTGTTGGGAGTTCTTTGGAAAACAAATGTATTGTGGGCAAGAGGAAATGAGTGGACATACTATACTTGCATTTCCAGAAGGCATTTGGAACAAAGAACAGTACAGCAGAGGAACAGGCCTTTCAGGTCATGATGTCCGTGCCCAACACGGTGGCAAATTAAGCTAATCCTATCTGCACGTGGTCTATACTCCTCCATTCCCATAGAATAGAGCACACAACAGTACATTTATCAAAGTTCCGCATCAAAGGCTATTGTCAGAAAAATAGAAGCTTGTGTTGAAGGAGGTAACATATTGGTGTGGTTAGAAGATTGGCTGGTTCACAAGATACAGGTAGGAGGTACAAATAGGTTCTTTTCTGGTTGGTCAGATGTAACAAGTGGTGTGCTGTTGTGTTCAGTGCTGAGGCCTCAGTTATTTATCAGTTATATAAATAACTCAGATGAAGGGACCAGAAAAACAATTGCTCAATTTGCTGATGACACCACGACAGGGAGGAAAATGCTCATCAAGGTTGTGGAACCTCCTCAATGGTCTGCCCCTGGGTCTGGCCAAGGTGGTCAGGGTGGGGAAGTCGGGAGAACACACACCAGTCCTCATTGAGGGGTCAGCGGTGGAAAGGGTGAGCAGCTTCAAGTTCCTGGGCATCAACATCTCGGAGGACCTTTCCTGGGCCCAACACGTTGATCATGAAGAAGGCACGCCAGCAGCTCTACTTTGTTAGGAGTTTGAGGAGATTTGGTATGTCACCAAAGACTTGCAAATTTCTACAAATTTACGGTAGAGAGCATTCTGACTGGTTGCATCACTGCCTGGTATGGAGGCTCCAATGCACAGGATCGCAAGAGGCTGCAGAGGGTTGTAGACTCAGCCAGCTCCATCACGGGCACAACCCTCCCCACCATCGAGGACATCTTCAAGAGGCGGCACCTCAAGAAGTCAGCATCCCTCACTAAGGACCCTCACCACCCGGGACATACCCTCTTCTCGTTACTATCACCGAGGAGGTACAGGAGCCTGAAGACCTACACTCAACGATTCAGGAACAGCTTCTTCCCCTCCAACATCAGATTTCTGAATGATCCATGAACACTACCTCATCAGCGCTATTTTTTGCACTATTTATTTTGTAATTTATAGTAATTTTACGTGTTTGCATGTACTGCTGCCGCAAAACAACAAATTTCACAACATATAAGACAGTGATAATAAACCTGATTCTAGTTATTCACAGGTCCAGGCAATAGACCATCAGGGGAAGGTCAAACCATTCCAACTACTTGCCCTTCTTCTGAGGTTACATTTATGCCCCAGTGCCCCTTATGCAACCTGTGGGAACTATTGGAGCTCAATCATACCTTCGACCCAAAGAACAACATTTTAAGGAAAAACAGAACTTAAAGAAATTTTAAAATTAACTCGCGCTTCAAAAGTATTTTTAAAAACACACAACATGGCACCCAAAATATAGAGGAAAAAAAAGGTCAGATGCAACTGACCCATTCAAACATTCCTAGGACAGTAAAGCTCCCTTGACATTGTTTACATGTAGATAGTCCATTAAAGGGAAGGACAGAGGAACTCACAAGAGTCAAGACTGACACAGAGTCTTTTTCCCAGGGAAACAAAATCAAAAACAAGAGGGCATAGGTTTAAGAGGGGAAAGATTTAGGAAGGGATCTGAGGGGCAACTTCTTCACGCAAAGGGTAGTGGGTATATGGAACAAGATGCCAGAGGAAGTGGTAGAGGTGGGTAGAACATTTAAAAGGCACTTGGACAGGTACATGGATAGGAAAGGTTTAGAGGGATATGGGTCAAACATGGGCAAATGGGACTGGCTCAGATGGGCATCTTGGTCGGCATGGACGAGTTGGGCCGAAGGGCCTGATTCCATGCTGTATGACTCTATGAGAGAGAGTGCAGAAGTCCAATATTCAGTGGGTGACTGATCAACAGTTTGTATATTTGTGAAAATTCAGACTGCACAAGGATCCAGAAGAGAAGGCACTGGCAGGAAAGTCAGTTTTAAATTAGTAATGAACAGCCCACTGAAAAACTAATGGCGTCTGAACTCGGTTCA
Organism: Pristis pectinata; assembly: GCF_009764475.1. Classification (NCBI taxonomy): domain Eukaryota; kingdom Metazoa; phylum Chordata; class Chondrichthyes; order Rhinopristiformes; family Pristidae; genus Pristis; species Pristis pectinata. The sequence continues at coordinate 9,027,307 of NC_067441.1, forward strand.
ATGCCCTGGAAGACTGCAGAATTCACAGCTGCAAGTCAGAGGCCATGGGGAAGGAACGCACGTTGTATAACAGAAACAGAAAATGCCCGAAATGCTCAGCAGATCAGACCGCACCAGTGGGAGGAGAAACGGACAACATTTCAGGTCAAAGACCCCCCTGTCAGAATATGTTGTACGCCTCATATGCGAAAGGAATAGGTTGATGTGTTATAGGCTTAAACACCCGGCCTTTTTAATCACATCACACATGAAACATCATGATGACAAAGTACACCAGTCAGACTAAATGATGATTTACATAAAGACACACAGAAAATCACAATATTAAGCTGCAGATTGTAAAACAACAGTAATCACTTCTTTGACTGTTCAAAGAGCTTTCTAGAACAGTCTCAGGATACTCGAAGGAACTGCGATTGGAATTCAGGCCAACAATCTCAGCAGTAAGTGAGTGCTACACTGTCACAAGTGCCGGCTTTCCGAACCCTGCTTGCCCCCTCACGGACTGACAGATTACCGAGGCTGTCACCGGACGAATACCACAGTCCTCCCAGTGCCCAGGGGTCGCTATTCACCTCAGCCAACACCACAGACAGATCAAGCCCATACTTCATGTGTGGGTTAGATAGTTCGGCCAACATGTTATCCTGCTCTAAGATCTATCCAACCCTTCATACTTCATACTTTTTGTGGGATCCTACTGTGTACAGATCAGCTGCCTTGTGAAAAAGCACAATATATACGCACTGTACCTCGGTACAAGTGACAATAATAAACCAATACCAATGAAGTGAGAGGGGCGGCTGGGAGAGAGTAGCCATTGTTCCAGACCCTGAGTGGTGAAGGAAGAGCCATAGAGAAATACAGCACAGATACAGACCCTTCGGCCCAGCTACTCCCAATTTCCTGCATTCGGCCCATATCCCTCCAAGCCCTTCCCCTCCATGTACCTATCCAAGTGCTTCTTAAATGATACTGTTGTACCTGCCTCACCCAACTCCTCTGGCAGCTTGTTCCATACATTCACCACCCTGAGTAAAAAAGTTGCCCCTCAGGTCCCTTTGAAATCTTTCCTCCCTCATCCTAAACCAATGACCCCCAGTTTTGGACTCCCCTACCCTGGGGAAAAGACTGTTACCATCCACCTTTTTTGCCTCTCATAATTTTAAACACTTCTATAAGGTCACCCCTCATTCTCCTACTTTCCAAGGAACAAAGACCTAGGCTGGCCAACCTCTCCCTATAACTCAGGCCCTCGAGTCCTGGCAACCTCCTCGTAAATCTTCTCTGCACTCTTTCCAGTTTAGCCACGTCTTTCCTATAACAGGGTGACCAAAACTGTACACAGTGCTCCAAGTGCGGCCTCACCAACGACCTATACAACTGCAACATAATGTCCCAACTTCTATACTCAATACCCTGACTGATGACAGCCAGTGTGCTAAATGCCTTTTTCACCACCCTGTCTACCTGTGACACCACTTTCAACAAACTATGCACCTGTACTCCTAGGTCCCTCTGTTCCATTACAATGTCACTGTCCCTCACTCTGTTACAACAGCAGGGCCATCAACACAAGTACCAACCACCCTGAACCTCACCTCTAACCCCTTCACCCAGCCGGACACTGAACGAAACAGTGCTGCCTCTTCAAAGCTCAACGTCCCCCCTACAGTGCAGGGTCCAATACTGCACACTCCACTGACAGGAGGTCTTATTAACAGTTGAAGATCCAGTGTTTAGATCTCAGACCTCTCGCAATAAATCCGTGTTCCATGAGCCTTTCCTTCAGAGATGACCTTAGAGGTGTATAAAAACATAGAACACTACAGCACAGTACAGGCCTTTCGGCCCACAACGTTGTGCCAACATGTTATCCTGCTCTAAGATCTATCTAACCCTTCCCTCCCACATAGCCCCCTATTTTTCTATCGTTCATCTGCCTCCCTAAAAGCTTCTTAAACGTATCTGCCCCGACAACCTCTGCTGGCAGTGTGTTCCACGCACCCACCACTCTGTGTAAAAAAAACACCCCTGACATCCCCCTTATACCTTCCTCCAATCACCTTAAAATTATCTCGCCTCGTGTTAGCCATTGTCACACTGGGAAAAAGTCTCTGACTGTCCACTCGATCTGTGCCTCTTATCATCTTGTACACCTCTATCAAGTCACCTCTCATCCTCCTCCTCTCCAAAGAGAAAAGCCCTAGCTCGCTCAACCTATCCTCATAAGACATGCTCTCCAATCCAGGCAACATCCTGGTAAATCTCCTCTGCACCCTCCCTAAAGCTTCCACATCCTTTACCCCTATGAGGCAACCAGAACTGAACACAATACTCCAAGTGTGGTCTGACCATAGCTCTATAGAGCTGCAACATCACCTCGCGGCTCTTGAACTCAACACCCCGAATAGTGAAGGCCAACACTCCATACGCCTTCTTAACAACCCCACTGACCTGCAATGGCAACCCTGAGGGATCACGAGAGGCAGAGACAAGGTGAATGTGCACAGTCTTTTTCTCAGGGTCGGGGAATCAAACACTAGAGGGCACAGGTTTAAGGTGAGAGGGGAGAGATTTAGTAGGAACCTGAGAGACAACTTTATCCATACAGGGGGTAGTCTGTATATGGAATGAGGTGGTTGAGGCAGGTACATAGAACAACTTTTAAAAGGTACTTGCACAGGTACAGGGATAGGAAAGGTTGAGGGATATGGGCCAAATGCGGGCAAGCGGGACTGGCTTGGATGGGAATCTTGTTCAACGTGGATCAGTTGGCCCGAAGGGCCTGTTTCCGTGCTGTATGACTCTATACAACGACACTACCTTCTTCCCAAGTTTTTCTAGAGACCTGCACACCCCCATTTCCCAACAAATCTCCAGTTTACAAAATAATTCTGCCCTCATCAGTGCTCTGGTCTTCGAAAGAATTAACCTGTTTGGATATCATTTACCCCATTCCCTCCAAGCCCAAAATCAAACCGTAGACTCAGTGACCAGTAAAATGACACCGGAACTGGACCCACCTCCAGCTACATGGAGACACTCCCGCCCGAACAAGATTTAATCCAGAGACAAAACGACTGCAGATGCTGGAAATCACAGCAAAACAAAAAAAGAGCTGCTGGAGGAACTCAGCAGGTCAGGCAGCATCGAGAGGGGGGGAAACCTTCTTCAAGGAGGGCACACCTTGAAGAGATTTAATCCAGTTTGCTACCATTCTCCTCATTTAACACCACACTGCTTAATTTTCACATTTCCTTACAACACAGGAGGCCAGTCGGCCCATCAAGTCTATTCCATTTCTCACAGCAATCCTACTTATTTCTCTGTCACCCATTCCACTCACAGTCCTGTCAGCCCCCCTCTGATGTTCCCACTACCCATTCACTCACACACACACTAGAGGCACTTTATAGCAGCCACTGAACCTACAAACCAGCAAGTCTTTGACAAGAGAAAACCAGAGCAACCAAAGGAAATAATATTAGAGATGAATTTTTATTAAAGTCCGTGTACACCACATCCACTCCGTTCCACTAACGCACCATTATCTCCTCAAGTAATTCTGAGCTCAAAAGCCCCTGAATATTTTCCCCAACTTGGGAGCACTGGACACATCCTGAAATTTGCAGTTGACAGGAACCTTGGAAGTACAGTAAGTAATAATGAGCTAACTACTGGTAAACGAAACTTCCTGATGTGCAGAAGGATCTTGGGGTTCAAGTCCACAGCTCACTGAATATGGCCACGCAAGTAGGTAGGGTGGTAAAGATGGCCGCTGGGCATGCTTGCCTTCATTGTTTGGGACACTGAGTGTAAGAGTCAGGAAGTCACGCTCCAGCTATATAAAACTCTGGTTTGGCCGCACTTGTGTGTCATTCTGGTTGCCCCCGTTACAGGAAGGATGTGGAGGTTTTAGAGAGGGTGCAGAAGAGGTTCATAGAACAGTACAACACAGGGACAGGCCCTTTGGCCCATGATGTTGTGCAGAAATTATTAATCTTAAAAAAAATTAAATTGGTACTCAAATCAAATGCCCAACTAAACTAATCCCTTCTGCCTCCTCAGTATCCACATCCATTTCATGTGCCTCTTATTGTATTTGCCTCCACCACCCCCACCCCCCACCAGCAGCACATCCCAGGCATCCACTGCTCTCTGTATTAAAAAAATTTGCCCCACACATCTCCTTTGAACTTACCCCCTCTCACCTTAAATGCATGCCCTCTGGTATTAGACACTTCAATCCTGGGAAAAAGGTACCAGCTGTCTACCCTATCTATGCCTGTCAATCTTGTAAACCTCCATCAGATCTCCCCTCAGCCTCCACCACTCCAGAGAAAACAAGCCAAGTTTGTCCGACCTCTCCTTATAACACATGCCCTCTAATCCAGGCAGCCTCCTGGTAAACCTCTCCTGCACCCTTTCCAAAGCCTCCAAATCTTTCCTGTAATGGGACGACCAGAACTGAATGCAATACTCCAGATGCAGCCCAAGTAGAGCTTTATAAAGCTGCAGCATAACCTCCCGACTCAAATTCGATTTCTTAACTAATAAAGGCAAGCATGCCGTATGCCTTCTTTATTACCACCCTATCAACCTGTACAGTCACCTTCAGAGAGCTCTGGACTTGGACCCCAAGATCCCTCTGCAGAAGACTCTTGCTGTTAACAATGCACTGTCCCTTTACATTCGATCTCCCAAAGTGCAACACTTCACATTTGACCGGGTTAAACTGCATCTGCCATTTCTACGCCCATATCTGCAACTGATCTATAACCCGCTGTATCCTTTGGCAGTCTTCTACTCTATCCACAACAACACCAAGCTTCATATTGTCTGCAAACGTACTAACTCATCCATGTACATCACAAACAGCAGAGGTTCCAGTATGGATCCCTGTGGAACATCACAAGTCACAGACCTCCAGCCAGAATAAGACCACGACCCTCTGCCTTCTATGGACAAGCCCATTCTGAATCCAAACAGCCAAGTCACTGTGGATCCCATGCATCTTAATCTTCTGAATCAGCTTTGCATGAGGAACCTTGTCAAACGCCTACTAAGATCCACGTAGACGACATCCACAGCTCTACCTTCATCAATCACCCTCGTCACCTCCTCGAAAAACTCAATCAAGTTAGTAAGACGTGACTTGCCCCGCACAAAGCCATGCTGACTGTCCCTAATTAGGCCATGGTCTTCCAAATGCTCATAAATCCTATCCCTAAGAATCCTCTCCAATAGCCTCCCCCACCACTGGCGTGAGACTCACCAGTTTACCAGGATGCTGCCTGGATTAAGAGGGCATGAGCTACGAGGAGAGGTCGCACAAACTTGGGTTGTTTTCCCTGGAGCGTTGAGGGAAGGCCCGATAGAAATTTTTAAGATTATGAGAGGCAGATATAGGGTAGACTGTCAGGGTCCTTTTTCCCAGGATAGAAATGTCAAATACTAGAGGACCTGCATTTAAGGTGAGAGGGGGAAAGTTTAAAGGAGACGTGTGGGGCAAGTTTTTTTTTAAATACAGAGTGGTGGGTGCCTGGAACAGGCTGCCAGGGGCGGAAGCAGATATGATAGTGGTGTTTAAGAGGCTGTTAGATAAATACATGAATATGCAGGGGATGGTGGGATATGGATCATGTGCAGGTAGAAGGGATTTAGTTTAATTCGGCATTGTGTTCAGCAGAGACGTGGTGGGCCGAAGGGTCTGTTCCTGTGCTCTGCTATGTTCTAGCAGAAGAAATAACAGATTAAATACAAGGTGGGATACATTTTGGTGGAAAGGCAGAGTAAAAAAAACTGCAAAGTAAATGCTACACTTAAACGAGGTACAAATGCAAGATTCCTGACCTCCACACTTCCTTCAAGGTGGCAGCAGAACGTGATCCTGAGCTGTATAAATAGAGGCACAGGGTACAATAGCCAGGAATTCACATTAAACATTTACAAAGCACTAGTGCAGGCCAACCTCAGTGTTACGTCCAACTCCAAGCATCACATTTTGGGAAGGCTTTGAAGTGGGTACAAGAAATTTATGAGGACTTGTTTAAAAAAAATTGTTTAAGTGCTTTTGTTTAAGATAGTTTGTGCATTTTCCTCATCAGTTTTACTCGCACAGTAATGTTTAAAACAATTGTGCTTAAAAATTAAGTTTTATACTTTTAATATTTATAAACGGAAAATTCATCGAGCAATGAAATTAAACGTGCAGAGATGAGTGGAGCAGCCTTTAGTGCTGGCTACTGATGGCAAATAGATGTCCACCATCTCGTGGTTGTAAAAGATTCCAATAAGATGCAATCCAAGAGAATATAGAGATTAGCAATTTTGGAGGAGGGAGGGGAGGGGAGTAAGGTGTTAATAAAAAGGAAGACACAGCATCTGTGGTGTTTGAGAGTTCCACGTGCAGGGAATTCAACGCTGGGAGTTCCCTGGATGTGCTGTAGTGACTAACAGCACCCTACACATGGACATCATCTTCTCTGGAGCCTGCAACCTGCAGGACAGACTGAATGTAAAAGCTCTCGGGTACTGACTATCTGGATTTGCCCTCGAGAAGGGCTGAAACAAACCTGAAGTCCAGGTGAAGACAAAAGAGACAGCAGATGCTGGAATCTGGAACAAGAAACAGAATGCTGGAAGATCTCAGCGGGTAAGGCAGCATCTGTGGAGGCAGAGGCTGATGGGGTGGAAGGGGAGGACCAGGGGAACTCTCATCTCTGTTCTGTCTGGGGATGGGAGGGGGCGAGATGCGGGGAAGTGGAGGGAGTGTGTGAGGGCTCCAACTCTGGCAGAGGGGAAGCCACGTTTCAAGGAGCAGGACAATAAGCTCTGGGGCAGAAGGCTTCATCCCAAGAACAGATGTCGGGGAGACAGTGACATGGAGAAAAAAGGAAAGGCAGGGTGGGAGGAGGTATAGTCCAGTTAGCTGTGGGAGTTGACGGGTTTATAGCAGAGGTCAAAGGCTTATAGAAGGCAGCAGTGTCACCTGTCCACCACGTCTTCTCCTCTTGCTCAGCTTTCCCAACCCCACCCCATCTGCTTTCACCAGTGTCTCCCCCACCCTCTCTCACACTGCCACACACTGGCAACCTTTCCTCTTCCTCATGCAGGGTCTTGACCCGAAACGTCAACTTGCACCTTCTGCCTCCACAGATGCCGCTCGAACGCAGAGTTCTTCCAGCATTCTGTTGTTTTTTCCAGAAGTCCAAGTGGCCTCCAGTACTGATGCCACTTTGAGAATTTTTATGCCAGTTTATCCAGAAATGACAGGACCCCTCGGTCTCAGTTACCTCAGCACCGTGGGCATGACACCACAGATCCAACGACAAGTTCAAATCCCACCAGAGCTCACTCAGAACTTGAAGATGGTTCAACTGAATAATGTGAGGTGATGCACCATGGAAAGTCAAACCAGTGTAGGACTCATACCATGAATGGTAGGGCACTTGGAAGTGTAATGGAACAGAGGGACCTGGGAATACAAGTGCATAGTTCACTGAAAGCAGCGTCACAGGTAGACAGGGTGGTGAAAAAGGCATTTAGTCAGGGCATCGAGTACAGGAGTTGGGACATTAAGTTGCAGTTGTACAAGTCGTTGGTGAGGCCACACTTGGAGCACTGTGTACGGTTTTGGTCACCCTGTTATAGGAAAGAGTGCAGAAAAGATTTACAAGGATGTTGCCAGAACTAGAGGGCCTGAGTTATAGGGAGAGGTTGGCCAGGCTAGGTCTTTATTCCTTACAGTGTAGGAGAATGAGGGGTGACCTTATAGAAGTTTATAAAATCATGAGAGGCATATAAGGTGGACAGCAGCAGTCTTTTCCTGAGGATAGGAGAGTCCAAAACTAGGGGGCATAGATTCAGGGTGAGAGGGGAAAGATTTCAAAGGGACCTGAAGGGCAACTTTTTCACGCAGAGGGTGGTGAGTATATGGAACGAGCTGCCAGAGGAAGTGGTTGAGGCAGGTACAACATTATCATTTAAGAAGCACTCAGATAGGTACATGGAGGGGTGGGGCTTGGGAGGGATATGGGCCGAACGCAGGAAATTGGGACTAGCTGGGTGGGCACCGTGGTCGGCATAGACTGGTTGGGCCGAAGGGCTTGTATCTGTGCTGTATTGCTCCATGACTCTAATTATTTTCTGTCTACTCTATTGAATTAATATTTTAGTTTATTCAAGAAACAAATGGATTATTGAAAAAATCTTCACTTGCATCCAGGCAGCCTTCTGTCCTTAACCAGTCAACATGGAACTGGTGACTACAGCAACGTCCTCTGAAACAAGCCAACAGCTCACTCAGAGGTCAAGGAAGCAACTTGCTTCCACCTTCTGAAGAGAGCCAAGGATGGGCAATAAATGCCTTAACAGAGATGGTGATAACTGGTGAATAAATACAAAATCTGGCTGGGAATTCAGAGACTCCACGGAGTTGCCAGGGACGGTCAGTGACCAGTATTCCCCAAGGGAAGGTCAGAATGAGGTGCTGGTCTCCTGTGCGGGCAGGCAGCCTGTCACAAGTGCCTCCTGGGTTAGGTCTGAATATTCAGGAGGATGCTAACCTTATTCTGACACACACAACAGGTGGCGCCTCACCAACCGCTTCTAAAAATAAAAGTGTCACCGTGCGCGGGGCTGGAGCTGCCAGGAAGGACCTTCCTCTCGCAGAATTGAAACAAGGAGCCCACGCGTCACACTTTTCCGTGATGGAAAGCTCCCTGCTGGCAGGGATCTGTGACCAGGCAGCGTGAAGAGGGCTGGAAGGGAAGGGCAGAGAGAAAATGGCTGGAGTGTTCACAGAGCACAAAGAGTAAACATAGTGCTTGCACCTTCACCCCCCCCCCCCCCCCCCCCCCCCCCCCCCCCCCAGGAGTGTGTGACAGAACAGTGTAGAGGGAGCTTCATTCTGTGTCTGACACTGGGAGTGTGTGACAGGACGGTACAGAAGGAGCTTCACTCTGTGTCTGACCCCGGGAGTGTGTGACGGGACGGCATTCAATTCAAGAGGTATAGTGTATAAAAGTAAGGAAGTGTTGATGAGGCTCTACGGGGCACGAGTGAGGCCTCATTTGGAATACTGTGCACAGTTTTGGGCCCCATATCTTAGGAAAGATGTGCTGATGTTGGAGAGGGTTCAGAGGAGATTTACGAGGATGATTCCCGGAATGAAAGGGCTTAGTATGATGAGTGTTTGTTGGCTCTTGGACTGTACTCACTGGAGTAAAGAAGAATGAGAGGGGACCTCATAGAGACATTTAAAATGTTGAAAGGACTGGACAGAGTAGATGCGGTCAAGGTGTTGCCCTTGGTGGGTGAGTCCAGGATCAGAGGGCACCATCTTAGGGTAGAGGTTTAAAACAGATAAGGAGAAATTTCTTTAGCCAGAGGGTGGTGAATTTGTGGAATCCCTTGCCATGTACAGCAGTGGAGGCCAGATCATTGGAGGCGTTTAAGGAAGAGATAGATAGATATCTAAATAGTCAGGGTATCAAGGGATATGGGGATAAGGCTGGAAATTGGGGTTAGAATAGTTTTTTTTGCCCCACAACCCCCCCCCCCCAAATTTCTCATTCCTTTTTCTTTTTCCCCTTTTCTTTGGAGCAGACTCAATGGGCCGAATGGCCTACTTCTGTTCCCTTGTCTTGTGATCTTGTGTAGAGGGAGCTTCACTTTGTGTCTGACCCTGAGAATGTGTGATGAGACGGTGCAGAGGGAGCTTCACTCTGCGTCTGACCCCAGGAGCGTGTGATGGGAAGGTGCAGAGGGAGCTTCACTCTGCGTCTGACCCCAGGAGCGTGTGATGGGACGGTGTAGAGGGAGCTTCACTCTGTCTGACCCTAGAAGTGTGTGACAGGACAGTGCAGTGGAAGCTTTACACCGTGTCTAACCAGTGCTCCCCCTGCCCTGGGAGTATTTGATGGGACAGAGTAGGGGGAGCTTTATTTTGTGAAAAGAAAATGAAAAAAAACTGCAGTTGTTTTAAATCTGAAATAAAAGCAGAAAATGCCGGAAGCACTCAACAGACCAGGCAGCGTCTGTGGAGGGAGAATCAGCCATCGCTTCGAGTCTGGGACCCTACCAACAGTAAATGATACTTCACTTTATATCTGATCTTGCTTTCCCCCCCTAGCTGTTAGATACTACATTCATTCTTCAGAATGAAGTAAAGTTACATCTGCCTTGCGTGTTATTTCTACACAAGTGACATCCCAAGTCTTGTAATCACCAGTGTTTTAATAGACAAGGAACAGTTACCTTGATACATGGCTGTTTTATTTTTCCCAAGTTTCCCTTATGAAGAAACAACTACGCCATGAATCTTACATTCCCACAGGGACAAAAATTCAGCCTCAGGAGAAGCAGATCAGAAGAAGCCAATGGCGCCCATCCATCATCCCAAATGGGAACGAAAAGCTCTGCCTTGGTATTGCTGCCAAGTGCTGGTCCTCCTCCCCTTCTGTCTCTACATAGTGGACATTAGGATCCCCTCCAATGCGGAGGAATTTTGTGCAGAACTTTGCATGGAGTTTCTGCCTGCATGGTTCTTTTGCCATTGATGGCAAGTTGTCCATGTCCTTTGGGACCTTCTACACTGGCAGGATGACCCGGCGAGGTTTCCTTGCTGAAAATGCCCCAGTGTTTGACAAGACATTTCAAAAGGAGTTTTAGTCAGGACCTAACCCAGGTTGTCCCTGCCCTGGAGAATGTGGTGGGACAACCTGCAGAGATAGAAACAGAAACTGCCAGAAATACTGACGCACAAGAGATTTCTGCAGATGCTGGAATCTGGGGCAACACACACAAAGTGCTGGAGGAACTCAGCGGGTCAATCAGCATCTATGGAGGGAAATAAACAGTCGACGTTTCGGGTCTAACCGTCACCTCTCAGCTTCTTTCATCACTCCCTTTCATCCCCACTCCCCCACCCACCTACCTTCCCCCTCTCACCTGGACTCACCTGTCACCTGCCTAGGTGTGCTCCTCCCCCAACCTTCTTGTTCTGGCTTCTGCCCTCTCCAGTCCTGGTGAACGGTCTCCACCCGAAACGTCGACTGTTTATTTCCCTCCATAGATGCTGCCTGACCCACTGAGTTCCTCCAGCATTTTGTGTGTTGCTGTCAGAAACACTCAACGGGTCAGGCAGCATCTGTGGAGAGAAAGTTAATGTTTCAGGTCAATTACTTGGCGTTGTTCTGACGAACGGTAACTGATCTGAAGGGTGAACACAGTTTTTCTCTCCATAGACATTACCTGACCTCCTGAGCATTCCCAAACTATTCCTTCTGCTCCACACTCTTCCGGTATCCATCCCAAACTAACTGTTCTGCTCTACTCTCAGCTTCCCTTCTGCTTGAAGTACAGTACAGTACAGGCCCTTCGGCCCACCACGTTGTGCTGACCAATATAAACCTACCCCATGATCAATCTAACCCTTCCCTCCTACACACCCCATAACCCTCCATTTTACTTTCTTCCATGTGCCAATCTAAGTCTTAAACATCCCCAATGTATCAGCCTCTACCACCACCCCCAGCAGTGCATTCCAGGCACCCACCACTCTCTGTGCAAAAAAAACCTACCTCTGACATCTCCCCGAAACTTTCCTGCACTCACCTGAAACGGATGTCCTCTGGTATTGGCCATTGCTGCCCTGGGGAAAAGAGGCTGGCTGTCCACTCTATCTATGCCCCTCTTAATCTTATATGCCTCTATCAAGTCGCCTCTCATCCTCCGTCGCTCCAAAGAGAAAAGCCCTAGCTCGCTCAACCTTTCCTCATAGCACACATTCTCTAATCCAGGCAGCATCCTGGTAAATCTCTTCTTCTAAAGCTCCCACATCCTTCAAACATCCCGAAAAAGTTGTGAAAGCCTCTGCCTTACCCAGTCCCTCCGGAAAACCCATCTATTCATTCCCCTTCACCTCATTCCCTGAATACTTTATACTGAAGATCTTTTGAAGATGACTCCTCAACCAGAAGGACATTTTTTCCTGTACGTCCCATCAAAATAATACATTTAAACAAAAAAAAATCATCAAATCCCTTCAATCTTTGCTGACTGGGGAGAACGTACTCCTGAGATTTCAATTCTCTCCTCACAATCATAGTTTTGCACGCCTAATGAGTGGAGGCCTTGCAATCAGGCTTCTATCACTATGTCTGTTAACAAGGTGCTACATAAAGCCTGAAATGGGCAACGAGTCCCACTGACCCCTTGGGATTGCGACCATAAAGTCTGGCAAACTGTGTAGATTTAGGCCCGGTAGTGTGGTGGTTAGCGTGACGCTATTACAGCGCCAGCGGTCAGGGGTTCAATTCCCACCGCTGTCTGCGAGAAGTTTGTACGTTCTCCCCGTGTCTGTGTGGGTTTCCTCCGGGTGCTCCGGTTTCCTCCCACATTCCAGAGACATGCGGGTTAGTAGGTTAACGTGGGTGTAGTTGGGCAGCATGGGCTCGTTGGGCCTGTTACCGTGCTGTATAAATAAAGTTTCAGAGAACAGAAACAGGCCCTTCAGTCCATAATATCCATGCTAGCCTTTTTGTCCATCTACACTATTCCCATTTGCCCACATTAGGACCATATCCCTCTATGCCTTGCCCATTTAAGTGTCTGTCTAAATGCCTCTTAAGTGCAATAATTAAATCTGATTCGAGCACCTCCTCTGGTAGAGCACTCCAGATAACAACCACTGTGTAAAAAAACTTACACCTCAGATCCCCTTTAAAGCTCCTTCTTTTCACCTAAAACCTACGCCCTCTTACTTTTGACACCTCAACCATGGGAAGAAGATTCTGAACATCTACCCTGTCTGTGCCTCTTAAAATGTTATGTTCTTATATCAGGTCAGCCTTCTTCATTCCAGGGAAGACAAGCCCACCCTGTCTAATCTCTGCACACAACCACTGTCCTCCGACCCAGGCAACATCCTGGTGGGAGGAAAAAAAACACATTTCTGGGGGAACTCAGCGGGTTGAGCAGCATCTGTGGGTGGGAAGAAAGGAACTGAAGACATTTCGGGTCAAGACCCTGCATCAGGACTCAGTCCTGGTGAATCTCCCCTGCACTCTCTCCAGCGCAACCACACGCTTCCTGTCGTGTGCTGACCAGAAGTGCACACAGTGCTCGAGGTGCAGCCTGACAAGCGTCTCGGAAAGTTGCAACGCAACATCCCAACTCTTGAAACACCCAAAACCTCTACAGCCCGAGACACAAGCTGCCAGTCCTACCCTCCACTCAACCACATTGTCAGGAGTGAAGTAACATCATAATTCTATGTGCCAATCTATGCTCCAAACTCATCGGACTTCCCCGTGAAGCTCCTCGCATTAAAGTGAGTGCAATTGAACCTACCAGCTCCCCCATACTCTCTCACCTGCCTGTCTACTCTGCCCACTGGACTTGCTTGATTTTTCCTCTACATTGAGGTCAATCTCCCTGCCTGCCACACTATTACTGAGTCTCCAACTACCCCCTCTCCTCCCGCCAAATTAGTTTAAACCAGTCTCAGCATGACTAGACCTCCATGCAAGGATATTGCTCCCCTTCCAGTTTAGGTGCAAGCCATCCATCCTGTGCAGGTCTCACGAGCCAGAAGCAATCCCAACAAACCCTGTGCTATCAGGAGAGGCTGGACAAGCTTGGGCTCTTTTCTTCGGCGCGGCAGAGGCTGAGGGGTGATCTGTTGCAAGTGTATAAAATTATGAGGGGCATAGATAGGGTGGACAAGCAATATCTTTTTCCCATTATTGAGCGATCCAATACCAGAGGGCATGCATTTAAGGTGAGAGGGGGTAGGTTCAGAACAGATGTGAGGGGTACGATTTTTACTGAGTGGTGGGTGCCTGGAATGCGTTGCCTGATAGGGTGGTGGAGGCAAATTCATTGGGGGCTTTTAAGAGGGGCTTGGATGGGCACATGAATGAGAGGAAAATAGAGGGATATGGGCATTCGGTAGGTAGGTGGGATTAGCCATGCTGGCAGAACATTGCGGGCCGAAGGGCCTGTTCTGTGCTGTACTGTAACCCAGGTATCTAAAGCCCTCCCTCCTACACCAGCTCTTTAACCACACTTTCTTTAAGATGCACCTTAAAGAAAGAGCGAGAGATGGAGGGGCCTGTGGGCAGAATTTCAAGGCATGGGGCACTGACAGATCAAGGTGGACTGAGGGAACGTGCAAGAGCCCAGAATTGGTGCAGAGATCGAGGGGTTCTCGAGCTGGAGTCGGTTAGCGAGTGGGGACGGACGGACGAGGCCATGGAGGGTGTCAGGAATGGGAGATGGTACAGTAGAGAGTTACATGAACACAAGCCCATCAGCCAAGAGAGATCACATTTCAGCAGCAGCATCTTCACCGCGCATTGACGAGACCGCATTGGATGCATGGCGACTGGGGGTGGGAAATGTCCAGAAGCAGCAATGCATCAAGATTCCAGCGTTTAAGACTGTAGCTCATGGCCTCAAACCACAGGCCAGCTGATGAAATGATGGAGCAGGAGGAGGCCAAATACCCCATTGTCTCTCCACTGGCACTTTGAACGAGCTCTCTAATTCCATTCCATTACCCTGTCAGAACAACTGACTGCGCAAAAACCTCACTTCTTTAAAAGAAATGTCAATTAAGTTAAATCAGTGTCCCTTTGTTTATTGACTTGCTGGCCAGAGAAAGCACTTATTTTCTCTCTCAGAACCTTTCATACGTCAACCCTTCAAAATCTCCTTCACTGCTCCATGACGCCAAGCTCCTCAAATAACCAGATCTCCTCATCCCTGGTACTATTCCAGTCAACCCCTGCCGTCCCCGTCTCTAAACCCTTTACATTCTGTCTGAAGTGTGTGCTCAGACATAGACTTGTTGTGGTATAGGAGGCTGTTCAGCCCATTGAGTCTGTGTCAGCTCCTGGTAGAACAATCCTATCAATCACATTCTCCTGTTCCTCCACAGCCCTGCAGATCTCCAAAGCCTACCAAATTCCTCAAGGCCCTACTGGCAGCAAACTCTGGATCCTAACCACCAAGTCAAAGTTTTTTCCTCACATCTCTCTTGTACTTCTTGTCCATAATTTTGAATGTGCTCCCCAGCCCTGTCCTTGAACCATTCACCAATAGGAACATCATTGCTCTGTTTACCCCCATCTAAACAAGCACAACTTGCCCATCTCTCTCAGATCCGCTCTCAGCTCCAAGAGCAACTTTTTCCAATGTAACAAAAGTTCTGCTGGAGGAACTCAGCGAGTCAGGCAGCATCTGTAGAGGGAAATGTACAGTCGATGTTTCAGGTTGAAACCCTTCATCTGGACGTTAGGACATCATGTTACAACTGTACAAGACGTTGGCGAGACCACACTTGGAGTATCATGCACAGTTCTGGTCCAACTATAGGAAGGACGTCATTAAGCTGGAAAGTGTGCAGAAAGGATTTACAAGGATGATACCAGGACTGGAGGGCTTGAGTTATAAGGAGAGACTGGATAGGCCGGGACTGTTTTCCCTGAAGTGAAGGAGGCTGAGGGGTGACCTTATAGAGGTTTATAAAATCATGAGGGGCAGAGATAAGGTGGATGGTCACACTTTTCCCCAGGTTGGTGGGGTGGGGGGAGGGGGAGGGGGAGATTTAAAGGGGACATGAGGGGCAACTTTGTCACACAGAAGTTGGTGGGTATATGGAACGAACTGACAGAGGAAGCTGCAGAGGTGGGTACAATTACGATGCTTAAAAGACATTTAGACTGGGACATGAACAGAAAAAGGTTTAGAGGGATACGAGCCAAATGGGACCGGCTCAGATAGACATCTTGGTCAGCATGGATGAGTTGGGCTGAAGGGCCTGTTTCCCTGCTGTACAGCTCTGATTCCATGACTGAAGGCCCTCAACCCGAAATATCGACTGTCCATTCCCCCCCACAGACGCCGCCCGACCCGCTGAGTTCCTCCAGCAGTTTGTTTTTTGCCCCAGATTCCAGCGTCTGCAGTCTAGTCTCTCCATTCCTCCAGCATAACTCTGGATCTGAAAGTTCTAAGTCTTCGACTCAGATTTATTAAGACTCAGAATAACTTCTGTATTTTTGACTCCGTTCCACGATGATTATACCCCAGGATCCCTTTTGTTGTTTTAAATAGTTTGCTGCTATCTTGCTGATGTGCCAAATTCACATGCAGCAAGAGTCCAGAATACAGATCACAAAATCCAGCGGCTTTATTCCCAGAGCCACGCCAAAACAACAGGCAACGGCTAATTGTTGTCATTGCTTCCAAATGCACGGAGACTTTGAGCCAAATCCTGGAGGAGTTAAATAGATAACAGAGGCCACGCGTTATAAATTAATGCTTGAAAGATTCCCCCAAAGGAAGGTAAACAACAGAGCAACGCTTTTCGGGAAGGGAGTAACTGCCAAATTCCTACAGGGGGTTAGTCACACCTATGAAGAAATATCTTGCACATTCAGATACTTCAAACATGATGAAGGCACAAAGACTTGCAGACGGATACCAGGAACTAAGTGCTAGAGAAACGGGAAAGAGAACTGAATAACCAGCTAATAAAAGAATTCTTTTTTTTGAAAAAAGGGGTTGAATCAGATTGATCCAACGCACCAAATTCCTGAAACCTCACACAGTCACAACTTGGCAACTTATAGTCAGTCATAGAGCTATGCAACATGGAAACAGGCCCTTCGGCCCAACCTGTCCGTCCCAACCAAGTTGCTCGAGCTAATCCTATCTGCCTGTGTTTGGCCCATATCCCTCAAAGCCTTTCCTATCTGTGTACCTGTCCAAGTGTCTTTTAAATGTTGTAACTGCACTAAACGTTAAACGTTGTAACAGCTCTACCATTTCCTCTGGCAGCTTGCTCCCATATACCCACCACCCTGCTTCACTGAGGGACAGGTCAACAGATGAATCATAGAGAAAGCCACATAAACACTCGTGGGAGGAAGAAGTGGAGGAATATGCCTGGAGGGCAAGAAGAGGGGTGGAAGGGGGCTCACATGTACACCAAAGGCCGGGTACAGATCAATTGGGCTGAATGGCCTTATCTACGCTGTATATCCAATACATTCAATACAAAACTGAACTCAACCAACACAAACAGCCACCAACGCAAAAGACACTTCTCTGATAAGATGAATACATCGTTGAGTGGTCTGCAAAAAAACATGCTGTCGATATACTTAGAGTGGTGCATAGTGTAGAAGGCTGTCAAAGGGGATAGTAAAGGGTATATCAGTTCCAGATATGGGCAGAAGAATGGCAGATGCAGTTTAACCCAAGCAGGTGCACCACAAATTCCTCCTCTCTTTCGTCTTACGGTCGATTCCTCATCCTGAGGACGCCCTCCCCACCCCACCTGGATTCCCCCCTCCAGAGGGCAACAGCCTCTTTGCATCTACCCTCCAAATCTTGTATTTCCGAACTTCTCATTCTGTAAAACGCAAGAGGACATAAACTGGGTCTGTCCAAGAAAAGGTTAGAAACAAAAACACAGCCAGCTAACACAAACTTTGGGCAGATGTACAGCAATTCGAATGCGCAGGGACGCAAGAAGCTGCAGAGAGTCGTGGACTCAGCCCAATTCATCACGGGCACATCCCTCCCCACCATCGGGTGTACCTACAAGAAGGAAGCATCCATCATCAAAGATCCCCACCATCCGGGCCGTGCCACCTTCTCGCAGCTACCATCGGGTAGGAGGTACAAAAGGCTGAAGTCCCCATACCACCAGGTTCAAGAAGAGATACTTCCCTGCAACCAGTCAGTTCTTGAACCAACCTGCACAACCCTAATCACTACCTCAGTACAGCAACACTATGACCACTTTTCCGCCTTGGGAGTCTCCAACCCAACATCGATTTCTCTAACTTCCGGTAACCTCACCCCTTTTTCACCCCCCCCCCCCCACTCCTTTGTCTTCCCTTATTCCTGTGGCTTCCTTCCCCCGCCTTGATGACCTGCCCATCTCCCCTCCTCTATCCTTTATTCCCTGGTCCACTGCCCTCTCCTACAGGATTCCTCCTTCTTCAGCCCCTTGCCTCTTCTACCGATCACCTCTCAGCTTATTACATCTGCCCTCCCCCACCCACCTACCTTCCCCCATCTCACCCGGACTCACCTCTCCCCTGCCTGCGTGTGCTCCTCCCCCCACCTTCTTATTCTGGCTTCTGCCCTCCTCTTTTCCAGTCCTGATGAAGGGTCTTGGCCCAAAACGTCGACTGTTTATTTCCCTCCACGGATGCTGCCTGACCTGCTGAGTTCCTCCTGCACTTTTTATGTATTGCTCCAGATTCCAGCGTCTGCAGAATCTCTTGCGTCTCTGGACTTTGTTTTTGTTCTAATTGTGTTCTTCCTAGTATATTTTTTGTATGTTTAATTTATGTTTTTCTTGTGAATGCTATGTACCTGTGATGCTGCTGCAAGTAAGTTTTTCATTGCACCTGTGCACACATGGACTTGTGCACATGACAATAAACTCGACTTTGACTATGACATGCAATCCCAAATGTGAAAGATAACCAAGTCCAAGAGGTTAGCTCCAAGGAGCAACTGAGAGAGGTGGAGGAATTTTAAGATGGAAATTCCAGCTCTGGGTCTCGGCAGGTGTCAAGGGGTCTGCAATCCTGTTAATATTGAATTGAATGGAGTGTAGATACTTGGAATGGATGCAGAACTCGGAGCTTAATGTGATGAGCAGTGAGGAGACCATTTCGTGAAGTTGAACACAATAATGACAATTTGAAATTGAAGGCTTTCACGGAATTATAAAATTTAAATTTTTATATTTTAAATTTAATTTTTTTTTAAATTTCTTAAATTTTTTTTTTAATTCCTTAAATTTAAATTTTATTTACAGCGTGGTAACAGGCCCTTCCAAGCCCAACGAGTCCGCACCACCCATGCTGCAGAGGTGGTGGCCATTTGTCCCATCATGTCCATAATGGCTGAAAAAAAAATGCTATCCCAAATCATCTCATCTATTGCTCCAGAGCAGATGTGTCTCTTCAAGGACCAAACAGGTACTTTAACTACAAGGCAGGGTTCCTCCCTCCAACACTGTTACAGGCAGTGAGCTAAAATACCCTGCCACTTGTTGAGTGAAATAATTTTTTCTCAGCTCCTCTCATACCCTCCCACCAATTAACCCTCTGCCAAAGGAAAGAGACAGTTATCCCTGCAGAGTTTTGATCAACTCAAAATACTGTTTCCCTCTCCTCAGATGAGTACTTCCAGCATTTTCTGTTTGGAACACGGAACGGTACAGCACAAGAACAGGCCCTTCGGCCCACAATGTCTGTGCTGATAATGATGCCAATTTAAACTTCACATCCATGCCTGTTCATGTGCCTGTCCAACGCCTCTTCAATTTAAGATTGGTTTGTAAGACAAGTTTTTCCACTGTACCTCGGTACAAGTTACAATAATAAACCAATTCCAATAATTATCTGCTTCCAACACTACCCCTGGCAGCACTTCCCAGGCACCTACACTCTGTGTAAACAAAAAGAACTTACCTTGTAATTCTCCTTTAAACTTTCCCCCTCTCACCTTAAACCTCTGCCCTGTAGTATTCGACTATTCTACGCTAGGACTCTCTACCCTATTTATGCCTCGCATAATTTTATAAACCGATCAGGTCTCCCCTCAGCCTCCGCCGCTCCAGAGAAAACAACCCAAGTTTGTTTGACCTCTCCTCACAGCTAATACCTTCTAATCCTGGCAGCATCCTGGGGAAACCTCTTCTGCACCCTCTCCAAAGCCTCCACGTCCCTCCTGTAACGCAGTGACCAGACTGCACACAATGCTCTAAATGTGGCCTAAACAAAGTTTTATACAACTACAACGACTTCCCAACTTTTATACTCAAAGCCCAACAAAGGCAAGCGTGCCATACACCTTCTTCACCACCCTATCCACTTATTGCCACTTTCAGGGAGTTACAGACTTGCACCCCGAGATGCCTCTATACATCAATGCACCCAAGGGTGCTGCCATTCCAGTTTTCCTACACCTGCAGTTTTGGTGCTCTTGAAATTGGTTCTTCCTATTCAGTCTGTCTGGGACTCCACTATTTCAAACACCTCAATTTCTCGAAGAAAACAGATCCGATTCAATAATCCTCCAGCCTTGGCAAAACTCTAGTAGATCCCCTCTGCACCCTCTCTAACACTACCCCATCCTTCATGAACTAGAAGTGGACTTAGTGCTCCAGCTGTGGCCTACCCAGTGTTTGATACAGTTCTAGCAAAATCCCCTGTTCTTGTATTCTATGCCTGATTATTTTAAAGCAAGTACCTTGTGCATCTCCATAACCAACATCTAGCTGTTCTTCAAGAAGCTGTGGGTGTGAATTCCAAGAATCACCCCCTATTCCTCCTCAATATTATCCCAGCTTATTTTGAGAGGGGGTAGGTTCAGATCAGAAGTGAGGGGCAAGTTTTCTTTTTACTCAGAGAGTGGTGGATGCCTGGAGTGTGCTGCCTGGTGGGGTGGTGGAGGGAAATTCATTGGGGGCTTTTAAGAGGGGCTTGGATGGGCACATGAATGAGAGGAAAATAGAGGGATATGGGCATTCTGTAGGTAGGAGGGATTAGCTACGTCAGCACAACATTGTGGGCCGAAGGGCCTGTTCTGTGCTGTACTGTTCTATTTTGCATGCATTTGTTTGTCCTCCTCAAACACATCATTCTCAGGATTAATTCCCATCAGCTAGCTCTCTGCTGCTCCGTCCAATCCAGTGACACCTTTAGAATGAACCTGAAACGCCATCAAATGCTCTGTCAGTGTTGCCATCCTGCATATCTACTAATTCCCATCTCTGAGCGTGCCACAGACAGGCTGACGTCTCCACAGATCCGCCCTTAAACACAGAGCCCTCACCCCCCCACCAGCCCCCCATCATCTCAGCCCCTACTTTACCTCTACCCACCGTGCTGTCTACCACAAGGGATGTTCACACAGTGCCATCACAGGTTCCTTGTTTTTTTGAAGGAGTTGGGTCCATTCTTGAGGACTACTGGCTACTTGTGCCAGGGCAGGAGATTAGAGCATAGGAGACTGAGGGCTGACCTTATAGAGGTGTACAAAATCATGAGGGGCATAGATAGGGTGAATGCTCAGTCTTTTTCCCCAGGGAAGGGGAACTAAAAACTAGAGGGCACAGAGTTAAGGCGAGAGGTCAAAGATTTATAAGGGGCCCGAGAGGCAACTTCTTCACGCAGAGGGTGGTGGGTGTATGGAACGAGCTGCCAGAGGAAGTGGTTGAGGCAGGTACAAGACATGTAAAAGACAGTCGGACAAGTACGTGGATAGGAAAGGTTTAGAGGGATATGGGCCAAATGCAGGCAGATGGGACTAGCTTGGTGGACATCATGGATAAGTTGGATTTAAGGACATGCATTACTCCATGGAAGCTGGTGTTCCAAGGCTATTTTTATTTTGTGAACCTTCAATTTAAATTTCAGCTAACGTTTGGTGCATTCGCATCCTCTCATCCCCACTGACTGGCAAAAGCCACGTTCTTTGCTTCCACAAACATTGATCTCATCTCCAATCAGGCTCTTTCAGTCAGCGCTTGAATCCACTCCCAGCTCATTCCCAAACTCACCGACCCAACCTTGGGATCACGTCCGTCCCACAGTGCATCCTTCCGCCATTCATGCAGAGTGGGTCACGAAGCCCACCCTCTGACACCCTCAGCATCGAGCCCCCAGCACGGGCCGGGAGACCAGCAGCTCAGAGAACTCGCAGGGGCGCGTGGGCTGGGATGGGAGCAGTGCACAGTGAATGAAACAAGTAGAAGGAGTCACAAGTAGGTGATAGAGGCAGAGTGATACAGCACGGAAACGGGCCCTTCAGCCCGACCTGTCCATGCTGACCAAGGTGCCTTCCTGAGCTAATCCCATTTGCCTGCATTTGGCCCATATCCCTCCAAACCTCTCCTATCCACGTCCCTGTCCCAATGTCTTTTAGACACTATAATTGTACCTGCCTCTACCACCCTCTGGCAGCTCATTCCATATACCCTCCTCCCTCTGTGTGAAAAACTTGCCCCTCAGGTCCCCTTTAAATCTCCTCGCCCCCCCCCCCCCCCCCCCCACCATTCCCAAACCTGTGCCCTCTGGTTTTAGACTCCCCTACCCTGGGGAAAAGACTGATCTTATGTACACCCCTCGTGATGTTATCAACCTCTGTAAGGTCACCCCTCAGCCTCCTTCGCTCCAGGGAAAACAGTCTCATTCTATCCAGTCCCATTCTATCCAGTCCCTCCTCATAACTCAAGCCCTCCAGTCACGGCAAACGTCCTTGTGAACCTTTACTGCACCCTCTCCAGCTTAGTCACACCCTTCCTACAGAACGGTGACCAGAACTGCACGCAGTACTCCAGGTGCGGTCTCACCACGACAGAAACATGGTGATATTAAATCCTACTGTGGTCTCACTCCATCTCCAACATCCCCAGGCCCCTGACCTTCTGATAAATCTGTGCTCCTCTAACGCTTCCTTCTCTTCGCCTTCAGCTGTCCATACCCTAATCTGTGGGATTCCTTCTGCGAACTTCTCGTCATTTAAACTGAGACTCAACGCCGACCCATTTGCTGGACTTCTTCCTGGCCACCTGTGGTTTATCTCAAGTTCTGCTCTGGTGAGGTTCCTCCAGTCGGGACATGGAACAGTACAGCACAGGAACAGGCCCTTCAGCCCACTGTGACTGTACCGAGCACAATGCCAAATTAAACTAATTCTCTCTGCCTGCACATGACCCATAACCCTCCATAATCACGTATCAATCAAGTGACTCCAAGGAGATGGCCAATGAATTAAACATATTTTACCTCCATCTTCACTTTCGAGAACCTAAGTAACATCCCACTAATATCTGCAAATCAGAAATTAGAAGAGAGAATGGAACTCAGGAACATTATAATCACCACTGAAAGGCACTGAGCAGATTGTTGTAGCTGACAAGTCCCACGGTCCTGATGGACTTAAACCCAGGGTCCTCATAAAAGGCACTCTGTGTACACAATTCTCTGCAGTTCCCAATGCCAGAAAGAACACAGAACAGTGCAACATAGGAACAAGCCCTTTGGCCCACAATGCCAAATTAAACTAATCCCTTCTGCCTGCACATGACCCATATCCCTCCATATTCGTGTTTCTATCTAGGATAGGATATCTTTATTGGTCACATGTACATCGAAACACAGTGAAATGCATCTTTTGTGTAGAGTGTTCTGGGGGGCAGCCTGCAAGTGTTGCCACGCTTCCGGTGCCAACATAGCACGCCCACAACTTCCTAACCTGAACGCCTTTTGGAATGTGGGAGGAAACCAGAGCACCCGGAGGAAACCCACGCAGACACGGGGAGAACGTACAAACTCCTTACAGACAACAGCGGGAATTGAACCTGGGTCGCTGGCGCTGTAATAGCGTTACGTTAACCGCTGCACTACTGTGCCTGCCCTAAAAGCCTCCTGAACATCACCATCATATCTGCTTCGACCTCCATCCCTGGCAGCCCGTTTCAGGTACCCACCACTCTCTGTGTGGAAAAAAAATTGCCCTGCACATCTCCCTTAAACTTTCTCCCCCTCTCAACTCAACTTATACCCTCAAGTATTTGACATTTCCACCCTGGGAAAAAGACTAACTATCTACCCTATCTACACCTCTCAATTTTATTAACCTCTATCAAGTCAACCCCTCAGCTTCCGACGCTCCAGAGAAAACAATCCAAGTTTGTCCAGCCTATCCTTGAGCGAACACTTGAAGCTGATGTGGAAACAGCGACCAAGGTGAACATAGAACACTACAGCACAGTACAGGCCCTTCTGCCCATAACATTGTGCCGACATTTTATCCTGCTCCAAGATCTATCTAACCCTTCCCTCCCACACAGCCCCCCATTTTTTTTTAATCATTCATGTGTATGAGTCTCTTAAATGTCCCTAATGTATCTGCCCCCACAACCTCTGCCGGCAGTGCGTTCCACACACCCACCACTCTCTGTGTGAAAAACTTACCCCTGACATCCCCCTTATACCCTCCTCCAATTCCCCTTGTACCTTCCTCTAGTCACCTTAAAATTATGTCCCGTCGTGTTAGCCATTGTCGCCCTGGGAAAAAGTCTCTGACTGTCCACTCGATCTATGCCTCTCATCATCTTGTACACCTCTATCAAGTCACCTCTCATCCTCCTCCTCTCCAAAGAGAATTTGGAATATTGTGTTCAGTTTTGGTCACCCTGCTGTGGGAAAGGTGCCATTAAGATGGAAAGAGTGCAGAGGAGATTTACAAGGCTGTTACCAGAACTTGAGGGACTGAGTTATAGAACATTACAGCACAGTACAGGCCAAAAGAGAAAAACCCTAGCTCGCTCAGCCTATCCTCGTAAGCCATGCTCTCCAATCCAGGCAGCATCCTGGTAAATCTCCTCTGCACCCTCTCTAAAGCTTCCACATCCTTCCTATAATGAGGCGACCAGAACTGAACACAATACTCCAAGTGTGGTCTGACCAGAGTTCTGTAGAGCTGCAACATCACCTTGCGGCTCTTGAACTCGACCCCCTGACTGAGATACTGGAGACAATGGCATTCAGGGGGGCTGTGGGTGAGGAAGAAGGGGGGGGGGGTTTTGCGAGTGCAGGAACAGGCTTACCTTTCAGGAGGGGCAGAGGGGTTAATTCCACCTGACTGCTCTGGTACCGGAACTGGGAAGACCCGTGCGATCTCCTCTGGCGGGCTCGGCGCACCGACTTGCGGCTGAAGCCGTCCACCTTCTCCGCCGCCGTTACCGGCGAGGTCACTTTGGGCTCCATGGGTTGCACATAAACAGGAGGTGGGGTGGGTGGCGTGAAGGGTTAAGGAAGGAAGCCGACACTCTCTGCGGGGAACAAAGACCACGCTGCACGCTCACTCTCCCACCGATCCCATCTCTGGGTCAGCAGAACAACCGGAGAGGGGGACAAACGTTTCCTGACTCCGTTTGGGAAGTCACCGGCGATCTCCTGCCCTGGCACGATTTCTGGCGTAACCAAAACCGGAGCGATTACAAGATTCCAGGGAATATCTAAAACTCAGTCCTCATCCCGGAATATTCTTAAATCGCCAGAGTTTTTGTTTTCCTTGCTGGAGTTTATGGCAAATTGGGAATGTTGCTGTTGGGTTTTCCCAACCGACCCTGTTGAGTATTCCCAGTCCACAGCCAAAAATTGGTCGTCACACTCTGATTTTTCCCAGGATTTAATCCTATTTCTGAAACACCCTTCACTCTCACACAGCTACCCCCTCTTTTTATTCCACTGTACCAGACGGCTCCAGAAATCCTGGAATGGCTGCCGCTATTCCTTGGTGGTGCCAATCTTTGCAGTCGAATCCAGGATTAGGAAGACCGATTTAGCAGCTGGGAAAAGAGAACTCAGCTTTCCCAGTTCCGTAGCTGGGATTAGTAAAACGCTCCCAGACCTGTGGCTGGGATTAATTCCGTGCTTCCCAGTTTTCTAGCCTGGATTAGGCACCCTAACCAGTCCTGCGGCTGGGATTAACTCAGTATTCCCGGTTCCCTCGCTGGGATTAGCACAGTGCTCCCAGTCCCGTGGCAGGAATTAGTTTGGTAATCCCAGTTCCCTTGCTGGGATTAGTTCAGTATTCCCAGTTTCCTCACTGAGATTCTCAGTATGCCCAGATCCCTGGCAGGGATTAGCTCGGTGATTCCAAGACCCCTGGCTGGAATTAGGTCGGTATTCCCAGATCCCTGGCAGGGATTAGCTCGGTGATTCCAAGATCCCTGACTGGAATTAGCTCGGTATTCCCAGATCCCCGGCTGGGATTAGCTCGGTATTCCCAGTTTTCTCGCTGGGATTAGTTCGGTATTCCCAGATCCCTGGCAGGGATTAGCTCGGTGATTCCAAGATCCCTGACTGGAATTAGCTCGGTATTCCCAGATCCCCGGCTGGGATTAGCTCGGTATTCCCAGTTTTCTCGCTGGGATTAGCTCGGTATTCCCAGATCCCCGGCTGGGATTATCCCGGTATTCCCGGTCTCCTCGCTGGGATCAGCATTAGCCTGGAGCTCCGGGTCAGGCGGACGGCTCTCCTCCCATGTCCCCCACCGGCGCTGCGGCTGGGACGAGGCCGGGGCTGGCGCGGGTGGGTCAGGCCGCCGCGGGAGGGTGTCGGGGTGGGCAGGGGTGGGCGCTGCTGCCGCCGCCGGCTCGCCGGCGCTCCGGGCCGGCCTCGATCCGTCGCTCGGGCCGCGGCCCCGATCCTGCACCGCAGCCGCGCGCTGACACAATGTAACCTCGCCCCGCCCACGCCACGTGACGCCCCTCCCCGCTCCCCATTGGCCCGCCGCGCCCGACACCCGCAGCGTCACACTCGCATTACATCACCGCCGCCGCCGCCGCGCAGGCGCGCGGGCGCCTAGCCTTCTGGGAGTTGTAGTCCCTGGCGCCTCTCTTATTTTTGCCCTTGTCCCTGTGACATCTCACTCCAGCCCTGGGAGTCTGATGCTAAAGGGGCTTAACCCCCCTTTCCCCCCCCCCCCCACCACCACCCAGCTCAGCACACATCTGGGGTACAGGGAACAAGGAGCAGCAGCAGCATTTGGCATCTAAAATAAAATTATTGGGGAGGCAAGAAGCTGCAGACGCTGGGGATCTGGAGCAGCGCACACACACAAAGTGCTGGGGCAACCCGGCGGGGTCAGGCAGCATCCGCGCGGGACCCTTCGAAAGGCAGCATCCGTGGGAGGGGGACGACCAGTCGGCGACTCGGGCCCAGGCCCTTCCTCGGGACACCGGGATGCCTTGCATTTACGTAGCGCCTTTTCTCAGCCCAGAGCAGCCCAAAGGCAATTTCCGGCCAAAGGAGGGCGTTCAAGTTCAGTCGCCGAGGCGATGAACGAAATGCAGCCATCGATTTGGACGCAGCACATTCCCAAAGGCGGGGCTAGTGATTAGATGATCAATCTTCAGTGATATTGGTAGATTCTGTCAACACACTGGGGACAATTCCTCCAGCAGCGGCTATTGGGTTGATTACAGCCTCAAGGTGGTAAAAGTGGCCTTGGTGTAATGCCTCTTCTGAAAGGCATCGCAGCTCTCCCTCAGCATGGCATGGAGAGTATCATCAACCTATCCCTCAATGTCAACAAAAGAGCTGGTCATTGACTTCAGGAAAGGGGGCGGTGAACATGCTCCTGTCTACATCAATGGTGCTGAGGTCGAGAGGGTTGAGAGCTTCAAGTTCCTGGGAGTGAACATCACCAACAGCCTGTCCTGGTCAAATCACGTAGATGCCACAGCTAAGAAAGCTCACCAGCGCCTCTACTTCCTCAGGAGGCTAAAGAAATTCGGTATGTCCCCTTTGACACTCACCAACTTTTATCGATGCACCATAGAAAACATCCTACCTGGATGCATCACGGCTTGGCACGGCAACTGCTCTGCCCAGGACCACAAGAAACTGCAGAGAGTTGTGGGCACAGCCCAGCGCGTCACGGAAACCAGCCTCCCCTCCTAGAACTCTGTCTTTCCCTCTCGCTGTCTTGGTGAAGCAGCCAGCATAGTCAAAGACCCCACCCACCCAGGTCATTCTCTCTTCTCTCCTCTTCCATCAGGTAGAAGATACAGGAGCCTGAGGGCACGTACCATCAGGCTTAAGGACAGCTTCTACCCTACTGTGATAAGACTATTGAACGGTTCCCTTATACAATGAGATGGACTCTGACCTCACAATCTACCTTGTTGTGACCTTGCACCTTATTGCACTGCACTTTCTCTGTAGCTGTGACACTTTACTCTGTACTGTTATTGTTTTTACCTGTACTACCTCAATGCACTCTGTACTAACTGAATGTAACTGCACTGTGTAATGAATTGACCCGTACGATCGGTATGCAAGACAAGTTTTTCACTGTACCTCGGCACAAGTGACAATAATAGACCGATACCAATGCCAATCTTGGATGAAAGGGTTCATCTTCAACGTGAAAGGCAAGGACTGACTAGGGAGAGTCAGCATGGAGATTGTGCCTCATGAATTTGATTGAGTTCTTTGAAGAAGGTAACCAAGGGGGTTGATGAGGGCAAGGCAGTGGACGTTGTCTACATGGACTTCAACAAGGCCTTTGACAAGGTCTCTCGTCAGATTGGAGGCCTGTGACTAGCGGTGTGCTGCGGGGATTGATGCTGTGTTCACTGTAGTTTGTTATCTATATTAATGATTTAGAATGTGGGTGGCATGTTAAGTAGGTTTGCGGGTGGACGGTGAATAAGGTTACCTAATATTACAACAGGATCTACATCACCTGGCCAAGGAATAACAGATGGAATTTAACTCAGATGAGTTCAAAGTGAAACATCCTAAGTTAAACGAGGGCAGGACTTACACAGTTAATGACAGGGTTCTGGAGAGTGTTATGGAACAGAGAGGGAGTACGACTACATGGTTCCCTGAAAGTGGCGACAGAGGTAAGATAAGATACCTTTATTAGTCACATGTACATTGAAACACACAGTGAAATGCATCTTGCGTAGAGTGTTCTGGGGGGCAGCCCGCAAGTGTCACCACACTTCCGGCGCCAACATAACATGCCCGCAACTTCCTAACCCGTACGTCTTTGGAATGTTGGAGGAAACCGGAGCACCCGGAGGAAACCCACGCAAACACGGGGAGAGCGTACAAACTCCTTACGGACAGTGGCAGGAATTGAACCCGGGTCGCTGGTGCTGTAATAGCGTTACGCTAACCGCTACACTACCGTGCCTGGTGAAGAAGCCCTTCATCAGTTAGGGCACTGAGTATAGAAGTTGGAACATTATGTTGCAGTTGTAATGCACAAGACATTGGTGAGGCCGCACTTGGAGTACTATGTACAGTTTTGGTCGCCCTATTATAGGAAAGACGCCATTAAACTGGAAAGCATGCAAAGAGGATTTACGAGGATGCTGCCAGGACTCGAGGGCCTGAGTCACAGGGAGAAGTTGGGCAGGTTTGGACTTTATTCTTTGGAATGTAGGAGATTGAAGTATATAAGGTCATACTTCAATCTCCTACATTCCAAAGAATAAAGTCCAAGGTGTATAAAATGATGAGGGATGTAGATAGGGAAAACACACATAGTCTTTTATTCAGGAAAGGAGAACTAAAAATTAGAGGGCATAGGTCTAAGGTGAGAGGTGAAAGATTTAAAAGGAACCAGAGAGGCAAGTTCTTCGCGCTGGAAGTGATGTGTATATGGACTGAACTGTCAGAGAAAGATGGGAGAGGCGGGTACAATTACGCCGCTTAAAAGATACTTGGACAGGTACACGGATAGGAACGGTTTAGAAGGATATGGGCCAAATGCAGGCAAATGGGAATAGCTCCGTTAGGCACCGTGATCGGCAAGGAGGAGTTGGGCCAAAGGACCTGTTTCTGTGCTGTACAACTCTGTGACTCCAGGAATCCATTACCACCTGACTTAGAAAGGCATGTTCAACAGATATAAACCACGAGTCAGTCCCCAACTAACCTGTAGCCTGGTTTGCTCAGTCCGACTCAGCAGCAGGGAGACCACGCAAAACTTTGCAGTTACCATGGTATGACATAGCGCAGGAGGAAACTATTCAACCATCACTGCCTTGTTAGCTCTTACAAAGCTACCTAATCCCATTGTAACGCTCTGTCCCTAGAAGCAGGTTTTAAACTGGGCTGCCAATTAAGGAACCAGCGTGAGCCAGATTCAGGAGCATAAGAAGTATGAGTCCGAGAGTCTGATAACAGTGGGATTGAATATCAGAATCAGGTTTACTATCACTGACATGTCGTGAAATTTCTTGTTTTGTGGCAGCAGTACAGTGCAAAACATAAAAATTACTAAAGGTTACCAACAAAAAATAAATAGTGCAAAAGAGGAATAACGAGGTGGTGTTCATGGGTTCGTGGGCCGTTCAGAAATCTGATGGCGGAGGGGAAGGAGCTGTTCCTGAAACATCAAGGGTCCTTGAGCCTGGTGGTACGTGCTCTCAAACTTTTGTATCTTCTGCCCAATGGGAGGGGGGAGAAGAGAGAATGACCGGGGTGGGAGGGGTCCGTGATTATGTTGGCTGCTTTCCCAAGGGAGCAGCAATTGGAGGGGATATTGTATTCCACTGCTGCCCTTGTCCTTGCTGGTAGAGGTCATGCATTGGGAGATACTTTCAGAGTAGTCTAGTCTAGTCCCCACTCTACCCCCTCCCCTCCCCTACCTGGCTCGACCTGCCCATCACCCTTCACACCTCTTCAGTCCCCCAATAACCTCGGGCTCCTGACTCACCCCTCCTCCTCTCCTCTTTCTACCGGCCATCTCCCGGCTCAGTCCCGATGCAGGGTCTCGACCTGAAACATCGACATTTCTCTCCCACAGACGCCGCTCGACCCGCTGAGCTCCCCCAGCAGATTGTTCGTTAGTCTAGGTGAGAACACCGTCAATGCATTTTGTAGATGGTCACTCTGCAGTCACTCCATGGTTGTGATGGAGGAGATAAATATTTAACGTTGGATGGGGTGCTAATTGAGAAAACTGCCTTTGACCTGGATAACCTTTGAACTTTTTAGGCATTGTTGCTCGCGTTGAGGTAAGCCAACAGAATTCCATCACAATCCAGGCTTGTGCCCTGTAGATGGAGGAAAACATTTGGGGTTGGGGTGGGTTGTGTGTACGTCAGGAAGTGAGTGGCTTACTGCAGGATACCCAGCCTCTGAACTGCTTTTGTAGCCACAGTGTTCATGCGGCAGGTCCAGTTGACCCCAGGATGCGACTGGTGGGGGAGTCAGCGATAGTAATGCCTTTGAAAATGAAAGATTCTTCCTTGTTGATGATCCTTATACGATGAGATGGACTCTGACCTCAGGATCTACCTTGTTGTGACCTTGCACCTTATTGCACTGTACTTTCTCTGTAGCTGTGACACTTTACTCTGTACTGTTATTGTTTTTACCTGCACTACCTCAATGCACTCTGTACTAACTCAATGTAACTGCACTGTGTAATGAATTAACCGTACGATCGGTATGCAAGACAAGTTTTTCACTGTACCTCAGTACAAGTGACAATAATAAACCAATACCAATACCAATCAGTACCTGACGATTTTTGGCATGAATATTACTTGCTTTGTATTAGTCTGTGTCTGAATGGTGTCCAGGTCTTGCTCCATGCAAGCATGGGTTGCTTCACTTCCTGGGGAGTTGCAAGTAGAATTAAATATTGTGCAATCATTGGCAAACATCCCCACTTCTGACCCTGTGATGGAAGGAAGGTCACAGATGAAGCAGCTGTTGGGCCCAGGACACTGCCCAGAGGAACTCCTGCGGTGATGTCCTGGCACTGGGATGACTGACCTCCAACACCCACACCCACCTTCCTCTGTGTGAGGTCTGACTCCGACCACTGGAGTGGTTCCCTCTTGATCCCACTGATGTCAGTTTGACCAGGGATTGTTGACGCCTCACTCCATCAAGTGCTGCCTTGACATCAAGGGCAGTCACTCTCTGGAATTCAGCTTTCATCTGAGTTTGGACCAAGGGTGTAATCCTGAGGAAAGTCAACCAGCCTTGGCAAGCAGGTTATTGGAAGTGCTGCTTGATAGCTCTCTTGGCCATATCTTCATGGGATTGCTATCCCCAATCACTTTTGAGATGGTGGTCAACACGTGTTGAAAACATGCACCACCAGGCTCAAGGACAGCTTCTATCCTGCTGTTATAAGGCTCTTGAACGGACCTCCTGTACGATAGAGAAGAACTCTTGATCTCCCAATCTACCTCGTCGTGGCCCTTGCACCTTATTGTCTGCCTGCACTGCACTTTCTCTGTAACTGTGACACTATATTCTGCATTCTGTTATTGTTTTTCCCCTTGCACTATCTCGATGTCTTTACCTCTCGCTGTCTTGGTGAAGCAGCCAGCATAATCAAAGGCCCCACCCACCTGGGACATTCTCTCTCCTCTTCCATCGGGTAGAAGATACAGGAGCCTGAAGGCACGTACCACCAGACTTAAGGACAGCTTCTACCCCACTGTGATAAGACTATTGAACAGTTCCCTTACACAATGAGATGGACTCTGACCTCACGATCTACCTTGTTGTGACCTCGCACCTTATTGCACTGCACTTTCTCTGTAGCTGTGACACTTTACTCTGTACTGTTATTGATTTTACCTGTACTACCTCAATGCACTCTGTACTGACTCAATGTAACTGCACTGTGTAATGAATTGACCTGTAAGATCGGTTTGTAAGACAAGCTTTTCACTGTACCTTGGTATAAGTGACAATAATAAACCAATACCAGTATAGTTATGTGTGGAATGATCCGTCTGGATGGCAGGCAAAACAAAGTTGTTCACTGTATCTCAGTACATGTGACAATAATAAACCAGTTACCAATTACCACTCCCTTGAACCACTGCGTTACGTGTGGAGAAGGCAATGTGCTACTGCCGAGGCAGTTCCAGGATTTCGTCCACATACTGAAGGAATGCTGATGTACTCCCAGTCAGGACGGTGTGTGACTTGAGGTGGGCCTTGCAAGTGATGATGTTCCCATGCACCTCGTCTTTTGAAATGGGTTGCACAATGTTGCAGCCAGCAGAGCTGCTGCCTCACCAGAAGACAGAGGAACAGAATGAGGCCATTCAGCCCATCGAGTCTGCTCCGCCATTTTATTTTTCCCTCTCAACCCCATTCTCCTGTGATCACCCCGTGACTTTTGACACCAAGAACCTATCAACCTCCGCTTTAAATACACCCAATGACATGACCTCCACATCTGTGGCAATGGATTCCACAGGCTCACCACCCTAGGACTGAAGAAGATAAGATAAGATTTCTTTATTAGTCACATGTACATTGAAACACACAGTGAAATGCATCTTTTGCGTAGAGTGTTCTGGGGGCAGCCCACAAGTGTCGCCACGCTTCCGGTGCCAACATAGCATGCCCACAACTTCCTAACCCATATGCCTTTGGAATGTGGGAGGAAACCGGAGCACTCGGAGGAAACCCGCGCAGACACGGGGAGGACGTACAAACTCCTTACAGACTGCGGTGGGAATTGAACCTGGGTCGCTGGCACTGAAATTCCTCCTCATCTCTGTTCCAAAGGGACATCCTTTTATTCAGAGGCTGTGCCCTCTGGTCCTAGACTCTCCCACTACTAGAAACATCCTCTCCACATCCACTCTATCCAGACCTATCAACAGCTTAGTGGAGCAGTTAGCATAATGCTTTACAGCACCTGCGACCCGGGTTCAAATCTGGCCAGTCTGTAAGGAGTTTGTACGTTCTCCCCGTGACTGCATGGGTTTCCTCCGGGTGCTCCGCACGTTGACCACCAACCTCCCTTCCTGGTCCTTACATTAGGTGAGGCCATGAGTGGCTCTTCCTCGCCCACACCTCTGATCATAAACCACCACTCTCCTGGTGGATAAGTAGGCTCAGGACAAGGTATCTAAAGGGATAGTCTCAATTGTCTTTGACATTCACCAACTTTTATTGATGCACCATAGAAAGCAGCCTATCTGGATGCACCATGGCTTGGTACGGCAACTGCTCTGCCCGGGACCGCAAGAAACTGCAGAGAGTTGTGGACACAGCCCAGCGCGTCACGGAAACCAGCCTCCCCTCCTTGGACTCTGTCTACACTCTTTGCTGCCTCGGTAGAGCAGCCAACATAATCAAAGACCCCTCCCACCCCGGACATTCTCTCTTCTCCCCTCTCCCATCAGGCAGAAGATACAAAAGCCTGAAAGCACGTACCACCAGGCTCAAGGACAGCTTCTATCCCGCTGTTATAAGACTATTGAACAGTTCCCTGGTGCGATAAAATGGACCCTTGACCTCACAATCTACCTCGTTATGACCTTGCACCTTATTGTCTGCCTGCACTGCACTTTCTCTGTAACTGTAACAACTTATTCTGCATTCTGTTATTGTTTTCCCTTGTACTACCTCAGTGCACTGTGTAATGAAATGATCTGTATGGATGGCATGCAAAACAAATTTTTCACTGTACCTCGGTACATGTGACAATAAGGAACCAATTTATCAATTTACCCATCTTAGTGTAATGGTTAGCATAATGCTGTTACAGTGCCAGGGACCCGGGTTCAATTCTGGCCGATGTCTGTAAGGAGTTTGTACGTTCTCCCCATGTGTCTGCGTGGGTTTCCTCCGGGTGATCGGGTTTCCTTCCACATTCCAAAGACGTATGGGTTAGGAAGTTGTGGGCATGCTATGTTGGCTTCGGAAGTGTGGCGACACTTGCAGGCTGCCCCCAGAACACTACGCAAAAGATGCATTTCACTGTGTGTTTCGAGGTACATGTGACCAATAAAGAAATCTTATCTTCATGGCAAGGCCCATGAACTCCATGCACTTCCTTTTGGATTTTCAAGAGGCAGTAAGGAGGATTTTTAAAATATTCAGAGTTCCTTCCAAAGGTTCAGGACATTCCCAAACACTTCCCAGAAAATGATGTACTATATGAAGTGCAGTCAGAGTTGTAATGTAGGAAATGCAATGCAAAAAAGTCAGCACCATCTTGCAATAGCATTGCTGATGGAATATTTATAAAGAAGAAGGCTCATCTTATCAAAATTGGAGGTTCAAATTGGAGATTCACAGGAGTGGCAAAGACTGCACTCACCCCAGTGGATGGACAATTGGATAAGGGAGGGAGTGGGAGGGTGAGCAGCCAGAAGTCGTGGTGCACATTGGCACCAATGACAGAGGTAGAAAGGAGGAAGAGGTCCTGCGCAGTGAGTACATGGAGTTAGAAAAGAGGCTGTAAAACAGGACCTCGAAGGCAGTAATCTCTGGATTACTAGTCAGGGCAGGAATAGAGAGATAGAACAGATGAATGCATGGCTGGGGAACTGGTGCAGGGGACAGGGATGCATGTTCTTGGATCATTAGAATCTCTTCTGGGGCAGGTGCGACCTGGACAAAAGGGGCGGGTTGTACCTTAACTGGAGGGGAGCCAATATCCTGGCTGGGAGGTTCGCTGTGCTACTCGGGAGGTTTAAACTAGTTTGGCAGGGGGATGGGTACCAGAGCACCAGGTCAGAAAGTGGAGGGATTGAGGGGAAGCTAGATGCCGTGACTACTACAGACCCCCCAATAGCCACCGGGACATTGAGGAACAGATATGCAGGCAGATTAGGGAAAGGCGTAAAAACAACAGGGTTGTTGTTGTGGGTGACTTCAACTCCCCCAATATAGACTAGGATCTCCTTAGTGCAAGAGGTTTAGATGGGGCAGAATTTGTCAGGTGCATCCAGGAGGGTTTCTTAAATCAGTGTGTAGATAGACCAATGAGAGGAGGGGCCGTACTGGCCCTGGTGTTGGGAAACGAGCCTGGCCAGGTGACTGATCTTACAGTGGGAGAACATTTAGGGAACAGTGATAACAGCTCCCTAAGTTTTTAAGATAGCTATAGATAAGGATAAGTATGGATCTTGCAGGCGAGTATTAAATTGGGGTAGGGCAAATTACAAGAGCATTCGGCAGGAACTAGGGAGAGTTTATTGGGAACAGCAGTTTTTGGGCAAGTCCACATCTGACATGTGGGGGGTGTTTAAAGACCAACTGCACAGAGTACAGGACAGGGATGTTCCAGTAAGAAGGAAGGACAAGGTTGGCAAGGTGAGGGGACTTTGGATGTCGAGAGAGGTGGTGAATTTAGTCAAGAAGAAAAAGGAAGCATATGTAAGGTTTCAGAATCTAAAATCAAACAGAGCACTTGAGGATTACAAAGAAGCTAGAAAGTCAGGAAGGGCCATGAAAAGCCCTTGGAAAGTAGGATTAAGAGAATCCCAAGGCATTCTATACACACATCAAGAGCAAGAGGGAGAGGATAGAACCACTCAAGGATAAAGGAGGGAACATGGTCTTGGAGGCAGAGGATGTGGGTGAGGTCCTAAATGAGTACTTTGCATCAGTATGTATCAAGAAGAAGGAGGTGGAGGATAGTGAGATCAGTGTGGAGCGTGCTAAGATGCTGGGGCATTTTGAGATAAAGAAAGCGGTAGTGTTGGTCTCTTGGAGAACTTTAAGGTGGATAAGTCCCCAAGGCTTGATGGGATGTACCCCAGGTCACTGAGAGAGGTAAGAGATGAGGTTGCTGGGGCCTTGACCAAGATCTTTGCGTCCTCTCTAGCCACAGGTGAGGTCCCAGAGGTCTGGTGAGTAGGTAATGTTCCATTGTTCAAGAGGGGAAATAAGGATAATCCTGGAAACTATAGACCTGTGAATCTCACGTCAGTGGTAGGGAAGCTACTGGAGAGGATTCTTAGGGATAGGATCTATAAGCATTTGGAAAACCATGGCCTAATTAGGGACAGACTGTATGGCTTTGTGCAGGGCAAGTCGTGTCTTACTAACTTGATTGAGTTTTTTGAGGAGGTGACGAGGGTGATTGATGAAGGTAGAGCTGTGGATGTTGTCTACATGGATTTCAGTAAGGTGTTTGACAAGGTCCCTCATGGGAGGCTCATCCAGAAGGTTAAGATGCATGGGATCCGTGGTGACTTGGCTGTTTGGATTCAGAATTGGCTTATGCACAGAAGACAGAGGGTAGTGGTCGATGGGACTTATTCTGGCTGGAAATCCATGACTATTGGTGTTCCACAGGGATCTGTACTGGGACCTCTGCTGTCTGTGATATATATAAATGACCTGGATAAAAATGTAGATTGCTGGGAGAGTAAGTTTGCAGACGATACAAAAATTGGTGGGGTTAGTGGATGGTGTTGAAGACTGCCAAAGGATACAGCAGGATATAGATCAGTTGAAGATATGGGCGGAGAAATGGCAGCTGGAATTTTATAGGAAGATGTGGAGGCTTTCAGAGGGTGTAGAAGAAGTTCACCAGGATGACGTCTGGATTAGAGGGCGTGTGCAATAAGGAGGACAAACTTGGGTTGTTTCCTCTGGAGTGGCAGAGGCTGAGGGGAGACCTGATAGAAGTTTATAAGGTTATAGAGTAGACAGCCAGTACCTTTTCCCCAGGGTCGAGATGTCTAATACTAGACGGCATGCATTTAAGGGTGAGAGGGGGTAAGTTCAAAGAAATGTGCGGGGCAAGTTTGTTTTATACAGAGAGTGGTGGTGGAGGCAAATACGATAGAGACATTTAAGAGGGTCTTAGATAGGCCCATGAATGTGCAGGGAATGGAGGGATATGGACATTGTGCAGGCAGAAGGGATTAATTTAGTTTGATGTTTAATTAGTTTGGCACAACATGGTGGGCTGTAGGGCCCGTTCCTGTGCTGTACTGTTCTATGTTGTATCACCATCTTGGGAGTCCCTATGAGAACATAGAGCAGGAACAGGTAAACGTCTTCTGCACCCTCTCCAAAGCCTCCACATCCTTCTTGTACTGGGGCGACCAGAACTGAACACGATCCTCCAGATGTAGCCTAACTAGAGTTTTATACAGTTGCAACATAATTTCCTGACTCTTGAACTCAATGCCTTTACTAATAAAGGCAAGCAAACCATACGCCTTCTTTACCACCCTAGCAACCTGTGTAGCCACTTTCCGGGAGCTACGGAGTTAGACCCTAAGATCCTTCTGCACATCAACACTGTTAAGGGTCCTGCCATTCACTGTGTACTGTCCCTTTACATTTGATCTCCCAAAGTGCAACACCTCACATTTGGCCGGGTTAAACTCCATCTGCCGTTTCTCCGCCCATATTTACAACTGATCTATATCTGCTGTATCCTTTGGCAATCTTCTACACTATCCACACCACCACCAATTTTTGTATCATCTGCAAACTTACTAACTCACCCATCTACATTTTCATCCAGGTCATTTATATATATCACAAACAGCAGAGGTCCCAGTTCAGATCCCTGCAGAACACCACTAGCCATGTACCTCCAGCCAAAATAAGTCCCACTACCCTCTGTCTTCTATGAGCAAGCCAATTCTGAATCCAAACATCCAAGTCACCGTGAATCCCATGCGCTTCAATCTTCTAGATGAGCCTCCCATGAGGGACCTTGTCAAACGCTGACTAAAATCCATGTAGACAACATCCACAGCTCTACCGTCATCAATCACCCTCGTCACCTCCTCGAAAAACTCAATCAAATTAATAAGTCATGACTTGCCCCGCACAAAGTCAGGCTAACTGTCCCTAATTAGGTCATGGTTTTCCAAATGCTCATAAATCCTATCCCTAAGAATCCTTTCCAGTAACTTCCCCACCACTGACGTGAGATTCACTGGTCTATGGTTTCCAGGATTATCCTTATTTCCCTTCTTGAATAATGGAACAACGTTAGCTACTCACCAGTCCTCTGGGGATATTGCCTGTGGCTAGAGAGGATACGAAGATATTGGTGAAGGCCCCAGCAATCTCATCTCTTGCCTCTCTCAATAACCTGGCGTATATCCCATCAGGTCCTGGGGACTTATCCACCTTAACGTTCTTTAAGACATTCAACACTACCTTTTTCTTCATCTCAAAATGCCCCAGCACATTAGCACACTCCACACTGATCTCACTACCCTCCATGTCCTTCTCCTTGGTAAATACTGATGCAAAGTACTCACTTAGGACCTCGCCCACATCCTCCACCTCCAAGTACATGTTCCCTCCTTTATCCTTGAACTATCCTCTTGCTCTTGATATATGTATTGAATGCCTTGGGATTCTCTTTAATCCTACTTGCCAAGGACTTTTCAGGGCCCCTCCTGGCTCTCCTAATTCCCTTCCAGAGTTCTTTTTTACTTTCTTTATAATCCTTAAGGGCTCTGTTTGATTTTACCTTCCTAAACCTTACATATGCTTCCTTTTCCTTCTTGGCCAAATTCACCACCTCTCTCGACATCCAAGGTTCCCTCACCTTGCCAACCTTGTCCCTTGCAATCTTAAAGCTTAGGGAGTTGTAATCACTGTTCCCTAACTGTTCTCCCACTGAAAGGTCAGTCCCCTGGCCAGGATAATTTCCCGACACCAGGTCCAGTACAGCCCCTCCTCTTGTTGGACTATCTACATACTTAAGAAGCCCTCCTGGATGCATCTAACAAATTCTGCCCCACCTAAACCACTTACACTAAGGACATCCCAGTCTATATTGGGGAAGTTGAAGTCACCCACGACAACAACCCTGTTGTTTTTACACCTTTCCCTAATCTGCCTGCATATCTGTTCCTCAATGTCCCGGTGGCCACTGGGGGGGTCTGTAGTATAATCCCATCAGAGTGATTGCACCTTTCTTATTTTTGAGTTCTACCCGTATTGACTCAGTGGACGAGCCCTCCATTATGTTCCCCCTTGAGTGCAGCTGTGATATTGCCCCTGATTCATAGCGCAACTCCCCCCATTGACCAAAAACTCAACTGGATCAGTGACATAAGTACAGAGGCTTATGTCAGAGTCCGGATACCTTGTGGTGAATGAATTATCTCCTGACCACCCCAAAGCCTTTCCAAACATCCACAACGCATGTCAGGAATGTGAAGGAATCTCCTCCATTTCCCTGGATGATGGCTGCTCCAGTAACTCTATAGAAGCTTGATACCATCCAGAACAAAGTAGCCCATTTGACTGATGCACCATTCGACAACCCACATATTCATTCTCTCCACCATTGAAGCACAGTGGTACACCATCTACCAAACTAACTCCTGACTACTCACCCAGGCTACTCTGACAGCCCCTCCCAAACCCACGGCCTCTACTTCCAAGAAAGAGGCAAAGGGGAACACCAATCAGTTGCTCACCGTTCTGACTTAGAAATATATCACCCATCCTTCACCGTCACTGCGTCTAAACCTGGGACCCCCCCTCCCCAACAGCCTGGTGGGAGCACCCTCACCAGAAGGACTGCAGCGGTTCAAGGGGGCGGCTCATACCCATCTTCTCAAGGAACAGTTAGGATTAGACAGTTGATGCAAATTTAATAAATGAAAAACCATGAGCAGAAGATGGCAGTCTGTCCACTGGGAGATCGAAACATCAGGAAAAGAATAGGAAGGGAAACAAAGGACCGCAGATGCTGGAATCTCGATGGAAACCGTGATGCTGGAGGAACTCAACAGGCCAGGCAGCATCCGTGGAGAAAAGCAGGCGGTCAGCGTTTCGGGGTCAGGACCCTTCTTCAGGACTGAAGATAGGAAAAGGGGGAACCCGATATATAGGAGGGAAAAGCAGAGCAGTGATAGGTGGACAAAAGAGGGGAGGCGGGGTGGGCACAGGGTGGTGATAGCTCGATGCAGGTAAGAGAGAGTGATGGGCAGGTGCGGGGGAGGAGGGGAGAGCAGGTCCACCGGGGGATGGGTCAAAGGTAAGGAGAGAAAGAAAATGGGGATAGAAAAAAGAGAGATAGGCTTGGAAAGGGAAGAGAAGAAGTATGGTTGAGGGGGGTGTGGGGACGGGGGGGTGGGGATTACCTAAAGTGGGAGAATCCAATGTTCATGCCAGGAGGCTGCAAGGTTCCAAGATGGAAAATGAGGTGCTGTTCCTCCAGTTTGAGCTTGGAATTCTCCTGGCAGTGGAGGTTCATGAAGTTTATAAAATAATGAGATGGACAGAGAGAGTCTTTTACCGAGGATGGAAGTACACAGGTCTGTTTAAATGCAGTATAGCTCTAGGGTGCAGCTGTAAGGCGAGGGAGGGGGATGTTTAAAGGAGATGTGTAAGGCAAGTTTTTTAACACAGATGGTGGTGGGTGCCTGGAACGCACTGCCAGGGGAAGGGGTAGAAGCAGATACGATAGCAACGTTTAAGAGGTGTTTAGACAGACACATGAACAGGCAGGGAACGGAGGATACGGACCTTGTGCCGGCAGATGGGATTTGTCAGATTGGTCGGCACAGACATGGTGGGCTGAAGGGCCTGTTCCTGTGCTGTACTGTTCTATGAAAGGAGCACAGCTTCTAGGTCAAGAGTCCTTCTGTGAAACTGTCACAATAAGACAGCTTCCAACTCACGGATAAACATCATGGATGGAATCAAACGACATGGTGCAGACGGGACCATCATCCCTGCCCTGCTCTTCCTCTGGAAGCTTGGAGCTGTCTTCTTTCTTCTGACGTTTATCCCATTTCCCTTTCAATAGGATCGATGTTCTGAGAGCCAGAATGGACTCTCTGGGCCAAATGGCCTCCTTTCATCCGATGAGGAAATATGATTTATGAGATTCTTTTACGTTACCATGGAATCTGCTTCCACCACTTCGTCAGTGTGTTCCTGATCGCTGCCAAGAATGAAATATTTGCTCTTGGATATTTTAGTTTGTTTGCCTTCAGTCTGTATCCTCAGGAGTGCAGGAGAAGAGTCAGCTGGATTCAGGGCTCTTCTCCCTGGATTCTACATAGACCACTTTTATCAGGATTACTTTTGGCTGGAAGCTTTAGCCATGGGAAAGAATTTCTCCTTTTATGCTCTGTTAGAATTTTTCTCAATTTTGCACAATTTGATCAGAGCCAATCCCACTTCAGGCAGAGGCAAGGTCAAAGTCGAGTTTATTGTCACATGCACAAGTCCACGTGTGCACAGGTACAATGAAAAACTTATTTGCAGCAGCATCACAGGCACAGAGCATCGGATACACAACATTCACAAGAAAATTATCAACGTAAATCAAACAAGAAAGAACACCATTAGAACAAAAAAAGTCCACTGCAGTGCAAAGTGGTCCCAGTGTTGCTGTACTGAGGCAGTGATTAGGGTTGTGCTGGTTGGTTCAAGAAACGAATGGCTGAAGGGAAGTAGCTGTTCCTGAACCTGGTGGTGTGGGGACTTCAGGCTTCTGCATCTCCTGCCCAATGGGAGCTGCAAGAAGATGCAACGGCCCGGATGGTGGGGATCTTTGATGATGAATGTTGCCTTCTTGAGCCAGTTCCTCCTGTAGATACTCCTGATGGTGGGGAGGCATCTGCCTGTGATGTATTGGGCTGAGTCCACTCCTCTCTGCAGCTTCTTACATTCCTGTGCATTCGAATGCATGGGATACTGCTGGTGCTGGAATCTGGAGCAACAAACAAGACACTGGAGGAAATCAGCAGGTCAGGCAGCACCTGTGGTGGGGAAATGGACAATTGACGCTTCTGGACTCTATGATCCATGATGAAGGTGCTGTCTGCGCCCTGCTGACTGAATATTCTGTACAAACAAATAAACATCATTGGGACAGACCTCCCCCGATGACCAACTTGCTGCCTGAACTTGCAGGTCCCACACCATTTGGAGCATACTGTTACCTCCAGCCTGCCTCCAGGCAGCTTCCCGAGGGGGAAGACCAGCCCCAGCCGATTGGTGAGGCAGGATCTAGTGTCAGATGGTGAGGTCCTGACCCCTCATGCTCACAAGCCGGAAGGTAGCCTGGCCCATCTCCTTGGTGATGGCCATCCCATCCTGGGTGTTTTGGGAAGCATCCTTGCTGATCTCGCCTTCTGTTTCAAATCACGCAGACGCCACGGCCAAGAAAGCTCACCAGTGCCTCTACTTCCTCAGGAGGGTAAAGAAGTTCAGTTTGACCCCTTTGACTCTCACCAACTTTTATCAATGCACCATAGAAAGCATCCTATCTGGATGCATCACGGCTTGGTACGGCAACTGCTCTGCCCAGGACTGCAAGACACTGCAGAGAGTTGTGGACACAGCCCAGCGCGTCACTGAAATCAGCCTCCCCTCCTTGGACTCTGTCTATACCTCTCGCTGTCTTGGTGAAGCAGCCGACATAATCAAAGACCCCACCCACCCGGGCCATTCTCTCTTCTCTCCTCTTCCATCAGGTAGAAGATACAGGAGCCTGAGGGCACGTACCACCAGGCTCAAGGACAGCTTCTACCCCACTGTGATAAGACTATTGAATGGTTCCCTTATACAATGAGATGAACTCTGACCTCAGGATCTACCTTGTTGTGACCTTGCACCTTATTGCACTGCACTTTCTCTGTAGCTGTGACACTTTACTCTGTACTGTTATTGTTTTTACCTGTACTACCTCAATGCACTCTGTACTAACTCAATGTAACTGCACTGTGCAATGAATTGACCTGTATGATCGGTATGCAAGACAAGTCTTTCACTGTACCTCGGTACAAGTGACAAAAATAAACCAATAACAATACCAATACCAACAAACCACAGTGGGCCGGATACATGATCAGCACCCTGTCCCATGTCGGGGACTTGGGAGTCTGGGGAATTGGAACCTCGGGCAGTGGTCTCTTGAACCCTTCCCCACCTCCTCCCTCTCCTCCAGTGTGCTTCTCCTTCAACTGGTGCCAGCATTTGCTCCACTTCTTGCTTCTGTCCGGGCGGGGAACAGGCTGCTCATCCCTGTGTACCCTCTCCCCTTGGCCTGGCCTCTAGGAGCAGTGGTTCAGCTTCCCGTTACAGGAAGGGTGTGGAGGCATTGGAGGGGGTGCAGAAGAGGTTCACCAGGACGCTGCCTGGATTAGAGGGTGTGTGCTATAAGGAGAGGTCGGACAAACTTGGGTTGTTTTCTCTGGAGCGGTGGAGGCTGAGAGGAGACCTGATAGAGGTTTATAACATTATGAGAGGCATAGATATACAGCTGGTATCTTTTTCCCAGGTCAAAATGTCTAATACTAGAGAGCACACATTTAAGGCGAGAGGGGGGGAAAGTTCAAAGGAGATGCGAGGGACAAGTTTTTTTACACGGAGAGCAGTGGGTGCCTGGAATGTGCTGCCAGGGGTGGTGGTGAAGGCAGATACGATAGAGGCAATGAAGAGGCTCTTAGATAGGCAGATGGATGTGTGGAGAATCGAGGGATGTGGACAGTGTGTAGGCAGAGGGATTAGTTTAGTTAGGCGTTTAGTTACTAGTTTAATTAGTTTGGCACAACACTGTGGGCCGAAGGGCCTGTTCCTGAACTGTACTATTCTATATTCTATGTTCTGGGTGAAAGTAAAAACTCCTCAATATCTTGACGAATTATCTTCACATTCATTGACGTCCCTGCTAAATGTAAAAGGTTGTCCCTAACAAACAGTGTTGGCTCATGCACCTCAATTACGTCTCCCTCAGCTTCCTCTATTCGAAAAACTACCAGGCTAGCCCATCTCTACTCACGACTGAAGTAAGGCCTGGCAAGTTCCTCTTATCTCCTCTGCACCTTGCATTGTGCAATCACATCCTTCCTGAGTTGTGGTGTCCGTGACGGTTGAGAGTGCCACCGTGTAGCTGTGTCCTTGAATCGTATGCCTCAGCCGATGAAGGCAAGTATCCCGTGTGCCTTACTCACCTATGCTATCACCTTCAGCGAGCTGTGAGTTTGCATGCCAAGTGTTTCTCTACCCTTGGAGTCAAAGAATCATACAGCCCAGAAACAGGCCCTTTGATATTAGGGTATTTATTTATTAGTCACGTGTACATCGAAACACACAGTGAAATGCATCTTTTGCGTAGAGTGTTCTGGGGCGCAGCCCGCAAGTGTCGCCACGCCTCCGGCGCCAACATGGCACGCCCACAACTTCCTAACCCGTACGTCTTTGGAATGTGGGAGGAAGCCGGAGCACCCGGAGGAAACCCGCGCCGACACGGGGAGAACCTTACAGGCAGCGGGGGGAATTGAACCCCGGTCGCTGGCGCTGCACTACCGTGCCGCCCTTTGTCTCACCCACCAGTCCCTCCCTTCACCTCTTCCTTTCTCCCTCCACGCCTCCTTTTGCTCCTTGTCTCTCTCCCTCCCCCCCTCTTTTCTCCTCTCTTTATCCCTCTCTTTATTTCCTTCTCTGTTCCTTCCTCTCTTTCTCCTCCTCATTCACCCATTTATACAGACCCTATA
Source organism: Pristis pectinata (assembly GCF_009764475.1). Taxonomy (NCBI): domain Eukaryota; kingdom Metazoa; phylum Chordata; class Chondrichthyes; order Rhinopristiformes; family Pristidae; genus Pristis; species Pristis pectinata. Next base: position 9,072,110 of record NC_067441.1, read on the forward strand.
ATTTATTCTCCCCACATTCCCATCAACGACCCCCAGACTCATCCAGACACCTACACACTAGGGCCAATTTGCGGTGGCCAACTAATCAAGCAACACGCACATCTTTGGGATGTGGGAGGAAACTGGAGCATCCAGAGGAAACCCACATCGTCACAAGGAGAACATGCAAACTGCACACAGACAGCACCGGAGGTTAGGATTGAACCCAGACACTAGAGCTGTGAGGCAGCTGCTCTACCCGCTGTACCAGTGTAATGCCCACTTCTCAGTACCTTATCACTTATTGTGTTTTTCTCTTCTTGGGCAGGTACGGTAGTGTAGTGGTTAGCGCGACGCTATTACAGCGCCAGCGACCCGGGTTCAATTCCGGCCGCTGTCTGTGAGGAGTTTGTACGTTCTCCCCGTGTCTGCGTGGGTTTCCTCCGGGTGCTCTGGCTTCCTCCCACATTCCAAAGACGTACGGGTTAGGAAGTTGTGGGCGTGCTATGTTGGCGCAGGAAGCGTGGCGACACTTGCGGGCTGCCCCCAGAACACTCTACGCAAAAGGTGCATTTCGCTGTGTGTTTCGATGTACACGTGACTAATAAAGATATCTTGTTTGGCTCTCTAACTGAGGTTGCAAGGGGATAGAAGGAGGCTACAAAGGGGATATAGATAGGTTAAGTGAGAGGACAGAGATCTAGAACATAACGTGGGGAAATGTGAATTTGTCCACCGTGTCTCAGATTGCAGAGCTCAGACATGCAGAGGGATCACATGGCTCACAAAAGGAATTTGGAAAACTAACATAATGTTTTTTATTGCTAGGGGAATAGAATACAAAAGTAGAGAGGTTGTGGTTCAGTTCTATGGTGTATTGGTAAGGCCACATCTTCAGTATTTGTCCAGGATCGATCTTCTCACTTAAGGAAGGACGGGGGAGAAGGTTCACTAAACGGATACCTGGAATGGGTGAGTTGTATTGTGAGGAAGGGTTGAACAGATGAGCCTTGTGTCCACTGGCATCTGGAAAAGTGAGAGGAGACATGACTGAAATGTGTAAGATCCCAAGGAGTCTTCGCAGACTTGATGTGGACAGATGGGCTTCTGATCAGCAAGGGGTGGGGGAATTACTAGGGGTAGATCGGAATGTGGTCATAACCAGATCACCCATGACCTTACCAAATGGAGGAGCAGACTCCGGGACTTGAATGACCTACACCCACTCCTGATTCATCTGTTCAACTACATTTTCCACTTCTCCACCACACCTGTACATTCATAATTTTCTGATGAAAGGATGGTAGAGTAAAGGAAGCATGGTTGACAAGAGAGGTGAAACATTTAGTCAAGAGAAAGAAGGAAGCATACCTAAGGTTTAGGAAGCAAAAATCAGGCAGGGCTCTTGAGAATTATAAGATAGCCAGTAAGGAGCTTAAGAAGGGACTAAGGAGAGCTAGAAGGGGACACGAGAAGGCCTTGGCAAGTAGAATTAAGGAAAACCCCAAGGCGTTCTACGTGTATATAAAGAACAGGAGGATGACTAGAATGAGGGTAGGACTGCTCAGGAGTAAAGGAGGAAACATGTGCCTGGAGGTGGAGGAGGTAGGGGAGGTCCTTAATGAATACTTTGCTTGAGTGTTCACTAGGGAGAGGGACTTTGACGAATGTGACCTCAGCATAGATCTAATGGTTAACAAAGAGGTAGTGTTGAAGCTCTAAGTCCACGGGGCCTGATGGGATATACCCCAGGTTACTATGTGAGGTGATGGAAGAGATTGCTGGGGCGTTGACGATGATATTTGCGTCCTGCCTGGCCACAGGAGTGGTACCAGAGGATCAGAGGAAGGCAAATGTTGTTCCATTGTTCAAGAAAGGTAATAGGGATAATCCAGTGAGTCTTATGTCAGTGGTGGGCAAGTTATTGGAGAAGATTCTTAGGGACAGGATTTACAAGCATTTGGAAAAGCATAGTCTTATTAGGGACAGTCAGCATGGCTTTTTGAGGGGCAGGTCGCGCCTCACGAGCCTAGTTGAGTTTTTCAAGGAGGTGACAAAACAAATAGATGAAGGTAGTGCGGTGGATGTGGTGTACATGGACTTTAGTAAGGTGTTTGACAAGGTTCCCCATGGTAGGCTCATCCAGAAAGTCATGAGGCATGGGATCCATGGAGACTTGGCTGCGTGGATTCGGAATTGGCTTGCCCACAGAAGGCAGAGGGTGGTAGTAGATGGAGCGTATTCTGTCTGGAGGTCAGTGACCAGTGGTGTTCTGCAGGGATCTGTCCTGGGACCCCTGCTCTTCGTGATGTTTACAAATGACTTGGATGAGGAAGTAGAGAGGTGGGTTAGTAAGTTTGCAGATGACACGAAGGTTGGAGGTGCTGTGGACAGTGTAGAAGATTGTCGTAGGTTACAACAGGATATAGGCAGGATGCAGAGTTGGGCGGAGAAGTGGCAGATGGAGTTCAATCCGGAAAAGTGTGAAGTGATATATCTTGGAAGAAAGAATTTGAAGGCAGAGTACAAGGTAAATGGCAGGATTCTTAGCAGTGTGGAGGAACAGAGGGATCTTGGGATCCAAGTCCATAGATCCCACAAAGTTGCAGAGCAAGTTGATAGGGTGGTTAAGAAGACGTATGGTGTGCTGGCCTTCATTAGTTGAGGGATTGAGTTGAAGAGCCACGAGGTAATGTTGCAGCTCTATAAAACTCTGATTAGACCACACTTGGAGTATTGTGTTCAGTTCTGGTCCCCTCATTATAGGAAGGATGCGGAAGTTTTAGAGAGTGTGCAGAGGAGATTTACCAGGATGCTGCCTGGATTAGAGAACATGTCCTATGAGGAAATGTTGAGCGAGCTAGGGATTTTCTCTTTGGAGCGACGCAGGATGAGAGGTGACTTGATAGAGGTGTATAAGATTATGCATAGATAGAGTGGATGGCCAGCACCTTTTCCCTAGGGCAGCAATGGCCAATACCAGAGGACATCTGTTTGTCAGAGGAGGAATGTTTCAAGGAGATATTAGAGGAAGATGGGTGCCTGGAACACACTGCTGGGGGTGGTGGGTGCCTGGAACACACTGCTGGGGGTGGAGGTGGAGGCTGATACAATGGGGGCATTTAAAATACTCTTTGATAGGCACATGGAAGAAAGTAAAATGGAGGGTTATGGGCTGTGTAGGAGGGAAGGGTTAGATTGATCGGGGAGCAGGTGTTTATATAGGTCGGCACAACATCGTGGGCTGAAGGGCCCGTGCTGTGCTGTACTGTTCTATGTTCTATAATCCATAAGCAATGTACTGCAGATGCTGGAAATCTTCCTGATATCCACAGGAATAAAGGGACATCTTAGAACTGAGATGAGGAGGAATTTCTTCAGCCAGAGGGTGGTGAATCTGTGGAATTTGTTGCCACAGAGGGCTGTGGAGACCAAGTCATTGGATGTATTTAAAACAGAGATTGCTAGGTTCGATTGGTAAGGGGGGGTTAAGGGTTACGGGGAGAATGGGGTTGAGAAAAAAAATCAGCAATGATTGAATGGCGGAGCAGACTCGATGGGCCGAATGGCCTAATTCTGCTCCTATATGCTATGTTCTTTCTTAGAGTCAAAGAGTCATGCAGTATAGAAACAGGCCCCTTGGCACACTGTGTCCCCAAGGACCATCAAGTACCTATCTACACTACTTCCATGAACCAGCCTTGGTCTGTAGCTTTCTCGAAGCCTTGGTAATTCAAGTGTTCATCCAGGTACTTCTCAAACGTTGTGAGACTCTCTGCCTCCACCACCCCCTCAAGCTGCCTGTCCCAGATTCCAACCACCTTCTGGGTGAAAACAAATCTTCCATTCGTTCTAACCCTCTCACCTCCTCATCTTAAATCTATGTCTCCTGGATTGATTTAGATGTCTGCATTATGGGGAATAGATCTCACTATCCACCCTATCTCTGCCCCTCATAATTTAGTACACTATCATCAGATCCCCCCTCAGCCTCCTCCACTCCAAGCTAAACAATCCCTTTGAACAGTCCCCTAGTACGATAAGATAAGATATCGAAACACACAGTGAAATGCATCTTTTGCATAGTGTGTTCTGGGGGCAGCCCGCAAGTGTCGCCACGCTTCCGGCGCCAACATGGCACACCCACAACTTCCTAACCAGCACGTCTTTGGAATGTGGGAGGAAACCGGAGCGCCTGGAGGAAACCCACGCAGACATGGGGAGAACGTACAAACTCCTTACAGACAGTGGCCGGAATTGAACCCGGGTCACTGGCGCTGTAAAGCATTACGCTCTTGACCTCACAATCTATCTTGTTATGACCTTGCACCTTATTGTCTGCCTGCAATGCACTTTCTCTGTAACTGTAACACTACATTCTGCATTCTGTTAATGTTTTCCCTTGTACTACCTTGATGCATTGATGTAATGAAATGATCTGTATGGACGGCATGCAAAACAAAGTTTTTCACTGTACCTCGGTACATGTGAGAATAATAAACCAATTTACCACTCCAGTCTGTCCTCAAAACTGGAACACTGCATCCCAGGCAACATCCTGGTGAATCTCCTCTGCACCCCCTCCAGTACAATCATATCCCTCCTAAAACTTTCCTCTTCATCATGATTCTATGAGTGTATGATCAGTTAACTTGGACTCACTATTCACTGATTCACCATGGGTGAAAAGAACTTAAATTTCTAACTAGCATGGTGGCATAAGATTTTTTACCTGTACATAGCGTCAGCCATTTTCTTTCTGTTACACCGTTTCAGCTAACTTTCATCCTTGAGTGGTCCCAGTAATGAGCCACGTTGGCACTGACATTTTGCAAGGTGATTACCCGGAACTGGAGCTAATGGAAGTCTTTAGTTCAGAGGATGGTGAACCTTTGGCAAGAAACAATCTGCTGGAGGAACTCAGCGGGTCGAGCAGCATCTAAGGGGGGGAGGGAGGGAGAGGAATGGTCAATGTTTCAGGTTGAAATCCTCTGTCAGGATCGAGAGTGGAGAGGGAAGATAGCCAGTAGTCTTTTTCCCCAGGGTAGGCGTGTCTAAAACTAAGGGGTATAGGTTTAAGGTGAGAGGAGAAAGATTTAAAGGGAACCTGAAGGGCAAGCTTTTCACACAGAGAATGGTGGGTATATGGAACGAGCTGCCAGAGGAAGTAGTAGAGGCAGGTATAATTACGACATTTGGACAGGTACACGGATAGGAAAGGTTTAGAGGGAATATGGGCCAAGAGCAGGCAAATGAGACTAGCTCAAGTAGACAACTTGGTTGGCACGGACAAGTTGGGCCGAAGGGCCTGTTTCCCTGCTGTATAACTCTATGACTCTTATGAAAGAAGAGAGGGGTGAGATGAAGCAGCCCAGCGCGTCACGGACACCAGTCTCCCCTCCTCGGACTCTGTCTTTACCTCTCGCTGTCTTGGTGAAGCAGCCGACATAATCAAAGGCCCCACCCACCCAGGACATTCTCTCTTCTCTCCTCTTACAACGGGTAGAAGGTACAGGAGCCTGAGGGCACATACCACCAGGCTTAAGGACAGCTTCTACCCCACTGTGATAAGACTATTGAACAGTTCCCTTATACGATGAGATGGACTCTGACCTCACGATCTATCTTGTTCTGCACCTTATTGCACTGCCCTTTATCTGTAGCTGGGACACTTTACTCTGTACTGTTATTGTTTTTACCTGTACTACCTCAATGCACTCTGTACTAACTTGATGTAACTGCACTGTGTAATGAATTGACCTGTACGATTGGTATGCAAGACAAGTTTTTCACTGTACCTCAGTACAAGTGACAATAATAAACCAATACCAATACCAGTAGCTGATAGCAGGACTGAGGAGGGGTGAGGGATGATGGGCAGAAGGGGCCTAGTGGGGGAGAGGTGGGGTTGGCAGACATGGACAGGTGGGTGATAGATGGAAGCTGACAAGAGAAGAAGAGGGCTGATTGAGCTAGGAGTGGGGAAGGGAGGGCGAGGTTGGAGACAAGAGGATGGAGAGTGATAGCAGGAACACAAAGGCTACCAGTACTGCAATCAGATACGTAAAGTGATAATGGGATCCATTAAGGTAGAGATGATGGGAAGATGGAACTAGATGGGGGAGGGGAATCGGTGGGTGAAGAAAGAGGTTAGAAGGTGGAGGGAACATGGAGGGCAAGGGGGAACGTAAGTGGGTAAAAGGAGGAGGAGGAATCTGCGTTCTCTTCAACTGGCAGTGAAAGAAAAGTCTTTGAATATTCTTACAGCAGATGTGGAGAGAAACTTGATAAGCTATTTATTTATTTTGGAAGAGCACCGCTTGGTGCCACTCCCTCTGCATTCCCCACATCTCTTCAGTAGAGACACAAGATACTGCAGACGCTGGATCCGGGAGGAGCTCAGCAGGTCAGGCAGCATCTGTGGAGGGAAATGGACAGTCGACGTTTCGGGCCGAGACCCTTCACCTGGACTGAAAGGTAGAGGGGGAGAAAAGATAAGATCTTTACTAGTCACGTGTACATCAAAGCACACAGAGAAATCAAAACACACAGAGAAATACCTCTTTTGTGTAGAGTGTCCTGCGGGCAGCCCGCAAGTGTCGCCACGCTTCTGGCGCCAACACAGCACGCCCACAACTTCCTAACCCGTACGCCTTTGGAACGTGGGAGGAAACCGGAGCACCCGGAGGAAACCCAGGCAGACACGGGGAGGACGTACAAACTCCTTACAGACAGCGGCGGGAATTGAACCCGGGTCTCTGGCGCTGTAAAAGTGTCATGCTAACCGCTAGATAAACAAGTGGGTAAACACTTTCTGGAGTCAGTGAGGACAAGGAATTAAGATAGAATTGGTCCAGATGGACCGAATGGTCTTCTCCTGCTCCAGGTTTGTATCTCAGGCAAAATGTGGCTCTTTTCCACGGAGTGCAGGACAGTGTCTCTGAGAATGAGGACGGTGGAGAGAGGTGGCTGAGGAACCATTAAGCAGACAGCTGGCCAGGGAGACCCAGTCCCACCTCCAGCTCCTTCCTCCTGCAGAAGGAAAGGCAGGCTCTGGCCATGACCAGGCCTCAAGGAAGATGGACTACAACTCCCAGAGGGCCCCGCGCCGCACGCATGCTCACTGCTCCCACGCCCTTGTCAGGGGCAGGTACAGCGCGTCCCGCCTTTCAGATCATGAAGCTGATTGGTCCGCGCGACTGTCAATCGATCCGTCTCCGGCCGGGGATGATTTCCAGTGTGAGCGGAGGGGAGATCCGGTGAGTGAAGGCGGGGGGGGGGGGGGGAGTGAAGGGGGGGAGTCAGTGAGGTGGGGGCAGTGAGGGGGGGAGAGGGATGAGGGGGAGAGGGATGGGGGGGAGAGGGATGGGGGGGAGAGGGATGGGGGGGAGGGATGAGGGGGAGAGGGATGAGGGGGAGGGGGGGAGAGGGATGAGGGGGAGGGGGGGGAGAGGGATGAGGGGGAGGGGGGGAGAGGGATGAGGGGGAGGGGGGGAGAGGGAGGGGGGAGATGGAGGGGGAGGGGGGGATGAGGGGGGGGGAGGGGGAGGGGGGGAGGAGGGGGAGGGGGGAGGAGAGGAGAGGGGAGAGGGGGAGAGGGGGGGGAGGGGGGGGAGAGGGGGGGAGGGGGGGGAGAGGGGGGGAGGAGAGGGGGGGAGGGGGGAGGAGGGGGGGGGAGGAGAGGGGGGGAGGGGGGAGGAGAGGGGGGGGGGGAGGGGGGAGGGGAGGGGGGGAGAGGGGAGGAGGGGGGGGGAGGAGGGGGGAGAGGGGAGGAGAGGGGGGGGAGGGGAGGGGGGGAGAGGGAGGGGGAGGGGGGGAGAGGGGGGGGAGGGGGGAGGGGAGGGGGGAGGAGGAGGGGGAGGGGGGAGAGGAGGGGAGAGGGGAGGGGAGGGAGGGGAGGGGGAGAGAGAGGGAGGGGGCGGAGGGGGGAGAGAGGGGGGGTGGGAGAGACGGAGGGAATTAGGGAGGGAAGGGAAGAGAATGGGGGAGTTAGGGAGAAAGTGACGGAGAGAGATGGAGGGAGGGAGGGAATGAGGGAGAAGGGAAAGAAAGGAAGAGAGAGAAAAAGGTGGGAGAGGGGGAAGGAGAAAAAGGAGGGATAGAGGGGAGGGAGAAAAAGAGGAAAGGAGAAGGAGGAAAAGAAAGAAAAAGAACTGAGACATTTCCTGACCACAGATACTGGTGAACTTTGGGTATCCACTCTCCGGGATGGCTGCGGAAGCTTAGTTCATTCAGGATGGAGGTTGACAGATTTCTGGACGTTAAGGGTATCGAGGGATGTGGGGATAGGGTTGGAAAATGGTGCTGAGGTAGAAGAACGGCCATGACCCTGGTGAATGGTGGAGCAGGTTTGAAGGACCAGAGGCCACCTCTGCTTCTACTTCCATAATACTGACGCCCTTCACCATGTTCTGGTGAAAAGAGCAAGAGTTTCTTTGGACTCTTGAAGCTATTTCCACCTTAAATCTTTACGTCAGTTAATTGATTTTATCCCGTGTTCAAAGTGTCAGAAGGAAGATGGCACAAGTGACTGATTTGTACTTTCAATCATATGGCATAAACTGTGTAAATCCCTCCTTAAAGTGACCTGGCTCTTGAGCTATAAGGATAGGTTGGATAAACTTGGGTTGTTCTCCCTCGAGCATCGGAGGCTGACGGGAGACCTGATAGAGGTCTTTAAACTTATGAGAGGCATAGACAGGGTAGACAGTCAGGGTCTTTTCCGCAGGGTAGAAATGTCAAACACCAGAGGACGTGCTTTTAGGGTTGGGGGGGTGTGGTGGGAGTTTAAAGATAATGTGTGGGGCAAGTATTTTACGTGGAGCGTGGTTGGTGCCTGGAATGGGTCACCAGGGGTAGACATGGACGCAGGCAGTTTGGTGGAGTTTAAGAGGCTTAGTAGTGTAGCAGTTAGCCGAACACTATTACAGCGCCAGTGACCCGGGTTCAATTCCCACCACTGTCTGTAAGGAGTTTGTACGTTCTCCCCGTGTCTGCGTGGGTTTCCTCCGGGTGCTCCGGTTTCCTCCCACGTTCCAAAGACGTACAGGTTAGGAAGTTGAGGGCATGCTACGTTGGCGCCGGAAGCATGGCGACACTTGCGGGCTTAGTCCTTGTCTAATGGGTGAGATTCGACCTTTAGTTGTAAAGGAATGATGCTCAACTTTCACTACAGGCAACTGCATGCAAAGTTTTTCCACACTTTAGAGTACGTTTGCTCAAATTTAGTATTGAATCTCCAGCCACCTGTTGCGCTTTTACACAGATCAGGGAATATCGAGGATCTTCAACCAAAAATCCAAGCCACACAGACCAAGCCATAAATTAGATTTAAATCAAGTATAGAAAACAGAATAAATGTTTGGACACGGATGATATTGGGGGACATGAATAAGACAGTAAGAAGAAGCAAAAAATGATTTCCATCATTTCTGAAAGAATGAAATGTCATTCTTTTAAAATTAAATTTTAAGGACCAGAGGGGTTATTGAACAGTTGTTATTAATAATCAAGTGTTTAAAATGCAATTATTTCCAGATGAACCAGCCCTCACTAATTCTTTCTTGGCAAACAAATAGATGGGTACCCTACTTCACCCCATCATAACGATAGCAGTGCTGGGACATTCGATAAGGTACAGGCGATCTGTAAGGCCAACGACTGATTGTCCACATTTAACTGCACACATACACATGCCAGATGTACACCATGGTAACAATCTGGAACCAGTGCAACACCCCCTTGATGAAGTAGAGAACCAGATTCAGGTTCATTATCACTGACTTATATGACATGAAATGTGTTGTTTTGTGGCAGCAGTACAGTGCAGAGACATAAAATCTATTTAAAAAATAGTGCAAAAAGAAAGGAATAACGAGGTGGTGTTCATGGGTTCATGGACCATTCAGAAATCTGATGGCGGAGGGGAAGAAGCTGTTCCTGAATCGTTGAGTGTGGGTCTTCAGGCTCCTGTATGTCCTCCCTGATGACAGTAACGAGCATGTCCCAGATGGTGAGGGTCCTTAGTGATGGATGCTGCCTCCTTGAGGCGCTGCCTCTTGAGGATGTCCTCGATGGTGGGAAGGATTGTGCCCGTGATGGAGCTGGCTGAGTCTACAACCCTCTGCAGCCTCTTCTGATCCTGTGCATTGGAGCCTCCGTACCAGGCTGTGATGCAACCAGTCAGGATGCTCTCCATTGTACATCTGTAGAAATAAGTAGAAATATCTTTGTGGCATACCAAATCTCCTCAAACTCCTAATGAAGTAGAGCCACTGGTGTGCTTTCTTCATGGTTGCATCAATGTGTTGGGCCTCTGACGTTGTGTTGACATTGAGGGAGCAGCTCCTGCGATAGCTTTTGTTGGGGCTCTCTGCTGTCCATGGCAATGAAACAGTGAACACCCAGCCTGGTAATACCCTTACATTGTTAAGTGCACATGGCTTGGCTTTTCGAGATTCATAGAGTTGTACAGCACGGCAAAAGGCCCTTCGGCCCAACTTGTACACACCAGTCAAGGCGTCGATTTACGCTAATCCCATTTGCCTGCGTTTGGCTTGTATTCCTCTAACCCTTTCCTATCCATGTGCCTATTCAAAGGTCTTTTAAACGGTGCAATTGTACCTGTCTCTACCACTTCCTCTGGCAGCTCGTTCCATATACCCACCATCCTCTGTGTAAAAAAATTTGCCACTCAGATCCCCTTTAAACGTTAAATGTATGTTCTCCAGTTTTAGACTCCCCTACCGTGGGAAAAAGACTATTTACCCTATCTCTGCTCTTCATGATTTTATAAACCTCACCCACCCGGGTCATTCTCTCTTCTCTCCTCTTCCATCAGGTAGAAAATACAGGAGCCTGAGGGCAGATACCACCAGGCTTAAGATCTTAAAAATAATTTTATAAATTAAATTAAATTGGTAAATTAAATTGGTTTATTATCGTCACTTGTACCGAGGTACAGTGAAAAACTTGTCTTGCAAACCGTTCATACAGATCAATTCATTACACAGTGCATTGAGGTAGCACAGGGTAAAACAATAATAGAGTGCAGAGTAAAGTGTCACAGTACAGAGAGAATGCAGTGCAGGTAGACAGTAAGGTGCAAGGTTATAACGAGGTAGATTGTGAGGTCAGGAGTCCATTTTATCTTACTAGAAAGGTTACTCCTCATCCTCTGTTGTTCCTGGTCTATTCAATCACTCCTTATAGCTTAAACCCTCCACATAGAGGGAGACACTGGATTCAGTCAGTACACTGTTTATCCCAGATCTGTGCCACTGCAAAGCATATTTCTTGTTTTGTTCAGGTTGTATTGAGGCGAGAGGGATGGAGAGGGTGAGGCTGAACAATGGCATTGAGATGCCACTGGTAGGACTGGGGACCTTCAAGCTGAGAGGGTACGACATCGTGTACCAGGCACTGGATGCCGCTCTGGCACACGGCTATCGCTCCTTCGACACCGCAAGCGTCTATCAGAACGAAGCGGACATCGGCAAGGCTCTGAAGGACCTACTCCCGAAACACGGGCTGTCCCGGCAGGACCTGTTCATCACCAGCAAGCTGGCCCCCAAGGACCACGGGCGGGAAGGGGAGGCGGGCTGTCTGCGGAGCTTGGAGGCGCTGGACTGTGAGTACTTGGACCTCTACCTCATTCACTGGCCTGGCAAACAGGGCCACAAGAGCGAGGACTCTCAGAACCCAGCCTGGCGTCAGGAAAGCTGGGAAACAATGGAGAGGTTATACGGGAGTGGGAGCTTCCGGGCTATTGGGGTGTCCAACTACACGGTAGGCCACCTACAGGAGCTATTGGCCAGATGTCACGTCAAGCCAGCTGTGCTCCAAGTGGAATATCACCCACATCTGGTGCAGGAGGAGCTACTAGCCTTCTGCCTGGCAAATGGTATCCATTTGCAAGCGTACTCCTCCTTGGGGACTGGATATCTGATAACAGAGCCAAAGGTTGAAGCTCTGGCTACCAAATACAGTAAAACCCCTGCCCAGGTCTTGCTGCGATGGGCCCTGCAGCAGGGAATCGGCGTCATCCCGAAATCCTCGAATCCCGAGCGGATTGCCCAGAACTTCCAGCTTTTTGATTTCAGTCTTGGCAAGGAGGACATGGAGGTCCTGAACGGGATGCACTCGGACACCCGGTACTGCTGGGATCCCAGACACGTGGTCTGAACGTTTGAATTTGCTGGGATCCCGGTCGCGTTCTACAGCACCCTAATCAGACTGTCTCACCCACCAGGATTTTCACCCACTGCACCTTCACCTCCAGGATTATGCTATCTTCCTTCTACAGTTCATCATATTGGATATCTATGACATGGCATTGTAATCCTTGGTGTGCCTGATGGTTTTCTCCACTGATTCTTGGCAATAGCGAATACACCTTCTAACTCTGAGTAAAGAAATTCTGAACTCACTAGTTGATGCATCAGTGGCTATCTTACATTCATAATCAGGTGGATAGGATGGGGAAGAAGGCGTTTGATACACTTGCCTTCATTGGTCAGGGCACTGAGTACAAGAGTAGGGACATCATGTTAAACTGTACAGTGAGACCACACTTGGAGTACTCTGTGCACTTCTGGTCGCCCAGCTATAGCAAGGATGTCATTAAGCTGGAAAGGGTGCAGAAGAGATTCACAGGGCTTGAGTTATAACGAGAGACTGGACGGGCCGGGACTGTTTTCCCCGGAGCGAAGGAGGCTGAGGGGTGACCTGATAGAGGTTTATAAAATCTTGAGGGGCAGAAATAAAGTGGATGGTCACAGTCTTTTTTCCCCAGGGTCGGGGAGTCTAAAAGGGCATGGGTTTAAGGTGAGAGGGGAAAGGTTTAAAGGGCAAGTTTTTCACCCAGAGGGTGGTGGGTGTATGGAACGAGCTGCTGATGGGAGTGGTAGAAGTGAGTACAATTCACACAGAGAGTGGTGCGTATATGGAACGAGCTGCCAGAGGAAGTGGGTGAGGCAGGTACAGTAACAACATTTAGAAGATATTTGGACAGGTACATGGATAGGAAAGGTTGAGAGGGACATAGACCAAGCACAGGACAATGGGAGTGGCTCAGGTCAGCATGGACAAGTTGGGCTGAAGGGCCTGTTTCTTTGCTATGTCACTCTGAAGCTATGATTCTGCAATGCATAGATTTGGATTTCATCTGGAACAGGGTTCAGTCCGACAGTCTGCCCCCCCCCCCCCAATTTGTCCCTAAACAGGGTGCAACACCCAGCCCGCATCTGATTTTGGTTCACCAGATTGAATCCTGGTGTGGTTGGATTGACATTTGAAGAGGGATTGGGTCTGTGGGTCCGTGGGTCCGTTAGGTTTATATTCAGGTTTAAAAAAATAGAGGGGGATATCACAGAAACCGACAAAATTCTAATGGAATTGGGCAGGTTAGACGCAGGAAGGGTGTTCCTGATGGCTGGGGGCTCCAGGACCAGGGGTCAGGGTCTGAGCTGTTTCACATGGAGCTGAAGAGAAGTTTCTCCTCCCAGCAACTGGTGAACCAGTGGCTTTCTCTCCCACAGTGAGCAGTCGAAGCTAAATCATTAAATATATTCAAGAATGAGCTGCATATTGTTCTTCAGACTAGAGGGTTCAATCCTGACCTCCGGCGCTGTGTCTGTGTGTCTGGAGTTCGCACATTCCCCCCATGAACACGTGGGTTTACCCTGGGTGGTGCTGTTCCCTCCCACATCCTGACAATGTGCGGGGTCGGTGGGTTAATTGGCTGCTGTGAATTGCCCCTCAGTGTGTGGGTGAGGGGTAGAATCTGGGGGGAGTTGATGGGAATGTGGGGGAGAGTAAAATGGGATCAAGGTAAATGGGTGCCATGTTTGGCATGGTCTCGGTGGGCTGTTTCCAGCTGTATGACCCCAACTCTCTATGAATTTGGACGATCAGTCCTATTCATACTGAACGGTTGATCAGGCTCAAATGGCTACTCCTGCCACTATTTCTGTTTTTATAAGGCCGCATAAAGTGGAACACTTCAAGAGCCTCTCGGAGTGACTCATTATCGATCTGTTTAGTTTATGGACACAGTTCTAAAATATAAGGCACATCACCGGTTACTGTACCATAGGTGTCAATTGTGACCCGTTTGGAACCTCTCTCCCCCTCTGCCCTCTGAGTCAGAAGATCATGGGTCCAAGTCCCACGCCAGGGACTTGAGCTCACAATCCAGGCCATGACAGACACTGGCTGACCTGCGGTTGCAGTCATTTTGCTTTTCATAATCCAGTTCCAGTGCAAGGGCTGAGGGAAGCAGAGCTGTCTTCTTCAGTGAGACGTTAAACGAGGCCCTCCCTGGCCACCATTAATCACGGATCCGACATTCCCAAAGCACAGGTTGTCTTGTCATTATTCCATTGCTGTTGCGGTGTTCCGTTTGGCTGCTATATTATCAGAATTGGGTTCTTTACCACTGACATACGATGTGAAATTTGCTGTTTTGCGGCAGTAGTACAGTGCAAAGACATAAAAACCTATCAATTACAGTAGAACATAGAACAGTACAGCACAGTACAGGCCCTTCGGCCCACGATGTTGTGCCGACATTTTATCCTGCTCTAAGATCTATCTAACCCTTCCCTCCCACATAGCCCTCCATTTATTTATCATTCATATGTCAATCTAAGAGTCTCTTAAATGTCCCTAATGTATCTGCCCCCACAACCTCTGCCGGCAGTGCGTTCCACGCACCCACCACTCTCTGTAAAAAAAAACTTACCCCTGACATCCCCCTTATACCTTCCTCCAATCACCTTAAAATTATGTCTTCTCGTGTTAGCCATTGTCACCCTGGGAAAAAGTTTCCGACTGTCCACTCGATCTACGCCCCTTATCATCTTGTCACCTCTATCAAGTCATCTCTCATCCTCCTCCTCTCCAAAGAGAAAAGCCCTAGCTCACTCAACCTATCCTCATAAGACATGCTCTTCAATCCAGGCAGCATCCTGGTAAATTTCCTCTGCACCCTCTCTAAAACTTCCACATCCTTCCTGTAATAAGGGACCAGAACTGAACACATTATTCCAAGTGTGGTCTGACCAGAGTTCCGTAGAGCTGCAACATTAAATCGCAGCTCTTGAACTCAATACCCCGACTAATGAAGGCCAACACTCCATATGCCTCTGCAGCTTTAGGTGACTCACTCACTCTTCCTCCCAGAGACCCCAGATGCTGGAATCTGGAACAAAAAAAAACAATTTGCTGGAGGAACTCAGCGGGTCGAACACCATCCAGTCCTGGTGCATGGTCTCGACCCAAAACATCGCCATTCTCTGCCTCCACAGATGCTGCCCGACCAACTGAGTTGTTTTCTGTCTGCTGGCCATCTGATTCGAGCACCGTTTCTCTCTCTGCTCATACAGATGTCAGGGGCTGACCAACTGATTGGGAGAGTCAAACCAGTCAGTTCAGTATATCCCAGACTGTCTGAATACGGAAGAGTACAGCACAGGAACAAGCCCTTCGGCCCACCATGTCTGTGCTGGCCATGATGCCAAGTTAAGCTGATCCCTTCTGCCTGCACATGATCCATATCCCTCCATTCCCTGCAGATTCATGTGCCTTTCTAAAGGCCTCTTGAACAGCACTATTGTATCTGCTTCCACCACCAGCCCTGTCCCAGGTCCACAGCCCTGCAAAGTACCTGGATGGAGACTTTAGCTGTTTCCCCTTCCACAGATGCTGCCTGACTTGCTGAGTGTTTCCAGCCAGTTTTGTTTTGGGTTTTGAGCATCTGCAGACTTTTTGATTCTTATCACCGTTCCATCAGCAGGCCCAAAGCTTATGACTTTTTTCCAGGGACGTCTTTGTCTGTTGGTATTATTGTCACTTGTACCGAGGTACAGTGAAAAACTTGTCTTGCATACCGATCGTACAGGTTAATTCATTACACAGTGCAGTTACATTGGGTTAGTACAGAGTGCATTGAGGTAGTGCAGGTAAAAACAATAACAGTAGAGTAAAGTGTCACAGCTACAGAGAAAGTGCAGTGCAATAAGGTACAAGATCACAACAAGGTAGGTTGTGAGGTCAGAGTCCATCTCATCGTATAAGGGAACCATTCAATAGTCTTATCACCGTGGGATAGAAGCTGTCCTTGAGCCTGGTGGTACATGCCCACAGGGTCCTGTATCTTCTACTTGATGGAAGAGGAGAGAAGAGAGAATGACCTGGGTGGGTGTGGTATTTGATTATACTGGCTGCTTCACCAAGGCAGCGAGAGGTAAAGACCAAGGAGGGGAGGCTGGTTTCCGTGACGCGCTGGGCTGTGCCCACAACTCTCTGCAGTTGGTTGTGGTCCTGGGCAGAGCAGTTGCCGTACCAAGCCGTGATGCATCCAGATAGGATGCTTTCTATGGTGCATCGATAAAAGTTGGTGAGTGTCAAAGGGTACATACCGAATTTCTTTACCCTCCTGAGGAAGTAGAGGCGCTGGTGAACTTTCTTGGCCGTGGCATCTACGTGATTTGACCAGGACAGGCTATCGGTTTTGTTCGGTCCCAGGAACTTGAAGCTCTCAACCCTCTCGACCTCAGCACCGTTGATGTAGAGAGGTGCATGTACACCGCCCCCTTTCCTGAAGTCAATGACCAGCTCTTCTGTTGACATTGAGGGAAAGGTTGTTGTCATGACACTATGCCACTAAGATCTCCATCTGATACAGTATCACAATGGAAGCAATTTTGTTCATGTATTGTGGCAAGTAACTCACCTCCTGACTCCCCAAAGTCTGTCCACCATCTACAACCCTCCAGTCAGGGGTGTGATGGAACATTCTCCACTTGGTATTGGAATTGGTTTATTATTGTCACTTGTACCAAGGTACAGTGAAAAACTTGTCTTGCATACCGATCGTACAGATCAATTCATTACACAGTGCAGTTACACTGAGTGAGTACAGAGTGCATTGAGTTAGTACAGGGTAAAGTGTCACAGCTACAGGGAAGTGCAGTGCAGGTAGACAATCAGGTGCAAGGTCATAACAAGGTACACTTGCCTGGACGAATGCAGCTTCAACAACACTCGAGAAGCTGGACACCATCTGGGACATAGCAGCCCGTCTGACAGGCACCCCATCCACACCCCTTCACTCGCAGTAGCAGCAGTGTGTACCATCTACAGGGTTCTCCGCAGCAAGTCACCTTCCGAACCCACCACCTCTCCCAGCCGGAAGGACAAAGGGCAGCAAAAGCCCGGGGAACACCACCCCCTGGGAGTTGCCCTCTGAGCCACACACCATCCTGACTAGGAGATACATCGCCGTTCCTTCACAGTCGGTGGGTCAGAGTACCGGAACTCCCTCCCTAACAGCACTGCGGGGACACCCACACCTCAAGGACTGCAGCGGTTCAACAAGGCAGCTCACCACCACCTTCTCAAGGGCAATTAACTGCTGGCTCAGCCTGCAAAGCCCACGTCGCTTGAATGAATATAAAAAGCCCTGCAGATGTCAGCGATTTTCCAATTCATTCAGAGAGTTAAACCAGTCAGTTCAGTACACCCCAGACTGTGTGGCTGTCAAGTTTTGCTGGGAGTGGGTAAGGGGGGGAGGGGGGGCAATGGGGAAAAAAGGGGAGGGTGAGGGGCAGATTGGAGGAGGGGTTGGAGAAAGGAGGGGATCGCTTGAGAGAGTGTGGGGAAGAGGGGGAGTGTGGGAGGGGGAGGGAGGGCAACGGGGAATTGTAGAGGGGAGAAGAGGGAATTGAGAGGGGTGGTGGGGAAGGGGGTTGGGAGGGTGGGGAAGGGGGTTGGGAGGGAGGGGAAGGGGGGAGAGAAGGAAGGGGAGATGGTGGGTCAGGGAATGGGGGGTGGAGGAGGGTGACGGGGAAGTGGGGTAACAGAGGGGCAAGGGGAGTGAGTGGGAGGCAAGAGGAGGTGAGTGGGGAGGGCAGGGGTAGTGGAGGGGAGGGAGTGGAAGAAGTGGGGCAGGACAAGGGTAAGGGCAGAGGCCAAGGTCGGGGATGAGAAGAGCGAAGGACTCCCACTTCCACAGTGTCCCATCAAAAAACAGGAGTGTACGAAATATCAAAAAAAGATTTGGATGGAGATTTACATCTCTCACGGCCTTTTCAACTTAGGAAAGGAAATGAATCTTATTAAGTAGGGACTGCAGATGAAGGTAGAATTCTTATCCTAAAGGCAATAACAAAAAAAGAAGTAACGTCTGTAATTTCTTTGGAACATTGAGTTTAACTATTACTGTAACAAAATTTTAACAGAGCTTTTGAAAAGAATAGGGATGAATAATATTGATTTAGCAATATTGTCTTTGTAAAATAGCTCAGAAAGGAACTGGTTCAACACAAGTTACAATGAGAGAAAGAATTCACTGGATTCATTTTATCACAGACAACAGCCTTCTATCTCCCTGATGGAAGCTTGTGTTGAGGAGGGGGCCGCAGAGATCCCAGGATGAGGGATGTCAGAGGGGAGGTTGAGGCCCTCCTCTTCAGAGGAGATTAAGGGAAGATTTAGTAGAAGAGTTCAATATCATAAAATAATACGGAGAGGAAAGAGGAGGTATGGGAGAGGACTTGCAGGCAAGGTTAAGGAAAATCCCAGTGCATTTTATATTGGTATTGGCAGGCACGGTAGCGTAGTGGTTAGCATGACGCTATTACAGCGCCAGCAACCCAGGTTCAATTCCCGCCACTGTCTGTAAGGAGTTTGTACGTTCTCCCCGTGTCTACGTGGGTTTCCTCCGGGTGCTCCGGTTTCCTCCCACATTCCAAAGACATACGGGTTAGGAAGTTGTGGGCATGCTATGTTGGTGCCGGAAGCGTGGCAACACTTGCGGGCTGCCCCCAGAACACTCTACGCAAAAGATGCATTTCACCGTGTTGCAATGTACATGTGACTGATAAAGACATCTCATCTTGTTTATTATTGTCACTTGTACCAAGGTACAGTGAAAAACCTGTCTTGCATACCGATCGTACAGGTCAATTCATTACTCAGTGCAGTTACATTGAGTTAGTACAGAGTGCATTGAGGTAATTTAAGTTTAAAAGTGCAGAACGATTATAGTAAGGGTAATGAATAGACCTGTAGAGAGCAGCTTGCAACGAGTCGCCATGATCCAGAAATTGACGATCTGGAGCTGTAGGAAGTAGGTGAGGTCCTAAAAGAATAGTTGTTGTACTGAGCCACACTGAAGCCGATAGATGTAAAAGATCTTTGTTCAGCACGAGCAGGTCTTCTGGAGAATATTTTTCTCCTCTCCCAACACGCAATAGAACAGCAATGTTTTATACTTTTCAAACACAAAGGTAACAATAAGCAATTAAATACAGTTTTGAGTGTTTTAATTACCTACTTAATGCTAACATCTTGAGTGTAGACAGGTAACCTTGCAGCATTACTGATTTACAACGGGAACACTGCTGAAATAGCAAGAACCCCTTTGAATATTCAGATACCTGTGGCTAGTCTGCGGACAAAGACACCCGAAATATCCCTGCTGAGGGATGGCTCGCTGGATATACAAACAGCCAGAATATTAATTGAGAAAACAGACATGTCCCAAACTGTGTATTAAATAGTAGGGTAATGTCTTCATTAAAGTCATAGAGTAAAACAGCAAGGAAACAGGCCCTTCGGCCCAACTTGTTTATGCTGACCTTGTTGCCTACCTGAACTAGTCCTATTTGCCTGCATTTGGTCCATATCCCTCTAAACTTTTCCAGGGGTGTGTTGATGTAGGCGATGGCGACTTAATGCCTGATCTCATCATGGGGGTTTCAATGAGGGCTGATTAACAGAAGCATTTATTTATTGTCTTCCTCTGCTTACTTTTCTCACCAGCGCCTCTACTTCCTCAGGACGCTAAAGAAATTCGGTATGTCCCCTTTGACTCTCACCAATTTTTACCGATGCAGCATAGAAAGCATCCTATCTGGATGCATCACGGCTTGGTACGGCAACTGCTCTGCCCAGGACCACAAGAAACTCCAGAGAGTTGTGGACACAGCCTCCCCTCGTAGGACTCTGTCTATACCTCTCGCTGCCTTGGTGAAGCAGCCAGCATAATCAAAGACCCCACCCACCCAGGTCATTCTCTCTTCTCTCCTCTTCCATCAGGCAGAAGATACAGGAGCCTGAGGGCACGTACCACCAGGCTCAAGGACAGCTTCTATCCCACGGTGATAAGACTATTGAATGGTTCCCTTATACGATGAGATGGACTCTGACCTCACGATCTACTTTGTTGTGATCTTGCACCTTATTGCACTGCACTTTCTCTGTAGCTGTGACACTTTACTCTGTACTGTTACTGTTTTTACCTGTACTACATCAATGCACTCTGTACTAGCTCAATGTAACTGCACTGTGTAATGAATTTATCTGTACGATCAGTATGCAAGATAAGTTTTTTTGCTGTACCTCGGTACAAGTGACAATAATAAACCAATTCCAATACTTACTGTGGTTAGAATCAGGAACTTCCACGTTCAATGGCTGGGTTCCGTGGCCTTAAAGTATCAGTGGATATTGCATTGTTTCATGAAATATCACTATACAAGTGTCAATAGAAGCGACACACAAAGCCCTGGAGGAACTCAGCAGGTCAGGCAGCATCTATGGAGGGAAATGGACAGTTGACGTTTCGGATCGAGACCCTTCATCTGGATGCTGCCTGACCCACCGAGTTCCTCCAGCACTTTGCGTGTTGCTCCAGATTTCCAGCATCTGCAGTCTCTTGTGTCTCCATAGAAGTGATTGCCCTGTCAGTTGCCAAAGCAAATCTCTTAAGTGGCCTCCCGTTGTGGACTGGCAGCCTGTGATTTTAAACAGACACTGGTGTCTGTCTTAACTACTGTGGGGAGGTTACATGTGAACAGTTTTTTTTTCTGAAGACTATTTCTCGTTTTAATTAACTAGCTGCTTCCTTTATTCCATAACTCCTGAAAGAAGGCCCACACCTAATAATCCCTAACACTTCCCATCCACAAAAATCAAAGAAAACGTAGACATTATAAATCTGAAATGAAAACAGTGCTGGAGTGAATGGTGGGGTCTGAGGGAGTATTGAGGAATAGAGGGACTTTCATGTACGAGTCCACAGATCCTTAAAGACCTGTGCAGGCACGTAGTGTAGTGGTTAGCGGTGTGCTATTACAGCGCCAGCGACCCGCATTCAATTCTGGCTGCTGTCTGTAAGGAGTTTGTACGTTCTCCCCGTGTCTGCGTGGGTTTCCTCCGGGTGCTCCGGTTTCCTCCCACATTCCAAAGACGAACAGGTTAGGGAGTTGTGGACATGCTACGTTGGTGCTGGAAGTGTGGCGACACTTGCGGGCTGCCCGAACACTCTACGCAAAAGATGCATTTCACTGTGTGTTTCGATGTACATGTGACTAATAAAAAAATCTTAGATGGCAGAATTCAGAGAAGAAGGCATACAGGTGGCATGGAGTATAAGAGCAGGGAAGTTATGGCCCAGCTTTATAAAACATTGGTTGGGTCACAGTTGGAATATTGTCTGCAGTTCTCTTGATGTAAAACATGATGATGCCGGAGGGACTCAGCAGGCCAGGCAGCATCCGTGGAGAAAAGCAGGCGGTCAGCGTTTCGGGTCAGGACCCTTCTTCAGGACTGAAGATAGGAAAAGGGGAAGCCCAATATATAGGAGGGAAAAGCAGAGCAGTGATAGGTGGACAAAAAAGGGGAGGCGGGGTGGGCACAGGGTGGTGATAGGTAGATGCAGGTAAGAGAGAGTGATGGGCAGGTGTGGGGGAGGAGGGGAGAGCAGGTCTACCGGGGGATGGGTCAAAGGTAAGGAGAGAAAGGAAATGGGGATAGAAAAAAGAGAGATAGGCTTGGAAAGGGAAGAGAAGAAGTATGGTTGAGGGGGGTGTGGGGACGGGGGGGTGGGGATTACTTAAAGTGGGAGAATTCAATGTTCGTGCCGTTAGGCTGCAAGGTTCCAAGATGGAAAATGAGTTGCTGTTCCTCCGGTTTGCGCTTGGAATTCTCCTGGCAGTGGGGGACTTTCTCTCTGACTGTAGATGTGATCATCCCCCCCCCCCCCCCCCCCCCCAGTGCCAGGCTCAAGGATGTTCTGCAGGAGGTGGGTGAACAGACAATGGTCATACTCTACAACAGTAACAACTACGTAAGTTATGAAGGGGGAATGATGTCCTCCAAGTAGAATATAGGGAGTTACGATGAGATGGACTCTGACCTCACGATCTACCTTGTTGTGACCTTGCACCTTATTGCACTGCACTTTCTCTGTAGCTGTGACACTTTACTCTGTACTGTTATTGTTTTTACCTGTACTACCTCAATGCACTCTGTACTAACTCAATGTAACTGCACTGTGTAATGAATTGACCTGTACAATCGGTAGGAAAGACACGTTTTTCACTGTACCTTGGTACAAGTTACAATAATGAACCAATACCAATAAATAACAGGACCTCAAAGGTAGAAATCTCAGAATTACTCCCGGTGTTGTGACTGAGCTCATCAAGGGTGTGACGGAATACTCTCCACTTGCCTGGATGAGTGGAGCCCCCAACAACACTGAAGAAGCGCGAGACCACATTCAGCACTCAACACAACATCACGGCCTCCCGGTCGACAGGCACCCCATCCACAACCGCTCACTAACTCCACCACCGACACACAGTAGCAGCTGTTTGTACCATCTACAGGAGGCACTGCAGCAACTCACTGGGACTCCTAAGAGAGCACCTTCCAACCCCACCACAGCTACCAGCTAGAAGGACAAAAAAAAGCACAGGGAACACCAACCACCTGCAGGTTCCCATCCAAGCCACACACTGTACTATCCTGGTCCAACCATGTAGATGCCACGGCCAAGAAAGCTCACCAGCGCCTCTACTTCCTCAGGAGGCTAAAGAAATTTGCCTCCTGGAAGAAAATCTGCTCCTGGAAGAACAGGAGCAGCCATCTTGTGGGCGGCCATCTTGAGAGAGGCTGTGAGGTCAAAGTGTCGGCTTTGGTGAGGAGGGGGATTAGTGATAAGGTAACTTTTTAAAAAATCTTTCTTATAGTATTGGGGATAAAGGATCTGGAGGCTAAGACAGTGGTGCTCAATGCCGTGGCAGGCTTAAATGTGGATAAATCCCCAGGACCGGATGGGATTTATCCGGTGGGAGGCAATGGAAAGGATTGCTGGGGCTGAGATTTTAAGTGTCCGCCAACCACAAGTGAGGTACCAGGACGGCAAATGTGCTCCCAATTTTCAGGAAAGGCAGCTAGGAAAAGCCTGGTAATTGCAGTAGTAGTAATATCAGTAGTAGGAAATTTATTGGAAAAAGTTCTGAGAGACAGGATTAATGATCACTTGGAAAGGCAGGGACTGATCAGATAGCCAGTGTGGCTTTGTCAGGGGCAGATTGTGTCTGACCAATCTGATTACATTTTTTGAGGTAAAAGTGTATCGATGAGGGCGGTGTGGTAGATGTGGTTTACACAGACTTCAGTCAGGCCTTCGACAAGGCCCCACATGGGAGACCGGTCCAAACGTTTATGTCCCATGGGATCCAGGGCAAGTTGGTAAATTGGATCCAAAGTTGACTTGGCGACAGGAGACAGAGGGTGATGGAAGAGGGTTGTTTTTGTGATTGGATGCCTGTGACCGGTGGTGTACCACAGGGATCGGTGCTGCTCGTGATGTACGTGAATGACTTGGACGTGGGTGTGGGAGACAGGATCAGTGAGTTCACAGATGCCATGAAGATTGGAGGAGTTGCCGACAGTGTGGGGTGGGGGGCCAGGGTGATGTGGATGTGTTGGTGAAATGGGCTGAGGAATGGTAGGCGGTGTTTAATCCTGATAAATGTGAAGTGATGTATTTGGGAGTACTAATGAGGCTAGGGTTTTGAACAGTAGGGTCCTGGAGAGGAACAGAGGGACCTTGGCGTGCAGGTCCATAGATCCCTGAAGGTAGCAGTACAGGTAGATAGGAAGACACATGAGACACTGCCCTTCATGAGTCGGGGCGTTGAAATGCCAGGGCAAGGAGGTTATGGAGCATGGTTGGGGACCCACTGGTTGGCATGGACCTGGTGGGCCGAATGGCCTGTTCCCCTGCTGTGTGACTTGACGAGAACTTTGGTTTGCAGTGACGCCAAGGGCTGTGTGGAGACTGATGGAACTGAGGCCAATATAAAATAGCTACCAGCTCAATGAGTGGTGGAACAGACTTTGGTTTCCCATGTGATTGAGTAGCCAGCTGGGATTGGTTAATTCAAGTAGGTTGACTCATTAGTATTGATACCTGAAGTAAGTTTAGGCCTGTTTCCTTGCTGTGTGACTCAATAAAACCATAGGATATAGGAGCAGAATAGGCCATTCGGCCCATCGAGTCTGCCCCGCCATTCAATCATGGCTGATTTGTTTTTCAACCCCATTTTCCCCATAACCCTTCAGCCCCTCACCAATCAAGAATCCATCGATGTCTGCCTGAAGTACACCCAATGACTTGGCCTCCACTGCCCACTGTGGCAGCGAATCACCGCTCTATATCCATGCTGCTACAATCCCATTTATTCCAAAGGCTTCAATTTTAATGACAGGCTTATCATGGGACAACTTATGACTGTTTCAGGAAGATGCCATTGCCCACATTTCTGCCATCTTCCCCTTGGAGAGGTACGTTGCTGGCTGCCTTGGGAGATCCAGAGGGCGCATGTGAACGGAAGACTCCCGCTCCGTCGACAGGCATTCACTGGGAGCAGGGAAACCATTGCTATTATCCCGGTTGCTGTTTGAAGAAGTCCATGGGAACCTCAGCTGGGAACGACTAGCCACGTGGGCGGGAGGGAGAGCAGGATCCTCCCTGGAACATTTCTGCTCCCTCTTTCCCCGAACGTTCCCAGGGAGAGATGGGTGCAGTTTGTTGTCTGCCCACAGGGTGTCCCCACATCACAGGGTGTGGGGTTGCTCAGCTGGTTAGTTTGATGACTTCTCGTCCGTATTCACAGAGAGAATTATAGAAATCGGAGAGTTGTTGCACATAGAACACAGAACGTAGACACAGAACACGGAACATAGAACGTAGATACAGAACACGGAACATAGAACACGGAACAGTACAGCACAGAAACAGGCCCTTTGGCCCACCATGTCTGTGCCGAACTAACTAAACTGGTAATTAAGTGCTTAACTAAACCAATCCCTTCTGCCTACACAATGTCCACATCCCTCCACTCTCTGCACATCCATGTGCCTGTCTAAGAGTCTCTCCAACACCCCTATTGTATCTGCCTCCACCACCACTCCTGGCAGCCTGTTCCAGGCACCCACCACTCTGTGTAAAAAAAAACTTGCTCCACACATCTCCTTTGAACTTACCCCCACTCACTTTAAATGCATGCCTTCTAGTATTAGCTATCTTGACCCTGGGAAAAAGATACTGGCTGTCTACGCCTCTCGTACGCTTACAAAGCCATTTGGCCCATCAAGTCCGTACTAGCTGCAAATAGTCCTATTTCCCTGCTCCTTCCCCACAATCCTGCAAATCATCCTCTTTCTTAGTCATTCGACACTACTTTGAAAGCCTTGACTGATACTGTTTCCACCCGCTACAGACAATGAACTCCAGGTATCAATCACCCCCTGATGTATCATGGTGTCCAAACCTCATCAGCTCTGAGACAGAGTCCATTGAAGAGCAGACGTGCTGGTAACAGAACTCAATGGGTCCCTTTGGCTCCCACACACTCCAGCCGCAACATGTTACCTGCCCCTCTAGGAATGTCTGTTTAATTAAATTGATTCATTCTGTCACCATCGCTGTTATCTCACCAAGTCCCTTCCTCACCAAAGTGCGCTGGTGCCTCAAGTTTACTTTCCCATTTATCAGTTAGGAGGAAGAAGGGGACCCGAGGGGCAAGTTTTTTCACACAGAGGGTGATGGGTGTGTGGAACGAGCTGCCAGAGGAAGTGGTAGAGGTGGCTACAGTAACAACATTTCAAAGGCACTTGGACAGGTACAGGGATAGGAAAGGTCCAGAGGGATATGGGCCAAACACGGGCAAATGGGACTAGCTTAGATGTGCATCTTGGTCAGCATAGACAAGTTGGGATGAATGGCCTCTTTCCGTGCTGTATTACTCTATGAATCTATGAAGCTTTGCTTCACCTGACCTCAGTTAATCAGTTCTAGATTGTTTCTGCATTGAAAGTGGCTACACAGGTAGACGGGGTGGTTAAGAAGGCTTATGGAATGCTTGCATTTATTAGTTGGGGTATTGAGTACAGGAGTCAAGAAGTTCTGATGCATCTCTACAGAACTCTGGTTAGGCTGCATTTAGAGTATTGCGTGCAGTTCTGGTCACCTCACTATAGGAAGGATGTCGGGGCTTTAGAGAGGGTGCAGAGGAGGTTTACCAGGATGCTGCTATCAGGAGAGGCTGGACAAACTTGGGCTCTTTCTTCTGGAGCGGCAGAGGCTGAGGGGTGATCTTTTGGAAGTGTATAACATTATGAGGGGTATAGGTAGGGTGGACAAGCAATATCTTTTTCCCATTATGGAGCGATCCAATACCAGAGGGCATGCATTTAAGGTGAGAGGGGGTAGGTTCAGAACAGACGTGAGGGGCACGTTTTTTTTTTACTGAGAGACTGGTGGATGCCTGGATTGCGTTGCCTGATAGGGTGGTGGAGGCACATTCATTGGGGGCTTTAAGAGGGGCACATGAATGAGAGGAATATAGAGGGATATGGGCATTCTGTAGGTCAGAGGGAATAGCTATGTCAGCCCAACATTGTGGGCTGAAGGGCCTGTTCTGTGCCGTATTGTTCTATTCTATGTTCTATTCCCTGGGACAGTGAATCTACTTGCCTACCACTGCAATTTAAAACCACAGGGTCTGGAAAATTTAACTGTAAAACTGAACTAACTAATTAATTTGTAAAATGACATTTAGCCCCCTCCCCTGGTCACTGAGGTCTGTGTTCCATGTGCACGGCAGCCCAAGGATGGTGGGCCCCTTTATCCAGACCTTGGATGATTTACTGATCTCTCTCTCACCATGGGATGGGACGGGACTTTCAGGGACACCTCAGTTTCTACCCTCAATTATTTAAGGAAGAGGAAGAATGTAAGGTTTCCAAGTTTGCCAAAGGGCTGGTTTTGGCGAGGATATTTTGACTGTGCAACTGGATGCGGATGGGTCGGATGAACATGGCAAATGGAGTTCCCTGTGGGAAGGTGTGAGATCATGCACTTTGGTGAGCGGAATCTGAAGGCAGGTTGTTATCGCAACAGTGAAAGATCTCAGGTGAGTGAAGTACAGAGGATGTCTGATGCATAAATGGCACATTGGCCTTCGTGGCAAAAGGGTTGGGCTTTAGAAACAGGGAGATGTGGTTTCAATTGTACCGAGTATTAGCGTAACCCTATTACAGCGCCAGCGACCCGGGTTCAATTCCCACCACTGTCTTTAAGGAGCTTGTACGTTCTCCCCATGTGCCTGCCTGGGTTTTCTCCGGGTGCTCCGGTTTCCTCCCACATTCCAAAGACGTACGGGTTAGGAAGTTGCGGGCATGCTATGTTGGCGACGGAAGCGTGGCGACACTTGCGGGCTGCCCCCCACCTCCCCCAGGACACTATGCAAAAGAAAAACACATTTCACTGTGTTTCGATGTACCTGTGACTATTAAAGATCTTATTGGCGAGACCACAGCTGGAGTACTGAGCAAAGCTTTGGTCCACTCATTTAAGGAAGGATATTCCAGCTTTATCGGCAGTCCAAGTGAGGTTCAGCAGAGTTTTAACCTGAAACATCGACAATTCCTTGACCCACTGAGCTCCTCCAGCAGATTGTCTGTGGTTTCGCTGGGCTAATTCCCGGGATGAGAGAGTTGTCCTATCTCCAGCCGTGAAGGAGATTATTGGTATTGGAATTGGTTTATTATTGTCACTTGTACTGAGGTACAGTGAAAAACTTGTCTTGCATACCAATCGTACAGGTCAATTCATTACACAGCGCAGTTACATTGAGTTAGTACAGAGTCCATTGAGGTAGTACAGGTAAAAACAATAACAGAATACAGAGTAAAGTGTCACAGCTACAGGGAAGTGCAGTGCAGGTAGACAATAAGGTGCAAGGTCAAACAAGGTAGATTGTGAGGTCAAGAGTCCATCTCATCGTGGAAGTATTCTTTGGAGTTTAGAAGAATGAGGGGCAATCTTATTGAAACATGCAAGATCCTTAGAGGGCTTGACGGGGGAGGCATGGAGATGTTTCCACTGGTGGGAGGGTCTCGAACGAGGGGACAGTTACAGGGTGAGGGAGCGGTTGTTTCAAACGGAGGTGGGTAGGAACACCTTTCCGCAGAGGGGGGAGATCTCTGGAATTCTCGGTCCCAGAGGGTTGTGGAGGCTGGATCACTGAGGGGAATTAAGGAGGAGGGAGATGAATATTTGAAAGATGGTTGGAATTGAGGGCTGTGGGGAATTGATGCAGAGAGGAGACGAGACCCCCGTCAACCACTTCCTCCGGCAGCTCGTTCCATGTACGGACCACCCTCCGGGTGAAAAAGTTGCCCTTCTGCTCCCTATTAGCCTTAAACCTGTGCCCTCTAGTTCTCGATTCCCCAACCCTAGTAAAAAGACTGAGTGCCTCTCATGATGTTATACACCTCTGTAAGATCACCCCTCATTCCCCTACACTCCAATGAATAAAGTGCCAACCTGCTCAACCTCTCTGTAACTCAGTCCCTCGAGTCCCAGCAACATCCTTGTAAATTCCCTCTGTGCTCTTCCCAGCTTAAAGACAGCTTTCCTCCAACAAGGTATCCAAAACTGAACACATTGCTCCAAATGCAGCTTCACCAACATCTTGTACAACTGCAACAGAACATCCCAACTTCTAATCTCAGTGCCCTGACTGATGAAGGCCAGTGCATTAAATGCTTTCTTCACCACCCTGTCTACCCTGTGACGCCACTTTCAGAGAACCATGTACCTGTTCTCCTAGGTTCCTCTGCTCTACAACACTCTCCAGGGCCCCACTGTTCACTGTGAAAGTCCTGCCCCGGTTTGACTTCCCAAAATGCGACACCTCGCGGTTATCTGGATTTGCCACTCCTCGGCCCACTTACCCAGCTGATCAAGATGCATCACGGCTTGGTACGGCAACTGCTCTGCCCAGGACCGCAAGAAACTGCAGAGAGTCGTGGACACAGCCCAGCGCGTCACGGAAACCAACCTCCCCTCCATGGACTCAGTCTTTCCCTCTCACTGCCTTGGCGAAGCAGCCAGCATAATCAAAGACCCCACCCACCCGGGTCATTCTCTCTTCTCCCCTCTTCCATCAGGTAGAAGATACAGGCAACTGAGGGCACGTACCACCAGGCTCAAGGACAGCTTCTATCTCATGGTGATAGGACTATTGAACGGTTCCCTTATACGATGAGATGGACTCTGACCTCACAACCTACCTTGTTGTGATCTTGTACCTTATTGCACTGCACTTTCTCTGTAGCTGTGACACTTTACTCTGTACTGTTATTGTTTTTACCTGTACTGCCTCAATGCACTCTGTACTAACTCAATGTAACTGTAATGAATTGACCTGTATGATCGGTATGTAAGACAAGTTTTTCACTGTACCTCGGTACAAGTGACAATGATAAACCAATTCCAATACCCATTTTTGATAACCTTCACTGTCTACGATACCACCTTTTTTGTCTCATCTGAAGACTTACTAACCAGGCCTTGTACATTCTCATCCAAATCGTAGATATAGCTGAAACAATGGGCCCAGCACCGAGCCCTGAGGCACAGCGCTCGTCACAGGCCTCCAGTCCTAGAAACAACCTTCCACCATCACCCCGCTTCCTACCTCCAAGCCAGTGTGTATCCACCCAGCCAGCTCTCCCTGGATCCCCTGCGATCTAACCTTTCACACCAGCCTTCCACCTGGGACCTTGTCAAAGGCCTTGCTAAAGTCCATGTAGACAACATCCTTTCCCTCATCAATTCGATTGGTTACCTCTTCGAAAAACTCTTAACAGATCCACGTGACACGATTTCCCATGCACAACACCATGCTGACTGTCCCTAATCAGTCCTTGTCTATCCAAGTGCTGGTAGATCCTGTCCCTCAGAATCCCCTCCAGTAACCGACCCACCACTGATACCGGGCCCACAGGCCTGTAGTTCCTATCTGGAGACCTGGGTCCAGTTCTGGGCACTGGACAGGTGGAGAACATTGGGTACCTCAGACTTGGGCATGGACGAGACCCACCAGCATGATCCTGGGAGTCGGGACAAGCTGGGGTGGGGGGGGAGGGAGCTTCCTTACCTCATGGAGACCATGTGCAGGCAGATGCGAGGTGTGCAATTTAGATCGGCATCACGGTCAGTACAGGCATGATGGGCTGAAGGGCCTGTTCCTGTGCCGTACCGTTCCAGTCTCAGAGTCATATAGAAACAGGCCCCTCAGCCCAACTCATCCATGGCGACCATACTGACCCATCTAAGCTAGTCCCATATCCTTCAAAACCTTTCCGATCCGTGTACCTGTCCAAATGCCTTTTATACATAATTTTACCAGCCTCTGCCACTTCCTCTGGCAGCTCGTTCCATCTCGCCACCCAAACTTCCCCCTCAGGTCCCTTTTAAATCTTTCCCCTTTCACTTTAAACCTGTGCCCTCTAGTCTTAGACTCCCCGGCCCTGGGGGAAAGACTGACGATCCACTCTATTGATGATTTTATATCCTCTATAAGGTCACCGCTCAGCCTCCTTCACTCCAGGGAAAACAGTCCTGGCCTGTCCAGTCTCTCCTTATAACTCAAACCCTCCAGTCCCAGCAACATCCTCGTGAATCTTTTCTGTACCCTCTCCAGCTTAATGACACCCTTCCTATAGCTGGGCAACCAGAACCGCGCACGGTACTCTAAAGGTGGACTTACCAATGCCTAGGACAGCTGTAACATGACGTCTCGACTCCTGTACTCT
The DNA here is from genome assembly GCF_009764475.1 of Pristis pectinata. Classification (NCBI taxonomy): domain Eukaryota; kingdom Metazoa; phylum Chordata; class Chondrichthyes; order Rhinopristiformes; family Pristidae; genus Pristis; species Pristis pectinata. Next base: position 9,103,058 of record NC_067441.1, read on the forward strand.
GTGCCCTAACCGATGAAGGGAATATTTCCATTTCTTCGATCGAGGGTGTTAAAGTCCTGTTGGATAGAGCGAATAGGGCGAAGCTGTCTCCTGTACAGGAAGGGTTGATGAGACGAGACAGACGCAAGGTATTTCTTAAAGGAACAGGGGTGGGGGGAATGACTGAGGAAATTTCACAGAGCAAGTTGGAGTGGAGGAGGCTGAGGGGGAACCTGACTGAGGTGTACAACATTATGAGGAGTGTGGATAGTGAGAAGCTTTCCTCCAGAGCAGCGAGATTGAAAGCTGAAGGACACAGATTTAAGGTGAGGGGTTAGAGGGGATCTGAGGAAACTCCTCTCATCAGGCAGAAGATACAGAAGCCTGAAAGCACCAGGCTCAAGGACAGCTTCGATCCCATGGTGATAAGACTATTGAATGGTCCCCTTATACAATGAGATGGACTCTGACCTCACGATCTACCTTGTTGTGACCTTGCACCTTATTGTCTACCTGCACTGCACTTCCCTGTAGCTGTGATACTTTACTCTGTATTCTGTTATTGTTTTTACCCTGTACTACTTCAATGCACTGATGTGATGAATTGACCTGTACGAACAGTGTGCAAGACAAGTTTTTCACTGTACCTCCGTTACATGTGACAATAGCGGTTAGTGTAACGCTATTACAGCGCCAGTGACCTGGGTTCAATTCCGGCCACTGTCTGTAAGGAGTTTGCACGTTCTCCCCGTGTCTGTGTGGGTTTCCTCGGGGTGCTCTGGTTTCCTCCCACATTCCAAAGACGTACGGGTTAGGAAGTTGTGGGCGTGCTATGTTGGCGCCAGAAGTGTGGCGACATTTGCGGGCTGCCCCCAGAACACTCGACGCAAAAAGGTGCCTTTCACTGTGTTTTGATGTACATGTGACTAATAATCTTATAATAAACCAATTTGCCAATTTCCTTCACCCAGTGTGTGGCTGGAGTCAGGAACACACTGCCTGAGGGGGGCAGTGGACGCAGAGACCCCTCACAACATTGCAGACGTAGCTCCTCGAGCACTTGAATCACCAAGGCAGAGAAGGTTACAGACCAGGTGCCGGTGAATGGGATTGGTGTAGGTGGGTACACGATGGTCGGCATGGACAGGGTGGGCCGAAGGGCCTGTTCCTGTGCTGCCTGACTCCTCCACCTGGCACCAGGCTCAGTCCTGTGAGGAGCACCCAATTTTCAAAGAGTCATTGCAGACGTGATAGGTCTAGTGATCTCTCATTCATTGGTTTTTCTCAGATGTGCGTTGCTGGCAAGACACATGCCTCGTTGCCCTTGAGAAGGCAATGGAGCTCCAGGGTTTGGACCCAGTGACGGTGAAGGAACAGCGATGTATTTCCAAGTCAGGACGGTGTGTGTGTGAGAGGGGTAGGGGAACCTGCTGGTGGTGGTGTCCCCCCGGCCTCAGTGGGAGAGGTGGCAGGTTTGGGAGGGGCTGTCAGAGTAGCCCGGGCGAGTAACTGCGGTGCGTTGTGTAGACAGTGTGCACTGCAGCCACCGTGCGCTGGTGGTGGAGGGAGGGTGTGTTTGGGGGTGGGGGGGGGGGGTGCTGACCGAGCGGGCTGTTTCGTCCTGGATGGTGTCAAGCTCCTCGAGAGTTGTTGGGAGCTGCAATCACCCAGGCCAGTGGGGAGTGTCCCGTCACACTCCTGACCTGTAGGTGGTGGAGAGGCCTTGGGGCGTGTTGTAAGACAAGGTCTCAAAGGGCAAGGACTCTGGGCACAGTCTTTGGAGTTAAAATGATTTATTCACAAAGACAAACGCGGGACAGGATGAACAGGAAGGAATGCACTCACACACACACACGGGTGATCGCGAACGTGGGGGAAATCGCAACAAGGGTGAGATGCACACACACACCAAACTGGGTACAAACAAATCAGGGAAAGAACAATAAAGTGCCTGCCGCCCCTTGACTCAGTGCAAGCATCGGCTCTACGCCTCCGGGAATCGACTTAGGACGCTCCTAACCCTTGTGGAATTGCACACTCTTACCGATGGTCTCTTCAGCGTTGTCTCACAATTCCTGGAGCAATCAAAAGGGAGTGAGCCACACACGTGTGGCACTCTTTATAGTGCTGGAGGGCTGGGTGGTCCAGCCCAGGTAATTCAAACAAGCCAATGGTTCAGGGCCAGGTACAAAGGTGTTTACAGGGACCAATAGTCAAGGGTGTGCACTAATGGGTAGGTGGAGCCAGACCTTGACTGACAGTGATGTGGCTTTTGACCCAGGTGTCACATGACAGCCATGACCCTTCACGATACAGGGCGTCAGGAGGTGAGTCCCTCACTGCGGGATCCCCAGCCCCTCACCTGCTCTTGATTGACGTGGCTGGTCCGGTTGCTCTTGTGACGACCGGTGCTGTACTTAAGCTGTGACGTTCTCTGGTTGATGGAGTGACTGAGTTCAGGAGGAATGTTGGCCACTGGTGGTAAATTATCCACTCAGCCAAATGAGCCACCATCGCAGCCACCATCGGGCAGGAGGTACAGAAGCCTGAAGTCCCCACACCACCAGGTTCAGGAACAGCGACTTCCCTTCAACCATTCGGTTCTTGAACCAACCGGCACAACCCTAATCACTGCCTCAGTACAGCAACACTGGGACCACTTTGCACTGCAGTGGACTGTGTTTTTTTGTTCTAATTGTGTTTTGCTGTATAACTTATGTTTAATTTATTGTCCTTCTTGTGAATGCAGCTGATCTGCTGCTCTGTGCCTGCGATGCTGCTGCAAGTAAGTTTTTCATTGCACCTGTGCACACATGGACTTGTGCATCTGACAATAAGCTCGACTTTGATTGGAACATCACACAAGATTTGTACGATAGGTTTTATTGCTAATCTCCATGCTACTAATATGATACATTTGCATTTTGTTTCACCGTGTGGAACATTGTTAGTCCTGGTAATCCAGGCAGCATTAAAACCGAGTTGCAGCATGTTGGATTGTACATCCCGCAGTCGGCTGTGCATTGGAAGCATTCACAGGTCTCCCTCAGTACGGCGGCCGCTCCTCCAGGTGGGTTCGCGCCCACCGGGTCCCACTGCAGGGGGGCTCGTGGTATCATCACTGAGGGGCAACACTCCCGCCGCCCTGCCTGGGCTGCGGTCGGACATCCGTTCACAGGCTCCTGTCCTTCAGAGATTCCCAGGGATGGGGGGGGGGGGGGGTGTCAGGGGCACTGAGAGTTATAGGGTCATGGGGAGTGAGGGTTCAGGGGTTACAGGGTCATGGGGAGCATGGGGTCAGAGGTTACTGGGACATGGGGAGCGTGGGGTCAGGGGTTTGGCTCACGGGGAGCATGGGGTCAGAGGTTACTGGGACATGGGGAGCGTGGGGTCAGGGGTTTGGCTCACGGGGAGCATGGGGTCAGGGGTTACTGGGACATGGGAAGTGCGGGGTTGGGGGTTACTGGGTCAGGGAGTGTGTTTGGGGATTACAGGGTCACGGGGAGTGTGGGTCAGGGGTCACGGAGGGTGGGGTCAGGGTGGGGGAGGGCGGGGAGCAGACGACGGGGACCCTGGGGGCTGGGTTACAGACAGGCAGCTGGGGCAGGAATCAGAGGGGAAGGTTCAATCCATCACGCGGACCGGGAGGTGGTTCGATGGGGAGGGCTGGGAGTACAGCGTCCCCGTATTTCTGTTCCGGGAACATCGATCACACGGGGGGGACAGGACATCACACGCGGCTGATTACCGGATTATTCACAACCCCCGAACCCCACTGACTGATCACCGCAAGAAGGTGTGGAAAACGCTGCCCTCAACACCAGGCAGCACTGGGGCAGGTGGCAAACGGCAGAGGGGGAGCGGGGAGAGGGTCGGGGGTGTGGGTGAAGGCAGGGGGAAGGGAAGGGGCAGAATGAGGGTGTAAAGGGGTAAGTGAAGTGGGACGGTAAGGGGAAAGTGGGAATGGTGGGTGTACGGGGAGAGTGGGGGCAGAGGGGGGGGAGTGAGGGGGAGGGGAGAGAGGGAGGCGGTGAGACGGAGGGAGGGAGGGAGGGAGGGGAGAGAGGGTGCAGACGACGTGTGTTGGGGTTGGGGCAGTGACCCTGCAGCTCTTGCAGAGTCCCGGTGAAGGGGTGACCCCACAGGTCAGGCACCAGTGGATCAGGAACAGTCAGACTGCCCGGTGCAGCCTGCTGTGGCCGAGCATCCCCGCGATCTGCCCGCTCCCCCCCCAGCCACAGCCCCGTTCCCCTCTCCCGCTCAGCGTGTCGCCGGGTACAGAGGGCGGTGTCGCTACCAGAGGGGTGGGAAGGGTTCCTGGGTCAGATGGTCAGGGTGAGTCACCTGGTGTGTGTTGGATGGGGCGGGGTGAGACACACTAACCCCGACCACTCCACTCCAGGAGTGGCTGCCAGGAAACCCTCCGGTGAGGGCGGGGACAACCTACAGTCTCCAGGACGTTGTGATGTCTACAGCCAGACTCTCACAGCGCTGGTGTCCGGCTGTGAGGTGTATGGGCAGCCGAGGTGTCCCGGCAATGGGAGGGAATACAGCACTGACCTGCTCACAGATGCAGCTTCACAGGGATGCTGATCAGTTCACTGACTTCAGTAGATGTTTTTAATGTTTAAAGGCAGATTATGTCTGACGATAACTCACAAGGTGCCGCACGTCAGTGGGCAGAGTCCTGTCAGACGCCAAGGGCACAAGGGGTATCAGATACAATCACTTAACGACCTCCTGCGAGAGAGGCAATGGAGTTGGTTAGCGACACTGTGTGTGTGTGTGTGTGTGTGTGTGTGTGTGTGTGTGTGTGTGTGTGTGTGTGTGTGTGTGGGGTTGGGGGGGGGAGGTGTTTGGCAGTCAGGGGGAGGTGATGGTGGTTCAGGGAGTGGCAGGTGGGCACGGGAGGGATCGCCCATCCCGAAGGAAGGACCCTGTTCTGTCGGGGATCTGTGAGTGAGTACGTTAGGCCAGGGTGTAGGGACAGTCCCTCCCTGCGGTGGGGCAGGGGGGAGCGGGAGTGTCGGGGGGGAGGTGGTGGGGGGCCCCCGGTCTCCGCTATTCGATCTCCAGGATCAGGTCGTCCCCCTCCAGGTGCATGTCGCGGGTGACATAGATCTTGGTCACGGTGCCGGACATGGGCGAGTTGACGACGGTCTCCATCTTCATGGCGCTCAGCACGCACAGCTGGCGACCCTTCTCGATCCGACTGCCCTCCTTCACCTTGATGTCGATCACCTTGCCCGGCATCGGGGCGCCGATCTGACCCTTGACGTCCTTCAGGGCCTTGGGGTGGAAATGCATCTCCTGTGGGTGAGAGGGAGGGGCGGGTTACACTGTTTCCTCGGCCACCCCCTCCTCAGCTCACCTCCACTGGGGTCACAGAGACGGGTGAGGGGGTGCAGGGGAGGGTGGGTCAGATCGTGTCTGCTTCTGATTGACCCACAGTGCGGATCTCCCCCCTCACCGCCCCTCCCACAGTGTGACCCTCCCTCACTACCAACCCCTCCCACAGTGACCCTCCCTCAGTACTGCCCCAGTCTCCCTCAGAGACTTTTTCCCAGGGCGACAATGGCTAACACGAGGGGACGTAATTTTAAGGTGACTGGAGGAGGGTATAAGGGGGATGTCAGGGGTAAGTTTTTTTACACAGAGAGCGGTGGGTGTGTGGAACGTACTGCCGGCAGAGGTTGTGGGGGCAGATACATTAGGGACATTTAAGAGGCTCTTAGATAGACACGTGAATGGGGGGCTATGTGGGAGGGAAGGGTTAGATAGATCTTAGAGCAGGATAAAATGTCGGCACAAGATTGTGGGCCGAAGGTCCTGTACTGTGCTGTAGTGTTCGATATTCAATGATGGAAGCCATGGCAACGGTTGCCCCGAGCAGCATCATGCATGGCCATGGGCTGGTGAGGGAGACAGTGGCTCTACTTTGTTAGGAGTTTGAGGAGATTCGGTACATCACCAAAGAGTCTTACAGGTTTCTACGGATGTACAGTGGGGAGCATTCCGACTGGTTGCACCACCGCCTGGTACGGAGGCTCCCATGTACAGGATCGCAAGAGGCTGCAGAGGGTTGTAGACTCAGCCAGCTCCATCACGGGCACAACCTTCCCCGCCATCGAGGACATCTTCAAGAGGCGGTGCCTCAAGAAGGTGGCATCCGTCACTAAGGACCCTCACCACCCGGGACATGCCCCCTTCTCGTTACTACCATTGGGAGGAGGTACAGGAGCCTGAAGACCCACACTCAACGATTCAGGAACAGCTTCTTCCCCTCCGCCATCAGATTTCTGAATGGCCCACGAACCCATGAACACCACCTTGTTATTCCTTCGTTTGCACTATTTATTTATTTTGTAATTTGTAGTAATTTTTTGCACTGCTGCCGCAAAACAACACATTTCACGACATAGAAGTCGGTGATAATGAACCTGATTCTGATTTTAACTGGGTTTCAATGACCGAGGTTGGCAGGCTCGCTCGCTCTGCCTGTGGCCACCAGAGGGCAGAGATGCTCCAGGGTCTGGGATAGCCCAGGACAGGATGACCCGCACCAGCCGTGTACAGTCACACTCTGGGCCACTCAGATCCCCCGCCTAACTCCGCTGAGTGCTGTTGAACAGGGAGCTCTCCCCTCAGATCCAGAGGGATGAACGTGCCGAGAACGTTTCTCCTCAGGGGACAACCTGCAACGAGGGCCAAGGAAGCCATGTTGCAGCTGTATAAAACTTTGGTCGGGCCGCACTCGGAGTATTGTGTGCAGTTCTGGTCGCCCCATTACAGGAAGGGTATGGGGGCTTTGGAGAGGGTGCAGAGGAGGTTCACCAGGATGCTGCCTGGATTAGAGAGTATTTGCTATGGGGAGAGGTTGGACAAACTTGTGTTGTTTTCTCTGGAGCGTCGGAGGCTGAGGGGAGACCTGATAGAGGTTTATAAAATCATGAGAGGTGTAGAATCAGAATCAGGTTTATTATCACTGAAATATGTCGTGAAATTTGTTGCTTTGCAGCAGCTGTAGCACTGTCTAATACCAGAGGGCACGCACTTAGTTTGAGAGAGGGAAAGTTATTTTACATAGAGAGCAGTGGGTGCCTGGAATGTGCTGCCAGGGGTGGGGGTGGAGGCAGATGCGATAGAGGGGTTTAAGAGGCTGTTAGACAGGCTCATGGATGTACAGGGAATGGAGGGAGATGGACCGTGTGCAGGCAGAAGGGATTAAGTTTAATTGGGAATCATGTTCGGCACAGACATGGTGGGCCGAAGGGCCTGTCCTGTGTTCGATACTCTACGTTTAACAATAAAGGGCTGGCCCGTGGGAGACAGTAAGGAGCTGACGCCTGTCCTCCGAGTCGCTGCAACTCTCGTCCTCAGGCTGACGGAAGGAGGGTCTTTGAACACTTGAGGGCCAAAGCAGCTCGACTAGAAGTGAGGGGGTGAAAGGTTATCACAGGCAGACGTAGGGCTGAGGTTACAATCAGATCGGGATCTTATTCAGTCGAGGACTGTGCCCAAGTGGATTACCCTTGAATCTTGAACGTATCCCCCTAACAAGTTGGGCTGAAGGGCCTCTTTCCGTGCTGTATTACTCTATGAATCTATGAAGCTTTGCTTCACCTGACCTCAGTTAATCAGTTCTAGATTGTTTCTGCATTGAAAGTGGCTACACAGGTAGACGGGGTGGTTAAGAAGGCTTATGGAATGCTTGCATTTATTAGTCGGGGTACTGAGTACAGGAGTCAAGAAGTTCTGATGCATCTCTATAGAACTCTGGTTAGGCTGCATTTAGAGTATTGCGTGCAGTTCTGGTCACCTCACTATAGGAAGGATGTCGGGGCTTTAGAGAGGGTGCAGAGGAGGTTTACCAGGATGCTGCCTGGATTAGAGGGCATGTGCTATCAGGAGAGGCTGGACAAGCTTGGGCTCTTTTCTCCAGAGCGGCAGAGGCTGAGGGGGGGGATCTGCTGGAAGTGTATAAAATTATGAGGGGCATAGATAGGGTGGACAAGCAATATCTTTTTCCCATTATTGAGCGATCCAATACCAGAGGGCATGCATTTAAGGTGAGAGGGGGTAGGTTCAGAACAGGCGTGAGGGGCGTTTTTACTGAGAGAGTCGTGGGTGCCTGGAATGCTTTGCCTGCTAGGGTGGTGGAGGCACATTCATTGGGGGCTTTTAAGATGGGCACATGAATGAATATAGAGGGATATGGGCATAGGGTAGGAGGGATTAGCTATGTTAGCACAACATTGTGGGCCGAAGGGCCTGTTCCGTGCTGTACTGTTAAGGATGCAGCAAACCTGCATTTCTATACTGCCTTCCCAACCCTCAGACTTGCCCGAGCGACTCACAGCCGGTGAATCGCCTCATGCCTCAGTGAGGGACTCCCTGAATGGGACAAGGCTCCGGGGAGACGACAGAGGTGGTGATGTCCCCTGAAAGATGCAGGGAGCGAGTACCGGGGCAAGGTGCCTTACTGCAGACACACAGGGCCTTGGTGAGACCGCCCCCCCCACCCCCGCTGTTCCACCCCCTCTGGAGTTGGGTCGGCAACCGTGCTTCTCCGAGGACGTCCCAGCAGAGGGAAAACTGGACTGATTCTTGGAATGGCAGGCTGACTGGGGAGGGACGGGGGCAGTTAGGCTAATATCCACTGGAGGTAAAGGAATGAGAGGGGAGAGCATGGCACTCAGTGGCAAGACCCGTAGGAGTGGCGACGTACAGAGGGATCTTGGGGTCCTGGTCCCTAGCTCACTGAAAGTAGATAGGGTGGACAAGAAAATGTATGGCACACTTGCCTTCATCGGTCTCGGCGTTGAGTATAAAAGTCAGGAAGCCATGTTACAGCTGTATAAAACTTTGGTTAGACTGCGCTTGGAGTATTCTGTGCAGTTCTGGTCGCCCCATTACAGGAAGGGTGTGGAGGCTTTGGAGAGGGTGCAAGAGAGGTTCGCCAGGACGCTGCCTGGATTAGAGGGCATGAGCTATAAGGAGAGGTCGGACAAACTTGGGTTGTTTTCTCTGGAGCGCCGGAGGCTGAGGGGAGACCTGATAGAGGTTTATAAAGTTATGAGAGGCACAGAGAGACAGTCAAGGTCTTTTTCCCAGGGTGGAAATGTCAAATTCTAGAGGGCTCGCACTTGAGGTGAGAGGGGGTAAGTTTAAAGGAGACGTGCGGGGCAAATTTTTTTTAACACAGAGAGCGCTGGGTGCCTGGAATGGGCTGCCGGGGGTGGGGGCAGAGGCAAGTCAAGTCAACTTGAGTTTAAGATACGATAGAGGTGTTCGACAGACATATAGATGTGCGGGGAGTGGAGGGATGTGGACCATGTGCAGGCAGAAGGGATGTAGTTTAATTTGGCGTCAGGGTTGGCACAGACATTGTGGGCCGAAGGGCCTGTTCCTGATCTGTACTGTTCCGTGTTCTACGCTCTAATGAGAAGGGATCTCACGGGAAACTACCAGGTACCAGAGGGACGGGAAAGGCTGGACACAGGGAGGGCAGCCCCTGTGGTTGGGGGCTCACAGATTCGGGAGGTGGGGGATGCCCGCCCCTGTTAGAACCAAGGTCAGGAGGAACGTCATCACCCGGAGCTGGGGCGATGGGGGACAGGTGGGCATTAGGGTGTATTCGAGGGCAGGGAGACGTGTTTCTCAGCGGGAGAAGGCAGGAACAGAGGGCTGGATGATCTCCTCCTGCTCCTCACGACCACAGCCCTTCAGCCCGTCGAGTCCGTGTCCTCCCCTGACACCAACCCCGTTTTATTCTCCCCACATCCCCAACGTCTGCCCTGCCCCCCCCCCCCACAGACTCTACCCCTCACCCACAAACTGAGGGGGGCAACTTACAGTGGCCGATTAACCCACCGGCCCACTCCCCACCCCCACCCACACCCACAGGGAGAGCACCCACCCCCCCCCCCCCACCAACAAGGGGAGCACCCACTCCCCACCCACACCGACAGCACCCAGCACCCACACAGCACCCAGCACCCACATACCTTCATGGCTTGCGTATCTTTGACCAAGACTGAGCGCAGCTGCCCGTTCATCTCGAAGAACACCTCCCTCTGGCCCGCCATGTTGAGGTCTCCCAGGGCCAGCGCCTTGATGTGCAGAGTCTTCCCTCTCTCCAGCTGCACCTGTCAGCGAGAGAGACGGGGGAACCGTCAGCGGCCTGAACTCCCTCACGTCTGCCCCCAGTGACCATTCCCCGGCACCGAGCTGTCCGCGGCTGTGTCCCCGTCTGTCTCTGACTGTCCGTCTGTCCCGCTACCTGTCCGCCTGGACCGGGGTCTGACCGTCCATCCATGGTGGGTTCCCCCTGAGGCAGCTCTCTGTCTCCCTCTGTCTCTGTCCCATCAGGAGAGCTTTGCGTGTCCAAAGATATTTTCCGCCCTTTCTTAAAACCCCCGGTGACGGGGCGACATGGGATGTCCGCCGTGTCCAGTGGAGCGGCAGGAAACCCTGGGGATAGTCTGCACACCCCCCTCCCACACCATTGGCCCCCCTGCACACCACTGACCCTCTCACACATATAACCCACTTCCCCCACACCACGGGCATCCCCACACGTATAACCCACCCCCCCCCCCCCCACACCATTGACCCCACTCATACATATAACCCACCCCTCCCACACCACTGACCTCCCCCCCCCCCCCACATATCACCCACACTGGGGTAAGGTCCTGAACTGGGGCAGAGCAAATTGTGGAGCCATTAGGCAGCATCTTGCAGAGGTTGACTGGCTGAGATCGTTAGCTGGGAAAGGAGCCTCTGCCAAGTGCGAGGCCTTTAACCGTGTGATGTCCAGGCCTGCACGTTCCTGATAGTGTGCAGGACAAGGCCGGCAGGTTTGGGAACCCTGGCTGGCCAGAGATATTGAGGCTCTGGTGAAGGAAAAGAGGGAGGAATACACTGTGCATAAACAACTGGGAGCTAGTGAATCTCTTGATGACCACAAGGGTGAAGTCAGGAGGCAAGAAGAGGATATGAGAAGGATCTGGCAGGCAAGGCGAGGCAAAATCCCAAGATATTGTTTGGTATATGAAGAGTAAAAGGGGTGTCTGGAGAGAATGGGTCCCCTTACAGATCAGCATGGCCGTCTGTGTGTAGAACCAAAGGAAACGAGAGAGGTTTTTAATGAATATTTCTCTTCAGCTTTCACTGTGGAGAAGATGAGTGGTGATGTCTTGGACCACATATGAATTAGCAGGGAGGAGGTATTGGAGGGCTCAAAGTGCATTCAGGTGGATAAATCCCCGGGGCCTGACCTGGTGCATTCTCGGATCGCGTGGGAAGCTGGAGAAGAAATTGTGGAGGTCCTTGCGGAGATATCTGCTTCACCTCTGGCCATAGGTGAGGTTCTGGAGGACTGGAGAGTGGCTAATGTGTTTAGAAAGAGGAGCAAAAACAAGCCAGGAAACTACAGAGGGGTGAGTCTGACGTCGGTGGTGGGTAAATTGCTGGAGGGGATTCTGAGGGACAGGATCGACCAACATTGGGAGAGACAGGGTCTGATTTGCGACAGTCAGCGCAGCTTTGTGTGTGGGAAGTTGTGGCTGTCAAATCTCTTGGAGTTCTTCGAGGAGGTAACCAAGAGGGCAGATGAGGTAGGGTAGTAGATGTTGTTTACAAGGACCTTAGCAAGGCCTTTGACAAGGTCTCTCATGGCAGGCTGGTCTGGAAGGTTAGGTCGCACGGGACCCGGGGGAGACTGCAGATTGGATTCATAATTGGCTCAGTGGTAGGAAGCAGAGGGTGATGGTTGATGATGGTGATGGTGTTTCTCAGAGTGGAGGCCTGTGTCCAGTGGTGTGCCACAGGGGTCAGTGCTGGGTTGTTTGTAATTTATTTTAACGATTTGGACATGAATGTACAAGGCATGGTTAGTAAGTTTGTGGATGATGCTACAATAGCTGGTGTTGTAGACAGTGTGGAAGGTTATAAAAATTGCAGGAGGATCTTGATCAGCTGGGTATGTGGGCTGAGGATTGGCAAATGGCTTTCAATCCAGATTGGTATTGGTATTGGTTTATTATTGTCACTTGTACCGAGGTACAGTGAAAAACTTGTCTTGCAAACCGATCGTACAGGTCAATTCATTACACGGTGCAGTTACATTGAATTAGTACAGAGTGCATTGAATGTGAGGTATTGCCTTTTGGGAGATCAAACTAAGGCAGGACTTGTACAGTGAATGGTAGGTCCCTGGGGAGTGTGATGGAACAGAGGGACCTAGGAGCATAGTTCACTGAAAGCAGTGTCACAGGTAGACAGGGTGGTGAAGAAGGCATTCAGCACACTGGCCTTCATCGATCGGTGCACCGAGTACAGGAGTTGGGACATTATTTCGCAGTTGTATAAGTTGTTGGTGAGACCGCACTTGGAGCACTGTGTACAGTTTTGGTCACCACTGACCAAGTTTTGGTCATAGGAAAGATGTCATTAAACTAGAAAGAGTGCAGGAGAGACTTACCAGGACATCGCCTGCACTTGGGGGCCTGAGTTACAGGGAGAGGTTGTGTAGACTAGGACTTTATTCCCTGGAATGCAGGAGACTGAGGGGGGGACCTGATAGCAGTGTATAAGATCATCAGGGGCATCGACAGGGTGAAAGCACACAGTCTTTTTCCCAGGGAGGGGGAGCTAAAAACAAGAGAGGCATGGGCTTAAGATCAGAAGCAGGAGATTTAAAAGGGACATCACAGTTGGCATGGACGAGTTTCCGTGCTGTAAGACTCTATGACCCACCCCTCCCACAGCACTGACCCCACACATGGTATAAGCTCAGATTTTTTTTAATGACACTGGGAGAGGCCACTCACTCCATCCAGTCTATGCTGGCTCTCAGTACAATCTCATTATTCCCCTACTTATTTCCCTGTAACGCACTCCCACTCCCATCAACCACCTCCCCCCAGCCCGAGTCTACCACCTACAGACGTTCAGTGTAACCAATGAACCCACCGACCCCGCACGTCGTCGTCGGGATGTGGAAGGGAACCGGAGCACCCGGGGGAAACCCATGCGGTCACAGGGAGAAGGTGCAAACCCCACACATACACACACACGCGCGCGCACACACACACACACACACACACGCACACACACACACACACACACACACACACACACACACACACACACACACACACACACAGAGCGCCGGAGGTCGGGATCGAACCCAGGTCTCTGAAGCCGTGAGGCGGCGCCTCTTCCCACTGCGCCACTGTGCTGTCATCATTGTGTTGTAGAACGGAGACTTAAGTTGCAGCAGGCACATGAAAGTTATCGTCCCTCAAACATCACTGAACACTCCCCGTTTGTTGTGGGTCCCCACCAAGCGGAGACCGGCCCTCGTATCTCCCACAGTAGTGACTGCACTCAGGACATCCTGAGCTGTTTAAACAATGCTCCCTCAGAACGGCCTGTACATTTTAATCATTCTGAATCATTTGCCTTTATCTCAATTTACCGATATAATCTCGTCAGTTATTTAAAACTCGCTCAATTTGAAGCAGCCGATAATTTGAATGTTTTTTTTAGCACTGATTACGTTGCTTATTTTGAATGATTGGATAACTCAAAAAATCCTTTTGTGGAAAAGTGAGAGAGGTGATTGTGCTAACACCATGTGATCTATTCCCCCGAGGAAGTGCAGTGTTAAACCAGAGGTCTCTGCAGCCATGTGAACTGGGGAAACATTCAAACTGGCAGGCAAGACTGGGCTTCTCTGGCAGAGTTTGTTGGGAGTGAATAGACTTGCACTATCAGCAAAAGAACACTTGCAGAACTGGCATTAGAGAGGGCTTTCTTAGGATAGCTCTTTCAAAGAGCTAGCACAGGTGCAATGGGCCTTATGGTCTCCCTCATTCAATTAGTCCTACTGTTTCTGAAAGTATGCACTTCAAGGGTACAGTTATTTGTGGTTAAGAGGTTCTTAACACAGGCATATGAATGTGCGGAGAATGGAGGGGTACAAGCATTGTGTCGGTAGAAGGGATTAGTTTAGTTAGGCATTTAGTTTGACACAGCTTGATGGGCTGAAGGGCCTGCTCCTCTGCAGTTTAATTAGTTTGGCACAGCTTGATGGGCTGAAGGGCCTGCTCCTCTGCAGTTTAATTAGTTTGGCACAGCTTGATGGGCTGAAGGGCCTGCTCCTCTGCAGTTTAATTAGTTTGGCACAGCTTGATGGGCTGAAGGGCCTGCTCCTCTGCAGTTTAATTAGTTTGGCACAGCTTGATGGGCTGAAGGGCCTGCTCCTCTGCAGTTTAATTAGTTTGGCACAGCTTGATGGGCTGAAGGGCCTGCTCCTCTGCAGTTTAATTAGTTTGGCACAGCTTGATGGGCTGAAGGGCCTGCTCCTATGCAGTACTGTTCTACACTGCACCACACAGTGGTCTCAGAATTAATTGGCTGCAAGTTATGGTACAATTGCAGGGTGGATGGAGCACTTTCTGGAGTGCAATGCATTGTGGGTCTCGTGGCGGCCATTACCGAGTCCTCAGTTTGAAGGTAACTTGCTTGCATTCTGATTCTGTGGGTGATTGATGAAGCCAGTGTGGGTCCCACAGATTCGGTCACAGATGGGCAGGAAGTATCTGCCCTGGCAGAGGGTGGGTGGGTAGCTTGTTAGGTGGTGTGCTCCTTCATTGGTTACGCAGTGTATTTGTGTGCTCCTGATACACAGACTCAAGGTTCTCAACACCGTCCCAAATGCTCCCCCTCCACGTTGAGCAGCCATGGGTCAGGGATCCCCGGCAATCAGAGGGGAGGCTGCATAGCTTTAAAGGAAACTTTGAGAAGGTTTTGTCCTCCGTCTGCCTGTGAACTTCTTCCTGTGAGGGAGCTCGGAGCAGGGCGAGTGTTTTGGGGTAAGATGCTGGGCGTGTGAATGACCTGGCCCACCCAGTGGAGTAGACTAAGTGTATCGAGGACTCTGTTGCTGGAGGTGTTGCCCTTTGTGGAGAAAGTGTTGGTGGGACCTCTCCCGTGCCTGCTGTAGGTTGTCCAAAAACATAGAACAGTACAGCACAGGGGCAGGCCCTTCGGCGCACAATGTCTGTTCTGACCCATGATCCCAATCCCATCTGCCTGCACATGGTCAGTAGCCCTGATCCCAATCCTGATGAAGGGTCTCCACCCGAAATGTCGACTGATTATTCCCCTCCACGGATGCTGCCTGACCTGCTGGGTTCCTCCAGCATTTTGTGTGTGTGTGTTGCTCCAGATTCCAGCATCCACAGAATCTCTTGTGTGTCAGCACCCTCCCATTCCCTGCCCGTTCATGTGCCTGTCCAAATGCCTCATAAACAGTGGTTAGCATGACGTTATTACAGCGCCAGCGACCTGGGTTCAATTCCGGCCGCTGTCTGTGAGGAGTTTGTACGTTCTCCCCGTGTCTGCGTGGGTTTCCTCCGGGTGCTCCGGTTTCCTCCCACGTTCCAAAGACGTACAGGTTAGGAAGTTGTGGGCGTGCTATGTTGGTGCCGGAAGTGTGGCGACACTTGTGGGCTGCCCCCGGAACACTCTACGCAAAGGATGCATTTCACTGTGTATTTCGATGTACGTGTGACTAATAAAGATATCTTATCTTACTTTATCTTAGATATTGAGTGTGCTTCAGTGAATGAGTTGACTTAGACTATTTATCTTTTGTTTGCAGGCTGAGGCAGCATTTAATTGCCCATCCCCAGTTGCCCTGGAGCAGAGGCAAGCACTTGGGAGTTATCACACTGGGTAGACAAAATGTTGTAGAACAGAGGGACCTAGGAGTGCAGGTACATGGTTCCCTGCAAGTGGTGTTGCAGTTAGACAGGGCGGTGAAGAAGGCATTTGGCACGCTGGCCTTCAGCGGTCAGGGTAGTGAGTATAGAAATTGGAACGTTATATTGCAGTTGTACAAGACATCGGTGAAGCTGTATTTGCAATGTTGTGTTCAGTTTTGGTGAAGGTGCCATTAAACTGGAAAGACCGCAGAGATTTACGAGGATGTTGCCTCATTCTGTGTCACAGTGTTGCCAGGACTTGAGGGCCTGAGTTATAGAGAGAGGTTGGGCAGGTTTAGGAGTTCATTCACTGGAGCGTAGGAGATCTTACCAAGGTGTGTAAATCATGACAGGCGTAGATAGGGTGAATGCACACAGTCTTTTCACAGTGTTGGGGAAATCAAGAACTAGATAAAATTTAATAGGAACTTGAGGGGCAACTTCGTCACACAGAGGGTGGTGGGTGTGTGGAACGAGCTGCCAGAGCAAGTGGTAAAAGACACTTGAACAGGTACACGGATAGGGAAGGTTTAGAGGGACATGGGTCAAATGCAGGCAAATGGGACTGGCTCAGATGGGAATCTTGGTCAGCATGGACCAGTTGGGCCGAGGGGCCTGTTCCCGTGCTGTGTGACTCCATGACTTTCTGGCAGTAGGAGAAGGCAGTGAAGAGGATGCCTGTCACTGTGACGGACAGCAGGGGGATCCAATCAGGGATGGGTTTGTCTCAACTCCTCATGGACACGTTTCTCTGCCTCCGCCGCATCTGCTCCCACGACGAGGCTTTCCACTCCAGGACATCCGAGATGTCCGACTTCTTTACTGACCGGGGCTTCCCCCCGACTGTGGCCGAGAGAGCTCGCACCCGCAGCTCTGCCATTTCCTGCACCTCTGCTCTCACCTCCACCCCTCCCAGACCCAACAGGGATAGGGTCCCCCTTGTCCTCACATTTCATCTCACCAGCCTACGTATCCGCCACTTCTGCCATCTCCAATGGGACCCCACCGCCAAGCATATCTTCCCCTCCCCACCCCTTTTCTGCCTTTCACAGGGACCGCGCTCTCCCCAACTCCCTAGTTCACTCCTCCACCCCCCCCCCCAACCCACTCATCCCGTTCCCACCCCGGGAACTTTCCACTGCCCCCGCCGTAGGTGCAACACCTGCCCCTACACCACCTCCATCCAGGGACTAACCAGTCCTTTCAGGTGTGACAGAGATTCACCTGCACCTCCCTTAATATCATCCACTGCATTCGGGGCTCCAAGTGTGGCCTCCTCTACATCGGTGAGACCAAACGCAGACTAGGTGACCGTTTCGCAGAACACCTGCGCTCTGTCCGTAACGGCGATCTGCACCTCCCCGTTACCAGTCACTTCAACCCCCCCCTCCCACACCATCACTGATACGTCAGCCCTCGGCCTCCTCCACTGCCAGGAGAATTCCAAGCGTAAACTGGAGGAACAGCTCCTCATTTTCCGTCTTGGAACCTTGCAGCCTTGCAGCATGAACATTGAATTCTCCCACTTTAGGTAATCCCCATCCCGCTTCCCCACAGCACCTCCCCTCTTCTGTCCACCTATCACTGCTCTGCTTTTCCCTCCTATATATTGGGCTTCCCCTCTTCCTATCTTCAGTCCTGAAGAAGGGTTCTGACCCCGAAACGTTGACCGCCTGCTTTTCTCCACGGATGCTGCCTGGCCTGCTGAGTCCCTCCAGCCTCATTGTGGTTTTCACCTTAAAAAGATTTCATGCCAACTCAATGGCAACAAGGTTTGTGTAGGGCAGACTGCGTGAAACCCTTCCCAAATCAGAGGGAGATAAAACTGGAGGACACAGATCTGAGAGGGCATAGATGTTGCCGGGACTCGAGGGCCTGGGTTATAGGGAGAGGTTGGACAGGCTACGGTCTTATTCCTTGGAGCACAGGAGACTGAGGGGTGACCTTATAGAGGTGTATAAAACCACGAGGTACATAGATAGGGTGAATGCGCACAGTTTTTTCCCCAGAGAAAGGGAATCAAAAACTCGAGGACATAGGTGAGAGGGAGAGATTTAACAGGGACCTGAGGGGCAACTTTTTCATCTAGAGGGTGGTCAGTACATAGAACAAGCTGCCAGAGCAAGTGGTAGAGGCAGGAACGTTAACAACATTTAAAAGGTATGTGGACAGGGAAATGGGCCAAATGTGGGCAAATGGGACTAGTTTGGATGGGTATCTCGGCCAGCACGGAGGAGTTGGGCTGAGGGGCCTGTTTCCGTGCTGTGTGCCTCTATGGCTCTATTTAGGGTAAGGAGGAAGGGATTTCGAGGGGATCTGAGGGAGACCTTCTTCACCCAGAGAGCGGTGAGGGCCTGAAACACACTGCCTGAGAGCGCAGTGGAAGCAGAGTTACTGACAGCATTTAAGAGGTGTCCAGATGGGCACTTGAATCGCCAGGGTATAGGAGGCTACAGGAAGAGGGGGTGAGTGTGAAGGGGTGCCCACTGCTCAGTGGGAGGCAGTGTACACCAGGGCGCCCCAGACAGGCCCTACTCGGAGCCTTCTTCAAGACAGGGGACTGACTCGGTGCAGCAGGTACGTGGGGGCCACAGAGGGTGAAGGTGGGCTGCCTGACAAAGCCCCCGGGAGGGGAGACCAACGAGGGGCCAACACCCAAACGTCTGGCGTGGCAGCTCTGCGCGGCTGGGACCCACACTCCTGACGGAAGCTGCACCTCAGCTGGCTGCCATTCGCATGGTGGGATCTTGCTGTGCCTCGTTTCCTTGTATCCCCTGAGGACACGCGAGGCAACTTGGCCCATCGGGTCCGGGCTGGATCTCAGGGCTATCCCATCGATCCCGTTTCCCCTACTGATGCCCCTGTAAACTTTGCCCTCTCCACATTCCCATCAACTCTGCTGATTCTTCTCCCACACACCCACCCACCGGGGGCAGATTACAGCGGCCGACTAACCCACCGACCCCGCACGTCGTCGGCACGTGGGAGGGAACTGGAGCACCCGGGGGAAACCCACGCGGTCACAGGGAGAAGGTGCAAACTCCACACACACACACACACACACACACACACACACACACACACACACACACACACACAGAGGCACACACACACACACACACACACACAGGCACACACAGACATACACACACACAGACACAAACACACACAGACACAGAGAGACAGACATACACACACACACAGAGTCACAGACAGATGCGCGCGCACACACACACACACACACACACACACACACACACACACACACACACACACACACACACACACACACACACACACACAGAGTGTCGGAGGTCGGGATTGAACTGTGAGGCAGTAATTCCACCAGCTCCGTTTGCCCAGTGCAAATTGCAATTCTGCAATCTTCTGCACTGGGGGTTTAAAATTCCCTGCCAGAGAAATCAACCCCTCTCCGAACCGGCAGCACCCCCGGTTAATCAGCACGGTGCATTCCCGCTGAATGCACTTGCCCTTGGGTCTCCAGGGAAGTCTTAAACTTGTTCTTTGCAGGTCCAATTTAAAAGCTTTTAAATATTAATTATTTCTCATTTACTAATAAACCCACAATTGTATCCTAATGAAAATGGCTCTGTATAATTTTATGAAGGACTGGCAGTAATTTAAAATTGGATTGTTCCCCAACAGACTAAGAAAGATCATTCTTTGATGCAAACCCATTCTAGGCTGCATTGATAAACCTGTCCCAGAATGTTACTGCACTAAATACACTAAGCACTGTAGTTTAAAGCTCAATTAAAAGACATATTTCTGTTGTGAAACTCTGCCCATTCAGGGAGAATTGAAGTTCTCCAATATGCCGGGACGGTCATGGTACAAGAGGACTGCAGGACAAACTTTCTTTGTACAGAGAATGGCAGTGAGACAACTGGGTGGCACAGCGGGCAGAGCCACTGCCTCACAGCTCCAGAGACTTGGGTTCGGTCCCGACCTCCGGCGCTGTGTGTGTGTGTGTGTGTGTGTGTGTGTGTGTGTGTGTGTGTGTGTGTGTGTGTGTGTGTGTGTGTGTGTGTGTGTGCATCTGTGTGTAAGTGTATGCGTGTCTGTGTGCGTGCGTGTGTGTGCCCACGTGTATCTGTGTGTGCCAGAGGAAGTGGCTGAGGCAGGTACATTAACAACATTTAAAAGACACTCGTACAGGTACATGGATGGGAAAGGTTTAGAGGGATATGGGCCAAACGCAGGCAAATGGGATTAGCTAAGTGGGGTGTCTTGGTTGGCACCGACCAGTTGGGCTGAAGGGCCTGTTTCTGTGCTGTGTGACACTGTGACTCTATGTTAATGACTTTCCTTAGAATCCCTTCTAACCTTTTACCCTAAACTTGTGCTCTCTAGTTTTAGAAGTATCGGTTCTGGGGAAAGGTTTCCTACAATCTGCACCACCCACACTCCCACATTCTTGGAATAAACCAGAGAGGCACCTTCAGATCAATCCCCACTCCCTGCATATCACTCCCTATGTCGCTGCACGATCGACTAGGGACCCATAGACGTGCAGTCCTCCGCCGCCACCCGTTTCCACCAGTGGGGTCCGGGGAACAGTCCTCTGCCGGCCGACTCTCTCCCACCCGATCAGAGGGGACCCCCGGCAGGGCTGCCCGCTGTGCTTCCAGAACGCCTGTGACCGCCGGTGAGGCCCTGCCCCCAGGTTTACCGGCTGACAAAGCTGGCAGTGAATTTCACTTCTTGTGAATTCTGTATGTTCTCAAACACTCAGACAGCATTAAAGGGAAAAGTCACAGTAAACTGGCAGAACAGTGGTGCAGCGGGTCGAGCTGCTGCCTCCCGGATCCAGAGTCCCGGGTTTGATCCCAACCTCCAGCGCTGTGTGAGCGTGTGTGTCTCTGTGTGTGTGTCTGTCTCTGTGTGTGTGTGTGTGTGTCTCTCTCTCTCTCTCTCTCTCTCTCTCTCTGAGTACCTGTGTGTGTGTGTCTGTGTGTGTCTGTGTGAGTGTGTTTCTGTGTGTCTGTCAGTGTGTGTGTGTCCATCAGTGTGTGCGTGTGTGTCTGTGGGTGTGTGCGAGTGTGTGTATGTGTCTGTGAGTGTGTGTGTGTGTCTGAGCGTGAGTCTCTGTGTGTACCCGTGTTATGTGTGTGTGTGTGTCTCTCTCTCTCTCTCTCTCTCTCTCTGAGTACCTGTGTGTGTGTCTGTGTGTGTGTTTCTGTGTGTCTGTCAGTGTGTGTGTGTCCATCAGTGTGTGCGTGTGTGTCTGTGAGTGTGTGTGTGTGTGTCTGAGCGTGAGTCTCTGTGTGTACCTGTGTTATATGTGTGTGTGTGTGTGTGGGGGGGGGGGGGGGGGTTTGCACCTTCTCCCTGTGACCGCGTGGGTTTCCCCCGCGTGCTCCAGTTCCCTCCCACATCCCGACGACGTGCGGGGTCGGTGGGTTAATTGGCCCCTCCCCAGCGTGTGGGTGAGGGGTGGAGTCTGGGCGGAGTTGGTGGGCAGGTGAGAGACAAGAAGTTGTGAAGGTGCAGGGAAGGAACGAGAGGGGGATGGCTCTGTTGGGAGCCATGGCCTCATTCTGCATCACAATGTTGCCGGGACTCGAGGGCTTGAGTTATAGGGAGAGGTTGGGCAGGCTGGGACATTATTGCTTGGAGTGTAGGAGACTGAGGGGTGACCTTATAGAGGTGTATAAGATCACAAGGGGCATAGATAGGCCCCAGAGTTGGGAAATCAAGAACTAGAGGGCACAGGTTTAAGGTGAGAGGGGAGAGATTTAACAGGAATCCAAGGGGCAAGTTTTTCACTCAGAGGGTGGTCCGTACATGGAACGAGCTGCCAGAGGAAGTGGTAGAGGCGGGTACAATAACGACATTTAAAAGACATTTGGACAGGTACGTGGGTAGGAATGGTTTCGAGGGATAAGGGCCAAACATGGGCAAACGGGACTGGCTTGGATGGGAATCTTGGTCGGCATGGAAGGAGAGATTGAATAGGTTGTTTTCCCTGGAGCGAAGGAGGCTGTGAGGTGGCATGTTAGCAGTATATAAAATCATGAGAGGCATGATAGGAGTGTCTAAAAATCGAGATTTAATGTGAGAGGCTCAAAGGGGATCTGTGTGGTAAATTCTTCACAGAAGGAATAGTCGGTACCTGGAACGAGTTGCCCAAGGAGGTGGCGGCAGCACATTGACTTCAGGAAAGGGGGGCAGTGTACGTGCACCTCTCCACATCAACGGTGCTGAGGTCGAGAGCGTCGAGAGCTTTGAGTTCCTGGGAGCGAACATCACCAATAGCCTGAACTGGTAGATGCCACGGCCATGAAAGCTCACCAGCACCTCTACTTCCTCAGGAGGCTAAAGAAATTTGGTATGTCCCCTTTGACACTCACCAACTTTTATCGATGCACCACGGCTTGGGACGGCAACTGCTCTGCCCAGTACCGCAAGAAACTGCAGAGAGTTGTGGACACAGCCCAGCGCGTCACGGAAACCAGCCTGCCCTCCACGGACTCTGTCTATGCCTCTCGCTGCCATGGTGAAGCAGCCAGCATAATCAAAGACCCCACCCACCCAGGTCATTCTCTCTTCTCCCCTCTTCCATCAGGTAGAAGATACAGGAGCCTGAGGGCACGTACCACCAGGCTCAAGGACAGCTTCTACCCCACTGTGATAAGACTATTGAATGGTTCCCTTATACGATGAGATGGACTCTTGACCTCACGATCTACCTTGTTGTCACCTTGCACCTTATTGCGCTGCACTTTCTCTGTAGCTGTGACACTTTACTCTGTACTGTTATTGTTTTTACCTGTACTACCTCAATGCACTCTGTACTAACTCAATGTAACTGCACTGTGTAATGAATTGACCTGTACGATCGGTATGCAAGACAAGTTTTTCACTGCACCTCGGTCCAAGTGACAATAATAAACCAATTCCAATACCAACGGGAACAACATTTAAGAGGCATCTGGACAGGTGCCTGAATGAGCAGGGCCCAGAGGAAGAGGGAATTCATGCAGGCATGGGATTGGTCTAGATGGGTGTGACGGTCAGCACTGACGTGATGGGGCAAAGGGCCTGTTTCAATGCTGTATAACTCCATCCCTCTAGCTGGTGGGTGGAGTGGTTGGACGGCTCTGCAAGCTGCTTTATTCATGGCCCGTGAAGCTGAAGGCGCTGCAGGAATGCACCACGGCCGCTCTCTGTTCAAAGGAGGTCTTCAACACCAAATCGAGATGGGGTTCCTCACGGGGGGGGGGGGGGGAGCGGGGGCACTGAGGTGATGGGGGTCGGGGGGGCTGGATGTGAGGCGGGGGGCTGAGGGATGCAGGTCTCTGTGCCCACTGAGACAGCCTGAATCACTCCGCGCTGAGTGAGAAGAGAATTGGGGTGTTCCTGAAGCACATCATTACAGCGGAGTTTGTTTGACTTCAGTAATACAGGAACACTGGACAGGTGCCAGGTAGAGAGAGTGAAATGTTTACTAGGTAATGTTTTCTGTTCGGACCGATTCGGATTGAAGTCACCAATCCCATAACCCCACAGGTTGAATAAACACATGTGACCCCTTATAGACTCAGCACAGGGCAAGGGTCAGGGGGTTAATTGGCCGTTGTAAGTTGTCCCCAGTGTGTGGCGAGGAGTGAGTTAATGGGAAGGATATAACAGGGTGATATATATGCATATTAAAGATATTTATTTATTAGCCACATGTACATCAAAACACACAGTGAAATGCATCTTTTGCATAGAATGTGCTGGGGGCATCCTGCAAGTGCCGCCACGCTTCTGGCGCCAACAAAGCATGCCCACAACTTCCTAAACT
Source organism: Pristis pectinata (assembly GCF_009764475.1). NCBI lineage: Eukaryota > Metazoa > Chordata > Chondrichthyes > Rhinopristiformes > Pristidae > Pristis > Pristis pectinata. The sequence continues at coordinate 9,126,629 of NC_067441.1, forward strand.
GTACGGCTTTGGAATGTGGGAGGAAACCGGAGCACCCGGAGGAAACCCACGCAGTCACAGGGAGAACGTACAAACTCCTTACAGACAGCAACGGGAATTGAACCCGGGTCGCTGGCGCTGTAATAGCGTTGTGCTAACTGCTACACTACCAGGCTGCTAATAGGTGTTCGTGGGGCAGCACGGACTCAGTGGGCCGAAGGGCCTGTTTGTGCGCTGTGTGGCTCTCAGATGGGATGGTTCGGTCTGACAGCGGGGTCGCCCCTGGCTCTGCCCACCCTCCCTCAGCGGGATGTGCTGAGGTCCTGGAGGTCGAGGAGGGTGGGGTGGTGGTGTGGGGGGGATCTGGTAGCTTGAAGAGGAGGGGGGGTGGAGGTGTGGAGGGGGTAGTGGGGGGGGTGGGCTGGCTCCACGTCAAGGTTGGGGGGGAGGTTTACGATGCGGTTAGAGGAGGCCCGTGAGGGGTGTCCACCTGTGAACATCCTGGGGCAACTTCAGTATCTGACTGGAGCAAGGAACATTGCAACTGGACTGTGCACAGGAAGATCACACAGTTCATCTCCAGGGTAACGGCCTCGAGTAATCTGTCGAGGTGATGTTGGCGGAGATCGGCTGGGGTTAGAGTCACAGAGTGACACAGCACAGAAACAGGCCCTTCAGCCCAACTGGTCCATGCTGAACAAGATGCCCATCTGAGCCAGCCCCATTTGCCCACATTTGGCCCATCCCCCTCTAAACCTTTCCTATCCATGTACCTGTCCAAGTGCCTTTTAAATGTTGTCAATGTACCTGCCCTCAACCACTTCCTCTGGCAGCTCGTTCCATATACTGACCACCCTCTGGATGAAAAAGTTGCCCCTCAGGTTCCTATTAAATCTCTCCCCTCTCACCCTAAACCTATGCCCTCTAGTTCTTGATTCCCCAACCCCTGGGAAAAAGACTGTGATCATTCGCCCTATCTATGCCCCTCATGATTTTATACACCTCTATAAGATCGCCTCTCATTCTCCTACGCTCCAGTGAATAAAGTCCCAACCTGCCCAACCTCTCTCCGTAATACATTCCCTTGCATCCCGGCAACATCCTCGTGAATCTCCTCTGTGCTCTTTCCAGCTTAATGGCATCTTTCCTGTAGGAGGGTGACCCAAACTGAACACAATATTCCAAACGCGGCCTCGCTGACGTCTTGTACAACTGTAATATAACGTCCCGACTTCTGTACCCAACGCCCTGACCGATGAAGACCAGTGTGCGAAATGCCTTCTTCGCCACCCTGTCCATCTGCGACGCCGCTCTCGGGGAAACAATGTGGTACCTGGTCTTCTCGGAGAACGGAAGTGAGTGCAGACCGAGGCCGGCGCTACCCTGCCTGTGGGCAGGTCACCAGGTGAATGACATCTTGGAAATAGGCTGAGGAGGCTTGGTAACCCTTGAAGATCAGCCCGAGCTGTGCGGTGGAGACAGCAGGGAACATGCCGGGGGCCCTGTGAGAGCGAGCAGGTTCCATGAGCGATGAACAGGGATCTCCAGGGCAGCCATGATGTCACTGTCTGACTCAAGCAGCTCACTGGCGCAGTTAATGAGCTCAGGCTCTGTGGGATTGGCTTGCTCTCTGTAACACCGTTTGCGTTACTTACAATAAGATGCCGACTCTCTCTGCCTCCAACATTCCTTTCTCCGTGATATCACCGGCTTGTGCCACCTCTTTCTGACTTCCCACTCCCTCTCCGATATTCCCAGCTCTCTCTGATATTGCCTCTCCCTCTCTCCACTCTTAGCAGCGTGGAGGAACAGAGGGATCTTGGGGTCCACGTCCATAGGTCCCTCAAGGTTGCTGCGCAGGTCAGTAGTGTTAAGAAGGCGTATGGAGTGTTGGCCTTCATTAGTCGGGGGATTTGAGTTCAAGAGCCGCGAGGTGATGTTGCAGCTCTATAGAACTCTGGTCAGACCACACTTGGAGTATTGTGTTCAGTTCTGGTCGCCTCATTATAGGAAGGATGTGGAAGCTTTAGAGAGGGTGCAGAGGAGATTTACCAGGAGGCTGCCTGGATTGTAGAGCATGTCTTATGAGGGTAGGTTGAGTGAGCTAGGGCTTTTCTCTTTGGAGAGGAGGAGGATGAGAGGTGACTTGATATTGATACAAGATGATAAGAGGCATAGATTGAGTGGACAGTCAGAGACTTTTCCCCAGGGCGACAATGGCTAACACAAGGGGACATAATTTTAAGGTGATTGGAGGAACGTATGAGGGGGATGTCAGGGGTAAGTTTTTTACACACAGAGTGGTGGGTGCGTGGAACGCACTGCTGGCAGAGGTTGTGGGGGCAGATACATTGGGGACATTTAAGAGACTCTTAGATAGACACATGAATGATAGAAAAATAGGGGGCTATGTGGGAGGGAAGGGTTAGATAGATCTTAGAGCAGGATAAAATGTCGGCACAACATTGTGGGCTGAAGGGCCTGTACTGTGCTGTAGTGTTCTACGTTCTAGCTCTCCCTTCCCTCATTTCCCTTGTCTCAGTCTCTGTTTTCTCTCTCTCTCTCTCTCTCTCTCTCTCCATCGCCCTCTCCTCCATGATTGTATTCCCGCTGCCTTGGGAAAGCAGCTGACATAATCAACTACCCCCTCCCACCCTGGTCATCCTTCTCTTCTCCCCCCTCCCCTCAGGCAGAAGATATTAAAGTTTGAGAACACGTACCATCAGGCTCAAGGTCAGCTTCTATCCCGCTGTTATCAGACTCTCATACGCTAAAAGGTGAATTCTTGACCTCACAATCTACCTCGTCGTGGCTCTTGCACCTTATTGTCTGCCTGCACTGCACTTTCTCTGTAACTGGAACACTCTATGTTCTTTTTTACCACCTCGATGCACTTGTGTACGAATGATCTGTCTGGATGGCACGCAAGCAAAAGCTTCTCGCTGTGACAATGAGAAACCAGTATGCCTGCGCTGGCTTCATGCGGAGCGACAGCGCCAGTCCCATTCTCCTGCGCTCCTCCCACAGCCCCGCTGGTTATTGCCCTCCACTGCCCGTCCAATTCCCTGCCTAAGAGCCCAGTCAGTTCCCAGACAGTCGGGCTGTACGGAGGGGAACAGCCTTTTGGTCCACCGTGCTCATACTAACCATCTGCTGCAGGAACAGCTGGTCGAGCAGTGTCTGTGGGGGGGGGGGGGGGGGGGGGAGGGATTGTCGACAGAGGGCATCCCCCACAGACGCTGCTCGACCAGCTGGGTTCCTCCGGCAGGTTGGGTGTTGCCCCAGGCTCTGCGGTCTCCCGTGTTCTCCGACTGTCCAGTGCCCACCTGCACTAATCAAGCATTCATCTCATTTTATTCTCCCCACATTCCCACCAACTCCCCCCCCCCCCAGACTCTACCCCTCACCCACACATCGGGGGAGGGGAACGATTTGCAGTGGCCGATTAACCCACCGACCCCGCACGTGGTTGGGATGTGGGAGGGAACCGGAACGCCCGGGGGACACCCACAGGGTCACAGGGAGAACGTGCAAACTCCACACACACACGTACACACACACTCTCACAGGCACACACATACACCCACACACACTCACATACACACTCACAGACACACACACACTCACAGACACACACACTCACACACACACACTCACACAGACACACCCCCACACACACACCTACACACACAGACACACACCCACACACACTCACACACACCCCACACTCACACAGGCACACACACACCCACACACACTCACACACACCCCACACTCACACAGGCACACACACACCCACACACACTCACACACACCCCACACTCACACAGGCACACACACACCCCACACACACACACTCACAGACACACGCACACACACTCACAGACACACACACATCCCACACTCACACACACACAATCACAGACACACACACCACACTCACACACACCCACACACACACACTCACTCACACACACACACTCACAGACACACCCACACACACTCTCATTCACACACACAAACTCACAGACACACACACCCACACACACACACTTGCACACACACTCACAGACACACACACATCCCACACTCACACACACACTCACACACAATCACAGACACACACACACACCACACTCACACACACCCACACACACCCACACAAACTCACACACACACACACTCACACACTCACAGACAGACAGACACGCACACTCACAGACACACCCACACACACACACACTCACAGACCCACACACACAGTCACACAGACAACGGCGGAGGTTGGGATTGAACCCGGGTCTCTCCCGCTGTGAGGCAGCGGCTCTGCTCGCTGCACCACCTTGTGGCCAGACTGCCTCACTGCAATTCTCTGCAGAAAGAAGGATTGCCTCTTGTACCTATCCCATAGTCCTTGAACCGTCCACTGATGGGAACAGTTTCTCCCCATCTCCCCTGTCTAAACCAGTCCCGATCTTGTCCCAACCCTCTGCTCCAGCGACCTGCATCTCCCCGTTGCCAGTCAGTGCAACCACCCCCCCCCCCCTCCCAACCCCACCTCGGCCTCCCCCACTGCCGGCAGAATTCCAAGCGTAAACTGGAGGAACAGCTCCTCATTTTCCGTCTTGGAACCTCGCAGCCTCACGGCACGAGCATTGGATTCTCCCACTTTAGGTAATCCCCACCCCCCTTCCCCACAACCCTCGCCCCCCCCCCCCCCACCCTATGCCTTGCCTCTTCCCTCTCCGAGCCTCTTTTTTTCTACCTTTTTCTCCTTTCTCTCCTTACCTCTGACCCCTCCCCCAGTGGACCTGCTCTCCCCTCCTCCCCCGCACCCGCCCATCACCATCTCTTACCTGCATCTACCTCTCACCACCCTGTGCCCACCCCACCTCCCCTCTTCTGTCCACCTATCACTGCTCTGCTTTTCTATGTATCGGGCTTCCCTTTCTCCTATCTTCAATCCCGACCCCGAAACGTTGACCGTCTGCTTTTTCTCCACGGATGCTGCCCGGCCTGCTGAGTCCCTCCAGCATCGTCGTGTTTTTCATCTGGATTTCGGCATCTGTGGTCCTTGGTATCTCCTCTCAACCTTCTCCGCTCCAAGGAGAATGACCCCATCTTCTCCAGTCCAACCCTGGAGCTGAAAACTTCCCTCACCCTGGAGCCTTCCACTCGGAAGATGTCGGGGCACTGGAACCCCGGCCCTCTCCACAGAGTGAAGCCGATCAGCTCACAGGAGGAGTCAGGATTCCTGGGTCAACCAGCCACAGGTGTGAAACCGTCGCTCGGACAGCAGGAGGAACCCAGCGGGTCGGGCGGCATCCGCGGAGGCAGGGGGACGGTCAGCCATTCCGTGTGGGCACCCCCTCCCCCCCCTCCCCCCCCCCCCAATCGTCAACCACCCCCCCACCCTCTGCTTCCACAGATGCTGCCTGACCCGCTGAGTTCCTCCAGCGGTCTGTTGCTTGCTCCAGATTCCAGTGTCCGCTGTCTCCCGTGGAAGCGCGAAGCGGTGGGAGGAGGTGGGGAAAAGGCAGGCAGAGGAGGAACACGATGGGCCGAATGGCCTGTACTTGCCCCCCCCCAAACCCTCGGGAGCTGCATACCTGGAAGACCTCGGCGATCTTTGGTCCCTCCAAGAAGAGGCGAGTGTTGAGACACTCCACAGGCCCAAACTGAGCGGTGAAGTCCTTGTACTCGTCGAAGACCTTGGGGTACATGGCGGCGGACATCACATCCTCAGGCGTGATCTCGTCCTCATGCCGCAGTCGGAGATCCTTCTCCAGGTTCTCAAAGTCCAGGGGCGGGAGAGAGGCCCCCGGCCGGCCCTCAATCCGAGGCAGATCCTTCAGCACCTGTCGGGGTGAAAACCAGAGGCTGTTGATGCTCAGAGACCTGCAGACGCTTGCGACCCCGAGACAAAATCAGGGCACGCTGGAAACACTCAGCGGGTCAGGCAGCATCTGTGGAGGGGAATGGACAGTCGGCTGGACAGTCTCGACCCGGAACGTTGACTGTCCATTTCCCTCCATGGGTGACACAGTTATTTCACCCTTCTCTACCTGTTCCACAGTAATAGAGTCAACTTACCAGTGAATCCGGTGAGATTAGAGGGAGTGGGAAATATACAGGCACTCCGGACCCTGGTTCAAAGTGCACACCCACCCCACATTCCTGACTCCTGGTGTTCCCGATCCCACACCTGGCTCCCGATCACACACTTGGCTCACAGCCCGGACCCCTCCCCAGCCAGAGGGCGAGGCAGGTACAAGAGCATCACTGAAGAAGCACTTGGATAGATACATGGAGGGGCGGGGCTTGGAGGGAAATGGGCCGAACACAGGAAATTGGGACCAGCTGGGTGGGCACCGTGGCCAGCATGGACTGGTTGGGCCGAAGGGCCTGTCTCCGTGCTGTACGGCTCAATAACTCTAGGACTCTTAACTACAGCCCCCCATTCCCGGCAACATCCTGCACCAAATGGGACTGGCTTGGATGGGAATCTTGGCCGGCATGGACCGGTTGGGCCAAAGGGCCTGTTTCCGTGCTGCATCACCCTATGACTCTGAGATACCGTGACACGTCTCTGGAAAACGCTGGGAGAGGAGCAACGCCTCCCGGTGCTCGTGGGTTCGTGGCCCACATGCCACAGGGAGCCTCCTTCTGGTTCACACCATGGCAGGAAGGGCTTTCCCAGGAGGCAGGGCCAGCAGCCCTACAGTGAAACAGCGGCCCGAGCTAATTCCAGAAACAGAGAGCAATGAATAATCCAGGAGAAACTTCACCTGGGAGCTGGGGTAAAACTGGCCAGAGCAAGCAATGTTATCCCTAAAGACTCTCCCTTGAATGGAATGACTGCATCATCAGAAGATTAGCTCCTGGCAGGTTTAAATACCACTAAACTTCACATCCATAAATGTGCCTCGTTTAAAATTAAACCTTAATGGATCTGATTAAATGATTTTCCACCCAAATTGAATCTATGTGAATAACTAATTAGGTGGTAATGGATTCAAGGCTGCTAAAGTAGCTTTCTAACATGGTTAAACGTGTGTATTAATAGTCGGATTGAATGTGGGATAAATGGATTGCCTTTCTCCTGGGAGGATGGAATCTCACAGTGAGGGAAAAGTTCGGAGTGCTGCAGGGTGAAGACAATCAGACCGGCTGTTTCAAACAACCGGCGAGGAAGACGGCCACTCAGTCCGTCTGAGTTCACCTAGCCCAAGAGAGGATCGGTGGCAAACCGTGATTCGGGATTTCCAGTCCCCCAACCCTTCTGTTTGGGAATTCCATGTGCGTGTGTGTGAAGACCTTGTTAATATCGCTGTGTTTGACAGTCCTGCTGATTTTTAACGCACGTTTAATTTGCTGTAAATTGCAACTCCTAATTATCTTCTCCAGATAGAGAACTCTGCTTCAGTAACAGGCTGGGCTGACAACTGCAGTCACATCAAATTAAGCTGCTGAGACACCGAGATTTGATTCTTCAGTGTGTGTCTATACGTGGGCACGCATGGACGACATGTGTCCCTGAGCGTGTACAGTACTGAGAGACAGAGTTACCTGTGTGAATGAAAATGTTTGTGATCACGTGTACATGTGTCTATGTCATTGCGTTTGAACACCCGTGCATGTGTACAGATCAATAACTGCAAATCTAGCAGTCTGATTGGATGAATGCATGTCTGTTTAAATGAACTGCATGTGTGTGGGTTCATGTATGAACAGTACAATGAACACATGTGTGCATGAACCAGTTAGCGTGATGCTATTACAGCGCCAGTGACCCGGGTTCAATTCCGGCCGCTGTCTGTGAGGAGTTTGTACGTTCTCCCCGTGTCTGCGTAGGTTTCCTCCGGGTGCTCCGGTTTCCCCCCACATTCCAAAGACGTACGGGTTAGGAAGTTGTGGGCGTGCTATGTTGGCACTGGAAGCGTGGCGACACTTGCGGGCTGCCCCCAGAATCTACACAATGTGGGAGGATGCTGGAGCACCCGGAGGAAACGCAAATAAGATGCACTTCACTGTGTGTTTCGATGTACATGCGACTAATAAAGATATCCTGTCTTATCTTATATGTGATCCAGGCAGTGTTATCAGAAGTGAACTCCACTCAACACCTCCCTCTGCAACTGGTTCTTCGACTTCCTGACCAACAGACCGCAGTCAGTGAGGACAGGCAGCAATACCTCCGGCGCGATTAACCTCAACACTGGTGCCCCACAAGGCTGCGTCCTCAGCCCTCTACTCTACTCCCTATACACTCACGCCTCCATGGCTAGAGCCTGTTCTAACTCCAAGTACAAGTTTGCAGATGACTCCACCGTAGTGGGCCGGATCTCAAACAGCAATGAGTCGGAGTACAGGAAGGAGATAGAGAGCTTAGTGACATGGTGTGATGACAACAACCTTTCCCTCAATGTCAGCAAAACAAAAGAGCTGGTCATTGACGTCAGGAAGGGGGGCGGTGTACATGCACCTGTCTACATCAATGGTGCTGAGGTCGAGAGGGTTGAGAGCTTCAAGTTCCTCGGAGTGAACATCACCAACAGCCTGTCCTGGTCCAACCACGTGATGCCACGGCCAAGAAAGTACATCAGCACCTCTACTTCCTCAGGTGGCTAAAGCATGTCCCCATCGACCCTCACCAATTTTTATAGATGCACCATAGAAAGCATCCTATCCGGATGCATCACGGCTTGGTACGGCAACTGCTCTGCCCAGGACCGCAAGAAGCTGCACAGAGTTGCAGACACAGCCCAGCATATCACGGAAACTGTAATGTGCTGAGTTGTGTCCTCCATGGACTCTGTCTACGCTTCCCACTGCCTCGGTAAAGCAGCCGACATGATCATAGACCCCACCCATTCTCTCTTCTCCCCTCTCCCATTGGGCAGAAGATACAAAAGCCTGAAAGCACGTACCACCAGGCTCAAGGACAGCTTCTATCCCACTGTTATAAGACTATTGAACGGTTCTCTAGTATGATAAGATGGACTCTTGACCTCACAATCTACCTCATTATGACCTTGCACCTTATTGTCTGCTTGCACTGCACTTTCTCTGTAGCTGTGACTCTGTATTCTATTATTGTTTTTTCTCTGTACTACCTCAATGCACCGTGTAATGAATTGACCTGTACGATCGGTACGCAAGACAAGTTTTTCACTGTACCTCGGTACAAGTGACAATGATAAACCAATCAGTTGCAAATGTGGGCAGAGAAATGGCAGATGAAGTTTAACCCGGATAAATGTGAAGTGTTACACCTTGGTAGGACTAATGTCAAGAGGCAGTACCCTCTTAATGGCAAGACCCTTAACAGTGTAGAAGAGCAGAGAGACCTTGGGGTGCAAGTCCATGATTCATTGAAAGTGGCTACACAGGTAGACGGGGTGGTTAAGAAGGCTTATGGAATGCTTGCATTTATTAATCGGGGTATTGAGTACAGGAGTCAAGAAGTTCTGATGCATCTCTATAGAACTCTGGAGAGGCCGCATTTAGAGTATTGCGTGCAATTCTGGTCACCTCACTACAGGAAGGATGTCAAGGCTTTAGAGAGGGTGCAGAGGAGATTTACCAGGATGCTGCCTGGATTAGAGGGCATGTGCTATCAGGAGAGGCTGGACAAACTTGGGCTCTTTTCTCTGGAGCGGCAGAGGCTGAGGGGTGATCTGTTGGAAGTGTATAAAATTATGAGGGGCATAGATAGGGTGGACAAGCAATATCTTTTTCCCATAATTGAGCGATCCAATACCAGAGGGCATGCATCTAAGGTGAGAGGGGGTAGGTTCAGAACAGACATGAGGGATAGGTTTTTTACTGAGAGAGTGGTGGGTGCCTGGAATGCGTTGCCTGATAGGGTGGTGGAGGCAAATTCATTGGGGGCTTTTAAGAGGGGCTTGGATGGGCAGAGATGAGAGGAAAATGGAGGGAAATGGGCATTTGGTAGGTAGGAGGGATTAGCTATGTCAGCACAACATTGTGGGCTGAAGGGCCTGTTCTGTGCTGTACTGTTCTATGTTCTATGTTCTAATTCCAATCCCATAATAAGTCCGAAGATGTAGCTGCTGTGTTTGTTTGCTGAGTGTCCCAGACATCCCATCAGCCAGTGGAATGAGTGGCTCCCTCTCCCTCCGGAACACCCCAAAAGCAATTCACGGCAAGCAAAGTGCTTCTGGGGAGGAGTCACTGCGGTGACGGAGGCGTGTGTGCACAGGAAGATCCCACAGACAGTGATGACATGACTTTAATTATTGGCCATGGAGACGGGGATAACTCCCCTGCGCACCCACAGCTGAGTGCCATGGCATCTGTTACCTGTACCCCGGGAGAGGCCGAACACCGAAGACCAGCACCTCTGACCGTCCTTTCACCACCCACGGCGGGGGTAAACTGGTAACCTGGTTTATCGTTGTCGCATGTACCGAGGTACAGTGAAAAACTTTGTTTTGCATGCCGTCCACACAGATCATTTCAGTACACAGCGCATCAAGGTAGTACGAGGGAAAACAATACAGAACGCAGAATAAAGTGGGCAGAAAACACAAAGAGGGGACAAGGAACACAGAGAGGGCAGAGAACACAGAGGGTGGAGAACACAGAGAAGGCAGGGAACACAGAGGGCAGGTAAAACAGAGAGGGCAGGGAACACAGAGGGGACAGAGAACACAGAGGGCAGGGAACACAGAGGGGACAGAACACAGAGGGCAGGGAACACAGAGAGGACAGGGAACACAGAGGGCAGGGAACACAGAGAGGGCAGAGAACACAGAGGGCGGAGAACACAGAGAGGGCAGGGAACACAGAGGGCAGGTAAAACAGAGAGGGTAGGGAACACAGAGGGGATAGAGAACACAGAGGGCAGGGAACACAGAGGGGACAGAGAACACAGAGGGCAGGGAACACAGAGAGGGCAGAGAACACAGAGAGGGCAGAGAACAGGGGGGTAGAGAACAGAGGGGGCAGGGAACACAGAGAGAGCAGGGAACACAGAGGGGGCAAAGGGCAGGGAAGGGCACTAGTAAACGAGCTGTGCTTTGCAGCCCTGTACAGATTCAGCAGCTAATTTGGGAAACCGTGAATTCTGGGGTCCGGTCTGAGCCATCCACTCACCCCTGGGATCCCAACCCAATCGCTCCTTAAATCTTTCTGGAGCTATTCCCTTGTGCAGAAGGCGGAACGGATAAGTGCTTGTTAAAATCTACGATTAAACAGCATGTCTGTGACAGGAGCTTGAGCTGGTCCACTTGATGCAGGGCGCGGTCTCCTGCACCAAGGGATTGATGTGATCGACCCAGGAAGGAAATATGGGGTGGTTCATTTTGTTCACATTAGCACTCAATGTAAATGACCCTTTAAATAAAAAATTAACTGCACGTATCGCAGTTTAACTGATGGGAGGTGTTTGAGTCTGAACGTATTGGGTTAGAATCCAATAACAGTCTCAGTAATTAATACCAGGCCTGGTTCAACTGCACTTCAATTGGAGACTGGGTTCTCTGCACACGTTAATTCAAATCACCTTGGATCATCGAACTGATGACAGCTCCTAGCAGACCAGTCCTGCCAGTCCCATGTCTGAGTGTTGTCCAGGTCTCGCTGGGCGCAGCCACGGGCTGCTTCGTCGTCTGAGGAGCTGTGGACGGAACTGACCGTTGTGGAATGGTCAGTGACCATCCCCACGCCGGACCTTACGATGGGAGGAAGGTCACTGATGAAGCAGCTGAAGGTGGTTGGGCCCAGGACACTGCCCTGAGGAACTCCTGCAGTGATGTCCCGGCACTGGGATTACTGACCTCCAACACCCACCTTCCTGACTCCAGCCACTGGAGTGGATCCCCCCACCCCCCAGCAAGAAGATGCAGGGATAGGTACAGGGAGGGGCAGGACATGGAGAGGCAGAGACAGAGAGAGGGACAGAGGACGGGGCAGAGAGGGGCAGGGGAGGGGCAGAGAGAGAGGAAGGCAGAGACAGGGGCAGAGAGGGCAAGGACAAGGAGAGGCAGGGACAGGGAGAGGGGAAAAGAGGGGCAGGGGACAGGCAGAGAGGATGGCAGAGGTGGGCAGAGAGGGGCAAGGACGAGGAGAGAGGCAGGACAGAGAGAGAGGATGCTGAGCCGCTGCTGGGGTTTGTAGACGGGGGGTGGGGGGCGCAGGGGTCAGCCCTGGGAGGGGCCTGAACGCAAGGTGTCCTTGTGGAGCGGTGCTGAGGGCGGGGCCTCACCTTGGTGCGGAAGGGCTCGGGGAACCCCCCGTGGGGAATCCCGATGTACCCCTGCAGGAACTCCACCACCGACTGGGGGAAGGACAGCTCCTCGGCGTCAGCCTCCACGTCCTCTCGGCTGAGGTTGTTCTGCACCATGAACTGGGCTAGGTCGCCCACGATCTTCGAGGAAGGGGTCACCTGTCCGCAGAGGAACAATGGGGAAGGGGGAGGGTGGAGGAGGGAGAGACGTCAGCCGGCAGGAAGGAAGCCGAGACCCGCCGCGTGCTTAATGGCCGCCCTCCGCATACCCCCGGCCCAAACCCACGCACCCCTCTACCGCAGACTCCCTGGCCCAATCCTACCCATCCCTCCACCCCACTACCCCCTGGTCCAATCCCACATAGCCCCATCTCACCCCCCACACTCCCTGGTCCAATCCCACCCACACTCCCTGGTCCAATCATTGATTATCAGCCAGACTCCAGCTCCTTCTTTCTCCCTGGGGCTTCAGCAAAAAGGAGCTGGAGTCTGGCTGATAATCAATGAGGTTCAGCTCACAAAGTTCTCAGCCTCAGCTCCACTTGCCAACCTGTTCTGCTCCACCCTTGACTCCCCTCGGGTCGACAGGATCGTCTCCCCGGTTCTCTAGAGGAGAGGATTCCAACGTCTCAGCATCCATGAGGGAGGAGAGTTCCCCGTAAGTGGGTGAGTCCGTATCCGGAGATCCTGGCCCCGAGTTCTCGACGAGGCCCCAGGTCTGAGCAGAATAGACTTGACCACCGAGCTTTTCGGAATGGGGTGGGGGTGGCGATGGGGGTTGGGGGTGGGATTGGGGTGGGGGTTGGGATGGGGGTTGGGTGGGGATGGGGGTTGGGGTGGGGGTGGGTGTGGGATGGGGACAGGGTTGGGGTGGGGGTGTGGTGGGGACGATGGGTTGGGGTGGGGATGGGGGTTGGGGTGGGGATGGTGGGGCTGGGGGTGGGTGGGGATGGTGGTTGGGGTGGGGGTGGGGTGGGGATGGAGGTTGGGGTGGGATTGGGGTGGGGGTTGGGGTGGGGGTGGGTGTGGGATGGGGACAGGGTTGGGGTGGGGGCGTGGTGGGGACGATGGGTTGGGGTGGGGATGGGGGTTGGGGTGGGGATGGTGGGGCTGGGGGTGGGTGGGGATGGTGGTTGGGGTGGGAATGGGGGTTGGGGTGGGGACGGCGGGGAGGGGGGTTGTTGTCCATGGGATCCCAAGGACGAAGCTCTGGACCCAATGGGCAGAGAGCCCGGGCGGACCAGTTGACAACAAGGGTTGGCAGCTCCACCTGCACCTATGAGGTACGCTCTTGTCCCATTGGTTGCTGCACCACCCAATCCCGCGGCGCTGCTGCTTTCCGGCAGCCAATAAGAAAGCGGCGATGATTCGTCACCTGCCAAGGGAGGTGGATGTGGTTGGGGGTGGGGCATGGCGGTGGGGAGGGGTGGGGGAGTGGAGGGCGGTGGTGGGGTGGGGGGAGGTGGGGGGATGGATGGGGTGTAGTGGGGGTGGATGTTGGGAGGGTGGGGGTTGGGAGTGGGGTGGTAGTGTTGGGGGTGTGGGGGGTGGGGGGCAGGGGATGGGGTGGGAGGTGTGGGGGGTGTGGATGGGGGTAGGGGGTACGGGGTGAGAGGGGATGGGGGTGTGGATGGGGCTGTGTGGGAGGGTGGGGTGGGGGTTGGGAGGGGGTGGGGGTGTGGATGGTGGGGGGCGGTGGGTGGGTCGGTCAGTGGGGATCTCCTGGTCAGTCTGCTCCTGTGCCCTGGCCAAGGCGGGCAGTCGAGGGTTCAGCCCAGGCTGATTGCCCCCCCCCCCCCCCCCCCCCTTCCAGGGTTACCTCCCGTGCCCGTGTGCCCCTGGAGAAGGAGCAGGCGGTATCCACGGGAACAATGGGGGGGCTTCCGGGACCAGTGGGTGCCTCGGGGGCCGGATAGAGATGATCGTATTGTAATTGGAAGCTATTGACTGTAAATAGCACGCATCGTGGAATATTGCGGTACTGTACCCATGTGATGTCGTTATCACTGAATAAACCTCCTCTGGAACAGGGAAGGGAAATGGCTGCAGATAAGCAGCCTCTCCTTTCAGACGAACAAAGACTGGAGTCACAAACAGTCCCAACATACCGGGAGCTTGGGTTCGAACTCAGCATGGCCTCCTCTGCCCTCACCTTTATCAAATCTCCAAGCAGTTGGTTGGCTTCAGTGTAAGCCTTCTTCACAGCCTTGAACCTGTTGCCCAGGCCCATGCTGTAGGCCTGGAAGTGGAGGTTGGTGTACTGACCGCCGGGTATCTCGTTCTCGTAGATGTCCGAGTTGCCGGACTTCATGGTGGCCGTACAGTCGAACTGAGCGTACAGTTGCCGGGTCATCTCCCAGTATTCGCTGTAGTCACTGACGTTCTCCAGGTTGATGCCTGTGGTGAAGAGCAGGGTGGCAGTTAGCTCAGTACTGGGCACCGGGGACTCTATATCAGCCTGGAAAACCATGTCCCGTCAGTCCCATTCCCGGCTCTTTCTCCACAGCCCTGGAAATCACTTCCCGTCCAATTCCCTTTTAAAGGCGCTGTACTCTTGAAAGTATCCTGACTGGTTGCATCACGGTCTGGGACGGCAATTCAAATGCGCAGGAATGTAAGAAGCTGCAGATGGTAGTGGACTCAGCCCAATACATCGCGGGCACATCCCTCCCCGCCATTGGGAGTATCTACAGGAGGCGCTGCCTCAAGAAGGCGACATCCATCATCAAAGATCCCCACCATCTGGGCTGTGCCATCTTCTCGCAGCTCCCATCGGGCAGGAGGTACAGAAGCCTGAAGTCCCACACCACCAGGTTCAGGAACAGCGACTTCCCTTCAACCATTCGGTTCTTGAACCAACTGTCACAACCCTAATCACCACCTCAGTACAGCAACACTGGGACCACTTTGCACTAAAATGGGCTTTGTTTTTTGTTTGTTCTAAATGTGTTCTTGTTAAAATTGTTTAATTTATGTTTATGCTTTTCTTGTGAATGCTGCTTATCTGACGCTCTGTGCCTGTGATGCTGCTGCAAGTAAGTTTTTCATTGTACCTGTGCACACGTGGACTTGTGTGTGTGACAATAAACTCTATTTTGACTTTGAATTTGCTCAGACCACACCTGGAATGTCGTGAGCAACTTTGGGCCCCTTATCTAAGTAAGGATGTGCTGACCCTGGAGAGGGTCCAGAGGAGGTTCACAAGAACGATCCCGGGAATGAAAGGGTTAACGTATGAGGAGTGTTTGATGCCTCTGGTCCTGTACTCAATGGAGTTCAGAAGGATGGGGGTGGGGTGGGATTTCCCTGAAACCTACTGGATACTGAAAGGCCTGGATAGAGTGGACGTGGAGAGGATGTTTCCATCAGTGGGAGAGTCCAGGATCCAAGGGCACAGCCTCAGAATGAAGGGACGTCCCTTTAGGACTGAGATGAGGAGGAATTTCTTCAGCCAGAGGGTGGTGAATCTGTTGCCACAGACAGCTGTGGAGGCCAAGTCATATTTCAGGCAGAGATTGATAGGTTCTGGATTGGTAAGGGGGTTAGGGGTTACAGGGAGAATGGGGTTGAAAAATTCAGCCAGGATTGAATGGCAGAGCACACTCGATGGGCTGAATGGCCTAATTCTGCTCCTATATCTTATGGTCTTAAAACCCTGATTGACCTTGTCTCCACTGCTCACAGACGGCGAGATCATCAGCTTCTCTGTGCAAGAGATGTTTCCCACACATCCCATTTTGTACCTTTTGCCCAAACTCTAAATCTCTGCCCCACGGTCCTTTGATCATGGAGTCTGCCTCCCCTCGTTTACCAGTCCTGATCTTGTCCACCTCCATCAAACCTCCTCTTAACCTTCCCCGCCCCAAGGAGAACAACCCCAGCTTCTCCATTCCAACTCTGGAGCTGAAACTCCCCCCATTCCCAGAACCGTTCCAGGAAATCCCTCCCACACCTTCCCTGGGACCTTCACGTCCTTTCTAAGGTTTCGGGACTGAGTTTGTATCCCTCAGAACAAGAGTTTTGATGAAGCAGTTTAAACTCATGAAGGGTTTCAATGAAGGAAATGATAAGATGATGGCACTTGGGTCAGTAACCACAGAGGGACTCAACAACAGCCAAAGAACCGGCAAGGTAGGGAGGATGCGGTGATGTGACTTTTGTGGTTTGCAGTGATCTTCTTTGATCTGAGAGGACGGTGGAAGCAAATTCCACAGGAACTTTCAGAGGATGTTGTTTGAACACTTAAAAAAGAATTATGAAGCCATGGGGGAAAAGGGGTATGGTGTTAATTAGAGAGCTCTTTCAAAGAATTATAAATCAAATGACCTCCTTCTGTGCTGTGTGAAGCTATGATGCTAACCTTTCAAACAGTGGATGGTTTAGTGAATGTGGTTCAGGAGTGGAGCAATATGTTTCCTATTCCAAACCTGATTAAGAATAGATTAGAAAATCATTAAATGGTCCCTCTGCCACCATATACTTTTTATCCCTAACGCCGAGAAGTTAATTAAAACAGCCATAAAACATTGCAATAGTGGGTATAATGAAGAGTTTGATGTATACCCATGACTTTGAAATCTTAAGTCCCACAGCACCAGGTTCAACAACAGCTACCTCCTGTTTTGAACCAACCTGGACAATCCTGATCACTACCTCAGTATAGCAACACTATGACCTCTTTGCACTACAATGGACTTTGTTTCTGTTCTAAATTGTGTTCTCTCTTGTATAATTTTATATAATTTATGTTTAATTTGTGCTTTTTCTTGTGAATGTTGTATCTCTGATGCTCTGTGCCTGTGATGCTGCTGCAAGTAAGTTTTTCATTGCACCTGTGCACACATGGACTTGTGCATCTGACAATAAACTCGACTTTGACTTTGATGCCAAGTCCCTGTGAATCAATTAAATGTTCACTGGCTCAAGTATTCTGCAGACCGATCAAAGACACTTTGCCACAATCCACGTCCTTCACGTCAACACCAAATATTGCCTCATTCCTGAGCAAGGCCACGGGAGAGTGGTTACATTTGAAGCAGTTTACTCATCACTCATAGCTCTTGGAAAAACTGTTGTTCTACTCTGACAAGCTCCAAACATGTCGCTTTGATCCAAACTGGACTCGGAATCTTATGAATAGGTCCCCTGCAGCCACACTATAAATTATTGATAACAGTGCATTATCTCAAATTTATACATTGTATGGAGATTGTAAAAAGAAATGCTCGATATATATTGCAACAAATTTCTTCCATTGAACAACCTGCATTCATGTGGCCCTTTCCATTCATGGTTATAGAGTAATACAGCATGGAAACAGGCCCTTCGGCCCACCGTGTTCATTCTGACCACCAAGCACCCAAATACACTCACCCAATACTAACCCGATTTTATTCTCCCCATATTCCACATAGGATTTGCATTTTGGGAAGTCAAACCAGGGTAGGGCCTTCATAGTGAACAGTAGGGCCCTGGGGAGTGTTGTAGAACAGAGGGACCTAGGGGTACAGGTACATGGTCCCCTGAAAGTGGTAGACAGCGTGGTGAAGAAGGCGTTTGGCACGCTGGCCTTCGTCAGCCAGGGCACTGAGTACAGAAGTTGGGATGATGCAGTTGTACAAGACGTTGGTGAGGCCGCACTTGGAGTACTGTGTTCAGTTTTGGTCACCCTGTTATAGGAAAGTTGCCATTAATCTGGAAAGAGTGCAGGATGTTACCAGGACTTGAGGGACTGGGTTAAAGGCTAGGAACTTGTTCCTTGGAGTGTAGTAGACTGAGGGGGTGATCTTATAGTGGTGGATAAAATCATGAGGGGTGTAGACAGGGTGAATGCGCACAGTCTTCTTCCCAGGGTTTGGACAGGTACACGGATAGGAAAGGTTTAGAGGGATATGGGTCAAATGTGGGCAAATGGGACTGGCTTAGATGGGAACCTTGGTCGGCATGGACCAGTTGGGCCGAAGGGTCTGTCTGCGTGCTGTCCGACTCTTGTTACGATCAACCCCTCTAGATTCCATCACTCCCCCACACACGAGGGCCCATTCACAGCGGCCGATTAACTCGCCGACCCCACATGTTGTTGGAATGTGGGAGGGAACCGGAGCACTCGGGGGAATCCCACGCGGTCACAGGGAGAACATGAAACACACACACACACACACACACACACACACACACACACACACACACACACACACACACACACACACACACACACACACACAGCGCCGGAGGTCGGGATCGAACCTGGGTCTCTGGAGCTGTGAGGCAGCGGCTCTACCCACTGCACCACTGAGTCACCCCAACATAGTGAAACATCCCAATCATCTTCTCAGGAGAATTAGTAAGAAAACTTGGTCGAGAAATGGGGAGATTACAGAGGAGGAAAGTGGGAGTAAGACCATGGAGAGATTTGAAAAGCATCTTAAGATTGAGGCACTACTTAACCAGAATGGGAAACAGACAGCAGAAGTTCAAATGAGCTAGTTAACCAGCATGAAATTATTGACGTTCTGCTTCGAAGCCCTGCATCAGGTCAAGCCCTGATGTTGTGTTTCAACCCGAAATGTGGACAATTTCTCTTCCCCCACAGATGCTGCTCGACCTGCTGGGTTCCTCCAATGGATCGCTTGTTGTTCCAGATTCCAGCGTCTGCAGTCTCTTGGGTCTCTGCGGCTTGGAGGGATATGTGGACAAGTGGGACCAGCTCAGATGGGCACCTTGGTCAACATGGACAAGTTGGGCCGAAGGGCCTGGTTCCGTGTTGTGTAAATCTACGACTCGATGAGAGGTTGGGATCGTGAAGGGGGAACACGAGCAGGGATACGGGGAAGGAGCAGGAGAGGATCTAATTGTTTCAAATTGCCAGTAGAGTTTTAATGGGCCGAATGGCCACCTTCTGGCCTGTGGGATTCTCAGGTTCTAATTTTTGACAAAAAGGCTGCTTGACTTCCTTTCTGGACAACTGAAAATCCTCGTGAAGTTTCACAGAACGCGTCTGATTCAGTGAGCGCTGATTCACATGCGAGGCAGGATCTGTCACTTCATGTAACCAGCCGCGCCAAGTCTGACTGAGCAGCTGACAGGCTAACGACATCCTCGGAGACTAGACACGCCACAGTGGCCAAACATGATTGGAATATGCTATTGTTCATTTCCCAACATTTGCCTGCTGCTAACTCTCAGTAAAGAGGCAGTGTCAGTACGGATGAGTTGCCTAGCAACAGGGATGAACAACCGAGTTCTCCGCAGTCAGGTTTTCCACACAGAGGTTGACTGGAAGTCGGTAACCAGTGGTGTACCACAGGGATCGGTGCTGGGGACCTTGTCAAATATATATTAATGACTCGGACAAGATAAGGTCGTCTGATCGGTAAGTCCACAGATGACGTAAAAATTGGTGGACTGAAGAACGTTGTTTAAGGAGCAGCTGAGAAGTTGTCCTCAGGGAAGGGAGATATGTGGTGAGCTTCCTGCAGGAAACCCGGACCATCACTGCTCTGTGCGCAAAGCATTCCACGTGAACCTTCCGCCCAAGATTTTACACCTGTGTCTCCCGGTCCCTGACCCATCCACCAATGGGAGCAGCCTCCCTCTGCCTCCCCTGTCTAAACCAGTCCTGATCTTGTTGCAAACCTCCTCTCAACCTTCCCTGCCCCAAGGAGAACGACACAAGCTTCTCCATCAAATCCTGGAGCTGAAATCCCTCATCCCCTAGAACCCACAGGATACAGATCAGTTGGAAATTTGGACAGAACGGTGAACGTTGGAATGTAATCCAGGCAAATGTGAGGTAGTGCACTTTGGGAGGTCAAATTCTAGTAGGACATTTAGAGTAAATAAGCAACTTTGACGTGCAGAGAGACCTTGGGGCACAAGTCCATAGCTCCCTGACAGTGGTGACATATGTGGACAGGGTGGTGAAGAAGGCGTTTGGAACGCCAGGTCGGCTGGGAGGAGGGTTGTTTGAAGTCCAAGGCTTGAATGAGGCCTCAGCAGCCACGGGCTAACCCAACAGAAGGGGCCCTGCCCCAGCCAAAGATCCAACGCAGGGGAATGGCCTTCATAGGCCGAGGCCTTGAGCCTAAGAGTTGGGACAACACATCGCAGCTGTGGAAAACGTTGGTTCGACCGCACTTGGAGAACCGTGACTGGTTCTGGTCACTGCACTACGGGAGGGATGTGGTAGCAACAGAGAGAGTGCTGAAGAGACTCACCAGGAGGTTGCCTGGAATGGACGGCTGTGGTTAAAGGCACGGTAGCGTATCGGTTAGCGTAACGCTTTACAGCGCCGGCGATCCGGGTTCAAATCCGGCCACTATCTGTAAGGAGTTTGTATGTTCTCCCCGTGTTTGCGTGGGTGCTCCGGTTTCCTCCCACATTCCAAAAAAGACGTACAGGTTAGGAAGTTGTGGGCGTGCTATGTTGGCGCCGGAAGCGTGGCGACACTTGCGGGCTGCCCCCAGAACACTCTACGTAAAGATGAATTTCACTGTGTGTTTGATGTACATGTGACTAATAAGAAATCTTATCTTACAAGGCGAGATTGGGTAGGTTGGGTTGTTCCCACTGTAACGTAAGAGACTGAGGTTTATAAAATCATGAGGGGCGTAATTCGCCTCTCCATCTACCCATCCAAGTGCTTCTTAAATGATACCGTTGTACCTGCCTCAACCATTTCCTCTGGAAAGTTGGAAATTTGGGCAGAGAAATGGCAAATGGAGGTTAATCTGGACAAGCGTGAGGTGTTGTATTTTGGGAGGTCAAATGTAAGAAGAAAGTATTTAGTAAATGACAGGGACCTTTAGTAGCATTGACGCACAGGGGGATCTTGTGGTACAAATCCACAGCTCCCTGAAAATGGCAACACAAGTGGATAGGGTGGTAAAGAAGGCGTGCAGCATGCTTGCCTTCATCTGTCGGGGTGTTGAGTATAGAAGTTGGGAGGTTACGTTGCAGCTGTATAAAATATTGGTCAGGTCACTTTTGAAATATTGTGTGCTCCATTACAGGAAGGGTGTGGGGGCTTTGGAGAGGGTGCAGAAGAAGTTCACCAGGATGCTGCCTGGATTGGAGAGTGTACCATAGAACCATACAGCACAAAACAGGCCCTTCGGCCCACCATGGTTGTGCCGTCCGTCAAACCACCCTCACACTACCTAACCCCTTCCTCCCGCATATCCCCCCATCCCACATTCCTCCATATGCCTATCCAACAAGCTCTTGAACCTGTCCAATGTATCTGCCTCCACCACCACCCCAGGCAGTGCATTCCATGCACCAACCACTCTCTGGGTGAAAAACCTCCCCCTGACATCTCCCCTGAACCTCCCACCCATAACCTTAAAGCCATGCCCTCTCGTCTTGAGCATTGGTGCCCTGAGAAGGAGAGGCTATAAGGAGAGGTTGGACAAACCTGGATTGTTTTCTCTGGAGCGTCAGAGGCTGAGGGGAGACCTGATATAGAATATCAACTTATGAGGGGCATAGTTGGGGTAGACAGTAAGAGTCTTCTCCCCAGGGTGGAAATATCAAATACTACAGGGCATAGGTTTAAGGTGAGAGGGGGAAAGTTTAAAGGAGATTTTTTTTTACCCGGAGAGTGGTGGGTGCCTGGAACGGGCTGCCAGGGAAGTTGGTAGAAGCAGGTATAAGAGCGACGTTTAAGAGGCATTTGGACAGACACGTGAGCAGGCAGAGAATGGAGGGATACGGACCACGTGCAGGCAGAAGGGATTAGTTAGACTGGTATCATGGGCTGAATGGCCTGTTCCTGTGCTGCACTGTTCAATGTGCTAAATGATCCAGTGAATCTCTCCTTCACCCTCGTCATCCTCCCCAAAGTGCGGTGAGTCGGACACAGTCCTCCAGCTGTGACCCAAACTGTGCTTTATTCAGATTCAACACAACCTCCCTGCTCTTGAGTTCTCTGTTGACGAATCCCTCCATGTGCCCTGCCACATTCAAGGATCGACGCTCACATACGCCTGGTTTTCCACTGTTCCTGCAGCCTCCCTGAGGCCGGGCTGTTTCATTTGGCCACTCACCTAAAACGATAAGTCTGTTTCTCTCTCCACAGATGCTGCCTGATGTGGTGGGCACTGCCAATCATTCTCTGTTTTATTTCCAATGGGCCACACCTTGCTTGTGGTTCAATATTTCTTGCTGGATTATGGTATTAAGGTGGGTAATTGAGACTAGTACTGATGTAAATGTATAGATGACGGTTCCTTCTCTGTCTACAAGCAAACTGGCTTCAATGCTGTTAATACCGCTTCACAATGGGCTTCAGGGAACCCTATTGATTGGTAGGATCCCCAAAGACTGTCATGTCTGCCTTAAACCTGTCTCTGACGAAGCTGAGCCCATCTTCTGAGCTGCAGGTTTGAATGGGTGATACAATTGGCAAGATATGGAGAATAATATTTTGAGGAAATGTCACAACACTCATCCTGCTTGAGAAGTAAATGGCTTTTGGGTGAGAGTGTTTAGACAAGGGTAACGTTGAAAACTCTCTGTCTGAAACATTAACCAGGCTGCCAGACACTTTGCTGCCTGTCGCTCTGTTCAATGCCGTGTCTGTGGTCGGATCTGAGCCCGCCAGCGGGGGAGGGCTCCGCCAGGCCTGCCCTGCTGACTCCACCCGAGGCATGAGCGATGGAGAGCCAGAATAGTCTTGACGGGCTGAATGGCCTCCTGGACCGACCTGGGTGGTGGGTGAGCGGTGGCTGCAAGCTGTTCCAGAACCAGAGCTGGCCTCCAGGAATTGGGTGACACGGGGGGAAGGGCGGCGACCGCGGCCACGGAATGGCGCAGCGCAGGGGGGAGAGGGGCGGGTGGGAGGGGTCAGTGTCTGGGACAGGCTGGGTGGCCGTGGACTGAGGGGTATGATGCCTGGGACATCGGACTTGGCTGTATAATGGCAGTGGTTAACCACGCCTGGGGGACCTATAAACAGTGTCGCGGTGCAGTGTGCAGTGGGGTGGCACAGTAGCATAGCGGTTAGCGCGACGCTATTACAGCGCCAGCGATCGGAGTTCGATTCCCGTCGCTGTCTGTAAGGAGCTTGTACGTTCTCCCGTGTCTGCGTGGGTTTCTGCCAGGTGCTCCGGTTTCTTCCCACATTCCAAAGACGTACGGGTAGGTTAATTTGGGTTTAAAAAATGGGCAGTGCTGACTTGTTGGGCTGGAAGGGCCTGTTACCACGCCGTAAATAAAATTTTAAAAAATTGTTTAAAAATTAAAAAAAAATTCAGTGACCTCACGTCAAGGTCAGTAAGTGTGCTCTTCAATGCCAACAAGTTATGGTGTCACAAGCGTCAGGTACCGGTGAATTCACCACACCACACAGTTCCTGGGTGTGAACATCACTAACGGCCTGTCCTGGTCAAATCACGTAGATGCCACGGGCAAGAAAGCTCACCAGCGCCTCTACTTCCTCAGGAGGCTAAAGAAATTCGGTTTGTCCCCTTTGACCCTCACCAACTTTTATCAATGCACCACAGAAAGCATCCTATCTGGATGCATCATGGCTTGGTACGGCAACTGCTCTGCCCGGGACCGCAAGAAACTGCAGAGAGTTGTGGACACAGCCCAACATGTCACGGACACCAGCCTCCCCTCCTTGGACTCTGTCTATACCTCTCGCTGTCTTGGTGAAGCAGCCAGCATAATCAAAGACCCCACCCACCCGGGTCATTCTGTCTTCTCCCCTCTCCCATCAGGCAGAAGATACAGGAGCCTGAGGGCACGTACCACCAGGCTCAAGGACAGCTTCTACCCCACTGTGATAAGACTATTAAACAGTTCGCTTATACGGTGAGATGGACTCTGACCTCACGACCTACCTTGTTGTGACCTTGCACCTTATTGCACTGCACTTTCTCTGTAGCTGTGACACTTTACTCTGTACTGTTATTGGTTTTACCTGTACTACCTCAATGCACTCTGTACTAACTCAATGTAACTGCACTGTGTAATGAATTGATCTGTACGATCGGTATGCAAGACAAGTTTTTCACTGTACCTCGGTACAAGTGACAATAATAAACCAATACCAATAAGCAATGAATAGTGCCTTAATAAATAATACTGTGCAAGAAACTTGGGCCCACTGGGAGATCAGAAGTTAGCCTTTGTGTACTCAGACCTGCTGACTTATGGCCTGTTTGTACCATTATCTTTCTCATCCTTGCCATTACAGGGCAGGCACCGTAGTGTAGCGGTTAGCATGACGCTATTACAGCGCCAGCGACCCGTGTTCAATTCCCGCCACTGTCTGTAAGGAGTTTGTACGTTGTCTCCATGGGTTTCCTCCGGGTGCTCTGGTTTCCTCCCACATTCCAAAGACGTAGGGGTTAGGAAGTTGTGGGCGTGCTATGTTGGCGCCGGAAGCGTGGCGACACTTGCGGGCTGCCCCCAGAACACTCTACGCAAAAAGATGCATTTCACTGTGTGTTTCCATGTACATGTGACTGATAAAGATACCTTATACCTCTGGCAGGTGGAGTCACAGAGTCTCACAGCAGAGAAGGAGGCCCTTTGGCCCAACAGGTCCATGCTGACCATCCATATATGTCATTTACCAGGACTGGGTCTGTGGCTCTCTACGTTCTGGCGATTCAAAGGCTCATCAGAGCTGGAACCAGACACAATCACCACGTTTAAGAGGCCTTTAGGCAGACAAGTAGGCAAGGCACAGAAGGGCGTGGTCCCAGTGCGGGCAAATGGGATCAGTGCAGGTGGGCAACAAGGTCTCCATGGACGTGACGGGCCGAAGGGCCTGTTCCTGTGTTGAGCGATTCCATGACTCGATAACTTTGCACATGTCAGGGCTTCTGCCTCCATCACCCCCCTCGGCCCGTGCGTTCCACATTCCAAGCCCCCTCTGTGGGAAAGAATTTCTTCTTCAGATCCCCTGCGACCTTCTTTCCCCTCACCTTGAACCTCTCCCCCTGCTGGTTCTTGATGTCTCCGTTACGGGGAAGAGATTCTCTCCATCTATCCTATCGATGCTCCCCATAACTCTGCATGAATCTATCAGGATCCCACAGCCGCTCTCTGTCTCCTCTGCTCCAAGGAAAACAAATAAGGTACAGATATTTATTTATTAGTCACATGTACATCGAAACACACTGTGAAATGCATCTTTTGCGCAGAGTGTTCTGGGGGCAGCCCGCAAGTGTTGCCACGCTTCCAGCGCCAACATAGCACGCCCGCAACTTCCTAACCCATACGTCTTTGGAATGTGGGAGGAAACCGGAGCACCCGGAGGAAACCCAGGCAGACATGGGGAGAACGTACAACCTCCTTACAGACAGCAGCGGGATTTGAACCTGGGAATTGGTGCTGTAATAGCGTCACACTAATTGCTAAGTGCTACACTACCGTGTCTGCCATAAAATACTTAACTGTCAGGAGTGGGATTTGAACCCATAGCCTCCAGTGAAGACTGCGACCTGAACGCAGCACCTTAGACCGTTCACTATCTCCTCACCACTGAGACACTCCACCCCGGGCAACATCCTGGTGAATCTCCTCCACACCCTCTCCAGAGCAATCACATCCTTCATGTTGCAGCTGTACGGGACGTTGGTGAGATCACGCCTGGAGTACCATGCGCAGTCCTCGAGGGCATACGGAAAAAATTCACGCGGATGTCGCCAAGATTGGAGGGCTTGAGTTACGAGGAGAGGGCAGACAGGCTGGGACTGTTTTCCCCGGAGCGGGGGAGGCTGAGAGTTGACCTGAGAGCAGTTTGGCTGATGTGGTGGGTCCAAAATACGTCTCTGGAAGGGTCTCGGTCTCCCAGGGCGAGAGGAGGATGGGACTGATGGGTGAGTCCCCCAGGAGATCAGGGGGCTCCAGGTGTGTGGGTGGGGTGGAGACTCCTGGCGATCCCACTGAAAGGTAGAATACACTTGAGGGGCCGAACAGTCTCAAGTTTGCTGATCAAAGTGCTGGAGACTGCAGGAGCTTCGAGGGTGATTCATTAACGCTCCCCACACCCCCACCCCCGTCTCAACCAACCAACTCTGGACTCAGACAGCTGAAGGAGTGCCACAGCCTGTAAAGTAGACCACTGTGAAGTAGGTAGAAGTTAGGAACAAGAAAGGAGCAGTTACTATACTGGGAGTATTCTACAGGCCCACTGGTAGCAGCAGGGATACTGAGGAGCAGATGGGAGGCAGATTTTGGAAAGGTGCAGGAATAACAGGGTTAGCCATGGGAGACTTCAACTTCCCAAATATTGATTGGCACCTGCTTAGTGCCAAAGATTTAGATGGGGCAGAGTTTGTTAAGTGTGTCCAGGACGGATTCCTGTCACAGTATGTTGACAGGCCGACTAGAGGGAATGCCAAATAGTATTAGGTAATGAACCGGGTCAGGTGACAGATCTATCAGTGGGTGAGCATTTGGGGGACAGTGACCATTGCTCCATAACCTTTAGAATTGTCATGGACAGGGATAGGAGCAAAGAGGACGGGAAGATATTTGATTGGGGAAAGGCAAATTATGAGGCTATAAGGCTAGAACTTGAGAGTGTAAATTGGGATGACTTTTTTGAAGGGAAATGTACTATGGAGATGTGGTCAATGTTCAGGGATCTCTTGCAGGATGTTAGGGATAAATTTGTCCCGGTGAGGCAGAGAAGCAATGGCAGGGTGAAGGAACCGTGGGTGACGAGAGAGGTGGAGCAACTAGTTAGGAAGAAGAAGGCAGCATACATAAGGTGTAAGCAGCAAGGATCAGATAGGGCTCGTGAGGAATATAGAGTAGCAAGCAAGGAACTTAAGAAAGGGCTGAGGAGAGCAAGAAGGGGACATGAAAAGGCTTTGGCGAGTAGGGTTAAGGAGAATCCCAAGGCTTTTTTCTCGTACGTGAAGAGCAGAAGGATGATGAGAGTAAAGGTAGGTCTGATTAGAGACAAAGGTGGGAAGATGTGTCTGGAAGCTGTGGAAGTGGGTGAGGTTCTCAATGAATACTTCTCTTCAGTATTCACCAAGAAGAGGGGTCTTGATGACGCTGAGGACAGTGTTGGTAAGGTTAATGTTCTAGAGCATGTAGATATCAAGAGAGAGGATGTGTTGGAGCTGTTAGAAAATATTAGGACAGATAAGTCCCCGGGGCCTGACAGAATATTCCCCAGGCTGCTTCGTGAGGCAAGGGAGGAGATTACTGAACCATTGGCTCGGATCTTTGAGTCCTCGTTGTCCACAGGAATGGTATCGGAGGATTGGACGGTGGCAAATTTTGTCCCCTTATTCAAAAAAGTTAGTAGGTATAGTCCAGGGAATTACAGACCAGTGAGTCTTACGTCTGTGGTGGGTAAGCTGTTGGAAAGGATTCTAAGAGATAGGATCTATGAGCATTTAGAGAATCATGGACTGATTAGGGACAGCCAGCATGGCTTTGTGAAGGGAAGATCTTGCCTCACAAGCCTGATAGGGTTCTTTGAGGAAGTAACCAGGAAGATTGATGAGGGTAGTAGCAGAGGATGTGGTCTACATGGACTTTAGTAAGGCGTTTGACAAGGTTCCACATGGTAGGCTTCTTCAGAAGGTCAGAGGGCATGGGATCCAGGGAGGCTTGGCCGTGTGGATTCAGAATTGGCTTGTCCGTAGAAAGCAGAGGGTTGTGGTGGAGGGAGTTCATTCGGATTGGAGGGCTGTAACTAGTGGTGTCCCACAAGGATCAGTTCTGGGACCTCTACTTTTCGTGATATTTATTAATGACAGATGAGGGGGTGGAAGGGTGGGTTGGCAAGTTTGCAGATGACACAAAGATCGGTGGTGTTGTGGACAGTGTGGAGGGCTGTCAAAGCTTACAGAGGGATATTGATAGGATGCAGAGCTGGGCTGACAAGTGGCAGATGGAGTTCAATCCAGAGAAGAGTGAGGTGGTACACTTTGGAAGGACAAACTCCAAGGCGGAGTACAAGGTAAATGGCAGGATTCTGGGCAGTGTAGAGGAGCAGAGGGATCTGGGGGTTCATATCCACAGATCACTGAAAGTTGCCTCACAGGTGGATAGGGTAGTTAAGAAAGCTTATGGGATGTTAGCTTTCATAAGTCGTGGGATCGAGTTTAAGAGCCGCGAGGTAATGATGCAGCTCTGCAAAACTCTGGTTAGGCCACACTTAGAGTACTGTGTCCAGTTCTGGTCGCCTCATTATAGGAAGGATGTGGAAGCGTTGGAGAGGGTGCAGAGGAGATTTACCAGGATGCTGCCTGGATTAGAGAGTATGGATTATGAGGAGAGACTAAGGGAGCTGGGGCTTTACTCATTGGAGAGGAGGAGGATGAGGGGAGACATGATAGAGATGTACAAAATATTAAGAGGAATAGATAGAGTAGACAGCCAGCGCCTCTTTCCCAGGGCACCAATGCTCGATACAAGAGGGCATGGCTTTAAGGTTATGGGTGGGAGGTTCAGGGGAGATGTCAGGGGGAGGTTTTTCACCCAGAGAGTGGTTGGGGCATGGAATGCGCTGCCTGGGGTGGTGGTGGAGGCTGATACGTTGGTCAAGTTCAAGAGATTGTTAGATAAACATATGGAGGAATTTAAAATAGGGGAATATGTGGGAGGAAGGGGTTAGATAGTCTTAAGCGAGGTTTAAAGGGCAGCACAACATGGTGGGCTGAAGGGCCTGTATTGTGCTGTACTGTTCTATGGTTCTACAACACAGGCTGTGAGCACCAGTGCACTCCGAGAGAAGTGGCTGGTGTATCCCGGGTGTCCGCTGCCCATCCTCCCTTCAGTCCCTGCGTCTACCTGTGCCGTGCGTCTCTGGAGGCATTAATTATTGTATAATTAAACCGTTTCCACGGCCCAATACACCGCTGTCCTCCTACAGCAGCTCCACAAATGTCTGCAATTTGTTCTGATGCTGCTGAAATGCCAACAAGCAAACTGGGACAGTTTACCAGAGTTTGGGTTGTGTTTTACCCATTAATTATCTTAATTCTTGGCTCCAAGGAGCTATGTGCATTTGCTGCCATTTCGTCGGCTAAGATCCCAGAAGTTAACTATTTCAGAGACATCTGGGCGTATAGTGTGCAGGCGGTGTGATCAGGGCAGGAGATGGTGCACACAGACACCATTTGGTCCCATACACCCAGACTGAATGATTTAAAACTGGATCCACTTTTACATCTTCTCCACACAGCATCAGTCCCCAAACTGACCCTACTGCCCCGTGCTCTCCCCACGCCCCTGTATCAGTCCCCAAACTGATCCCACTGCCCCCCGTCTCTCCCCACGCCCCTGTATCAGTCCCCAAACCGATCCCACTGCCCCCCGTCTCTCCCCACAGCCCTGTATCAGTCCCCAAACTGATCCCACTGCCCCCCGTCTCTCCCCACAGCCCTGTATCAGTCCCCAAACTGATCCCACTGCCCCGGTCTCCCCACCAGAATAACCCAATGATGTCGCTGTGGGAGAAATATTGCCCTGGGCACCCAGGGAGACTCCCTGCTCTCTGAGCCAGTGCCTCAGGATTCCCTGTCTCTACATGAAATGACAGAGGAGACTTCCGCAGAGACGCCTCATCAGCACAGTGCCGGCTGTGTTGGCCTGGGCCAGGCTCAAGGCTCTGGGATAGGACGTAAAGCCACAGGGCCTGGGCTGTGTCTGAGGCTCAGGGGAACCGGGCCGCCCTGAGCAGTGGCTGACACTGGCCTGTGGGCAGGGCAGTGTGGGCGGACGAAGAGCGGGACCTTTCCGTGTCCTTCCTACCCCACCCATCCCTGTTGCATGCCTCCTCATCTGTCCATGGTCCTCAACTGTCCGTCATCTGTGTCATAGAGTCATACAGCGTGGAAACAAGCCATTCAGCCCACCCCAACTAACCCGCACCCTGGATTTGGCGTTCTATGCCTGGGTGATTCGACTGCCCATCTGGATACCTTGTAAACGCTGTCAGTGAGTCTGCTTCTGCCCCCCTCCGGGTGAAGAAGGTCTCCCTCGGATCCCCTCCAAACCTCTTCGTTCTTGACCTCACAATCTACCTCGTCGTGGCCCTTGCTCCTTATCGTCTGCCTGCACTGCACTTTCTCTGTAACTGTAACACTTCATTCAACATTTTCTTTTCTTTTTTACGACCTCCATGTACCTATGTATGGCACGATCTGTCTGCGTGTCACGTCAGACAAAAACTTCTCACTGTATCTCGGTGCATGTGCCAATAATAAACCAATATCCACACCTAAATCTGTGTCCTCTAGATTTATTTACCTCTGATCTACCCCACAGTTTCCCCTCATCATTTTGTATACATGTACCGAGATCCAGCAACAAACATTGTCGTAAACTTTAAAACTTTATTTATACAGCACGGTAACAGGCCCTTCCGGCCCCACAAGCCCGTGCCGCCCAATTACACCCACGTTAACCTCCTCACCCGTACGTCTTTGGAATGTGGGAGGAAACCCACACAGACACGGGGAGAACATACAAACTCCTTCCAGACAGCAGTGGGAATTGAACCCGGGTCGCTGGCGCTGTAATAGCGTTACGTTAACTACGGCTCATCCCTAAATGCCTGCCATCCATACAGATCATTTCACCACATCAGTGCATCAAGGCAGTACAAGAGAAAACAGTAACAGAATGCAGAATATAGTGTTACAGTTACAGAGAAAGTGCAGTGCAGGCAGACAATAAGGTGCAAGGGCCACGACGAGGTAGATTGTGAGGTCAAGAGTTCATCCTTAGGATATGAGAGGTCTGTTCAAGAGTCTGCTAACAGCGGGATAGAAGCTGTCCCTGAGCCTGGTGGTACGTGCTTTCAGGCTTTTGTAGCTTCTGCCCGATGGGAGGGGGGAGAATGGAGAATGTCCGGGGTGGGAGGGGTCCTTGATTATGTCGGCTGCTTTACCGAGGCAGCGGGATGTGTAAGAGTCCATGGAGGGGAGGCAGGTTTCCGTGATGGACTGAGCCCTGAGCAGTTGCAATACCAAGCTGTGATGCATCTGGATAAGATGGTTTCAATGGTGCATTGATAACATGCAGTCACATCCCCTCTTAACCTGCCCCACTCCAGGGGAAAGGGACCAAACCTCTCCTCATCACTGAACGCTCTGCCCCAGGCAACATCCTCCTGCTCTGTCACATCTCACACACACACACACACACACACACACACACACACACACACACACACACACACACACACACACAGACACACACACATAGACACACACACATAGACAGACAGACAGACACAGACACATACACATAAACAGACACACATATATAGACAGACACACACACACACAGCACACACACACAGACATACACACAGACACACATAGACAGACAGACACACACATAGACACACACACATAGACAGACACACACACACATATACACACACATAGACAGATACAGACACAGACACACACAGACATACACACACACAGACACACAGGCACACACACAGACACACACACACATAGACACACACACAGACACACACACCAACACACATGCATAGACACACATACACATAGACAGACAGACATACACACACATAGACACACACACATAGACAGACAGACAGACAGACAGACAGACAGACACACACACACACACACACACACACACACACACACACACACACACACACACACACACACACCCTTTCTCCACCTCAGCCTCCTGTGACTCTTCAGTCACTCATTTCCCCCAACAACGACTGTTGTCCTGTTGGGGGAACAGACCAGGACCAGCAGAATTCCCAAATTCCACACGGGATTTGGGATTGGCTCTGTTCTGCCACTGCAAACCAGCAGTTGTGTTAGGGACACTGTGAAGAGTTAAACAGGAGATCGGAGATGGGAGGTGATTAAGCAGAAAGATTCTACTGCTGAAAATACACCAGGATGATTTAAATATCAATGGCAGTGCTGGAGGAAACGGTTCAGTGAGGAGAACGGTTCAAGTGATGAAACTATGCTTCACACAACATTCCTTAATCCCATCTGGATAATCAAGCTCCTCGAAACTAGTTAACAATGAGAGTACCCGTTCTTCAAAGGGCGATATCTAATCCCAGCACTTTTCTGTTGCTCTAAGGAATATATCCCCCTCCCTCCCCCTCCTCCCCCTCCCTCCCCACAGAAAAGACAAAAGTTCAATCCAAACATCTGGGCCATTTCGGAGTGAATCTCCAGCCTTCTTCTGCTTGTGCTCTGACCCTCCCAGATGAAGGGTCTCGGCCGGAACGTCGACCGTCCACCTCCCTCCACAGATGCTGCCTGACCCGCTGAGTTCCTCCGGTGGTTCGTGTGTTGCTGCTGGCTCCCAGTTTGGCAGCAGCTTCAACATTAAAGTCACACGTCCACCGTGGCCGTCCGAAGCTCCCAGCTGCCGGCCATTTTAATTCCCCTCCCCATTCCCACCCCGACCCATCTGTCCTCGGCCTCCTCCACTGCCGGGGTATGGCCCAACTGGAGGAACAGCCCCTCATATTCCCCCTGGGCAGTCTACACCCTGACGGCATGGACATTGAATCCTCCAACTTCAGGTAACCTGCTCCCCCTCTGTCCCTTCCTCTCTCCTCCTGACGCACCCAGTCCCTCCAGCACCCACCCCAGACCCCGTCACCCTGTCTCTTCCCCTCCCCCATCTGCCCGTCACCCGCACACCCCTCCCATTGGGTCCCCTCTCCCCCACTGTTCCCATCACACACACACACACACACACACACACACACACACACACACACACACACACACACACACACACACACACACACACACACACTGAGAGACACGCATCTCGGAGTCCTACCTGTGTCGAGTTCCGTTCCCTTGGTACAGGCCACCAGGGCGCCCATGCTGGGCTGCGAGGTCATGCCCGACATGGCGTCCACGGCGACATCCACCACGTCCGCCCCCGCCTCGGCTGCGGCCAGCATGGAGGCCACCCCAGCGCCGGCCGTGTCGTGCGTGTGGATGTGGAGCGGGATGTCCGGGAAGCGGTCCCGCAGCGCTCCCACCAGCAGCTTGGCCGAGTTGGGCTTCAGCAATCCCGCCATGTCCTGCAACACACAAACCGCGGCATGAGTCAGGGGTGCTCATGCCCACGCCCTCTGACTGCCCTCCCCCAGAAGGAAGAGGGGGGCGGGATGTGTGTGGGCTTCTGGGCGGGGTCCCACATGGAGAGGTTGGCCAGCAAGGTTAGAGGCAGAACGGGAGGCCGTGTGGGGGCGGTGTCGGGGGGACCGAGGGAAGGGATCGTGCGGGGTAAGGCGTGGGATGGAATCATTGAGTTCCACAGCACGGGGACAGGCCCTTCGGCCCACTTGGTCCGTGCTGATGAAGATGCCCCGTCCAAGCCGGTCCCATTTGGCCCGCGCCTTTTAAATGTTAATGTACCTGCCTCAACCACTTCCTCTGGCAGCTCGTTCCATAGATGGACACATAAGACCATAGTACATAGGAGCAGAATTAGGCCATTCGGCCCATCGAGTCTGCTCCGCCATTCGATCGTGGCTGATTTATTTTTCCCTCTCAACCCCATTCTCCTGCCTTCTCCCCGTAACCTTTGACGCCCTCACTAATCAAGAACCTATCAACCTCCGCTTTAATACACCTAATGACTTGGCCTCCACAGCCCGCTGTGGCAACGAATTCCACAGATTCACCGCCCTCTGGCTGCAGAAATTCCTCCTCATCTCAGTTCTAAAGGGACGTCCCTTTATTCTGAGGTTGTGCCCTCTGATCCCCGACTCTCCCACCGATGGAAACATCCTCTCCATGTCCGCTCTATCCAGGCCTTTCAGTATCTGGTAGGTTTCTATGAGATTCCCGCCTCATCCTTTTAAACTCCAGCGAGTACAGACCCAGAACCATCAAATGCTCCTCACACGTTAACCCTTTCATTCTAGGATAATTCTTGCAAACCTCCTCTGGACCCTCTCCAATGCCAGCACATCGTTCCTTAGATACGGGGACTACCCTCTGGGTGAAAAAGTTGCCCCTCAGATTGCTACTAAATCTCTCCCCTCTCACCTTAAACCTATGCCCTCTAGTTCTTGATTCCCCAACCCTGGGAAAAAGACTGAGTGCGTTCACCCTATCTGTGCCCCTCGTGATTTTATACACCACTATAGATCACCCCTCAGTCTCCTACGCTCCAAGGAGTAAAGTCCCAACCTGCTGAACCTCTCTCCATAACTCAGTCCCTCGAGTCCCGGCAACATCCTCGTAAGTCTCCTCTGCACTCTTTCCAGATTAGTGGCATCTTTCCTATAGCAGGGTGTCAGAAACTGAATGCAATATTTTAAGTGAGTCCTCACCAAAGGCTTGTACAACGTGGTAGCAACAGAGAGAGCGCAGAAGAGCCTCACCAGGGTGTTACTTGGAGTGAAGGGCTGTGGTTATAGGGAGAGATCGGGTAGGCTGGGTTTGTTCTCACTGCAGCATGGGAGGCTGTCTGGTGACCTCACAGTGGTTTATAACATTATGAAGGGCACGGATAGGCTAGATTTTTCCCAGCGCAGGGGAGTCTAGAACTAGAGGGCACAGGTTTAAGGTGAGAGGGGAGAAGCTTAAAGGAGATCTCAGGGGTAAATTTATCAACACAGAGGGTGGTATGTATCTGGAACGAGCTGCCAGAGGAAGTGACAGATACAATTGTCAACTTTTAAAAGGTGGTTGGACAGGTACTTGGATCGGAAAAGTGTAAGGGGATACAGTCTGTTATTTTACATCATAGAACATAGAATAACATAGAACAGTGCAGCACAGAACAGGCCCTTCGGCCCACAATGTTGTGCCAACATAGCTAATCCCTCCTACCTACAGAATGCCCATATCCCTCTAATGAATTTGCCTCCACCACCCTAGCAGGCAACACATTCCAGGCATCCACCACTCTCTGAGTAAAAAACGTGCCCCTCATGTCTGTTCTGAACCTACCCCCTCTCACCTTAAATGCATGCCCTCTGGTATCGGATCGCTCCATAATGGGAAAAAGATATTGCTTGTCCACCCTATCTATGCCCCTCATAATTTTATACACTTCCAACAGATCCCCCCTCAGCCTCTGCCGCTCCGGAGAAAAGAGCCCAAGTTTGCCCAGCCTCTCCTGATAGCACATGCCCTCTAATCCAGGCAGCGTCAAGTAAACCTCCTCTGCACTCTCTCTAAAGCCTCGACATCCTTCCTATGGTGAGGTGACCAGAACTGCACCCAACAGAGTCACACAGCACACCTCAGCCCACCAGTTCCTCCAGCACTTTGTGTGTTGCTCCAGATTCCCAGCGTCTGCTGTCTCTCTTGTGTGTTTCCGTCTGGATTAATCCCTTTCCTTTGTTCTCCCCACACTCCCATTGTCGTCCCCCCCCCCCCCCCCCAGACTCTACCCCTCACCCACATACTGAGGGGGGCAATTTAAAGCGGACGATTAACCCACCGCCCACCCCCCCCCCACACACACACAGGCACACACACACACACGTTCACACACACACACACACACACACACACACACACACACACACACACACACACACACACACACACACACACACAGACACACACAGCGCCAGAGGTCAGGATTGAATCCAGGTCTCTGGAGCTGGGAGGCAGCGACTCTGCCCGCTGTGCAACTGTGCCGCCCCACAGCACAGTGGGAGCCTCCTGTGCAAACACAGGCTGCTGCTCTTACATAGAACACTACAGCACAGTACAGGCCCTTCGGCCCACAATG
This sequence comes from Pristis pectinata, assembly GCF_009764475.1. Classification (NCBI taxonomy): domain Eukaryota; kingdom Metazoa; phylum Chordata; class Chondrichthyes; order Rhinopristiformes; family Pristidae; genus Pristis; species Pristis pectinata. The sequence goes on from NC_067441.1 coordinate 9,162,579, forward strand.
TTGTGCCGACATTTTATCCTACTCCAAGATCTATCTAACCCTTTCCTCCCACACAGCTCCCTATTTCTCTCTCATTCATGTGTCTATCTAAGAGTCTCTTAAATGTCCCTAATATATCTGCCCCCACAACCTCTGCCGGCAGTGCGTTCTACGCACCCACCACTCTCTGTGTAAAAAACTTACCCCTGACATCCCCCTTATACCTTCCTCCAATCACCTTAAAATTATGTCCCCTCGTGTTAGCCATTGTCGCCCTGGGGAAAAGTCTCTGACTGTCCACTCGATCTATGCCTCTTATCATCTTGTACACCGCTGTCAAGTCACCTCTCATCCTCCTCCTCTCCAAAGAGAAAAGCCCTAGCTCGCTCAACCTATCCTCATAAGACATTCTCTCCAATCCTGATAAATCTCCTCTGCACCCTCTCTAAAGCTTCCACATCAGAGATCTCCCTCCATATGTGACCAGGTTCACCACAAAACGGATCAACTGATATTTATGTATTTCCAAAAAAAATATCCACGGGAGCACCCGGCTATAATGAATTACTGTCGGTAGAAATATTTAAAGTTTGTTAGAAAGCAGCTTCAGCCTCGAGGGCTGAAACAAGTCTTCACACAGAATCTACTTCTCCCACAATTCATTATGCAATCAGGCTTTTGGATGAAATCGTCTTTCTTTCGACCTTGAGGCACACAGAGTGTTTGTATGTGGGTGAAACCATTCCCCCGCTAGTCCACAAGGTCTGAGCTTCCACTTTGGAGACCGTTGCAGGTGTAGGGAGAAGTCTGCGATCTGCAGCCCAAGAAGGCTGAAGATAAACCAGAACCAACCCATCAAGTGAGGAGACAAGTGAGGAGCCTGTATTCAGTGCTAATGAGCATGTTGGCCACCACCTGTATGACACACTGGTAGGTGGTACTCCAGGCTAAAACGTAACACTGGTTAGACCCCAGTGTGCAAGGCTCACACAAACAGACGCCACAGTTTGGAGAGCATTCACAGGACACTGGACAGGGCTCTGGGACGAGAGGTTTCAACGGTTGGGTGGAGTTTGCACCTTCTCCCTGTGACCGTGTGGGTTTCCCCCGGGTGCTCCGGTTTTCCTCCGTCATCCCAAAGGCTCGCTGGGTTCACTGCCAGCTGTGAATTGCCCCTCAGTGTGCGGGTGAGGGGTGGAATCTGGGAGTGTGGGGAGAAAAAAATGGAAGTGTGTGCGGTTCTCGGCTCCTTATTTAGGAAAGGATGTGCTGACGTTGCAGAGGGTTCAGAGAAGATTCACTGGAATGATTCCAGGAATGAGAGGGTTAACATATGAGGAACGTTTGACGGCTCTTGGGCTGTACTCCTTGGAGTTCAGAAGAATGAGGGGGGGACCTCATAGAAACATTTCGAATGTTAAAAGGCCTGGACAGAGTAGATGTGGCAAAGTTGTTTCCCAAGGTAGGGGAGTCTAGCACAAGAGGGCACGACTTCAGGATTGAAGGGCGCCCATTCAGAACAGAGATGCGGAGAAATTTCTTTAGCCAGAGAGTGGTGAATCTGTGGAATTTGTTGCCGCGGGCAGCCGCAGAGGCAAAGTCATTGGGTGTATTTAAGGCAGAGATTGATAGGTCTCTGAGTAGCCAGGGCGTCAAAGGTTATGGTGAGAAGGCGGGGGAGTGGGGCTAAATGGGAGAATGGATCAGCTCATGATAGAATGGCGGAGCAGACTCGATGGGCCGAATGGCCGACTTCTGCTCCTTTATCTTATGGTCTTATGGTTTATGGTCAGTACGGACTCGTTCATTTTCCAGCAGTTGGTCCATCTCCTTCTATGCCTTGGGAATTCAAGAGCTCAAGTGCCTCTGCCTCCACCACCCCCTCAGACAGGACCTTCCAGGCTACAACCACCTTCTGGGGGAAAAGATTCCTCCTCAGATCCCCCCTAAATGTCCTACCCCCCACCTGAAATCTGTGCCCTCTGATTCTGTACTAAGGGTAAACAGTTCTCATTATCTGATGTTGCCTGGATTGGAGGGCATGATAGGTTGAGTGAGCTAGGGCTTTTCTCTTTGGAGAGAAGGGGGATGAGAGGTGACTTGATAGAGGTGTACAAGATGATAAGAGGCATAGATCGAGTGGACAGTCAGAGACTTTTTCCCAGGGCGACAATGGCTAACACGAGGGGACATAATTTTAAGGTGATTGGAGGAAGGTATAAGGGGGATGTCAGGGGTAAGTTTTTTACACAGAGAGTGGTGGGTGCGTGGAACGCACTGCCAGCAGAGGTTGTGGGGGCAGATACATTAGGGACATTTAAGAGACTCTTAGATAGACACATGAATGAGAGAGAGATGGGCGGCTATGTGGGAGGGAAGGGTTAGATGGATATTAGAGCAGGATAAGATGTCGGCACAACATTGTGGGCCGAAGGGCCTGTATCGTGCTGTAATCTTCTATGTTCTATGTACTTTATCTATCCTCCCACGTCCTGATGACGTGCGCGATTGGTGGGTTAATCAGCCGCTGTAAATTGCCCACTGGTGTGTGGGTGAGGGGTAGAGTCTGGGGGGGGGGAAGCAATGAGAGTGCGGCGAGAACAAAGGAAAGGGATTAATCCAGATGGAGACACAAGAGAGACGGCAGATGCTGGGAATCTAGAGCAACACACAAAGCGCTGGAGGTAGTGGTTAGCGTGACGCTGTTACAGTACCAGCAACCCGGGTTCGATTCCGGCCAGTGCCTGTAAGGCCTTTGTACATTCTCCCCGTGTCTGCGTGGGTTTGCTCCGGGTGCTCCGGTTTCCTCCCACATTCCAAAGACGTACGGGTTAGGAAGTTGTGGGCATGCTATGTTGGCGCCGGAAGTGTGGCGACACTTGCGGGCTGCCCCCCAGAACACTCAACGCAAAAGATGCATTTCACCGTGTGTTCAATGTACATGTGACTAATAAAGAAATCTTATCTGCCGGGGGGGGGGGGGGGGGGGAGAGGAATTGTTGACGTATCGAGTTTAAACCCTGCGTCAGGACTGACTTGCCTTCTCAGCCAATAGCTGTGGCTGTGGGTTTCTGGAATGGCCAACTCATCGTACCCATGGAACAGGTGGGCCATTTAGCCCCATTAAATCTCTGCCAGACCCTACTTGCCCAATCCCATCAGTCCAATTGTCCCAGCCTTGCAAATTCTCCTCCCTCCAGTTTCCATCCAATTCCCTTTGGAAAGTCCTGCCTGACTGATTTTGCCCTCCTACAGGCAGTGAGTTCCAGACCATCACCATCTCTGTACAAAAACATTTCCCTCACATCCCCCCTGCAGCTCGCACCCCGGCTTTTAAATCTGTGTCCCCTGGTCCTTCAACCATCCGTGCCCAGATGAAGGGTCTCGACCCGAAATGTTGACTGTCCATTTCCCTCCACAGATGCTGCCTGACCCGCTGAGTTCCCCAGCAGTTTGTGTGTTGCTCCAGGTTCCAGCGTCTGCAGTCTCTTGTGTCTCCCTCCACCTCCCCCATCCACACCAGTCCTGATCTCGTCCACCGCCGTCAACCTTCCCCGCTCCAAGGAGAACAGCCCCAGCTTGTCCAGTCCAACCCTGGAGCTGAAATCCCTCATCCCCCGGAACCGTTCCAGGAACTCTCTTTCGCGACGTCTGGGGGACCTTCACGTCCTCGATAGAGCGCAGGAACCAGGGGCAATACCTCGGCTGTAGTCTGTACCCAGGGTTCTGTACAGGTTCAACACAACCTCCCTGCTTGTGTAACCTGTGCCTGTTAACCCCAGGATTCTTCATGTATTGCTAATCATTCTGTCAGCACGCTTGAGCACTCTCGGTACTTTCAATTCATAGCCATCTGGCGCTGGGAAGTGAGTGATGTCTCTCTTCAGTCCTGGGCTCTGTGGTGGAGGACTATGGCAATATTCATGGCATCTGGTGGACCTCAGAGGTGACAAGCCCCGAGCTCAGTGCCAAGGAACCAGACATGGAACCAGAGGGAGGGAGCTAATCGGACACAGATGGTGGGAGGAGCTGGGGGGGAATGGGCTGACCGAGGTCCAAGGAACCAGGGTTCTCTCGATGTCCAGTCTGGTACCACAGTGGAGAGGGAGGCTGAGGTGTCCGCTTGGGAAAGCCCCAAGGACAAGGAAGTATGGGTGGTTCAAGTCATATTTATGCACAGCAAGATCCCACTGACAGCAATGCGACAACAGGAACGTAAAATGTGGGAAATCTAAGATTAAAAACAGAAAATGCTGGAAATACTCAGCAGTTCAGGCAGCGCCTGTGGGGAGAGGAATGAACATCAGGCTTGCAGGGGGGATAGATACTGGCCAGCACACCTCCTGCAGCTGCCCCTTGGTGTGGGAGGGACCTGTCCCGTCACTCACAGCGTGGGAGGGGCTTGTCCTGTCACTCACAGCATGGGAGGGGCTTGTCCTGTCACTCACAGTGTGGGAGGGGTCTGTCCTGTCACTCACAGCGTGGGAGGGGCTTGTCCTGTCACTCACAGTGTGGGAGGGGTCTGTCCTGTCACTCACAGCGTGGGAGGGGCTTGTCCTGTCACTCACAGTGTGGGAGGGGCTTCTCCTGTCGAAAGTGTGTGGAGGGGTCTGTGGGGAGGGGTCTGTGGGGAGGGTCTGGGTAGGGGCTGTGGGGAGGGGGAGGGTCTGTGGGGAGGGAGGAGGGGAGTGTGGGGAGGGTCTGTGGGGAGGGGTCTGTGGGGAGGGGCTGTGGGGAGGGTCTGGGTAGGGGCTGTGGGGAGGGGGAGGGTCTGTGGGGAGGGGGGAGGGGAGTGTGGGGAGGGAGGAGGGGAGTGTGGGGAGGGTCTGTGGGGAGGTTCTGTGGGGAGGGTCTGTGGGGTGGGTCTGTTGGGAGGGGTCTGTGGGGAGGGTCTGTCGGGACGGTCTGTCGGGTTGGGGTGGTCCCACACCTGCCACCGTTTCACACTCAGCCAGCAGTGAGCCGGCCGGCTGACAACAGATGCCGGCAGCACACCGACATGAATATTAAACGGCCGGCTGTTCCTCTGCATTGCTGCCACCCTCTCCGGCTCCAATCTCCGGCACTCCGGCCGTTTGCCGGCTCGGAACGCAGGACAGTACAGCGAGGAACAGGCCCTTCTGCCCACCGTGTCTGTGCTGACCGTGATGCCAATTTACACTAATCCCTTCTGCCTGCACAATGTCCCTACCCCTCCATTCTCTGCATATCCATGAGCCAATCTAACAGCCTCTTACTCGCCTCCATCATATCTGCCTCCACCCCCACCCCTGGCAGTGCATTCCAGGCACCCACCGTTCTCTGTGTAAAATACTTGCCCCACACATCTCCTTTGAACTTTCCCCCTCTCACCTTAAATTGCGTGCCCCTCTGGTATTTGACATTTCCACCCTGGAAGAGGGCTCTATCTATGCCTCTCCCAATCTTATATGTTTCTATCAGGTCTCCTCTCCGCTCCAGAGAAAACAGCCCAAGTTTGTCCGACCTCTCTTTATCCCCTCTGATCCAGGCAGCGCCCTGGTGAACCTCTCCTTACTGTACAAGTGACAATAATAAACCAATTCCAATCCCAAAGCCTCCACACCCTTCCTGCAATGGGGCGACCGAAATCGCACGCAGTCGCGCACATCCTTGGGTGAGAAGGTATTCGGGAAAGATTTTCTTGCCAGCACTTTGATGAAACACGGCAGGGAGAGCCTGTCCTGTTCTCAGGGCAGACTGTACAGTGACAGGAGACAGCTAGAGTCCCATCCGCACACTGGGACAGGGGCAGGCTATAAAATACCCTGGAAAATTCATCACCGCTTTACTCCCCGACTCCAACGTGGCTTCAGCTGAAGGCAGGAGGCCACTGCTCACGTCCTGACAGGGGCAGCCGGCCAGACTTTTACAGGTGAGCCCCACCCGCAGGCTGCTTTTGTCTGATCCTAGGGTCGGGTCTGTGTTTGCCCTCTCTCTCTCTCACTCTCTCTCTCTCTCTCTCTCTCTCTCTCTCTCTCTCTCTCACACACACACACACACACACACACACACACACACACAGTTACACACACAGTTACACACACAGACACACACATACTGACACACACAGTCACACACATACACATACACATACAACAAACACACACCACCCTCACACACACACCACACACACACACACACACACACAGTTACACACACAGACACACACATACTGACACACACAGTCACACACATACACATACACATACAACAAACACACACCACCCTCACACACACACCACACACACAGACACACAACAGAGACGCACAGACACACACACAGACACACACCACAAACACACACCTCCAACCCCCCACACACAAACACATACCACCCTCACACACACCAACACACAGAGACACACATAGACACACACACACAAACGCACACATACACAAATACACACACAGAGACACACTGCAGACTCTTACACACAGACACACACATGGACAGAGAGACACACACAGGCACACACAGACAGAGACACACACACAAGCACACATAGACACACATACAAACAGAGCGCACACACACACACACACACACAGACACCACAAACACACACCCTCAACCCCCCACACACAAACACACACCACTCTCACACACACACACACACACACACACACAGTTACACACACAGTTACACACACAGACACACACATACTGACACACAGTCACACATACACATACAACAAACACACACCACCCTCACACACACACCACACACACAGACACACAACATAGAGACGCACAGACACACACACAGACACACACCACAAACACACACCTCCAACCCCCCCACACACAAACACATACCACCCTCACACACAGACACACATAGACACACACACACAAACACACACATACACAAATACACACACAGAGACACACTGCAGACTCTTACACACAGACACACACATGGACAGAGAGACACACACACAGGCACACACAGACAGAGACACACACACAAACAGAGCGCACACACACACACACACACACACCACAAACACACACCCTCACCCCCCACACAAACACACACCACTCACACACACACACACACACACACACACACACACACACACACACACACAGTTACACACATGGACACACACATACTGACACACACAGTCACACATACACATACACATACAACAAACACACACCACCCTCACACACACACCACACACACAGACACACAACATAGAGATGCACAGACACACACACAGACACACACCACAAACACACACCTCCAACCCCCCCACACACAAACACATACCACCCTCACACACACCAACACACACAGACGCACACACACTGGAGCATGGCTAGCCCCACCACCCACTCCTACTGACATAAACGATTCTCTGAGAAACCATCCTGAAGTTGGCAGCTCAGCTCATTGGGAATGCATTGACTCTGGGAAGGAACGGCTTCTTTATACAGCCTGGGAAATGATTCCACTTCAAATATTTATCCATTTGGTTTGGAAGGTTTGTGCCAACCGCTTCCATCGTTGTCTCAGGCAGTTTGTTACAGAGCAGAGCAACTCTCTGGTGCTGCCTCAGCGGCACTGCACGTTACAACGGACCTGTCCGCGGTGGGGGCATTTCTGCCTTTGCAAGACCTTCTCTCTCACACACTTCATGTCACACAGGCAGTGCGAACCCTCCCAAACCCTTCACAAGACGGTAACCAGGCCAAACAGTTGGGACCGACTGGAAGTGGCGAATATAGGGTTCACGCTCGCCTTTGTGTCTGAACCTTTCTGCGGTCCGGTCCCTCCCTCCTCCAGTCCCGCAACCCTCCAAAATCTCGGCCCTCCTCCAGCTCTCTCCCCTCCTGCCTCTCTGAGTCCCACTCCACCTTCGAGGGCCGTGTTGTTAGCTGAAGGATGAGGATGGAAAGCAGAGCACCTGAACAGAATGCACATGGTCACAGGGAGAATGTGCTCCCACGTCCCAACGACGTGCGGGGTCGGTGGGTTAATCGGCCGCTGTAAATTGTCCCCCCCCAAGTGTGTGGGTGAGGAGTAGAATCCGGGGGAGTTGTTGGGAATGTGGGGAGAATAAAATGGGATTAGTGTTAGACTGGTGGCCTGAAATACAAATAGAATTGACACTTCACGTTGAAGAAGCGTTGTTCAGTTCTAACGAAGAATCTTCGAACTGAAACGTCAACTGTCTCTCTCCCCACAGATGCTGCCTGACCTGCTGAGTGTTCCCAGCATTTTCTGTTTCTGATTTTGATCGACGGTCAGCACAGAGTTGTTGGGCTGAAGGGCCTATTTCAGTGCTGTGTCTCTCCGCGGTTGGGCAGGCTTGGACTTTATTCCTCGGAGCGCAGGAGACTGAGGGGTGGTGACTTTTCAGAGGTGTATAAAATCACGAGGGGCGTAGCTGGGGTGAACGCGCACAGTCTTTCTCCCAGGGAAAGGGATTTCCAAAACCAGAGGGCGCAGGTTTACGGTGAGAGGGGAAAGATTTAAAAGGGACCCGAGGGGCAACTTCTTTACGCAGAGGGTGGAACGAGCTGCCAGAGGAAGTGGCAGAGGCAGGTACAATAACGACATTTAAAAGACAGTTGGACAGGTACATGGGTAGGAAAGGTTTGGAGGGATATGGGCCAAACATGGGCAAATGGGACTGGCTTAGATGGGCATCTTGGTCGGCATGGACCATTTGGGACGAAGGGCCTGTTTCCGTGCTGTGTGACTGGATGAAGTGAAAATGCTGGAGCCTTTTCCCTGCACACAGGACAGGACTGAGCCTGATTTGTTTTAATGTGTTGCTGTTCTTTGTAGGGTTGCCTGCATGCAGTGAGCAGTGATGAATTTTTCATGCTAACCATCTTAATTGCCATATTGATGTAGGTGTCTCTTTGAGAAAACAGAGCTTAAATAATACAATAGCACTATCAATCAGCTCTTTGTTCCCTGCAATGGAAATATTTGAGGATCTTAGCCAGGAGGCAGTGAGAAGGAGGGAGCACACAGCTGGTCGGGTTTGAAGTGACAACCGCTCACTTCAGGTAGTCAGGAGAGCATCTCTGCCCCATATGTCGGGCTGACATCCCTGGCGTCGCAGTCAGCGTGTGTCAACTGTGGATCGGTGGCTCGTCAACCTGTAGAGAGATACAGCACGGAGACAGGCCCTTCGGCCCACAGAGTCTGTACTGGCCATCAAACCAGCCGTTTACACCAATCCTGAGGCAGGGACTTGACCTGAAACGTTGGCAATTCCTCTCCACCCCCCACACAGACGATGCATGACCCGCTGAGTCCCTCCAGCAGATTGGGTGTTGCTCCAGACTCCAGCTCTCCTCCGTGTCTCCGACGTTAGCCCCGTTTTATCCTTCCCATGTTCCCCCCTTCTTATTCTGGTTCTACCCAGTCCTGATGAAGGGTCTCGGCCCGCAACGTCGACTCTTTGTTTGAAAAACACCATGATGCTGGAGGAACCCAGCAGGCCAAGCAGCATCCCTGGAGAAAAGCAGGCGGTCAACGTTCGGGGTCAGGACTGAAGATAGGAAAAGGGCAGGCACGGTAGCGTAGCGGTTAGCATGACGCTACTACAGCGCCAGTGACCCAAGTTGAGGCGAGGCTTCCTCAGCTCTCTCTCCGTGGGGATGTGCAAGAACTACAGGAGCTCCCCCCGGGTTACGGATGACCTGACGAAATCGGACCCTGCGCAACTTCTCCCATGCATTTTTAAAGCATTTTTCACCACAGTCATAGAACAGAAAGCAGCATAGTGACAGGCCCTTCGGCCCGCCATGTCTGTGCTGACCATGATGCCAAATTATACTGAACCTATCTGCCTGCACATGGTCCATATCTCCCCATTCCCTGCCTGTTCATGGGCCTGTCTAAGTGCCTTCAAACACCACTATCGTGCTTGCTTCAAGCAGCACCCAGGCATCCATCGTTCTCTGTGTAAAACACTCCCTTAGTGGAATGGTGTCATGATAACAACCTTTCCCTCAATGTCAACGAAACAGAAGAGCTGGTCATTGACTTCAGGAAAGGGGGCGGTGTACATGCACCTGTCTACATCAATGGTGCTGAGGTCGAGAGGGTTGAGAGCTTCAAGCTGCTGGGGGTGAACATCACCAACAGCCTGTCCTGGTCAAATCAAGTAGATGCCACGGCCAAGAAAGCTCACCAGCGCCTCTACTTCCTCAGGAGGCTAAAGAAATTCAGTATGTCCCCTTTGACTCTCACCAACTTTTATCAATGCACCATAGAAAGCATCCTATCTGGATGCATCACGGCTTGGTACGGCAAATGCTCTGCCCGGGACCGCAAAAACCTGTTGAGAGTTGTGGACACAGCCCAGCGCGTCACGGACACCAGCCCCCACCCCCCTCTTTGGACTCTGTCTTTACCTCTCACCGTCTTGGTGAAGCAGCCAGCATAATCAAAGACCCCACCCACCCAGGTCATTCTCTCTTCTCTCCTCTTCCATCGGGTAGAAGATACAGGAGCCTGAGGGCACGTACCACCAGGCTTAAGGACAGCTTCTAGCCCACGGTGATAAGACTATTGAACGGTTCCCTTATAAGGAGATGGACTCTGACCTCACGATCTACCTTGTTGTGACCTTGCACCTTATTGCACTGCACTTTCTCTGTAGCTGTGACACTTTACTCTGTACTGTTATTGTTTTTACCTGCATTACATCAATGCACTCTGTACTAACTCAATGTAACTGCACTGTGTAATGAATTGACCTGTACGATCGGTATGCAAGACAAGTTTTTCACTGCACCTTGGTACAAATGACAATAATAAACCAATACCAATACCATCTCTGTTGAGCCCCTCCCCCCTCCATCTCTAAGCTGTTCCCTCTAGTATGAAGGGAAACCAATCTACAACATTATGAAGGGCACATATCGGAAGGGACCCTTCCCCACCACAGGCACTGCAGTGGTTCTACAAGGCAGCTCACCACCGCCTTCTCAAGGCCAACCAGGGACGGGACAATTAAACACTGGCTAGCCCATGTCCCTCTGAATGAACATAGAAAAGATCTGTTTGAAACCGGAGGGGTGGAGGTTTAAAGTGAGGAGCAAGGCGGTTAGAGGGGACCTGATGAAAAATCTAAAGGTCCCTGGTACACTGTTTGTGATGTGTGGAAATGACCTTGATGAGTACATTGATGGATGGGTTAGTAAGTTTGCAGACGATACCAAGATTGGTGGAGTTGTGAATAGTGTAGAAGATCAAGTTCAACCCAGAGAAATGTGAAGTGATACACTTCGAGAGATCGAATTTGAAGGCAGAATACAAGGTTAATGGCAGGACTCTTAGCAGTGTGGAGGAACAGAGGGATCTTGGGGTCCATGTCCATAGATCCCTCAAGGTTGCTGTGCAGGTCAATAGGGTTGTTAAGAAGGCGTATGGAGTGTTGGCCTTCATTAGTCGGGGTATTGAGTTCAAGAGCTGTGAGGTGACGTTGCAGCTCTATAGAACTCTGGTCAGACCACACTTGGAGTATTGTGTTCAGTTCTGGTCGCCTCATTATAGGAAGGATGTGGAAGCTTTAGAGACAGTGCAGAGGAGATTTACCAGGATGCTGCCTGGATTGGAGAGCATGTCTTATGAGGACAGGTTGAGCGAGCTAGGGCTTTTCTCTTTGGAGAGAGGGAGGATGAGAGGTGACTTGATAGAGGTGTACAAGATGATAAGAGGCATAGATCGAGTGGACAGTCAGTGACTTTTTTCCAGTGCGACAATGGCTAACACGAGGGGACATAATTTTAAGGTGATTGGAGGCAGCATGGTAGCGTAGCAGTTAGCGCGACGCTATTACAGCGCCAGCGATCAGGGTTCGATTCCCGTCACTGTCTGTAAGGAGTTGTACATTCTCCCGTGTCTGCGTGGGTTTCCTCCGGGTGCTCCGGTTTCCTCCCATATTACAAAGACATAAGGGTAGGTTAATTTGGGGTTTAAAATGGGCGGTGTGGACTCGTTGGGCCAAAAGGGTCTGTTACCACGCTGTAAATAAAATTTTAAAAATTTAATTTAATTTAAATAAGGGGGATGTCAGGGGTAAGTTTTTTACACAGAGACTGGTGGGTGTGTGGAACGCACTGCCGGCAGAGGTTGTGGGGGCAGGTACATTAGGGACAGTTAAGAGACTCTTAGATAGACACATGAATGATGGAGAAATGGAGGGCTATGTGGGAGGGAAGGGTTAGATAGATCTTAGAGCAGGATAAAATGTCGGCACAACGTTGCGGGCCGGAGGGCCTGTACTGTGCTGTACTGTTCTGTGTTCTATGATTTTTTTTTCCCCAGAGGGAGGTTGGAATCTGGAACGCACTGCCTGAGGAGGGTGTTGGAGGCAGAGACGCTAACTACATTTAAGAATGATCCATGAGAGCAGTGCGGACAGGAAAGATTTAGAGGGATATAGGCAAATGGGACGAGCTTAGATGGGCATCTGGGTCAGCATGGATGGGTTGGGCTGAAGGTTGTTTCTGTGCTGTGTGACTCAATGACTGAGAGCACTTGGATCGCCAAGGCGATGGGGGCTCCGGACCAGGTGCTGGTCAATGGGATCAGTCGACAGAGGTACTTGGTGGTCTGTATGGCAGTGGCACCACTGAGCTCGTGCTGGCTGCCTCAGTCCCTCTACCCTCTTGTCTTCCTGCCCCTGCCCTCGGAGCCTGACTCTGCCGAATGACGGGGTTGTCCTTACCTTGATGCTGAGGATGTGGGTGCCGGCAGATACCAATTCGTCGGCCAGCTTCAGGTAGTAGTCCAGCGAGTACTTGGTCCTGCTGGTGTCGCAGACGTCGCCGGTGTAGGAGATGGCGGCCTCCACCACCCCGCCAGCATTGCCCGCTGCCTCCATGCCCAGGATCATGTTGGGCAGGTAGTTCAGGGAGTCGAACACACGGAAGATGTCCATTCCGTTCTCCTTGGCCACCTCGCAGAACCTGGCGGATGCAGAACGAGGGTGTTACACCTCCCCGCGACTGGCCCACTCGCAACTCCAGGCCCTTCGGCCCACAGTGTCCGTGCTGACCACGACGGCACATCTGCCTGCACATGGTCCCTGTCCTTCCGCTCCCGGCCTGCCCAAATGCCTCCTAAACGCTGCTGTTATATCTGCTTCCCCTACCTCCTCTGGCAGCCTGTTCCAGGTACCCACCACTCCCGTGTACAAAAACTTGGCTCGTAAATCTCCTTTAAACTTTCCCCCTCTCACCTTAAAGCTAAGTCGTCTCGTATTTGACATTTCCACCCTGGGAGAAAAATTCGACCTACCCTATTTACACAACTCAGTTTTGTAAACTTCTATCAGCCTCTGAAACTCCAGAGAAAATAACCCAAGTTTGTCCAACCTCTCCTTATAGCTCATGCCCTCTAATTCAGGCAGCATCCTGGTGAACCTCTTCTGCACCCTCTCCAAAGCCTCCACATCCTTCCTGTAATGGGGCGACCAGAACTGCACGCAATACTCCAAGCGCGGCCTGACCAAAGGTTTATACAGCCGCATCTGATCCACGGCAGTGTCAATGTTCCATTTGGACTTCCTCGCATCATCTCCCCATGTGCCTGTACCCTTGCCTCTCAGTGCCTGCCCAGCTTCCCCTCGTGAGCTCCCGTGCCTCTGCTTCCCCGTGGGAGTAATCCCCACTCCCCTCTCATTCTCAGGGTGAAGGTTCCCCCTTGCCGCCCCTTACGCGTGACTCTGTGTATTTGGACCCCTCACTGCCCCAGCACAAGCATCATCTCCGGTTCCATCACACCAACGCTTTGAAGCCCTCCAGCAAGTCTCTCTTGCACAGGAAATATCCCCAGCCCGTTCAGAACCGCTAAGAGCTGGTCACACTTTGTGTACCAAAATCCTTTCTATAACACAGAGGCTAAAACTATTCCATTTCCCATGGGGTGTAGCCATGGTTCAAATGTACTTGACATCGTTTCTCTGCTTTTTAATGCTGAAATAAATGCCAGTGTTTGCTTTCTTTTATTTAAGGCCTCATTAACATACAGGGCCACGATGATCGATTTGTGTATCTGTTTCCCTGATTCTCTCTCTGAGACAGATGCTTGTTTTCCAAACAGTATATGACCTCCTTATTCTTCCTGGCTGCAGGCACGGATTTATTACCAACCAATGTTGAATTATATTTTAATTCCACATTTACAAGGGATGGCAGGAGTATGATGGAGTATTAAGATTTACAAGGATGTTGCCGGGACTCGAGGGACTGAGTTATGGGGAGAGGTTGGACAGGCTAGGTCTTTATTCCATGGAGCGTAGGAGGGGTGACCTTATAGAGGTGTGTAAAATCATGAGGGGCATAGATAGGGTGAATGGACACAGTCTTTTTCCCGGGGTTGGAGAATCAAGAACTAGAGAGCACAAGTTTAAGGTGAGAGGGGAGAGATTTAATAGGAACCTGAGGGGCAACTTCTTCACCTAGAGGGTGGTCCATACATGGAACGAGCTGCCAGTGGAAGTGTTTGAGGTAGGTACATTGACAACATTTAAAAGACACTTGGACAGGCACATGGATAGGAAAGGTTTAGAGGGATATGGCCAAACGCAGGCAAATGGGACTAGCTTAGATGGGACTCTTGGTCGGCATGGACGAGATGGGCCTAAGGGCCTGTTTCCGTGCCGTGTGACTCTATGACTTGACGACTAGAACCAACTTAGGTGGCCATCTTGGTCGGCATGGACGAGTTGGGCCGAAGGGCCTGTTTCAGTGCCGTGACTCTACTCCCCACTTGTGGACTTTATCTGTAGGCTGATCCCGTCCCTCTTCCACACATTCTGTACCTATTTTCAACCTGAGGATTGTCTTTCACGCATTTAAATGGGGGAGGCAGGGGGGAAGCTGTACCCAGGAGCGGATGGTTCAAGAACCGACACCACAGGTTTACAATTCTGGGCACACGACACAAGAAGGGTGGGAGGAGAAATTTTTCTTGTTATGTTGGAAGTATTAAGATCTGGAACTAACCACCTGCAGCAGGGTGGACACAGTTAATCAGGGCTTTCAGTAAGGAGTCGGATGGGAACTGGACAGAGAATAACTTGCAGGGCTGTGGGGAATGGTAGGGAAACAGCATTGATAGGATGGCTCTGGTGAGTGCTTGAATAGACGGGCTGATTGGCCTTATTCTATGCTCAGAGATATAGGAACCAAATGCAGCAAGACCGGGACAATATTTGGGGCTGGACTGACAGGTGGCAAGTAACATTTCTGCCACACAATAGAACATAGAACACTGCAGCACAGTCCAGGCCCTTCGGCCCAAGATGTTGTGCCGACATTTTATCCTGCTCTAAGATCTATATAACCCTTCCCTCCCACATAGCCCCCCATTTCTCTATCATTCATGTGTCTAAGAGTCTCTTAAATGTCCCTAATGCATCTGCCCCCACAACCTCTGCCGGCAGTGCGTTCCACGCACCCACTGCTCTCTGTGTAAAAAACTTACCCCTGACATCCCCCTTATACCTTCCTCCAATCACCTTAAAATTATGTCCCCTCATGTTAGCCATTGTCGCCCTGGGAAAAAGTCTCTGACTGTCCACTCGATCTGTGCCTCTTATCATCTTGTACACCTCTATCAAGTCACCTCTCATCCCCCTTCTCTCCAAAGACAAAAGCCCTAGCTCGCTCAACCTATCCTCATAAAACATGCTCTCCAATCCAGGCAACATCCTGGTAAATCTCCTCTGCACCCTCTCTAAAGCTTCCACATCCTTCCTATAATGAGGCGACCAGAACTGAACACAATACTCCAAGTGTGGTCTGAGTTCTATAGAGCTCTAGAGTTCTATAGAGCTGCAACATCACCTTGCGGCTCTTGAACTCAATACTTCAACTAATGAAGGTCTTCTTAGAGAAGATATGAGGAGATTGCCTGGAACATAGAACAGTATAGCACAGGAACAGGCCCTTCAGCCCACTATGTCTGTACCGACAATAGTACCAAATTAAACGAAACTTATCTGTCTGCTCATGATCCGTACCCCACCGTTCCCTGAATGATCATGTGCCTGTCTAAATGCCTCTTAAACACCTCTATCGTATCTGCCTCCACCACCTCCCCTGGCAGCCTGTTCCGGGCACCCACCACTGTCTGTGTAAAAAAAGTTTCTCATTTGTAAAAAAACAAAATTATACTGGATTCTCAACAGATATTGGTAATTAGAATTTTGATAATTAACCAACAGCCCAAAGGGAGAGGGTATCTTGTTTTACACGTGAGTTATGATGTGACATGCTCTGTTTGAACATAGACTTTGTTGCAAAGAGATCTAAGCAATAGAAGCAGATTCAATGGTAGTGTCAGTGGGGAATTAAATAATTACAGAGAGAAAGTGGACTACATGGATAGCACTTCCAAAAAATAGCCACAGATATAATGGACTTAATCTCCTTCTGCGCTGCCCATATTCATTCAAGACAGGAACTGATGGATTCCTGGATATTAAGGGAATAATCGGAAATGGGGATAGTGCAGAAAGATGAGCATCTGCGCAATAGCGACTGTAACAAATTTTACTGTTGAATATAAAGATAGTGGAGACGTTAGTCTTAGGATTAATAAAATGGAGAAGTTGTTATTTCAAAGGGATACAACAAAAGACAGGCAAAGTGAACTGGAAAAACTTTGCAGTATAAATTAGAAGGAAACATTTCAGCTGGGGATTACAAAGGGAAATACATCCCATTAAAAGGCAAAACAAACCAGTCAGTAACCGCACACGCTGCGGAAGGAAAGAGAATAAAGGACAATTAAAATTCTGGGAGAAATGTAGTGTAAGTGCAAATCGGACAAAAGGGAATCGGAAAAAGATTTGGAGTTCGGTAAAGAGAACAATTAAACAGCAAGAAATGACAAAATTAAGTTATACAGGAAGGAAAAAAAAGAAATAGTGTTTCACAGACAGAGAAATATCAAAAGATAGAATCAAAGAATTGTTACAGGACTTTGGTTTGCAGGGCGGACAGAGCTCAGAAGAAGTCCATTTGGCCTGTCAGTTCCATATGAGCAACCCAATCCAACGTGCCGGAGAGGGTGCAGAAGGGATTCACCAGGACGTTGCCTGGATTGGGGGACTTTAGTTATGGGGCGGGGGAGAGTGGACAGACTGGGCTTGTTTTCTCTGAAGCAGAGGAGGCTGAGGGGCGACCTGATAGAGGCGCATGATTATGAGAGGCGTAGATAGAGTCGATAGTCAAAGCCTTTTTCTCCTATGGGAGGGGTAGCAGAAACAAGAGGGCGTAGGTTTAAGGTGAGGGGGGAGATCTGAGGGGTATGTTTTTTAAACAGAGGGTGGTTAACATCTGGAACGCGCTGCCTGAGGAGGTGGTGGAGTCAGATGCAGTCATTATGTTTAAGAGGCATTCAGACGGGCACTTAAACAAGGACACGGTCCTAATGTTGGCAATGGGATTAGTGTAGGTGGACAAAAAGGATGGCATGGCCATGGTGGGCCGAAGGGCCTGTTTCTGTGCCGTATGGTTCTAAAAATCTCTCAGAATTAGGAAAAATAGGATGCTGGGGAGCATTGTGGACCGTTTAGAAACAAATAGTAAGGGCTGATCCATTTTGCTGAGCATAACACAAAAGCAGAGTATTTGCTAAATGGTGAGAGATGGGGTAGTGTTGATGTTCAAAGGGTCCTGTGTGTGCTAGCACACATGTTACTGAAGGCCAACATGCAGGTGGAGCTGGCAACGAAGGGGGCAAATGTCATGTTAGACAGGGTTTGATTACGGGAGTAAGGGGGGGAAGGGATTTATAAGATAAGATATTCATTTATTAGTCACGTGTACATCGAAACACACAGTGAAATGCATCTTTTGCGTCGAGTGTTCTGGGAGCAGCCCGCAAGTGTCGCCACGCTTCCGGCGCCAACATAGCACGCCCGCAACTTCCTAACCCGTACATCTTTGGAATGCAGGAGGAAACCAGAGCACCCGGAGGAAACCCACGCATACATGGGGAGAACTTACAAACTCCTTGCAGACAGCGGCCGGAATTGAATAGTTAGCAAAACTTCTGCCTCACAGCTCCAGTGACCTCGGGCGCTGTCCGTGTGGAGTTTGCACGTTGTCCTCCAGGTGCTCTGGTTTTTTCCCACACCCCAACGATGTGCGGGGTCGGTGAGTTAATTGGCTGCTGTGAATTACATCTGGTGAGTAGGTCAGTGCCAGTTAGCGCGGATGCAGAGACAACAGAAATGGGATTAGTTTAAGTGTGGACTTGGTGATCGTCACAGAGTTGTACAAAACAGAAACAGGCCCTTCGGCCCACCACGTCTGTGCTGACCAGTGGGCACCCATCCACATTAATTCCACCTTCACAAAGCATTTTATACCTGGGTGATTCAAGTGCCCATCTGGACACCTCTTAAATGCTGTCAATGACTCTGCTTCCACCGTGCTCTCAGGCAGTGTGTTCCAAGTCCTCACCGCTCGCTGGGTGAAGAAGGTCCCCCTCAGATCCCCTCGAAATCAGGCTGCACAGTAGTGTAAGGGGTGCACAGTAGTGTAGCGGTTAGTGTAACACTATTACAGTGCCAGCGACCCAGGTTCAATTAAGGCCACTGTCTCCATCAGTGGGAGAGTCCAGGATCTGAGGGCACAGCCTCAGAATGAAGGGGCATCCCTTCAGAACTGAGCTAAAGAGGAATTTCTTCAGCCAGAGGGTAATGAATCTGGAATTCGTTGCCACAGACAGCTGTGGAGGCCAAGTCATTCGGTGTGTTTAAGGCAGAGATCGATAGGTTCTTGATGGGTGAGGGGCTTAAGGGTTACGGGGAAAAGGCAGGTGAATGGGGTTTAAAAAAAAATCAGCCATGATTGAATGGCGGAGCAGACTTGATGGGCTGAATGGCCTGATTTTGCTCCTATATCTTACAGTCCACTGATATCTTTCAGGGGAGGAACTGTACCATCTTTACCCAGTCCGGCCTATGTTACTGACTGTGGTAAACTCTGCTCAGTTACGAGGTGACTAGGTATGGGCAATAAACGTCATTGTCAGTGAGGTCACACAGTCTGTGAACAGACAGAAGCACCCACACATCATTAAAACGTAGAAAGGCACAGAAAATAACTAATGAGGTTTGTGGAAAGCTGACGTCTGGGCAGAAGATCTGCCACAGGGAAGTCCTGCTTGGATCATTGGGAAATTGTGGGGTCCACACCTGAGGAGGTACAGTTAGCAGAGTGTGGGTTGAACTGGACTCTGAGGGTAATTTTTTCATTCCTTTGGGCTCCGAGCGTTCGCTGCCAAGGCCAGCATTTGAACGTCCTTGGCCACTTCCGAAGGCACCCAGGAGTCCAGGCGCAGGCCAGAATCATGAGGAGACGCTGAACAAACTTGGGATGTGCTCCCTGCTGCTTGGGCAGTCTGGAACTAGTCTCTACATCCCTATAGTACTGTCACAGTGAGCCAGATGTGAGGGTAAGAGAGGCCTTTTGTAGCACAGGGATTGTACAGCACAGGGATAGATACGATAGAGGCAGGAAGGTTGTTTCCACTGGTAGGTGAGACTAGAATTAGGGGACATAGCCTCAAGATTTGGGGGAGTAGATTTAGCATGGAGATGAGGAGGAACTGCTTTTCCCAGAGAGTAGTGAATGTGGAATTCTCTGCCCAGGAAAGCAGTAGAGGTTACCTCATTAAATATATTTAAGACACAGTTAGATGTTTGCAATAGTAGGGGAATTAAGGGTTATAGGGTGGAGCTGAGTCCATGGCCAGATCAGCCATGATCTTACTGAATGGCAGAGCAGGCTCGACAGGCCAGATGGCCTCCTCCTGCTCCTATTTCTTATGGTCTTATGGACCAGGCCCTTCAGCCCATCACGTCTATGCTGACCTTTGTGCCCACCTGCACTAATCCCAGTTGCCTGCAGTATCCTTCTACACCTCGCCTGTGTGAGTGTCTGTCGAAGTGTCCCTTAAACGTAGCGATTGTATCCGATTCCGCCACCTCCTCTGGCAGCGCACTCCAGATATCAACCGCTCTCTGGGTAAACAACCTACCCCTCGTGTTCCCTTTAAAACTCCTCCCTCTCACTGTAAACCTACACACTCTTGAAAAGGTCTGACTATCTACCCTGTCTGTGCCTTTCATAATCTTGTAGGAAACGTCTGTCAGGTTCCCCCTCCCCACCACCTCAGCCTCCTGTTCTCCAGGAGGGATGGACCCAGCCCCTCCAGTCTCCCCGTACAACTGAAATGCTCCATCCCAGGCAAAGCCCTGATGAACCTCCTCCGCACCCTCTCCAGCGCAACCACACCCTTCCCATCGTGGAGTGACCAGAACTGCATGCGGTACTCTGGGACAAAGGAGCTGACTCACTTGTACACGGTGTTATCGGGGTAGTTGGTGTAACCGACCGCATTGGCGCCCCGCAGAAGCATCTGGAAGGGGATGTTGGGGATGAGATCTCGCAGCTCCTGCAGGCGCCTCCAGGGACACTCATACAGGAAGCGCATTGCCACGTCAAAGGTCGCACCTGTGGAGAGGGCAGCAGAGACACGGGTCAGTGCGCAAAATGGGATCACCGTCCGACTCAAACCCCACACCGCCGAACTCTGACCCAACATCAGCACAGGCGGGTCACTATTTTGTGATCAGCTGGTTTAACTTGACCCTGTTCCTTCTGTCCTGCGTAATGTTTAGCGTGACGCTATTACAACGCCAGCGACCTGGGTTCAATTCCGGCCATTGTCTGTGAGGAGTTTGTACATTCTCCCTGTGTATCTGCGTGGGTTTCCTCTGGGTGCTCCGGTTTCCTCCCACATTCTGAAGACGTACGGGTTGTGGGCATGCTGCGCTGGCGTCGTAAGTGTGGCGACACTTGCGGGCTGCCCCCAGAACGCTCTACGCAATAGATGCATTTCACTGTGTGTTTCCATGTATATGTGACCAATAAAGAAATCTCTCAACCTCTTTCTCTCTCTTTGCTGTTCTTCAAACTCGCTCCACTTTCAAAGAGTCATATAGCGCAGAAACAGGCCCTTCGCTGCACCATCTCCACGCTTGCCCTTGAGTGGCCCCCCTGTGCTAATCCCAATTTCCAGCCATTCAAGTGTTTCTCTTGATACTTCTTAAACACTGAGGGTCTCTGCCTCCACTGTCCCCTCAGGCAGTGCATTGCAGATTCCAACCCCGCCTCTGGGTGAAAATGTTCCTCCTCAGATACTTCCTAAAACTTCTACCACTTACCCTAAACACGTCCTCTGGTCTTACACACTTCTGCTCTGGAGAAAAGTTTTCTGCCATCTATATTGCCCCTTGTCTCATCACTTCTCTCAGGCCGCCCCCTCGGCCTCCCCTACTCCGGGGAGAACAGACCCAGACTCTCCAGTCTCTCCTCAGAACTGAGATGCTCCATCCCAGGCAATGTCCTGGGGAATCTCCTCTGCACCCTCTCCAGTGCAGTGACATCTTCCTGTAGTGTAGTGACCGGGACTGTACACAGTGCTGCAGCCTCACCAGTGTCTTACTTATCATATCTCATCTCCTACATCCCTATTCAACAAACACTCAGGGTCCCACCACCGCCCACAGGAATCCGGTCACCAAAACAACCCTCCACCTTCACCTCCTATTACAGAGCCATCTTCAGAACCACTTGGACCAGTTTCCCACAGGGAAACTTGTCAAAGGCTTTACGGGAGTCCATGTAGGCAGTGTTAGTCACACTGACCGCCCCCCCCCAATCTATTTCGTTATTTCTTCAGAAAATGGAATCAGGTTTTTCAGACAGGACTCCCACAAACAAAACCGCGCTATCTTCAATTCGTCTCCGCCTTTCCAAGAGGGGATTAGTCATGTCCCTCGGAGTTTTTTTCTGATAACTTCTGTACTAATGACGCTAGGCTCCCAGATATATTATTAGCTGGCTTATCCCTGCTACCCTTCTTCAATAAGGGTACTATAGTTGTTGTCCTCCAGTTATCAGGCACATCATTTGTGGCCATTAAAGGTATAAATATCTCTGTCGAAGCTTCAACATCTCCTTCCTAAGCCCTGGAGACTTATCCCCCTTTAGCTCTCTGCAACCTCCTCATCATCCCCCTCCCAAAACGTCCAGGTTTTTCCTCATATTCCCAATGACTGAGCAGCCATAGTGTGACTGCGAGGTACCATTCTGTTGTGCCCTGTCGGTGGAACCGAGAGAGTGCCCCGGTTCCGTGGTGCCCGCCCACTAGACCACTGGCACACTCGGCGCCCTTCCCCAGCGAAGGACCCACGCCCGGAGTGTCCAGCACCAGTTACCGCCAACCTGTACCTCTCCTGGGAGGCACGACTGGAGGAGCTACCTGGTCTACAACCATTCCTGGGAAACAGAAGAGAAAGAACGGACTGCAGATGCTGGAATCCAGATGAAAAACACGATGATGCTGGAGGAACTCAGCAGGCCAGGCAGCATCCGTGGAGAAGAGCAGGCGGTCAACAGAAGCATGGCTCAACGTGAGAAGGTTCACCAGTGTCTCACCACAGAGGAGGTTGGATCCGAGACCATGGGTTCCAAGCCCCCACCCATGGGTAAAAATACTTCTCCTGAACCCTCAGTCATAGTCCTGGAGTCGTATAGCACAGAACCAGGCCATTCGGCCCTTCACGTCCATGCGGCCATCAGGCACACACCTACACTCATCCCATTTACCAGCACTTGGTCCATGGTCTAGGTTCACCCAGAAACTATGTGACGGTCTCCGCCTCCTCCACCCCCCTCCCCCACCCCTCGGGCGAGTGCGTTTCAGATTCCAACCACCCTCAGTTGAAAGAGGTTTTCCGCAGGTCTGACCCTCTGGGTTTGGACGTCTCTGTTATGGGGAAAAGTATCTGATGATCCGTCCGATCTACACCCCTCGTAGTTCTGTGCGCCTCTGTCGGGTCTCCCCCTCAGCCTCCTCTGCTCCAAGGAGAACAAACTTAGCTTGTCCGGCCTCTCCACACCACTGAAACACTTCGCCCCAGGCGACATCCTGGTGAATCTCCTCCGCGCCCTCTCCAGGGCCTTCTCCCGATTACCCTAACTTGGTTCTGTGCTCACTGAGTCTGCCAATCGAAATACGCCATTCCTGCCTTAATTCACCTCAGTGAAGTCTCTCGTTTATTCCGGAGAACACAAGCCCATCGTAAGTACAGTTCTCCGTCACTGGCAAGCCTCGGGATCCTCCTCTGCACCCATCCCGTCCGCATCCTCCTGGCACAAGGAGGTCGTCAGCAAGGTTAGTGCCCGGCAAACCACGACGCGATGGATTTGCCCTCACGGATCAGATGGAAGGGGCACTGGACTGCTTTAGATGAAGGCAGTGTGACTTCCGTTGGGCGGGTGGGGAGCTGACCTGCATGATTCACAGAACTGTTAAGGCACAGATGGAGGCCATTTGGCCCACTGAGTCTGTGTCAGTTCCTGGTAGAGAAATCCCGTCAATCCCATCAAATGGGACTAGTTCCGTTGGGCAAGTTGGACTGAAGGGTCTGTATCCGGGCTGTATGACATTGTGATCCCATTCCCTGGCTCTTGCTGCACATCCCAGCAAATTACTCTTCCTGCATTCAATTCCCCTCTCCAGACCCCTGGCTGACTGTTTCCAGCTCTGCGGGCAGGGAGGTCCAGTTTCTGTTGCTTGTGTTTCAACGCAGCGGGTGGTGCCGTTGCCTCCCAGCTCCAGAGACCCGGGTTCGATCCCGACCTCAGGCGCTCTGTGTGTGTGTGTGTGTGCGTGTGTGTGTGTGCGCGTGTGAGTGCGTGCGCGTGTGCACGCGCGTGTGTATGCATGTGTGTGTGTGAGTGTGCATGTTTTGCATGTGTGTGTGCACATGTGTGCGCACATGTGTGCATGCGTGCGTGTGTGTGCGTGTATGCATGTGTGTGTGGAAGTTTGCATTTTCTCCCCGTGACCACACGGGTTTCCCCCAGGTGCTCCGGTGTGGGGTCGGTGGGTTAATCGGCCACTACAAGTTGCCCCCGTGTGTGGGTGAGGGGTAGAATTTGGGGGGGAGTTGATGGGAACGTGGGGAGAATGAAATGGGATTGGGCGTAGGATCAGTGTAAATGCGTGATTGACGGTCGGCATAGACTCGACGGGCTGAAGGGCCTGTATGACACTGATGTTGAGGTTGCAGGGTCCACATACAGAGAGCCTCTCCCTCCACATCAGCCCTGCGGGAGGACCCTCAGCTTCCATCGAATCCTTCACCAGCACATTCTCAGCAACTACGGCTGGGCATTAAACGCGTCCTTGCTAGTGACACCCACATCTCATACACATAAAAAAGCAAAATCACTCATCCCACTGTCTCTGGATTTTAGAAACCTTAATTGAATGAAAACGATCGTCAGTTTCCTTGGAAACCACTGCATAGTAACAGTGCCACAGTCAGCCCAGCTTTGATATGATCCTTTCCAAAGGCGGAACAAGATCTCTGTTTCATCCATAATAAATTGCCGGTGTGGATGTCAACTGGTAAAAGACAGCTGGGCTTTGCCGTCTTGTTGACCTGTTACATGGGAAAATGAGCTTCAATGTACAATATCTCCGGCGCGGGTGGAGCCGCAGCCTCACAGCTCCAGAGACCCAGGTTCAACCCCGACTGCTGGCACTAGTTTGCGTGCTCCCTCTTGTGACGGTGTGGGCTGCTCGGGTTTCCTCCCACAGACGTGCGGGGTCGGTGGGTTAACTGGCCGCTCTGAGTTGCCCCTGGGGTGTGGGTGAGGGGTAGAATCTGGGGGGGAGTTGACGGGACAGTGGAGAGAATGAAATGGGGCCAGTGTAGGATCAGTGGAAATGGGTGAGTGATGGTTGACGCAGACTCAGTGTGCGGAAGGGGACACAAGAGACTGCAGATTCTTCTCCGCAGTAAATACTGATGAGAGGTCTCCATTAAAAACCTCACCCATCTCCTGTGTCTCCACATACAGACGCCCATGCTGATCTTTAAGGGGATCTATTCTCTCCTTAGCCACAGAACATAGAACATTACAGTACAGTACAGGCCCTTTGGCCCACGATGTTGTGCCGACATTTTATCCTGTTCTAAGATCTATCTAACCCTTCCCTCCCACATAGCCCCCTATTTCTCTATCATTCATGTGTCTATCTAAGAGTCTCTTAAATGTCCCTAATGTATCTGCCCCCACAACCTCTGCCGGCAGTGCGTTCCACGCACCCACCACTCTCTGTGTAAAAAACTTACCCCTGACATCCCCCTTATATCTTCCTCCAATCACCTTAAAATTATGTCCTCTCGTGTTAGCCACTGTCACCCTGGGAAAAAGTCTCTGACTGTCCACTTGATCTATGCCTCTTATCATCTTGTCACCTCTATCAAGTCACCTCGCCTCCTCCTTCCCTCCAAAGAGAAAAGCCCCAGCTCACTCAACCTATCCTCATAAGACGTGCTCTCCAATCCAGGCAGCATCCTGGTAAATCTCCTCTGCAACCTCCCTAAAGCTTCCACATCCTTTCTATAATGAGGTGACCAGCACTGAACACAATACTCCAAGTGTGGTCTGAAAGAGACCTGAGAGGTAATTTCTTTATACAGAGGGTAGTGAGTACCTGGAACGAGCTGCCAGAGGAAGGGGTCAAGGCGGGTACAATTGCAACATTTAAGAGGTGTTTGCATAGGTTCACGGAGGGGAGGGGCTTGGAGGGTTATGGGCCGAATGCGGGCAACTGGGACGAGCAGAGAGGATGCTGCGGTTGGCACGGACCGGTTGGGCCGAAGGGCCTGTTTGTGTGCTGTATTACTCAGTGGCTGGCCACACATTGTCGCTCTGACATTGCTGCATTCCCCCAGTACTGCAAGGGGAGTATCAGCTCTCATTATATGCAGGCCTCGTCGGTGGTACTCAACTGAACACTCTGGTGCAGCGATTCAATCCAATCTCGTTTAAATTGGATTCCACTGCTAATGGCACAACAGTGCTTACAGAACCTGCTGACACATTATACCTTCGGTCAAGTTGATCAATAGGCCCTTAATCTGCCGAATCCCCCAGGTATTAGGACTGTGCTGTGTTATCACAAGTCTATCAGGAGGTTTCTGCAACAGAGATTGAAACAGAAGGAAGACGGAATGAGTCTGGACAGGAAAGAGAGAGATGTGAGATGCAGACTAACACTGTTCTGTCACACACGTTGGCGCAAGCTCAGGATGCGGGAGAGGTACATTGGGGGGGCCTTCCGGGACCGGTGGGCACCACAGGGGCTGGAGAGTGTCCTGGATAAAGATCACTGTGCTGTGATTTGAAGCTGTAAATTGTGCAAATAGTGGAATATAGTAAAATGGAGATTCTGCAGAAGCTGGAATCTGGAGCAACACACACAAAATGCTGGAGGGACTCAGCGGGTCAGGCAGCATCTGTGGAGGGAAATGGACAGTCGGCGTTTCGACCTGACCAGATGAAGGGTCTTGACCCGAAATGTCGACTGTGCATTTTCCTCTGCAGCTGCTGCCTGACCTGCTGAGTTCCCCGATCGCTTTATAGGATATCTTTATTAGTCACATGTACATCAAAACACACAGAGAAATGCATCTTTTGTGTAACGTTCTGGGGGGCAGCCCGCAAGTGTCGCCACCCTTCCGGCGCCAACATAGCACGCCCACAACTTCCTAACCCGTACGTCTTTGGAACGTGGGAGGAAATAGGAGCACCCGGAGGAAACCCACGCAGACACGGGGAGAACGTACAACCTCCTTACAGACAGCAGCCGGAATTGAACCCGGGTTGCTGGTGCTGTAATAGCGTTACGCTAACCGCTACACTATGTGTTGCTGTTGTAATAATGTGATGCTGTAATCATTGAATAAATCTCCTTTTATAACAGGAAAAAAAAGGCCAGCATGGGTTTGACATGGAGTGAAGCTCCATCTGCACCTCCCTTCAGTAAAAATAACTTTGTCACACTTTATATTAAACTGCAATCCTCCCTGCCTTGGATGTACTTTAGCCCCTGGCGTTCTCACCGGTCCTGGAAGGCCTCCAGAGAGCCATTGGATGCCGCGTACTCCCTCTCTAGGGACACCCAGGCATGGGCGTATCCTCAGAAGAGGGATGGGCAGTCGGCTCGGGAGGAACCCCCCGACTGCCTGGACCTGTGAAGGGCCATCTTGGCCAGGCCCAGGGGCAGGCAGACTGACGGGGAGGTTCCCTTGACCGACCCAACCCCACACCTCCTCCCCCGCCTCCACACCAGGTGTCCAAAGTTCAGGAGTGTGGGGGCTAAAGTGCGGCTAGAACTTGAGGAGGAGTCCCTTCAGATACTCAGACGGGCTGACACTTCCCACACGTGGTATATAGATGGAACACGGACTCCTCCAAGCCGCAGAAATGCAGGTAGCCTTGGAGAGAATGAACATACTCATCTGTTACATGGGATCGCTCTGTGCAATGTTGTCCCCTTCCCCCCAGGTCCCCGATGTAAAGGGGGAGGACTCCCGCATAGAGACACCTCCACCGGGGACCCCCCACACCGCCGGACTGCTAGGGCGTCTCCAGACGGCAGACGAGGGCGAGGAATTGGAGAATGTGAAGGAACAGCCCGCAAGGAATGCTCCACGCAGTACTGTGGCTGGTGTTGTGTAGGACTGCCTCCTGAGGTGGGGGGGGGTGGGGGTTTTCAGGGCCTGGGCCTGGACAGGAGGTTCTGGACGAGGGGCGATTCAACTCACTCGGGATCAGTGAACCAGAGAATCAGATTCAGTGAATCAGAGCTGAACCCCTTTGACAACCACAGGGACAAGGCTTTGGCCACGAGCCTCAAAGAGGAGCACCTTGCTCCTCCACTGTTCTGTACATCCCTACATCTGCCTACCTGGGCAACTAGAATGCCTTCCTCGGCAGGCTGAGACCATCCTGACTGGGGGCAACCGTGTTCCCAGAGCAGGGGCAGCACAGGTTAGACACAGTCCACTACACCCTGCAGCTTCTTACGTTCCTGTACATTCGAACTGCCGTCCCAGACCGTGATGCAACCCATCAGGATACAAGAGTACATCTGTAGAACACACTTCTATGTTATTTATTGGGAACATGCTTCAGCCAAATGTCACAGGTTTGGCACGTTGACCTTTATCAGTCAGGGAATGGTAGTGGACGCAGCCCAATACATCACGGGCACGTTGGAAGTATCTACAGGAGCAGCGGCCTCAAGAAGGATAAGATTCTTGGATCAGGATTTATGGAGAAGCATAGGCTGATTGGGACAGTCGGCATGGCTTTGTGAGGGGCAGGTCGTGCCTCACGAGCCTGATTCAATTCTTTGAGAATTTTTTACTACCTTGATGTACTTTATGTACAGAATGATCTGTCTGGATGGCACGCAGACAAAAGCTTCTCACTGTATCACGGCACACGTGACAATAATAAACCAATTCCAATGATGAAGCCCCCAGCTGAGGGAGGTCAGGCAGCCAGTAGTGTTGCTACAACCCATTCCATGCTCTCACTTGTGAACATACTCACCTTCACAACTCACATTTCAGACTACACACCATCCCCGGTTATGAACACCCTACTTATGGACCCCCTCCCCCCCACATACAAATGAGCTCCAACGATATTATTGGATTCAAAAGTTTGACGTAGGTTCCTCTGGCATCTCGATGTGTTGTTCATCCAGACTCCAGCATCTATCGTTCCTCTGCTTCTCTAAGCCAACTCATGTTGGACGTCTTGGGAGTACTCGGGGCTCCCAGCCCACGGTTCAGCTGCAGCCTTGGAGAGTTTAACCAGAGGAGGCTTTTATTCTCAGCTCCCAAGTTCTGTGTGAACTGCAAAGGGCCCTTCCCCCCAGACATTCCTGCCCAGACATTCCAATGTTCCGGCTACCTCCCACGTGCCGATCGGTGGGTTAATTGACTGCTTTACCTTGCCCCCCCCCCAGTGTGTGGGTAAGGGGTAGAATCTGGGGGGAGTCGATGAGAATGTGGAGGGAATAAAAAAAGGGGACCAGTGTACATGGGTGAACAGAGAACAGGGACAGGCCATTCGGCCCACCATGTTGTACTGAATCAACGTTCCTTCCTACTGACGGCAGAACTACTTCCCCCTCTCTCTCCACGGCCTCCTGTCTACTTTTGGTGCCATTCACTACCGTAAAGTGGAGGTGTGGTGACCATATCCAGTGGTTTCCTTTCTTGTCTATTTTTCGACTTATGGACGTCTGTAAAAACGGAACCTGTTTGTTAGCCGGGGCAGCCTGTATGTACGTGGCCAGAGAGAGGGGGCTTTGGGGGTGGGGGCCAAAATCTTTCAGGGGGCCCTTGGCAGTTCAGACAGAACTTGGGGGCTGGGAATAAAAGCCTCCTCTGGTTAAACAGACAGGGTGGTGCAGCGGTTAGCGTAATGCTTTACAGCGCCAGCGACCTGGGTTCAATTCCGGCCGCTGTCTGTAAGGAGTTTGTACGTTCTCCCTGTGTCTGCGTGGGTTTCCTCCGGGTGCTCTGGTTTCTTCCCACATTGCAAAGACGTGCGGGTTAGGAAGTTGTGGGCGTGCTACATTGCCGCTGGAAGCGCACCAGCACTTGCGGGCTGCCCCCCAGAACACTCCACGCAAAAGATGCATTTCACTGTGTGTTTCGATATACATGTGACTAATAAAGAAACCTTAGAAAAAAAGACATCTTAACTCTCCAAGGCTGCAGCTGAACTGTGAGCTGATCGCCCCAAGTATTCTCAGCAGTGTGGAGGAACAGAGGAATCGTGGGGTCCACGTCCATAGATCCCTCAAGGTTGCCACGCAGGTCGATAGGGTTGTTAAGAAGGCATATGGTGTGTTGGCCTTCATTAGTCGGGGGATTAAGTTCAAGAGCCGCGAGGTGATGTTGCAGCTCTATAGAACTCTGGTCAGACCACACTTGGAGTATTGTGTTCAGTTCTGGTCGCCTCATTATAGGAAGGATGTGGAAGCTTTAGAGAGGGTGCAGAGGAGATTTACCAGGATGCTGCCTGGATTGGAGAGCATGTCTTATGAGGATAGGTTGAGTGAGCTGGGGCTTTTCTCTTTGGAGAGGAGGAGGATGAGAGGTGACTTGATAGAGGTGTACAAGATGATAAGAGGCATAGATCAAGTGGACAGTCAGAGACTTTTTCCCAGGGCGACAATGGCTAACACGAGGGGACATAATTTTAAGGTGATTGGAGGAAGGTATAAGGGGGATGTCAGGGGTAAGTTTTTTACACAGAGAGCGGTGGGTGCGTGGAACGCACTGCCTGCAGAGGTTGTGGGGGCAGATACATTAGGGACATTTAAGAGACTCTTAGATAGACACAGGAATGATAGAAAAATAGGGGGCTATGTGGGAGGGAAGGGATAGATAGATCTTAGAGCAGGATAAAATGTCGGCACAACATTGTGGGCCGAAGGGCCTGCACTGTGCTGTAGTGTTCTATGTTCTATGTACTCCCAGGACGTCCAACATGAGTTAGCTTAAAGAAGAGAAACAAAGGACTGCAGATGCTGGAATCTAGACGAAAAACATGATGATGCTGGAGGAACTCAGCAGGCCGGGCAGCATCCGCGGAGAAAAGCAGGCGGTCAACGTTTCGGGTCATGAGTTAGCTTCTTCCCAGCAATGAGAAATTCAGATGACCAAACTGTGGTAATCTGAGAAGGGATGCAAGGTTATTCAAATTCAGATTTAGACTGACAGAAATAGCTCAGGGTCACCTCAGGGTGGGTCAGACCCATCACCAGGTCACGCCATTGGATGGACAAACTAACCCAGGGCCGATTTCTTTCTGTCCAGTAACTGTAGCTCAGTGATTGAGGAAACAAACTTCTGTCTAATACGGCAGGTATCACAGACCCCAAGCAGATGAGGGAGAGTGCCGGAACAGGACACGATTAGCCACGAGCTTGTAGTATTGACATGGTATTGACATAAATATTAGCATTAGGTCTTCC
The DNA here is from genome assembly GCF_009764475.1 of Pristis pectinata. NCBI lineage: Eukaryota > Metazoa > Chordata > Chondrichthyes > Rhinopristiformes > Pristidae > Pristis > Pristis pectinata. The sequence goes on from NC_067441.1 coordinate 9,193,511, forward strand.
TGTTATAACTGTTGACTGAGGCATTCCCATTAAAATGTTGACATAAAGTTTCAAATTATAAATGTTGACACAAGATTTTCCCATGGTATGTACCGGTGTGGCGTTTTGTCAATCACAGAGTTACAGCATAGAAACAGGCCTTTCGGCCCACTGAGTGCATACCGACCATCAACCACTCATGTCCACAGCTCCCTGAAAGTGGCCGCACAAGTTGACGGGGCGGTAAAGAAGGCGTACGGCGTGCTTGCCTTCATTAGTCGAGGCACTGAGTTCAGGAGTCAGGAAGTCATGTTGCAGCTTTAAGAAACTCCAGTTCGGCCGCATCCGGAGTATTGTCTTCATTTCTGATCACCCCATTATAGGAAGGGTGTGGAGGCTTTGGAGGGGGTGCAGAAGAGGTTCACCAGGATGCTGCCTGGATTAGAGGGCAGGTGCTATAAGGAGAGGTTGACAAACTTGGGTTGTTTTCTCTGGAGCGGCCGAGGCTGAGGGGAGATCTGATAGAGGTTTATAAAATCGCGAGAGGCATTGATGGAGTAGACAGCCAGTGTCTTTCTCCTCAGGGTTGAAGTGTCTAATACTAGAGGGCGTGCATTTGTGAGAGGGGCTAAGTTCAAAGGAGATGTGTGGGGGCAGGTTTTTACACAGAGAGCGGTGGGTGCCTGGAATGCGCTGCCAGGGGTGGTGGTGGAGGCAGATACGATAGAGGCATTTAAGAGGATATTAGACAGGCACATGGATGTGCAGGGAATGGAGGGATATGGACATTGTGTAGACAGAAGGGATTAGTTTAGTTAGGCGTTTAATTACTAGTTTAATTAGTTCAGCACAACATGGTGGGCTGAAGGGCCTGTTCCTGTGCAGTTCTGTTCTACGTTCTCTGTTCACCCATTTACACCATCTTTTTATTCTCCCCCCTTCTCATCGACTCCCCCCAGATTCTACCCCTCACCCACACACTGGGGGGCAATGTAAAGCAGTCAATTAACCCACTGATCAGCGCATGGGCAGAAACCAGAACATGGGAATGTCTGGGAGGAATCAGCCACCGGAGAGAGGGCAAGAGAGCATTTGACTTACTCTAAATGCAGGTATTTTAGTCTTTTGACTTGTGAACTTCTTAAATATTTTATTTTTCTTACCATTCACATTTTAACAGGGCCTGCATGATGCAAGTGTTTGGGAAAGGTGAAAGCACTGAGTTTCAACAGCAGTGGCAGCTTTGGCAGCTGGTGCAGCCGGGGACGGCAGGATCTGATTGGTTGCGATATTCCGCCACGGTGGCCGGGCACCCAACAGCAGACGGTGTTGGGAGAAGCAGGCAGGCTGCCAGACATTGCCGGCCCTCATGGGATAGGGTTGACATGGGGGTTATCTCAGTATAAACGCTGGCCGCATGTTCCCCATTACAACTGTTAACACTCGGATTTCCCATTGTAAGCATTGACAGAGATTTCCCAGAAATGTTGGCAGATAGTTTCCCCTGTCTAATGCCGGTGAGGATTTCTGGCTGGAAGTGTTAATAAAGCTATTTCCATTATCAATGTTGACAAGGGTTTCCCACTGTAGATGTCCACAAGGTCCCCTTATCAGGTGCGGTAGTGTAGTGGTCAGCGTAACGCTATTACAGCGCCAGCGACCCGAGTTCAATTCCGGCCGCTGCCTGTCAGGAGTTTGTACGTTCTCCCCGTGTCTGCGTGGGTTTCCTTCGGGTGCTCTAGTTTCCTCCCACATTCCAAAGATGTACGGGTTAGGAAGTTGCGGGCATGCTATGTTGTGGCGACACTTGCGGGCTGCCCCCAGAGCACTATGCAAAAGATGCGTTTCACCGTGTATTTCAATGTACATGTGACTAATAAAAATCTTGTTCTTAAATCTTCATAAATATTATCAAACGTAGAACATAGAACAGTACAGCACAGGAACAGGCCCTTTGGCCCACCATGTTTTGCCGAACTAATTAAACGAGTAATTAAACGCCTAACTAAACTAATCCCTTCTGTCTACACAATGCCCACATCCCTCCATTCCCTGCACATCCACGTGCCCGTCTAAAAGCCTCTTAAATGCCTCAATCGTATCTGCCTCCACCACCACCCCTGGCAGCACATTCCAGGTACCCACCGCTCTCTGTGTAAGAAACTTGCCCCGCACATCCCCTTTGAACTTTACCCCCTCTCATCTTAAATGCATGCCCTCTGGTATTAGAGATTTCGATCCTGGGAAAAAGATGCTGCTATCTATGCCTCATAGATAGATTTCTATCAGATCTCCCCTCAGTCTCCGTCGCTCCAGAGAAAACAACCCAAGTTTGTCCAACCTCTCCTTATAGCTAATACTCTCTAATCCAGGCAGCATCCTGGTGAACCTCTTCTGCACCCTCTCCAAAGCCTCCACGTCCTTCCTGGGCGACCAGAACTGAATGCAATACTCCAGATGCGGCCTAACTAGAGTTTTATAAAGTTGCAACATAACTTCCTGACTGTTGAACTCAGTGCCTCGACCAATAAAGGCAAGCGTGTCATACGCCTTCTTTACCGCCCTGTCGACCTGTGCGGCCACTTTCAGGGAGCTATGGACTCGGACCCCAAGATCCCTCTGTACATCAACGCTGTTAAGGGTCCTGCCATTAACTGTGTACTGTGGGGTGGGCAGTTCCTGTTATAAATGTTGCAACGGTGTTTAAGATAAGACAAGATATTTATTTATTGGTCACATGTACAGCGGAACACACGGTGAAATGCATCTTTTGCGTAGAGTGTTCTGGGGGCAGCCCGCAAGTGTCGCCACGCTTCCGGCGCCAACATAGCACGCCCACAACTTCCTAACCCGTACGTCTTTGGAATGTGGGATTACAACTGTTCACTTTGGATGTTGACATGGATTTTAAGCTGAGGAATGATTCAGTCAGAGTTCCTCCATCATAAATGTTACATAGCGTTTGCTATTATAAGTAGCATCGCAGTCTAAGTTTTGACACAGGGCTTTCCCGTTAGAAACTCTGACAAGGTACCTGGTTATAAATCGCAGCATTAAAGAGGGGCGCATCAATCGTGCTTCTGGCAGGGAAATGACCCTGGTCCTTTGCTTCTGTAGCAAGTTGTGACACTCTCTGCCCTCACTGCCCCCTCGAGCAGCGTGTTCCAGATTCCTGCCCCCCTCCGAGGGAAAAACCTTCCTCAGATATCATAGCCTCTGACTCCTTAAGCCTATGCCGTTTGGTTTCAGCTGTGGGGAACTATGTCCTACGATCTACCCTATCCAATTGGTAACTGGAAATGGTTTATCATTGTCATGTGTACCGAGACACAATGAGAAGCTTTATGAAGAGAGACTAAGGGAGCTAGGTTTGGAGAGGAAGAGGATGAGGAGAGACATGATAGAGGTGTACAAAATATTAAGAGGAATAGATAGAGTGGACGGCCAGCGCCTCTTTCCCAGGGCACCAATGCTCGATACAAGAGGGCATGGCTTTAAGGTAATGGGTGGGAAGTTCAGGGGAGATGTCAGAGGGAGGTTTTTCACCCAGAGAGTGGTTGGGGCATGGACTGCGCTGCCTGGGGTAGTGCTGGAGGCTGATACATTGGTCAAGTTCAAGAGATTGTTAGACAAGCATATGGAGGAATTTAAAATAGGGGGATATGTGGGAGGAAGGGGTTAGATAGTCTTAAGCGAGGTTTAAAGGGCAGCACAACATGGTGGGCTGAAGGGCCTGTATTGTGCTGTACTGTTCTATGGTTCTACAACACAGGCTGTGAGCACCAGTGCACTCCGAGAGAAGTGGCTGGTGTATCCCGGGTGTCCGCTGCCCATCCTCCCTTCAGTCCCTGCGTCTACCTGTGCCGTGCGTCTCTGGAGGCATTAATTATTGTATAATTAAACCGTTTCCACGGCCCAATACACCGCTGTCCTCCTACAGCAGCTCCACAAATGTCTGCAATTTGTTCTGATGCTGCTGAAATGCCAACAAGCAAACTGGGACAGTTTACCAGAGTTTGGGTTGTGTTAGGTCTTAGGTGTGGTTTGAAGGTCGGCACGACATTGTGGGCCGAAGGGCCTGTATTGTACTGTATTTTTCTATGGTTCTATGGTTCTAAGCTTTTGTCTGCGTGCCATCCAGACAGATCATTCCGCACATAAAGTACATCGAAGTGGTAAAAAGGAAAACAGAATGCAGAATAAAGTGTTACAGTTACAGAGAAAGTGCAGTGCAGGCAGACAATAAGGTGCAAGGGCCACGACGAGGTAGATTGAGTTCATCTTTGGCATGTCAGAGGCCAATTCAAGAGTCTGATAACAGCGGGATAGAAGCTGTCCTTGAGCCTGGTGGTATGTGTTCTCAAGCTGTTGTATCTTCTGCCTGATGGCAGGGGGGAGAAGAGAGAATGACCGGGGTGGGAGGGGTCTGTGGTTACGTCGGCTGCTTTCCTGAGGCAGCAGGAAGTGTATCTATGCCTCATCTGTCAGGTCCCCCCTCAGCCCCCTCTGCCCCCAGGGAGAACAACCCCAGCCTCTCCTCATAACTGCACCATTCCATCCCAGGCAACACCCTGGTGAACCTCCTCTGCACCCTCTCCAGTGCAGTCACATCCTAAACCCTCATGGCTCTTACCCAACTCTAGTCTCTGGATAGCTACCCTGAGTGGGAGAAGTGAGGAGGGGGGGTTGGCGATATAGAAATGTAGACACACAAGCTGCTAGAGGAATCCCGATTCACGATAACAGTGGAATAAGGAAAGGTTTATATCCTCAGTAAGTGCTGATCAGAGTGAGAACAGGGGGCACAGCTTTATCACAGCAGTGCTTAGGAGGAGGTCTGTGACAGAGAATGTAAACAGGCCCTTCAGCCCGTCGAGTTCATGCTGACCACCAACCACCCAGTTACAGGTCCTCCCCAGGTTACACACCCCGACTTATGGGCCGCTCGTACATATGAGGGAGCGTTTGGGAGACGGGAGAGATGGATTTGCTGGATGCTGTGGAGTGCAGACACCTTCTGCTGGGGTGGGGATATCATTGCAGAGAGGTCTGATTGGTTGAGGTAAATACCCTGGTGTTTGTCTGTGTGTTGTCCTTGGACGGCCGATGTTTTTATTGAAATATATTGCTGGGCTTTGCTGACTTTGGAGTTATTTGGGAACAGAACGCCGGCGTAAACTGGTGATGACCTGCACACTGACCCCACTTTATTCTTCCCATGTTCCCATCAACTCACCCTGGATTCCATCCCCCACCCACACATAGCGGCCGATTAACCTGCATGTCGTCGGGATGTGGGAGGGAACCGGAGCACCCGGGGGAAACTCATGTGGTCACAGGGAGAGGGTGCAGACTCCATCCACACATACACAGACACACACACGAACAGACACACACAGACACAGACAGACGCACGCACACAGACAGACACAGACAGACACACACACAAGCACGGGCACACACACAGGCACACAGACACACACACACATACACAGACACGCACAGGCACACACACAGACAGGCACACACAGAGACAGACAGATACACACAGACACACTGGCACACGCAGAGGCACACACAGACACAGACAGACAGACAGACAGACACACACACACACACACACACACACACACACACACACACACACACACACATGCAGACACACAGTGGGAAACACAGTCCTGCCTGTGTATTACCCAGTAGGAAACACAGCCCTGTCTGTGTATTACTCAGTAAGAAACACAGCCCTGCCTGTGCATTACGCTGTGAGAAGTGCAGCCCTGAATGTGAGGAGTAGAATGAGAAGGGATGGGGGGCAGAGACGGTGGGACAGAGGTGTGTTTCCCTGCTTGAAGGGGGAGAGCTCAGGGTTTGGTGAGGGACTGAGGGAATGCTGTACCGTCAGAGGTGCAGGCTGAGGTTCCAACAGGAGGTCTGGGATCCCCTCGCTCCCTGGAAGGATGGCTGAGTCCTGTCTTGTCCCGGGCCCATGATTTCCCCCTGAACCATTGCCACCGGACAAACAGACAGTTCTCTTCAATTTGGACGTGCGTGTGATCCTGTTGACAGGAATTTGGCAGACCCTACCTGACAACAGTGCCCGTGCACATCAACGGGCCAAACAAATGCAGACGCTGGAATTCTGAAATAAAATCAGAACTACACTGGAAGCACTTGTCAAGTCATTCGGCGTCTGTGGATGGAGAGAGACCCAACGATCAAGCCAGCCAATTCTGTTACCAACTGGAGGCTGAGGGGAGACCTGATAGAAGTTTATAAAATTATGAGGCACAGAGTAGACAGCCGGTATCTTTTTCCCCAGGGTGGAAATGTCTAATACTAGAGGGCGTGCGTTTAAGGTGAGAGGGGGAAAGTTCAAGGGAAACGTGTGGGGCAAGTTTTCCACACAGAGAGCGGTGGGTGCCTGGAACGTGCTGCCAGGGGTGGGGGTGGAGGCAGATACGATGGAGGCTCTTAGGTGGGCACATGGATGTGCAGGGAACGGAGGGATGTGGATCACGTGCAGGCAGAAGGGATTTGCGTAATTAGGCACCATTAGCTGAATTAGTTTGGCACGACACTGTGGGCCGAAGGGCCTGTTCCTCTGCTGTACTGTACTTCTACGCCTATCCCAAAGATGTGCGGTCAGTGGGTTAATTGGGCGCGTAAGTTGACCCCCTCCCCATTTGCCCATGTGTGGGAGAGGGGTAGAATCTGGGAGGAGCTGATGGGAATGTGGGGGGGGGATAAAATGGGATCAGTGTGAATGGGTTGTTGATGGTTGACACGGACTCAATGGGCCGAAGGGCCAGGCTCCGTGCTGCAGTCCTCTATGACTCCGTGACAATCGTTCAGTGTCATCCATTGGATGGGCAGTGGAGGGAGCGATAACTCATGGGTTGTTGGGACAGAGGTGGGCAGCACAGGCTTGATGGACCAAATGGACTCCATTAGCATTGTATAAGTCTGGAATTATCACACCTCACAAATTAATAAGAAAGGTTTCCGTTGTTTTCCCCAGCGAGGGATTTGAACCCCTTAACTTCAGGGGCCCCATTCCCACTGCTGGCTTTTGAGCGCCCTACCTGATTGGCTGCCATCCTGGAGGTTGAATCACATGACATCCTGCATTACACTGCCCACACACTCGCCATTGGTCCTTTCTCTGGCCAATGGGAAGGCAAACGGCCTCTTTGCTACCCAATGGGAGTCGCCCTTGACTGCCAGCCACTGTCCCCATCTCCTGTTGTTCTAAAATTGATAATCAAACAAGTACAAAGACAGCGAAGGATTCGATTGATCCCAGCCCCTCGCCACTTGTTTCCTTGGGACGTCTCCTCCCTGAAACTTCGAGGCTGCCCTCCTCTAAAGTGGGGAGATGAAAAACAAACGCAACCAATCACCTCAGTGACTGACAGATTATTTCCGTGGGTCCCGCATGATAACGCTCTGTTAATGTGAATGAAGTGGCAGGAGTGAGCCAGAGATTTGCATTGTGTTCAGCTCAGCAGGGAGGGGGGGGAACTAAAGCAGATCTCATTACACAGAGATGATACCTTGTTCAAAGCTTCTGTCAGACAGCACGGCAACATCAGCACAACTACAACATGTGCGCGTGCACACACACACACACACACGCGCGCACGCACACACACGCGCGCACGCGCACACACGCGCGCGCGCACACATGCATGCACACACACATGCGCACACGCACACACACACGTGCACACACATGTGCGCACACGCACACACGCGCGCACACACACCTGGGCAGAGAGAGAGACAACCAGAGAGTGACAGACAGACAGATGGATAGATAGAGATGGACATATAGAGAGATAGACGAAGTGACAGAGAGAGAGAGAGACAGACAGACAGACAGAGAAAGAGAGAGAGAGAAGGGGGGGAAATGGAGAGAGCAAAACAGAGAGCGAGAGAGGTGGGGTGGGGGAAAGACAGAGAAAGAGGTGCATGGAGAGAGAATAATTTAGACCTGCAAACCCACCCACACCACACTCTCTCTCTCACACACACACTCACACACACACTCTCACACACACACACCCTCACACACACACACTCTCACACACCCTCTCTTTCTCACACACACATACTCTCACACACACACTCACACACACTTTCTCACACACACTCACACACACACCCTCACACACACACCCTCACACGCACACTCTCACACACACACACTCACACACACTTTCTCACACACACTCACACACACACCCTCACACCCTCACACGCACACCCTCACACGCACACTCTCACACACACACACTCACACACACCCTCACACACACACTCTCACACACACACTCACACACACTTTCTCACACACACACACCCTCACACACACACTCTCACACACACACTCTCACACACACACTTTCTCACACACTCTCTCACATGCACACATACTCTCACACACACTCTTCACACTTTCACATACACACACTCTCTCTCTCACACTCTCTCTCTCACACACACACACACACACACACACACACACACACACACACACACACACACACACACACACACACACACACACAAGGTTTCTGCCTCACTCATGTGGCTTCTACCATAAATTTAAACACAAACAGCTATAACACCAAGACATACTGTACACATACACACAAATATGAACACACACACAGATACAGACATGTATGAACAGGCGTATACACTATGCACACACAGACCCACATTAATAACAGACAAACATACTAAACAACAAAAAGCTACATTTAAATTTCCTAACCTTTAAGCATTGCGGCGTGTGATTTACATGAATTAAACCTAGCAGCATCAGTACATATCAATAATTTAACAGCACATCTCCCCTATTGCCAGTGCAGGCACAAATCAAAGCCCTTTCCGTCCTGCACAAAGCTCTTTTCAGTTAATTGATCCTAAGTGGCAACACTTCTCACAACAGCACTCCTGGCCTTGTGGATCAAGCTGCAGGTGTGCAGCCCTCGCCCCCACCCCACCATTGACAGAAGGATAACCGTCCGGACCAACTGTGGGCCCCGCGTGTCACTGGTTCCCAACCCTCCGTCAACAGCCTGGCGTTCCAGCCCAGCACCATTCAGTCGCCAACTCAGTGCGGTACTTAGGGAGGGCCACACCGTGGGGTGGGTGGTACTGAGGGAGGGTCACGCCGTGGAGGGGGCGGTACTGAGGGAGGGTCACACCGTGGGGTGGGTGGTACTGAGGGAGGGTCACACTGTGGAGGGGGTGGTACTGAGGGACGGTCACACCGTGGGGTGGGTGGTACTGAGGGAGGGTCACACCGCGGGAGGGGTGGTACTGAGGGAGGGTCACACCGCGGGAGGGGTGGTACTGAGGGAGGGTCACACCGTGGGGTGGGTTGGACTGAGGGAGGGTCACACTGTGGGGAGGTGGTACTGAGGGAGGGTCACACTGTGGGAGGGGTGGTACTGAGGGAGGGTCACACTGTGGGGAGGTGGTACTGAGGGAGGGTCACACTGTGGGGTGGGTGGTACTGAGGGGGGGTCACACTGTGGGGAGGTGGTACTGAGGGAGGGTCACACTGTGGGGTGGGTGGTACTGAGGGAGGGTCACACTGTGGGAGGGGTGGTACTGAGGGAGGGTCACACTGCGGGTGGGTGGTACTGAGGGAGGGTCACACTGCGGGAGGGGTGGTACTGAGGGAGGGTCACACTGCGGGAGGGGTGGTACTGAGGGAGGGTCACACTGTGGGGTGGGTGGTACTGAGGGAGGGTCACACTGTGGGGTGGGTGGTACTGAGGGAGGGTCACACTGCGGGAGGGGTGGTACTGAGGGAGGGTCACACTGCGGGAGGGGTGGTACTGAGGGAGGGTCACACTGTGGGGTGGGTTGTACTGAGGGAGGGTCACACTGTGGGGTGGGTGGTACTGAGGGAGGGTCACACTGTGGGAGGGGTGGTACTGAGGGAGGGTCACACTGTGGGAGGGGTGGTACTGAGGGAGGGTCACACTGTGGGGTGGGTGGTACTGAGGGAGGGTCACACTGCGGGGAGGTGGTACTGAGGGAGGGTCACACTGTGGGAGGGGTGGTACTGAGGGAGGGTCACACTGTGGGAGGGGTGGTACTGAGGGAGGGTCACACTGTGGGGAGGTGGTACTGAGGGAGGGTCACACTGCGGGAGGGGTGGTACTGAGGGAGGGTCACACTGCGGGGAGGTGGTACTGAGGGAGGGTCACACTGTGGGAGGGGTGGTACTGAGGGAGGGTCACACTGTGGGGTGGGTGGTACTGAGGGAGGGTCACACTGTGGGGTGGGTGGTACTGAGGGAGGGTCACACTGTGGGAGGGGTGGTACTGAGGGAGGGTCACACTGTGGGAGGGGTGGTACTGAGGGAGGGTCACACTGTGGGGAGGTGGTACTGAGGGAGGGTCACACTGCGGGAGGGGTGGTACTGAGGGAGGGTCACACTGTGGGGAGGTGTTACTGAGGGAGGGTCACACTGCGGGGGAGGTGTTACTGAGGGAGGGTCACACTGCGGGAGGGGTGGTACTGAGGGAGGGTCACACTGCGGGAGGGGTGTTACTGAGGGAGGGTCACACTGTGGGGAGGTGGTACTGAGGGAGGGTCACACTGTGGGAGGGGTGGTACTGAGGGAGGGTCACACTGCGGGAGGGGTGGTACTGAGGGAGGGTCACACTGCGGGAGGGGTGGTACTGAGGGAGGGTCACACTGTGGGAGGGGTGGTACCGAGGGAGGGTCACACTGCGGGGAGGCAGTGAGAGAATCATTGTGATCCACCTTGGGCTCCTGAGCCATTAACAATCTCTGCCTTCCTAACCTCTGACCTCCTGTCGATCCACCTTTAGCCTCAATTTCACCATCAGCTGGGACCTTCTATTGATGCCCCTTTGGCCCTTGACCCGTGGACAATCTCTGCCTCAGCTGTCACCTCTAACCTTCCACCCTGAGTCCCTGACCTACCAAAGGTCTCGACCTCTGGATGTCCAGGCCAGAGTACCATGTGGAAGAAAGATAGGTCTGAGGTAGAGGGGAGAAATAAACAAGAGCGGTTCTCAGCACCGACCTGGTGGGCCGAAGGGCCTGTTCCTGTACTGTCCTATGTTCTAACAAGGAGACAGGGGAGGAGTGGGAAATATTTGGAGGGGTGATTGATAGATTGCAGGACAAATATATTTCTTTGAGAAACTAGAAGAAGATTGCCAATAATGAACAAAGCAAGGCTGAACCAGAAGAAAAGGGCCTGCACTTATGTGCACGGACAAGGAAGAGGCAAAGGAAGAGAAAAGTCTGTTTGGAAGACAAATAGGAACAAAAATTCAAGAAAGAGCAGAAAATCAAAGACCCCACTCACCCGGGTCATTCTCTCTTCTCCCCTCTCCTATCAGGCAGAAGATACAGGAGCCTGAGGGCACGTACCACCAGGCTCAAGGACAGCTTCTATCCCACGGTGATAAGACTATTGAACGGTTCCCTTATACGATGAGATGGACTCTGACCTCACGATCTACCTCGTTATGACCTTGCACCTTATTGCACTGCACTTCCTCTGTAGCTGTGACACTTTACTCTGTATTCTGTTATTGTTCTTACCCCGTATGTACCCGGCATGGTAGTGTAGCGATTAGCGTGATGCTATTACAGCGCCAGCGACCTGGGTTCAATTCCGGCCGCTGTCTGTAAGGAGTTTGTACGTTCTCCCCGTGTCTGCGTGGGTTTTCTCTGGGTGCTCCGGTTTCCTCCCACCTTCCAAAGACGTACGGGTTAGGAAGTTGTGGGCAATGCTATGTTGGCACCGGAAGCGTGGCGACACTTGCGGGCTGCCCCCAGCACATTCTCAGTAACGTAAAAAGATGCATTTCACTCTGTGTTTGGATGTACATGTGACTGATAAATATCTATCCATCTATCTATCTATCTACTACCTCAACACACTGCGTAATGAACTGATCTGTATGAACAGTATGCAAGACAAGTTTTTCACTGTACCTCGGTACAAGTGACAATAATAAACCAATTCCAATCTGTATTCTACAGGCACGTAAATCAGAAAAGTAAAGGCAGGCCGTCTGACGGGTGCGCAGGACAGACTCAGGTGTGAGGGAACTGAATCGGCAGGGATAGTGAATGGGTACTTCACCTAGGTGTTCAGCGATGACATTACTGCAGTGGGCATGCATTCAGGGAAGTGATTGGTAAACACACAGAGGCAAAACAAGGGGCAGATAACGAACCAAACCTGGAGAGGTTCTCTCCCTTGCCTGGGTGGGCTGCGCCTGCGCATGCTGAAGAGATAGCAAAGGTACAATTAGAGAATACTCACACCTGAGGAATTAGCAGCATACTGCTGGCAGGACCACAATCGCCCGACGTGGGAGGGGAGGCCTTGAGCTATGAACGGGTGAACTCAGTGTCAGAGATTACAGACACAGGAAACTTGTGTCAGAAGTGTGGCAGGGATACTTTGAACAGCTCTGAGTAGGGCCTTACCGTGACGGGGTGGAGTCAGGGTGGCAATGGGGGCTTCACAGCCCCATGCCGCGCCTTACATCAAATGGAAGGGGGTGGTGGGTGGCGGAGCAGCGAGGAGAGTCAGCGGGGCCAGGGATAGGAAAGGTTTAGAGGGACATGGGCCCAACGCAGGCAAGTGGGACCAACTCGGATGGACATCTTGGTCCGGATGGGTGAGTTGGGCCGAAGGATGAGGGATGTGCGATAGGGATGGTGCTGACAATACTATAATTCCAAATAAATGCATCACCAAACTCCGAGACCTGGGACTCAACACCTCCCTCTGCAACTGGATCCTTGACTTCCTGACCAACAGACTGCAATCAGTGAGGATAGGCAGCAATACCTCCGGCACGATTATTCTCAACACTGGTGCCCCACAAGGCTGTGTCTTCAGCCCTCTACTCTACTCCCTATACACTCATGACTGTGTGGCCAGATTCTGCTCCAACTCCATCTACAAGTTTGCAGATGACACCACCGTAGTGGGCCATATCACAAACAGCAATGAGTCGGAGTAAAGGAAGGAGATAGAGAGCTTAGTGGCATGGTGTCATGACAACAACCTTTCCCTCAATGTCAGCAAAACAAAAGAGCTGGTCATTGACTTCAGGAAAGGGGGTGGTGTACATGCACCTGTCTATATCAACGGTGCTGAGGTCGAGAGAGTTGAGAGCTTCAAGTTCCGAGGAGTGAACATCACCAACAGCCTGTCCTAGTCCAACCACGTAGACGCCATGGCCAAGAAAGCTCACAAGTGCCTCTACTTCCTCAGGAGGTGAAAGAAGTTTGGCATGTCCCCTTAGGCACTCACCAACTTTCATCGATGCACCATAGAAAGCATCCTATCTGGATGCATCACGGCTTGGTACGGCAACTGCTCTGCCCAGGACCGCAAGAAATTGCGGAGAGTTGTGGACACAGCCCAGCGCGTCACGGAAACCAGCCTCCCCTCCTTGGACTCTGTCTTTACCTCTCGCTGTCTTGGTGAAGCAGCCAGCATAATCAAAGACCCCACCCACCCGGGACATTCTCTCTTCTCTCCCCTTCCATCAGGCAGAAGATACAGGAGCCTGAGGGCATGTACCACCAGACTTAAGGACAGCTTCTACCCCACTGTGATAAGACTATTGAACTGTTCCCTTATACGATGAGATGGACTCTTGACCTCACAATCTACCTTGTTGTGACCTTGCACCTTATTGTCTACCTGCAATGCACTTCTCTGTAGTTGTGACATTTTATTCTGTACTGTTATTATTTTTACCTGTACTACCTCAATGCACTCTGTACTAACTCAATGTAACTGCACTGTGTAATGAATTGACCTGTACGATCGGTATGCAAGACAAGTTTTCACTGTACCTCAGTACAATTGACAATAATAAACCAATACTAATAGTGTGGGAGGGAGAGGAGTCGGGGTTGGAGGTGGACACCAGGGGCTGGGGGGGAGTGCAGAAGGTAGGCAGGAGGTCCAAGATGGGCGCAGGCGGCTGGGATGGGGACCGCCAGCTGCCCGCTGCTGCTTTGGGAACTCCGGGTAGTTGTGGGAGCGCCAACAATGTCCGTTGTCATTCCCCCTTCAGTGAGAGTCCTCAGGGTGTGGGGAATCCCAACGCGTGGCACTGGTTGACGGATCTTCCCTGGCTCTTTAGGAGCTTGCAGGTTATCAGTGGGGGGCGGGGGGGTGGGCAGGGGCGCGAGGCCCTGCGAACCACTGTGGCCCGGTCCAATGCATCTCCTGCATCGTATGGGATGCTACGGCCGATTGCAGTGTTGCATGCTGCCGCGCGTACAGCAGCTTGAGACTCCGTACTGCGGAGCCGGAACAATGTCCAGAGTCAGTGTGGCGCATCCATGGAGTCCAGGATTTCACGAAGAGCAGGCTCAGGGAGGTGGTCACCACGCAGATCGAGAGCGATCAGGCAGAAAGGGTCGGGACAGCCATCAGGCAAAGGGTAGGAGAAGCAGGTCAGGAGTGTGTGGCTCCCTCTCACTGCCAAAACCTCGCTGGGACGCTTGATGGGGAGCTGGGAGAAGGAGCCCGGAGTGTGACACAGTGAGTGATTCTACTGCATGGGGGGGGGGGGGGGGGGGGGGGGAGGAAGAGGAGGGAGAGACCTGTAGCGATCGGGGCCTTAAGAATTAAGACGAGATAAGATTTCTTCATTAGTCACATGTACATGGAAACACACAGTGAAATGTATCTTTTGTGCAGAGTGTTCTGGGGGGCAGCCCGCAAGTGTCGCCACGCTTCCAGCGCCAACATAGCACGCCCACAACTTCCTAACCCGTACGTCTTTGGAACGTGGGAGGAAACCGGAGCACCTGGAGGAAACCCACGCAGACACAGGGAGAACGTACAAACTCCTTACAGACAGTGGCCAGAATTGAACCTGGGTCTCTGGCGCTGTAACAGCGTTATGCTAACCGCTACAACGTACATGTGACTAATAAAGAAACCTTATCTTACTTCTGTTAATTTCTGTTAGTCATGTCTGTGAAACGCTAACTTTCCTGGCATGGCAATAAACTTTGAACGAGCTGCAGTACAGAGGCAGCTCTTCACTTCGTTGCCTTCGACGCAAGAGGGTGGGGCTCACACTCAACATCCCCAAGGCAAGGGTCCAACTCACCTGCCCTGGCGGCAGCGTGCCTGACATTAGAAGGGGAAAACGTGGACCATTATCCAAGAGCTAAGTTTCAGCGAAGAGAACCCTCGCTAATGATGCTCATCTTGTCTTCAATGCACCAGTACAGCCCCTGGCTGACTAAGGTGTTTGAAGATATAAATGTAGGAGGGATGATTACTAAATTTGCAGTTGGCACAAAAATTGCTGGTGTCGATGGTAATGTAGATAGATGTAGCTCCGGGAAATTGGTAAGTTGACGAGTTGGACAGAGCAATGGACAGGCAGGTGGAATATAATCCTGATAAGTGCTGGGTGACTGACTTTGGGATACTAACAAGGTTAGGATGTACACAGTGAAGGGCATGAGCTGTAAGGAGAGGTCGGACAAAACTGCGTTGTTTCCTCTGGAGCAGCGGAGGCTGAGGGGAGACCTAATTGAGCTTTATAAGATTATGAGAGGCAGAGATAGGGTGGACGGTCGGGGTCTTTTTCCCCAGGGTAGAAATATCAAATTCTAGAGGGCATACAGAAAAAACTGCCCCACACATCACCTTTAAACATCCCCCCTCTTAAGGTGAGAGGAGGGAAAACTTAAAGAGATGTGTGGGATGGGTTTTTGTGTACACAGAGAGTGGTGGGTGCCTGGAATGCGCTGCCAGGGGTGGGGGGTGGAGGCAAATATGATAGAGGGGTTGAAGAGGCTGTTAGATTGACACATGAATATGCAGGGAATGGAGGGACATGGGCAGGCACGGTAGCGCAGCGGTTAGCGTAACACTATCACAGCGCCAGTGACCCGGGTTCAATTCCCGCCGCTGTCTGTAAGGAGTTTGTACGTTCTCCCCGTGTCTGCGTGGGTTTCCTCCGGGTGCTCCGGTTTCCTCCCACGTTCCAAAGACGGACGGGTTAGGAAGTTGCGGGCGTGCTATGTTGGCGCCGGAAGCGTGGCGACACTTGCGGGCTGCCCCCCAGAACACTCTACGCAAAAGATGCATTTCACCGTGTGCTTCGATGTACATGTGACTAATAAAGAATCTTATCTTATCATGGGCAGGTAGAAGAGACTGAGTTTAGTTCAGCATCATGTTTGGCACAGACACGATGGGCTGAAGGGCCTGTTCCTGTGCTGTACTGTTCTGTGTTCGGTTAAATTACACAGTGGTGAGTTCTCTTGGAAATCTTGGCTCCCCTCATACAGTTGGGATGCCACGTTACACCTGTACAAGACGTTGGTGAGACCACCCTTGGAGTATTGTGCGCAGTTCTGGTCACCCAGCTATAGGAAGGATGTCGTTAAGGCAGAAAAGGTGCAGAGGAGATTCACAAGGATGTTGCCAGCACTGGAGGGTTTGAGTTACAAGCAGAGACTGGACAGGCCGGGAGTGTTTTCTCCAGAGCGAAGGAGGCTGAGGGGTGACCTTACAGAAGTTTATAAAATCATGAGGGGCAGAGATAAGGTGGATGGCCACAGTCTTTTCCCCAGGGTTGGGGAGTCTAAAACGAGAGGGCACAGGTTTAAGGTGAGAGGGGAAAGATTTAAAGGGGCAACTTTTTCCACACAGAGGGTGGTGGGTGTGTGGAACGAGCTGCTAGAGGAAGTGGTAGAGGCGGGTACAATTACAAGATTTAAAAGACACTTGGACAGGTACACAGATGGGAAAGGTTTAGAGGGATATGGTCAAAATGCGGGCAAATGGGACCAGCTCAGGAAGACACATTGGTCGGCATGGATGAGTTGGGACGAAGGGCCTGTTTTCGTGACTCCGTGACTCTGTGACTCCAGGCCCCTCGAGGAGGTGTGCGCTTCCAGAACCAACCCTGAGCTTCGAGCTGGTGCCTCCTTCGGCAGCAGGGTGCCCCGCAGAACCGCTGCCTCCGCCCTTACCTCCCCAGTTCTCAATGCTGAAGAGCCGGTGCAGGTTGTGAGCCACGTAGGGGGAGATGAGCTTCAGGTCATGTGTGCGGACACGGGTTGCCAGGAGCGACTGGTGGGCGTCTCGGAAGGTGGTGTCTGTCAGGAGAAGCCCCTTGTGTTTCCGGATCGCCTTTGCAAAGCCCTCTGGACCTTCCCTCAGGAGAATGTCGCGGAATCCTGCCGGAGGGTCACCTGGAGAATGGAGGGAGGAGGTTAGGGAATCGCAAGGCAACAGAGAGTTACGGCAATGGGCGGAAATGTGTGGGTGCCGGGGTCCGCCTCACGTGTACAGTGCGGGAGATACTCGGCAGGTCAGGCAGCGTCTGTGCAGAGGGGAGCCGTTCAATCAGATCTGGAAAGTTAGACATAGAAAGAGGGAGGGACGGAGGGGACGAGGGGTGGGGGACATAGGGAGGGTGGGACACAGGGAGGGGGGACACGGAGAGGAGGACACACGGGGGGGACACACGGGGGGGACACAGGGAGAGGGGGCACACAGGGAGGGGGGCACAGAGGGGGACACACAGGGAGGGGGACACACAGGGAGGGGGGGACGGGGGACACACAGGGTGGAGGGGACATGGCAAGACGGTAGCAGAAACCAGACCTTCACATAGTGCACAGGCAGACAGTCCGGGTGTGATGTCAGGAACCAGACCTTCACATAGTGCACAGGCGGACAGTCCGGGTGTGACATTAGGAACCAGACCTTCACACAGTGCACAGGCGGACAGTCCGGGTGTGACGTCAGGAACCAGACCTTCACACAGTGCACAGGCGGACAGTCCGGGTGTGATGTCAGGAACCAGACCTTCACACAGTGCACAGGCGGACAGTCCGGGTGTGATGTCAGGAACCGGACCTTCACACAGTGCACAGGCAGACAGTCCGGGTGTGATGTCAGGAACCGGACCTTCACACAGTGCACAGGCGGACAGTCCGGGTGTGATGTCAGGAACCAGACCTTCACACAGTGCACAGGCGGACAGTCCGGGTGTGATGTCAGGAACCAGACCTTCACATGAATGTACAGACAGACCATTCATGCCCTGACACAAACAAACAGATGGACCAGCCAGGTGAGGGCAAGGAACAACACCTTTCACACAACAGCCGTGGGATACCTGGGACTTGCTTCCCCCAAAAGGCCCACAAGATAATTTTAAAGCTGAAATGGATTGATGTTGGACAGAGGGTATGAAGGTGAAACACAGCTGAGGAGCTGAATGTTCCGACTGGATTCTCACCCGTCACCCTGCCCTGTGTTAGCCTGGGATCCATAGCCGGGGAACGAGGGCCAAGTAAAAGTAGGGAATTTGTACATTGGGTAAGGTTGAACTCTGAGTACAAAACTGAGTCTCTTGGAGTTCACCACTCAGTGAGCATTTTACAGAATAAAGACAAAATAATTCCAACTGATCTTGGGATTTATTTCATTATAAGGACTGGGTGAAACATATATCCCAAATTCTTTGTAATATTATCTCAGCGCTCGGACTTCTTGGTTGGATATCTGTCCCTGAACAACCCCAGAGGACTGAGACGACAGCAGGCGTCACTGTGTGCGCCTCAGTACCGTTCCTCTGTCGGTGTGAGGTGCCGTCCTGAGCTCAGGAGGTGGGGTTTGCAGTGGATCGCTTTGGTGTAATCAGTGGAAAAGAGCCGAGACCAGGAGAAATTTTAAATGTAGATTGTGTTACGACTCAAGGTTTGGTAATCTCCTGTGGACACCAACTGAATGCCAAAATTATCAATAGTAATTGTGAATAAAGTTATCATCACTACAAGTCAGCACTGTGGCGCAGCGGGTAGAGATGCTGCCTCCTGGCTCCGGAGACCCGGCTTCAATCCTGACCTCCGGCGCCGTCTCCCACGTCCCGACGACGTGCGGGGGTCGGTGGGTTAACCGGCCGCTGTAAGTTGCCTGCCTAGTGCGCGGGTGAGGGGTAGAATCCGGTGGGGGGAGTTGGTGGGGATGTGGGGAGAACAGGGAAATGAGCGGGGGAACGGTACAGGGTTGGGCTGAATGGCCTCTCCTTACGTCCTGAGCAAGTAAGTCAGATATGGCCCCGTCCTGCAGAAACACTCGGAGGGACCACAGGTGCTGGAAATCTGGAGCAATGCACAGCAGGGTGGGGGAACTCAGCGGGTCAGGCAGCATCTGTGGAGGGAAACGGACAGTTGACATTTTGGGTCGAGACGCTTCATGTGGACCGGGCCTGATGAAGGGGCACGACCCGAAACGTCAACTGTCAGTTCCCCTCCACAGATGCTGCCTGACCCGCAGAAACAGTCATGTGCTGTTCAGCAGCTTGAAGCTTCATCCACTGACACAAATCAATCAGTTGTAAGTTATAAATCGTCAATGAACCTCTCGGTCAGCCTTCTGGAGGAGTGGATAGGATTTCCCCTGCCTGAAGAAATGCTCCCTGCTGACACAGCCAAACGTGGTTTTGTTCTACTCCCTTGTTCCGGACTTCCCCACACCCCTGGAAGTCGGTGACAGAGGAGGGGGTGGGATCAGATTCCATCACCACTTTTAAGAGGAGTTTAGACAGACACTTGAATGGGCAGGGCAGGGCACAGAAGGACATGGTCCTAGTGCGGGCAGATGGGATTAGCGTAGGTCAGCATGGGTGCAGAGGGCCGAAGGGCCTGTTCCTGTGCGGTACAGCTCTCTGACTCCTTGACCACCCACTGATTCTATCGGCCTTATCAATACTTTTGATCATCTTAGAATCGTGGAGTCTCACAGCAGGGAAACAGGCCCTTCGGCCCAACTCGTCCATGCCGACTGTGTTGCCCAGCGAACTAGTCCCATCTGCCCGTGTTTGGCCCACAGCCCTCTAAACCTCTCCTATCCATGGACTTATCCAGACGGCTTTTAAACACTGCTAATGTGCCCGCCTCAATCGCTATTTCTGGCAGCTCGTTCCAAATACGCACCGCCCTCTGCGTGAAGAAGCTGCCCCTGATGACCCTGTTCAATCTCCCGCCTCTGATCTTAAACCTCTGCCCTCTTGTTTTTAGCTCCCCCTCCCTGGGAAAAAGACTGTGTGCTTTCACCCTGTCTACGCCCCTGATGATCTTATACACCTCTATCAGGTCACCCCTCAATCTCCTGCGTTCCAGGGAATAAAGTCCTAGTCTACGCAACCTCTCCTTGTAACTCAAGCCCCCAAGTCCAGGCGACATCCGGGTAAATCTCTCCTGCACTCTTTCTAGTTTTCTATCATCTTTCCTATAATATGGTGACCAAAACTGTACCCAGTACTCCAAATGCAGCCTCACCAACGACTTGTACAACTACAACATAACGTCCCAACTCCTACACTCAGTGCCCTGACTGATGAAGGCCGGCGTGCCAAACACCTTCTTCACCACCCTGTCTACTTGTGATGTCGCTTTCAGTGAACTATGTACCTGTACTCCTAGGTCCCTCTGTTCCATCACACTCCCCAGGGCCCTACCATTCACTGTACAAGTCCTGCCCTAGACTGATCTCCTGAAATACAATACCTCACATTTATCTGGAGTGAAATAGCCGTTTCCAATCCTCAGCCTACATACCCAGCTGATCACGTTACTTTTCATAACCTTCTACACTATCTACAACACCACTTATTGTAGTGTCATCTGCAAACTTACTAACCATGCCTTGAACATTCACATCCAAACTGTTTATATAAAAATCATCTACCTTAAGAAATCAGTGAGGTAACCTAATTTTGTTTAGTTATTCATTTCACAAGGAGTGTGCAACCCTCACCCTGTCTACCTGTGTCGCCACTTTCAGGGAACCATGTACCTGCACCCCTGGGTCTCTCTGTTCTACAGCCCTCTCCAGAGCCCCGCCGTTTACTGTGTAAGTCAAGGTCAACCAAGGCGACCTTTGACTTGAGGAACACTGGAAGAGATGGCCCCTGCCCCGATCACAATCTTGCTGAAAGTTACGGGTGTGGAAATACGTGCCTTTAGAGTTATACAGCACAGATACAGGCCCTTTGGCCCAACTTGTCCATGCTGACCAAGGTGCCTTCCTGAGCCAGTCCCACGTTTGGCCCATGTCCCTCTACACTTTCTCTATCCATGTGCCAATCCAAATGCTTTTTAAATGATGTAATTGTGCCGGCCTCTACCACTTCCTCCGGCAGCTCTTTCCGTACACCCCACCACCCTCTGTGTGAATCCTTGCCTCTCAGGTCCCCTTTAAATCTTTCCCCTCTCACCTTAAACCTGTGCCCTCTAGTTTCAGACTCCCCTACCCTGGGAAAAGACTGCGGCCATCCACAAGTCCTGCCCTGTTTTAACTTCCCAAGTTGTCCGAGTTATATTCTGTCTGCCATTCTTTAGCCCACTTCCCCAGATGATCTGGATCCTGTTGTCACCATAGACAATTCCCTTCACTGTCTGCTACACCACCAGTTTTGGTGTCAGCCACAAACGTATGAACAAGTGGGGTGTGAGTGCCTCCGGTGGGTCTCCTGTGCCCAAGGAACCACAGAGCACTAAGCCCATGCAACTTGACCTTGTAGTCTCACTCTCCGAGGCCACTGCCTTTCCCACACCAGTGGTTCCCTGCAAGGTGAAGGGGGCTGATCCTCATTACCTTCACTGGGAGGTCCCGCACTCAGCAGAGGTCAGGAAAGACCTCATGACTGAGTCCTGCACTCAGTGAGGTCCTGGTATTGTTAAATAGAGGAGGACAGTATTGAAGCAGAAGGGTTATGCTAAATGTGCACAGAACACAAAGGTTGGTGGTGCTGTAGATAGTGTAGAAGGTTGCTGTAGATTACAAAGGACATTGATAGAATGCAGAGCTGGGCTGAGAAGTGGCAGATGGAGTTCAACCCGGAAAAGTGTGAAGTGATACACCTCAGGAGATTGAATTTAAGGCAGTAATACAAAGTTAATGTCAGTGTGGAGGAACAGAGGGATCTTGGGGTCCACGCCCATTGATCCCAGAAGTTGCTGCGCAGGTCGATAGGGTTGTTAAGAAGGCGTATGGTGTGTTGGCCTTCATTAGTCAGGAGATTGAGTTCAAGAGCCACGAGATGATGTTGCAGTTCTATAGAACTCTGGTCAGACCACACTTGGAGTATCATGTTCAGTTCTGGTCGCCTCATTATAGGAAGGATGCGGAAGCTTTGGAGAGGGTGCAGAGGAGATTTAGCAGGATGTTGCATGGATTGGAAAGCATGTCTTATGAGGATAGGTAGAGCGAGCTAAGGCTTTTCTCTTTGGAGAGGAGGAGGATGAGAGGTGACTTGATAGAGGTGTACAAGATGACAAGAGGCACAGATCGAGTGGACAGTCAGAGACTTTTCCCCAGGGCGACAATGGCTAACATGAGGGGGCATAATTTTAAGGTGATTGGAGGAAGGTATAAGGGGGATGTCAGGGGTAAGTTTTTTACACAGAGAGTGGTGGGTGCGTGGAACGCACTGCTGGCAGAGGTGGTGGGGCAGATACATTAGGGACATTTAAGAGAGGTAGACACATGAATGATAGAAAAGTAGGGGCCATGTAGGAGGGAAGGGTTAGATAGATCTTAGAGCAGGACAAAATGTCGGCACAACATTGTGGGCTGAAGGGCCTGTACTGTGCTGTAGTGTTCTATGTTCTATGTTCCAACACTGGTTTGGCCACGGCTGGAGTATTGCGTCCAATTCTGGTCACCTCCCTTAAGGGAAGTTTAAAACCCTAGGCTTGAGGTACAAGGGGATGTGAGGACAAAATGGTGTTGCACACAGAGGGGTGATGGTCTGTGGAAAGAGTCAGGCAGGGCTGTCAAAGTGAATGGGACGGGAATAATCTGCAGGGCTGGTGGGGAAACGGTTGGGAAAGGAACAGATGGAATTGGTCTGACAGGGGCTGAAAACTCAATGGGCTGAATGGCCTCCTTTTTCTTTCAGACCATTTTAGCTATTTATTTACAGCCTTGTTTCAGATTCTTGATGGGGCACAGCATGGCGCGAATCCTGTCCCAATAGCCTTTGTAGGCAGCTTACTTCTGAATTTAGCACAGACCATGCCACTGTTACCATGGGAATGGGTCACTTACCCCAAATGACAAGGGTTTTATTTGGTTTACCACCAGGAGTGACGGTATTTTGGAAGCACGCGGTCTCCGCGGGCACCCTGGTTTGAGTTCCGCGCTCGGAGGGCCCCTCAGGGGATCGAGTGTGTCGTGGACGGCGAGAACGCGATTCTTCTGTGAAGTGTTGCGGGGGTGCGTTTAGTGGTTGTTTTTCTCTGCTGTGTTGTCTGTGCGTTTCGCGGGTGTTTAGTTCGCGTTATTTTGCTGTAGTTATGTAGATGCTTAGTTGTTTTCTTCGCTTTCTGTATTAGTTGTAGTGTCGTGACACTGGTTGTCCTTTTGTAGTGCTTTTAGTTAATGAACGTTTATATTTTAAAAAATTGACGGTATTGTTCTTTGCCTTGTGTACATAAGCACATCTTTCACCCAGATAAAATTCTGTTTCATCAGGGAAGTAAACGCCCTCAACCTTCAGTCAAGCTGTGCGCTCTCTGTGGTTTCGAAGGCCACATTTGCAGCCAGTAAAAACAGCTTTGCACCACATTGCAAGTGCCCGCCAGACAGCCAGACCAGTCTGCCCTACTGAATGGCCTCCTTCTATACTGTAACATGACAAGACTGTGCCCCATAACCCTGGTCCTGTCACCTCAGAAGCCGAACCTCACCCCCCTCCTTCCCCGACCCTGAGTATCCGAATAGGTCATGCACTGTGACTCAGGAGGTGCAGTTCTGTGTGCTGCCGCTGTCGTTGGTTTGGACCAGGGCAACTTTACACGTGCGGTGTCGAGTGAACCAAGGATCGGCAGTCCTCAAAGGACTACCTGTGAAATTTGCGGCGTCCACTTGTGGCTTTCCAGAAAAATTCACCAAGGAGGAGTCTTCTTCTGTTAGGCAGGCAGGGGCTGAGAGGCTTGAGTTTAATTAGATTTTTAGAGGTATTTAATTTCCTGAGAAGCCATCTACAGTACACTGATGAAACCAGCAAATGGTTCAGTACTGTTTTAATTAAATAACTTTCAGTGATTTTACAATCAGCTGACTTGGATAGACTTCTAAAAATATATCACGTCTTATTAAAACTAATAGTACTACTGTTAAAAATATCAAGGACTATATTTAAATAAAAAATTAAGAGATAGACAATGATGCTATACTGAAGTGCCTGCTCACACTACTTCATGAAAGACTTCACATGTGGTAACCCTCGTGAGTCTGGGCAGTGTCCAGAAATGCTCTTTAATGCCAAGTGCAACGTTAGCCAGTTTTCTGATTACAAATACCCAAGGTTATTCACATAATCTGCACTTAAGAGTCACAAAGCATGGAAACAGGCCCTTTAGCCCAACTCGTTCATACCGACCGAGATTCCCATCCAAGCCAGTCCCAGTTCCCTACATTTGGCCCACATCCCTCTAAACCTTTCCTATCCGTGTACCTGTCCAAGTGCCTTTTAAATGTTATTGGTGTACCTGCCTCAGCCACTTCCTCTGGCAGCTCATTCCATTTACGGACCAACTTTTGGGTGAAAAAGTTGCCCCTCAAGTTCATATTAAATCTCTTCCCTCTCACCTTAAACCTATGCCCTCTAGTTCTTGATTCCCCAACCCCGGGAGAAAGACTGTGCGCATTCACCCTGTCTATGCCTCTCATGGTTTTATAAACCTTTATTAATATCACTCCTCATTCTCCTACGCTGCGTTGAATAAAGTCCCAACCTGCCTGACCTCTCTCTCCATAACTCAGTCCCTCGAGTCCTGGAAACATCCTCGTAAACCTCCTTCCCAGCAAAGCCATCCAGGACGAGGCAGCCCGCATGATTGGCACTTAACACTGCTTGGCACTGCTTAAGCACTCACCCTCCAACACCAGTGCCCGAGGCTGCAGCACACCTCAACATTGCAGCAACTCTCAGAGGTCCCTCTGACAACCCCCCAAGCCTGTGACGCCCCCGCCACACAGAAGGACAGAGGTGGCAGGTGAGTGGAGGCTCACCAGCTCCTTCTGAAGGGCAATTAGCTGCGAGGCAGCGAACGCCAGCGACAGCCACTCCCTGCAAATGATTAATAATAATAAAGCAAAATCTACTTGAGTCCATGTGTGTGTGTGAGAGAGAGAGAGACAGAGACAGAGAGAGAGCAAGGGGGAGGGAGGGAGAGCGGGAGAGAGAAAGGGGGAGAGAGAGCGAGAGAGAGCAAGAGAGGGGGAGAGAGCAAGAGAGAGAGAGCAAGAGAGAGAGAGTGAGAGAGAGAGAGAGTGAGAGATAGAGAGAGAGACAGAGAGAGAGATACAGAGAATGAGGGAGAGAGACAAAGAGACAGAGAGAGAGAGACAGAGACAGAGAGAGAGTAAATTGCAGAGCAGAGAGAAAGCAGTGGGCTTCAGGGATTCAGCAGTTGTTAGCTGATGCAGGGAGAACTTTACAAATAATTTATACAGAATGTGATGTGCCTTCCCTCTATTAACTGGCAAATTATTGTAACAACAAAATGCTCTGAATGGTTTCATTTAAATTGATAAACCATGGGTCTTCTAGTGTAAAAATGCCAGTTAACAGACGCCACTGTTGAAATATTCTGTTATGGATATTAATGGCCAACAAAACACAGCAGCAGAATTCCAAATTATGGCGGTATTACAATTGATTCAGTGAGTGGTGCTGGTTGGCTCAGGGGAACTGTCCTTGTCAGGGAGATGAAAAACTGCATACTCTGCCGGACTCAGAACAGGGCAAGCAACTAACTAAAGGATATTCATCAAATTAAGGAAAAATAACTTGCCTCTCTTTCAAAAATTTCATTATTGAATTAAACAAAAAAGACAACTTTGGACAAAAGAAGGATATCCTGTCAGCTTGATGGTGCGTCGTGGCTCAGAAGCCGTGCGCTCGGTCCCCACTTCGGTGCCAGGAGTGCACAGCTGATGGCGAGGCTCCGTGCCAGGCCTGAGGGGCAGGCACCTGCCTTCCGATCAGATTGTCACCTCCACGCTCTCAGCTCTTATGTGAAAGCGGAGGCAGGGTGGCGCAGCGGGTAGTGCCACTGCCTTGCGGCTCCAGAGACCCAGGTTCGATCCCGACCTCCGGCGCTGCGTGCGTGCGTGCGTGTGTGTACTCGTGTGCATGTGCATGCATGTGTGTACGCATGCATGTGTGCATGCGTGTGTGTGCATGCATGTGTGTGCGCACGCATCTGTGCGTGTGTGTGCATGTCTGTGTATATGTTCTTGTGTATGTGTGTGCGTGTGTGTGCGCATGTGCATATGTGTGTGCATGTGTGTGAATGTCTGTGTGTGTGCACGGGAGTGTGTGTGCATGCGCGCGTGTGCATGCGCGTGTCAGTGTGCATGTGTGCGTGCGTGTGCGTGTGTTCTCCCCGTGTCACTGCGTACACCAGCCTTGTGCCCACTGCTGGCAGGAAGCTATTTAGTTACGAGGGCTACAGATCGGGCAGACTACAGGAAACTTTTCCCCAGATCAGAGGGAGATAGAACCAGAGGACACAGACGTAGGGTCAGGGGGAAGGGATTTCGAGGGGATCTGAGGGGGACCTTCTTCACCCAGAGAGTGGTGAGGACCTGGAACACACTGCCAGGGAGAGCGGTGGAAGCAGAGTCACTGACAGCAGTTGGGGAGTGTCCAGACAGGCACTTGAATCGCCCGGGTATGGAAGGCTACTGGAAGATGGGATGAGTACAGGTGGGAGCCCCTTGGTCGGCATGGACATGGCGGGCCGAAGGTACTGTATCTGTGCTGTCGGACTCCACTCTATTACTCCACAAAACCATGTCACCTGGTTACCTCCAGCAACACTTCAGGTTCTGCTGACTGCCACAATAAGCAGGCGTGTTTCCCCTGATGCTCCCAGTCTACGTTAGTTCGGTAACGCTCTGCGGGGCAGTGAAAAGAACCCGAAAGCTCTGCCGCGACGGGCATTCAGCACGAACGGACATAGAGCGGGAATGGGTTCTGATGGTCCTTTGCAGGCAGGGACACTGCCGGACATTTCCCCCGGTGTTCCGGTTACTGGGTTGTAATCACAGGCCTCATTATACAAGGGCTTCCCACATACACATTTAAGGTCAGAGGGAAAAAGCTCAAATGATACGTGAGGGGCAAATTTTTTACACAGAGAGCAGTGGGTGCCTGGAATGTGCCGCCAGGGGTGGTGGTGGCGGCAGATACGATAGAGGCGTTTAAGAGGCTCTTAGACACATGGATGAGCAGGAAATGGAGGGATGTGGACATTGTGTAGGCAGACGGGACTAGTTTAGTTAGGTGTTTAATTACTAGTTTAATTAGTTTGGCACACATTGTGGGCCGAAGGGCCTGTTCCTGTGCTGCACTGTTCTATGTTCAGGTACCCTGTTGCCATGGTAACAGTCAGTAATCCTGCGTAGGTCCAAAGGTTTTTCACCGCAGATCCACCCTCTCTGCTTGCCGGGTGGGTATTTATTTCCGGGACTTGTTCCCGGCACTGGGTGGCTCCCTCGCTCACCCGGAGCTCCCGCCACGGACCCACAGGTTGGAGAGAGGGGAGACCTGGGTCAGATCAGAGCCAGGCCCCAACGCCGGAGCCCGGATCCCATCCAAGTCTCAGGATCATTTACCGTTCTGGCACCCCACCCCCCACCAACGCACCCCCCACCCCCCCCCCCATGCTCCAGGGAGGTTGCGGAGGTCGCGGAGAGGGTCCTGGATTATACTGGAATGGGGCCAGGGATGAGGGCTTCCAGATCCGCAGAGAGGTACAGCACGGAGACAGGCCCTTTGGCTCATCGAGTCTGCACTGACCGCCCATTTACACAAGTATATAAAGTTATGTGAGGCATAGATAGGGTGGAAATGTCAAATGCTACAGGGCAGAGGTTTAAGGCTGCCTGGAATGCCCAGCCAGCAGAGCAGATATGGGGAGCAGATATGATAGCAAACTTTAAGAGGGATTTAGACGGGCACAGTGGAGGGATACAGACCATGGTTCAATATAATTTGGCATCAAGGTCAGCATAGACGAGGTGGGCCGATGGGCCTATTGCTGTGCTGTACTGCTTTTTGTTCCATGTTCAGTGTGACACAGGCAGAAGCAGGGTCAGGCCGTGGAGAGGAGGCTGAACGTAAGAACGTCAGAACAGGTTTGGACCATCCGCTCCACACAACACGGCCAATCTGCTCTGACCCAACATCCCTTCATTCCCTTACGATCCAGAACTCTACCAAACTCTGCCTTGACAGAACCTCGGTGAGCAAGCCTCCACAGAGCCTCTGGGATAGCGCATCCCAAAGATTCACCGCCCTCTGAACATAGAATATAGAGCACTACAGCATAGTACAGGCCCTTCGGCCCATAATGTTGTGCTGACATTTTATCCTGCTCTAAGATCTATCTAACTCTTCCCTCCCACATTTCCCTATCATTCATGTGTCTATCTAAGAGTCTCTTAAATGTCTCTAATGTGACCATCTCCACAACCTCTGCCAGCAGTGCGTTCCACGCACCCACCACTCTCTGTGTAAAAAACTTACCCCTGACATCCCCCTTATACCTTCCTCCAACCACCTTAAAGTTATGTCCCCTCATGTTAGCCATTGTTGCACTGGGAAAAAGTCTCTGACTGTCCACTCGATCTATGCCTCTTATCATCTTGTACACCTCTATCAAGTCACCTCTCATCCTCCTCCTCTCCAAAGAGAAAAGCCCTAGCTCGCTCAACCTATCCTCATAAGACATGCTCTCCAATCCAGGCAGCACCCTGGTAAATCTCCTCTGTACCCTCTCTAAAGCTTCCACATCCTTCCTATAATGAGGTGACCAGAACTGAACACAATACTCCAAGTGTGGTCTGACCAGAGTTCTATAGAGCTGCAACATCACCTCGCGGCTCTTGAACTCAATACCCCGACTAATGAAGGCCAACACACCATACGCCTTCTTAACAACCCTATCGACCTGCGCAGCAACCTTGAAGGATTAATGGGCGTGGACCCCAAGATCCCTCTGTTCCTCCGCACTGCTAAGAGCCCCACCATTAACCTTGTATTCTTCATGAAGAAGTTTCTCCCCATCTCAATCCCAAAGAGCCAACCCTTCAGTTCCAGTCCGAGACCCCTCAGCCAGGGAAACACCCTCCCGGGATCCAGCCTGGAGATATTTTGGAAGCTTCAATGAGATCTCTCCTCACTTGGTGGGGAATACAGACCCAGTCTACGCAATCCCTGGCACCCGTCTGGTGAATCTCAGTGGCACTGCCTCTGTGGGAAGTACATCCTTCGCCGCCTTTATTCTCTGGTGTTCAGCTTCAGATTCTGCCCGTACCCATGGCAACACTGCTCTTGAAGCAGGATCATAGAATCTGATAACAATGAACTCTGCAGATTTGATTTCTGCTGATCTGTTGGTTCTCACGTCACTCCAGTCACTTTGCCGGGTTTTGTCCAAAAGCATTGTCCCGCACATCACTCACCAGCGTTTTACACAGTTCTGTCAAATGCAGAGTCCTCTGTGGTCCTGCGTGCACGCAGGCTGGCATGAGTAATGGACAGCGTTGTCCTTCCCACCACAGAGCACCGCCCACTGGCGTGGGCTCCTGATTCGGGGTGCCTGCCCCACACGTTGACGTGAGGGGACCAGATCACCTCACCTCAGCTGTTGGCCGATGGATAACCACTGCCCGGATACCAGGGGTGTGTGGGGTGGGGGGAGACCCCCAGGACTTCTCCCGCTTGCGCTGTGGGAGGTGAGAGGCAGGGAGGGTCTGTACTGCCAGGGGAACCTTCCGAGACCGGGTGCTGGTCAATGGGATTGGATGTTCCCTCGATGGTTAGTATGGAGATGGCAGGACGAAGGGCCTGTTTCTGTGCTCTATGTGATTCTCTGATGCCGTGCCAGCTGACGGTGAGGAGTCGCCAGCCCACCGCGGACCTGCGCGTGCGCATGGGAGGTCCGGTTCGGGCTGGGGGGGGGGGGGGTGGTGGCGTGGAGGTTCCGGTGATGGAACATCTGACCTCCTGCTCTGTCGCTGGACTCACCATCGAGGGGAGCAGCAGTGTCCTGAGGAAGGGTTGGTTCACCGCCGGTGAGGTTGGTCGGGGAGTCATACGGCACAGAACCAGGCCCTTCGGCTCATCATGCCCATGCTGACCTCTGTGCCCACCTACACTAATCCCATTTACCCGCATTAGGCCCATATCCCTCTATACCATCCCTATTCAAGTGTCTGTCTAAATGCCTCTTAAACGTATTGACTGTATCTGATTCCACCTCCTCCTCTGGCAGCGCGTTCCACATTTCAACCACCCCTCTGTGGGGAAGAGGGGTGGGGTTTACCTAAAGTGGGAGCGTCGTCCCAGCTTTCGGATCTGTCACAATCAGAATCAGGTTTATTATCACCGACGTACGTCGTGAAACTGGTTGTTTTGTGGCAGCGGTATGGTGCAAGGCATAAAAATAACTGTAAGTTACAAAAATAAATAAATAGTGGGGGGAGACCCCCAGGACTTCTCCCGCTTGCGCTGTGGGACGTGAGAGCATATATAATGCATAAAAAGAGGAATAACGAGGTAGTGTTCATGGGTTCACAGACCGTTCAGAAATCTGATGGCGGAGGGGAAGAAGCTGTTCCTGAATCGTTGAGTGTGGGTCTTCAGGCTCCTGTACCTCCTCCCCGATGGTAGTAACGAGAAGAGGGCATGTCCCGGGTAGTGAGGGTCCTTAGTGAAGGATGACGCCTTCTTGAGGCGCCGCCTCAATCTAATGACAACTCCCTGCTCCTCCCCAGTGGCACTGACTATGGCAATGACGTGGCTGGGCTGCCTCAGGAACGGACTCATTCAGTGAGCCCCGTCACTGACCTGCACCACCTTAACCCTACCTCAGCAACGGAACACCACGGACCACCTCTTGCACTCTCATGGATTGTGTCTTTTTGCACTAATGTCTTGTTTTGCACACTTTTTCTTCACTGTCTTGTACAATTTATATTAGAAACATAGAAAACCTACAGCACAATTCAGGCCCTTCAGCCCACAAAGCTGTGCCGAACATGTCCCTACCTTAGAAATTACTAGGCTTACACATAGGCCCTTATTTTTCTCAGCCCCATGTACCTATCCAAAAGTCTCTTAAAAGACCCCATCGTATCAGCCTCCACCACCGTTGCCGGCAGCCCATTCCCCGCACTCGCCACTCTCTGAGTAAAAAACTTACCCCTGACATCTCCTCTATACCTACTCCCCAGCACCTTAAACCTGTGTCCTCTTGTGGCCACCATTTCAGCCCTGGGGAAAAGCCTCTGACTATCCACACGATCAATGCCTCTCATCATCTTATACACCTCTATCAGGTCCCCCCTCATCCTCCATCTCTCCAAGGAGAAAAGGCCGAGTTCCCTCAACCTGCTTTCATAAGGCATGCTCCCCAATCCAGGCAGCCTCCTTGTAAATCTCCTCTGCACCCTTTCTTTGGCTTCCACATCCTTCCTGTAGTGAGGTGACCAGAACTGAGCACAGTACTCCAAGTGGGGTCTGACCAGGGTCCTATATAGCTGCAACAATACCTCACGGCTCCTATTCTGTGTGTGGTCTGTACCTAGGTGCCTGTGATGCTGTTACAAGCCAGTCTTTCACTGTACCTGTACCCCACTACGCTTGTGCACAGGGCAATAAACTCGACTTGGACTTGATCGTCTCTGAAAACTTATTTACTGCAGCACAGAGAGAAAGGCCATTCAGTCATCGTGTTCACGCTAGCTCCCAGCAGTGCAATCCTATCAGTTCTTATATCTCTGTTCCCCTGCACTGTATTCTCTCCCCACTTTTGATTCTTTTGTTGCTCAGCTACACTTGGTATATTAGGTAGGTGAGCGTGATTCAAAGAGTCATAGAATCATAGAACAGTACAGCAGAGAAGAACTCAACAGAAGCACTCACATTCCAAGTGTCCGTCCATTACAACCCAATGCACTTCATGGATTAAATCACACTTATTGCTCTTCGTGGAGTCGAGGTTTGATTGAGGTGGGCAAGGTCATGACTGGTTCGGAGAAGGGAGACGGAGGGAAGTGTTCCCAGTTGACAGATACGTGAGAACGTGGTACCGGAAAATACGTGAGATTGAAAATGGCCCGAGAGCTGGCAGAGACTTGAGGACCGAAGGGCCTCTTTCTATGTCACGTGAAATATGAATCAGTGGATGGTTCAAGGGCAAGGAGACACAGGTTTAAAATTCGGGCAAAACATACATGATGGTTTGAGGAAAATCTTACGGAGACTCAGGAGACCGCAGACGCTGGAATCTGGAGCAACAAACAATCTGCTGGAGGGACTCAACGGGTCGAGCAGCATCTGTGGGGGGGCGGTGGAAGGAATTGTTGATGTTCCAGGTCCTGATGCAGGGTCCCATTGGCAATGGGATGCCAGGATTTTGACCCAGCGGTGACAGAGGTTGGGGTGGTGTGGATTCAGAGGAACAGGCTGTGAGGTTTGACACGGAGGCTCCCATCTCCCATACACCTGTGGCCTTGCTCTATCGATACGATAAACAGTCCATATATCAATATATGGAGCAAACAGCAGTACAGTGCTGAACACAATGCCAAACTAAACGAAACCTATCTCCCTGCACACGCTCTGTATCCCTCTATCCCCTCTTGTTCATGTGTCTGTCTAAACACCACTGTTGTATCTGCCTCCACCCCACCCCTGGCAGCTCGTTCCAGGCGCCCACCACTCTCTGTGTAAAATAACTTGCCCTGCGCATCTCCTTTAAACTTTCCCCCACTTACCTTAAAGCTATGTCCTCTAGTATTTGATATTTCCACCCTGGGAGAAGAACTCTGTCTACTCTACCAACACCACTCATAATTTTATAAACCTCTATCAGGTCTCCCCTCAGCCTCTGACCTTCCAGAGAAAACAACCCAAGTTTGTCCAACCTCTGCTTGTAGCTCATACCCTCTAATCCAGGCAGCGTCCTAGCGAACCTCTTCTGCACCCTCTCCAAAGCCTCCACACCCTTCGGAATGGGGTGACCGGAACTGCAAGCAAGTGTTGCTAGGTCTTTAGATAATAAGGGAATCAAGAGGTGTGGGGTGAGTGCAGGCGAGTGGCACTGAGGTCAAAGATCAGTCTTGCTCTTGTAGACTGGTAGAGGAGGTGCAAAGGGCCGAATGTCCGATGTGTACTGCTAACTCTTATGTAAGAAGGGTCAGTGTGGCTCACGGACAACTCAGCACAACTCACTGGTGCTTGGCTTCTGGGTCAAGGTGGACTGTTCTGTTCTGCACTTCGTCACAGGGAGATACAACATGGGAAGAGGACCTTCGGCCCATGGAGTCCACACCAACCATCAACCACCCACTAATCCCATTTTACTCTCCCCCACATTCCCATCAACTCCCCCTAGATTCTACCCCTCACCCACACACTGAGGGGCAATTAACCCACCGAACCCCACACGCCGTTGGGATGTGGGAGGGAACCGGAGCACCCGGGGGAAACCCACTGGGTCACGGGGACAGGGTGCAGACTCCACACACACACAGCGCCGGAGGTCGGGATTGAAGGCGGCACGGTAGCATAGCGGTTAGCGCGACGCTTTTACAGCGCCAGCGTTCGGGGTTCGATTCCCGTCGCTGTCTGTAGGGAGTTTATACGTCCTCCTGTGTCTGCGTGGGTTTCCTCTGGGTGCTCCGGTTTCCTCCCACATTCCAAAGATGTACAGGTAGGTTAATTTGGGTTTAAAATGGGCAGCGTGGACTCGTTGGGCCAGAAGGGCCTGTTACCACGCTGTAAATAAAATTTAAAAAAAAATTTTAAACCTGGGTCGGCAAGCTGCACCACTACCCCGCCAGATGTGAGTGAGCCAGCAGACAAGGGTAATTACTTCCCCCCTGTTTCCAGTGAGAACTCTCTCTGCCGCGGTATTAAGCTGAGGGAGGTTGCTCCTTTCACATTTCCAAGGCGTGACAGAATTACTCCCTGTTGAGTGGATAACCAGCGTGAAGAGAAACCATGAACTCAGCTGAAACGCTCGCATTCCAAGTGTCCATCCATTACAACCCAACGTGCATAATGAATTAAATCATACTTATTTAATGGCTTGCAATTAATCTTTCATTTTGAAGAGCTCTCCAAGTGGCCCAGTGCGTTGCTTAGCCAGAAGCCTGAGGCGCAGAATGTGCGGTGACAATACAAGAACATAGAACACTACAGCACAGTACGGGCCCTTCGGCCCACAATGTTGTGCCGACATTTTATCCTGCTCTAAGATCTATCTAACCCTTCCCTCCCACATAGCCCCCCCATTTCTCTAGCATTCATGTGTCTATCTAAGAGTCTCTTAAATATCCCTAATGTACCTGCCCCCACAACCTCTGCCGGCAGTGCGTTCCACGCACCCACCACTCTCTGTGTAAAAAACTTACCCCTGACATCCCCCTTATACCTTCCTCCAATCACCTTAAAATTATGCCCCCTCGTATTAGCCATTGTTGCCCTGGGGAAAAGTCTCTGAATGTCCACGTGATCTATGCATCATCATCTTGTAGACCTCTATCAAGTCACCTCTCATCTTCTCACCAAAAAAAGCCCTAGCTCACTCAACCTATCCTCATAAGACATGCTCTCCAATCCAGGCAGCATCCTGGTAAATCTCCTCTGCACCCTCTCTAAAGCTTCCACATTCTTCCTATAATGAAGCGACCAGAACTGAACACAATACTCCAAGTGTGGTCTAACTAAGGTTCTATAGAGCTGCAACATCACCTCGCGGCTCTTGAGCTCAATACCCTGACTAATGAAGGCCAATACTCCATAGGCCTTCTTAACAACCCTATCGACCTGCACGGCAACCTTGAGGGATCTATGGACGTGAACCCCAAGATCACTCTGTTCCTTCACACTGCTAAGAGTCCTGCCATTAACCTTGTATTCTGCCTTCAAATTCGATCTTCCAAAGTGTATTGGTTCACACTTTTCTGGGTTGAACTCCATCTGCCACTTTCTAGCCCAGGTCTACATCCTATCAATGTCCTGTTTTAACCTCCAGCAACCTTCTACACTATCCACAGCACCACCAACTTCCATGTCATCTCGCGCCTTGTACACAGGCTGCACAAAGAGCAGTGTGACAAAGACCAGGTCACTGGTCCTGGTGACCTTTCTTCTTGGATAAATACCGACAACATAGCGCTGCAGGACCTTCTACATGAGAGGATGCAAGGGCCTCTGTTTAATGTCGGATCTGACCTGCGACACCTCGTCCAGTGCCACAGTCCGTAATGGGCTCCCATCTCTGCGGTGGGGTTCAAGACCTAATGGAGCCAATCTCATAACCCGTCAAGGCAGGGATCTGAACTTGGGACGCTCTGTGTTGGAACCACCCTGTGGTGAGATATCTCCTCTGAGCAGCCGACCCACTCCAGGATACCTAGTACCCGCCCCTAAGGAGTCGTACAGCACAGAAACAGGCCATTTGGCCCATCATGTTTGTACCTAGCTCCACTAATGCCACCGGCCAGCACGTGGGCTGTGGCCATGGCAACTCAAGTGTTCATCTGATCGAAGTTGACTGAGTTATGCGAGGCATAGATAGGGTCGACAGAGTCTTTTTACCCAATGTCAAAATGTCAAGTAGCAGAGGGCATGCATTTAAGGTGAGAGAGGGCAAGTTTAAAGGAGATGTGAGGGGCAAGTTTTTTACACAGAGAGCAGTGGGTGCATGGAATGGGCTGCCAGGGGTGGTGGTGGAGGCAGATACAATAGTGGGGTTTAAAATAGACACATGAATATGCAGGAAAGAAGGAACACAGCAGCTTTACTTCATTAGGAGTTTGAGGAGATTTGGCATGTCACCAAATTTCTATAGGTGTATGGAGAGCATTCTGACTGGCTGCATCACCGCCTGGTACGGATGCTCCAATGCACAGGATCGCAAGAGGCTGCAGAGGGTTGTAGACTCAGCCAGCTCCATCACGGGCACAACCCTCCCCACCATCGAAGACGTCTTCAAGAGGCGGCGCCTCAAGAAGGTGCCATCCATCACTAAGGACCCTCATCCCCCTGGACATGCCCTCTTCTCGTTACTACCATCGGGGAGCCTGAAGACCCACACTCAACGTTTCAGGAACAGCTTCTTCCCCTCCGCCATCAGATTTCTGAACGGTCCATGAACTCCTGAACACCAGCTCGTTATTCCTTATTTTATAACTTATAGTAATTTTATGTCTTTGCACTCTACTGCTGCCGCAAAACAACACATTTCACAACATATAAGTCACAAGATCACAAGACAAGGGAGCAGAAGTAGGCCATTCAGCCCATCGAGTCTGCTCCAAAGAAAATAAAGGGAAAAAGAAAAAAGTCTGCTCCATGAGCAAAAAAAAACTATTCCTTTCTAGCCCCAATTTCCGGCCTTATCCCTAGATACCTTGACTAATTAGATACCTATCTATCTCCTCCTTAAATGCCTCCAATGATCGGGCCTCCACTGCTGTACGTGGCAAAGAATTCCATAAATTCACTACCCTCTGGCTAAAGAAATTTCTCCTCACCTCTGTTTTAAACCTGTGCCCTTTAATCTAAGATTGTGCCCTCTGGTCCTGGACTCACCCACCAAGGGAAACAGCTTGACCACATCTACTCTGTCCAGCCCTTTCAACATTTTAAATGTCTCTATGAGGTCCCCTCTCATTCTTCTGTACTCCAGTGAGTACAGTCCAAGAGCCGACAAATGCTCATCATATGTAAGCCGGGAATTATCCTCGTAAATCTCCTCTGAACCGTCTCCAACATCAGCACATCTTTCCTAAGATATGGGGCCCAAAACTGCACACACTATTCCAAATGAGGCCTCACTAGTGCCCCATAGAGCCTCATCAACACTTCCTTACTTTTATACACTATACCTCTCAAAATGAATGCCAACATAGAATTCGCTTTCCTTACTGCCGATCCGACCTGGTGGTTAACCTTTAGGGTATCCTGCACAAGTACCCCCAAGTCCCTTTGTACTTCTGTACTTTGAATTTTCTCCCCTTCTAGATAATAATCTGCCCGTTTATTTCTGTTTCCAAAGTGTACAACGGCACATTTCTCAACATTGAATCTCATCTGCCATTTCCTTGCCCATTCTCTGAAACTATCTAGGTCTCTCTGCAACCTTCCTGTCTCCTCAATACTCCCTACTCCTCCACCTATCTTGGTGTCATCCGCAAACTTAGCCACAAAACCATTTACTCCATCATCCAAATCATTAATGTACAAAGTAAATAAGAAGCAGCCCCAACACCGACCCCTGCAGAACACCACTAGTAACCGGTAGCCAACCAGAACAGGATCCTTTTATTCCCACCCTTTGCTTCCTGCCACCCAGCCAATGCTCCTCCCATTCTGTTATCCTACCTGTAATTCCATGACCTCTCATCTTATTAATCAGCCTCTTGTGCGGCACCTTGTCGAAGGCCTTTTGAAAGTCTAAATACACAACATCTACCGCCTCTCCCTTATCCACCCTACCTGAGATTTCCTCAAAAAACTCCAATAGGTTGGTCAGGCAGGATCTTCCTTTCACAAAACCATGTTGGCTAGGACCTATCTTGCCTTGCACTTCTAGGTATTCCATAACCCCATCCTTGAGGATCGATTCTAATAACGTTCCCACCACTGACGTCAGACTAATAGGTCTGTAATTTCCTTTATGCTGCCTCCCACCTTTCTTATACAGTGAAACTACATTTGCGACCCTTCAGTCCTCCGGAACCATGCCAGAGTCTATCGATTCCTGGAAAATTATCACCAGTGCTTCCGCAATCTCTAAAGCCACCTCCTTCAGAACCCGGGGATGCACCTCATCTGGTCTGGAAGACTTATCTGTCTTTAGTCCATTCAGCTTTCCTAGCACCTTCTCTCTAGTAATCTTAACTGAACTTCCATTCCTTGAGACCCCTGACTAACCAGTATATTGCTGATGTCCTCCACAGTGAAGACCGATGCAAAATACTCATTTAGTTCTTCTGCCATCTCTTTATCATCCATTATAATCTCTCCTGCACCATTTTCAATTGGTCCTATAGCAACCCGTGTCTCTCCTTTACTCTTCATATATTTAAACAAACTCTTAGTATCCTTTCGAATGTTATCTGCCAACTTCCTTTCATAATTCATCTTTTCTTTCCTAATGACATTCTTAGTTTCTTTCTGCAGGTTTTTAAAAGTTTCCCAGTCTTCTGTTTTCCCACTAATTTTTGCTTCCCTGTATGCCCTCCCTTTTGCTCTTATTTTAGCCTTCACCTCTCTTGTTATCCACATTTGTGCCTTTTTTCCATTCAAAACCTTCTTTCTTCTTGGTATATATCTATCCTGCATTTTCCTTATTTCTTGTGGAAATTCCATCCACTTCTGCTCTGCTGTCCCTCCAGCTAGCTTACTCTTCCAATCAATTTGGGCCAGCTCCTCTCTCACGCCAATGTAATTTCCTTTGTTCCACTGAAATATCGATACACCAATTACCAGCTTCTCCTTCTCAAATTTGAAACTGAACTCAATCATATTGTGATCACTTGTTCCCAATGGTTCCTTTACCTTTAGTTCCCTAATCACCTAATCACATGCTGTTCATTACACAGCACCCAGTCCAAAACAGCCGATCCCCTGGTGGGCTCATCGACAAGTTGCTCCAAAAAGCCGTCCTGTAGACATTCCACAAACTCACTCTCTTGAGATCTACTGCCTTGCTGGATTTCCCAGTCCACCTTCATGTTAAA
This sequence comes from Pristis pectinata, assembly GCF_009764475.1. Lineage (NCBI taxonomy): Eukaryota > Metazoa > Chordata > Chondrichthyes > Rhinopristiformes > Pristidae > Pristis > Pristis pectinata. Next base: position 9,232,359 of record NC_067441.1, read on the forward strand.
ATCCCCCATAATTATCTTCACGTTGTCACTCTGGCACGCTCTTTCTATTTCTAACTGCAACTTATGGTCCACTTCCTGACTGCTATTAGGGGGCCTATATATAACTGCTATTGTCTTTTTACCCTTGCTGTTTCTTAGCTCCACCCATAAGGATTCCACCTCTTCTGACCCAATGTCCTTCCTCTCTATTGATTTTATATCATTACTAACCATCAGGGCCACACCACCCCCTCTGCCTACCCGCATCTCCTTCCTATACACTGTGTACCCCTGGACATTGAGTTCCCAATCACATCCGTCATAAAGCCATGACTCGGTGATTGCCACAATGTCGTATTTATTAATCTTTAGTTGTGCCACTAGGTCATCCACCTTATTCCTAATGTTACGTGAATTTAAATATAGTACATTTAGTCCAGCATCTGATATTGATTTTGTTGTACTTCTATTGTTCAGCAAATTATCCTGACTTTTCACCTGCCTGTCCTTCTTACCATCCTCACTGCACACTATCTCGGACTTGGTTCTATAAACCTTCTCCTCTACCCTAACATCTTGTATCCTAACATCCTGGTTTCCATCCACCTGTCAGATTAGTTTAAACCCTCCCCAACAACTAAATTGAATATTCCCGCCAGGATATTGGACCCTTTGTAGTTTAGGTGTAACCCATCCTTACTGAATAGGTCATGCCTCCCCCAAAAAAGGTCTCAATGATCCAGAAATTTGAAGCCCTGCCCCCTGCACCGGTCACTCAGCCACGCATTCATCTGCCAGATCTTTCTATTCTTACTTCCATTAGCACGTGGCACAGGCAGTAATCCTGAAATTACCACCTTAGAGGTCCTGCTTCTCAACTAACTCCTTGTATTCTTCCTTCAGGACCTCTTTTTCTACCTATGTCATCGGTACCTACGTGTACCAAGACTTCTGGCTGATCACCCTCTCTCCGCTCTCTCGCTGCCGAAACAGAAAGCTGAAGGTACTGCTCTAACTTTTAAATTGCCCGCGCGCTTCCGAGTGATGTCACGCACCTGCGCAGTCACTCGCCGCTATCCCGAACGCTGAGAACAAAAAACACTCACTCTTCGTTAATTTCTGGCTCTCTCTGCTCTCTTGCCACTGAAACAGTCAGTGATAATAAACCTGATTCTGATATGGATCATGTACAGGCAGACAAGATTTAGTTTAATTTGGCATCATGTTTGGCTGAGAGGCCTGTTCCTGTGCTGTACTGTTCTGCGTTCTACCTTAAATGCTGTGAGAGACTCTGCCTCCAGTCCTCCCTCAGGGACCACGTTCCAGATTCCAACCTCCCTCTAGGTCAAAAGGTTCTTCCTCAGACCCCCTCGAAACCACTTACTCTTTGCCCTAAATTATGCCCTCTGGTTTTAGGATCCAACACAGCTTGTACCCCTCTACCAGGTCTCCCTCAGCCTCCTCCGCTCCAGAGAAAGCAATCCCACCCTCTCCAGTGCAGTCACCTCCTTCCTGTAGTGTGGGGACCAGATCTGTACACCCATGGCCACTGGCTGACGCTCAGAGTGTCCAGGCATGGTGCATTGTAGGTGGCTGGGAGGCTATCCCAGTGCGGGCACTGAACAAGTTTGTCCCGCTGTCCAGAATGTGACCGAGCTTTCAAATGGACAGAATGTTTGCTTACTGACTCACACGGGGTGTGACGTCATCGGCAAGGTCATCGTTCATTGTCCATCCCCAACCGTCCCAGTGCTGAGGAAGCAACCACGCCGGGCAGCCTGTCTGCAAACTCAGCAGCCCGGTCCAAACAACCCCTGAGGGCTGGATTGCCACAGGAGAGAGCACCAGAGGTGTCCCGCGGGCACTGCCCAGGACTGCAAGAAACTGCAGAGAGTTGTGGACACATCCCAGCTCGTCACAGAAACTAGCCTCCCCTCCGTGGACTCTGTCTTTACCTCTCGCTGCCTTAGTGAAGCAGCCGGCAGAATCAAAGACCCCACCCACCCGGATCATTCTCTCTCCTCCTCTCTCCCATCAGGCAGAAGATACAGGATCCTGAGGGCACGTACCACCAGGCTCAAGCACAGCTTCTACCCCACTGTGATAAGACTATTGAACGGTTCCCTTATACGATGAGATGGACTCTTGACCTCACGATCTACCTTGTTGTGACCTTGCACCTTATTGTCTACCTGCAATGCACTTCCCTGTAGCTGTGACACTTTACTCTGTATTCTGTTATTGTTTTTACCCTGTACTACCTCAATGCACTGTGTAATGAATTGACCTGTACGATCATTATGCAAGACAAGTTTTTGACTGTACCTCGGTACAAGTGACAATAATAAACCAATTCCAATACCAATACCAAGGAACAGGCCCTTCGGCCCACCATGTTGTGCTGAACTAATTGAGCTATGTATTTATTATTTAAGAAAAATAGGGGGCTATGTGGGAGGGAAGGGTTAGATAGATCTTAGAGCAGGATAAAATGTCGGCACAACGTTGTGGGCTGAAGGGCCTGTACTGTGCTCTAGTGTTCTATGTTCTAAGCTAATGATTTTTAACCCCTTCTGCCTGCATATGGTCCATATCCCTCCATTATGTGCACATCCATGTGCCTGTCTAAGAGCCTCTTAAACACCTCTATCGTATCTGCCTCCACCCCCACCCCTGGCAGCTCATTCCAGGCACCCACCGCTCTCTGTGTAAAAGAAAACCTGCCCCGCACGCCTCCTTTGAACTTCCCCCCTTTCACCTGAGGTGAGTCTAGTATGGACCAAGTGGGCCAAAAGGCCTGCTTGTGTCCGAGAGGGAGCTGGTGATGCGGAGAGTCCTGGAGACGGAGTTATCAGTGGTCAGAGGAGAGATCAGCAGAAACTGAACCAAAAAGCTATGGCAACGCTGATGGGCTGGGAAGTGGAGTGTTCCTGAGGGATGCACGCTGGAACAGTGGATTAACCTCATCCCTCAATGAACAAGTATTTACGGCGCAGACGCAGAGAGACCTCATGTCTGACACTGGAACAAACCCTACACATGCATCTCACAAGTGGATGGTAAATTGCAGTAAAGGAACATTATTTCAGTGAAATACCCTCGTTATAATTAGTTCTACTAAATCAAGAGGAGAAACTCGTCAGAGTAATTGAAAAATAGATTTCAGTCTGAAACTTACTTAATTATTTATTGGTCTCGTTAAACTGCTATTTGCATGGAATTAAAAATGAAATCTACTTAACGCGATGAAATGTATCTTGATCCACTATTATATGGTTTACAGCAGCAATTAACCCTGTGGAGGATGGAAAGCATTGTATGTACAGAAGGAGATGGAATAACTGGCTCTGAGACCTATCAAGAGGGAAAAAAACCAAAGGAGAACTCCCTCGCATCAGTCAGTACATTAACCCTCTGGTCACCTTCCTGAAGCAACATCAAACCTCCTATACCCAAACACATTCACCCTCCCAGTTTACAGTACGTTAACCCTTCCATCGCCTGAGGACAAACCATCCTGTGCCCTGGGACCTCCCGTTCCTGGATGCATTTTTAACATCGATTCCAGGCCATAGAGTCACAGAGTACTCACAGCACAGAAACAGGCCCTTTGGCCCATCTAGTCCATACCGGCCTGATCTTCTGCCTGCACCCACAGGTACATTAGTCCACCCATCCCTTTATAAAGTAACCCAGCAGATTGTGTGTTGCACCAGATCCCAGCATCTGCAGTCTCTTGTGTCACCTCTCTATATTAACCTCCTCATGTCCAGGTGCTTCAAACCTCATTAACCCTGCTCATTAACCCTTCCAGTCCCCAAGTACGTTACATAGAAATCTAAAGTTGAGAATGATTTAGGAAAGAGAACAAGGTACATTAACCCTCCAATACCCAGTTTCATTGCCCAGGACGCTAAACGTATCAACCTCCAGCAGATAAAACTCACAATGCAGGCAGAATGGTGCACCTGACAGCTCCAGAGACCCAGGTTCGATCCTGACCTCTGGCGCTGTGTGTGTGTGTGTGTGTGTGTGTGTGTGTGTGTGTGTGTGTGTGTGTGTGGAGCTTGCACGCTCTCCGTCACCGTGTGCGTTTCTCCCGGCTGCTCCGGTTCTCTCCCACATCCCAACAATGTGTGGGGCGGTGGGTTATATTAGCCATACTGAATTGCATCTGGTGTAGTGGGGGGCAGGCTCATGGAATATGGGGAGAGTAGGTGACAGGGAGATTTCGTGGGGCAATGGGATCGTTCTGTGATTCGGCAGAGTCCATGGGCAATCCATCTCGTACGTAGATATGGAAACTAAGCTTCTGATCCTCAGCAATATTAAGCCCCACCAGTGCATTAACCCTCACATCCCCATGAATGCTCACATCACCCAGTACATTAACCCTCACACCCCCAGTTACAGTAACATTTTAGTCCCAGAGATATAATCCTCCCATCCATCGGTAAATTTAATCTTAACACACCTCTGCGCCAAACCCCTCCCAGCCCTGACAAGGTAATCCTCCCAACCCCTGTACACCAGTCCTCCCAACCCCTGTACACCAGTCCTCCCAGCCCCTGTACACCAGTCCTCCCAGCCCCTGTACACCAGTCCTCCCAACCCCTGTACACCAGTCCTCCCAACCCCTGTACACCAGTCCTCCCAGCCCCTGTACACCAGTCCTCCCAACCCCTGTACACGAGTCCTCCCAACCCCTGTACACTAGTCCTCCCAACCCCTGTACATCAGTCCTCCCAACCCTTGTACACTAGTCCTCCCAATCCATGTACACTAGTCCTCCCAACCCCTGTACACTAGTCCTCCCAACCCCTGTACACTAGTTTTCCCAACCCCTGTACACTAGTCCTCCCAACTCCTGTACATCAGTCCTCCCAACCCCTGTACACTAGTCCTCCCAACCCCTGTACATCAGTCCTCCCAACCCCCGTGCATGGTCCTTCCAACCCCTGTTCAACAGCCCTCCCAGCCCCTGTACACCAGTCCTCCCAGCCCCTGTACACCAGTCCTCCCAGCCCCTGTACACCAGTCCTCCCAATCCCTGTACACCAGTCCTCCCAACCCCTGTACACCAGTCCTCCCAACCCCTGTACACCAGTCCTCCCAACCCCTGTACACCAGTCCTCCCAACCCCTGTACACCAGTCCTCCCAGCCCCTGTACATCAGTCCTCCCAACCCCTGTACACCAGTCCTCCCAGCCCCTGTACACCAGTCCTCCCAACCCCTGTACACCAGTCCTCCCAGCCCCTGTACATCAGTCCTCCCAACCCCTGTACATGAGTCCTCCCAACCCCTGTACACCAGTCCTTCCAGTTCCATTAGCCCTCACGTTCCCTGGGGCACATTCCCCATTCCCCAGTATGTTAAACCCACTGGCACATTCCCAAAGTGTTATCCCTCCCTCCAACCTGCAGCTCATTAACCCTCCCATCCCCTTGTACTTTAGCTCTGGAACCTCTCTGTCATAGAATGTTGCAACACAGGAGAACATGGACCATATCTAAGGAGGATAGGTTGAGTGAGCTAGGGCTTTTATCTTTGGAGAGGAGGATGAGAGGTGATTTGATAGAGGTGTACAAGATGATAAGAGGCACAGATCGAGTGGACAGTCAGAGACTTTTTCCCAGGGCGACAATGGCTAACACGAGGGGGCATAATTTTAAGGTGATTGGAGGAAGGTATAAGGGGGATGTCAGGGGTAAGTTTTTTACACAGAGAGTGGTGGGTGTGTGGAACGCACTGCCTGCAGAGGTGGTGGGGGCAGGTACATTAGGGATATTTAAGAGACTCTTAGATAGACACATGAATGATAGAGAAATGGGGGGCTATGTGGGAGGGAAGGGTTAGATAGATCTTAGAGCAGGATAAAATGTCGGCACAACATTGTGGGCCGAAGGGCCTGTACTGTGCTGTAGTGTTCGATGTTCTATGTTCTAGAACAGGAGCGCTTCAAACCTGCTCTGCTATTCATTGCTCCAATCTCAGTACCCTCTGTCTGCTCTCTCTCCCCACACCCCCTGCTGTCTTCTGTGTCTAGAAACCTATCTCTCCTTGAGTAGATTCAGTGCTGGAGACTTCCACTGTTTCACCAGCCTCTGACTGAAGACATTTCCCCTCACCACAGTCTCTGTTACCTTTCCCTGTGTCCTGAGACTGTAACTCCTTGTTCCAGACCTTCTGGTCAGGGGAAGCATCCTCCCTTAATCCAGCCTGTCGCAGAACTTTGTGCAATGAGAGCCCCTCTCGTTGGTCTAAGTGAGTCCGTGCCCGTGTCTCCTAATACACCTCGGTCTGGTGAACCTTCACTGCACTCCGTCTACACCAGGATGTCTTTGCTTCAGTGAGGCAACACACTCTCGGCTACATTAACCTTCCATTCCCTTATGGATTAACCCTTCCATCCCCTGTATTTAAACCCTCCCAGCCTGGAGTCCCACACCACCAGGTTCAAGAACAGCTACTTCCCTTCAAACCACTCAGTTCTTGAACCAACCTGCAAAACCCTAATCACTGCCTCAGTGTAGCAACACTGACTGCACTGTCTAATGAATTGACCTGTACGATCTGTATGCAAGACAAGTTTTTCACTGTACCTTGGTACAAGTGACAATAATAAACCAATTCCAATACCAACACTACTTTGCACTACAATGAACTTTGATTTTTTGCTATAACTGTGTTCTTTCTTGTAAAATTTGCATATAATTTATGTTTAATTCATGTTTTTCTTGTGAATGCTGCTTATCTGACGCTGTGTGCCTGTGATGCTGCTGCAAGTAAGTTTTTCATTGCACCTGCGCACACATGGACGTGCCTGTGACAGTAACCTCGATGTGGAACTTTGACATTGCTTATTAAAAACAGAAGATATTGGATTCGATACTTCGCCTCTGCATATTAACCCTCCCAATCCCATTAACCCTTCTGTCCCAAGGTACATGAACTCTCCCACCCCAGTACCTCAGTACATCTGTCACCAAGAACATTAAAGCACCATTCTTCAGCAGATTAACCCCCCCCCTCCCCCCGTACATTAACCCTCCCTGTGATCATACATCTTTCTAGGATATTGCTGACTGTCTTCTCTCTGAGGTACATCATTCAGTCATTGCCCACAGTCCTGTAGTTGGCAAAAATATTAATGCACATTGCCGTAACTATTTTTCCTCCAGCCCTCTCTCTTGCAATAGAACCATAGAAAACTACAGCACAGAAAAACAGGCCATTCGGCCCTTCTAGTCTGTGCCGAAACGTTATTCCGCTAGTCCCATTTACCTGCACCCAGTCCATAACCCTCCAGACTTCCCCCGTCCATGTATCTATCCAAGTTATTCTTAAAGGTTAAGAGTGAGCCCGCATGTACTACATCAGATGGCAGCCTGTTCCACACTCGCACCACTCTCTGAGTGAAGAAGTTCCCCCTAATGTTCCCCCTAAACCTTTCCCCTTTCACCCTAAAGCCATGTCCTCTCGTACTTATCTCTCCTAACCTAGGTGGAAAGAGCCTACTCGCATTTACTCTGTCTATACCCCTCATCATTTTGTAAACCTCTATCATATCTCCCCTCATTCTTCTACGCTCCAAGGAATAAAGTCCTAACCTGTTCAATCTTCCCCTGTAACTCAACTCCTGAAGACCCGGCAACATTCTAGTAAATCTCTTTCAATCTTACTGATATCCTTCTTATAGTTAGGTGACCAATGTGAAACCGATAGAGAGAGAAGAGGATCGGGCACCACGAAGTCATACAGTTCTTGACGGACTTTACATTGTCTTTGTGCCCCTGCCCACATCTTTGGTCTTCCCCCTCCCCTCGGTCTCACTTGCCCCTCCCCACGACGTTAGTCTACCCCCTCCCCTCTTCAGACTGAGACTGAAAAAAGCTATTGAGGAGGCAGAATAGGAAGGGTGTGGAGGCTTTGGAGAGGGTGGTTCACCAGGATGTTGCCTGGATTAGGGAGTATTACCTATAAGGAGAGGTTGGACAAACTTGGGTTGTTTTCTCTGGAGCGGCAGAGGCTGAGCGGAGACCTGATAGAGGTTTATAAAATTATGAGAAGCATAAATAGAGTAGACAGTCAGAACCTTTCTCCCAGGGTGGAAAAGTCAAATACTAGAGAGCATAGGTTTGAGGTGAGGGGTTGAAAGTTTAAAGGAAATCTGTGGGACAAGTTATTTTACACAGGGAGCGGTGGGTGCCTGGAATGGGCTGCCAGGGGTGGGGGTGGAGGCAGATATAAGACAGGCTTTTAGACAGACACGTGAACAGGCAGGGAATGGAGGGATACAGACCATGTGCAGGCAGAAGGGATTAGTTAGATTGGCATCACGGTCAGCACAGACATGGTGGGCCAAATGGCCTGCTCCTGTGCTGTACGGTTTGATGTCCTAGGAACCAACGGAGAGCCAAATCTGTCCTAGAAACACAACTGCACAGAAGTGAGTCTAATTGGACAGCTCAGGAGTGATGGTGTTTCATGTGGGTTACAGTCAGCCCTGCGGTGCTTACATTTATCAGGGCTCAGTCTCACAATTCCATTTGTTAGACTTGTAGTTCATTCGTAGCAGGTTATTTTCAGAACGGCCTGTCAGTTGGAGATGTCTTGCTGCAGGGAGGATGGAGAGCCAAGTATCACTCCATTTCCATTGAGGTCGCACATGTGTTTTAATTGACGACAGTTCTCCGGGACTGCTTTCATCAGAGGGTTCGTGATACCACAGGTCCCGGAGTGGTTTACAGTGAGTGTCTAGGCAACGAGGCCCTGGTTTCCACTGACGCCAAGGAGTTGTGAAGGGCCTTTGATCGGGTAGGTTCTGGCAGAAAGAGTTTCCACTCTTGGGACAAGCACATGCGGGACACGGATTTGAGATAATTGGCAAATGAAAGAGGAGGTGAGGAATGTTTTAACGCAGCAAGTTGTTAACATACACTGGCTGGGAGGGCCATGAAAGCAGTCAATTAGGGCTGGTGCAGCGGGTAGAGTCGCTATCTCATCGCACCGGAGGCCTGGGTTTGATCCCGACCTCCGGTGCTGTATGTGCGTGCGTGCGTGCGTGCGTGCGCGCGCGTGCGTGCGTGCGTGTGTGTGTGTGTGCGTGTGAGGAGTTTGCGCCTTCTCCCTGTAACTGCGTGGGGTTTCCCCGAGTGCTTCGGTTTCCCACATCCCAACAAAGGGTGTGGCATGCCAGAGTCACACAGCTCGGAAACAGGCCCTTTGGCCCAACTGGTCCATGCCGACCAAGATGCCCACCTAAGCTAGTCCCATTTGCCTGCGTTTGGCCCAAATCCCTCGAATTTCTTATGAATCCTTCATTTAATGTACCTGCCTCAACCACCTCCTCTGGCAGCTTGTTCCATATACTCACCACCCTCTGGGTGAAAACGTGGCCCCTCAAGTGCCTTTTAAATCTCTTCCCTCTCACCTTAAACCTGTGCCCTCGAGCTCTTGATTCCCCACCCCTGGGAAAAAGACTGTGTACATTCAACTTGTCGATGCCCCTCATGATTTTATACACCTCTATAAGATCAGAATCAGAATCAGACTGATGATCACTGACATATGATGTGAAACGTTGTTTTGCGGCAGCAGTACAGTGCAAAGGCATAAAAATCTATAAATTACAAAAACAAATAAATAGTGAAGGAATAATGACCCCTCAGTCTCCTACAGACTGAGCTCAACCTCTCTCTAGAAGCTCTTGCAGTACAACTGAAGCCTTCCATCGCTAACCTCCACCCAGGACGTCCTCAACAGCCAGATAAAAATAACTCCCTCCAACTATCCAGTGGTTTATCTACTCTTTCTCTCTCCAACTGGGTGCTGTCATGGAAACCCGTGGACACTCACGTTGAAGGAATAAGGCTTTGAGCACAAACAAGTTTGTGAAACGGCGGAGGACTAGGACTAGGACTAGGGGCAGCAGTGCATGTCGGACTGTCAGTCAGGAGTCTTGAGCTGAACCCTGACCAGACAACAGAGGACGTACAGGGGTCCCAGGCTGTGAGATCACCAGGAACTTTCCACTGCCCCCGCCATAGGTGCAACACCTGCCCCTACACCACCTCCATCCAGGGACCCAAACAGTCCTTTCAGGTGAGATAGAGATTCACCTGCACCCCTCCTTAATATCATCGACTGCATTCGGTGCTCCAAGTGTGGCCTCCTCTACATTGGTGAGACCAAACGCAGACTAGGTGACCGTTTCACAGGACAGCTGCGCTCTGTAACCGCGATCTGTATCTACCCGTTGCCGGTCACTTCAACTCCCCCTCCCACAGTATCACTGATACGTCAGCCCTCGGCCTCCTCCACTGCCAGGAGAATTCCAAGCGCAAACCGGAGGAACAGCTCCTCATTTTCCGTCTTGGAACCTTGCAGCCTGACGGCACCAACATTGAATTCTCCCACTTTAGGTAATCCCCACCCCCCGTCCCCACACCAACCCCCCCCCCCCCCCCACCCCACCATGCCTCTTTTCCCTTTCTGAGCCTTTTTTCCCTCTCTCCTTCTTTGACCCACCCCCCGGTGGATCTGCCCTCCCCTCCTCCCCCGCACCCGCCTATCACTGTCTCTCTTACCTGCATCTACCTATCACCACCCTGTGCCCACCCCCACCTCCCCCCCTTTGTCCACCTATCACTGCCCTGCTTTTCCCTCCTATATATCGGGCTTCCCCTTTTCCTATCTTCAGTCCTGAAGGAGGGTCCTGACCCAAAACATCAAACGCCTGCTTTTCTCCACGGATGCTGCCTGGCCTGCTGAGTCCCTCCAGCATCATCGTGGTTTTCATCTAGATTCCAGCATCTGTGGTCCTTTGTCTCTCTGTGTGATCACTCACACCGGCTGCCCAGTTCTGTCAGCTTGGCCGGGGAGGTTTGGCCATCCATTTGCACGTGAGAAACAAGGAAAGGAAAGATCACGTTTAATTGGCATGTTTCCCAGCCTACCTGACTCCACAGAGGGAGACTCAACAGGATGCAGACACTGGAATCTGGAGCAATACACAATCTGCTGGAGGAACTCAATGGGTCGAGCAGCATCTGAGGGGGAGGAACTGTCAGCATTTTGGATTTCGACTGATTGTCTCCAGCAGATTGATTGTTGCTCAAGACCCTACAGAACTTTTATCGTTTCCACACCTTCCTTGAATATTTTTCAAAGCCATAGTCAGACGGCTCAGGAACAGGCCATTCAGCCCACCATGTCCATGCTATCAAACACCCATCTATTCTCATCCCGTTTACGAGCACAGGAGCGGTCGGACAAACCTGGATTATATTCTCTGCTTCGGAAAAGAGGTCCTTATTGGAAGGTTCCAAGGCACTGAGCAACACACAAACTGCTGGGGAACTCAGTGGGTCGGGCAGCATCTGTGGAGGGAAACGGACAGTCGATGTTTCGGGTCGAGACCCTTCATTAGGACTTCATCTCAAACCGAAACGTCGACTGTCCATCTCCCTCCACAGATGCTGCCTGACCTGCTGAGTTCCTCCAGCAGTTTGTGTGTTGCCCCAGATTCGAGCCTCTGCAGCCTCCTGTGTCTCCGTGGGGCACTGAGCAAGGTTTGTACCATGTTCTGAGCCTTTGGCTTCATTTCCCTCCATTTTAGCCAGTATACAGGTGGGCACTGGAGAGAGGATCGGTTGCAGGGCTGTGGGGGAAGAGTGCGAGAACGGTCTACCAGGATGCTGGCACAGATTCGATGGGCGGAGTGGCCTCCCCTGTCCCATAACAGTATGATTCGGGTACGAAGCAGCACATGGGAGTGGGAGCAGAATCACAGTGTGGTGAAATCTTTGTGATGAATCTATTTTTAGAGGCACCCATAAAGTGAGCAGCAGGAAACTGCAGTAACAAGGAGGGATCAGAGTGAGGTGTTAGGCAGTTGTTTTTTGCGACGCGGCTGAATGCACTGGACTCAGTGCAGATAATGCGACGTGCAGGAGTTTGGGCACATTATTGAATTACCTGCACAGGACCACCCTCGCTTACCTGTACACACCTGCACATGGCCAACCTTCGCTCACCTGGACACACCTGCACGGGGCTAACCCTCACTCATCTGTACACACCTGGACAGGGCCAACCGTTGCTCACCTGTACACACCTGCACAGGACCACCCTTACTCACCTGTACACACCTGGACAGGGCCAACCATTGCTCACCTGTACACACCTGCATGGGGCCAACCCTCGCACACCTGTACACACCTGGGCAGGGCCAACCCTCGCTCACCTGTACACACCTGCACAGGACCACCCTTGCTCACTTGTACACACCTGTACAAGGCCAACCCTCGCTCACCTGTACACACCTGGACAGGACCACCCTGACTCACCTGTACGTACCTGGACAGGACCACCCTTGCTCACCTGTACACACCTGGACAGGACCAACCTTTGCTCACTTGTACACACCTGCACAGGACAACCCTTGCTCACCTGTACACACCTGGACAGGACTAACCCTCGCTCACCTGTACACACCTGCTTTTCACAGCTCTGATCCTGGCCCCACATATAAAGAATCATAGAGGCTTTCAGACTCAGGCCATTTGGCCCGTTACATCTGTGCTGGTCGAGAGAGAGTCACAGAGTTCTAATGGATAGAACCAGGCCCTTCGCCCCATTGGATCTGTGCTGACATCATGGTGAAAAATGTGGGAGGAGCTCAGTGGGCCACGCAGTGTCTATGGAGGGAAATGGACAGTCGACGTTTCGGGTCGAAACTCCATGCAGTGCCGGAGGTCGGGATCGAACCCGGGTCTCTGGACCTGAGAGGCAGTGGCTCTACCTACTGTGTCACAGTGCTACCCACGGCGGCAGCTGCGTAGCTCAGTGCATGCCAGGCTGAGATAGGTGGACTGCGAGGGAGTCAAGAGTGAGGAGGGACAGTGGTGTCAACTGTGAAGACCAGGTCAACCATGGTCTCATTGAGAGGCAGATCAGATTTGAGGGGCAAATTCTATCAGACAAAGGAGCAGAATTAGCCCATTCGGCCCATTGAGACTGCTCAACCATTCGATCATGGCTGATTTATTTTTCCCTCTCAAACCCCATTCTCCTGCCTTCTCCCCGTAACCTTTGACGCCCTCACTAATCCAGAACCTATCAACCTCCCCTTTAAATACACCCAATGACTTGGCCTCCACAGCCCGCTGTGGCAATGAATTCCACAGATTCACCACTGTCTGGGTAAAGAAATTCCTCCTCATTTCTGTTCAAATGGGATGTCTTTCTATTCTGAGACTGTGCCCTCTGGTCCTAGACTCTCCCACTACTGGAAACATCCTCTCCATGTCCACTGCTGGTACCTTTCCTGTAATACCGTGGGCTCCTATCTTGTTTAGCAGCCTCATGTGTGGCACCTTGTCAAAGGCCTTCTGAAAATCCAAGTAAACAACATCCACTGACTCTCATTTGTCTATCCTGCCTGTTACTTCCTCGAAGAATTCCAACAGGCAAGATCTCCCCTTAAGGAAACCATGCTGACTTTGCCCTATTTTATCATGTGCCAAAACCTCATCCTTAGTAATAGACTCTAACATCTTACCAACCACTGGAGTCAGGCTAACTGGCCAATAATTTCCTGGCTTTTGCCTTCCTCCCTTCTTAAAGAGTGGAGTGACATTTGCGATTTTCCAGTCCTCCGGAACCATTCCTGACTCTAGTGATTCCCGCTGCTAGACATAGAGTCACACAGCTCGGAAACAGGCCCTTCGGCCCAACTGGTCCATGCTGACCAAGATGCCCATCTAAGCTGGTCCCATTTGCCTGCATTTGGCCCGTATCCCTCTAAACCTTTCCTATCCGTGTACCTGTCCAAATGTCTTTTAAACGTTGTAATTGTATGCTCCTCTCTCCCTTCAGAGGGTGACTAGTCCACCACTGGAATCATCACCACATCGATGTTCTGTCCCTGCTGGTCTCTTGGTATTGGTATTGGTTTACTATTGTCACTTGTACCGAGGTACAGTGAAAACTTGTCCCTGCATACTGTTTGTACAGATAAATTCATTACACAGTGCAGATACATTGAGTTAGGACAGAGTGCATTGAAGTAGTACAAGTAAAAACAATAACAGAATACAGAGTAAAGTGTTACAGCTACAGGGAAGTGCATTGCAGGTCGACAGGAAGGTGCAAGGTCATAACAAGGTAGATCATGAGGTCAAGAGTCCATCTCATCGTATAAGGGAACTGTTCAATAGTCTTATCATGGCGGGGTAGAAGCTGTCTTTGAGCCTGGTGGTATGTGCCCTCAGGCACCTGTATCTTCTGCCTGATGGGAGAGGGGAGAAGAGAGAGTGACCCAGATGGGTGGGGTCTCTGATTATGCTGGCTGCTTCACCAAGGCAGCGAGAGGTATAGACAGAGTCCATGAGGGGAGGCTGGTGTCTGTGATGCGCTGGGCTGTGTCCACAACTCTCTGCAGCCTCTTGCGGTCCTGGGCAGAGCAGTTGCTGTACCAAGCCGTGATACATCCCGATAGGATGCTTTCTATGGTGCATCGATAAAAGCTGGTGAGTGTCAAAGGGGACATGCCAAATTTCTTTAGCCTCCTGAGGAAGTAGAGGTGCCGGTGAGCTTTCTTAGCCATGGTGCCTACGTGGTTGGACCGGGACAGGCTATTGGTGATGTTCACTCCTGGGAACTTGCCTGAGCCCCCGGGCTCTGACCCTGCCCTGCCCCCACTGGGGTGGGCGGTACAGAATGGGATTGTGCAGCAGCGGGTGCCGATGCCCACCAGAGGCAGGGGTGATGACCTCTGTGAAGTGACCGGCGTAACTTTTGTGATGGATTGCCCAGCCTGTCTGTGCAGATGAAGCTGCAGAATGCCCCAGCCACCAGCCCCACAGCTCATCGACTGCAGCTGCTGGCTGCTGCCCGCCCTTGCCAAGATATAATTGAGTCCACGCTGAAACATTATTACATTCAAAGGACATTACAGTGGGTCATCAATAACTCCGAACAAGCTGGACCGCTGGGAGCACACAACATCAGCCAGGAAGCCTTCCAACAAACACAGTGTGCACAGCAGACACAGTGAGGACACAAAGGGGTTCCTGTGTAACGCCGTCCCCTTGAAGATAATCCCTTCCCTCCCTCTGCGTTTCCTCAATCTTCCCAGCTCCTCCCCACTTGCAACAAACAATCTGCTGCTGGTGGGGGGGGGGGGGCAGGGAGGGTGGGGGGCTCGAGCAGCATCCGTGGGGGGAGAAGGAAATTCTGTGCGCTGCTCCGGATCCCAGCCTCCGCGCCTCCTCCACACTTGAGCTTTTCCCTCGAGCATCTCACTCGCCTTCGTTACTTCACAGGTCTGCGACTCTCGTGCTCACCCCCGTGGGGAAGAGGGGGTGTGGGTGTGGGCAGGGTCCCTCCTCGCAAATGCCCTCAGGCGGGGAGTTCCAGACCCCCCACCGCACTCTGGGTGGAAACTCTGGGACTGAATACATAATATATACTGTCACGGACACGCGTGTGGTAAAGCATGGAACCGGATCAACACTGCCACCTCTCACCTCCACAACACTGCCCACAATTCACTTCATTATCAACCTGCTCCCCCCGCCCCTCCAACCCAACCACACCATCCCTGACATAACCTTCCCAACACTCCCATTCCCAATTCTTTCCAAGTCCCCTGCTGCACCGGGTGTGTCCCTGCCCCGGGAGTGTGTGGTGGGACGGTGTAGAGGGAGCTTTACTCTGTGTCTGACCCCAGGAGTGTGTGACGGGGCAGTGCGGAGGGAGCTTCACTCTGTGTCTAACCCCGGGAGTGTGTGATGGGACGGTGCGGAGGGAGCTTCACTCTGTGTCTGACCCCGGGAGTGTGTGATGGGACGGTGTAGAAGGAGCTTCACTCTGTGTCTGACCCCGGGAGTGTGTGATGGGACAGTGTGGAGGGAGCTTCACTGTGTGACAAATCTACAGCCTTTTTTTTCCTTTTCAAAGATTTATTCAGTGTCGACAGCACCATCTTCTCACATTACTTCACCATTCTGCTATTCACACAGTTTACGATCAACTACTTCAGACTACACACAGTCCAGCCCTATCCAGAACACACCCGGGCCCCTGTGGTGCCCCCTGGGACTAGAAGGCCCCCATTGTTCCCGTGGATACCGCGTGCCCCTTCTCCAGGGACATGCAGGTATGGAGATAACCCCAGAAAAGGGGCAGCCAGTCGGCTCGGGCAGAACCCTTGACTGGCCACTACTTGGACCTGTGAATGGCCACCTTGGCGAGCAAACTGCCCAGGAGATCTCCCGACTGACTCCCCCACCCACCCCTCCCCCTTTGAGGGGCATGTACATTCCCACTTTTCTACAGGAGGTATTCTTTCAAAAACGGACATTTCTGCTTGTCCCTGACCAACATCTACTCCTCATTCAACGGTTAGAAACATGACCATGATGCTGTTTGTGGGATCTTGCTGTGCACATTGCAACTTTTCCTACATGATAACAGTGGCTAACCTTCGAAGCAGCCTCATGGGTTGTAATTCCCTTTAAGACAGCCGGACAATGACGGGAATGTTGCCACAGAGACGCAAGGTTTGCGGTTATTTCTCAGACCATCCAAGACTGAAGTATGTTTCAAATTAACATTTATCTCAACTTTCCCAATCTAACGGGAAAACCAAATGGCTAGAAGTACTCAGCAGGTCAAGCAGCATCTGTGGAGATACTCCAATGGAGGGGTGTCCACTTGAATTATTTAGTCATAGTCACACAGCACGGAAAGAAGCCCTTCGGCTCAACTCGTCCATGCCTACCAAGATGTCCACCTATGCTAGTCCCACTTGCACGTATCCCTCTCAACCTTTCCTATCCATGTACTTATCCCAATGTCTCTTAAATGTCGTTATTGTACCCGCCTCAACCACTTCCTCTGGTTGCTCCTTCCACAAACCCACCACCCTCTGCGTGAAGAAGTTGCCCCTCGGGTCCATTTTAAATCTTTCCCCTCTCACCTTAAACCTGTGCCCTCTAGTTTTTGATTCCCCAACACAGGGAAAAAGATTGTGCACATTCACTATATTCCCTTCATGATTTTATACACCTCTATAAGATCCCCCTCCAATCTCCTACAACTCAAGGAATAAAGTCCCAGCCTGCCCAATGTCTCCTTGAAACTCAGGCCCTCGAGTCCCGGCAACATCCCCGTAGATCTTCTCTCCACACTTCCCAGCTTAAATGACAACCTTCTCGCGACAGGGAGCCCAAAACTGCTCACAATTTCCAGAAGTTTCTGTTTTTATGTTGGAATTCCGGCGTTTTCAGTTTTCCTTTTTGCTTTCTAATTCCCGATCTAACATATACTCCCGACCCGTGAGCTCTTATTTTGAATAACAACCTTTTCATGTGGCATTTATCAAAGCCTTTTGAAATTCCAGGTATGCTGTCCTTTCGTTATATGCTCCGCTAGTTATCTCCTCAAGGAGCCTGATTAAATGAGTTATCGAATAAATTCTCTCGCATGAAGCTCTGTTGAGACTGTTTAATCATATTATAATTTTCCAAGTGCTCTGTTGCCACTTCCAGCATTTCCCTGATAAGTGAAGCCAGACCAACTAGTCATTGTCCTATTTTTAACCGCTCTCGCTCCTCTTTGAGACAGGAGATAGTCACGAATAAATCCAAAAGGAAATTGAGGATGGGGTTCTCAGTCCACGATTGGAGAGGACGTGGATGTCAGGCAGTGGAGTGGTGCGGAGTGCGCACACGGAAGGGATTCGGGGTAAACACACGAGGCAGGTGACAGTGGGGGAGGTGGGTCACAGAGGACACAGACGTCAGTGCGATTGGTTGGGCTGAAGGGCCTTGTTTCCCCACTTCGCACCCTCAGATCCAGGCCTGTCTCAGACAGTGTGTTGGTGGGCTGCAGACTTCAAATTGGCAGCTTATAGACTGAGGAATGTCCCAGTGTGAGGAATGTCCCAGTGGGGAATGTCCCAGAGTGAGGAATGTCCCAGAGTGAGGAACGTCCCAGTGGGGAATGTCCAGTGGGGAATGTCCCATGGTGGGGAATGTCCCAGAGTTGAGAATATTCCAGTGGGGAATGTCCCAGTTAGGATTGTCCCAGAGTGCGGAATGTCCCAGTGGGGAATGTCCCAGAGTGGGGAATGTCCCAGAGTTAAGAATGTCCCAGTGGGGAAGGTCCCAGAGTGGGGAATGTCCCAGGGAGGAAAGTCCCAGAGTGAGGAATGTCCCAGTGGGGAATGTCCCAGTGAGAAATGTTGCAGTGGGGAATGTCCCAGAGTGAGGAATGTCCCAGTGAGGATTGTCCCAGAGTGGGGAATGTCCCAGTGAGGAATGTCCCAGTGTTGGGAAAGTCCCAGTGAGGAATATCCCAGTGAGGAATGTCCCAGTGGGGAATGTTGCAGTAGGGAATGTCCCAGAGTGAGGAATGTCCCATTGAGGAATGTCCCAGGGTGGGGAATGTCCCAGTGGGGATTGTCCCAGGGTGGGGAATGTCCCAGTGAGGAATGTCCCAGTGTGGGGAAAGTCCCAGTGAGGAATGTCCCAGAATGAGGAATGTCCCGGTGAGGAATGTTCTAGTGTGGGGAAAGTCCTAGTGAGGAATGTCCCAGTGAGGATTGTCCCAGAGTGGGGAATGTGCCAGTGAGGAATGTCCCAGTGGGGAATGTTGCAGTGGGGAATGTTCCAGAGTGAGGAATGTCCCAGTGAGGATTGTCTTAGAGTGGGGAATATCCCAGTGAGGCATGTCCCAGTGTGGGGAATGTCCCAGTGGGGAACGTTGCAGTGGGGAATGTCCCAGAGTGAGGAATGTCCCAGGGTGGGGAATGTCCCAGTGGGGTATGTCCCAGTGTGGGGAATGTCCCAGAGTGAGGAATGTCCCAGTGGGGTATGTCCCAGTGTGGGGAATGTCCCAGTGGGGAACGTTGCAGTGGGGAATGTCCCAGAGTGAGGAATGTCCCAGGGTGGGGAATGTCCCAGTGGGGTATGTCGCAGTGTGGGGAACGTCCCAGAGTGAGGAATGTCCCAGTGGGGTATGTCCCAGTGTGGGGAATGTCCCAGAGTTGGTATTGTCCCAGAGTGGGGAATGTCCCAGTGATGAATGTCCCGGGGTGGGGAATGTCCCAGAGTGAGGATTGTCCTAGTGGGGAATTTCCCAATGGGGAATGTCCCAGAGTGGGGAACCTTCCAGACCTCCACATTATCCCCATGTCGACCCCAGCAGCCTACTCTAAGTTGTGTTGCGATTAGGAAGTTTTCACCGCTCCTCGAGAAGGTGCATTACCCTCACCTACTCAATCCCTCAACTGCTGAGGCTGCAGGAGGGGCACTCAGGAGGGCCGCGATCACCTCGAGTCCCTCCGCCAGGAGTACCTGGGCGCCCAGCCAAAGTATCAGGAGCAGAGAGTCATGCAAACAGCCTACCCTATGTGGCAGAGAGTTGAGGGTCCCACACAGGACCCATGGTTGATCTCAGAGCCCACAGAGATGGAGTTGAAGAAGTCACCCTTGAGGCTGAGGGGCTGGTGAAGAGCAAAATTATGAACCAGATGCAGATCCATATTTGGCATTAATGTGTCTTGGGTTGAATCTTTTATGATTGCCATATATCTGAAGAATTCTTCATTCAGGGGAAATCAGGCTGGCATGCTTCTCAGCTGCTCCCTAACCTTTACTTTAAATAAACCAGATTTGTGAAACAGACCACATTACACAAACTGATTGAGTGCTTACTATTCTGTGGTTCGATGAGCAGAAAATACAGGAAAGGTCTGTGTTAATTCCGCAAAGGTATTACAGCAATGAGAGCTACTGTTGGCCCTGGGCAAGCCCATATTACTGAGCGTTGTGTGTATGAAATCACTCTCCTCGTTTGTAGCCTGCAAGGTCTCACAACAATATGCTGTGGGAGAGATGAATACTGGGCTTAAATGTAGAATTCACCAGCATTCCTGGAGCTGGCTGGAAAATATCTTGGTTGTACTGGTATTGGTTTATTATAAGATTTCTTTATTAGTCACACGTACATTGAAACACACAGTGAAATGCATCTTTTGCGTAGAATGTTCTGGGGGGCAGACCGCAAGTGTCGCCACGCTTCCGGCGCCAAATTGCATGCCCACAACTTCCTAACCCGTACGTCTTTGGAACGTGGGAGGAAACCGGAGCACCCAGAGGAAACCCACGCAGTCACGGGGAGAACGTACAAACTCGTTACAGACAGCGGTGGGAATTGAACCCACGTATGGTACAGTGAAAAACTTGTAACACTAGTAGGTATGCCATCACTGTCAGATCTATTCTGGAGCTTTCTCCAATATTCATAGAGTCATAGACCAGAGACACAGGAGACTGCAGATGCTGGAATCTGGAGCAACAAGCAGGTTGCTGGACGAACTCAGCAGGTCAGGCAGCATCTGTTGAGGGAATTGGTGACAGAGGCTGGGAGGT
Source organism: Pristis pectinata (assembly GCF_009764475.1). Taxonomy (NCBI): domain Eukaryota; kingdom Metazoa; phylum Chordata; class Chondrichthyes; order Rhinopristiformes; family Pristidae; genus Pristis; species Pristis pectinata. The sequence goes on from NC_067441.1 coordinate 9,252,783, forward strand.
GATAGGTGGAGGCGATAAAGGGCTGCAGACGACCTGGCGCTGTGGCACGAGATGTTGAGGACCCGTCACATTCAGAGATTTGAAGGAGTGGGGAGAGAGGCAGAGAGGTTCAGGGAGGTCTGGCACCTGGGGGCCAGGTAGCTGAGAGCACGGCCCACAGTGATGGGGTGAGGGTGAGGGGAAGACACCCAAGAGAACTGACACTGACTCTGCCACCTCCGTGACGCCCCAGCTCCCTCATCAGCCACAGGTGGTGGAGAACTGCTACACTTTCTGCACTACAGCAGGGATTTCACAATGGAAAGGGAGTAGGGGTTGGGGAACAAGTGGACTGGGAGCTCAGGACATCGTGGCCTTTCCAAAACCGAATTAATGTGTTGACCGTCTGTAGAGGGTCCTGGGAGAGAGAGGTGAGAGGGACAGGGAGGGAGGGAGGGACAGGGTCCTTGAGAGGGAGGGAGGGACAGGGAGGGAGGGAGGGACAGACAGGGTCCTCGGGAGTGAGGGGATGAGGGACAGATTCCTTGGCAGGGAGTGAGGGATGGACAGGGAACGAGGGACAGGGTCCTTGGGGAGGGTGGGAGGGATGGGGTCCTCGGTGTGAGAGGCTGAGAGAGGGATAGGATCTGCAGAGTGAGGGAGGATCAGATCGAGAAGTGGGGGGAATGAGATGTGGAGAGGACGTTCCCTCCTATGCAAGAACCTAGAACCAGGCTCCGTGTTTAACGATGAGGGAGGGGGAGGCTCATTCAGATAAGAAAGAGATGAGAGTGACATTTTATTTTCTGTCAGATGGCTGTGAATCATGAGAACTCTCTGCCCCCGAAGGCAGTGGAGACCGAGCCTTTGAACATTGTGGGGGTAAATAGATTTTGATACACAAGGGGTGAGAGGTTATCTGGGGAGGTGGGAACGTGGAGCTGAGGTCACAGTCGGAGCAGCCGTGACCTATTGAACAGGGGAGCAGGCTCGAGGGGCCTGGTCTTCATTGGTGTATTTGTCTGAAGAGGCATCAGGGTTGGCCGAAGGGCCTGCTTCTGTGCTGTACAGCTCTGTGTCTCTATGTTCACCAAGACATCTTCAAGAGGCGGTGCCTCAAGAAGGCGGCACCCATCACTGAGGACCCTCACCACCCGGGACATGCCCCCTTCTCCTTACTACCATCTCGTTACTCCCCGTTACTATGGGGAGGAGGTACAGGAGCCTGAAGACCCACACTCAGCGTCTTAGAAACAGCTTCTTCCCCTCCGCCATCGGATTTCTGAACGGTCCACGCACCCATGAACACTACCTCGTTATTCCTCTTTTGCACTATTTATTCATTTTGCAACTTAGGGTGATTTAACGCACTGTACTGCTGCCGCAAATTTTACACCATACAAGTCAGTGATAATAAACCTGATTCTGATGCCTGGGACCTGATGATCCACAGTCTTAGGTTCGGTAGGGAGTGCGAATGTTGGGAGTGGTTACACTGACTGGCATCCACTCTGTGGGAAAGGAGGGGGAGGGAAAACCAGGAAAGTCTCGACCAGACCATCTGACATTTGCAGTCGGGAAAGAACTAGACACTACTAATAAGGAATTGGTAATGGGCCACTTAGAAAATAATAGGATTGGGCAGAGTCATCGTGGATTTATGAAAAGGAAATCATGTTCGACAAATCTGTTAGCGATCTTTAAGGTTGTAAGTGACAGAATAAATAATGTGGATCCAGCTGACGTGTGTTTGGATTTGCAGGAAACGTTCGATAAGGTGCCACACAAGAGATTATTGAACAAAATGGGAGCGCTGGGCCGGATGGACTGGATTGGTTAACAGACAGAGAGCAGAGGTGGGAGGCCGTGAGCAGTGAGGGACTGTTGGGAGAGCCTTTCTCGGTCCATGGCATTGGATTGGGTGAGAAGGTCGATGTATCTGGGTCTGCTGATGATGCAGAGCTGGGTGGCGGTGTGGGTAATGAGGGTGATGCAGGCAAGTTTTGGGGGGGGGGTGGGGGGATATAGATAGACTCAGTAAATGGGCAAGACACAGCAGATGGAACACACTGTGAAAAACTGAGTGCCCTCTTCTCGTTACTACCATTGGGGAGGAGGTACAGGAACCTGAAGACCCACGCTGTTCAGGAACAGCTTAACAACCAGAGTGTTGTTAAATTGTAAGAGATTGAGTGGGGTGGGTTGGGGGCTGATGTCTCTGTACACTAATCACCAAATGTTAACATGCACAGACAACAAGTGAACTAGGAAGGTAAAACAGTAGACTCAGTGCAGGAGTACGTATTATACAGAGCTCTGGTGAGACTGGAGGATGCAGCTGGACTGGAATGAGTTTCCAGAGAAGGGGATAGGAAGGGAGAGAAGTTTAAAGGAGATCTGAGGAGCAGGCTTTTCACACAGAGGGTGGTGGGTATCTGGAATGAGCTGCTAGAGGAGGCAGGTACAACGACAGGTACTTGGATGGGAAAGGTGTGGAGGGACACGGGCCTCATGCAGGCGGATGGGATTAGCGCGGACAGGCGTCACCGTCAGCACGGCCGAGGTGGGCTTCAGAGGGCCCGCTCCTGCGTTATACGGTCCCGTGACTCAACAGGTCCCTGTCAGCGGTGGGGCAGGGAAGGAGGCATAAGAAGAGCGCAGAACTCGATGGAAACGGCGGAGGGAGGCCCAGCGCCCTGTGTTGTGTGGGGGTGGGGGAAGGGGGGGTGGCTGCTGACAAGCCCCGGGGATATCAAAACCCTGAGTGTCCCGCGGAACTGCCTGTCAGTAGGGAGTGGCAGCTGACAGTGGGTCCACCTGTCAATAGCACCATCAGCTCACGTAATGCATGCTTGCAAATTGTCGTAATTGGGCTGGGGAGGGAGCTGTCCGTTTAATTCAGCCTCTGCACCGTAAGTATCAGCCAGAGTACCCTTGAGAAATTGCCTACACTGAAACGAGATTTGTCATCATTATGCTGAAAAGTATTAAATGCATTGCGTGGGTCATGTTCTAACCAATGCAATTATGTACTTTACATGAATAATTTAATATAAGACACTTGACATGAATGCTACTATCTGCAACTCAAAGAGCTTTTAAGGAGCTAATGTCTGGCTTGCTTACTCATTTAAAATTTTTTTACCTTGTTCACCCCGAAGCCTTTGTGCAGCTCAGCCGTCCAGGATTACGCACCTGCGTCCTCAGGTTACGCAGGGTCTGATCTGTGCACAAACTGTCTCCGGGCAAGGGTCAGCGGGAATCTGGACCAGCCACTGACCCTGGAGGAGCTGACTGGCTCCGTCCATTCCCTTGATTCAAATAAAACTCCTGGAAGTGACGGCTTTAGTGGCATGGTGTCATGACAACAACCTTTCCCTCAATGTCAACAAAAGAGCTGGTCATTGACTTCAGGAAAGGGGGTGGTGTGCATGCACCTGTCTACATCAATGGTGCTGAGGTCGAGAGGGTTAAGAACTTCAAGTTCCTGGGAGTGAACATCACCAACAGCCTGTCCTGGTCAAATCACGTAGATGCTACGGCCAAGAAAGCTCACCAGCGCCCCTACTTCCTCAGGAGGCTAAAGAAATTCGGTTTGTCCCCTTTGACTCTCACCAACTTTTATCGATGCACCATAGAAAGCATTCTATCTGGATGAATTTGATTATAAGATCCTGTCCAAGGCCATTGCCAACAGGGCCAGGTCTGCTCTGGGACAGGTGATCCACCCGGACCAAACCTGTGCTGTACCTGGCAGAAAGATCTTTGACAGCCTCGTGCTGCTCACAGACACCATCACCTACGTGCGGGACAGAGGGGTGGACACCTGCCTGGTCAGCTTGGACCAGGAGAAGGCCTTCGGCAGGATATCACACACATACTTGTTGGACGTGCTCTCCAAAATGGGCTTTGGGGAGGGAATCAGGAATTGGATCCAACTGCTCTACACAGACATCTGTAGCGCAGTCCAAATCAATGGGTGGGAAACAGACAGCTTCCCCATCAAGTCTGGGGTCAGGCAGGGCTGCCCTCTCTCCCCTGTCTTGTTCGTGTGCTGTATAGAACCCTTTGCTGAATCCATCAGGAAGGACGACAACATCAGAGGGGTGATGTTGCCAGGCAGCGGGGGCACTTCTGCTCAGACCCAGGGTCAGTTCGCAGATTGATCAGCATCCGCGACCAGTTTGAGTTGGCATCAGGGGCCAGAGATAACTGCACGAAGAGCGAGGCCATGCTCTTCGGCAACTGGCCCGACCGATCCAACGTCCCCTTCACCGTCAGGCCTGACTATCTGAAGGTGCTGGGGATCTGGTTCGGAGGGGCCGGGCCGTGCAACAAAAATTGGCGGGAGCAGATTGGGAAGGTGAAACAGAGACTGGGACTGTGGAAACGGCGCTCCCTATCGATAACAGGGAAGAACTTGATCATCAGGTGTGAGGTGCTCTCAGGGCTGCTGTACTTGGCACAGGTGTGGCCTGTTCGTCGCTCCTCCAGCTTGGAAATCACCCGTGCGGTCTTCCGGTTCATCTGGGGATCCAAGATGGAGCGGGTCCAACGGGTCGCCATGCACAAGTCCCTGGTCAGTGGGGGCAAAAGTGTCCCCAATGTCGCCCTCATCCTGATGACCACCTTCGTCTGTGGCTGCATCAGGGTGTGCGGGGAACCCAAGTACGTGAGCACCAAGTGTCACTACGTACCAAGGTTCTACCTGTCCCCAGTGTTGCGAAGGATGGGCCTGGCCCCGTTGCCGAGCGACGCCCCAGTCAGCTGGACGCTGCCGCGCTACCTGTCCTTCGTGGACAAGTTTTTCCAGACCAACACCTTTGACCTCAAGTCCATCAGGCAGTGGTCAGCACGGAACATCCTGCAGACAACTGCAGGAGAAGGACTCGATGGATACTGTGGGGTGGTTCCCTGAGCAGACTGTCCAGACCATCTGGCAGAATGTCTCATTGCCAGAACTCACCAACAAGCACCATGACCTCGCTTGGCTGGCGGTGAGAGGGGCCCTCCCAGTCAGATCCTTCCTGCATGGTCGGAACCTCACTCCCAGCGCGTGCTGCCCCCGGGAGGACTGCGCTGGGGACGAGACGGTCGCCCATCTCTTTGCGGGTTGTGGGTTTGCAAGGAGGGTGTGGCGGAAGATGCAAGGGTCCTTGTCACGGTTCATCCCCAGCAGCTGCGTAACAGAGGATTCTCTGATCTATGGGCTGTTCCCGGGGACACACACAGAGGCGGACATCAACTGCTGCTGGAAGGTCATCCACTCAGTGAAAGACGCCCGTTGGTCTGTCCGAAACTTGTTGGTCTCCCAGCACTGCGAGATGTCCGTAGGGGAATGCTGCTGATTGGCAGAGTCCAGGCTGCAGGAGTACGTGCTGAGGGACGCACTGAAGCTGGGTGCAGCCAGCACAAAGGCTCAGTGGGGAAGGACTACAGTTTAGGATTCTTCTGCCACTGGAGAGGGAGGAGCAGGGCCAGGCAAGGAAGCCCCTTAAGCAGTGGGATTGGGGCTACAACACTGTGACCTCCATCACCAGCACTCACTGCCCTCTCTCTCTCTCTCTCTCTCTCTCTCAGGAGTTTGTACGTTCTCCCCGTGTCTGCGTGGGTTTCCTCCGGGTGCTCCGGTTTCCTCCCACATTCCAAAGACGTAAGGGTTAGGAAGTTGTGGGCGTGCTATGTTGGCGCCGGAAGCGTGGCGACACTTGCGGGCTGCCCCCAGGACACTCTATGTAAAAAGACGCATTTCACTGTGTGTTTCGATGTACATGTGACTAATAAAGAAATCTTATCTTCCCTTTTATTGTACATTGCTGGTTACAACCTTAGAAAATTCTATTTTTCCTCTTATTTTTCCTTTCCTAAATCCACGTGTCAGTTTTTATTTAATAAAGTTAATGCTTTTATTAAGGCTTTTAGACAGACACATGAATACACAGGGAATGGAGAGACATGGATCATGTGCCGGCAGAAGGGATTTAGTTTAATCTGGCGTCGTGTTCGGCACAGACATGGTGGGCTGAAGGGCCTGTTCCTGTGCTGTACTGTTCCGTGTATGTTGGATTCCTGGTGTCCAGGATCTGACGGCACACAGCGTCAGAGAGGAGGGGAGCCTTCACCGTCTCCACAACATGCCGACAGTGTCCTCACTGCTCTCCCCCACTGCGGGAGCCTGTTCCTTCCCAGTATCAACCCCAGGCAGCATGCGGGTAAATCGGTAGTGACCCGCTGGGTTTTCTGCTTCATTACGAGTCAGATGGAGAGGACCATGTGTCCAGGTCACACACCGTCAGGGCCCGGAGTGCCCTGCGAAGTTTAACTGCTCCAATCTGGGACAGTGAGGGCACGGCTTCCTGGTCGAGACCCTCGTCTCCCTCTGGGACTCACCTGTCCCACTTCTGGAGACTCCCAGCCAACTCCTAGGGGCCCTATCTCACTCGCGGAGGTGTCTCAGCCCACTCTTGGTGGCTCCCCCTATCTCAACCTTGAAGACCCCATCTCACTCTCGGATGCTCTGATCCCATTCCGGGAGACCCCCTCCCACCCTGGGAGACCCCATATCCATCTCTGATTCCTTGCTCTCACAACCCACATTAACTCGCTGCTGTTTGGATCTACATCTACAACAGTGCCGTTGGAGCCCTTTCACTGCACAGGGCAAGGACTTGCCAATGATGTCGACAGTCTCTACATAAATAAAGAGAAGAGGGGCAGAAGAGGTGACCAGGACTGTGCAGTGAGACCATCCCAATATGGTTATCCTAGTGGAAATATGTCACTGGATTTAACAGCAACCCTACCAAGCTAAATGCATCAATAGAATAAAACAGGGTATTTACTGATCCTCCAAAAGTCTCCAAGCAACCGGTGCTCTTGGTAACTCGGAGACAGGAGAGGCTGCTGATGCTGGAACCTGCAGCAACAAACAATCACTGGAGGAACTCAGTGGGTCGAGCAGCATCTGTGGGGGGGGGGGGGGGGGGGCAGGAAGGGAACTGATGCAGGGTTTCGACCCGAAACATCGACACTTCCTCTCCCCCCACAGATGCTGCCTGACCGCCTGAGTTCCTCCAAAAGATTTGTGCGTTGCTCTCAGTAACTCTCTGCCCTGATGCGCCATCTTTGCAAACCTGCAGAATTTTCCTCATCGGACTAACAGGAGGAAGATGCAAACGAGCAGTCAGATCCAAGATGAACACTTGGCGCCGTGTTTGCTGAAGAAGCAAGAACCTTATTTTCAGTTTATTTCAGATTTCCATCATCCGCAGTTTTTTTTTGCTTTTCAGTTTGCTTCCTTTGTGTGCCTGTCAGGAACGGGTTATACATCAGCCTCCTCTAAACTAAACTATCAACTGGAAACAGAACGACGAAGAGGCTCATTAGTTCAGGAGAGACAGTCTGTGCCATATACCATATATCTAATCCTTAATAGTCAGCAGTCAAAAGGAGGCCTGAATACATGAGAGGACTCAGTGTTACATCTCTTCCTGCATCATAACCACATGATGCATAATTTAGTGGAAAACAGGGTGAATTAGGCTGGGAATTTTTATCCGGTCGAGCTTTGTTTCAGGAAACTAGTTTCCACCAAGGATCACAGAAGTCCTGGACAACAATACTCGGTAGTTAAGTGGCACTGCATCATCTCGGACCACCCCCAGGTTGTTCTGGTTCATGAAGTGTGATGACACTTGCGGGCTGCCCCCAGAACACTCGACGCAAAAGATGCATTTCACTGTGTGTTTCGATGTACATGTGACTAATAAAGAGATCTGATCTTATCTTGAAGCTTATGGAGAGGGATTGCACCATTGGAACAAGCCTGTGTACAACGGGGAGCTGGTCTGGTCTGAGCTAGGAGCAGACTAGGTCAACATCGGACAGGCCTGTCAACCATTGGGAGGAAACACCAAATAGCTTCCGTGACGGTTCGATGGTCACCACGACCAATCTGATGGACAGCTGTGAAATACCCATTCGGATAATGTAATCAGGAACTACGTTATCCGACTGGTCATTTCACAGCTGTCAATCAGACAGCTTTCCCTCCCCACTTGGATGTATCAATAACTAACTTATCAGAGGCGTGCCCACATCTAGCGCAGTTTTCAGTCATTATTCAGGATCTGGGCATTGCTGGCGAAGGTAGAATTTATTGTCCATCCCGAACTGCCTTTGAACTCCTGGGCCATTTCAGAGGATGGGTATTGGTATTGGTTTATTATTGTCACTTGTACCGAGGTACAGTGAAAGACTTGTCTTACATACCGATCATACAGGTCAATTCATTACACAGTGCAGTTACACTGAGTTAGTACCGAGTGCATTGAGGTAGTACAGGTAAAAACAATAACAGTACGGAGTAAAGTGTCACAGCTACAGGGAAAGTGCAGTGCAATAAGGTGCAAGGTCACAAAAAGATAGATCATGAGGTCATAGTCCATCTCATTGTATAAGAGAACCGTTCAATAGTCTTATCACCGTGGGATAGAAGCTGTCCTTGAGCCTGGCGGTACGTGCCCTCAGGCTCCTGTATCTTCTACCTGATGGAAGAGGAGAGAAGAGAGAATGACCTGGGTGGGTGGGGTCTTTGATTATGCTGGCTGCTACACCAAGACAACGAGAGGTAAAGACAGAGTCCAAGGAGGGGAGGCTGGTGTCCGTGATGCGCTGGGCTGTGTCCACAACTCTCTGCACTTTCTTGCGGTCCTGGGCAGAACAGTTGCCGTACCAATCCGAGATACATCCAGATAGGATGCATCGGTAAAAGCTGGTGAGAACCAAAGGGGACAAACCAAATTTCTTTAGCCTCCTGAGGAAGTAGAGGCACTGGTGAGCTTTCTTGGCCGTGGCATCCACGTGATGGCATCTACGGGGTCACATTGATGGGACAGCCTCACATATGGGCCAAACAGGTAAGGGGTGGGGGTGTGGGCAGATTTCTTTCTGGGAAGGATGTTACTGACCCAGATGGGTTTTCATGACAATCCAGGAGATTTTTCTTTCTGTCTTCATTATGACTGCTTGGTTTGTTTTAAATAATTCCAGATTATTAGCTGAATTTAAACTTCATAACTGCTATGGTGGGATTTGAACTCACGGCTCTGGATTTTGGATTACTAGTAGCTCATGTATCACCACCATACCTGAGATACTTCCCATGGAGTCATCATTTACTGTTGGACAAAATGCCCCTTAACTCCAAAATCCTGGAACTCCCTCCCCAACAGCATCTTCACCAGACGGACTACAGTTGCTTTTCGCCACCTTCTCAGGGCAGCTAGGGATGGGCAAGAAGTTCTGGCCCTGCTGGCAATGCCCAGATTCTGAGAAATGAATAAAAAGGGATCCTGCCAATCTATCACAAGATTGTGTGAGATATTACGAGGGGTACAGATAGGGCAGACTGCATCACATTTCCCCACATCAGAGGGAGATAAAACTAGAGGGGGCACAGGTTTAGGGTCGGGGGGAAGAGACTTCGAGGGAATCTGAGGGGGACCTTCTTCAGCTAGAGAGTGGTGAGTACGTGGAACACACTGCCTGAGAGAGCGGTGGAAGCAGAGTCACAACAGTTAAGAAATGTTCTAGACGGATACCTGAATTGCCCAGGTATAGAAGGGTATGGGCCAAGTGTTGGAAGATGGAATTAATTTGGATGGGTCCCAGCAGACAGCAGATGAGCCGAATGGCCTGTTTCTATGCTATATGATTCTATGACTCTAAAGAACCATCAATATTAGTTAATTTCTTTCCATTTACAAATATGATGGTGAAATCACTGGAATGTTGAATTAATTCTTTTGACTGTCTCTTTCTTTCCCCCATTTTTTTTTAAACTAATGATCATTTTTGATCAAAAGACTGAGAATTTGACGAAATGGGGAGAACTGTCAGTGAGGACTCTGGTCACATCACCAATGGGACATACTTAATGGTAAAACTCAGGACCCTCAGGAGGGTCAAGTGTCAGAATACCCCTTCACTGGGATGGGACAAGAGAGTGATTGTGAGAGATCTATCCTGGGCTTAACACATTGATGCAATCACGAAGAAGGCACGCCAGCGGTTCTATTTCATTAGGTGTTTGAGGAGGTTTGGTATGTCACCAAAGACTCTTACATATTTCTACAGATGTACGGTGGAGAGCATTCTGACTTGTTGCATCACAGCCTGGTGTGGTGGCTCTAATGCACAGGATCACAAGAGGCTGCAGAGGGTTGTAGACTCAGCCAGCTCCATCACGGGCACAACCTTCCCCGCCATCGAGGACATCTTTGAGAGGCAGTGCCTCAAGAAAGCGGCATCCGTCACTAAGGACCCTCACCACCCGGGACATGCCCTCTTCTCGTTACCACCATCGGGGAGGAGGTACAGGAGCCTGAAGATCCACACTCAACGTTTCAGGAACAGTTTCTTCCCCTCTGCCATCAGATTTCTGAACGGTCCATGAACCCATGAACACTGCCTGATTGTTCCTTTTTGTTTTGCACTATTAATTTTGTAATTTATAGTTCTTTTATGTTGTTGCTCCGTACTGCTGTCTCAAGACAACAAATTTCACATCATATAAGACAGTGATAATAAACCTGATCCTGATTCTGAGATTGGATGAGCTGGGTTATTCTCAGTGGAATGCAGGAGTCCGACGGGAGACCATAGAGAGGTTTATAAGGTGCATGGATAGAGTAGACAGTCAGAGTCCCTGGGGTGGGGGAGTCCAGAACTAAAGGAGAGAGGGGAGAAGATCAGAGGAGGGTTTGTCACACAGAGGGTGGTGAATATCTGGAATGAGTGGCTAGAGGAGGCAGATACAGCTACAGCGTTTGAGGCACTTGGTCGGGTATGTGGACAGGAAAGGTGTAGGGGGATACGGGCTTTATGCAGGCAAATAGGATTGGTGTGGATAGGCACCACGGTCAGCATGGACGTGATGGGCCAAAGGGCCTGCTTCTGTGCTGTACAGTTCGATGACTGATAGTACACAACAAGTGAGAGTTCAGAGACTCGTGGGCTCAGGACCACTCACAGGATCAGCCACAAAACTCACGGAGGCTGACTGTCGCACGGCATCTGACATCTTGTTTCAGCACAAGAGTGGGAGATGGTTATATTGAGCATCTGAAAATCTGCCACCGTGTACTCGGTAAAACCTGTGGCAAAGGCTGCAGCTTAAGCGACAGTTTGATATAATGCATGGTCTGCCTCGTACTGCAGGCTGGAGAATCAAAGAGGGATGGGTGACAGATGCAGCCTGAGCAATACAGTAATGAGGGCTTATGAACAGTCCCCAGCCACTGTGAAACCATAAAATGCAGGCAGACTGCGCAGGCATGGACACAGGCATGCATTTGACACATGCATGCACACATAGATGCACAAAGTAGCCCGAGTGCATTCACACACAAAGGTATGCACAGGTGCACAGAGATGGATGCACAAAGTAACCCTCATGCATGCACACCAGAGGCACAAAGTGAACTGCATGTGCAGACCCACGCACCAAGCTACCTCATGCTTTCACACACAGATGGATCCTCAAAGCAATGCACAATGCATTCACACAAAGGCACTGAGAGACAAAAAGAATAATGGAGACCGAGGCAGAGAGAGGGGAAGCAGGGTGGTGACGGGGAGGGGAGAGAGATCGACTGATGGGAGGACACAGTTCCAAACACTAAATGCACCAAGGTACAAGAGAACAAAGCTGAAAGCCAAATCAATACAGAGACACTAAATAAAGCAAAGGAGCCTCTGGGCCAGCAAATGAGAAGAGAAACAGACACCGACAGAGAGAGAGAGATAAAAAAAGGCAGAAACAAAGAGAGGTCGGAGGAACAGACAGGTGAAACGAGAGAGAGAGAGAGAGAGAGAGAGAGAGAGAGAGAGAGAGAGAGTGCTGCAGAGTGTAAGAGAGAAAAAGGGATAGATACAATGATAGAGACAGAGCAAGAAGCAAATAGAGAGGCAGAGAGAGCATCAATACCTCCCTATCAGAGTGGGCATCAATACCTCCCTATTGATGCCCACTCCCAGCTAAGCAAACCCATCAGTCCCATGCGACCTACCCCATTCCCCTGCACCCTGCCAATCTCACACACCCGTCAACTCCCCTCCGACTCTTTTGCCTCTCATCTAAACTCGGAGCAATTTACGGTCGCCAATCAACCTGCCTGCACGTCTTTGGGGCGTGGGAGGAAACGGTGGGGGGGGGAGGGGGTGGTTGGAGAATCCATATTCCACAGGGAGAACATGCAAACTCCACACAGACAGCACCTGAGGTCGGGATCGAACTCAGGTCCGGGAGCTGTGAGGCATTTAAAGAGCGAGAGAGAGAGAAAAGCTGAGAAGGAGACCTAGAGAGAAAAGGTAAGAGGAGTAAATGAATAGATGGCTAGCTAGATCAATAGTCAGGTAAATAGAAGACAGACAGACAGATAGATAGATAGATAGATAGATAGATAGATAGATAGATAGATAGATAGATAGATAGATAGATAGATAGATAGATAGATAGATAGACAGACAGACAGACAGACAGCTAGATAGCTAGATAGACGGCAGGCATGGTAGTGTAGCAGTTAGTGTGACACTATTACAGCGCCAGCAACCCGTGTTCAATTCCCGCCGCTGTCTGTAAGGAATTTGTACGTTCTCCCCGTGACTGCATGGGTTTCCTCCGGGTGCTCCGGTTTCCTCCCACATTCCAAAGACGTACGGGTTAGGAAGTTGTGGGCATGCTATGTTGGCACTGGAAGTGTGGCAACACTTGCGGGCTGTCCCCAGAACACTCTACACAAAAGATGCATTTCACTGTGTGTTTCGAGGTGCATGTGACTAATAAAGATATCTTATCTTAGTAGATAGATAGATAGATAGATAGACAGATAGGTAAGATAGACAGACAGATAAATAGATAGATAGCTATAGATAGATAAACAGCTAGATATATAGATAGATATAGACAGATCAATAGATAGACAGACATAGATAGACAGATAGATAGACAGATAGACAGATAGAAAGATAGACAGACACATGGACGGATAGTTAGATGAAGACAGAGACTAAATCCAGGGAGGAAATGTGGACATTACCCGGGCAATAAATAGTGACTCAGAGTGAGAACTAGCCACATAAGGATATAAGAAATGAGGAGGAGGCCATTTGGCCCTTCAAGCCTGCTGCCCCATTCATGAGATCACGCCTGACCTTTTACCTCAGTGCTGTTTCCCTGTCCTGTCCCATGTCCCTTGATTCCCTGCCCAGAAATTGGCAGGGACGTCCTTTCAGTAAGGACACCAAGACTGATCACGATACTCTGGATGTGACCTCTCTAAGCCGTGTATGACTGCAGTAAGACATCCTTACTCTGAGACTCAAATCCTCTTTCATACACCATTGATTTTCTAATCACTGGATGAAGCTGTCAGTTGACTTTAGGTGCCTTGTGTACAAAGATACCCAGATCACATTGAATATCAACACCACCCAATCTCGCACCATTTACCAAGTTATGTACATCAACATGGAAGGCCTCACATTTTAGAACATTCTATTCCACCTGCCATGTTATGGAGTCATCGTGTCATGGAGCAAAACAGCACGGATACAGGCCCTTCGGCCCAACCAGTCCATGCTGACCATGGTGCCCACTCAGCTAGTCCCGACTTCCTGAGTTCGGCCCATATCCCACCAGGCCCCGCCCCTCCATGTACCTATCCAAGTGCTTCTCAAGTGAGCCTATTGCACCTGCCTCACCCACTTCCTCTGGCAGCTCATTCCATCTCCTCACCACCCTCTGCGTGGAAAAAGTTGCCCCTCAGGTCCCTTTTAAATCTTTCCCCTCTCACCCTAAACCTATGCCCCCTAGTTTTGGGCTCCCCTACCCTGGGGAAAAGACTGTTACCGTCCACCTTATCTCTGCCTCTCTTAATTTTAATCACTTCTCTCCCATTCATTCAGCTTGTCCAGGTCCCGCTCCACATCATCCTCCGTACGTGCACTCCTAGTTCTGTATCATCAGCAAAGTCGGACATCAGGCAAGTCACTGTTATAGATTGTACATAGCTGGTGCCCAACCACCACCCTGCCATATCCAAATAGCCACAGCTGCTGACATTAGAAAGACCCCCTTGTTCCCAATCCTTGCTTTCTGTTGGATAACCAGTTCTCAACCCACATCAACTCATTACCCCAACACCATGTGCTCTAACTTGTTCATCAACCTCCTTGTGGGACCTTATCAAAATCCTTCTGAAAATCCAAAGCACCGCATCCCCTCCATGGACTCTGTCTACTCTTCCCGCTGCCTCAGGGAGGCAGCCAGCATAATCAAGGACCCCTCCCACCCTGGCCATTCTCTTTTCTCCCCCCTCTCATCCGGCAGAAGGTACAAGAGTTTGAGAACACATACGACCAGGCTCTATCCCACTATTGCATAGAACATGGAACAGTACAGCACAGAACAGGCCCTTCAGCCCACAATGTTGTGCTGACCTATGTCAATCTAACCCTTCCCTCCTACACAGCCCATAACCCTCCATTTTTCTTACACCCATGTGCCTATCTAAGAGTCTTTTAAACGTCCCCATTGTATCAGCCTCTACCACCACCCCAGGCAACGTGTTCCAGGCACCCACCACTCTCTGGGTAAAAAACCTTCCTCAGACATCTCCCCTGAACATTCCTCCTCTGACCTTAAATGGATGTCCTCTGGTATTGGCCATTGTCACTCTGTCTATGCCCCTCATAATCTGAAACACCTCTATCAGGTTGCCTCTCACCCTCCGTTGCTCCAAAGAGAAAAGCCCTAGCTCGCTCAACCTTTCCTCACGGGATATGTTCACTAATCCAGGAAACATCCTGGTAGATCTCCTCTGCACTCTCTCTAAAGCTTCCACATCCTTCTTATAATGAGGTGACCAGAACTGAACACAATACTCCAAGTGTGGTCTAATCAGAGTTTTATAGATCCGTAACATTACCTCGCGGCTCTTGAATTTAATCCCCTGACTAATGAAGGCCAGCACACTATACTCCTTCTTAACAACCCCATCCTGTGTGGCAACTTTGAGGGATCTATGGACATGGACCCCAAGATCCCTCTGTTCCTCCACACTGCTAAGAATCCTGCTATTAACCTTGTACTCCGCTTTCAAGTTTGATCTTCCAAGGTGTATCACTTCACACTTTTCCGAATTGAACTCCATCTGCCACTTCTCTGCCCAACTCTGCATCCTGTCTATATCCTGTTGTAACCTACGACAACCTTCTACACTGTCCACAGCACCTCCAACCTTCGTGTCATCTGCAAACTTACTAACCCACCCTTCCACTTCCTCACACGTCATTTGTAAAAACCACAAAGAACAGGGGTCCCAGAACAGATCCCTGCAGAACACCACTGGTCACCGACCTCCAGGCAGAATACGCTCCATCTACTACCACCCTCTACCTTCTGTGGGCAAGCCAATTCCGAATCCATGCAGCCAGGTCTCCATGGATCCCATGCCTCATGACTTTATGGAATGCCTCTTCACTGTTATCAAACTCTCAAACGGACCTCTCAGATGCTAAAGACAAACTCTTGATCTCCCAATCTACCTTGTCAAGATCAAGTTCAAGTTTATTGTCATAGGTATAAATACACAGGGTATAAATGCCATGAAAACTAGCTTTTTCTAGCAGTACAAGCATGACAAACATAAGCAAACATAAACTTAAATGAACATAAATCACACATGCCTTGCACGACTAAATCATGGCCCTTGTACTTTGTCTACCTGCACTGTACTTTCTCTGTAACTGTAAGACTGTATTCTGCATTCTGTTTTTCTTTTTAATGTACTTCTGTATGGAATGATCTGTCTGGATGGCACGCAAACAAAAGATTTTCACTGTGTCTCGGGACATGTGACAGGAATAAATCAACACCAACCAATACCAATACCAGATACATCCTCAAAGAACTCCAGCAGATTCGTCAAAGATAATTTTCCTTTCAGAAATCCATACTGACTTTGTTCAATCCTGTTATTCTTTTCAAGGTGTTCTGTTATCAAGGTGTCCCTGTTTCCCCTCTCTGCCCTTTCTTACATATTGGACTCACAATTACTCCTCTCTAATCCACAGGAAGCATTCCAGTATCCATAGAATCAGTCAGAGCAGTTACTGAGACAGGAGGGAATTGATTCACCAGGGAGTGGTTCTGTCAACTGGGCAGACAACAAGAGAAATCCACCTTGGTTTTAAACGTAGAATATGAATGAAGAAACTGACTGAATCAGACAGAGCCCAACCTTGAAAATGTCATTTCAATTGAGGGGAAAACTGCTGCAGATCTCATCCGTGTTCACCTGCCTGTCCGAGGGGTATCACTGTCTCCCTGTGAACGTTCCCAGATATCAGGCAGAGACCCGTGAAGCACAAAGTACGAGCCATCTTCAGACCCTTCCAGTGACACTAATGCTGCACCAAACACACAGAATTCCTCGGCCATCCTGGCTTCCACACCTGTCGTAGGCCAGGATCCCCAGCGTCACTGGGCAACGCTGGGTCGAGCTGCTACCTCACAGCTCCAGGGACCCGGGTTCGATCCTCAGCTCGGGTGCTGAGTATGTGGAGTTTGCATGTTCTCCTTATGACCTTGTGGGATTCCCCCGGGTGCTCCGGTTTCCTCCCACATCCCAAAACCACGCAGGCTGGGAAGTTAATTGGCCGCTGTAAACTGCCCCTAATGTAGGTGAGTGGTGGACAGTTGATGGGAATGTGGGGAAAATGAAAGAAAATGAGATTTGTGCAGGGTTAGTGTGGACGGGTGCTGACCAAAGGCCTGTCTCCATGTTGTGTCACTCTACGTCCTTTGTCTAATTAAAAGCACATAGAGTCATAGAGAGATACAGAACGGAAATAGGCCCTTCGGCCCATCAAGTCCATGCCAACCATCAACCATCCATTTATTCTCCCCACACTCCCAGCAACTCTCCCCCAGATTCTACCCCTCACCCACACACCAGGGGGGACAACTTACACCGATTAACCCACCGACCCCGGATGTTGTTGGGACGCGGGAGGGAACCGGAGCACCCGAGGGGGAAACCCATGCGGTCACAGGGAGAACGTGCAAACACCCCCCCCCACCCCTCCACACACACACACACACACACACACACACACACACACACACACACACACACACACACACACACACACACACACACACACACACACAATGCCGGAGGCCAGGATCGAACCCAGGTCTCTGGAGCTGTGAGGCAGCAGCTCTACCCGCTACATCACTATGCCGCCCCTATGAAAGAGAAAAGAGTTCAGGTAGAGTACAGTCTGAGTACGGTGCCTCAACAAGTAAGAGAAGGCCTTAGAGCTCTTGAGTCTCCTCCGTTGATATCCCCACAGATTTTAAATGAGATTCCTTTGTGTCTGGCTCCCCTGGCATCCAGAAATCCATCGACCCCACTCTTGCGTACACTCAGTGAGTGAGTACCAAACATTTATAATCCTCCAGGTAAATAAGTTTCTCATCACAGACCTAAATGGTCAACTTCTTAAAGAGTCGTAGAGTCACACAGCACGGAAACAGGCCCTTCAGCCCAACCGGCCTATGCCGACCAAGATGCCCCATTCAAGCTCATCCCATTTTCCCGCGTTTGGCCCATCGCCCTCTACACTTTTCCTACCGATCTACCTGTCCAAGTGTTTTTTTTTAAAGTCGTTATTGTACCTGCCTCAACCACTTCCTCTGGCAGCTCGTTCCACATACAGACCACCCTCTGTGTCAAAAGGCTAATCTTATGTCCTCTTGTTCTGGTAACAAAGGCTGGAGCTCCCTGGACGACAGAAGAGGCAGAGATACTGACTGGTTGGTAATACACCCGAGAACCAGGCTTAATATAGAAAGCTCAGAGGGCAAAGATAAAATAGCAATAGAGCGTCAGATAATAAAAAGGAACCCAAAGTCTTCTATCGTTATGTAAATATCAGGCAGGCAGTAGGAACTGTTTAGAGACCAAAGTGGTGATCTCCGCAGTGAGTGTGCTTAATGAGCACTTTGTATTGAGCTCTGCAAAGGAGAAGGATGTTGTCGGTGGTGAGGCAGGTGGGAAAGGATGGGATGGGAATCGATTTGGGGTAAAAGTAATCACTGGATGTGTTTAAAGTAGGCAGTACCTGAGGGAGGAGTGGGTAAAGTTGCAGCAAGTTCTCCATTTTAGAGTCATAGTAAATTGGTCAATTGGTTTATTATTGTCACACGTAATGCTTTGCGTGCCATCCGTACAGATCATTTCATCACATCAGTGCGTCGAGGTAGTACAAGGGAAAAGCAACAATAGAATGCAGAATGAAGTGTCACAGTTACAGAGAAAGTGCAGTGCAGGCAGACAATAAGGTGCAAGGGCCACGACGAGGTAGCTTGTGAGGTCAGAGTCCATCTTATCATACTAGGGGGCCGTTCAATAGTCTTATAACAGTGGGATAGAAGCTGTCCTTGAGCCTGGTGGTACGTGCATTGTGCATCTTCTGCCCAATGGGGGAGGGGAGAAGAGAGAATGCCCAGGGTGGGGGGGGGGGGGGGGTCTTTGATTATGTTGGCTGCTTTCCCGAGGCAGCGGGAAGTGTAGGCAGAGTCCACGGAGGGGAGGCTGGGTATCGTGATGTACTCACTTGTACCGTGATACAGTGAGAAGCTTTTGTCTGCGTGCCATCCAGACAGATCATTCTGTACGTGAGTACATCAGGGCAGTAAAAAGGAAAACAATGCAGAATGTAGTGTTACAGCTACAGAGAAAGGCAGGCAGTGCAGGCAGACAAATAAAGTGCAAGGCTATGATGAGATAGACTGTGAGGTCAAGAGTCCATCTTATTGTACAGGAGGTCCGTTCAATAGCCTTTTAATAGTGGGGTAGAAGCTGTCCTTGAGCCTGGTATTACGTGCTCTCAGACTAACCAGTCCTTTATCACCAGTTTCAGGCCTCACAAGTTTTTCATGGTCATGGAATTATACAGAACAAATACAGACCCTTCGGCCCAACTGGTCCATGCCGACCAAGATTCCCATCTAAGCCAGTCCCATTTGCCCGCGTTTGGCCCATATCCCTCTAAACCTTTCCTATCCATGTACCTGTCCAAGCGCCTTCTAAATGTTGTTAACGTACATGCGTCAACCACTTCCTCTGGCAGCTCGTTCCATTTACGGACCACCCTGTGGGTGAAGAAGTTGCCCCTCAGTTTCCTATTAAATCTCTCCCCCCTCACCTTAAACCTACACAGGTACATAGGAGGTGACAGAGGGGTAGAGAAAGGTAAGTGTGACACAATCGTTCGAAAAGGAGCCTGAGGAGAGATACCTGGATCAAAGGGCTGCTCAGTTTAAACCTGATCCTTCTCCAAACAATGCCATAGTCATACAGTCATAGAGTCACAGAGTGCTACAGCACAGAAACAGGCCCTTTGGCCCATCTAGTCCATACCGACATGATCTTCTGCCTAGTCCCATCTACCTGCACCCAGACCATATTCCTCCACACCCCTCCCATCCATGTACCTATCCAAACCTCTCTTAAATGTTACAATTGAACCCGCATCCACCACTTCCGCTGGCAGCTTGTTCCACACTCGCACCGTCCTCTGTGAAGAGGTTTCCCCTCAGATTCCCCTTAAATATTTCACCTTTCACCCTAAACCTATGACCTCTAGTTCTAGTCTCACCCAACCTTAGGGGAAAAAGCCTGCATGTAGTCACCCAATCTATACCCCTCATAATGTTGTATACCTCTATAAGATCTCTCCTCATTCTCCCGTGGTCCAGGGAATAAAGTCCTAACCTATTCAACCTTTCCCTATAACTCAGGTCCTCAAGTCCTGGCAACATCCGTGTAAATCTTCTCTGCACTCTTTCAAGCTTATTGATATCTTTCCTGTAGGTAGGTGACCAGAATTGCACACAATACTCTAAATTCAGCCTCACCAAAACCTTGTACAGCTTCAACATCCCAACTCAATGCCCTGATTTATGGAGGCCAATGTGCCAAAAGCTCTCTTTACGACCCTATCTACCTGCAACGCCACCTTCAAGGAACTATGGATCTGTATTCCCAGATCCCTTTGTTCTACTGCACACCTCAGAGCCCTACCATTCACTGTGTAAGTCTTACCCTGGTTTGTCCTCCCAAACTGCAACACCTCACACTTGTCTGCATTAAGTTCCATCAGCCATTTTTCAGCCCATTGCCCAGCTGGTTCAGATCACCCTGCAAGCTTTGAGAGCCTCCCTTGCTGTCCACTACACCCCCTATCTTGGTGTCATCCACAAATTTGATGATCCAGTCTGCGATCAATGGTCAGAGAAAAAATTGGTGGTCACCTTGAGGATTTGAACGAATAATGGGGAGCTAGCACTGTTAAAGGAAAATCACCTTTGAATAATACTGGATCTTTTGATGGGATAACAGAGAAGAATTAGGAAAGGAATTCAGAAGATGGATTTTCAGAAGGCTTTTGATAAAATCCCACATAAAAGACTGTTCAGCCAAACTGAAACCCAGAGAATAAGATTGAATAAGAAAATTGGCTTGGGGTCAGACAGCAGAGATTTGTGGCCAGTAGTTGGTGGTTATCCTGGTTCACAGGTAGGCAGGGATAACTGGTGAGAAGGGCAGTGACAGAGGACAAGCGGACAGAGATAGCTGTCTGAAGTGGCAGGCAGTTTAACATAGAAAGGTGCAAAGTGCTACATTCTGCTAGGAAGGGTAGGGACAGACGATACATACTGGTATACAGGGGCCGAGGAAGCTGGGTGTTTGTGCGCATGAACTCCTGGAGGCAGTCGGGCATGTTGACAGAAGCATAAGGGTCATGGGATTCATAAACGGGGGATACTTGGAACCTTTTCTGTTGAATCTCTACAAAACACTAGTCGGGCTACAACAGAGGTACTGTGTCCAACTCTGGTCTGGAAGGATGGAGTTATACAACACGGAAATGGGCCCTTCAGCCAAACTCATCCATATTGACCAAGATGCCTATCCAAGCTGGTCCCATTTGCCTGCATTTGGCCAATCTGTCCAAGTGTTGTAACTGTACCTGCCTCTACAGCTCGTTCCACACACCCACCACCCTCTTCATGATAAGGTTGCCCCTTAGGTCCCTTGTAAATATTTCCTCTCTCACCTTAAAACCCATGTCCTCTAGTTTTAGACTCCCCAACCCTGGGGAAAAAAAACTGTGACCATCCACCTTATCTCTGCCCCACATGATTTTACAAACCTCCATAAGGTCACCCCCTCAGCCTCCTTCGCTCCAGGGAAAAAAGTCCCAGCCTGTCCAGTCTCTCCTTATAACTCAAGCCCTCCAGTCCCAGTAACATCCTGGTGAATCTTTTCTGCACCCTATCCAGCTTAATGACACCCTTCCTATAGCTGGGCGAGGAGAACTGCACACAATACTCCAAATGCGTTCTAACCAACAACTTGTACAGTTGTAACGTGACGTCCCAACTCCTGTACTTGATGCCCTGACGGTGTGAAGGTCCCAGAGAGAGTGTGGGAGGGATTTCCTGGATCAGTTACAGCGGTGAGGGATTTCATAGAACATAGACATGAGGTTCATAGATAGGGTGAATGCACACAGTCTTTTCCCCGGGGTTGGGGAATCAAGAGGGCACAGGTTTAGGGCGAGGGGGAAGAGTTTTAATAGGAACCTGAGGGGCAACTTTTTCACCCACAGGGTGGTCCATATGTGGAATGAGCTGCTAGAGGAAGTGGGTGAGGCAGGAACATTAACAACGTTTAACAGACACTCGGATGGGGAAGGTTCAGAGAAATATGGGCCAAACGTGGGGAAATGGGACCAGCTCAGATGGGTCAGTATGGTTGTCATGGATGAGTTGGGCTGAAGGGCCTGTTTCCGTGCTGTATGACTCTGAGAATCCATGAGTACAGCACAGGAAACAGGCCCTTCAGCAATGTCTGTACTGACCACGATGCCAGATTAAACTAAATCTCGCTAAACTTTGGCTCCAGGGTTGGATTGTAGAAGCTGGGGTGTTCTCCTTGGAGCAGAGAAGGTCGAGAGGGGGTTTGATGGAGGAGGACAAGAGGTTTAGACAGGAGAGGTGGAGGGAGGCTGATGATTCGAGGATACAGAGTCAAGGAAAAGACACAAGGGTAATGCAATAAAAACCATCTTCCACAGGAAGTGGCTGTGATCTGGGATTCACTGCCTGGGGAGAAAATGCATTCAACTGCGGCTTTCAAAAGGCAGCTGGAGAGACACGAGGGAAAATTTGCAAGGCTTCGGGGAAAAGCTGGAGACACAAGAGAGACTGCGGATGCTGGAATCTGGAGCAACACACAAGATGCTGGAGGTACTCAGCGGGTCAGACAGCATCCGTGGAGGGAAACGGACAGTCGACGTTTCGGGTTGAGACCCTTCATCCGGACCAGTCCCAAAAAAGGGAATGTAGATTGTCTGTCTCCCTCCACGGATGCTGCCTGACCCACTGAGTTTCTCCAGCACTCTGTGTGTTACTGGGAAAAACTGGTGAGCTGTTCTTGATAGAGGTGTACAAGATGATAAGGGGCATAGATCGAGTGGACAGTCAGAGACTTTTTCCAGGGCGACAATGGCTAACATGAGGGGACATAATTTTAATGTGATTGGAGGAAGGTATAAGGGGGATGTCAGAGGTAAGTTTTTTTACACAGAGAGTGGTGGGTGCGTGAAATGCACTGCCGGCAGAGTTGTGGGGGCAGATACATTAGGGACATTTAAGAGACTGTTAGATAGACACATGAATGATAGAAAAATGAGGGGCTATTGTGGGAGGGAAGGGTTAGGTAGATATCAGAGCAGGATAAAATGTCGGTACAACATTGTGGGCCGAAGGGCCTGTACTGTGCTTGTAGTGTTCTATGTTCTGCAAAGAGTCAGGATGTATCAGATCAGCCAGGAGGCTTACTGTGCCTCTATGAATTACCATGGGATTTAGCTCTTTGCATCTCCCCACCATTGAATGAAGTCACTGCTGATCTGCAAAGTGAATTAAAATATTTGATCCCTTAATACCACTGGGTAGCAAACATCTATCAGTGTCAGGTTTAAATGACCCTACGTCAGTTACTGCAAGTGGAGAGAAGGTGAAGAGTTCCCGCCCCCTCTGTAGCCGAGATGGAGACTCTACCCCTATCCCCTTCCCCGCAAGCAGCATGAGGACACCAAACGCAGGAGGATAGGACAGGAGTAGGCCACTCGGCCCATCAAGCCTGCCCTACCGTTCAATGCGATTGACTGATCTGGCCCAGGCCTACCCCAGATCCCCGCAGCCCTCACTTCCCCAATCCTGGCTCCTCTCCCGGTACCCCCAGTGATCCAGGACAGAGAATTCCAGAGATTCACATCCCCGCTCTCCTCCCCCCCCCCCCCCCCCCCCCCCCCCCCCCCCCCCCCCCCCCCCCCCCCCCCCAGTGCGGTGGAAAGGAAATCCCCCTATCCACCCCATGGTGTCCATAAACACCAGCGACCTCCTCCACACCATGATGGACACTGAGTGAGGTCACCTAATGCCCGCCACAGTGTCTACTCTCTCCACACCCAGTCCATCTCACTGCGGCTGTGGGCTGTGGTGTGTGAGGGCAGGAGGTACTCAACAGCTATTGAAAGAGAAGCAATCACACCGCCCCAGACCAGCGCCCACACTGTGACTGTCGTGGCTATGGTGTCGACAAGCCACCTTGCACCTAGTGTTGGGGTTTGAGATTAGGCTGGGTGGCTCTGTTCTCACTGGCACAGACTCGATGGGCCAACTGGCCTCTTCCTCCATCAGGAAGGTTTCTATCACTGGTTGGCCTTCACTATCCCTGGGTTCTAAATCATGGAATCACATCGTTCTGCACCTTTATTGCAAACTGTCCAAAATATTGGCCGCACTTAGGGCACCATGTACAGTTGTGGTCACCACACTACAGGGAGGACGAGGCAGCAACAGAGAGAGTGCAGAAGAGGACCTCACCAGGGTGTTGCCTGGAATGTGGGGCTGTGGTTATAAGGAGAGATCAGGTAGGCTGGGTTTGTTCTCACTGGGGATAAGACTTGAGATAAGATTTCTTTATTAACCATACAATGAAACGCATCTTTTGTGTAGAGTGTTCTGGGGGGCAGCCCGCAAGTGTCGCCACGCTTCCAGCGCCAACATAGCACGCCCACAACTTCCTAACCCGTACGTCTTGGAATGTGGGAGGAAACCGGAGCACCCGGAGGAAACCCACGCAGACACGGGGAGAACGTACAAACTCCTTACAGACAGCGGCAGGAATTGAACCTGGGTCGCTGGCGCTGTAATAGCGTCACGCTAACCGCTACACTTATGAAATCATGAGGGGCATACATAGGATAAATAGAATCTTTTTCCCAGGGCAGGGGAGTCTAGAACTGCAGGGCACAGGTTTAAGGTGAGAGGGGAAAGATTTAAAGGGGAACTGAGGAGTAAGTTTCTCACACAGAGGGTGGTGGGTGTGTGGAACGAGCTGCCAGAGGAAGTGGTAGAGGCGGCTACAATTAGAACACTTAATGACTCTAGCCAGCTCGCTATCAACTTTGATACTCATCCTATCTCCACATGGTCTCATCTTATTCAGTCAAGTTCAAGTCGGTCATTTAACAAGCACTTTGGGGAGGGGGGCAGGGGCTTAGAGGGATATGGGCCGAACGCAGGAAGTTGGGACTCGTTGGGTGGGCACAGCAGTCGGCATGGACTGGTTGGGTCAAAGGGCCCATATCTGTGCTGAATTGCTCTGTGACTTTATGACTCTTCAAAGGCTTCAATTGTCACATCAACAGCACCCCACCTTGTCTCCTCTGTTGCACCTTTAAGGAATCGATGTGGTTGAGCACTTTTGAAACCTGGGTTGGATTCTCCGTTTGCGGTTTCTAGATGTGCTTCAGTTGCATCTTTGAGTAAGAATTGCACTTGCTTGTCTGCCTTCGTGTGAAGTTAACCTGTCAATAGTCCCTGTAGTTACTTCCTTCTGAAAGCAGGGATCACTTGTCACCTGTTAGTCTTCTGATGTCCTCTCCTTCTCTAATGAGTTTTACACTTACATCTTCTGGTGTCTCTCTGTTAATTCAGCCCATGGTTTTATTTTCAATATCTGGATCAGGCTACTCAGATGAATTCATCTTTATTGCTCTTCCTTCTGAATAAATACCCCTGCATCCTTTTTTGATCGATTCATGTGCTGTCACATCCCTTATGTTAGTCTCCCTGGTAAATACTGAGACAAAACTATTCTTCCATCTGTCTGTAATTTCCCTTCTTTACAGATGAATTTATATTCAGCATTATTTAGGTGTTCTAAAATTATTCTTGTTTTAAGCTTAGAACATAGAACGTAGAAAACCTACAGCACAATTCAGGCCCTTCGGCCCACAAAGCTGTGCCGAACATGTCCCTACCTTAGAAATTACTAGGCTTACCTATAGCCCTCTATTTTACTCAGCTCCATGTACCTATCTAACGGTCTCTTGAAAGACCCTATCGTATCCATCCTCCACCACCGTTGCCGGCAGCCCATTCCACACACTCACCACTCTGAGTCAAAAAACTTACCCCTGACATCTCCTCTATATCTACTCCCCAGCACCTTAAACCTATGTCCTCTTGTGGCCACCAATTCAGCCCTGGGGAAAAGCCTCTGACTATCTACCCCATCAGTACCTCTCATCATCTTAGACACCTCTATCAGGTCACCCCTCATCCTCCGTCTCTCCAAGGAGAAAAGGCCGAGTTCCCTCAACCTGCTTTCATAAGGCATGCTCCGCATTCCAGAAAGCATCCTGTAAATCTCCTCTGCACTCTCTCTATGGCTTCCACATCCTTCCTGTAGTGAGGCGACCACAACTGAGCACAGTACTCCAAATGGTGTCTGACCAGGGACCTATATAGCTGCAACAATACCTCACGGCTCCTAAATTCAATTCCCCGATTGATGAAGGACAATACACCATATGCCTTCTTAACCACAGAGTCAACCTGTGCAGCTGCTTTGAGCGTCCTATGGACTCGGACCCCAAGATCCCTCTGATCTTCCACACTGTCAAGAGTCCTACCATTAAAACCATATTCCGCCAACATATATGACCTACCAAAATGAACCACTTCACACTTACCTGGGGTTGAACTGCATCTGCCACTTCTCAGCCCAACTCTGCATCCTATCTATGTCCCCCTGTAACCTCTGACAGCCCTCCAAACTATCAACAACACCCCCAACCTTCGTCTCATCTGTAAACTTACTAACCACCCCTCCACTTCTTCATCCAGGTCGTTTATAAAAATCACAAAGAGTACGGGTCCTAGTACAGATCCCTGAGGTACACCACTGGTCACCGACCTCCACTCAGAATATGACCTTTCAACAACCACCCTTTGCCTTCTGTGGGCCAGCCAGTTCTGGATCCACACTGCAATGTCCCCTTGGATCCCATGTCTCCTCACCTTCTCCATAAGCCTCGAATGGGGTACCTTATGAAACGCCTTGCTGAAATCCATATACACTACATCTACTGCTCTCCCTTTGTTGATGTGCTTAGTCACATCCTCAACAAATTCAATCAGGCTCATAAGACAGGACCTGCCCTTGACAAAGCCATGCTGACTATTCCTAATCATATTATACCTCTCCAAATGTTCATAAATCCTGCCTCTCAGGATCTTCTCCATCGCTTACCAACCACTGAGGTAAGAGTCACCGGTCTATAATTCCCTGGGCTATCTCTACTCCCCTTCTTGAATAAGGGAACAACATCCGCAACCCTCCAATCTTCCGGAACCCTCTCCCGTCTCCATGGACGAAGCAAAGATCATCGTCAGAGGCTCTGCAATCTCCTCCCTCGCCTCCCACAGCAACCTGGGGTACATCTCATCCGGTCCTGGATACTTATCTAACTTATCTTATTATTATTGTGGCTACGGAGTTCAGTATTTTTATATTCATTCATTTATCTTCTTCTTGGTTTTCCAATTGGTTTGCACTTAGCCTTTTATCGACCTTCCGTAATCCATTTGTTGTTCTTTCTATATTCTGTGCATTTCCTGTGTTGCACTATCATTTAATGCAGTTTCTCCCTTGTCTCTTTATTTATACAGCCACGTCGGTATTTAATAGTTCAATTTTATTTTCTAGCATTTCTCCTGAACTTGATCAATCACTATGTGAAGTAGTTTCAGATACTTTTCCAATTCTTTTGACCTTCACTCTTACCTCCGTGGATTAGGCTTCAACCAACTGGTTACTTTGGTCATATAAATACCCTTCCCATTAATTCTTAACTTTATTATGATCGTTTTTGCGTAGATACTCCCCATGCTTACTCCTGTTCTGGTTCACCTCCCATTACTGGGCCCAGTAGTGTTCCCTTGATTATTGGGCTTTCACGGACTGCGTCAGAAGTACTACACGCAATGCAACCGTTCCATTTCCACACCCTTTTTTCTACTTGATTTTGTCAGTATCTTAAGGTAGGCTGAAATATCTTTGCTTATTATTCAGTCTCTTTAATTGGCCTAAAGTTTTCTTCTTCTGTGGAGTTTATACAAGAGCCATGTTTGATAAATCTCAACGGAGGAGGCCATTTGGCCCACAATGCTGGCTCTTAGAGCATCAATTTCATTCTCCCCCTCATTTCCAGTAACTCACTTTTTCTCAAATATCCCTCAATGCCTCCCCAACTCCATTCTACCACCGACCTACATTTGGCATAACTTACAGTGATCAATTAACCCACCGATCTGCATGTCTTTGGGACGTGGGAGGAAACCAGAGCACCTGGGAGAAGCCCGAACAATCGCAGGGAGAACGTGCAAACTCCACAGAGACAGCGCCGGAGGTCGGGATCAAACCCGGGTCACTGGAGTGGGAGGCACTAGCTCTACAGAACAGCCTGTAGCCGGAGAGAGTGCAGAGGAGATTTACGAGGATGTTGCCAAGACTTGGGGGACTGAGTTATGGAGAGAGGTTGGGCAGGTTGGGACTTATTCATTGGAGCTTAGAAGAATGAGGGATGATCTTATAGAGGTGTATAAAACCAGGACGGTGAATGCACACAGTCTTTTTCCTAGGGTTGGGGTATCAAGAACTAGAGGGCATAGGTTTAAGGTGAGAAGGGAGAGATTTAATAGGAATCTGAGGGGTAACTTTTTCACCCAGAAGTTGGTGAATATGTGGAACGAGCTGCCAGAGGAAGTGGTTGAGGCAGGTACGTTAACAACATTTAAAAGGCACTTGGACAGGTACATGGACAGGAAAGGTTTAGAGGGATATGGCCAAACATGGGCAAATGGGACTAGCTGAGGTGGGAATCTTGGTCGTCATGGACCAGTTGGGCCAAAGGGCCTGTTTCCATTCAACA
Source organism: Pristis pectinata (assembly GCF_009764475.1). Taxonomy (NCBI): domain Eukaryota; kingdom Metazoa; phylum Chordata; class Chondrichthyes; order Rhinopristiformes; family Pristidae; genus Pristis; species Pristis pectinata. Next base: position 9,281,190 of record NC_067441.1, read on the forward strand.
GGGGCTTCCCGGGACAGGTGGGCACCATGGGGGCTCGAGCACGTTCCAGATAGTGATGACCATGTTATAATTTGAAACTGTGAATCGTGTGTACCAGTAAGTATTGTAATATCATATTAATGTGATTTGTGTAATCACTGAATAAGCCACCTTTGTGAAAGGAAGCAAATAACAGTGGTTCGACTATCCTTGGGGTCAGTTCTAGTCACTTCACTACAGGAAGGATGAGGCAGCAACAGAGAGGGTGCAGAAAGACACTCACCAGGATGTTGCCTGGAATGGAGGGCTGTGGGTTTTAGGAGGGATTGGGTAGGCTGGGGTTGTTGTCACCGGTACGCCGGGTGACCTTTTAGAGATTTATAAGATTATGAAGGGCACAGATAGGGTAGATAGTTATTTTCCCAGGGCAGGGGAGTCTAGATCTAGGGGGCACAGGTTTAAGGAGAGAGGGGAGAAACTTAAAGGAGATCTGAGGGGCAAGTTTTCCCAGCAGAGGGTGGAGGGTATCTGGAATGAGCAGCCAGAGGATGGTGACAGAAGCCAATACAATTACAGCGTTTAAAAGGTACTTGGATAAGAAAATTGTAGGGGGTAGGGGGCCTGATGCGGTCAAATAGGATTAGTGTAGACAGGCACCGCGGTCGGCATGGACGGGTAGGCCAAATGGCCTGTGCGGTATGATTCGATGATTTTACTTGCCTCTGCACCACGGTGCCGTACACCCGTCTTCCGGGCTTACACCCGCGCGCGGGCGTCCTTGGAGAGGGAGCACACGGTATCCGCGGGCACCCTGGTTGAGTTCCGCGCTCGGTGGGCCCCTCAGGGGATCGTATGTGTTGTGGACGGTGAAAATGCGATTCTTCTCTGTAGTGTTGCGTGGTGCGTTTAGCGGGTGTTTTCTCTGCTGTGTTGCGTGTGCGTTCAGCGGGTGTTAGCATTGTTGCTATAGTTACGTAGATGCTTAGTTTGTTTTCTTCTCTTTTCTGTATTAGTTGTAGTACTTTGACACTGGTTGTCCTTTTGTAGGGCTTTTAGCTAATAAACGTTTTAAAATTCAAAAAAACAGTGCCGTACACCGCCAACATGATCAAACTTTTTTTTAAATCAATTCTTATTGACTCTGTCTCTACCTTACTGTTAAATCTGACCCCTTCCCTCCAGTCACTTCCCTACCCTTCTTCTGACCAGCCTTCGGAAGTAGGTTCTGTGATGTTCTCCAGCTTGCTCTGTCCTTTGCGTGGGCCAGTTTTAGCTCCCCCGCTGCACCTCTCCTCACTGCCACTATTGCCTCCAGTATTTCTGGGCTGCTTCGGATGCTGGTCACGGCACCCCACAAGCAGGTTAATTTGTTCTTTTTTATTAACTTTGCCACTCATTTCATTTTGATGAGGTGTTTTATGCTCGAGTTCTGTATTTGTGGCTATAATGGGGCTGTTTTCCTCCTGTATCTCTGCCTGACCTTTATTCACGTCTCTTGTTTCTTCTTTGTGGTTTTTACAGTGGCATTCTCTCCCACCTAACCCGTCTTACTTACCTCAGGTTTCTGGATTACTGTCAAACGACATAATCATTGCTGATAAAGTTAGGTCATCCAATTCCAGGGTTTAAGCAATGATAGGATACAGGAGCATGGAAAAAAAAGGTTAAATTTATGCCAACAAAATTGCCAGCAACTCTCCTGCCCCACGTTCAATCCACATGTTTATGAATCCACACAGTTTGTGATTTAATGGTACAGAATAATAATTAATTGTCTATTGTCTCCAGACTACGGGCAGCAGAAGATTGGCCGTTTACTTCAGATGCCTCTGAAGACATTCTCTTTCTCTCTCTGTCTTGAAATGAATCCCACTTTCCTACATCCTTCTCACACTCCTGAAGTAATTATCCTGTACACCGGTTTTAAATAAATATCAATCCCTTTTGGTAAACTGTTCCACGTTGAGATAACTTTCCGTCTGAAGAGTTTCCTTCGACTCCCCCTCCTATCTATGTGTCTGATGCTCACTTTGAGGTCGTGTCCTTCTCTTTACCTCCCAATGGAAATTATTTGATATTTATCTTGTCTATTCCTGATATTGTTTTGAAAATTTTCAACAAATCTCCTCTTAATCTTCTCTGCTGAAGGGATGGAGATGCTGGAATTTACACCATACCCTTCACCAGATCCCAAGGTGCTCTGCGGCCAACTTTGGATGAAGTCCAACACAGGGAGATTGATCAGCAAGGTTAGAAGCAGCGTGTGGGGGGCTGGGGTGTTGGGGGCTGTGGGAGGTGACTGTGTTGGGGGAAGGTGCTGGGTACTGAAGGAGGGGAGTGTCATACAGTTATGGAGTCATACAGCACGGAAACAGGCCCTTCAGCCCAACTGGTCCATGCCAACCAAGATGCTCATCTAAGCCAGTCCCATTTGCCTGTGTTTGACCCATATCCCTCTAAACCTTTCCCTAACCATGGACCTGTCCCAGTGTCTGTTAAACGTTGTTAATGTATCTGCCTCAACCACTTCCTCTGGCAGCTTGTTCCATATACCCACCACCCTCTGGGTGAAGAAGTTGTCCCTCAGGTCCCTTTTAAATCTTTCCCCTCTCACCCTAAACCTATGCCCCCTAGTTTGTGGCCCCCTTTCCCTGGGGATAAAAGACTGTGCGCATTCACCCTGTCCATGCCCCTCATGGTTTTATACACCTCTGTAAGGTCACCCCTCGGTTCCAAGGATGGAGGAGACTGAGGGAAGGTTTCAGTGGCCTGGGTTCAATTCCGGCTGCTGTCTGTATGTTCTCCCCGTGACTGCGTGGGTTTCCTCCGGGTGCTCCGGTTTCCTCCCACATTCCCAAAGATGTACAGGTTAGGGAGTCGTGGGCATGCTGCGTTGGCACCGGAAGCGTGGCGGACACTTGCGGGCTGCCCCCCAGAACACTCAATGCAAAAGATGCATTTCACTGTGTGTTTTGATGTACATCTGACTAATAAAGAAATCTTATCTTACCTTAGATGTCTCTGCGCTGCAGACGGACAGAATAGGGGAGGTGGTGCAGAGACGGAGACGTCCCACGTTGCTGGCTCCATCCGTACACCAGCATCTCCGCTCTGCCTCCTGCCCAGTCTGCGACCCAACGATCCGAACTTTGCTGCACTCTAGGTGCTCCAGCACAGAGCTGGACCAACGCTGACTGAAATATTTCCCATGGTTGCACTCGTTTAGCTTCCCCTGTCCAGTTTCCCCCAGGTCATTCCACTGTCTGCATTTGATCAGTCAACAGTGCTCCCTTTCTCCCTCTCTCGCTGAACTTTACAGCTAACTATCCAGTGATTAATCTTCTCCGGCTCCCCTCCCATCTTCTTGCTGCTGACCTGCTTTGGTTGATTACCCAGAACAAAGGGCAGTGATGTATCTCATTAGTTTTAACCCAAATGGCTTCCAACATCGTCCCGCCAACTTCCCTCCTTGCAGGGATTTTTGGACTCGGACTCGGGAAGCAGGCCTTCTTTACCCGTGTTCCTGGCCTGGTTCCTGTGAGGGGTCTCAGCGTTTGGTTACCGTGGTTACTGTGGGAGGGCGGCGCTGATGGAAAGGAGAGGCCGCACTGTTCCCTACTGATGGAGCAGCACAATTTTAACCAGCAATGTCTGGCTTTATTTGTTCTGCTTGCTGCGCAGAACGTTACCAGAGAGCTAGCAGTGGCATGATGGGCCAAATGGACTGCTGGGACATCCTTGGTGGGCCGTGATTCTGCTCCCGTAATCTGATGCTGGTGCTCACTGTGTTGTTCCTTCTTTCCCATCAATCCGGGCCTGTTCCCTTCTCAGCACCTTGTTGTGGGTCACGGGAGACGGAGGGGCTGTGGGGTTTGGGGATGGTGGGGAGATGGATTCCTGGGGTTTGGGGATGGGGCATGGGAGTCCTGGTGTTTGGGGATGGGGCATGGGAGTCCTGGTGTTTGGGGATGGTGGGGGACAGAGTCCTGGAATTTGGGGATGGGGGGAGATGGAGTCCTGGGGTATGGGGATGGTGGGGAGGGAGTCCTGCGGTTTGGGGATAGGAAGGTGGAGGGAGTCCTGAGGTTTGGGGATGGGAGGGGGAGATGGAGTCCTGGGGTTTGGGGATGGAGGGGAGACAGAGCCCTGGGGTTTGGGGACGGGGGGATGGGAGTCCTGGGGGTTTGGGGATGGGGGGGGAGATGGAGGCCTGGGGTTTGGGGATGGGGGGGAGACTGATCCTGGGGTCTGGGGATGGGGAGCAGACAGAGCCCTGGGGTTTGGGGATGGGGTGGGGGGGGGGAGACTGATCCTGGGATCTGGGGACGGAAGTGGGCAGAGTGAGTCCCTGGGTGGGGGGGAGGGAGAGGCCGAGAGTTTCAGGACCAGGGAGGGAACAGTGTCCCAGGTCGTAGAGATAAGGACAGGAGATTTGAGTCCTGGGGAATGGGAGGGGATGAGTCCCAGAGGTTTAGTGAGTGGCGGGGGAGGTGTGGGGTGGGGAGTGGGCAACCTGGGTCCCGGAGGGGAGGCAAGACTCTGCCCCATGTGACGGGGGAGCAGGAGCAGTGCCCATGGGTCCAGGGAGTCGGGAAGCAGAGGCCCTCCATCGCAGGTTCGGGTCCCGTCCCACGGTGAGTAAGGTCTGTAGCCGAGGGAGGAATCCCCCTCCATGAGCAGGGTATAGCTGTGGTCTCGGACACTCCAATACGTTGTACAAGTTGACCCAACAGGCACACCATCTCGCTGGCCACTTCTTCCACTGTCCATGAGGAGGTCCGTCGGGACCCCGAGACTTGTCGGGCCGCAGTTTAGCTCGGTGAGGGTGCTGGTTGGTGAATGTCCACTGGACTGAGGGTTTGCCAGCAGACAGTGGGATTCCTTCACAGCCAAGTGAAGGCCTCGGCTTAGTGGGGACCTGAATTACTGGTTCAAGCCCTTCGCTTGGAGACGAGGAGGAAATACTCTGCAGGATACAATGTTTGGAAAATGGGCGGTTTGCAATTCACCTTCCAGAAGTCAGAGTCACAGAGACAGGCCCTTCGGCCCAACTCATCGATGCCAACCAAGATGTCTTCCTGAGCTAGTCCCATTTGCCTGGGTTTGGCCCAGATCCCTCTGAACCTTTCCCATCCATGTACCCGTCAGTGTCTTTTAAATGTTAATGTACCTGCCTCAACCACTTCCTCTGGCAGCTCAATCCACATCCCCACCACCCTCTGGGTGAAAAACTTGCCCCTTTCAATTTTTTCCCTCTCACCATAAATCTGTGACCTCGTTTTAGACTCCCTCTCTGCTGGGGAAAGGAGGGGCATTCACCTTATCTATACCCCTCCTGATTTTATAAACCTCTCCAAGGTCACCCCTCAGCCTCCTGTGAACAAATCAGCCTCTACCCTGGAGGACTGCTTCAGAGGAGAAGACACATCGAATTCTCCAAGGACAGTTCCTCGAAACACAGGTTACTGGGCACATGTAGTTCTGCACAGAGCACTGTACACACACACACACACACACACACACACACACACACACACACGCGCGCGCGCGCGCACACACACAAGCACGCGCACACACACATACACATACACACATGCGCGCACACACACACATGCACACACGTGCACACACACATGCACACACATGCGCGCACACACACACGTGCGCACACACACATACACACGTGCACACACGCACATGCACACACACACATGCGCACACACACACGCACGCACACACACATACACACACATACATACGCACACACACATGCACGCACACACGCGCACACACATGCACACACATACATGCACACACACACACACACATGCACACACACACGTACACACACACGCACACACACGCACACACACACAGGCGCACACACACACAGGCACACACACACACACACACAAGCACACCACATGCGCACACACATGCACACACACGCGCACACACGCACACGTGCAATGCACACACACGCGCGCACAAACACACACCACACACAAACACACACACACACACACACACACACACACACACACACACACACACACACACAGATGCAGCACAGACACAGGCCCTTTGGCCCACTGAGTTGCTGCTGGACCACCAACCACCCACTTCCACTGATCGGATATTTCTGCCCACACCCTCATTGGCTCACCCTGATTCCACATGTGGAACTGAATGCACAGAGCAATATTCATGTGGGACTGGACTCACACTACAGTGTTGTGTGCACAGCAAACTGAACACATGACACAAACTACAGTGCAGCTGGACTTCTGGACGCACAACCCAGTATGCAGAGTATTGGATGTATGCAGTATGGTCTGCACGGACACCGCTGTATGTACAGAGACAAGGACACAGATGGTACTGCACTTGATCACATGAACTGCGGTATACAGATTCCTGGACAACTACAGTACAGTAAGCACAGAGTCTTGTACATGTACTGCACTGTATGCAGAGCACTGGACACATGCAGTACGAGACAGAGTCCTGGACACGCACCGTACTGTGTATGGGCACCTGGACACATACCATACTGTGTGCATACCCAGACATACACCATACTGTGTGCGGGCACGTGGACACATACTGTACTGTGTGCGTATACCTGGACACGCACCGTACTGTGTACACACCTGGACACACACCGTACTGCGGGCGCACAGACCGTACAGTTACAGTACAGTCGGCGCAGGCAGTACTGGAAACATCTGCTCCCTGCTCATTCTAAATACTCTGTTTGTTTCTGGGGAAGTGGCAGATCGCGGCGAGTTACTGAGCTCTCTCCAAAAGAGTTCATTCTCGCTGTGGATTCCATTAAAAATACAAATGGAAGATTCTAGAGATTCTCCGGTGGGTAGGTTTTGAATGGAAGATTTCTTTCTCTGTTGGTTTGCAGCTGAAATCCCTTTGATGGCCTTGCTCGCACAGAACCTCTTTATCTGGCATTACGCTGGATTAAACCTTAATTCTCATTACTGAATGCATTGAAGGCTGCAAGCAACCAGTAAAAATCAATAGAACAAGAAAAAGGATTAATCGAGTAAAGAATGGGGCTGTAATTATACTCTTACTACATGCTTTGAAGGTAATTCTTTATCATATCTCCATAAAGTGCCCTTGACTGAAACTAAAATATGTCCATGTACCCAGAAGCACTAAGACTGTATCTGCACAGAATTTGTAACGGTATTAATACACTAACCCCCACACACATAAATGTCGGTCATAAAACACATCTGCTGCCTTTGTTGATTTCCCAGTCGATGTGTATCCCTGGCCGTATCTTTGGAGACGGAAGGCATCGGCATCCTCCTGAACCCCTGTAGGTCAACATCCCTCCCTCCGCCTCTGCCAACCTTTCCCCAAACCCGCCTCCCCTCCCAGTCACTGGGGAAGGTCTCCTACTGTGCGGGGTGGATGCCTACACTAACCCTGCTCTCCCCCAAATTCTTCCCGCTTCTACTATCTCGCGTCATGTAGGTCAATGGCGATAAACCTGATTCTGATCTCTGTAGCCTGTATCTCAAACAGCGATGAGTTGGAGTACAGGAAGGAGATAGACAGCTTAAGTGGCATGGTGTCATGACAACAACCTTTCCCTCAATGTCAGCGAAACAAAAGAGCTGGTCATTGACTTCAGGAACGGGGGCGTACATGCACCTGTCTACATCAATGGTGCTGAGGTCGAGAGGGTTGAGAGCTTCAAGTTCCTGGGAGTGAACATCACCAACAGCCTGTCCTGGTCAAATCACGTAGATGCCATGGCCAAGAAAGCTCACCAGTGCCTCTACTTCCTCAGGAGGCTAAAGAAATTTGGTATGTCCCCTTTGACAACTTTTATCAATGCACCATAGAAAGCATCCTATCTGGATGCATCACGGCTTGGTACGGCAACTGCTCTGCCCGGGACTGCAAGAAACTGCAGAGAGTTGTGGACACAGCCCAGCACGTCATGGGAACCAGCCTCCCCTCCTTGGACTCTATCTTTACCTCTCGCTGCCTTGGTGAAGCAGCCAGCATAATCAAAGACCCCACCCACCCGGATCATTCTCTCTTCTCCCCTCTCCCGTGAGGCAGAAGATACAGGAGGCTGCGGGCACAAACCACCAGGCTCTAGGACAGCTTCTACCCCACTGTGATAAGATTATTGAATGGTTCCCTTATATGATAAGATGGACTCTGACCTCACGATCTACCTTGTTGTGACCTTGCACCTTATTGCACTGCACTTTCTCTGTAGCTGTGACACTTTACTCTGTACTGTTATTGTTTTTACCTGCACTACCTCAATTCACTCTGTACTAACCCAATATAACTGCACTGTGTAATGAATTGACCTGTACGATTGGTATGCAAGACAAGTTTTTCACTGTACCTCGGTACAAGTGACAATAATAAACCAATACCAATACCAAATCTTTCCTTGTTCCAGACTGAGTGACACTTGATTCTCTTTATTAGCCATGGTTCCCAGGCTCCGAGAAAAGCAAGGGGGAGAGAACTCTCCATCACTGGAACCCAGAAAGGCGAGGGGATTCTTTTATTAAGGTCCTAAGTCACTGGGCAGAACCTCTGCACGCAAAGGCGGAGGGTGGTTGGAGGTCAATGGTCTTCAGTTCTTCAGCAGTCCCTCAGGACAATTCATTCGTCAATCCCTCCCACAGAAGTCAGAAGTTGGGGCCTTGGCAACTGGTGGTTCACCTTTCACTAACAGCTCCTCGGGTGACTGAGCGGCTGGTGTCTCCACACACCAAGGCTGGCCAATGTGTGGACTTCGGCTGAGCAGCTGAGGGTAAAGCCTGCTTTATACAACTGCCGGGCAATGACCAGTGCAGACACGAGAGTAGGTCTGAGGCTGGCACACCTGCGTGAATGGCTCACCTTTTCCTGGGCCTGGCCAAGCTGGCCATCCATGGGTCTGGGTGGCGGACGGCCGAGGGTTCCGGCCGGGCCGCCTGCATGCCCGCCTTCCAGGTGTCCTTGGAGAGGAAGCATGCGGTATCCGCGGGGACTCTGGGTGAGATGCGCGCTCGGCTCGGCCCCTCAGGGGATCGCGTGTGTCGTGGACGGTGAGAATGCGATTCTTCTCTGAAGTGTTGCATATGCGTTTTGCAGGTGTTAGTTAGCATTATTGCTTCAGTGATGTAGATGCTCAGTTCGTTTTTCTTCTCTTCTTTGTATTAGTTGCAGTATTTTGACACAGGTTGTCCTTTTGTAGTGCTTTTAGCTGATAAATGTTTGTATTAAAAAAAAGTGGCTCACCTTTTGACAGCCCGACAAGACACAAGGCAGGAGAATCCACCTGCAGCTCCAATGGGACCAGCCGTATTTTGTTTTATATGAATATAAAAGGTGTATTCACTAAAAGTGTGACAAAATCACATGCAGTGTCAAAACTACAGCAACTAACACAAGAAAGAACTACGCAGACGCAGAACTATATCAGGTGATGCCAACTGAACTATCGCAAGACGCACTACTTCAGATCAGGATCCTGTCCACGACATGTGCGATCCTCTGGGGAGGGGCCCACCAATTGCAGAATTCTCCCAGGGTGCCAGCGGATACCGTGTGCTCCCTCTCCGGCGACACCCAGGCGCAGACGTAAGCCCGGAAGAGAGGGCAGACAGGAGGTCCGCCCGGCGCCATCCGTGTTAAAGCAGCTCGCACGGTTGGCAACCCATCCGCGATCCTGCCAACCCATCCCTTCACCACCCACGCACTGCCTACAACCCACTCTGGCCTCACCCACCCCCCCAATACTGCTCTGGCCTCAACCGCCACCCCCAACGTAAGATAAGATTTATTTATTAGTCACATGTACATCGAAATACACAGTGAAAAGCATCTTTTGTGTAGAGTGTTCTGGGGGCAGCCCGCAAGTGTCGCCACGCTTCCAGCACCAACATAGCATGCCCACAACTTCCTAACCCGTACGTCTTTGGAATGTGGGAGGAAACCAGAGCACCCGGAGGAAACCCACGCAGACATGGGGAGAACGTACAAACTCCTTACAGACAGTGGCGGGAATTGAACCTGGGTCGCTGGTGCTGTAATAGCATTACGCTAACCACTACACTACCGTGCCGCATCAGCATCAGCTACCGGAACACCACCACTGGCAGGCTCCCCTCCCAAGATGCAATACCACTCCAAATTTTCGATGAAGGACAATATTCCTTCATTGTCACTGGGTCTAAATCTGGACTAAACCCCTCCTCCCCAACTACACACAGACTGCACCGGCTCAGGAAGGCAGGTCACAGAGCCACAGAGTCAGACAGCACAGAAACAGGCCCTTCGGCCCAACTCATTGATGCTGACCAATGATACATCCAAGCCGGTCCCATTTGCCCGTGTTTGGCCCACATCCCCTAAACCTTTCCTATCTGTGTACCTGTCCAAGTGTCTTTTAAGTGGTGTTAATGTACCTGCCTCACCCACTTCCTCTGGCAGCTTGTTCCACATACATACCATCGCCTGGGTGAAAAAGTTGCCCCTCAGGTTCCTATTAAATCTCTCCCCTCTCACCTTAAACCTGTGCCCTCTAGTTCTTGATTCCCCAGCCCTGGAGAAAAAGACTAAGTGCATTCACCCTATCTATGCCCCTCATGATCTTATACACCTCTGTAAGGTCACCCCTCATTCTCCGACACTCCAAGGAATAAAGTCCCAGCCTGTCCAACCTCTCCCTGTAACTCAGGCCCTCAAGTCTTGGCAACATTCCTTGTAAATCTCACCACCGCCATTCAGAAGGCTAATGCTAGGCATGAATCCAAAAAAATTATGGCCTCTTCACTGGTCTTTAATGAGGGTTTAGAGGGTACAGTAATACAATGGCTGAATTTCTGGACTAGCATCTAAGGCCAGGACCATGAGTTCAGGACCATTTAGGGAGGGATTTGAAGGGAGTTTAAGTTCTTATTATGTAACACTGGAATTTAAACACTGGTCTTGTAGAAGGTTCCAGTGCCCGCGGGGAGGAGATCTGTCTTCCCTACTCTGTCTGCCCCGTGTTTACCTCCGGGCCCATCCATGTGGCTCCTTGTCAGGTCAGGGTGTAAAAAGTAACTGGAAAAGTAAGGGTTAATGGTGTGCAGCTGTTATTGCTTCAACCACGGCGCAACTATAGTTATGACTGCAAGATGTGCAGGCGCTTGGGTGAAACAAAGAAGTGCTTACGGCATATCTTGTTTTGCTAAAGTTTGCTGTAAGTAACTGCCCAAGTATGTGCAACTCTGCATGGAGGCATCTTTGGATTAGGTATAAAAGGAGGGACACAAACATGTAAATCTCTGAGTGGGGATCAGTACAGAGCTCGGGCTACACTGTTTACTCTTTCTCTGTATCCCTCACTCCCGCTAGCGTTAAATAATAAAGCACTAATTGTATGCTTCTGGGTTCTGCAGTTGTCTACTTTATTACAGCGTGGACTGACTTCCACAAGGGGATAATCAGGGATGGGGAATAAATGCTGGTACAGGCAGCAACATCTACAAACCGGGAAAGGATAAACAGAAAGGACTCTGGCTGAGGTGCAGAGGTTGGAATGATGAGCAACTTTTATGATTAATTTTACATGCACTAATACTTCACGGGAAGAGCCTTCACGGGGACCAGAACAATCACGTCAATCAAGCAACGGAAGTCAGTTCAGTCAGGGGCATGTCCTTCAATAAAATATAAATGGACTTCTTGGAGTTAATGGAATGATATTTGACCATGGGCTCCACAAATCAACAGTTCAGTGGTGAGAAATATTAAGGACAAAGCAGCTGAATATTTCAACAGTGCAATGATGCGTCCCGCATTTATGTTGGAGACCAATCATTTTATTCCCTTTCAGTTTATGAAGTTACTGGAGCAAACAAGAAAAATCCTCTCAGATTTGCTTGCAACCATCGGAGTACTTGCTGGCAAGGGAAGGACATTGTGCAAGAGTGTTCAATGGGACGTGAGCACTCAGAGACCCCCGCTGGGCATCCAATCCCACGACACACAAACAAGTGGTCCTTTCCAACATCTGTGGTCCACGTGAGCATGAGAAATTTTTCCCATGTTCCCCTAAACATTGCCTAATCCGAGTCCCCTGGTCCGTTAACCCTCTGCTAATGGAACATAGAACATTACAGCACGGTACAGGCCCTTCGGCCCACAATGTTGTCCCGACATTTTATCCTGCTCTAAGATCTATCTGACCCTTCCCTCCCACATAGCCCCTCATTTCTCTAGCATTCATGTGTCTATCTAAGAGTCTCTTAAATGTCCCTAATGTATCTGCCCCCACAACCCCTGCCAGCAGTGCATTCCACGCACCCACCACTCTCTGTGTGAAAAACTTACTCCTGACATCCCCACTGTACTTTCCTCCAGTCACCCTAAAATTATGTCCCGTTGTGTTAGCCATTGTCACCCTGGGAAAAAGTCTCTGACTGTCCACTCGATCTATGCCTCTTATCATCTTGTACACCTCTATCAAGTCACCTCTCATCCTCCTTCTCTCCAAAGAGAAAAGCTCTAGCTCGCTCAACCTACCCTCATAAGACATGCTCTCCAATCCAGGCAACGTCCTGGTAAATCTCCTCTGCACCCTCCCTGAAGCTTCCACATCCTTTCTAATAATGAGGCGACCAGAACTGAACACAATACTCCAAGTGTGGTCTGACCAGGGTTTTATAGAGTTGCAACATTACCTTGCGGCTCTTGAACTCAATACACCAACTAATGAAGACCAACACACGGTACGCCTTCGTAACAACCCTATCAACCTGCAAGGCAACTCTGAGGGATCTATGGACGTGGACCCCAAGATCCCTCTGTCCCTCCACACTGCTAAGAGTCCTGCCATTTAACCTTGTATTCTGCCTTCAAATTCGACCTTACAAAGTGAATCACTTCACACTTTTCCGGATTGAACTCCATCTGCCACTTCTCAGCCCAGCTCTGCATCTTATCAATGTCCTGTTGCAACCCTCGACAACCTTCTACACTATCCACAGCACCACCAACCTTCGTGTCACCTGCAAACTTACTAACCCACCCTTCCACTTCCTCATCCAAGTCACATAAAAATCACAAAGAGTAGGGGTCCCAGAACAGAATAGCAACAGCTTCCCTCCTTCTCCCCCTGTCTAAAACAATTTGTCCATTTCTGTGCTCCAAGGAGAACAACCCCAACTTCTCCAGTGCATCCCTGGAGATGAAATCCCTCATCCCCTGGAACCCTTCCAGTGAATCTCTCCGTCACATCCTTCCCAAAGTGCGGTCACCACAATGGGAGGCAACACTCCAACTGTCGACGAACTAGTGCTTTGCGCAGGGTCAATATTACCTCTGTAAATGTCACTGGGAATCTGCAATTAAATCAGAAACACTCAGCAGGTCAGGCAGCTACTGCGGGGAGAGAACCAGAGTTCGTGTTTGAGGTTGAAGACCCTCCATCAGAACTGGGGAAGAGAGGAAACAAGTTATTGGTGGGGAAGGAATATCTTTGATGGGGTGGGTGTAGGGACCGAAGCTGAGGACTGACCACGCCTTCACCCACCCATTCCTCCCCGACCCTCTCTGCAACTTAAGACTACCCTGGCGACGCAAGAGACTGCAGGCTTTCAACCCGAAACGTTGACCATCCCTCTGCCTCCACAGATGCTGCCTGACCTGCTGAGTTCCTCTGGTGGTTTGTTCTTCGAAACTATTTTCCCAGTTCTGACGAAGGGTCTTTTTCCGAAAACATTGACCCCGTTTCTCTTTCCGCAGATGCTGCCTGACCTGTGGAGTGTTTCCAGTGCAGTTTCTTTGTAACTCAACACAATCTGCCTGCTTTTATACGTTCTGCCTCTATTGTTGAATCCACGGGTCCTGAGTACCTACGATCTGCCCTCCGAGCACACACCGTCTCTTTCAAGGATTTATGTGCACCGAGGTCCGTCTGTTCCTGCATTCCTCTAATATCTCTTCTAAAGTGTTTCACCCCATGTCCTTCTACTTCTTCCTCCCTCCAGTTCCTCCTTGAATGCACCAATCGTGTTTACCTCAGGCACTCCCTGAGGGAGTTAGAGTCACACGGCACGGAAACAGGCCCTTCGGCCCGACTGGTCCATGCCGACCATGGTACCCATCCAAGCTAGGAATGCTCCCACATTCTCCCCGCTCGCTGGGGAACAAGGGTTGGGATTGGGAAAACATCCCCGACCGACATCAGTTGGGGCCGGATCCTGGTCAAGGTGGCTGCCGAACGATATCGGGCGTTCGTTCATTGCCTTGGAAGACCATCATTTGATGGGAGGAATGGGAATTTGACCTGGGAAGAAGCAATGCTTTGCTGCCCCTGAAGGCTAATCCAACAGATCACGAGACACAGGCCCCTCAAACCTGCCCCGCCATTCAATACGATCACGGCTGATCCACGCTGGCCTCAACTCCTCTCCTGTGCCAGTTCTCCATCACCCTCAATTCCTTCATCGATCCCCACCGTACGCAAATATATCCAATGATCTGGCCTTCACCACCCTCGGGGGCAGAGAATTCTAGAGATTCACACCTCAGTTTTAAACGACTGCCCCCTTGTTCTGGGCTCCCCCATGAGTGGCAACATCCCCTGTCAGGCCCCTCTAGGATCTTATCTGTTTGAATCAGGTCATCCCTTGTTCTTCTAAACACCAGGGAACACAGGGTATTGCAGAGTCTTGCCCTTCTGACTGGCAAGCGAAAGGCAAGTGGTGCGGGCAGGCAGTGAGAAGGACAGTTGAAGGTGGGGGTCGGTTAGTGGAACCACGAGCCGTCGACCCAGTGACTCGCACACGACTCGTGGCGCAAGTCCGGCTCGTTACTGTGGAATTAAAAAGCAGTTGTGGCTGGAACGGTCCTTGTAGTAGCGAGTCCGAGCTTCGTACAGGACGACTGAGCCCGGGGCCTAGTGAGGTCACAGCCGGTTGACCACAAATGACGCACACGATTGGCTGATTCGCATCCAATCAGAAGCTCGGAAGGTTAGGTTCCACCAAAGGTTTGGCCCATGGACGGGAGTGGGAGAGCAGGAAGCCACAGTACAGCACATCCCTGTCCTCAGTGATGTACGTGACTCCTGTCTCAGCAAAGGGACTGAGACTCAACTGCCCAACAGATCACTTGGGAGGGTGGGGGAAGATGGCTGGTGTCACCTGTGCCCTTGTGAGGAGGAGACCACTAGATTAAGAGCACGGGGAGTGGGGGGAGGGGGGGGGAGGGTGGGTCCTCCATTGAGGTTTGGTAGTGAGGGATGTGTTGGTGGGAAGTGTATTGGGGAAGACTGAGGTAGGGGGAGAGCAACACATAGAACAGTACAGCGCAGGAACAGGCCCTTCGGCCCATCATGTCTGTGCTGAACACGATGCCAAATTAAACTAAATCCCTTCTGCCTGCACATGGTCCTCATCCCTCCACTCCCTGCACATTCACATATCTAACAGCCTCTTAAACGACTCTATCGTATCTGCCTCCAACCCCACCCCTGGCAGCCCGTTCCAGGCACCCACCGCTCTCTGTGTAAAAAAACCTGCCCCGCACATCTCCTTTAAACTTTCCCCCTCTCACTTTAAAGCTGTGCCCTCCGGTACTTGACATTTGGCGTTGCCTGATAAGAGTGGTGGAGGCAAATTCATTGGGGGCTTTTAAGAGGGGCACATGAATCAGGGGAAAATGGAGGGATATGGACATTCTGTAGCTAGGAGGGATTAGCTATGTCGGTACAACATTGTGGGCTGAATGGCCTGTTCTGTGCTGTACTGTTCTATGTTCTATGTTCTGGTTCTACCCTGCGAACAAGATTCTGACAGTCTGCCCTATCTATGCCTCACTAAGGTTGTAAGGTGTATGGTTTTACTCTGGTAATCCAGCACCCTTGGGACTTTGGTGGTGGACAAGCAGATTTCTGGACTTTTGGATGCCACTCTTATGAATATCCAAGCACACAATTATTTCCCTTTTTTACATGTTATACAGCAGTAGAATCAGTTTTACAATGAATCCGGTGAGCTTAAAATGACTGAGAAATCATGGACGCTGCAGCTGAGAAAGCACACCCACACCTCTGCTTCCTCTGAAGTTGAAGGAAATTCAGCATGTTCCCAATGACCCTCACCAACTCTTATCAATGCACCACAGAAAGCATCCTAGAGGATGCATCACGGCTTGGTACGGCAACTGCTCTGCCCAGGACCGCAAGAAACTGCAGAGAGCTGTGGACACAGCCCAGCATGTCACGGAAACCAACCTCCCCTCTACGGACTCTGTCTGCATTTCTTGCTGCCTCTGGAAAGCAGCCAACGTAATCACGGACCCCTCCCACTCCCGTCATTCTCTCTGCTCCCCTCTCCCATTGGGCAGAAGATACAAAAGTTCGAGAAAACATATCACCAGGCTCAAGGACAACTTCTATCCCACTGTTATCAGACTCTTGAATGGACTTCACATAAGCTAAAAGAAAAAGTCTTGATCTCCCAATCGTCGTGGCCCTTGCACCTTATTGTCTGCCTGCACTGCACTTTCTCCATAACTGTAACACGATATTCTGCATTCTGTTTTCTTGCTGCTACCTCAATGTACTTATATATGGAATGATCTGACTGGATGGCACGCAAACAAAAGTTTTTCACTGTATTGAGTACATGTATTGGTATTGGAATTGGTTTATTATTATCACTTGTACTGAGGTACAGTGAAAAACTTGTCTTGCATACCAATCATACAGATCAATTCATTACACAGTGCAGTTACATTGAGTTAGTACGGTAGTGTAGTGGTTAGCGTAACGCTTTACAGTGCCAGCGACCCGGGTTCAATTCTGGCCGCTGTCTGTAAGGAGTTTGTACGTTCTCCCCGTGTCTGCGTGGGTTTCCTCGGGGTGCTCCGCTTTCCTCCCACATTCCAAAGACGTACAGGTTAGGAAGTTGTGGGCGTGCTATGTTGGCGCCGGAAGCGTGGCGACACTTGCGGGCTGCCCCCAGGACACTCTATGCAAAAAAGATGCATTTCACTGTGTGTTTCGATGTACATGTGACTAATAAGGAAATCTTATCTTATCTTAGAGTGCATTGAGGTAGTACAGGTAAAAACAATAACAGAATACAGAGTAAAGTGTCACAGCTACAGAGAAAGTGTAGTGCAATAAGGTGCGAGGTCGCAACAAGGTAGATCGTGAGGTCAGAGTCCATGTGACAACAATAAAGCACTAGCCTAATTTACCCGCGCTCTGGACCCTGGCCACAACCCCACCCCTGTTCCTCAATCCTGGATTCCAGATCCCACATCTGTCTCCAGACGCACCCCTGGACCCTGGATCTGGCTGCAACCCCCACGCCGGACCTCCCGGCTCACACTCGAGCCTGACGCCAGACTGTAGGGAGTTTCTGAACCATTGGATGTGGGATTACCGGAGTTTTACAGGTACAAGGGGTTTGTGAGCTGGGCGGGAGGGAGGAAGACTGACATTGGGTGCTGTGTCCCGTCTGCCTCGGTCTCACACAGACGCCTGCTCTAATAACAGCAGCAGCATCAAACCGCAGATCCGAGAACTCACTTCCCGGATCGACTACAGTCCTCTGAGCTGCCCAAGTTCTGAAGCAAATCCTCTGCTGGCGAAGTGGCTGCTTAATTCTGGCAGAGCCTTTGGAGATCAGCGGCAAAGTGCTGCAGGCTGCCTCTGACCACTTGCAACATGAATTGTGCCAGTAAGTGCCAGGAGAATTTGCACAGGATCTGTGTTCTTGCACAGCCCCTGGGAAGCCGACAGTCGACAGATTTATTAAACTGCTTCCTCTTACCCACCTGTGAGAATAATTTATCAAGCATGTCAGCTTCAGAAAGAATATACCTTCCAAAGTCAAGGTATGAAATGATCCAAGTGAAAGGCGCATATTTATAAACCAGAAATGTCCAGCTCTGTGCTTTTACTGACAGAATACAGTAATAGTTTGCAGTAAATTTCAAGTTTAAAACATTGCATTATGTCACTGCGACAGCACGCCCTCTGAACATAGAGAACATAGCTGAACCCTCACTTTCAATACTCCTTGCACTTTCAATACTACTTGCCCTCAGCGTCAGGTCAGAACATGCCAGTCCATCGGACGATAGTGGTCATATGAGCCTCACTTTGGCCCACTGCGTCAATGCTGACCCCTGTACTTATCTCTACCAGCCCCATTTGCCTGCATTTGGCCCGTAGCCTTCTATGCCTTGGCAATTCAAGTGTTCATCCAGATGCTTCTTAAATGCTCTGCCTTCACCACCCCCACCCCACCCCCATCAGATTCCAAACCCCCTGAGCATAGTGGTTAGCATGACGCTATTACAGTGCCAGCGACATGGGTTTGATTCCCGCCGCTACCTGTAAGGAGTTTGTACGTTCTCCCCGTGTCTGCGTGAGTTTCCTCCGGGTGCTCCGGTTTCCTCCCACCTTCCAAAGATGTACGGGTTAGGAAGTTGTGGGCGTGCTATGTTGGCGCCGGAAGCGTGGCGACACTTGCGGGCTGCCCCCAGAACACTCTAAGCAAAAGATGCATTTCACTGTGTGTTTCTATGTATATGTGACTAATAAATAAATAGCTTTTCTTACTCCCCCTCAAGTCCCCTCTTAACACCACTACCTATGTCCTCTAGTTTTAGACCCCCCCCTCACCATGGGAAAAGGATTCTCACTTATCTCGCCTTTCCATCGCCCTCCTCATTCTGTAGATGGTCAAAGCGTTGGAGGCTGAGGGGAGTTTGAGGACCCTGCTCCATCAGAGTATCCTGTAAGTGGAACCAACATTACGGGCACCAGTTCACCTGGAGCAGAGTTAAATTCCACTCCCTGCGACTTGGGGCAGAGGACAGACACAGGTATCTTGGATGTACCTCTGGTCAGCCCGTCACAGGAAAGAGAGTGTTCCAAAGAGATTTACCAGGATGCTGGCATGATTAGGCGGTATAAGAAGATTTCTTTATCAGTCACGTGTACATCAAAACACACAGTGAAATGAGTCTTTTGTGTAGTGTTCTGGGGGCAGCCCGCAAGTGTCGCCATGCTTCTGGCGCCAACATAGCGTGCCCACAACTTCCTGACCCGTACGTCTTTGGAATGTGGGAGGAAACCGGAGCACCCGGAGGAAACGCACGCAGACGTGGGGAGAACGTACAAACTCCTCACAGACAGTGGCCAGAATTGAACCGGGGTCATTGGCGCTGAGGAGAGGTTGGAAAAACTTGGGATGTTTTCTCTGGAGCGGCAGAGGCTGAGGGGAGACCTGATAGAGGTTTATAAAATTATGAGAGGCAGAGACAGAGTAGACAGAATCGTTCTCCCAGTGTGGAAATGTCAAATATTAAAGGGCATAGCCTTAAGGTGAGAGGGGGAAAGTTTAAAGATGTGTGGGGCAAGTTTTTTACACAGAAGATGGTGGGTGCCTGGAATGTGCTGCCAGGGGTGGTGGTGGAGGCAGATACGATAGTGGCATTCAAGAGGCTGTTAGACAGACACATGAATATGCAGAGAATGGAGGGATATGGATTGTGTGCAGGCAGAAGGGATTAGTTTAATTTGGCACCTTCGGCAGCTTGTTCCATACACCCACCACCCTCTGTGTGAAAAAGTTGCCCCTCAGGTCCCTTTAAATCTTTTCCCTCTCAACAAATCTATGCCCTCTAATTTTAGACTCCCCTACCCTGGGGAAAAAAACTGTGACCATCCACCTTACTGATGCCCCTCATGATTTTATAAACCTCCATAAGGTCACCCCTCAGCCTCCTATAAACTGTCCCGGCCTGTCCAGTCTCTCCTTATAACTCGAGCCCTCCAGTCCCGGCAACATATTTGTGAATCTTTCCTGCTCCCTCTCCAGCTTAATGACATCCTTCCCACAGCTGGGCGACCAGAACTGCACACAATACTCCAGGGCAGGTCTAGAACTAGAGGGCAGAGGTTTAAGGTGAGAGGGGAGAAACTTAAAGATCTGAGGAGCAAGTTTTTCACACAGAGGGTGGTGGGTGTGTGGAACGAGCTGACAGAGGAGGTGGTGGAGGCAGATACAATTACATTTATGAGGCGTTTGGACAGGTACATGGATATGAAAGGTGTGCTGAGGGATACGGGCCTCATGTAGGCAAATTGGATTAGTGCGGACAGGCATCACGGTTGACATGGACGGCGTGGTCTGAAGAGTTATACGATTCTACATGATCCTATGATTTTAATTAAAGGATCAGTTTGCACCAGAAGTAACGACACACCATTCTGTACTGATTTGTGCTTATAAGGCCTGGCTGTAATGTTTAATTGGCAAGCTTCTACAGCCGGATGCAGTGATAAAATCAGTTGAGGAAAGCAAGCAGTTTTAGACGAATACCTGACACATGCTTCAGTTCCCAAACAAAACAGTGTTATTAGTGTTCTGATCCACGGGACTCCAGGGAGCCTTGAGGTTAAATGGAATTGGTTGCACAAGATCTTCAAATGGGATTAACACCCTGATTTAGGGATGAGTTAATGAGATTCCAGTCATTTAATGCTTGGCTTAGACAAAGAATCAGATGTTGATACGGACAATGAACTGGAAGCATCAAAAACAGTAAAAAATTCAATACTGCATTAAAACTAGGCATTGCAGTAGCGTGGGTTGTGGATCTGTTAGTAACTGAGGGACGGTATTCAAGGTATATGGTGGGGGATGCAGTGGGAAGAAGAGATTTGTTTATGTACAGGTTTACAATGCCAGACAGGTGGTAGAGCTGCATTCAATGTTAACTCTATAACTATATGACAAGTTATATTGGAAGTTACGTAGCAACACACACAAAATGCTGGAGGAACTCAGCAGGTCAGGCAGCATCTACGGAGGGAAATGGACAGTCGACATCAGGAACTGGTGCAGGGTCTTGACCCGAAACGTCGACTGTTTATTTCCCTCCACAGATGCTGCCTGACCTGCTGAGTTCCTCCAGCATTTTGTATGTGTTGCTCCAGGGCAGGCACGGTAGTGTAGCGGTTAGCATGATGTTATTACAGCGCCAGCGACCTGGGTTCAATTCCGGCCGCTGTCTGTGAGGAGTTTGTACGTTCTCCCCGTGTGTCTGCGTGGGTTTCCTCCGGGTGCTCCGGTTTCCTCCCACATTCCAAAGACGTACGGGTTAGGAAGTTGTGGGCACGCTGTGTTGACGCCAGAAGCGTGGTGACACTTGCGGGCTGCCCTCAGAACACTCTACGTAAAAGATGCATGTCACTGTGTGTTTTGATGTACATGTGACTAATAAAGAGATCTTATCTTAGATTCCAGCATCTGCAGAGTCTCTTGTGTCTCCAGAGGAAGTTATGTTGCAGCTTTATAAAACTCTGGTTAGGCCGCATCTGGAGTATTGCATTCACTTCTGGTTGCCCCGTTACAGGAAGGATGTGGAGGCTTTGGAGAGGGTGCAGAAGAGGTTCACTAGGATGCTGCCTGGATTAGAGGGCACGTGCTATAAGCTGGACAAACTTGGGTTGTTTTCTCTGGAGTGACAGAGGCTGAGGGGAGATCTGATAGAGGTTTATAAGATTATGAGAGGCATAGATAGAGTAGACAGCTGGTATCTTTTTCCCAGGGTTGAAGTGTCAAATACTAGAGGGCGTGCATTTAAGGTGAGAGGGGGCAAGGTCAAATGAGATGTGAGGGGCAAGTTTTTTTACACAGAGAGTGGTGGGTGCCTGGAATTCACTGCCGGGGTGGGGGTGGAGGCAGATACAATAGAGGTGTTTAAGAGGCTGTTAGATAGGCACGTGGATGTGTAGGGAATGGGGGGATGTCGACCATGTGCAGGCAGAAGGAACTAGTTAGGCGTTTAATTACTAGATTAATTAGGTCGGCAGCACAGGAACAGGCCCTTCAGCCCACCATGTTGTGCCGAACTAATTAAACTAGTAATTAAATGCCTAACTAAACTAATCCTTTCTGAAACTATGTTCTATGTTAAAAGTTGGAGGGAAGGGGGCAAGTATGATAGTTGAGTTGGAGACACAGGAGACGGCAGATGCTGGGGTCTGGAGCAACACATAATCTGCTGGAGGAACTCAGCGGGCCAGGCAGCATTTGTGGAGACACAAGGATGGTCGACGTTTCGGGTCGAGGCCTTGCAGCCCGATTGCGGGATCTCGGCCCAAAACGTCGACCATCCCTCTGCCTCCACAGACGCTGCCTGACCCGCTGAGTTCTTCCCGCGGTTTGTTTCAGTCCTAAACTGAACCGGACAGGTTTTCAAAGTGCTGGCCTGGGTACCAAGGGGCTGAATGACAGTGGGGGCAAGTACAAGAGGGGATCAAGGAAGGTGCTGAGGTTGGAGTAGGCTTTGGTGAGGGGATGGATGCGGAAGTGGGATTTCCAACTGGGCAAATGAGATGTATCCAACGGCAAAATACTGCAAATGCTGGAAATCTGAAATAAAGACCATAAGACATAGGAACAGAATTAGGCCATTCGGCCCATCGAGTCTGCTCCGCCATTCGACCGCGGGCGATTTATTTTTCCCTCTCAACCCCATTCTTCTGCCTTCTCCCCATAACCTTTGACGCCCTCACTAATCCAGAACCTTTCAACCTCCGCTTTAAATACACCCAATGACTTGGCCTCCACAGCCCGCTGTGGCACAGATTCACCGCTCTCTATCAAAAGAAATTCCTCCTCATCTCAGTTCTAGAGGGACGTCCTTTTATTCTGAGGCTGTGCCCTCGGATCCCAGACTTTCCCACTGATGGAAACATCCTCCCCACGTCCGCTCCATCCAGGACTTACGATAAAACGGAAAGGGGTTGCAGCGCCCTTGGAGAAGACAGGTATTCAATCCCAAGCTTCCAGTTACCTGTCACTTATAATTCTCCATTTCTCTCCCTCTCTTACACTGCTCCTATGAGGCCATTGCAAGATCGAGGACATTGAATTCAACAATTCCAGACAGTCAATAATTCCAACCCCTGACATCTTTTCGCCCCTTCCTCCCCTGTCGGTAACCGCCTGTCCCCTGGCCTCCGCTTTCCGTCTCCCCAGATGTACCTCTTGCTTGTCACCAGCTACGCCCAACCTTTAGTTGTTCGATGGTCCTTTAAATGAGGAGGTGAGGGGAGTGAGGGAGTGCGTGAGTGAGGGAGGGTGAGGGGAGTGAGGGGGAGAGAGGGGAGAGAGTGAGGGAGGGTGAGGGGACTGAGGGAGGGTGAGTGAGGGTGAGGGGAGTGAGGGGAGTGAGGGAGGGAGAGTGAGGGGGAGTGAGAGGAGTGAGGGGAGAGAGGGAGGGAGGGTGAGGGGAGTGAGGGGGAGAGAGGGGACAGTTGAGGGAGGGTGAGGGGAGAGAGGGAGTGAGTGAGGGAGGGAGGGTGAGGGGGCGAGAGGGGAGAGTGAGGGAGAGTGAGGGTAGTGAGAGGAATGAAGGAGCGAGGGTGAGGGGAGTGATGTGAGAGTGAGGGAAGTGACGGGGAGTGAGGGGAATGAGGGGGGGGTGAGGGGAGTGAGTGAGGGAGGGTGAGGGGAGAGGGGGAGTGGGGGAGAGGGGAGTGAGGGAGGGTGAGGGGAGTGAGGGGGAGTGGGGGAGAGGGGAGTGAGGGGGGAGTGAGGGAGGGTGAGGGGCAGTGAGTGAGTGAGGGAGGGAGGGTGAGGGGGAGTGAGTGAGTGAGGGAGGGAGGGTGAGGGGAAGTGAGAGGAGTGAGTGAGGGGAGTGTGAGGGGGAGGGTGAGGGGGAGTGAGTGAGTGAGGGAGGGAGGGTGAGGGGGAGAGAGGAGTGAGTGAGGGGAGTGTGAGGGAAGTGAGGGGGACGGTGAGGGGGAGTGAGTGAGGGAGGGAGGGTGAGGGGGAGTGAGAGGAGTGAGTGAGGGGAGTGTGAGGGAAGTGAGGGGGAGGGTGAGGGGAGTGCGGGGGGAGTGAGGGGAGTGGGGGAGAGGGGAGTGAGGGGGGAGTGAGGGGAGTGAGTGAGTGAGGGAGGGAGGGTGAGGGGGAGTGAGAGGAGTGAGTGAGGGAGGGTGAGGGGAGTGAGGGGGGAGGGTGAGGGGAGTGCAGGGGGAGTGAGGGGAAAGTGCTCAAAGTGTGAGGCCCGTTCACCAGACGAAGGGCTAACTTTGCACGGACTGGGCCTGTGTTCCCTCCAAGGTGTTTGAGGTGATCAGGGGGCTGACGGGACGGATATCTCCTTTATGCAGCCGCTGATCCCACAAAGCCCTCCGCTGGCGGGGCGAAGCTCCCGTGCCGGTCCTCGAGGACGCCACAGCTGGAAGTGCTCACCCCTTCACCTCCAGTGAGGGAGGCCCATGGCTGCCCCTCCCACATCAGCGACCCCCGCGAGCTCCCCTTCCACGCGGAGGACACAGCGCAGAAACCGGCCTAGTGCTCACCTGCCTCCTCCCCCCCATCCTCTCCACCTCGCTCCAGTGACACAGCGTGGAAACTGGCCCCTTCGGCACACCGAGCGCCCGTTTCCGAACTAACCCGACCCTGACCCACATTACCTTTGTCATTCTGTGATACTTCTCACCATCTCCTGGGTGAAGCAGTTCTACCCCCCACTAACCAATGACAGGGCTAATCCATCCAAAGGCCTTCCTCTGTCCTATCACTTCCTATCGCTCCGGGTAATATCCACCCTGGATTCTGCCCGCTCTTCCCAGTGTTCCTCTGGTCTGTGCTCATTCTCCCTGCTCCCATGTTCTCGGGCCCAGGGACAGGCCCTTCGGCCCACTGTGTCTGATGCCAGTTTAAACCACTCCCGTCTGCCTCCACATCCTTCCATTCCCCCTAAATGCCTCTGGCACTTCACGATTTGTAGTGAGACACAAGAGACTGCAGATGCTGGGATTCGGGAGCAAAGAACTCAGGGGGTCGAGCAGCATCTGTGGAGGCAGAGGAATGGTTGACGTTTCGGATCGAGACTCTGCATCAGGACTGCTTCCACAGATGCTGCCTGACGCCGCTGAGTTCCTCCATTCGCAGAGTCCCATGCAGAGGTACAGCACGGAAACGGGCCCTTGGCCCACTGAGTCCCTTGTTTTTAGCTCCCTCACATTCTCATCAGCTCTTGCCGTCCCCATCTGATTCTGCCCCTTCACCCACACATTGGGGGGGGGCCGGGGGGCAATTTACAGTGGCCGGTGAACCTCCTGGTCCGCACGTCTTTGGGACGTGGGAGGAACCATAGCACTGGGGAGGGACCACGCAAGGTCCACAGGGAGAACATGCAAACTCCACACAGATAGCGCCCGAGTTCAGGATTGAACTTGGGTCTCCAGCGTGTGGTGAAGCAGTGGCTCCACCACACCCAGTGAGCCAGTCCCATCTGCCCGCGTTCGGCCCATGACCCTCTAAACTTCTCCTATCCATGTACTTATCCAGATGGCTTTTAAACGTTGCTAAGGTGCCCGCCTCAACCACTATCTCTGGCAGCTCGTTCCAAATACGCACCACCCTCTGCGTGAAGAAGCTGCCCCTGGTGATGTCCCTTTTCAATCTCTCGCCTCTGATCTTAAACCTCTGCCCTCTTGTTTTGAGCTTCCCCTTCCTGGGAAAAAGACTTTCACCCTGTCTATGCCCCTCATGATCTTATACACCTCTGTCAGGTCACCCCTCAATCTCCTACGTTCCAGGGAATAAAGTCCTAGTCAACGCAACCTCTCCTTGTAACTCAGGCCCCCAAATCCAGGCTTTGTTTTTATCCCTACTGATCTTTGGAGAGTTTACCATTCCTAATACTTTCTTGCTGTTGTCCATGTAGAGGACATAATGCCTATTCTGAATGTCCTGATGGGGAAGTTCCAAACTGTTCCCGTGTTACATCCTCTCCCTCTGTAATGTTCACTTTCATTAGGAGCCAAAACAAATGCCATCCCAGCAACTTCCAAATGAAGCTTGAGACCACACATTAACGCTATTACAGCACCAGCGACCCGGGTTCAATTCCGGCTGCTGTCTGTAAGGAGTTTGTACGTCCTCCCCGTGTCTACGTGGGTTTCCTCCGGGTTCTCCGGTTTCCTCCCACATTCCAAAGACGTACGGGTTAGGAAGTTGTGGGCAATGCTATGTTGGCGCCGGAAGCGTGGCGACACTTGCAGGCTGCGCCCAGAACACTCTACACAAAAGATGCACTTCACTGTTTTTCGATGTACATGTGACTAGTTATCTTGCATTAGTTATCGTAACTATTTGACTGGGTGAGTCTTCAAGGCTTTGCAGTAAAGTTGGGGGGAATGAAATGCACAGAGATACCCATGTCAAACAGTGCGAGGTTAAACACAGCTCCAGCTTACAGCAACACCTGAGGTACCACTGTTGGGGTTGAATTAGGTTGACACTTTCATATACAGTACTTGTGGATGACTCCTGAAGGAGGCAACAAATTATTTGACATTCTTAAATTATGATTAACATTTCCGTCCGATGATGACTCTGAAATTTGGCAGAGACCATGAAAGGAAAGGGTGAATCTGTGAGGAGGGTTGAGGTTACTGCTCCAAGAATGGCAGGGAGCAGAGATTTGGCCAACCAAAACCTTCCAGAGTGGCTGAGCTTTTGTATGTACAAGGTTCAGAGGACAAATGCAGAAAGTGACACAGGGGAGTCGGGCCAGAGGAACAAACTGGTAAAGAAATACTTAGCAGGTCAGGACTTACCCAGAGGAACCTGGGGGATGATGGCGTCCACAGGAGAGGGTTTTGCCATGACTGGGATTGGAGTCACTGGTCCATTAACCATCACATGACCTGGAGAAAAGGCAGAGACAAGGGCACGTTAGAACGCACCGACCACGGGCAACATACAGCTGAAGTGAGGCAGGTCACAGGAGGGAGTCCAACGGTTCATCAGTTTTCTTGTAGGTCTGTGACAGCTTCGTCTGGTGAGCAGGCTGCCCACCTTTCCAGTGTACAGACTCCACAACTGCTTGGACATTCTCCACCAAGATCAGTATGTTGATGCCAAGTTCATCAAAGCCATAACCCTGTTCTGATTCATTAAATACAGGCACAATATCA
Source organism: Pristis pectinata (assembly GCF_009764475.1). Classification (NCBI taxonomy): domain Eukaryota; kingdom Metazoa; phylum Chordata; class Chondrichthyes; order Rhinopristiformes; family Pristidae; genus Pristis; species Pristis pectinata. The sequence continues at coordinate 9,308,176 of NC_067441.1, forward strand.
CCATCAAGGATCCCCACCATGCCCTCTTCTCACTGGGTATGAGGTTCTCGGGCAGGAGGTACAGAAGCCTCAAGTCCCACACCACCAGGTTCAGGAACAGCTGCTTCCCTTCAACCATCAGGTTGGTATTGGTATTGGTTTATTATTGTCACTTGTACCGAGGTACAGTGAAAAACTTGTCTTGCATACCGATCGTACAGGTCAATTCATGACACAGTGCAGTTATATTGAGTTAGTACAGAGTGCATTGAGGTAGTACAGGTAAAAACAACAACAGTTCTGGAACCGACCTGCACAACCCTAACCCCACCTCAGCAACAGAACAGTATGGACCACCTCTTGCACTGCCGTGGACTGTCTCCAATTGTGTCTTTTTTTTGCACTAATGTCTTGTTTTTGCACAGTCTTTTGTTTTCTCTCTCTTCACTGCCTTGTATAATTTATGTATAATTTATGCTCTGTGTGTGGTCTGTACCTACGTGCCTGTGTTGCTGCTGCAAGCGAGTTTTTCACTGTACCTGTACCTCACTGCACTTGTGCACAGGACAATAAACTTGATTTGACTTGACCCATCCACATAAACTAACTTACAAATATGAACACCACAATTAAATTGCTGTGACCACATTTAAAATGGAAACTTCCTATGTAAACATTACACACTGTAATTACAGCCTTCTGCCACTGACAGTGCTGTGGCGCTCCTGCCTCTTCATGTTGGCAGGTTTGATCCAATTCATTTTGCTCCTCTGCTTCTAATAAGTTTTGCTATTCACTATAATTAATAACATGGAACCAAGTACCACATTAAGGAATTTACAAAGCTTATCAAATAGTTTATCAAACTATGAAATGAGTCATTAGAAAACGGATACTGAATAACATCTCTACTGTACATGACCTGCATTCTTGTCTTTACCTGGTGACTACGCTCCGACTGATCTGTAGCTTGGGAGACATTAAAACTGGACCTATCTTCTGTCTGTATCACCCTTTTATAAAACTTCCATTTTTATTGCAATTTTTTATAAGGTGAAAACGTTATATCAATATTTGGCTTCGCACATTGTTGAGAAATCACTCAATTTCTTTTTATGAAGAAAACTGATTTAGTTTTGAGTAAAATAAAGAGTGTAAGTTTATTTTTGATTATATATTTCTCAAAAAAAGTGCAGGAATTGACTGTTTTTCTTCTGTTTGTTCCCCTATTTTCCATTTCAAAAGCTCAGAGCATTTGCAGAGCCTGGATTTTGAACCGACAACATCTTCCACTGAGACCTGGATGGACCTGGCAGCTGACGTGCTTGTGACTGGGTTATCCGTCGGCACAATCAGAAGTGTAACCCGTGGCTCAGCACATCACCCTGCGAGACTCCTCAAGGCGTACAACAAGGCAGCGTGAATGTCTGCAGGTCTCCTGGCCATGCACAGCGGGATGATTCAGACAAACAGGAGCAAGCTACAAGTACCTGGTTCCCTGAAAGTTGTGTCGCAGGTAGACAGGGTGGTGAAGAAGGTGTATGGCACACTGGCCTTCAACAGTCAGGGCACTTGAGTATAGAAGTTGGGATGTTATGTTGCAGTTGTACAAGATGTACAGGCAGGCACGGTAGTGTAGTGGTTAGTGTAATGCTATTACAGCGCCAGTGACCTGCATTCAATTCCGGCCGCTGTCTATAAGGAGTTTGTACGTTCTCCCCGTGTCTGCGTGGGTTTGCTCCGGGTGCTCTGGTTTCCTCCCATATTCCAAAGATGTACGGGTTAGGAAGTTGTGGGCATGCTATGTTGGCGCCAGAAGCGTGGCGACACTTGCGGGCTGCCCCCAGAACACTCTATGCAAAAGATGCATTTCACTGTGTGTTTCGACATACATGTGACTAATGAAGATATCGTATAGTATTGTACGTTGGTGAGGCCACATTTGGAAAATTATTTTCAGTTTTGGTCATGCTGCTATAGGAAAGATGCCACTAAGCTGGAAAAAGTGCAGAGGAGATTTACGAGGATGTTGCTGGGACTCAAGGGACTGAGTTATGGAGAGAGGTTGGGCAGGTTGGGACTTTATTTATTGGACTGTAGGAGACTGAGGGATGATATTATAGAGGTGTATAAAATCATGGGGGACTTTGATACGGTGAATGCGCACAGTCTTTTTCCCAGGGTTGGGGAATAAGAACAAGAAGGCACAGGTTTAAGGTGAGAGGGGAGAGATTTAATAGGAACCTGAGGGGCAACTTTTTCACCCAGAGGGTGGTCCGTATGTGGAACGAGCTGCCAGAGGAAGTGGTTGAGGCAGGTACATTAATGACATTTAAAAGACCTTTGGACAGGTACATGGATAGGAAAGGTTTAGAGGGATATGGGCCAAATGCGAGTAAGTCAGACTAGCTTAGATGGGAATCTTGGTCGGCATGGACCAGTTGGGCCGAAGGGATGTATGTCTCTGTGACTCTATGAGGAGCAATCAGTTGCTGGGAGCAAAGTGAGTCCAACTTTTTATTTCATTTAATTTCAATGTCTTTAATTGGCTTTCGGTGGTGTGTGATGTGTGAGTGTCTTGGCCTTTCAACATTTATCTACTTCAGTAATGTTAACTGCTTTTAAACAGGTCCACGGTGATGTTGAATTTTTATGACTGAGGTTCTCGGCCAGTGAGCTTGGGAGCTGGGCGTCACTGACTGCTGGAGCTACGTTATCAGCACAGCGACCCCAGCACTGGGACAGCCCCTACACTGCCGCGGACTCCCCCAGTGAGACAGGTTCCCCGTGGAAGTCGGAGGCTGTGGCCACACAGCCAGGAACAGAGCCACAGGAGCCCAGTGATCTTGGGACGGCAGAGGGACTACACTCCAGAATTCCCAAGGTCGGATGGGGATCCCAAGCAGAGCAGAACGCCCCAGCTGCGAACATCTGGGCTCAAAATAAGGAGGTCCCCTCAATACTGTGAGGCTTTTCCTTCTTCTAAAATACCTTGAAACCAACCGGTTAAGAATCCCAGGGAGCAATGACCAGAAGATGAAAGAATCGTGTAAGCGTGTGGAACAGAGGAGACCATTTGGCCCATCGTGTCCATGCCTGCTGGGTGGACTCGTAGAACATAGAATATAGAACATATAGAACAGTACAGCACAATACAGGCCCTTCGGCCCACAATGTTGTGCTGACCCTTAAACCTTGCCTAAGACTATCTAACCCCTTCCTCCCACGTATCCCCCTATTTTAAATTCGTCCATATGCTTATCTAGTAATCTCTTGAACTTGACCAATGTACCTGCCTCCACCACCACCCCAGGCAGTGTATTCCATGCCCCAATCACTCTCTGGGTAAAAAACCTCCCTCTGATATCTCCCTTGAATTTCCCACCCATTGGTGCCCTGGGAAAGAGGTGCTGACTGTCCACTCTATCTATTCCTCTTAATATTTTGTACACCTCTATCATGTCACACATGCAGACACGCGCACACACACACAGACACACAGACACACACATACACACACACACACAAACACGCACACACACACAGACACACACACAGACACACATACACACACACACACACACACACACACACACACACACACACACACACACACACAGCACCAGAAGAGGGGATCGAACCGGGGCCTCTGGCAGCGGCTCTACAAGCTGCATCACTGGGCCACTGTGGAGTTATTGGGTGGCATTATTCCCAGCCCTCGGACCATCGTTTTGTCTGTGATAAGTCTCTACAGACATAAGCAGTGGGAGGAAGAGCCGCCAGCATTTATGTAGAAGTGCACGGTGGTGAGAGATGGAATTAATGCAGGCAAGCATAGGCTCGGTGGTCGGCATAGACAGGGTGGGCTGAAGGGCCTGCTCCTGTGCTGTACCACTCAATAAGCACTGAACTCTGCACGCACCCCCCCGCTGGCTTTGGATGGGACGGGTGACAGCATGCGCCATGTTCCTTTGGCCATCATTTCCCATCCCTTTAAATGGTTCCAGATCAGCCCCAAGGGGAGGAGGTTCCCTCAGCCTCAGTAAACGGGGTCGAGGTGCCTCGGGTGAAGGAGCATGGATCTCCTTCACGTCAGGAAGTCTTGGGAAAAATAAAAATTGCATCCGCACTTCAGTTTTGAGCAGGAGCCTTCAATCGGGATCCAAGAACTCCGCTGAAGAAACCCACATACGTCTAGTTTAAAAATTCATGCTTCACTCTGCAGTGTGAACTCTCATTCCTTGGCTGACAGTTCTGACCCGGAGCAGGGAAAAGCTCATTTTTGGGCTCGTGGTAACTTCGAGCAAGGGCGGTGATGGACGTGTGTCACTGAGTCACATCTCGCTCACTGAGACCCTCGCAAACGCCGCTCACGATTCCTGATGGAGCCATTAATGATTGAGGCCCTGCGCTGCTCACACATGTTATTATTGTTAGACGATAATTAACTCGAGCCAGCAAGTTATTAACCAGAGATCTAAGGCAGCCTTCCGTACAGTGAAACCGTACAGAGGAACTGACATCCCTCAGAGCCCAGGTCGACGGCAGAACGAGGATGGTTCACGCAGATCTGTGGCCAATTACGGGCGAAAACATTGGACACCCTCTCCTCAGTCAACGCTCCAGTAGAATCAGCCTACCGCGTCCTTCCCGGCTCAAAATCTGTCCCCTGGCAGCCCCGACACCTCCCGGAACACTGAGGGCTGTACAGCACGGAAACAGGCCCTTCGGCCCACCACATCCGTACCTGTCCGTTCTGTCTCTACCTCTCACTGCCTCGGTGAAGCTCGGTGAAGTCAGTGAAGCAGCCAGCATAATCAAAGACCCAACCCACTCCCACTTTCAGATGGAGAACATGATGGTGTGCTGCAGCTGCTTGATGTGAGAGCCCGTGGACCTTGCTGTGGTGCACGGTGACCACATCTGCAGTAAGTGCTGGAGGCTGGAGGAACTTCGGCTCAGAATCGATGAGCTGGATTTGCAGCTTCAAACACTGCGCAGCATCAGGGAGGGGGAGAGTTATGTAGATACTGTACATCAGGAGACAGTCACCCCCCCTTAGAACAGGTACTTCTGGAGTCCAGGAAGTAGATAGAAGGATGACTGTCAGGGGAGAGAAAATGAAAAAGAAAATGAACAGGCAAATAGAGCAGAGGACCCCGGAGGCTGTTCCCCCCAATAACAGGTTTTCCGCTTTGGAGGCTGTTGAAGGGGATGACCTGCAGGGATCAAGCAGCAGTAGCCAGGTCTCTTGCACTGGGACCGGTCCTGCTGCTCAGAAGGGAAGGGAGGAGAAGAGGAGGGCAGTAGTGATAGGGGACTCGATAGTCAGGGAAATAGATAGGAGGTTCTGTGGCAGTGAGCATGAATCCCGGATGGTATGTTGCCTCCCAGGTGCCAGGGTCCAGGATGTCTCTGGTCGGGTCCACAGGATTCTAGAGCAGGAGGGAGAACAGCCAGAAGTTGTGGTTCATGTTGGTACCAGCGACGTAGGTAGGAAGAGACATGACGTCCTGAAAAGTGAGTTTAGCGAGCTAGGCAGAAGGCTGTACCTCAAGGGTAGCAGTCTCGGGATTGCTGCCAGTGCCACGCGATAGTGAAGGTAGCAATAGGAGGAGATGGCAAATAAATGCGTGGCTGAGGACTTGGTGCAGGAGGGAGGGTTTTAGATTTTTGGATCATTGGGATCTCTTCTGGGGAAGGTGGGACCTGTACAGAGAGGACGGGTTACACCCGAACCTGAGGGGGGCCAATATCCTTGCGGCCAGGTTTGCTGGGGTGGTTCAGGAGGGTTTAAACTAGATTGCGAGGGGGAAGGGAACCAGAGGGGTAGGTCAGAGGAAGAAGGGGATGGGGAAAAGTCAGATCTGACAGGTAGAGAGGCTTTGAGGAAGGAGAAGCAGAGTACAGGCTATAAAAGTAGTAAGGTGGATGGGCTAAAGTGCATTTACTTAAATGCAAGAAGTATCAGGAATAAGGGAGATGAACTGAGAGCTTAGATAAGTACATGGGACTACGATATTGTGGCTATTATAGAGACATGGCTGACATCAGGGGAGGAATAGTTTTAAAAGGGATGGGGATGGGGGGAGAAGAGGAGGAGGGGTGGCGATACTGGTCAGGGACACTGTTACAGCTGCAGACAGGGTAGATAATGTAGAAGGATCCTCTCTAGAGTCAATATGGGTGGAAGTTAGGAACAAGAAAGGAGCAGTCACCCTCCTGGCCTTCTATAGGCCCCCCGATAGCAGTAGGGATACTGACGAGCAGATTGGGAGGCAGTTTTTGGAGAGAAGCGAAAATAACAGGGTTATTATAATGGGTGACTTCAACTTTCCAAATATTGATTGGCACCTACTTGGTGCCAAAGGTTTAGACGGGGAGGAGTTTGTTAAGTGTGTCCGGGATGGATTCCTGACGCAGTATGTTGACAGGCCGACTAGAGGGAATGCCAATATTAGATCTAGTTTTAGGTAATGAACCGGGTCAGGTGACAGATCTATCAGTGGGTGAGCATTTGGGGGACAGTGACCATTGGTCCATAACCTTTAGAATTGTCATGGACAGGGATAGGAGCAAAGAGGACGGGAAGATATTTAGTTGGGGAAAGGCGAATTATGAGGCTATAAGGTGAGAACTAGGGAGTGTAAACTGGGATGACATTTTTGAGGGAAATGTACTATGGAGATGTGGTCGATGTTCAGGGATCTTATGCAGGATGTTAGGGATAAATTTTTCCCGGTGAGGCAGAGAAGGAATGGCAGGGTGAAGGAACCATGGGTGACGAGAGAGGTGGAACAACTAGTTAGGAAGAAGAAGGCACCATACATAAGGTGTAAGCAGCAAGGATCAGATAGGGCTCGTGAGGAATATAGAGTAGCAAGCAAGGAACTTAAGAAAGGGCTGAAGAGAGCGAGAAGGGGACATGAAAAGGCTTTGGCGAGTAGGGTTAAGGAGAATCCCACAGCTTTTTTCTCGTACGTGAAGAGCAGAAGGATGGCTCGGGTAAAGGTAGGTCCGATTAAAGACAACGTTGGGAGGATGTGCCTGGAAGCTGTGGAAGTGGGTGAGGTTCTCAATGAATACTTCTCTTCAGTATTCACCAAGGAGAGGGGTCTTGATGATGCTGAGGACAGTGTTGGTAAGGTTAATGTTCTAGAGCATGTAGATATCAAGAGAGAGGATGTGTTGGAGCTGTTAGAAAATATTAGGACAGATAAGTCCCCGGGGCCTGACAGAATATTCCCCAGGCTGCTTCGCGAGGTGGGGGAGGAGATTGCTGAACCATTGGCTCGGATCTTTGAGTCCTCATTGTCCACGGGGATGGTACCGGAGGATTGGAGGGTGGCAAATGTTGTCCCCTTATTCAAAAAAGGTAGTAGGGATAGTCCAGGGAATTACAGACCAGTGAGCCTCACGTCTGTGGTGGGTAAGCTGTTGGAAAGGATTCTAAGAGATTCTCTATGAGCATTTAGAGAATCATGGACTGATTAGGGACAGCCAGCATGGCTTTGTGAAGGAAAGACCTTGCCTCACAAGCCTGATAGGGTTCTTTGAGGAGGTGACCAGGAAGATTGATGAGGGTAGTGCAGTGGATGTGGTCTACATGGATTTTAGTAAGGCGTTTGATAAGATTCCGCATGGTAGGCTTCTTCAGAAGGTCAGAGGCCAAGGGATCCAGGGAGGCTTGGCAGTGTGGATTCAGAATTGGCTTGCCTGTAGAAAGCAGAGGGTTGTGGTGGAGGGAGTGCATTCGGATTGAAGGGTTGTGACTAGTGGTGTCCCACAGGGATTGGTTCTGGGACCTCTACTTTTCGTGTTATTTATTAATGACAGATGAGGGGGTGGAAGGGTGGGTTGGCAAGCTTGCAGATGTCACAAAGATCGGTGGTGTTGTGGATAGTGTGGAGGGCTGTCGAAGCTTACAGAGGGATATCGATAGGATGCAGAGCTGGGCTGACAAGTGGCAGATGGAGTTCAATCCGGAGAAGTGTGAGGTGGTACACTTTGGAAGGACAAACTCCAAGGCGGAGTACAAGGTAAATGGCAGGATTCTGGGCAGTGTAGAGGAGCAGAGGGATCTGGGGGTTTATATCCACAGATCACTGAAAGTCACCTCACAGGGAGATAGGGTCATTAAGAAAGCTTATGGGATGTTAGCTTTCATAAGTCGTGGGATCGAGTTTAAGAGCCGCGAGGTAATGATGCAGCTTTACAAAACTCTGGTTAGGCCACACTTAGAGTACTGTGTCCAGTTCTGGTCGCCTCATTATAGGAAGGATGTGGAGGCGTTGGAGAGGGTGCAGAGGAGATTTACCAGGATGCTGCCTGGATTAGAGAGTATGGATTATGAAGAAAGACTAAAGGAGCTAGGGCTTTACTCATTGGAGAGAAGGAGGATGAGGGGAGACATGATAGTGGTATACAAGATATTGGGAGGAATAGATAGAGTGGACAGCCAGAGCCTCTTTCCCCGGGCACCAATGCTCAATACAAGAGGGCATGGCTTTAAGGTAATGGGTGGGAAGTTCAAGGGAGATGTCAGAGGGAGGTTTTTCACCCAGGGAGTGGTTGGTGCATGGACTGCGCTGCCTGGGGTGGTGGTGGAGGCTGATACATTGGTCAAGTTCAAGAGATTGTTAGATGAGCATATGGAGGAATTTAAAATAGAGGGATATGTGGGAGGAAGGGGTTAGATAGTCTTAGGTGTGGTTTGAAGGGTGGCACAACATGGTGGGCCGAAGGGCCTGTATTGTGCTGTACTGTTCTATGGTTCTATGGTCATTCTCTCTTCTCTCTTCTCCCATCAGGCAGAAGATACAGGAGCCTGAGGGCACGTACCACCAGGCTCAAGGACAGCTTCTATCCCACTGTGATAAGACTATTAAATGGTTCCCTTACACGATGAGATGGACTCTGACCTCACGATCTACCTTGTGACCTTGGACCTTATTGTCTACCTGCAATGCACTTCCCTGTAGCTGTGACACTTTACTCCGTACTGTTATTGTTTTTACCTGTACTACCTCAATGCACTCTGTACCAACCCAATGTAACTGCACTGTGTAATGAATTGACCTGGACGATCGGTTTGCAAGACAAGTTTTCACTGTACGTCAGTACAAGTGACAATAATAAACCAATACCAATACTGACCAATGGGCACCAATCCACACTGATCCCATCTCCCAAAACCTGGCCCGTAGCCTTCTATACCCGGGTGATTCAAGTGCCCGTCTACATAAATGCTGTCAGTGACTCTGCTTCCACCGCGCTCTCAGGCAGTGTGTTCCAGGTCCTCACCACTCGCTGGGTGAAGGAGGTTCCCCCTCAGATCCCCTCGAAATCTCTTCCCCCTTCCCCTAAATTCTGTGGTTTTATCTCCATCGGATACGGGGAAAGGTTTCCTGCAGTCTGCCCTATCTGTACCCCTCATAATTTTATACACCTCAGTCATGCCCCCTCCTAACCCCCTCTGCTCCAGGGAGAACCCTCTCTGCTCCCGATGCAGGGTCTCAACCTGAAATGGTGACTCTCCACAGATGTTGCTCGATGCACTGAGTTCCTCCAGCAGTTTGTTTTATGCTCCAGATTAGTGCATCTGCAGTCTCTTGCATCTCTCAGCCTCTCCACATAAATGGATCGCTCCATCGCAGGCAACATCGTGGTGAATCTCCTCTGCACCCTCTCCAGTGCTGTCACACCCTTCCTGTAGTGCAGTGACCAGAACTGCACACAGTACTCCCACTGAGGTCTGACCAATGGTTTATAAAATTGGAGCATAACCTCCCTACTTCTGTATTCAACGCCCTGACTAATGAAGGCCAGTAGCCCATGTGCCTTCTTAACCACGTTATCTACCTGCACTGCCACCTTCAGGGATCCATGGACCTGCACACCAATGTCCCTCTTTCCTCTCCAGGACCCTACCATTGAAGACCCTAGCCTCATTACTACTCCCAAAGTGTGTCACTTCACATTTATCAGGATTAAACTTCATCTGCTATTCCTCAGCCCATTTCGCCAACACATTGACATCACCCTGCCCCCGCGCCCCCCCCCAACACTGTTGACGACTCCACCAATCTTCATGGCATCTGTGAACTCACTGATCCTGTCTCCCACACCCACGTCCAAGTCATTCACGTACATCACGAGCAGCACCGATCCCTGTGGTACACCATCAGTCACAGGCATCCAATCACAAAAACAACCCTCCTCCATCACCCTCTGTCTCCTGTCGCCAAGTCAACTTTGGATCCAATTTACCAACTTGCCCTGGGTCCCATGGGACCTAAATGTTTGGACCGGCCTCCCATGTGGGACCTTGTCACAGGCCTTACTGAAGTCCGTGTAAACCACATCTACTACACCACCCTCATCGATACACTTTGTTACCTCCTCAAAAAATTCAATCAAATTGGTCAGACACAATCTGCCCCTGACAAAGCCATTTCTGATTGCTCCCTGTTTGTCCAAGTGATCATCATATGCCCCTCCCCTCCCCTCCCCATCTTTAGTTGTCCATACCTGCCATTTGCTTTGTTTTTTCTCTCTATCCAACCCTCGATATCCCTCGACATCCGGTGTTCCCTGTACATACTCCCTCTGGCTTGCACCCTTTCAGGAATGTGTTGGCCCTGAACTCCCACTGTTTCCCCTTTGAATGGTTCCCACTGCCCAGATATAGACTTACCTGCACATAGATGATCCCAGTCTACCTATGCCAGGTCCTGTCTTATTTTAATGAAATTGGCCTTCCCCCCTCCCACGCTGCCCAACCCTAACCCCACCCTTTTCCAGAACCACTTTGAAAGATACAGAGTTATGGTCATCCTCTCCAGAATGCCTCCCTCACCTCCCTCCCACCCCCGCTCCCCGAGTGACAATCCCTCCAGCTACATTCCCCATGACAAGGTCCAGTGATGTTCCTTCCTTCGTTGGTCTATCTACACACTGGGTCCAAAAGCTCTCCTGGACACATCTCAAGAATTCCGCGCCCTCTGCGCCTTTAACATTAGGCAATCCCAGTTAATATTTGGGATATTGAAATCCCCGAATGCTATAACCCTATCTTTAGTACGTCTCTCTGATATCTGCCTACATCTCCTGCTGACTGTTGGGAGGTCTGTAATACACCCCCAGAGAAGAGACAACGCCTTGTTTCTAATCTCTACCCACGTGGCCTCGTTTGAGGAGCCTTCTGGGATATCCTCCCTCAATCCCGAAGTAATGCGATCCATGACTAACAGTGCAAGACCACCTCCGCTCTCACATCTCCCTCTGTCCCACCTGAAAATTCCATACCCCGGGATACTGCGTCGTCAGTCCTGCCCGTCCTTCAGTCATGTCTCAGTGACAACGACAATGTTGTCGTCCCACATGTTAATTAAAGTGTTGAGTTCATCTCCCTTACTGGTTAGACTCCTTGCATTAAAATAGACGCAGTTTAGTGAGCACCCGCCTGCTCTGTCAACAAGACATTAGCTTTTTCTCTTCCAGGTGACTGTACCTCTCAACATCTTCTCTGAACCCCTTTCCCCTCCCATGTTGTGAGAGTCTCTGCCTCCACCACCCCCTCAGGCAGTGAGGTCCAGATTCCAAACCCCTCCGGGTGAAAAGGTTCTTCCTCAGATTCCTTCTAGACTCCTTACCCTAAACCTATGCCATTCACTTTTAGTCACTAAGTCACCTCTCCAAATGTCTACCCCATCCATGTCCCTCATAATTTTGTATCCCCATCTCAGGTCCCCCCTCAGCCCCATCCACTCCAAGGAAGCAGGCCCAGCGTATCCAGTCTCTCCCTGTAACTGCAACACTCCACCCCAGGCAACATCCTGGTGAATCTCCTCTGCACCCTCTCCAGTGTTATCACATCCCTTCCACAGTAGCTAGAATTGAAATTAGTCCGAGCCAAAGTTTCATAAAGCTGTACTCTAATGTCCCTGCTGTTATATTTTATGCCCCAGTTAATGAAGTCAAGGATCCCAGATGCCTTCTTCACCACCTTATCTCACTGTTGCCTCCTTCAGAGACCCTTGGACTTGTCTATCGAGGGTGAAGGGTGAATGAGTGCATGAGGCAATTGGTGGGAGGGTGTTGGATGAGAGGGTTGGAGGAGAGCATTGGGATAAAGTCCACGTTACCACCTCCAGAATAAAGTCCACGTTACCACCTCCAGAATAAAGTCCACGTGTACCACCTCCAGAATAAAGTCCGTGTGTACCACCTCCACAATAAAGTCCACGTGTACCACCTCCAGAATAAAGTCCACGTGTACCACCTCCAGAATAAAGTCCACATATACCACATCCAGAACAAAATCCGTGTGTACCACCCCCAGAATAAAGTCCACGTATACCAGCTCCAGAATAACGTCCATGTATACCACCTCCAGAATAAAATCTACGTATAGCACCTCTAGAGTAAAGTGCATCCACACCACATCTACCGGTCTGCCTTCACAGTAACCTTCTCAGAAACCTCAGTGATTCACTGCAGTTCTTTGGATGAAATAGTTTACACTCAGATTTGTGAAGCAGTATCCCTGCTGCACAAAACCAAACTGACTCTCCCTCGTTCTTTCCTGCCTTTGCAGGTGAACTGAAATCCTCTCCCTATGAATTTTTTACCAATAGTTTCCCTGCGACTGACATAAGGGTCACAAGCCTATAGTGTCCTGCCTTATCCCTGATGAATATGGGAACAACGTAAGCTACCCTTCAGTCTTCCAGTACGTCATCCTTGGCTGAAGATGACGCATGAATCTCCATCAGAAGCCCAGCGATCTCCTCCCTTGCTTCCCATAGATGTCATCAAGCCCCGGGGATCTGTCTACCTCAATGTGCATCAATATCTCTAACACTTCCTCTTTCTTGATACACCTCCCCTCACTCCCCATCCTCCCTACCCTTCTCCCTGGTGAATTCAGGACACCACACTTATCTTTTGGCTTCACAAGAAAATAGAACAGTGCAGCACAACAACAGGCTCTTTGGCCCATAATGTCTGTGCTGACCATGATAGCAATTTAAACTGCACATGGTCCATATTCCTCCATTCCCTGCCTGATCATGCACCTGTCTAAATCCCTCTTAAATGATGCTATTGTATCTGCTTCCACCTCCCCTGGCAGTGCACATACCATTCTCGTTGTGAAAAAACTTACCACGTAAATCTCCTTTAAATAGTTCCCCTCTCTCCTTAAACCTATGCCCTCTGGTATTTCCCCCTGGGGAAAAGACTCTGTCTACCCTATCTATGCCTCTCATAATCTTATAAACTTCTATCAGGTCTCCCCTCAGCCTCCAGAGAAAACAATCCAAGTTTGTCCAACCTCTCCTTATAGCTCATGCCCTCTAATCCAGGCAACATCCAGGTGAACCTCTTCTGCACCCTCTCCAAAGCCTCCACACCCTTCCGGTAACGGGGCGACCAGAACTGCGGACTTCCCTAATGAGGCTCTCGCTTCCAATAACAGGTTCTAGAATCCCCTTTAATAGCTCAGCGCACGGGAAAGAGAGGGAAGAGGGTGAAGGAGTGGGGATATTTGCTGCTCCTGGTGGTCGTGAACAGGATTTATATCCGTAATTTGACAGTCAGTGTGTGGGAAGTGAGAACAATACTAATATTAACAGTGAGATCAAATTAAGGGTGCTCCTGATAGATCCTAAATTAGCAAAGGCAAACTTAGGATCTATCAGGACCAACAGCAAGAGGCCCAGTTAGAGTAATTGAAGGCTGGCGCTGTTGATCCATTACAGCAGACGTTGCAGAGGATCTGAGGCCACAGAAAAGATCATCGTTGCTACAGAGCTGACAGCAAAACAGAGAGAGAGACTGGTTCGTATTAATGGTTCACTTACAGTGACAATTCCAAACCTTAAATGATTACAGAGGCAACTGAAGTGATGGGAATGTGCTGCTGAAGGCAGTGTGCTGGGGGAGGAAATTACAGAACTTTAATTAACAGACCAGGAAAGAAACTCTGGAACTTTCACTAGCTGGTCCCTTGTGGCGCTGTTCAGAGAAACATCGGGGAAGTTTTCTTCCGGCAATATATCACCCGCCTTCCTGTCTCTAATTCCTTTGGCTTCACTTTCTCTGTCACTGTCTTGTTCACTCTCTCTGATTTGGTTATTGTCTGCATCTACTTCTCTGAATGGACCTCGCTTTCTCTCACGCTCTCAATCACTCGCTCTCTATCCCACTATCTCTCACTGTCTCTATCTGTCAGTGTCTCAGCTACACTCTGCTCCTCTCTCTTCCTTAGTCTTTGGCTCTCTCTCATTCTCTGACCCTCTTTCCCTCATGTTCTCTGACTCTCTCTCTCTGTTTCTCTGTCTCTCTCCCTCTGTCTCTCTATCTGTCTCTCTCGTTCTCTCTCTGACTCTCTTTTCTTTCTGTCTGCCTGTCTCTCTTTCTCTGTCTCTCTTTCTCTCTCGTTTTCTCTGCCTCTTTTTCTTTCTCTCCCCCTCTCTCTGTCTGTTCCTCTCTCTCTCGTTCTCTCTGTCTCTCTCTCTGTCTCTCTCTCTCGTTCTCTCTCTGACTCTCTTTTCTTTCTGTCTGCCTGTCTCTGTGTCTCTCTTTCTCTCTCGTTTTCTCTGCCTCTTTTTCTTTCTCTCCCCCTCTCTCTGTCTGTTCCTCTCTCTCGTTCTCTCTGTCTCTCTCTCTGTCTCTCTCTTTTTTCTCTGTCTGTGTCTCTCTCTCTCTGCCTCTCTTCCCCCTTTTGTTTTCTCTGCTTCTCTCTCTTTCTCCCTCTCTCCCTGTCTGTCTGTTCCTCTCTCTCTCTGTCTGTCTCTGTATTTGTCTGTCTGTCTGTCTCTCTCTTTTTGCTCTGTGCCTGTGTCTCTTTCTCTCAGCCTCTGTCTCCCTTTCTCTTGCTTTATCTGCCTCTTACTTCTCTCCCTCTCTCTCCGTCTCTGTCTGTCCGTCTGTCTGTTCCTCTCTCTCTTTTGTTCTCCCTTTCTCTCTCGCCCTCTCCCTCTCACATGTTTTCTACTATTCTCTCCATCTCTCACCCATGTGCTGGGGATTATGAATATTTTCTGCTCTAGTGTCTAAGTCTTCCTTTGTTTCTAATTCCCGAGGTTTGATAGACCCTTCCATCCCCGGTCCTCTCCACGATGCCTCAGTGAGTCTTGCTGTTTACAACGTGCTGACCTTTACTCAGGCACGAACTCCTCCTGTTCCACAGAACGGCTACACAACAGACTACAGTAGAGGTGGGTATCACAGAGCGACAGAAACAGTGAGGTTTAGGAGCTTGAAGGACCTGGGCTTCCGAGTGAGCGGAGGTCAGGTGATCCTGGGTGAAGACGGGAAGGGTCGGAATGGACGGACACGAGGTACAGGCAACAGGATGAGCGAGAGTGGACTTGGGATGTGATAGCTGGGGTGAACGTGTAACTACTGAGGAAAGGTGGTGGATTAACTTAGCTGGTTGCTTTATCGTGAATGAAAACGTCTTCACAGCAGAGGCTGGAGAGGACATTCCCCGGACATTGCTCGCACTGGAACACTCCAGACCCGAAGAAGGCTTGGATCGGCGGGGGTTCTTTTCTCCGCAACCGAGGAGGCAGTTGAAGGGCCCAGTAAACGGCAAAGGGCTTTTTACCCTCAGCAGAGGGTCAAAAACCAGGGGCCACAGACTTAACGTAGTTGGTGGAAGGATGAGAGAAGAGACGGGGAAACACGTTAGGGGTCTGGAACCCTGGCCTGAAAGGGTGGGAGAGGGAAGACCCCTCCCCATGGTTAAACAGTACGTGGGAGTTTACTCAAAGGTCCATTACAACAACACCTCTGTGTCCTCAGAAGGCTAAGGAAATTCGGCATGCCCCGATGATTCTTGGCAATTTTTACAGATGCACCGCAGAAAGCGTCCTATCCGGATTCATCCCAGCTTGGTACAGCAACTGCTCTGTCCCAGACCGCAAGAAACTGCAAAGAGTTGTGGACACAGCTCAGCACATCAAGGAAACCAGCCTCCCCTAAATAGACTCTGTCTCCACTTCTTGCTGCCTCGGGAAAGTAGCCAACATAATCAAAGACCCCTCCCACCCCCGTCATTTCCTCTTCTCCCCGCTCCCGTCGGGCAGAAGACACAAAAGCCTGAAAGCACGTACCACCAGGCTTAAGGACAGCTTCTATCCCGCTGTTATCAGACTCTTGAATGGACGTCTTATATTCTAAAAGATGAACTCTCGATCTCCCAGTCCACCTTGTCGTGGCCCTTGCACTTTATTTGTCTGCCTGCACTGCACTTTCTCTGTAACTGGAACACTATACTCTGCAGTCTGTTTTGTTCTTACTCCCTCGATGTACTTACGTATGACATGATCTGGATGATCTGCCCGGGACCGCAAGAAACTGCAGAGAGTTGTGGGCACAGCCCAGCGTGTCACAGACACCAGCCTGCTCTCCTTGGACTCCATCTTTACCTCTCGCTGTCTTGGTGAAGCAGCCACCATAATCAAAGACCCCACCCACCCGGGTCATTCTCTCTTCTCCCCTCTCCCATCAGGCAGAAGATGCAGGAGCCTGAGGGCACGTGCCACCAGGCTCAAGGACAGCTTCTACCCCACTGTGATAAGACTATGACCTCTCAATCTGCCTTGTTGTGACCTTGCACCTTATTGCACTGCACTTTCTCTGTCGCTGTGACACTTTACTCTGTACCGTTATTGTTTTTACCTGTACTACATCAATGCACTCTGTACTAACTCAATGAAACTGCACAGTGTAATGAATTGACCTGTACGATCGGTATGCAAGACAAGTTTTTCACTGTACCTCGGTACAAGCGACAATAATAAACCAATACAATACATTGTGCAGGGATGGACCCGGTGCTGAAAGGTTAGGCTGGGGTTTCGAGTGGCCAACTATGTTATCAGACGGTCTGTCTGTTGTTGCTTTGTGGAAGATCCACCAATGGCGGCCTTGCCTTTTAAGTTCCCTCCCTGAACACCTTCTCCTCAAGGAATAAAATATAAGAGCAGGGATGTGATGTTGAGGCTCTATAGGGCATCGGTAAGACCTCACTTGGAGTACTGTGTGCAGTTTTGGGCTCCTTATTTAAGAAAGGATGTGCTGACATTGCAGAGGGTTCAGAGAAGATTCACTGGAATGATTCCAGGAATGAGAGGGTTAACATATGAGGAACGTTTGATGGCTCTTGGGTTGTACTCCTTGGAGTTCAGAAGAATGAGGGGGGACCTCATAGAAACATTTTGAATGTTAAAAGGCCTGGACAGAGTAGATGTGGCAAAGTTGTTTCCCATGGTAGGGGAGTCTAGCACAAGAGGGCACGACTTCAGGATTGAAGGGTGCCCATTTAGAACAGAGATGAGGGGAAATTTCTTTAGCCAGAGAGTGGTGAATCTGTGGAATGTGTTGCCACGGGCGGCTGTGGAGGCAAAGTCATTGGGTGTATTTAAGGCAGAGATTGATAGGTCTCTGAGTAGCCAGGGCATCAAAGGTTATGGTGAGAAGGTGGGGGAGTGGGGCTAAATGGGAGAATGGATCAGCTCATGATAGAATGGCAGAGCAGACTCGATGGGCTGAATGGCCAACTTCTGCTCCTTTGTCTTATGGACACCTCTCCTTCCTCCTTGATGAAGCTTCCTCTGGCTTGTGTGCCAAGCATCGGCACGTGTGCTCTGACTGTGGGGGTGATGGAACAGTGATTCTGTTCTGTGCTTCTCCCTGCCTCCTTCACGTTGCAAACCTCGCCTGGACCAGCAAGGTTCAGCCCTGTGACACAAGCCTCCCCCGCCATCTCAACCCCGCCCCAGTCCGCACCACGCCAACCGGCCGGGAGGAAAGCCACAGAGCAACGGGGGATGAGAACGGCCTCCCTTCATCCCCTGGCCGGCCGCTGATGGTGCAGACCCCCCACTGCGGAGAAGGGGGGGCTTGTGGACGGACCACCCCGCGCGCGCGCGCAGCCTCTCACCTAGGTAGTGCAGCAGCTTCTGGGCTCGGTTCTGCACGGGCCTCAGGAGGATGAGGTCGGGGTTCTCGTCGATGAACTGAGTGTCCACGATGCCGTAGAGGAACTGGTCGTTGCTCAGCACGTTCTGCAGGAACGGGATATTGGTCTGAAACACAGAGAGATGGTGGAAGAGTGATAAATACAGGGGCTGTGGGCCACCGGCAAGACCTGTCATGGGTCAGGCACATGCGTTCAGGCTTTATAATCCTGCTTCCCATCCTGAGGCAGGCTCTTCCCGTTTGGATAAGGGACATTTGTCCTCATGGAATTCATAGAACACAGAACTCCCCCCTCCCACACCATCACTGATATGTCAGTCCTCGGCCTCCTCCACTGCCGGGAGAATTCCAAGGACAAACAGAGGAACAGCAGAGGAACAGGCCCTTCGGCCCACCACGTTGTGTCGTACTAATTAAACGCCTGACTAAGCTGATCCCTTCTGCCCACGCAGTGTCAGTGTCCCTCCATTCCCTGCAGCTCCATGGGCCTGTCTAAGAGTCTCTTAAACATCGAATGCATCTGCCTCCGTCCCCACCCTAATTCACAAATTACTACTCAAAAATTCGAGGTATGGAGTAAAATCCACTCTCCCGGAATTAATGGGGGAAAAGTAAATAAATAAATCAACTCGCGTTCCTTGACACGCGGGCAGATGATTCAGCTTGGCGTTGCGGAAAATCGCGGCATGGGCCGGTTTCTGGGAACACAAAACACCCCGTGACGCTGGGGTTGCTCGTACGGACCTCAGCTCAAGTCAGGAACCTGCATCTCCCCGTTGCCGGTCACTTCAACTCCCCCCCTCCCACACTATCAGTCCTCGGCCTCCTCCACTGCCGGGAGAATTCCAAGCACAAACTGAAGGAACAGCACCTCATTTTCCGTCTTGGAACCTTGCAGCTTAACGGCATGAACATTGGATTCTTCCACTTTAGGTAATCCCCACCCCCCTTCCCCACACACCCCCCCCCCCCCCCCCCACCCTATGCCTTGCCTCTTCCCTTTCCGAGCCTTTTTTGCCCCTCTCTCTCCTTCCCTTTGACCCATCCCCCAGTGGATCTGCTCTCCCCCCCCTCCCCCACACCTGCCTCTCACTATCTCTTGCCTGCGTCTACCTATCACCACCCCGTGCCCACCCCACCTCCCCTCTTTTGTCCACCTATCACTGCTCTGCCTTTCCCTTCTATATACTGGGCTTCCCCTTTTCCTATCTTCAGTCCTGAAGAAGGGTCCTGACCCGAAACGTTGACCGCCTGCTTTTCTCCACAGGTGCTGCCTGGCCTGCTGAGTCCCTCCGGCGTCATCGTGTTTTACATCTAGATTCCAGCATCTGCGGTCCTTTATTTCTCGAGTTTATGGCCACGTGCACAAGTGCGGTGGGGGACGGGCCCAGTGAAGCATTTGCCGCTGCATCGCATTCACAAGCTCACAGGCCACCAACCCCCTCCATCCCAGCAACCTCCCCCAGCCACACACGCCTTCTCATCTCCTCCGCTTCCATCGCCTCAGGATGCCCACCTCCATCATGCCACCACTTGAGGCAGTGCCCTCGGCTCCCGAGCCCTCACCTGTGGGCTGCCCTCATTAACTTCTCTGCTCCTTGATACCGACCTCTTTGACCAACATTTGCATTAATGTCAAATAACACTCCATTGAAGGGCCTTTTGGGACCTTCCTCCACATTAAAGATGTGACATAACTACAAGTCCTGTTGCTATAAAACGTTGCTCTAATACTTTGCATAATAGAAACACAAAAGCTCCTAAATTATTAAGAAACAATGGATGTGCAAAGAAGCAGGTACATTAGACTCATGGAGAGACAGAGCAAAGAAACAGCCCACTGAGTCCACACAAACCATCCAGCACCCCTTTACATGAATCTTAACCCATTTTATTCTCCAGACTTTCCCAAGCACGGCACGGTAGCGGTTAGCGTAATGCAATTACAGCGCTGCGATCAGGGTTCAATTCCGGCCGCTGTCTGTAAGGAGTTTGTACGTTCTCCCCATGACTGCGTGGGTTTCCTCCGGGTGCTCTGGTCTCCTCCCACGTTCCAGAGACGTACGGGTTTGTAGGTTAACATGGGTGTAATTGGGCAGCGCGGGCTCGTTGGATCAGAAGGGTTGCATAAATAAAGTTTTAAAAAGTTTTAAAGTTGTAACAACTCTCCCCAGATTCTACTCCTCACCTACACTCTGGGAGTCATTTTGCTCCCACATCTGGGAGGAAGCCGGAGCACCCAGGGGAAACCCAGGCGGTCACAGGGAGAAGGTGCAAACTCCACACACACACACACACACACACACACACACACACACACACACACACACACACACACACACACACACACACACACACACACACACACACACACACACACACAGCGCCGGAGGTCGGGATCGAACCCGGGTCTCTGGAGCTGTGAGGCAGCGGCTGGACCCGCTGTGCCACTGTGTCACTGTGTCATCCCTGCACTGATCACGTCAATGAACTATTCCTCAAATTCCTGGCCTGTAATCCTGCTTATACGATGCTTCACCTCAACCCCCGCACCTTGAGTCGAGAGTCTGCAACTCCTCATGGATCTGGGCTGAATGGTTCCGTGTACTCGCTGATTGTAAGTGGTGAGGGTTGCTCGTTCCTAACTGGAGAAGGTTGGGAACCGCTGCAGTCCCTCTGGTGAAGGTGCTCCCACCGAGGGAGTTCCAGGATTTAGAGTCAGGAGTGGCGAGATACTTCCAAGTCAGAACAGTGGGCAGCTTGGAACGGAGCCTGTAGGTGGTGGTGCTCCCATGCACCTGCTGCCCTGCTCTTTCATGGGAGCTGGGCTCGGAATAGCCTGGGTGAGTGAATTTTGTAGACAGTGCACACTGCAGCCATGTTGTTGGGGAAGATGAGCCCTTGATCGCAAAGATATTCCACTCAGCCATCAACTTGTCTATCTATCTATGTACACTGAGGTAGTACAAGGGAAAAGCAATAACAGAATGCAGGATATAGTGTTACATTACCAAGTAAAACCCAACAAGGAACCGAGATACAAAGCAACGTATAAGATGCTGGAGGAACTCAGCGGGTCAGGTAGCATCTGGAGGGGGAAACGGACGGTCGAGGTTTCAGGTTAAGATCCTTCATCTGGACGTCAGCTGTCCACTTCCCTCCACAGATTGGTAATCGGTTGATTATTGTCACGTGTACCAAGGTACAGTGAAAAGCTTTGCTTTTCCTGCCATCCAGACAGTTCATTCCATACATTTAAGTGTCGTCACGGTAGTGTAGCGGTTAGTGTAACGCCATTACAGCGCCAGCGACCCGGGTTCAATTCCCGCCGCCGTCTGTAAGGAGGTTGTACGTTCTCCCTGTGACTGCGTGAGTTTCCTCCGGGTGCTCCGGTTTCCTCCCACATTCCAAAGACGTACAGGTTAGGAAGTTGTGGGCGTGCTATGTTGGCGCCAGGAGCGTGGTGACACTTGCGGGCTGCCCGCAGAATGCTCTATGCAAAAGATGCATTTCACTGTGTGTTCCGATGTACATGTGACTAATAAAGATATCTATCTATCTATCTATCTATCTATCTATCTATCTATCTATCTATCTATCTATCTATCTATCTATCTATCTATCTATCTATCTATCTATCTATCTATCTATCTATCTATCTATCTATCTATCTATCTATGTACATTGAGGTAGTACAAGGGAAAAGCAATAACAGAATGCAGAATATAGTGCTACAGTTACAGAGAAAGTGCAGTGGAAGCAGACAAATAAAGTGCAAGGGCCACGATGAGGTAGATTGTGAGGTCAAGAGTTCATTTTGATCATACAAGAGGCCTGTTCAATAATCTTATAACAGCAAGGTAGAAGCTGTCCTTGAGCCTGGTGGTATGTGTTCTCAAACTTTTGTATCTTCTGCTGGACGGGAGGGGGGAGAAGAGAGTATGTCTGGGGTGGGAGGGGGTCCTTGATTATGTCGGCTGCTTTCCCGAGGCAGCGGGAAGTGTAGACAGAGGCAGTGGAGGGGAGGCTGGTTTCCGTCACGCGCTGGGCTGTGTCCACAGCTCCCTGCAGTTTTCCGGATAGGATGCTTTCTGCGGTGCGTCTGTAAAAATGCTGCCTGACCCATTGGGTTCCTCCTGCATCTTGTCTGTTGCTTATCTTGCATCTCCGACCGAGATATAAAAGCAGCCACGTTGTTCCATGTGACCAGGAACATCAGTGAGGCGAGGTGACCCCCCCACCCCCCCCAGCTCCCCAACAGCCCCTGATCTCAGACCCACTCACCACCACATATCAGAATGTGCAGACTTCGTGTGTCATCTGTGTGACTGAACAAAGAGCCACTGAGATTATTCAACCTGTCAACTGAATCAAACAGACACAGAACAAAACTAATGTGATGAGGGCTGCTGGGACTGCATTAAAAGAGAATGACCCTCTTGTTGGGCTGCACAGTGGCATTAGTATTTAAACCACAGTTTCAATTACTGCACATCAGAAAGGGTGCAGGAAATGGTTATAAATGGAGAGGTTTCGCTCTGATTACTCCTGGTATTACAGCCCTTGTTCTGTTGAAAATAGAAAATCAAATGCTATCTTAACTACATTTCTGGGCTCCTGACTTGTCCTGGCCGTTTCCTGAATGAATCAGACGGCACTTCTGTGGCTTCCGTGGCTCAGAGGGGAGTCAGGAGGTTGTGGGAGGCTCCGGCACAGAGATCGAGGAGGTCGGTCTGGTGCAGAACTGAGGGAAGGGAGGGGGGGTGAGGGGGCATCACACTGTGGGAGGGGGTGGTACTGAGGGGGCATCACACTGTGGGAGGGGCCATACTGAGGGAGGATCACACTGAGGAGAGGGCAGTACTGGGGGGGGGTCACACTGTGGGAGGGGGCGGTACTGAGGGGGGGGTGTCACACTGTGGGAAAGGCCGTACTGACCCCTCAGGGGATCATGTGTGTCGTGGACGAGGCCGATGCTATTTTGATCTGAAGTGTCGTGTGTGGCGGTAGCGGGCATAATGTTGTATGTGTGTTTCACGGGTATTAGTTTGCATTATTCTCTGTAGTTATGTAGTTGCTTCGTTGTTTCTTTCTGTATTAGATGTAATGTATTGATAATGGTTGTCTTTTGTAGTGCTTTTAGCTGATAAACGTTTTGTAAAAAAAACAAAACAGAAGGGCCGTACTGAAGGAGTGTCACACTGTGGGGGGGCAGTGCTGAGGGGGCATCACATTTGTGGCAGGGGTTGTACTGAGACTGGGCTGGGGGTGTTTCCTTGGGTCAAAGGGGTTGAACTGAAGTGGGTCAGACCCTGAGGAAGGGGACAGGGGGGACAGGAAGGGCCGATCTCCCTCAGCAGAGAGGGCAGTAACTGGGGGCACTGGCTGCAGTGAACGGGTGGGGGGATCAAAGGGGAGACGGGGGAAGATTATTTCACCCAGTGAGCGCCGGGGGTCTGGAACTCACTGCCTGAAAGGTGGGCAGGAGGCAGAAACCACCCCCAGCATTTACACAGTGCCGGGTCGGGCCCTCGAAGAGCCGTGACCCACATAAAGTACATTTGTGGCTCAGACAGGATGGGTTAAATGGCCTCCTTCCCTCGCTCCATGTTCTGAGGAGGCGGGTCTGTCACTGCGCTGTGGGCCAACCACTCTGTGTACCCAGGCAGTTCAATCTCTGGGGACACAGTCAATGATGGGCTAGGGCCACTGGGGGACTCTAGGAAGATGGCTGGAGGACCACGGCTGTCCTTAACGACAGGTCCATGGATAGGAAAGGTTTCGAGGGACATGGGCCAAACGCGGGCAAATGGGATTCGCTTAGATGAGAAACTTGGTCGGCATGGACTAGTTGGGCCGAAGGGCCTGTTTCTGTGCTGTATAACCATGACCTTATGACCACATGGTCACTGACCTCACAGTGATCACATGATCAGTGACCCCAGAGTGACCACATGGTCACTGACTCCTGAGTGACCACATTGTCATTGACCCCAGAGTAACCACATGATCAGTGACCCCTGAGTGACCACATGGCCTGTGACCCCTGAGTGACCACAGCCTGTGACCTCCTGAGTGATTCACTGTCAGTGACCCCTGAGTGACCATGGCCTGCGACCCCTGAGTGACCACCCAGTCAGTGATGGACCCCTGAGTGACCACTGCCTGTGACCCCCGAGTGACCACACTTTCCCTCTCTCTGATCTGACCCAATAGCTCGGAAGCAACAAGCGGCCAACATTGAGCGAGTGGCTTCTGATGAAGCCCCTCGAGGTGCTGCTCCCATCCAAGCTGCAGACGGAGCCCGTCCCTTCAGTTCCACAACCCCAGAGTCGGGTTGTTAATGAATAAATAGAAACATTCATCAACATGAAGGAAAGCCTTGTTACCGATAGCCAGATAAACTTAGTGCTCATTACTGAAAGTCAAACGTAGGGCAGAAAATCATTTCTCTCCCTGTCACTGTCATTAATCCCATCCCACGCCAGTGAACAAGGCTCATTACACCAGCCTTCACACACAGGATGCTTGCCAGTTTAATGCAAGGGGTGATATTTTGAGTCACTCCCCTGAATCAGAAATAGCTGCTTTTAGAAAGCACCACCCTCTGCTGATCGCACTCCCTCTCCCGTTTCGAACAGTCATGGTTTGTGTGAGTCAAAATAACAAGAGAGCTGTGTTGGAGGAGGCAGAATGGTGAGAGGTTCCAGCTCAGAAATAGTCTTGGCTATGCTCGAAGTCTCGCCGACCTCACCCCTGCTCACCCATCACCTCCCCTTCAATACGTCTCTTGATCCCCTCCCGCTTCCCACCACTCCTTAGAAAACAGATTCTCCTGCAATTCCTTCTGGATTTACAGGCGACCGCCACAATATCGTGGATCATCAGGGATCAGTCAGAGGCTGAGGGGAGACCTTATAGAAGTTTATAAAATTATGAGAGGCGCAGATAGAGTAGACAGTCGGCGTAGAAATGTCAAGTACCAGAGGGCGTGCATTTAAGGCAAGAGGGGGGAAAGTTTAAATGGGATGTGTGGGGCAAGTTTTTTTACACAGAGAGCGGTGGGTGCCTGGAACGGGCTGCCTGGGGTGGTGGTGGAGGCAGATACGATAGAGGGGTTTAAGAGGCTGTTAGATCAACATATGAGTATGCAAGGAATGGAGGGATCTTGCACGGACAGAAGGGGTTTAGTTTAATTTGCCGTCATACTCAGCGTAGACATGGTGGGCTGAAGGGCCTGTTAGAACATAGAACACTACAGCACAGTACAGGCCCTTTGGCCCACGATGTTGTGCTGACATTTTATCCTGCTCTAAGATCTATCTAACCCTTCCCTCCCACATAGCCCCCTATTTTTCTATCAATCCTGTGCTGTACTGTTCTATGTTCTATGTGAGGTCTCTCAGGGTCACTAAGGCCACACATGGAGTTCTGCGTACAGTTTTGGTTACCCTGTGATAGGAAAGTCATTATTAAGCTGGAAAAAGTTCCAAGAAGATTTACAAGGATGTTGCCAGGACTCGAAGGCCGGAGTGATGGAGAGAAGCTGAGCAGGCTGAGGCTTTATTCATTGGAGCGTAGGAGAATGAGGGGTGATCTTATAGAGGTGTATAAAATCATGAGGGGCATAAATAGGGTGAATGTGCACAGTCTTTTTCTCTGGGTTGGGGAATCATGAACTAGAGGGCACAGGTTTAAGGTGAGAGGGGAAAGATTTAAAAGTGACCTGAGGGTCAACTTTTTCACACAGAGGGTGGTGGGTGTATGGAACGAGCTGCCAGATGAAGGGGTTGAGGCATGAGAAACACAATGATGCTGGAGGAACTCAGCAGGCCAGGCAGCATCCGTGGAGAAAAGCAGGTGGTCAACGTTTCGGGTCAGGACCCTTCTTCAGGACTGAAGAAACTTTGACCGCCTGCTTTTCTCCATGGATGCTGCCTGGCCTGCTGAGTTCCTCCAGCATCATCATATATTTCATCTAGATTCCAGCATCCGCAGTCCTTTGTTTCTCAAGTGGTTGAGGGCAGGTACATTAACAACATTTATAAGTCATTTGGACAGGTACATGGATAGGAAAAGTTTAGAGGGATATGGGCCAAACGCAGGCAAATGGGACCAGCTTAGATGGGAATCTTGGTCGGCATGGACCAGTTGGGTGAAGAGCCTGTTTCCGTGCCGTGTAACTCTATGACTCTGATCTCACCATTACATAAACTTGAAGCCAAACCTCCCAGGAGAGCTGAGGGACACAGGGTCATAGAGTCACACAGCACGGAAACAGGCCCTTTGGCCCAACTAGTCCATGCTGACTAAGATTCCCACCTAAGCCAGTCCAATTTTCTCACGTCTGGCCCGTATCCCTCCAAGCCTTTCCTAACCATGTACCTGTCCGAGTGTCTTTTAGATGTCTTTACTGTACCCACCTCTACCACCTCCTCCGCAGCTCGTTCCACCTACCCACCAGGAGAAGTTGATACTTCTCTCCCCGAAGAGACTGCAGACTCAGGGTTGGACGGAGCGCATGGGTGATGCCACTCACTCTCAATCACCACATGACATATCCATGCTGGAGCATCCCCTCCAATTCCAAGTGAAGACGTCTGCATGCTCACTCACACCGGGGCCACACCCCAGCCCCAAACGCGTCAATGACTACTGACCAGTGGCTCTGACGTCCACCATCATGGTGCTTTGAGAGGTTGGCCATGGCACGCATCAACTTCAGCCTCCCAGACAATCTTGACCCACTGCAATTTGCCTATCGCCGAAACAGGTCCACAGCGGACGCCATCTCCCTGGCCCTACACTCAGCTGTAGAGCATCTGGACAGTAAAGACACATACGTTAGACTATTGTTTATTGACTACAGTTCTGCCTTCAATACAATAATCCCAAGCAAACCTGTCACCAAACTCCAAGACCTAGGACTCAACACCTCCTCTTGTAACTGGATATTTGACTTTCTAACCAACACACCACAATCAGTGAGGATGGGCAGCAATACCGCCGGCACGATACTACCTCAGTGCACTCTGTACTAACCCAATGTAACTGCACTGTGTAATGAATTGACCTGTACGAACGGTATGCAAGACAAGTTTTTCACTGTACCTCGGTACAAGTGACAATAATAAACCAATACCAATAATAAACCAATACCAATACCAATACATAGCCTCTCGCACAGAGATCTGTCTACTGTTGAATCTGCCTCCACTATCCAACTGGAGGGAATGTTGCTAATCCAGTTAAAACAAATTACTCCTTTAAAACAAAATTGCTCACTCTTCACGCAGCCGGGGACATTAATTTTCGTTTTCCAAATCAAAAATAAAATTTGGTCGTGCAGTGTTTGAAGCTCGGAGTCTGCTTGGCTCAGCACCTCTCCTCGCCGTCCAATTAGTCTCACCCATTCCTCTTCTCCACAACCCAGCAATCTTTTTCTTTTCTCAAGACAGATCTAATTCCCTTTGTGAAGGCTGCTATTAAACCTTCCTCCACTACCCTTTCAGAGTGCAGGTTTCAGATCATCTCAGCCCGCTGTGCCGTGAGCCAACAGCTTGAAACAGAACTCCGCACAAATGAACCAAAGCCTCTTTTCCTTTGTACTCCAACCCCACCGACGTAAAGCCCAATATCTCCCTGCCACTTCTGATTACCATTTGAACCCGCACAATCGCTTTGCCAGCTCTGGACGGTGTGTTTATGTTCTGGGGTGGAGGGGTCACTGGCAAGACCAGCATTTACTGCCTGGCCCTGTGATTCAAAGTCAGATGAAGAGTCAACCTCATTGGTGTATCGTTCAAGTGAAGGAGGCAGAGTTCCTTCCCAGATCCCTTCACTTCTCCATGGTTCCCAGGTTCTATTCCTTCTGATCCAAGGCCCCATGGGATCGTGGGCAAACTGGATCCACAATTGGCTTGGCGACAGGAGACAGAGGGTGATGGAAGAGGGTTGTATTTGGTGATTGGATGCCTGTGACCGGTGGTGTACCACAGGGATCGGTGCTGCTCGTGGTATAGGTGAATGACTTGGACGTGGGTGTGGGAGACAGGATCAGTGAGTTCACAGATGCCATGGAGATTGGTAGAGTTGTCGACAGTGTGGGGGGGGGGGCAGGTTTATATTGATGTGTTGGTGAAATGGGCTGAGAAATGGCAGATGGAGTTTAGTCCTGACAAATGGGAGGTGACACATTTTGGGAGTAGTAATGAGGCTATACACCGTGAATGGTAGGGTACTCAGGAGTACTGAGGAACAGAGGGACCTTGGTGTACAGGTCCAGATACCCTTGAAGGTGGCAGTGCAGGTAGATAGCGTGGTTGGGGAGGCACACGGGACACTGGCCTTCATTGGCTAGAGCACTGAACACAGAAATAGGATATGTGTGTGTGTGTGTGTGTGTGCGCGCTGTGTGTATGTGTGTGCTGTGTGTGTGTGGTGTGTCTTATGTGGTGTGTGTGCTGTGTGTGTGGTGTGTGTGTGTGTGTCTGTGTGTGTGGTGTGTGCTGTGTGTGCATGCATGTGTGTTGTGTGTGAGTGTGTGGTCTGTGTGTGTATGTGTGTTATGTGGCGTGTGTGCTGTGTGTGCACGTATGTGTTGTGTGCATGCATGTGCTGTGTGTGTGGTGCATGTGTGTGTGTCTGTGTGCGTGTGTGTGCACGTGTGTGTGTGTGTGTCTGTGTGTGTGCGTGGTGTGTGTGAGAGGGCGTGTGTGTGTGCATGGTGTGTGTGAGTGTGTGTGTGTGGTGTGTGTGCGCGTGTGTGTGTGCGTGGTGTGTGTGAGAGTGCGTGTGTGTGTGCGCGTGTGTGTGTGCGTGGTGTGTGCACGTGGTGTGTGTGCATGGTGTGTGCGTGTGCGTGGTGTGTGTGTGAGAGTGTGTGTGTGCGTGGTGTGTGTGCGTGTGTGTGTGTGTGCGTGGTGTGTGTGAGAGTGTGTGTGTGTGCGTGGTGTGTGTGAGAGTGCGTGTGTGTGTGCGTGGTGTGTGTGTGGTGTGTGCGTGCGTGGTGTGTGTGTGTGTGGTGTGTGTGCGTTGTGTGTGTGTGTGGTGTGTGTGTGTGCGTGGTGTGTGTGTGAGAGTGTGTGTGCATGTGTGTGCGTGGTGTGTGTGCGTGGTGTGTGTGTGCGTGGTGTGTGTGAGAGTGTGTGTGTGTGGTGTGTGTGTGTGGTGTGTGTGTGTGCGTGGTGTGTGTGTGCGTGGTGTGTGTGTGTGCATGGTGTGTGTGTGTGCGTGGTGTGTGTGTGTGAGAGTGTGTGTGTGCATGTGTGTGCGTGGTGTGTGTGCGTGGTGTGTGTGTGCGTGGTGTGTGTGAGAGTGCGTGTGTGTGTGCGTGGTGTGTGTGCGTGGTGTGTGTGTGCGTGGTGTGTGTGAGAGTGCGTGTGTGTGTGCGTGGTGTGTGTGCGTGGTGTGTGTGTGCGTGGTGTGTGTGCGTGGTGTGTGTGAGAGTGTGTGTGTGGTGTGTGTGTGAGAGTGCATGTGTGTGTGCGTGGTGTGTGTGTGCGTGGTGTATGTGTGTAGTGTGTGTGAGTGTGTGTGTGCGTGGTGTGTGTGGTGTGTGTGCGTGGTGTGTACGTGGTGTGTGTGTGCGTGGTGTGTGTGTGTGTGGTGTGTGTTCTGTGCGTGTGTGTGTGAGAGTGTGTGTGTGTGTGGTGTGTGTGTGCGTGGTGTGTGTGCGTGGTGTGAGAGTGCGTGTGTGTGTGGTGTGTGTGCGTGGTGTGCGTGTGCGTGGTGTGTGTGCGTGGTGTGTGCGTGGTGTGAGAGTGCGTGTGTGTGTGGTGTGTGTGCGTGGTGTGTGTGTGCGTGGTGTGTGTGTGTGTGGTGTGTGTGAGAGTGCGTGGTGTGTGGTGTGTGTGTGTGCGTGGTGTGAGAGTGCGTGTGTGTGTGCATGGTGTGTGTGTGCGTGGTGTGTGTGAGAGTGAGTGGTGTGTGTGCGTGGTGTGTGTGTGTGCGTGGTGTGTGTGTATGTGTGTGGTGTGTGTGTGCGTGGTGTGTGTGTGGTGTGTGTGTGGTGTGTGAGAGCGTGGTGCGTGGTGTGTGCGTGGTGTGTGCGTGGTGTGTGCGTGGTGTGTGTGCGTGGTGTGTGCATGGTGTGTGTGTGTGGTGTGTGGTGTGTGCGTGGTGTGTGGCGTGCGTGGTGTGTGCGTGGTGTGTGGTGTGCGTGGTGTGTGTGCGTGGTGTGTGTGTGGTGTGCGTGGTGTGTGTGCGTGGTGTGTGTGCGTGGTGTGCACGGTGTGCGCGGTGTGCGCAGCACATAACCAATGGGACGTTTACAACACCAAGACAAACCACCCACCGATCTAACATTGGCCCAGCCACCCCTCCCCTGCAACCACAGGAGGTGTAACAGCTGCCCCTACACCCCCTCCGTCACCACCATCCAGGGACGGAACGGCCCTTCCAGGTGAGGCAGAGATTCACCTGCACCTCCTTCAAGTTGGCCTGTTGTATTCATGCTGTCGATGTGGCCTCCTGTCCATCAGCGAGACCAAGCGTAGCCCCTTCCCTCCTCCCACCTGAATCCATATGCCCCATTTTGCTCTCCTCTTACCTGTCTCCACACCCCCTCCCTCACCCACCAGCCCCCTGTCTCCCAACTCCACCCTCCCCTCTCCCCCCCACCTGCCCATAGTCCCCCACCTCACCTGGTTCCCCCTACCAGCCCCCTGTCTCCCCCCTCCCCCTCACCCCTTTATCCCCACCATCTCCCTGCTCTTCTCTCAGCCCCGTTGCAGGGTCTCAACCCGAAACATCGACCGCCCCTTCTCTCTCCACAGATGCTGCCCGACCCGCTGAGTTTCCCCAGCAGCTCGAGCTTGGCCTTATACAACAATAACGTTGCTTCATCATCACCATCACCGACACTGGATCCCGAAATTCCCGTCTTCATCAGCGCTCCAGTCACAGTGGCGGGATCTGAATGCCTCTGGATCACCATGTCAGGCGTCCAGCGTTTTAATCGCTATGATAACATAGTATTCTGAACCAAATCCCTACCTGAAAATAAAACCTTAAGCAGCGAATCTCATTGAAGATCAAACAATAGAAAATGAAATAAATCTGATGCAG
The DNA here is from genome assembly GCF_009764475.1 of Pristis pectinata. NCBI lineage: Eukaryota > Metazoa > Chordata > Chondrichthyes > Rhinopristiformes > Pristidae > Pristis > Pristis pectinata. The sequence goes on from NC_067441.1 coordinate 9,339,217, forward strand.
ACAAATCAGGCAGAATGGTGAAGAGAGAAGTGTCAGGGAGCTGACATCAATTCAGGGTGTTAACACAATGAATTGTAAAGGGTACTGATGTGTCAGTTGAGTGAAAATCAAACAAAATCTGCAAGTGCTGGAAACCTCAAACAAAAGCAGATGTTGGAGATACTGGACAGGTCAGGCCGCACCTTGCGGGGAGGGAACGGGGACGGCACTGGAGACGGGCGACCCTTTCTCAGAAGCTCAGTTTCTCTTCCTGCAGACGGGACTTGACCAGTTTGAACATTTTCTGGTTTTAGTTTTTATTTTCAAGGCCACGGCTTGTTCCGTCTCTCGTTCACCTGCGCCAGCATGTTCCAACCAGGAGATCTGAGTTCCCCCCCCACAGTTCCGGCTAACCCCTCCCACAGTGCATCACATTATCGTCTCTCAGACATGGCGATAAACCAAGCCCCCAGCTTCCTTTGTGGACAGATGCAGGAGATCCCCTTGACCACAACAAGAAGACGGTTCCCCTGGTGCATGGGCCAGTGTTTGCCCTGTCACTGTCTGGGCACTGCCTGTGTGGGGAGAGCTGACTGCCACTCCTCCAACTACATCCTTGCCAATGGACAACCGGCTGCGATGCTCTGAGGAAGTCTCCCTTCCTCAACGGTTTTAAGGGACAGTAGCTAGCTCGGGCTAAGATTAGGATCAATCCACGGGCACCAGGTCTGTCTGACCCCGGCCCCCAAGCTCAAAAACCCTGCAAACTATTGCCCTTTCCTCAAACAGGACCCCGGTCTTGGCCCCGTACAGCAAGGAATGAAACGAGGACAGAAGAGGCTGTTGGCGATGGAGAACTTACAGACAAAAAGTGAAGAGGGAGATTGATCGCTCTTTCAAAGAACCAGAATGGGCACAGTGTGCTGAATGGCCTGTCGGGGTACAATTTCCTTTCATTCGGCCCCGGGATTTGCATCAGCGTCTGATCACTCCCTCCAGCTTGTTCCACCGTTCCGTCAGGACGTGGTAGATCCGTGTCCCGGTTCTGTATCCCACCGTCCCCCTGCCCAAGGATAAGTCTCCTCATCTCAGCTTCGCAGGTTCACACACTCTGCGGGCCCACGGCATGGGGCTGGGCTCTCACCTCCAGATCTCTGACCCCTCTTCTGCGGGAGGTGCTGCTGCCTAACGACCTGGCTCCAACTCTTGTGCTAGACTCCCTGCCAGTCTCTCTCTCTATCTCCATCTACCCCTCTTTCTCTCTCACTCTTTAGTTTCTTCTCTCTACTCTCTCTCTCCATCTAACCCTCCTTCGCGCTCTCCATCCCCCCTCCTCTCTCTCCCCTCTCTCTCTATTCCCTCTCCTCTCCTCCTCTGTCTTGTTCTCTCCATCTCTTTCTTTCCATCTCCCCACATCCTGCCCCTCTTCCCCTCTTCCTCTCTCTCCGCCTCCCCCCCCCCCACACTCAATGTATGGGTCAGCTGACCACACACACAGCAGAGGCAAATATTGCAAAATAAAGATCCGAAGAACCCTTTTGCCAGCCGTTCTCCCCCTCGGAAAAGTTATTTATTTACTTGCACAGTCGAAAGAGTTCACTTGGCCAAGAGAGCTCGTTGAACAAAATTGAAGTCAATCGTGTGACATAATTTAATTAAGAATTATTACACATTATTTTACTACAACAGGAGAAGCACGGCCTTGGGCGATGTGCGCTGGCAGTACCAGCCCTCGATTTAATCAAAAATGCCAGGAATATAATCAGTTGCAGCACCAGAAAGGAAATTCAACATCCATGACAACACATCTAAGAGCCTTTTTTTCCAAAAGTTCTGCAACACATTTGTTAGACCTTAACTGAGATTTGATGATCTAGCTGTGCACAGAATACAAATTCAACCAGATTAATCAATCTGTGGTGTAAAGATACAGTCACTCTGGCACACTGCGCCATAAATAGAGAGCTCCAATTATACAGCTGAAGGTGTAAGGCTTGCTACATATATCTTGTTAATAATAAATATGTTTATTTTATCATCACTGAGGCAAAAACTCACCTCTGTTACGAGGTGGGTGTTGCAAGGAATTATCTGGGCCACAGATAAATAGACTCAAACGTCTGGAGTTGGGAGTGAGCTTGGAGAGGAGTTCCCTCGAATTTCTTTGAGGTATGGATGGAGGAGATAGTTACACACTTTGGCGTGGGTGAGGCTGGGTGGAATCGAGGGTCTTTACCTGCCTGGATTAGTTGTACAACAGCCCTGACACAGTACATTGCATAATATCTGACATCTATTACCACAATAAATTCAATGGATGCTCGGCAACCTAACCCAAAACATCACAAGTATACAACGGCCTTCTTAAAATATGTATCAAGCTGCATCTTCTCATAAAATGCTCTTTTCCTTATTGTAAAATTGGTGCCATAGTTATGTTAGTAAATGAAAATCCAGTCAAATACTCCCAGGGCAAGGCATGGAGAGAAACTCCCCCTGCTCTGTCCATTCACACACACCCAGGGCAGAGACATCACAGTTCAGATGTAGACTAAAGCTCACTCTACACTATCAAGCACACATTTTCAAGGTAGGGATGGCACACGTTATTCACAGAGTAAAGATCTCTCCATAATGTCCCATCGCACACTCCCGGGGTCGGACACAGAGTGAAGCTCCCTCCGCACCGACCCACCACACACTCCCGGGGTCGGACACAGAGTGAAGCTCCCTCCACACCGTCCCATCACACACTCCTGGGGTCGGACACAGAGTGAAGCTCCCTCCACACCGTCCCATCACACACTCTCGGGGTCAGACACAGAGTGAAGCTCCCTCCACACCGTCCCATCACAAACTGCCGGGGTCAGGCACAGAGTGAAGCTCCCTCTACACTGGAGACCAAAACTGAATAGACTGTTTCAGGTGTGATCTCCCCAAGGTCCGATACAGTATTGGTGAGACATCCTTACTCCTGTACTGAAATCTTGTAACAATAAAGGCCAGCAGACCTGCTGCATCTGCGATTTAGAGTCATTACATGTAAACAGGCCCTCTGCCCACTGCCCATGCTGACCACCCCCATATTCTCCTGAACTCCCCTCCGAGTCTCACAAAATATCAACGTACAGTAGATGATTAACCCACCGACCCTACACGTCGTTGGGAAGTGGGAGGGAACTGGAGCACCCCGGGGGAGCCCACGGGGTCACAGGGAGAATGGCAGTGGCTCTACCCGTTGTGTCACCGTGCTGCTCCTCAGCTTTCAGTGACGTATTCAAGGATTATCGACACTACTCGGTCTCTCATCATTTAAATCCCTGTTCCTTCTCCCAAGGCGTAAATTCCTCACACTTTACCCCACTGTTCACTCACTCCCCTCGAAGCTTTGGGAATGACAAGGTGGTGGACAGTTCTTCACCAAACAAGCTCATTAATGTAACAGAAAATAAAACTTTAAATTAAAATTCAGCATCCAATTAAAAGCACGCATTTCGAGCTAATTCATCATGTTCTGATCTCTCCACCCCCTGTGTCTGGCATGCTCTGTGTTTCCGTGTAATGAACCCTGACAATCTGCTAACCAGTTCCCAATCACCAGGTTAAGTCTTTTCCTGTCTGTACAAAGCCCTGAAGGCCCACGTACAGCTGTAATCAATAGTGAAAGCTCCTTGGATTACAGATCAGGACTGGGTGTCAACACATATTCACAGACTAATCCAGGATCAGTAAAAGTCTACACAGATTGATCAATCGTTGCCCTCTTTTATTTCATGCTGGTGAGGTCCTTGTTAGAATCAGATTGTTATAGAGTCATACAGCACGGAAACAGGCCCTTCGGCCCAACCAGTCCATGCCCACCCAGCTACTCCCAATTTCCTGTGCCCAGCCCATATCCCTCCAAGCCCTGCCCCTCCATGTACCGATCCAAGTGCTGCTTAAATGATACTGTTGTACCTGCCTCACCCACTTCCTCTGGCAGCTCGTTCCATATACTCACCACCCTCTGCATGAAAAAGTTGCCCCTCAGGTCCCTTTTAAACCTTTCCCCTCTCACCCTAAATCTATGCCTCCTACTTTTGGACTCCCCTACCCTGGGAAAAAGACTGTTACTGTCCACCTTATCTATGCCTCTCATAATTTTAAACGTTTCTGTAAGGTCGCCCCTCATTCTCCTACGTTCCAGGGAATAAAGACCCAGCCTGACCAACCTCTCCCTGTAACTCAGGCCCTCCAGTCCTGGCAACATCCTCGTAAATCTTTTCTGCGCTCCTTCCAGTGTAACCACGTCTTTCCTATAACAGGGTGACCAAAACTGTACACTGTGCTCCAAGTGCAACGACTTATACAACTGCAACATAATGTCCCAACTCCTGTACTCACTGCCCTGACTGATGAAGGCCAGCGTGCTAAACGCCTTTCTCACCACCCTGTCTACCTGTGACGCCACTTTCAACAAACTATGCACTTGTACTTCTAGGTCCCTCTGTTCCATTGTGCCCTACCATTCACAGTATTGTTTGTTATCACGGACACATTCAGCCGAGAAGACCTGAGCTCATCAAGGCCAGGGAGACAGTCACACATAGGAACACTACAAAGAACTCCTCAAACTTTACATGTGCACCTGTGACTTCCTCCCACAGCCAACCATCAGCTCCTGTCTTGTTGCCACACTGATGGGCAAGAATCAATGAGACCTTGGGTATCCCTGCTGAAGTTTGAAATCCTGCAGGAGGGGGATCTTTAGGCACAAGACTAGTCTGGGAAGTTAGATCCAGGATGAGCTAGCCAGTTGTAGGTAGGAGTCAGAGGGCGGTGGTGGAGAGTTGTTTCTCAGATTGGGGACCAGCACTGTCCCATAGGGATCAGTGCTGGTCCCCCTGTTGCTTATCATCTACATTAACAATTTAGATGGGAATGGAGATGGCCCGGTTAGTAAGCCTGTGGATGACACCAAAATTGGTGGTACGGTGAACAAGGTTCTCCAAGATTACAGCAGGATCTCGATCAACAGGGAAAGTGGCAGACCCCCAACTTTGACAAGTGGTCACAGTTATTAAACCGACAACACACATCAATGTAATGCACGTCGCCGTAACGGTGGCTGTTTCATAGACAAAACAGTGACGTTGCTAAATATCACCATGGGAACAACTGCTGAAACGACAGCACGTAGGGAGCTGGGACAGGGAACGGAGCTCAGCACCCTGCTTAAAACAATAAAGGAATGAAATGCAGTGTTCAGCAAGATCTGTGGCTGGAAATGGTAGGAGAATGGACTGACGCTGCTCCTTCCCTCTCCTTCCTGAGGCAGGTCTTCACAGAAAGTGTGCCCACCATTAGTCATCACCTTATAGAAAGGGTTTCGACCGCACAGAATAACTGCAGATACTAGAAATGAGACTATGTCAGGGAAGCCAAAATAGGAACAGCCAAAAAGTGGTCTGACTGGTTGCATCATGGCCTGGTGTGGACACTCCAGTGCACAGGGGCACAAGAGGCTACAGAGTGCCGTGGGACTTAGCCAGTTCCACCATCAAGGACATCTACAAGAGGCGATGTCTCAGGAAGGCAACATTCATCATTGGGGACCCCCACCATCCGGGCCGTGCCCTCTTCTCGATGCTGCCATCAGGCAGGAGGTACAGGAGCCTGAAGACCCCACACCTCAAGGTTCAACAACGGCTTCTTCCCCACTGCCGTCAGGTCCCTGAACCCACCTGAAAAACCGTGACACTACCTCGGACTGTATCCCCTCAACTTGCACTAATGCTGTTATGTTTATTCTGTTGTATAAATTATGTATAATTTATGTTAATTCAAGCTTATGTCATTTATGTTTGTCGTAACTGTACTGTGCCACTGCTGCAAGAAGCTAATTTTCATGGCAGTTATACCCAGGGTATGTGTGCCCGTGACAATAAACTTGAACTTAAAATTACTGAAATGCAGAGGTAGAGAAAATGTCTCCCTCTGTTGAGAGCTGGGGGTCGGTAACTAATAAGTTCGACAGGGAGTTCAAAAGGAATCTCTTCTCCCTGAATGGTGAAAATGTGGAAGTCACACCCATAGGAAGTTGTTGGGACAAGGAGCAGCGATGTGCTAATGAAGGAACGAGATAAACAGGAGGGAGATAGGACTGGAACTTATACACGGATAGGGAACACTTTGATCTTCATACTTTGTTGTCAAGTGTCATCCCCCCACTGTCTCTGGGGCCTCCCCCAATGCCGGCACCCTCCAAGTACCCTCGGTTCCCATGACCCCACCCATGGTCCTGGCAAAGGCCAAACCTCTGGATTCCCGCCTAAAACATCCACACTTCTCCACCTCCTTAAAGAAGCTCCTTCAAACCTTCCGTACGATAAGATGGACCCTTGAAGGACAAACTCCAAGGCAGAGTAGAGGTTAATGGCAGGATTCTGGGCAGTGTGGAGGAGCAGAGGGATCTGGGGGTTCATATCCACAGATCACTGAAAGTTGCCTCACAGGTGGATAGGGTCGTTAAGAAAGCTTATGGGATGTTAGCTTTCATAAGTCGTGGGATCGAGTTTAAGTGCCGCGAAGTAATGATGCAGCTTTACAAAACTCTGGTTAGACCACACTGAGAGTACTGTGTCCAGTTCTGGTCGCCTCATTGTAGGAAGGATGTGGAGGCATTGGAAAGGGTGCAGAGGAGATTTACCAGGATGCTGCCTGGATTAGAGAGTATGGATTATGAGGAAAGACTAAAGGAGCTGGGGCTTTACTCATTGCAGAGGAGGAGGATGAGGGGAGACATGATAGAGGTATACAAAATATTAAGAGGAATAGATAGAGTGGACAGCCAGCGCCTCTTTCCCAGGGCACCAATGCTCAATACAAGAGGGCATGGCTTTAAGGTAATGGGTGGGAAGTTCGTCAGGGGGAGGTTTTTCACCCAGGGAGTGGTTGGTGCATGGAATGCGCTGCCTGGGGTGGCGGTGGAGGCTGATACGTTGGTCAAGTTCAAGAGATTGTTAGATAAGCATATGGAGGAATTTAAAATAGGGGGATATGTGGGAGGAAGGGGTTAGATAGTCTTAGGTGTGGTTTGAAGGTCGGCACAACATGGTGGGCCGAAGGGTCTGTATTGTGCTGTATTGTTCTGTGGTTCTATGGTTCCCAATCTACCTCATCGCGGCCCTTGCACCTTATTGTCTGCCTACAGTGCACTTTCTCTGTAACCGTAACTCTTCATTCTGCATTCTGTTATTGCTTTTCCCTTGTACTACCTCGATGTACTGATGTGATGAAATGATCTGTATGGATGGCATGCAAAACAGAGTTTTTCACTGTACCTTGGATGTGTGACAATAATAAATCAATTTACCAATTTAGCCATTTTCAGGGCTAGTAAAAATTAAAAAAAAACAATGCAAACATCAGAAAATGCTGGAAACCCTCAGGAGGTCAGGCAGAGAGGAACAGATTTAACATTTCAGAACCGTTCTGTTCTAATGAAAGGTCTGTGACCTGAAGCATTGACTGTTTCTTCTTCTGCAGATTCTCCCTGAACTGCTGAGTATTTCCGGCATGTTCTGATTTTGTTCCCTTTGGTTACACTGATAACTTGTCTGGAGAACCTTTCACTACATCAAAGGCATTATATGGATATCGGGAGAGCTGCAGTGAGATCACTCTCACGCTGACACTGAGGGAATGCTGCAGACGGTGTCTCGAAGATGAGATTATAAGTCAGTGGCACTGCTGACAGAACGGTACCTCACAGAAGGTTGCTCATCATAGCTCTGGTCCAGCTGTGCACCCAGACTTACCGCCCTGCTCTCTCCCCATTGCTCATTCAAATATTGATGCAATTCTCTTTCAACAGTTCCTGTTAGATCTGTATCCACCACCCTTACACACAGCACATTTCCAATCTCAGCAACTCATAAAAGATCCTCATATTGTTTCCCAACTTCAATCTATCTCCTCAGGTCACTGACCCCGCTCTCACTGAGAACAGTGTCTCCTTATTTACTCCATTAAACCCCTTCAAAATTTTGAAGGACTCTGTCTGGTCTCCTGCTAACTATCTCTGTTCAGACAGAGAACCATCCCAGCTTCTTGGCAGATGTGAACTCCCTCACCTCCTGAGCCAACCTAATGAATTTCTTCCACACCCACTCTGGCCTTGAAGATTGAAGGTCTCTCCTAAAACGATACAATACCTCCCGCTAATGGACCTTGCCAGGAATAACAAGTATGTGATAAAGTGAAGTCAACATCACTTCCTTACATCTTCAAGATTTACCTAACATTGAAATCTCTTTAAAATTGTACGATTATGAAAATATGGATCACACTTCTCTGACTCCAATCTTATCTTCCATGTGTCTACCTGTTCAAATAATTACTTCTTGTGTTTGAAGCCTATCGCTATACCAAGTTTTGTATTGACTGCAAACTTCAAAACCATCCCCTGTCCCAAGTCTAAATCATTGCTTCACAACAACAGTAATAATAACCAAACCCTGGGACATACATCTTCTAGTCCTTAGTGGGGCAGTACGGTAGCGTAGCGGTTAGCACGACGCTATTACAGCGCCAGCGATTGGGGTTTGGTTCCCGTCACTGTCTGTAAGGAGTTTGTACGTTCTCCCGTGTCTGCGTGGGTTTCCTCCGGGTGCTCCGGTTTCCTCCCACATTCTAAAGATGTATGGGTAGGTTAATGTGGGTTTAAAATGGGCGGCGTGGACTCGTTGGGCCAGAAGGGCCTGTTACCACACTGTAAATAAAATTTTAAAAAAATTAAAAAATTTAAAACAACTGTGTATCCCTACTGAAAAACACTCAGCACATCAGGCAGTACCTGTGGAGAGAGAAAAACAGAGAAAACTTTGATGCTTCTTGGCAAGTCATTCCCTGAAATGCAAATTCCACTTCTCTCTCCGTAGATGCTGCCTGACCTGTTGAGTATTGCCACCGTTTTCTGCTTTATTTCAGTTTTGCAACATCTGTGATGCTTTAGTTCACCCAGGTTTCTGTTCCTTTACCAGCTTGGTATTTGGGGTTCCGCTGGCTCTCTTGCCTTCAGTGTGACTGATTGCTGCTTTGTCACACTCTTTCGTTGAAGAGGAGGTGTTTCTCCTTGTGACCTGTCCCTCAAATCAACGTCATACAGTCACAGAGTCACACAGCACGGAAACAGGCCATTTAGCTCAACTCATCCAGAGACTGTGTTGCCCAGAGAACTAGTCCCCTCTGCCCGCGTTTGGCCCCTAGCCCTCTAAACTTCTCATGTACTTATTAAGACGATTTTTTTAAAATGTTGCTAATGTGGTTTTAAACGTTGCTAATGTGCCTGCCTCAACCACTATTCCAAATACACACCACCCTCTGTGTGAAGAAGCTGCTCGTGATGTCCCCTTTAAATCTCTCGCCTCTGATCTTAAACCTATGCCCTCTTGTTTCTAGCTCCCCCTCGCTGGGAAAAAGACTCTGTGCGTTCACCCTGTCTGTGCCCCTCATGATCTTATACACCCCTATCAAGTTGCCCCTCAATCTACTGTGTACAGTCCCTGAGCAGTCATCTCACTGCTGTTGCTGGGAGCTTGGCGTGTGCCCACTTACAGCAAAGTTCACGCACAGAATCACTCCACTGGTTGTAACGTGCACTTAGACCACCTGGGGACATGAAAGGTGTGATGGAAGTAGATTTTTTGCAAGACTTTACTTCAAAGACAAGTGCTGCCCATATTTCACGTGTGGCTTACAGGACAGATGAGCCACCGGCAGGAGAAGTCAGCTCCAGCACTGACTGACGCAGCCCGATTGCCGGAACATTCTCCATTGTGGAAGTGACACCAATTCATTATAGATTTTCTCTTGGCCATTATTACAGCCCTTTACCTGAAGGGTTCACAGAACCATTAGGGCTTCATTATGACTGACGCCTCATCCTGCTCCTTGAGGTGCACTAGTTCGAGAGACGGATGACAAGACAATCACTTAGGCGAATCATTCAGAGGGGAACACTTCAACTTAGTGAAGAGAAATTGGAAATTCCGAACCCATTTGCTCTCTGCACCGGTTGTTAAGCCCTGTTTACTGGGCACAGTTAGTCTCAGATTCCTGCTCAGTAATAAAGCTTTGGTGTAGCCACACTTACAGGCATCTCACCAACAATGGATGGAAAGGCATCTTGTTAAACAACAACAGCTTCCTCACAAGTTGCCAAACCGAAGAGAAGCTGGGCTGCAAACCCTGCCAATTAAACACAAGCAGGAGCTTCCAAGAATTTGAACAGGCTTGAAAAGCCCTGCATTTCTATAGCCACTTTCACATTCCTTTAACGTGCACCGAATGAAGAGGGCAAGAAGCTGCAGAGAGTTGTGGACGCAGCCCAGTCCATCACACAAACCAGCCTCCCCTCTACTGACTCCGTCTACACTTCCCGTTGCCTCGGGAAAGCAGCCGACGTAATCAAGGACCCCCTCCCACCCTGGACATTTTCTCTTCTCCCCCCTCCCATCAGGCAGAAGATACAAAAGCTTGAGAGCACGTACCACCAGGCTCAAGGACAGCTTCTATCCCACTGTTATTGGACTCTTGAACGGACCTCTCACACACTAAAAGATGAACTCTCGATCTCCCAATCTACCTCATCGTGGTCCTTGCACCTTATTGTCTGCCTGCACTGCACTTTCTCTGTAACTGTAAGTCTGTATTCTGCATTTTGTTTTTTTTTAACTACCTTAGTGTACTTCTATATGGCATGACCTGTCTGGATGGCACGCATACTAAAGCTTTTCCCTGTATCTTTGTACATGAGACAGTAATAAACCAATACCAGTGCCAATACCAATCCCGAATTGCCCTTGAACTACTACAGTCCCTCTAGTGAAGCTGCTCCCACACCACTGTTAGGCAGGGAGTTCCAGGATTCAGACCCAGTGACGGTGAAGGAACGGCAACAGAATTTCAAATCAGGATGATGTGCTAATGAGGTGGGGAACCAACTGGTGGTGGTGTTCCCATGTGCCTGGTGCCGTTGTTTTTTGGGGTGCTGTTGGTGTAAGTGAGGTGAGTTTCTGCAGTGCATTTTGCAGATAGAACAAAGAACAATACGGCACAGGAACAGGCCCTTCAGACCTCCATGTGCCGAACTAATTAAACTGGGAATTAATCGCCCAACTAAACTAATCCCTTCTGCCTGCACAAGGTCCATATCCCTCCATTCTCTGCACACTCACGTGCTTAAACACCTCTATCGTATGCCTCCCCTGGCAGCCTGTTCCAGGCACCCACCCACGTGCTTAAACACCTCTATCGTATCTGCCTCCCCTGGCAGCCTGTTCCAGGCACCCACCACTCACTGTGTAAAAAACCTGCCCCGCACATCTCCTTTGAACTTAACCCCTCTCACCTTAAATGCAGGCCTTCTGACATTAGACATTTCAACCCTGGGGAAAAGATACCAGCTGTCTATTTCATAGAACACAGAGCACTACAGCACAGTACAGGCCCTTCAGCCCACAATGTTGTGCCAACATTTTATCCTGCTCTAAGATCTATCTGTGCCTCACATAATCTTATAAACTTCTAACAGGTCCAAACTACAGCCTAACCCTAACCCTGCAGCATAAACCTCCCCCCCCCCCCCATCTTTGAACCCATTCTTGCATTTGAACAGGGAAAGCCACACTGCTCTTCCTTAATCAATCAAACTGCTTACTGCATCCGACTAAAAATTAGACTGATGAATTCAAGTTCAAATGCAGAAAGGCATTTGACGATTAGAATATTTTATACATTTAATTAGAACCATAGAATCATTTATTGAAATATCCAAAATGTACAGGAATGAGACTCCACATTTGTTAAGGGAATTTTTAGTGTCAGAGGGGTTGTTTGGTACCTATGGTGTGAGTAATCCACTCACACATGAACTGACCAGTCCTAACTTTCTGCTGTGTTTCCAAGGTGTTATCTGGGTAACTGTCATTTCATTTCATAGAACATAGAACACTACAGCACAGTACAGGCCCTTCGGGCCACAATGTTGTGCCAACATTTTATCCTGCTCTAAGATCTATCTAATCCTTCCCTCCCACAAAGCCCCCCATTTCTCTATCATTCATGTGTCTCTCTAAGAGTCTCTTAAATGTCCCTAATGTATCTGCCCCTACAACCTCTGCCGGCAGTGCGTTCCACACACCCACCACTCTCTGTGTACAAAACTTACCCCTGACATCCCCCTTATACCTTCCTCCAATCACCTTAAAATTTTGTCCCCTCCTGTTAGCCATTGTCACACTGGGAAAAAGCCTCTGATTGTCCACTCAATCTATGCCTCTTATCATCTTGTACAACTCTATCAAGTCACCTCTCATCCTCCTCTCCAAAGAGAAAAGCCCTAGCTCGCTCGACCTATCCTCATAAGGCATGTTCTCTAATCCAGGTAGCATCCTGGTAAATCTCCTCTGCACCCTCTTTAAAGCTTCCACATCCTTCCTATAATGAGGCGACCAGAACTGAACACAATACTCCAAGTGTGGTCTGACCAGAGTTCTATAGAGCTGCAACATCACCTCGTGGCTTTTGAACTCAATCCCCCGACTAATGAAGGGCAACACTCCATACGCCTTCTTAACAACCCTATCGACCTGCATGGCAACCTTGAGGATTCTATAGACGTGGACCCCAAGATCCCGCTGTTCCTCCAGTGAAGTGTTGTCATGTCCGGTGAAGACTGACAACACTTCAAAGTATTTCACGGCTGCAGAGTGCTCTGGGATGTGATGTACAGCATAAAAGCAAGCTCTATCTCACAGTGCTAATGTTGAGTCTCCTGGCAAGATGCCGCTAAAGTGAAGCTTATGGAGAAGCCACATCATTCAAGACAGCTACTACTACCATCCGCAGGCGAGAAGACATAATCTGTTTCTCTACATAATAACAGTGACACACACGGCCTCAGCACCGTTCTTAATGCAGAATCCGGACCGATACCACCAATTAGCAAAGCCAGGGCTTTAATTCTCAACTTCCTTCCACAGTGCAGAGCCAAACCATTATCCCTCCATAAATATTTTGCTCCATGACAGAACAACTGACATGCTTGAAAGTTAAGTTCAAAAATAAAAAATAAATCTCAAAAAGAGAGAAATAAAAATGACACTTTCCAGTTTTAGGTCATTTTTCTCAAAGAAAATTATTTAAAAATTCCTGGTCCCAACAACGCCTGTTATTCTCCAGAACTACTCAGAAACCTGTATAAATGAGCTCTGAATTTCTCCTCCATCAGTATTACATTGTTTAATGCCCAATCAGTTAGTGTTCAATAATTTTAGTTTAACTTTTAAATACACAATACAGAGCAGTCCAGGCATTTTGCATGGCTCTGGCAGATTAATTTGAAAATTTCATGAATTTTATATTGGCTTCAGCCTGAAAACAGTGCCACAAACAAGAGAACATTCATCATTTTAATGTCTTTAGCAAGAGGACTCCAATGAAAATCAAGACAATTACTCAACGACTTTCAAAGCAAATTTGCTTGCTGTGGATCAGTTTTGAAGCACTCATGTGTGAGATTCGGGAGTATAATCTACAGCCACATCCTGACAGGTGTACAACTGAGACCTCGAGGCTGCGTACTCAGGGTAACACCATGGCTGCCAAGACTGAGATGAGGAAGATCTTTTTCACTCAAGAGGGTCGAGGATCCTTGGCTGCGCCACTGAATATATTCAAAAGTGAGTTAGGCTTTGGATCACAGACAAGGAAATAGTCAGCCATGATCTCTTTATTTGATGCACTTTATTTGTCTACCTGCACTGCACTTTTCCTGTGGAACATGATATTCTGCATTCGTTTTTGCCACCCTGATGTACTTATGTACGGAATGATCTGTCTGGATGGCACGCAGACGAAAGCTTTTCACTGTATCTCGGTACATGTGGCAATATTAAAACAATTAGCAGTCTCACTCAGTCTTAGTGAGGGACTACCTGACTTTGTTCTGCTCCCAGATTGTACTCTCACACAAATTCTACCTTCCTGCAGAAGAAACACAATGAAAACCCGTGCCTCATGTTTCCTGCTCAGTCGACAAGGTCTAACCTCACCCTCTGCTTCACCAAGATCATCTCCTTCCATACTGTCCAGGTGGAAGTAATAGTCATGGATTAATGCAGCGTCGAAACAGGCCCTTCAGCCCAACTGGTCCATGCTGACCATGCTACTCACCAAGCCTGTGCTTGCCCTGTATCCTTCTAAACCTTTCCTACCCATGTACTTATCCAACTGCCTTTTAAATGTTGTTAATGTACCTGCCTCACCCACTTCCTCTGGCAGCTCGTTCCATATACTCACCACCCTCTGTATGAAAAAGTTGCCCCTCAGGTCCCTTTTAAATCTCTCCCCTCTCACCTCAAACCTGCATCCCTTGGTTTTTAGTTCCCCTTCCCTGGGTAAAAGACTGCATGCATTCACCCTATCTATGTCCCTCATGAGTTCATACACCTCTGTAAGGTCAACCCTCACTCTCCTGCACTCCAAGGAATGACAGTCAGACCCTGCCCAACTTCTCCCTGTAACTCAGTCCTTCGCGTCCCGGCAGCATCCTCATAAATCTTCTCCGCACTCTGGACGTGTGCGTGGGAAGATCTCCCCACTTCCAAGACTTTCTCCACCAAGGCTCTGCCTTTGATGAGAGTGCCCTTATTCCATCCCGCAGCGCACAACCGCTTTACCCCAGGCTTGCAAAAGGTCAGAAAGGTCACCAACAGCTGGAGTCTTGCAAGGCCTCTGGACCTGACATCTTCAATGCTGAACGACCAAGGATGGAGTCGGTACAAAATCATCTGGGAAGAGGAGAGATTCCAGATGATCCTAAAGATTTCACAGTCATGAAATGTCATTAAGAAATGAGATATCCCGATGAGGAACTACAGAGTCCAGAGACTACAGATGTTGGAATCTGGAGCAGCACACAAGGTGCCTGAAGGTCAGGCAGCATCTATGGAGGGAAATGGACAGTCGACGTTTCGGGTCGAGACCCTTCATCTGGACTAAAAGATAGAGGGGAAATGGTCAGTATAAAGAGAAGGGAAGGGGTGGGGCAGGGGCTGGCAGGTGATGGGTGGATCCACGTGAGGAGGGGTGCTGGGCAGATGGAGGAGGGGGGAGTGGAGGTAGAGACAGAGACTGGGAGGTGATAGGTGGTGGGGAGGACAGATGGGAACAGCGGGAGGGGTGTGGGGGTGATTGGCAGATGGAGTGGACGGAGGCGGGGAAAGAAACAGGGCGATGGGGGCTGGGGTGGGTGTGGGAGGGACTGGGTAGATCAGGAGGAGGGAGGAAAGGGACAGACGTCCCTGCTGACCACCACGTGGAAAGTCATCACATGGTTCCTCCCTAACTGCCTCTTCCCACTGGCTGAAGATCTGCTCCCTGTCACAATGTGGACACTGTCCAGCATCAGATACACGACACGTGACCATGCGACAAATCCAAGGAAAAGCCAATCCTTGTACATGGCCTTTATCACCTTTGTTCCCACCAGTCGAGGACTTTGGAGAACCATGGTCGATCTTGGCTCTTCTCGGGCATTCCACATCTGGTTGATAATGACATGTGGACCTGACTGATTCATACGCTGGAGGCCAATGCATTGCTTCTCAAATTTCCATCTCCAATAGTGCACAACACCTCCAACAAGCTTCCTCTGGAGTGGAGATCATCCACAGGAGGAGCCCACTGACCCACTGAGTTCCTCTGGCAGACTGTTTGTTGCTCCAGATCCCAGACAATGGGTGTCAGAGACGGTGTACGTTGCTATCTCGAACCTGGTGCCACTGAGGAACTGATGTTGAGTGAACATGGAACTAGACAAGCAAACACCCTCTACTCTACTCCCTATACAATCACGACTGTGTGGCCAGATTCTGCTCTAACTCCATCTACAAGTTTGCAGCTGATGCCATTGTCGTAGGCCGTATCTCAAACAGCAATGAGTCGGAGTACAGGAAGGAGATAGAGAGCTTAGTGACATGGTGTCATGACAACAACCTTTCCCTCAATGTCAGCAAAACAAAAGAGCTGGTCATTGACTTCAGGAAAGGGGGCAGTGTACATGCACCTGTCTATATCAACGGTGCTGAGGTCGAGAGGGTTGAGAGCTTCAAGTTCCTGGGAGTGAATATCACCAATAGCCTGTCCTGGTCAAATCACGAGGATACCATGGCCAAGAAAGCTCACCGGCGCCTCTACTTCCTCAGGAGGCTGAAGAAATTTGGTCTGTCCCCTTTGACACTCACCCACTTTTATCGATGCACCACTGAAAGCATCCTATCTGGATGCACCACGGCTTGGTACGGCAACTGCTCTGCCCAGGACCGTAAGAAACTGCAGAGAGTTGTGGACACAGCCCAGCACATCACGGATACCAGCCTCCCCTCCGCGGACTCTGTCTTTACCTCTCGCTGTCTTGGTGAAGCAGCCAGCATAATCAAAGAGCCCATCCACCTGGGTCATTCTCTCTTCTCTCCTCTCCCATCAGGCAGAAGATACAGGAACCTGAGGGCACGTACCACCAGGCTCAAGGACAGCTTCTATCCCACTGTGATAAGACTATTGAATGGTTCCCTTATATGATGAGATGGACTATGACCTCACGATCTACCTTGTTGTGACCTTGCACCTTATTGCACTGCACTTTCTTTGTAGCTGTGACACTTTACTCTGTACTGTTATTGTTTTTACTGTACTGTTATTGTGTTTACATCAATGCACTCTGTACTGCCTCAATGTAACTGCACTTTGTAATGAATTGACCTGTACGATCGGTGTGCAAGACAAGTTTTTCACTGTACCTCGGTACAAGTGACAATAATAAACCAATACCAATACCTAGAAGTGTACGAGGACTGAATGTTCTCCCCACTGTTGGACTGTCCCCCAGCCGATCCCCAAACAGCAACAGCAACACAACCGTCAACACTGAAGGCCTCAGGAACTCCTGCAAAGGAAGCTCAACCCTTGCAACTCCTCAAGGGGCAACCTGAACCCCTCACGGCCAACATCCTCGGTCAAGAAGGAACCAGCAGCGCCTCCAAACCTTCTTCAGCGAGCCAGCAGCGGGCTGAATGGCCTCATTCGCTGACCGACCGATCTGCAAGGTGTTTGGCGCAGAGCTTGAATTGAGCAGATGGGGAAAGGAAGCTGCCCTTCATTCATGACGATATGAGTGCTGCATTGATTGCAAAGTTAACATCAATCAGGCTGTGTGGCTTTTGTTAAAAATTCATCGACAGACTGTACACAAATGCCATGCTTCTTGGAACCAAAGTTAAAAATACAGGCATTTGA
Organism: Pristis pectinata; assembly: GCF_009764475.1. Taxonomy (NCBI): domain Eukaryota; kingdom Metazoa; phylum Chordata; class Chondrichthyes; order Rhinopristiformes; family Pristidae; genus Pristis; species Pristis pectinata. Next base: position 9,356,536 of record NC_067441.1, read on the forward strand.
ATAAATAAATAAACATGTGAAAATCTTACAGAGTCAATAAATCACACAGCGTCTATCAAAGGATGAGGCACAAAACAAGAGGCTGCAGCGACAGAGAACAGGTGTGCTCAGATAATGGGAAAGGGGACCTGGGGTTAGCCAAGGGAGGATGTGAAGAGGATGTTCCCACGTGAGAGGGAGCTGTGAACGAGGGGTCATTAATAAAAGATTCTCACCAGTGAGTAATTGAGGAGATTTCTTAGGATCCAGAGAGTGGCGAGGCACATTTCTGTGGCAACTGTGTAAACACAGGAGGTTGTATGGTGGGAGATTGGGTGGGTCAGTGGGTGGATCATTGGGTCAGTGGGTGGGTCAGTGGGTGGTTCAGTGGGTCAGTGGGTGGGTCAGTGGGTGGTCAGTGGGTGGTCAGTGGATCAGTGGGTGGGTCAGTGGGTGGTCAGTGGGTGGTCAGTGGATCAGTGGGTGGGTCAGTGGGTGGGTCAGTGGGTCAGTAGGTGGGTCAGTGGATCAGTGGGTGGGTCAGTGGGTCAGTGGATGGGTCAGTGGGTCAGTAGGTGGGTCAGTGGGTGGGTCAGTCAGTGGGTGGGTGGGAATAGAGAGGAAATGTCAGCACGAGTAGTTTCACAGCTGGAGCACAGATTTAAGACGGACAGAAGATAGCTGTGGGGGGGTGGGGATGGGGATGTGGAAATGATGTTTTGTCAGCCAGAGGGTGGTGGTGGGGATGGGGTGGGGGAGGGGACAGGGGGCAGAACCAGAACTGGGTGGGGATCGGCCGAGGCTGTGGGGGAAGAGCAGGAGAATGGGCCTGACGGGCGGCTGTACTGGGAGCTGCAGGTTTTGTGGACGGTGTGGGGCGGGGTGGGGGGGGAGGTTGATGACAAGGGGTGGTGGGGGGGGTAGAGGTCGGGGAGCATCAGGCACCAGTTCCTGTTTCGATAGCTCGACACCGGTCTCCACTGCAGCCCGTCTCTCACCCCCTCCGCGGACTGTGGCACTGGGTCTACAACGCCCACCCCTGATGCGCTCCCCAGCACTGCGCGGGAGTGCCAGCCCCTGACCGCGCCCCCACGCCAACAGCAGCACGCCGTCCGTACACCGACAGTGCCAAGCCAGCGGCTCCCCTCCCTCCCGGCTCCCAATCAATGCCACTGACACCTTGTGATCAGTGGCCACTTTAATCATTGCTTTTGTTGTCCGAAACACACTGCGCTGGTGGTGGATTTCCGTGGGAAGATTAAGAAGAGGCAATATAAATTAAATGGAAACCATTAAAGACGTAGGGGGTGTGTCAGAGCAGAAACGGGGAGAGCTGGGGGTGGGGGGGTGGGCAGATGCAATTCTTTGAGGGTGGGAGGATAAGTTGGAATCTCTTAAGAGGCTCAGGGCTTACTGTGCCGGGAAGCACAGAACTGTTGCAGTATGAAAGGTGGCTGTTCAGTCTGCTGATTCTAAGCTAGCCCCTGAAAGTCCCATCCTACACTCTTTCCCCATTATTCTCTCTGCCTCCCCCATCCAATTCCCTTCTGTGCAGCCCTGATGGACACCAGCTCTGCTCTCCTCACAGTTCAGCAACATTCACGACTCCTTGGATAACGAAGCAGTCTACATCCAAATGCAGCAAGACCGGGGCCTGGGTTGACGGGTGACAAGTAACATTCACGCCACACAGTGCCAGGCAAGGGTGATATCCAACCAGAGAAAGTCCAACTATCACCCAGCGGTTAGTGTGACGCTATTACAGCGCCAGCAACCCAGGTTCAATTCCAGCCGCTGCCTGTAAGGAGCTTGTACATTCTCCCCGTGACTGCGTGGGTTTCCTCCGGGTGCTCCGGTTTCCTCCCACATTCCAAAGACGTACGGGTTAGGAAGTTGTGGGCATGCTATGCTGGCTCCGGAAGCGTGGCGAGACTTGCGGGCTGCCCCCAGAACATTCTACGCAAAAGGTGCATTTCACTGTGTATTTCGATGTACCTGTGACTAATAAAGATATCTTATCTTACGTTCAATGGCATTCCCATCACCAAATCCCCCACTGTCAATAACCTGGGGGATGCCTACGACCAGAAACTGATCTGGAGTAGCCATATATACCATGTGGATACAAGAGCAGGTCAGAGGCTGGGAATCCTGTGGCAAAGAATTCCCCTCCTAACTCCCCACAGCCTGTTCACCATCTACAAGGCTCAAGTCAGGGGTGTGACGGAACAATCTCCCCTTGCCTGGACGAGTGCAGCTTCAACAACACTCAAGGAGCTTGACACCCTCGAGGACATGGCAGCTCATTTGACAGGCACTCCATTCACAACCGTTCACACACTCCACCACCTTTCTTTTCCTGAAGTTTATTCTCTAAAAGCACTACAAAATGACATCCAGTATCAAAACTACTGATACAAGAAGGAAACACTATGCAGAGATATCCTAACTGCATAACTACAGCAGATAACGCTAAACTACCGCAAAACGCACACCTTCAGATAAGAATATCGCTCACACCGTCCACGACACACGCGATCCCCTGGGGGTCCCACCGATCGCGGAATTCTCCCAGGGCCTCGCTCCACCACCAACAGACAGTAGCAGCCGGTTGTACCATCTGCAGGGTGCACTGCAGCAACTCACCAAGCCTCCTCAGACAACACCTTCCAAACCCACCACCTCCCCCAGCCAGAAGGACAAAGGGCAGCAAAAGCCCGGGGAACACCACCCCCTGGGAGTTGCCCTCTGAGCCACACACCATCCTGACTAGGAGATACATCGCCGTTCCTTCACAGTCGGTGGGTCAGAGTACCGGAACTCCCTCTCTAACAGCACTGCGGGGACAAAGACTGCAGTGGTTCGACAAGGCAGCTCACCACCACCTTCTCAAGGGCAATTAACAACACAGAACAGTACAGCACGGGAACAGGCCCTTCAGCCCATGATGTGCTGAACTAATTAAATTAATGACACCTAATCCCTTCTGCCTGCACATGGTCCACATCCCTCCGTTCCCTGCACATCCACGTGCCTATCTAACAGCCTCTTAACCACCTCTATTGTATCTGCCTCCACCCCCACCCCTGGTAGCCCGTTCCAGGCACCCACCGCGCTCTGTGTAAACTAACTTGCCCCGCACATCTCCTTTGAACTTTCCCCCTCTCACCTTAGATGCATGCCCTCCACTATTAGACATTTCCATCCTGGGGAAAAGATACCGGCTGTCTACTCTCTCTAAGCCTCTCATAATCTTATAAAATTCCATCAGGTCTCCCCTCAGCCTTCGTCCGCTCCATGGAGAACAGGTCTACAGTGGAGACCATCTCCCTGGCCCTACACTCATTTCTGGAGCATCTGGACAGTAAAGACACCTACGTTGAACTATTGTTTATTGACTACAGCTCTGCCTTCAATACTATAATCCCAAGCAAACTCGTCACCAAACTCTGAACCTGGGACTCAACACCTCCCCCTGCAACTGGACCCTTCACTTTCTGACCAACAGACCGCAATCAGTGAGGATAGGCAGCAATACCTCCAGCACGATTATTCTCAACACTGGTGCCCCACAAGGCTGCGTCCTCAGCCCTCTACGCCACTCCCTATGTACTCATGACTGCATGGCCAGATTCTGCTCTAACTCCACCTACAAGTTTGCAGATGACACCACCATAGTGGGCCGTATCTCAAACAGCGATGAGTTGGAGTACAGGAAGGAGATAGAGAGCTTAGTGGAATGGTGTCATGACAAAAACCTTTCCCTCAATGTCAACAAAACAAAAGAGCTAGTCATTGACTTCAGGAAAGGGGGCGGTGTACATGCACCTGTCTACATCAATGGTGCTGAGGTCGAGAGGGTTGAGAGCTTCAAGTTCCTGGGAGTGAACATCACCAATAGCCTGTCCTGGTCAAATCACGTAGATGCCACGGCCAAGAAAGCTCACCAGCGCCTCTACTTCCTCAGGAGGCTAAAGAAATTCAGTATGTCCCCTTTGAAACTCACCAACTTTTATCAATGCACCATAGAAAGCATCCTAACTGGATGCATCACAGCTTGGTGCGGCAACTGTTTTGCCCAGGACCGCAAGAAACTGCAGAGAGTTGTGGACACAGCCCAGTGTGTCACGGACACCAGCCTCCCATCCTTGGACTCTTGTCTTTACCTCTCGCTGCCTTGGTGAAGCAGCCAGCATAATCAAAGACCCCACCCACCCAGGTCATTCTCTCTTCTCCCCTCTCCCATCAGGCAGAAGACACGGAAGCCTGAGGGCACATACCACCAGGCTCAAGGACAGCTTCTATCCCACTGTGATAAGACCATTGAACAGTTCCCTTATACGATGAGATGGACTATGACTCACGATCTACCTTGTTGTGACCTTGCACCTTATTGCATTGCACCTTCTCTGTAGCTGTGACACTTTACTCTGCACTGTTATTGTTTTTACCTGTACTACATCAATGCACTGTGTACTAACTCAATGTACCTGCACTGTGTAATGAATTGACCTGTACGATCGGTATGCAAGACAAGTTTTTCACTGTACCTCGGTACAAGTGACAATAATAAACCAATACCAATATCAACAACCCAAGTTTGTCAAACCTCTGCTTATAGCTCATCCCCTCTAATCCAGACAGTATCCTGGTAAATTAACTACTGGCTCAGCCTGTGAAGCCCACATTCCTGAATGAACGGAAAAAAGACATGGTTTGTGCATCGATGGCCCGAAATTTAAATTTGTTTCCCTGGTCCTTGAACCAACAGAGTTCAAGTGCAAGTTGCTCAGAAAACAGCTGGACTACTGTGCCTGGTTCGAGGTACTATCCTTCAGGGAAGATGGAGGGCATCGGAGAGGGTGCAGAGGATCACTGGAATGATATCAATGATGAGGGAGTTCAGATATATAGGGCAGGCTGGCGTCCTCCACTTTAAAGCATGCAGAGTTCAAAGGAGGTTGACTATTAGTGGTTTAATTTTAATGGTGGTTTTATTGCGTGCAGATCTGGTCACCATACTATAGGGAGGATGTCAGGAAGCTGGAGAGGGGGCAGAAAAGATTCATCAGGATGTTCCCAGGACTGGAGGGCTGGAGTTAAAATGTAGAACATAGAACACAACAGCACAGTACAGGCCCTTCGGCCCACAATGTTGTGCCGACACTTTATCCTGCTCTAAGATCTATCTAACCCTTCCCTCCCACATAGTCCTCCATTTCTTTATCATTCATGTGTCTATCCAAGAGTCTCTTAGATGTCCCTAATGTATCTGCCCCCACAACCTCTGCAGGCAGTGTGTTTCACACACCCACCACTCTCTGTGTAAAAAACTTACCCCTGATATCCCCTTTATATCTTCCTCCAATCACCTTAAAATTATGCCCCCTCATGTTAGCCATTGTCACCTTGGGAAAAAGTCTCTGACTGTCCACTTTTATGCCTCTTTTCATCTTGTACACTATACTCCTCCTCTCCAAAGAGAAAAGCCCTAGCTCGCTCAACCTATCCTCATAAGACATGCTCTCCAATCCAGGCAGCATCCTGGTAAATCTCCTCTGCACCCTCTCTAAAGCTTCCACATCCTTCCTGTAATCGGGAGACCAGAACTGAACACAGTACTCTAAGTGTGGTCTAATAGAGTTCTACAGAGCTGCAACATTACTTCGTGGCTTGTGAACTCAACACCATGACTAGTGAAGGCCAACACACCATACGCCTTCTTAACAACCCTACCAACCTGTGTGGCAACCTCGAAGGATCTATGGATGTGGACCCCAAGATCCCTCTGTTCCTCCAATCTGCTATGAGTCCTGCCATTAACCTCGTATTCTGCCTTCAAATTCGATCTCCCGAAGTGTATCACTTCACACTTTTTGGGTTGGACTCCATCTGCCACTTCTCAGCCCAGCTCTGCAATCCTATCAATGTCCTGTTGTAATCTACAGCAACCTTCTACACTCTCCACAACACCACCAACCTTTGTATCATCAGCAAATTTACTAACCCACCCTTCCACATCCTCATCCAAGTAATGTACAAAAATCACAAAGAGCAGGGGTCCCAGAACAGATCCCTGTGGATCACCACTGGTCACCAACCTCCAGGCAGAATACGCTCCATCTGCTACCACCCTCTGAGTGAGCCAATTCTGAATCCACACAGCCGAGTTTCCCTGGATCCCATGCCTCCTGACTTTCTGAATGAGTTGTAGGGAGAGACTGGATAGGCTGGGACTGTTTTCTCTGAAGGAGGCTGAGGGGTTACCGCATAGAATCATGAGGGGCAGAGATACGGTGGAGGGTCACAGTCTTTTCCCCGAGGAGGGGAGTCTAGAACGAGAGGGCACAGGTTTAAGGTGAGAGGGGAAAGATTGAAAGGGGGTTAGGGGGGCGACTTTTTTCACACAGAGGGAGGTGGGTGTGTGGAACGAGCAGCCAGGGGAAGTGGTAGAGGCGGGTACAATTGCCATTAAAAGACATTTAGACAGGTACATGGATAGGAAAGGTTTAGAGGGATCTGGGCCAAACGCGGGCAATTGGGACTATCCCAAGAATGGACAAGTGGACCAAAAGGCTACCTGACTCCAGGTGGTCGAAATGATGAAGGGTCTTGGAGTCAACAAAACCTACTGGAAGGGAGATCGGCAGTTACGCATCCAAGGGAACTGGCAAATGGACAGCAAAGGATCGCCAAGGCTGGCAAATGGGATTAGTACAGGTGGTGAGGATGAATGTGATGGGCCAAAGGGCCTGCTTCCGTGAAGTATGGCTCCTCGATTCGAGTTATTCGACGCAGGGAGTTGTGATCTGGAACTCGGGGAGAGGGCGGTAGAAGCGGATTTGACATGAATTTCGCCAAGGAGGTAAAAAGGAGGAAAAGTGTTCAGGATAGCAGGAAAAAGGAGGGGAGGGAGATTCTAGTGGGGAGTGCTTCAAAGAGCAACAGGGGGAGGATGGACAGATGGTTCCAGTGCCCTGCCTGTCCCTGACTGTGTGCACGCAGGGCTGTCGTTACTCACTGCCTGTCTTTCAGCGGTTAAACAGTAGTTATGAGGATGTCCTTGATTCCTATCCAGCAACTGAAGACATTGTGAAAACATTAACCCACTCATCAGACACAGACGGGACTTGAATGCGCAGCACAGATGGTGATTCATTAATTCAAAAAGCAAAAAACAAAACTGCAGATGCTGTAAATCTGAAATAAAATCAGAAAGGGCTGGGAACACTCGGCAGGTCAGGCGGCGTCCGTGGGGAGAGAAACTGTGCCAGCGTTTCTGGTCGCTGTTTCTCCACAGATACGGCCTGCATTTCCAGTGGGTGTGTGAAACAGCAGACATCTCATTATTCAGGACTGCCTGCAGTAAGTGGAGGTGATGGGATCAGTCAAGGGCTGGTCTGTCTTTCCAGGTGAGGCAGCGACTCACCTCCCCTTCCTCCAACCGAGGGCATTGCATTCGCTGTTCGCACTGCGTTCTCCTCTGCACCGGACGAACCAAACACACATTGGGTGGTCACTTTGCGGAACACCCATGTCCAGCCCACAGGGGCAACCCTCAGCTCCCTGTTGCCTGTCACTTTAATTCCCCATCCCACTCCCCTTCCCTCACCCACCAGCCTGTGACCTCCTCTACAGGGAGGCCCAACGCGAGGATGAGGAACAGCATCCCATCTTCTGTCTGGGCACGCCGCAGCCTTCTGGACTCACTGCTGAATTCCACGGCTTCAGGTAACTTGACTGCTGAGTGTGTTTGTCGTCCGTCTGTGGTGTTGGGTCAGCTGAGTCCAGAGGAGGTGGTAGAGGCAGGTATAACAACATTTAAAAGACACCTGGACAGGTACATGGATGGGAGGGATATGGGCAAAACACTGGCAAATGGGACTGGCTCAGATGGGTATCTTGGTCGGCATGGATGAGTTGGGCCGCAGGGCCTGTTTCCGTGCTGTGTGACTCTATGACGCAGGACCATTTTCCTGCCCTATCCCCACATCCCCTCATCTCTCTCATCTCCTTCATATCCAGAAATCTACTCCTCTCGTTTCTGAATGAACTGAGTCAAATATTGAGTGAAGACAACTTCTCATTTCAATCGTAAATCCCCCGTCCTCACTCTGAGACAGCGACGTCTGGGTCAACAATCCCTAGCTGAGCAAATATCTTTCCCCTATCTTCCCTGTCAATCCTTTTTAAACCATTAGTGGAATGGGAACTGTGGTGAGGTCTCACGTTCATGACAGCTGATTTGACAGAAACGTTGACTTTGTTTCTCCCTCCACAGACGCTGCCTGACCTGCTGAGTGTTTTCAGCATTTTCTGTTTTAATTTCAGATTTCCAGCATCTGCTGTTTCCTTGATTTTCATTAACGTGACAGATTATTTTGGAGAGTGTTGATGTAAGGTTGGAGTCATGAACAGGCCAAACCATGTAATGACGGCACAAACTCTTCTCCACAGGACATCAGTCAACCAGATGGAGTTTTATGACAACCTGTTTTCTTCATGGTGGCTGAGTTTTTGATTTCAGGTTTGTTTAATTGACTGAATTTACATTCCTAGCTGTCACAGTGAGATTTCAACACATCCCCGGGTCATTATTAACTAGTCCAGGAATGTGAGCACTACACGACTGTACCCACACATTGAGTTCTTGCTCCACCTCTCCACCCAGTGACCATGTCAATATGAATTATTCTTGGGCCGCCTTCTTCCCAGAGCGTTTGTAGAACTTGTACCTATGGTGCTTCCAACAGAAAAGTTCTCCAGGCACTTCAAGAGGAGCCCAGCATTTTAGAGAGAGCTGCTTCAATGGCCACGAGATAGTTGCAGTGATGGAGTTGTAGAGTCATAGAGAGATACAGCACAGAAACAGGCCCTTCAGCCCACCAATGCTGTGCACCCATTTGTACCAATCCAACTGTTTTTTATTCTCCCCACATTCCCATCAACTGCCCCCCAGATTCCACCCCACGCCCACACACTGGGGGCAATCTACAGTGGCCAATTAACCCACTGACCCGCACTTCTTGGTCGACATGGACAAGTTGGGCCGGAGGGTCTGTTTCTGTGCTGTATAACTCCATGATGTCGTTGGGATGCGGGAGGGGACTGGCGCACCCGGGCGGATGAGGGGGCAAACCCATGCAGTTTGCAGGGAGAGCGTGCAAACTCCACGCAGACAGCACCGGAGATCGGGATCAAACCCGGGTCACTGGGGATGTGAGGCAGTGGCTCTACCCGTTGCACCACCGCCTCATGGAGTTTGTGAAGGCGCTAGCAGAGCGAGATGGTTGGGAATACCAGGCGGCAACAGGCCGCGGGTGCTGGGAATCTTCAGCAGTACCACCAGCCACTGTGGAGGGGGGAGAAGGAGAACACTTCAGGTCGATGATGTTAGAGGCAGGAAAGGCATGAATTGGACGAGGGACTGAAGGGGAGGTCAGTAACAGGGAAGGAGGGCGGGAGAAACTGAAGGACAGAAGGAATAGAAATGGGACAAAGGATCATAGAGCGTCCAGTTCTGTGCTGTACTTCCATGCCGACCTTTGTTCCCAACCCTATTGCCTACATTAGGACCATAAGTAGGACCATAAGCTTCTATACCTTGTCTATTGAGTGTCTGTCTCAATGCCTTTTAAATGTAGCGACTGAACTTGATTCCACTACTTCCTCTGGCAGCGCCTTCAACACTCTCTCAGATCACCTTTATCGATGCACCATAGAAAGCGTCCTATCTGGACGCATCACGGCTTGGTACGGCAACTGCTCCGCTCGGGACTGCAAGAAACTGCAGAGAGTTGTGGGCACAGCCCAGCGCGCCACGGACACCAGCCTTCCCACCGTGGACTCTGTCTTTACCTCTCGCTGCCTTGGTGAAGCAGCCAGCATAATCAAAGACCCCACCCACCTGCGTAATTCTCTCTTCTCCCCTCTCCCATCAGGTAGAAGATACAGGAGCTTGAGGGCACGTATCACTAGGCTCAAGGACAGCTTCTACCCCATTGTGATAAGACTATTGAACGGTTCCCTTATACGATGAGATGGACTCTTGACCTCACAACCTACCTCGTTGTGACCTTACACTTTAATGTCTACCTGCAATGCACTTCCCTGTAGCTGTGACACTTTACTCTGTATTGTTAAGGTAGACACAGTAGTGTAGCGGTTAGCGTAACGCTATTACAGTGCCAGAGACCCAGGTTCAATTCCGGCCACTGTCTGTAAGGAGTTAGTACGTTCTCCCCGTGTCTGCGTGGGTTTCTCCGGGTGCTCCGGTTTCCGCCCATGTTCCAAAGACGTATGAGTTAGGAAGTTGTGGGCATGCTATGTTGGCGCCGGAAGCGTGGCGACACTCGCGGGATGCCCCCAGAACACTCTACGCAAAAGGTGCATCTTACTGTGTGTTTCGAGGCACATGTGACTAATAAAGATATCTTAAAGATCTTATTGTTTTGACCTTTACTACCTCAATGCACTCTGTACTAACTCAATGTAACTGCACTATGTAATGAATTGACCTGTACGAATGGTATGCAAAACAAGTTTTTCACTGTACCTCAGTACAAGTGACAATAATAAATCAATACCAATACACTTTACACTCCTTCCTATCACCTTAAACCTACACCTTCCACTGGGAAAATGATTCTGTTCACTGTATCTGTGTGTCTCATAACTTTATACACCTCTATCATGTCACCCCACCCCTCCGCTCCAGCCTGGCCAACCTCTCCCCATAACTATGGTCCTCCAATCCAGGCAGCATCCTGGTGAGTCTCCTCCGCACCCTCTCCAGCGCAGCCACATCCTTCCTACAGTGTGGAGATCAGGACCACGCAGCGCGGCGTTCACCAGTGTTTCACAGAAATGGCACGTGGGGAAGTTTGAGAAGGCAGTTGCACAGGAGGAGAAAGGCGGAGAGCTCGAGGGGGTGTAACCACAGGAGAAGGTAGGGCAGAACAAGCCGATAAGATCCGGAGCTAAGGTTTAGGGATTTGGAAGTGGCTGCACTGGAGAATGGAGAAGGTGGCTTGGGTTGAGGAGGTACTGGAGTAAGACCATAAGACAAAAGAGGAAGTCAGCCATTCGGCCCATCGAGTCTGCTTCGCCATTCTATCATGAGCTGATCCATTCTCCCATTTAGCCCCACTCCCCCGCCTTCTCACCATAGCCTTTGATGCCCTGGCTACTCAGAGACCTATCAATCTCTGCGTTAAAGACACCCAATAATTTTGCCTCCACAGCTGCCCATGGCAACAAAGAGTCTGTGGGTAACAGTGACAGGGTTTCTTAGTGAACACCAGCCCTTGCCCACAGGTGGAGACAGACGTGATGTGGGGAGCAGGTTCAGCTCTGAGTTAACCAAGATCAGAAAGTTACCCACTGCCTGAACCAGTCTGAACAGGCAGCTGAGGAGAGCCATGGGTTCTGGAGACAGGTTTCAAGCAGAAGCAGTGGTATATAATGCCACCGGCTCTCTGTGACTGCCCAGAGGAAATCCATTCGACTCACTGAGTCTACAACCCGGAGTGGAGCAACACAGTGAATCCATTGTCCTGCTTCCCCCAAAGCCCAGTAAGGTATCCTCCCTTAAGCGCCTATCCAATCCCCTCTTCGAAGCTGAACCACAGATCATGACCCCTCACCTCCCTTGTATCTTTTGCCCTGAGTATGAAACCTGTGTCCCTGTTCTCCCTGTGCCTGCGTGGGTTTCTTCTGGGTGCTCTGGTTTCCTCCCACATTCCAAAGACGTACGGGTTAGGAAGTTGTGGGCATGCTGTGTTGGCGCCAGAAGCGTGGCGACACTTGCGGGCTGCCCCCAGAACACTATGCAAAAAGATGTATTTCACTGTGTGTTTCGATGTACATGTGACTAATAAAGAAATCTTATCTTATCTTGAACCAGGAGACACCAGAAGCTCTGGATTGATTTGGGCAGGCAGCAGGACCGGACAGACACATTGCAGACGCAGTTTAACATGGATAAATGTGAGGTGATCCACTTTGGTGGCAGTTGACAGGAAGGCAGATTATTATCTGAATGGCGATAGATTGGGAGGGAGGGGGCATCAAGGCAAGGCAAGCGACTGAGAAGGTAAATTGTCTGCTGGCCTTTATAGCAGGTGGATTCAAATATAGGAGCAGGGATTGCTGCAAGTGTACAGGGCCTTGGTGAGACGGCTGCTGGAGTACTGTGCGCGGTTTTCGTCTCCTTATTTGAGGAAGGATGTTCTTGCTCTGGAGGGAGTTCAGCAAAGTTTGACCAGACTGATGCTGGGACGCCAGGACTTGTAGAAGGTAAAATAGAGAGTACATGGAGAGAGCTGTTCAATGATATTTTCAGTAGAGGAATCAGAGGGGAATTCATGGAAACCTGCAAACTTCTCTCAGGACTGGACAGGTTCGTCACAGGAAGGACGTCCCCAATGGCTGTGGACTCCAGGACCAGGAGTCAGGGTCTGGGGCATTTCAGACAGTGATGAGCAGGAGTTTCTCCTCCCAGTGACTGGTGAACCAGTGGCTTTCTCTCCCACAGTGAGCAGTCGAAGCCAAATCATTAAATATGTTCAAGAAGGAGTTGTTCTTTAGGTTGGAGGGATCAAGGGATATCGGGAGAAGAGGGGACCGAATTTAGATGATCAGTCACGATCGTAGTGAGTGGTAGACCAGGCTTAAAGGGCTGAAAGGCCTCTTCTGCTCTGATTTGCTAATGGGAGCAGCCTCCCTCCACCTCCCCACTTTAAACCAGTCCTGATCCTCTCCACCTCTGTCAAACCTCCTCTCGACCTTCCCCGCCCCAAGGAGAACATCCCCAGCTTCTCCAATCCAACCGTGGAGCTGAAAGCCCTCAACCCCTGGAACAGATCCAGGAAATCCCTCCTGCACCCTCCCTGGGTTCACCAGTGCCCTCCTCAGTACTTCCTGAGCTGTCAGGCATCCCGATACACGGACTGTCAGCCAGGTAGTCCACTGGCACGGAGACCATGCGAATGGTAAACACCACCGTCTTCCCACCCCCCCCACCTCATTCCATCCAGAGCCACGCTGCACAGGGAGAGGCCATCCTGCCCTTTGTGTCTCTGAAGGAGCTACTGAGGTAGCCCATGCCCCTGTGGGGCAGCCCACTCCCCAGTGTAGAAAACTCCTCAGTGAGGTAGCCCACACCTCAGTGAAGTAGAAAACTCCCCAGTGAAGTAGCCCACTCTCCTATTAGGTTGCCCACACCCCTGTGGAATAGCCCACACCCCTGTGAGGTAGCCCACTCCCCAGTGAAGTAGCCCACTCCCCAGTGAGGGAGTGAATCTGTAGAATTCTCTGCCCAGGGAAGCAGTAGAGGCTACCTCATTAAATGTACTTAAGACACAGTTAGATAGATTTTCATATAGTAGAGGAATTAAGGGTCATGGGGAAAAGGCAGGTAGGTGGATCTGAGTCCACGGCCAGGTCAGCCATGATCTTATTGAATGGCGGAGTAGGCTCGATGGGTCAGATGGTCTCCTCTGGGTCCTACTTATGTTCTTATGTAGCCCACTTCCCAGTGAGGTAGCCCATTCCCCAGTGAGGTAGCCCATTCCCCATTGAGGTAGCCCATTCCGCAGAGAGGTAGACCACTCCCCAGTGAGGTAGCCCATCCCCTAGTGAGTTAGCCCACTCCCCAGTGAAGAAGAAAACTCCCCAGTGAGGTAGCCCATTCCCGAGGTAGCCCATTCCCCATTGAGGTAGCCCATTCTGCAGTGAGGTAGACCACTACCCAGTGAAGTAGTAAACTCCCCAGTGAAGTTGCCCATTCCCCACTCCACTTGTCATGTCTCTACAGCTCTGCGAATGTTCACCACAATAACTATACCACATTTCAGATGTTTCTGGTTCTGCATCATTACTGTGTGAAGTCTGTGTTCCGACTGTCCTCTCTGGGACTGACGTGGGTGCTGTCAGTGAACAACCAGCATGTCCCCATTGCTGGAGACAGCAATAAGTGTGTCAGTGACTAACACCATCAATTGATCTCCCTCTGTCTGTCCTCAGCAGGCCCACACACGAGGTGAAGAACGTCTGCCGTGTGCAGGGCTCTGGAAATAATAGATGCAAGGTCACCTACACTCAGCACACATGAGGCACTGTTTATTATGACCTCCTTTCTCACACTGTAACCATGTTCTGTGTTACCTGCCCCCGATGCACTGGCTAAGCAGATCGACTGACCCTCTGACCCAGAGGTGAGAGAGTGCAACCACTGAGAGGTGGACTGAATGGGGATGGAATTAACGTGTGGTAAAAGGATAATAGTTATTGATACCTTTAACATACGAGGGTTGGCTTTGTTACGGTGGTTTAGTTTTGGTTTTGATGTATTGAAAAGAATGTCCACTTTCAGATGTTTTGAACACTATAGTCTCTTAACACTCCTTCAACCAACCTGCCCATGACACGACACTCACAGTCCAGCCCCACAGGATCACATCACTGAGCACCGACCGGCTGCGATGTCGGGAATGCTGATATCCTGCCAACCTTCTCATCCACCCAGTGCCCTGTGGTCTGATGCCTCGGACTGCCCTGGTTCCAGGCACATGTCAGAGTGTTTACCCCTCACCCACAATTCACAGCTCTGCCCCAGGGGTTCAACCTGCCCGGGGTAAAAGTACTGAGCTGGGTAAATACCCCCTCCTGGGGTAAAAGTACTGGGCTGGGTAAATACCCCCACCCAAGGTAAAAGTACTGAGCTGGGTAAATACCCCCTCCCAGGGTAAAGTACTGGGCTGGGTAAATACCCCTCCCAGGGTAAAGTACTGGGCTGGGTAAATACCCCCTCCCATGGTAAAGTACTGGGCTGGGTAAATACCCCTCCCAGGGTAAAGTACTGGGTTGGCTAAATACCCCCTCCTGGGGTAAAATTACTGGGCTGGGTAAATACCCCCACCTGGAGTAAAAGTACTGAGCTGGGTAAATACCCCCACCCAGGGTAAAGTACTGGGTTGGGTAAATACCCCTCCCAGGTTAAAGTATTGGGCTGGGTAAATACCCCCTCCCAGGGTAAAGTACTGGGCTGGGTAAATACCCCTCCCAGGATAAAGTACTGGGCTGGGTAAATACCCCCTCCCATGGTAAAGTACTGGGCTGGGTAAATACCCCCTCCCGGGGTAAAGTACTGGGCTGGGTTAATACCCCCTCCCGGGGTAAAGTACTGGGCTGGGTTAATACCCCCTCCTGGGGTAAAGCACTGGGCTGGGTAAATAACCCCTCCTGGGGTAAAGTACTGGGCTGGGTAAATACCCCCTGCCCAGGGTAACCCCCCCTGTCCAGGGTAAACCCCCTGCCCTGGGTAACGCCCTGCCTTGAGCTGTGGCCAGATCGAAGCCGAGTGTTCAGGATGTCCACTGCAGCAGGCTTGGCCCGAACCCACCGTCCCGTCCCGTCCCATCAGACTTGGGCTCAGTAACCACTCCCTGCCCCTCCTGCAAGTCTCGTCCTCCACTCCAGCAGTTGTTGCTGATGTCCTCCCCCTCCTCCCCTCCTCCCTCTCCTCTCTCCTCCCTCTCCTCTCTCAGACCAACAGAGCGGCCTGCCTCCATCCTCCCCACCACACCCCCTCCCTCACCAGCTTTAACCGCCGACATCTCAGTCACCTCCCTCTCACCCTGAGCACAGCTCCTCACTCCACACCCCCTGCGGCCCAAGAACTGTTTGATTCCACCGGCAAATTTAGCCACAATTGCTGCCTCTAGTTCCTTCAGGATCAAGGTGAAACCTGGCCTCTTGGCATAAGGGTTAGCCCTTGGCAGCACACTAGGCTAGACGTTGGATGAACCAGCTCAGCCTCAGTATCTGAGGTTAGATGTCACTGCCCCAAGACAGCAAGAAAAATTGTCATCACTTACTGGTATCTCCAACCTCCTCCCTTTCACATCAAACCTTCCCTCCTTATTCTCATGCGAAATCGTCTGGTCATTCCGCTGAGAGCCAGAATAGACTAGACTGGCCAAATGGCCCCATTCTGTATTGGTATTGGTTTATTGTTGTCACATGTACTGAAATACAGTGAGAAACTTTCGTCTGCGTGCCATCCAGACAGATCACCCCGTAAGTAAGTATGTCAAAAACAAAACAGAATTCAGAATCTGGAGCAAAACTCAAAGTGCTGGACGAACTCAGTGGGTCAGGCAGCGTCTGTGGAGGGAAACGGACAGTCGCATTTTACCAAGGCAGAGAACGCCATGAACTAAGTGTGGGTAAATGGTAGAGACCGGTACTTGGTGGCCGGCATGGACATGGTGGGCCGAAGGGCCTGCTTCTTTGCTGTGTTACTCCATGACCCCATAACTTCCAGTGCCTTTAACCCTGCAGTCTTTGATTCTTGAATTAAATGTCGGCGGGAATAAGGAATGCCCCCCGTTCACTATTCCCACCCTTTGATCTGGTTTCCAACTCTCCCAGCGCAACGAGTTGCCCAGAGTCCTGATGAAGCGTCTCGACCTGAAGCATTGACTGTCCATTTTCCTCCACAGATGCTGAGTTCCTCCAGCAGATTGTCTGTAGCTCCAGCTTTCTGCCTCTGCGGTCTCCTCTGTTTTATTATTGTCACTTGTACCGAGGTACAGTGAAAAACTTGTCTTGCATACCGATCGTACAGGTCAATTCATTACACAGTGCATTGAGGTAGTACAGGGTAAAAACAATAACAGAATACAGAGTAAAGTGTCACAGGTACAGAGAGAGTGTAGTGCAGTTAGACAATAAGGTGCAAGGTCACAACAAGGTAGATCGTGAGGTCAGAGTCCATCTCATCGTATAAGGGAACCGTTCAATAGTCTTATCACAGTGGGATAGAAGCTGTCCTTGAGCCTGGTGGTACGTGCCCTTAGGCTCCTGTATCTTCTGCCTGATGGGAGAGGGGAGAGGAGAGAATGAAGTACTAGTTACACCTGGTACATCTGCCAGATACAGGTCATTGTGGCGCAGCAGGCCATTCAGCCTGCCCACTTCAATGCTAGCCCCCTGGGAGAGCTATCTGTTGAGTGCCATTTCTCCATCCTGCCCTGACAACCTGCCAATTACTTCTGCTGGAGAGCCGAGCTAATACCCTTTTGAAAGCAAAGTACTGTCGATGCTGGAAATAATACCATCAATTTGGATGTATAATTCCCCGAATCACACACAAACAAATAATCCAGTCTTTAAAGCGCCCACACTTCCTGGGATTTGATGAACAGGGTGCTGTTATCTGCAGCGACACTTCATCCCCTCCGACGTACGATCCCAGCAAGCAACTGTCCTGCAAGTGCAGGCAGAAATTTAAACTTCATCTAACCTTTCAACGTGAATTCCTCCCTGCCCCACTCTGCAGGGAGATGCCTTGTGAAAAGTGACATCCCACAGTCGAGATGGGGAATGGGTGTGGAAAGGGATGAAAACTGAGCGGGGGGGACATTCTCTGATGTGCAGAGACTTGACGTTCATAGCTCCCTGGTGATGTATTTTAAAAAAGATTCTCTCCAGTAATCACATAACGTCGCTGGATTTATCATTATGCAGGGTCCACAGCAAGCCTGCTGTCTAAAAATAGTTGAGTGCAAATAAAAGAAAGCATTTGTATTGTAGAGGGGAGGGGTAAGAATTCCCAGTGACCCACACTTGTTGCAGGCCAGTGTGGTAGGTACATG
Organism: Pristis pectinata; assembly: GCF_009764475.1. Taxonomy (NCBI): domain Eukaryota; kingdom Metazoa; phylum Chordata; class Chondrichthyes; order Rhinopristiformes; family Pristidae; genus Pristis; species Pristis pectinata. The sequence continues at coordinate 9,374,175 of NC_067441.1, forward strand.
CTCGCAGGTAGAGGTGGAGTCAGAACAAGCCGCGCCCATGACACCACTGAGAAATGACTGACGGCCAGCTGGGCCTCACCCCTCGATTTGCCTCTGTGAAACCTCTTGCCTCAGGGTCAGTAGAATCCTTGAGGCTCCTTGTGAAGCACCTTGTTGGTTCCATTCCCCACCGCCCTGTAAAATGCCCATCCAATTCTTGTTCCAGAGCCCTGACTGACTGTTTCCACCCTTCCCACTGGTACATAACTATGCCATCTTCTGTCTTATGCCCAAATTTTTAACCTGTGTGCTCTAGTCCTCAAACCTTCTACTAATGGGAACAGTCTCCCTCGATCGCCCCCTGTTTGAACCAGTCCTGATCTTGTTCCAAACATCCTCTCAACCTACTCTCTTCCAAGGAGAACAACCCCAGCTTCTCCTGTCTAACCCTGGACCTGAAATCCCTCATCCTCCTGGAACCCTTCCAATAAATCTCTTCTGCTCCCCCTCTGGGACCTTCACAACAGTCACAGCTACTGCTCTATTCAAATCTCTGGCAAATATATTCAGCGTTGCAATTACCCTGGAGCTGTTTTAGTGTATCTGTTTATACACCCTCTCCAGGCACAGAGTAAAATTAATGAAACAATGAGATTTAAACACTTAAAAACAATGACAAAAACCTGCCTAAAATTAATTCAAACCACTAATGTTTGACGGATACCCTTCTCCTTCACAGCTGTCCCTCTCCTTTGAAAGGGAGCGGGTGCACTGTCAGTCCATCCCGATTCGGTGAGCAGATTCGTCACTCCTCGCCAGGAAAGAGGAAACATTGTGCTCCTCCACTGGGACCATTAGATGTGTGTCACCAGAGGGCACCCAGACAACGCCAGTGAAGAGTGGCGAGCAGGTTCGGCACTTCCACATTGGAGAATCCTGGGGGAGACGCCGGCAATTTGTCATACAGCACGGAAACAGGCCCTTCGGCCCACCAGGTCTGTACCGACCAGTGGGCACCCACCCGCACTGATCCCACCTCCCAGCACTTGGCCCGTAGCCTTCTATCCCCAGACGATTCAGGTGCCCATCTACATAACTGTTGTCAGTGACTCTGCTTCCACTGCGCTCTCAGGCAGTGTGTTCCAGGTCCTCACCACTCGCTGGGTGAAGAAGGTCCCCCTCAGATCCTTTCCCCCGATAGATTTATAGGATCATAGAGAACGGAAATAGGCCCTTCGGCCCAACTGGTCCATGCCGACCAAGATGCCCCATCCAAGCCAGTCCCAGTTACCCGCATTTGGCCCATCACCTTCTGAACCTTTCCTATCCAGGGAACTGTCCAAGCGTCTTCTAAATGTTGTCATTGTACCTGCCTCAGCCACTTCCTCCGGCAGCTCGTTCCACATACACCTGTGTAAAAAAGTTGCTCCTCGGGTCCCTATTAAATCTCTCCCCCTCACCTTAAACCTGTGTACTCTAGTTCTTGACCAACCCTGGGAAGAAAAGCTGTCTTTATTGGTCACGTGTACATGGAAACACACAGTGAAATGTGTCTTTTGAGTAGAGTGTTCTGGGGCAGCCCGCAAGTGTCGCCACGCTTCCGGCGCCAACATAGCACACCCACAACTTCCTAACCCATACGTCTTTGGAATGTGGGAGGAAACTGGAGCACCCGGAGGAAACCCACGCAAACATGGGGAGAACGTACAAACTTGACAGACAGCGGCGAGAATTGAACCCGGCTCGCTGGTGCTGTAATAGCGTCACGTGAACCACTACACTACCGTGCCTTCACTCGATCTATGCCCCTCATGATTCTACACACCTCTATATGAATCTCTAGAACATGATATAAGACACCTCTATGATATGAGACACCTCTACATTTTATCTACCTCTAATATGGGGAAAGGTTTCCTGCAGTCTGCCCTATCTATACCCCTCATGATTTTATATACCTCGGTCATATCCCCTCTTAATCCCCTCCGATCCAGGGAGAACAGACCCAGTCTCTCCAGCCTCTCCTCATAATGGAAACACTCCATCCCAAGCAACGTCCTGGTGAATCCCCTCTGCACCCTCTCCAGTGATAGTGGGGAAAGGCCGCAGGTTCCAATCCACTGTCCTTCCACTGCTTGGATTTGAGTTACGCTCATTGACAGCAAATGTGATTCAAATGTAATGCAGAGCTACCCAAAGCTTAGTCACCTTCTGCTGCCAGAATACAACTGTGGCTCGTGTGTGATAACTGCGCCATCATATTGTGGAGATGGAGACCATCTGGCTGCTATTGAAAGAACTCTCTCACTAAAGAACTCACCTCACTACAGGAAGGATGTCGAGGCTTTAGAGAGGGTGCAGAGGAGGTTTACCAGGATGCTGCCTGGATTAGAGGGTATGTGCTATCAGGAGAGGCTGGACAAGCTTGGGTAGTTTTTTCTGGAGCGGCAGAGGCTGAGGGGGGAGTTTTGGAAGAGTATAAAATTATGAGGGGCATAGATAGGGTGGACAAGCAATATCTTTTTCCCATTATTGAGCGATCCAATACCAGAGGGCATGCATTTAAGGTGAAAGGGGGTAGGTTCAGAACAGAAGTGAGGGGCAACGTTTTTCACTGAGAGAGTGGTGGATGCCTGGAATGAGTTGCCTGATAGGGTGGTGGAGGCAAATTCATTGGGGGCTTTTAAGAGGGGTTTGGATGAGCACATGAATGAGAGGAAAATAGAGGGATATGGACATTCTGTAGGTAGGAGGGAATAGCTATGTCGGCAAAACATTGTGGGCCGAAGGGCCTGTCCTGTGCTGTACTGTTCTATGCTTTAATCCTACTCCCTTTCCTCTTTCCCCTTAGAGCTCTGCCAGTTGTTAGGTTTATGTCCAATTTCCTACTGAAGGTTACGACTGAATCTCGCTCACCAGGCTTCCAGGCAGCAAGATCCAGGTGACAACAGCTTGGTTCTGGGCAGCCAACTCCTCAGGTGTTCTCTGGTACATCTCCCAACCACTGATAGACTCGTGGAACACGGAAACTGGCCCTACCGCCCAACTCATCCAAGATGGTCCCATTTGCCCGCATTTGGCCCATTCCTATCCCCGTACCTGTCTAAATGCCATATACAAATGTTATAACTGAACCTACATCTATATTTTCCTCTGGCAGCTCGTTCCAGAGGATACAACCCTGGATACACACAGAAACAGGTTATGATCATCTACTACACCTGGTATCCGTTGGACGTTTATGGGGAGTCCTGGTTATAATCTGGGACCTGCTGCTGGCAAACTGGCGGCCGTCAGCCTACACCTGCCCCAGCTGTGGCTCCTGGAACGGCCTCATCAGTCACTTCAGAACCCACACGTCAGTCACCCTCGACAGCGGGGGATTGCCTGAGAAGAGATGGGCCGAGAGGCCTCGTGCTGTAAGTCCCGCTTTCCCTGTTCCTGTCGAACACCTCCATTCAATTTCTCTTTAACCTTTTCTTCGCACTCCCCATCCTCAATCTTTGGATCATTCTCTCCTTTGACAAAGGCCATTTGGCCCATCGAACCTATGCCATCTCTCAGTGCACTCCCTTCAGTCTCTCTACCCTGTAACTTATCCTCTCTCACATGTCTCCTCCAATTCTCCACTCACCCACACACACTGGGGGGCAATTTACAGCAGCCGATTAACCCACCGACCCCGCACATCGCTGGGGTGTGGGAAAGAAACCGGAGCAGCTGGGGAAACCTATGTGGTGACAGGGAGAAGCTGCAAACTCCACACACACACACACACACACACACACACACACACACACACACACACACACACACACTCACACACACACACACACTCACACACACAGATACACATAAACATACACACAGATACACACACACTCACACTTAAACACAGACTTACATACACATTCACACTCACACTCGCACACATACACACACATTCATACACTCACACACATACAAACACACACACACTCACAGACACACACACACACACACAGATACACATAAACATACACACAGATACACACACACTCACACTTAAACACACAGACTTACATACACATTCACACTCACACTCGCACACATACACACACATTCATACACTCACACACATACAAACACACACACACTCACAGACACACACACTCACACACACACAGACACACACACACACTCACACACACACACACACACTCACACACACACACACACACACACTCACACACACACACACACTCACACACTCACACACACACACACACACACTCACACACACACACACTCACACACTCACACACACACACACACTCACACACACAGATACACATAAACATACACACAGATACACACACACTCACACTTAAACACAGACTTACATACACATTCACACTCACACTCGCACACATACACACACATTCATACACTCACACACATACAAACACACACACACTCACAGACACACACACACACACACACAGATACACATAAACATACACACAGATACACACACACTCACACTTAAACACACAGACTTACATACACATTCACACTCACACTCGCACACATACACACACATTCATACACTCACACACATACAAACACACACACACTCACAGACACACACACTCACACACACACACACACACAGACACACATACATACACACACAGACACACACACATACATACACACACACACTCACACACACATACACACTAGATTACAATCAGGTCCCCCCTCAGCCTCCTCCACTCCCAGGAAAACAAACCGAGCCTGTCCAGTCTCTCCTCATAAATAAAACACTCCATCCCAGGCAATATCCAGGTGTTGGGAGGTTATGTTGCAGTTGTACAAGTCGTTGGGGAGGCCACATTGGGAACATTGTGTTCAGTTCTGGTCACTCCACTATAGGAATGGTGCCATTAAGCTGGGAAAAGTGCAGAGGAGATTTACAAGGATGTTGTTGGGACTTGAGGGACTGAGTTATGGAGAGATGTTGAGCAGGTTGGGGCTTTTTTCACTGGAGTGTAGGGGAATGAGGAGTGATCTTATAGAGGTGTATAAAATCATGAGGGGCATAGATAGGGTGAATGCACACAGTCCTTTTCCCGGGGTTGGGGAATCAAGAGCCAGAGGGCATAGGTTTAGGGCGAGAGGGGAGAGATTTAATAGGAAACTGAAGGGCAACATTTTTAAACAGAGGGTGGTGAGTACATGGAATGAGCTGCCAGAGGAAGTGGTTGGGGCAGGTACATTAACAACATTTAAAAGACATTTGGACAGGTCCATGGATAGGAAAGGTTTAGAGGGATATGGGCCAAACGCGGGCAAATGGGACTAGCTTAGATGGGCATCTTGGTCAGCATGGACCAGTTGGGCCGAAGGGCCTGTTTCCGAGCTGTGTGACTCTATGACTCAGCATCTCTGGTGGTGAATCAGCAGGTGTGATACCCTCCTACTTTCCCTTTTCACCAGACTGATCCTTGGGTCAGCCGTACTGACCTGTGAAGAATTAGGCCTACGGTCAAGCAAGTTTAGAAGAAAGAGAGGGGATGAAGCCCAGTTGGTCCAACCTCTCCTTAACAGCTACAACTCTCTAATCCTTGCAACATCCTGGTGAACCTCTTCTGCACCCTCTCCAAAGCCTCTACATCCTTCCTGTAACGGGGCGACCAGAACTGCACACAGTACTCCAAGTGTGGCTTGACCAAATTTTATACAGCCGCAACATGACTTCCTGACTTTTATACTCAATCTCCTGACCGGTGAAGGCAAGCATGCTGTACGCCTTCTTTACCACCCTATCTAATTGTGTTGCCACTTTCAGGTAGTGGTGGACTTGCACCCCAAGATCTCTCTGTACATCAATGCTCCTCAGGGTCCTGCCATTTACTTTCCTCCTGCATTTCACCTCCCAAAGTGGAACACCTCACACTTGTCCGGATTAAACTCCATCTTCCCACGTCTCCAACTAGATCTCTGGCCGCTGTGTGTAAGGAGTTTGTACGTTCTCCCCGTGTCTGCGTGGGTTTCCTCCGGGTGCTCCAAACACGTATGGGTTAGGAAGTTGTGGGTGTGCTATGTTGGCGCCGGAAGCGTGGCGACACTTGCAGGCTGCCCCCTGAACACTACGCAAAAAGATTTATTTCTCTGTGTGTTTTGACGCACATTTGACTACTAAAGAAATCTTATCTTATACCTTATAGTCTATACCCTGCCGAATCCTTTGACAACCTTCCTCACTATCCACAACTCTGCCAACTTTTGTGTCGTCTGCAAACTTACTGATCAGCCCACCTACATTTATATTACTGTTGTGCAATGAGTGGCTTTATCTGATCACCGAGCGCAGCGTTGCTCGTGGGATCCTCCTGTTCCGGGTCGAGACGCTTCATCTGGATGAAGATGAAGGCTCTCGACTCGAAACGTCAGCTGTCCGTTTCCCCTCCACAGACGCTGCCCGACCCGCTGAGTTCCTCCAGCTACTTTGTGTGCAGCTCCAGATTCCAGCATCTGCAGTCTCCTGTGTGTGTGTGTCTCTCTCTCTCTCTCTCTCTCCTTCCTGTTCAGGCTCCAGCTAGCTTGCTGAAGCAGACACCAATAAATGCAAACGCTGGCGACAGCAGCGACCTTTCCAGATATTTGCAATTGTAATTCTGGTGGAGTTGGTAATTTTGAAAAGGTGCTTGGGAACCTGAGTGAAGGCAGAGTGAGATAGATATGTAAAAACTGCAGAAAGTAATGAGTAGAAACTCCATTAATCATTCAACTGTCAAACAGACATCAGCACAAACCCACTCCACCAACAAAATATTAAACCTCAGCATTAAAAGGGAACCAAATCACAGTACAACAAGTGGCACTTAGAAAGACTTGCATTTATATAGCCCCCTGCGTGACCACAGGCTTCCCAAGGCACACGGCAGTCGACACTGGAAAACTGCACCAAATGCAGCAAAACACATTGAGCACTCAGCAAGGTTTGTGGGATTGGTCCCGGCATGAGGGAAGCGATTGGTTCAGAGCATGAGGGGCAGGGATTGGTCCAGGACATGAGGGGCAGGGATTGGTTCAGGGCATGAGGGGCAGGGATTGGTTCAGGGCATGAGGGCCAGGGATCGGTCCAGGGCATGAGGGGCAGGGATTGGTCCAGGGCATGAGGGGCAGGGATTGGTCTAGGGCATGAGGGGCTGGGATTAGTTCAGGGCATGGATTGGTCCAGGGCATGAGGGGCAGGGATTGGTCTAGGGCATGAGGGGCTGGGATTAGTTCAGGGCATGGATTGGTCTAGGGCATGAGGGGCTGGGATTAGTTCAGGGCATGAAGGACAGGGATTGGTCCAGGGCATGAGGGGCTGGGAATGGTCCAGGGTGTGAGACACAGGGATTGGTCCAGTACATGAAGGACAGGGATTGGTCCAGGGTGTGAGGGGCAGGGATTGGTGCAGGATAGGGGTGCTCAGCTCTTTCCCTTTACTGGATGTGGGACATATTACACCAAGTTAAGACTTCTCCAGCAACACTGCATCACAGCAGGAGTGATGGCCCGGACTTCGTGCTTCAGTTACAACTCCAACCCACGACTCTGATCCAGGACGTGAAACATCCGGCGGAGTGTGACTGGGTGAAAGGAAACACCGATGACTTGGTCGTGGAGCAGCGGAGCACTAGAACGGTCACCCCTGGCTGGGGGATCTCGTTGCCACACTCGACAGTGTAAAGCCACGACCGCCTGCGCACGGCGGCTGCAGGAAGCCCCCCTCCACATCAGCTCATCGACCTCCTCCACAAGGATGAAGATCCCCGAGTGGTACCATGTGTGCACGGACTGCCCTGGTTCAGCCACGGCTTGTCACAGTTACTGGGCTGACCCCCATCCCCATGCGGACTGCAGCCTTCCGACCGCAGCTGGTGAACAGATGTCCCAAAAACCCACAGGTTTAAGGGGAGGGGAGGGAGGTTTGAAGGGGATCTGAGGGGGTAAATGTTTCACACAAAGAGTATCTGGAAACAAGCTGCCAGAGGAGGGAGCGGAGGCAGGAACAGTAACGACACTTAAGAGGCATCTAGCCAGGTACTTGAATTGAGCAGGGCCCAGAGGGAGAGGTAATTAATGGAGGCGGGTGGGATTGGTGTAGATGGGTGTGACAGTCAGCATAGATACAGTGGGCCAAAGGGCCTGTTTCCATGCTGTACAATTCTGACGAAGAGGTCCAATTTTTCCAACCCTTCTCCAAGTTCAGTGGACCAGAATTTGTGACAAACACACGTTTAAACGTTGCACTGAGCACTGGGGCCTGAGCTCAGGGGATGAGAGTGATCAGGAGCTGCCAAAGCTTGAAACCGTCTGCAAGAAGATGGGAGACTTGGAGCTGCCGCAGTAAGGCTGGACCCCTTAAACATCACCATGGCAGCCCACGCACACCCCCACATCAGATCAGCCTCAGCAACAGATGATCTGCTGGAGGAACTCAGTGAGTTGAGCAGCATCTGGGGGTGGGGGGTGGGGGGGGTGGGTGGAGAGAATTGTCCTGGTGCAGGGTTTCAACCCAAAACGTCGACAGTTTCTTTCCCCCCACAGACGCTGCCCGACCTGCTGAGTTCCACCAGCAGATTGTGTGTTGCTCCGGATTCCAGTATCTGCAGTCTCTGGTGTCTCCCACTTCTGTGCTCCTCCTCGCGTTAACAGAGCCAGCCTTCTACGTGCGTATCTCCGTCCGCGCCAGCTCCCTGTGGCCCACAGTACTGGGGCCGATCTTGATGTCCTTTCGGGCTCCCTCCCTGGGACCACTGACCAACAGCCTGCAGAGAAAGCAAAGCCGGACACAAGCCTCCACCTGTGTAGGTGCTGGCAATGCTCCCTCTGCTGCCCTTAGCTCGGGCTCACCAAAGCCCAACTTCTCCCCTGGGCACCTGAACGGCCAGCAGATAGTTGTTTCAAACTCCCCTCACGGCCTACACAAGGCTACGTTGGCCATCTATGGAGAGATGCAAAGACAAGGTGGCAAAGCAACTCACCAAATCCCCCGCTCACCCACTTCTGGGCAAAAGGGTTGGCATGGACACGACAGGCCGAAGGGCCAGCTCTGTGCTGCACGGTCCATGACTTAGCAAGAACCAAGGCAGTAACCAAGATGGTAACCCTTGATTCCCTGAAAGAACCCACAGTAACACCTCGCCTCTGAATGTTACACAGCAAGCCATCTAATGCAACTCGCTCCGTGATTGAGTTACACAGGTTGACGACACAAGCAAACCACTATGTTGCTAACAGCTTCTTTTCCAGGATGCTCATTACTCTTTCAAAGGGAACACGTTTAAAGTGCATGAGAACCGCACAGGTTATAACGGGCAGAGGCAGCAGATTCTATTCCTCTGAGAATGCCTCTTCTACAAAGGATGTGCTCCAGTTTCCTGGCGGTTTGGTGTATTTTAATCATGCACGTTCTATCAGTGCAGGGTCTGGGCTGCTCGGAGTTCCCTGTGTGCAGCTGGGTCATTAGCGCCAGTTGTTATGGTTACGTCAGGCCTGCACGACGGGAGTACAGAGTGATCTGGAATTTGCTATCTACTGGTGGTTAAAGGGGAAAAGAGACAGTGGGTTAGTTCACTGACACACACAGGATAAATTCTGTCTAGTGTAAGTGAGACATTTCGGGGAATGACTGAAAGAGCAGGGTGCAGGAGGAGGCGATTTGGCTCATTATGCCGGTGCTGGTTAAAAAGGAGTGACTCAACCCTGTGCTGGGTCCATCACCCTTCAGCTCATAGCTTCTCATACCTCTCGCTGCCTTGGTGAAGCAGCCAGCATAATCAAAGACCCCACCCATCCGGGTCATTCTCTCTTCTCCCCTCTCCCATCAGGCAGAAGATACAGGAGCCTGAGGGCACGTACCACCAGGCTCAAGGACAGCTTCTATCCCACTGTGATAAGACTATTGAACGGCTCCCTTATACGATGAGATGGACTCTGACCTCACGATCTACCTTGTTGTGACCTTGCACCTTATTGCACTGCACTTTCTCTGTAGCTGTGACACTTTACTCTGTACTGTTATTGTTTTTACCTGTACTACCTCAGTGCACTCTGTACTAACTCAATGTAACTGCACTGTGTAATGAATTGACCTTTACGATCCAGATGCAAGACAAGTCTTTCACTGTACCTCAGTACAAGTGACAATAATAAACCAATACCAATACCAATTCTTTGATGGAATGTGGAACATGCTGCTTGAAAGAGTCCTGGAAGCAGATTCAAAATCAGCCTTCAAATAGAGCTGGAAAAGTGGTTGAAAGGAAAACTATAACACAGTGGTGAAAGGGTTGGGATCGGATTGCTTCATTCCGTGCTGTATCCCTCATACTTCATGAAAAGTTGCTTTGTCTGCAGGATTTGGATCCGAAGCATTGAAGCCCACACACTTAAACATGCAGCAACTCTAGAAATTACAACAGTGATTAAATTCCAAAACGTATTTAATTAGCTATGAAGCATTTTTGGACAACTCCAGGTCACAAAAGGCACTGTATAAATGCAAATATTCCTTTTTTTATTCTCAAATCATCACCTTAAATTGGTCCCAGCATGACAACCGCCTGGGACTGAGCAATATTTCATGTAATACAGCCCAACTTTCTCTCTTCAGCCACAACTTGTGTGAAAGAGCACAATCTATAATTGGATGACTGGATATGTCACAATTTAGATTTTCGGATTGCTGGCCCACACAGAGAGTCTGGAAATACGAGCAACTTTTAAAGTTTCTTTTAAAGCAAATTTCTTTAATACAGAGGCTCAGCTTTAAGCTAATTTTAGCATGTCCAAGTAATTGATAAACACTACATAGTGGCATAGTTAGTGGAGGGGGTTGAGAGCTTCAAGTTCCTTGGAGTGAACATCACCAATAGCCTATCCTGGTCCAACCACATGGATGCCACAGCCAAGAAAGCTCACCAGCACCTCTACTTCCTCAGGAGGCTAAAGAAATTCAGTATGTCCCCCTTGACACTCATGAACTTTTATCAATGCACCACAGAAAGCATCCTATCCAGATGGCTTGGTGTGGCAGCTGCTCTGCCCAGGACCGCAAGAAACTGCAGAGAGTTGTGGACACTGCCTTGGTGAAGCAGCCAGCATAATCAAAGACCCCACTCAGCCAGGTCATTCTCTCTTCTCCCCTCTCCTATCAGGCAGAAGATACAGGAGCTTGAGGGCACATACCACCAGGCTCAAGGACAGCTTCTATCCCACAGTGATAAGACTATTGAATAGTTCCCTTATGTTGATGAGATGGACTCTTGACCTCACAATCTACCTTGTTATGACCTTGCACCTTATTGTCTACCTGCACTGCACTTCCCTGTAGCTGTGACACTTTACTCTGTATTCTGTTATTGCTTTTACCCTGTACTACCTCAATGCACTGTGTAATGAATTGACCTGTACGAACAGTATGCAAGACAAGTTTTTCACTGTACCTCGGTACAAGTGACAATAATAAACCAATACCAATTACCTAAACTTTCTTAGAAGGTTAAGGAGGTTCAGCCTGTCACCGAACACTCTAACAAACTTCTACAGATGTGCTGTTGCAAGTGTCCTGACTGGTTGCATCATGGTCTGGGACGGCAATTCGAATGCCCAGGAACGTAAGTAGCTGCAGAGAGTAGCGGACTCTTCTACTCGAGCCGATTTCCTGCCCCTCTTCTGGGGTTACATCCATGCCCGTGTGTCCCTGGAGAAGGAGCAAGCGATATCCATGGGTACAATGGGGATTTCCGTTACTGGGGCTTGAGTGCATTCTGGATGGAGATGACTGTATTATAATATGAAATTATTGACTGTAAATAGTATGAATCGTGGTATACTGTAGTATTGCAATGATGTGCTGCCGTAATCACTGAATCCATCGGAAAAGGTAAAAAAGAGAGTAGTGGATTCAGCCCAGTACATCACGGGCACATCCCTCCCCACCATCGATAGTATCTACAGGAGGCGCTGCCTCAAGAAGGCAACATCCATCATCGAAGATCCCCACCATCTGGGCCGTGCCATCTTCTCACAGCTCCCATCGGGCAGGAGGTACAGAAGCCTGAAGTCCCACACCACCAGGTTCAGGAACAACAACTTCCCTTCAACCATTCGGTTCTTGAACCAAGCAGCACAACCCTAATCACTACAGTTTAGTAACACTGTGACCACTTTGATCACTTTGCACTAAAAGTGACTTTTTTTGTTATAAATGTGTTCTTTCTTGTAAATGTTGTGTATAATTTATGTTTAATTTATGCTTTTCTCGTGAATGCAGCTTATCTGATGCTATGTGCCTGTGATGCTGTCGCAAGTTTCTCATTGCACCTGTGCACACATGGGCTTGTGCAGATGACAATAATTAATAAACTTAAACTTAGAGCTTAAACTTAATCGGTGCCTCATGGCCACAGAGACCCGAGTTCGAACCTGACCTCCGGCGTTGCCTGTGCGTGGAGTTTGCACATTCTCCCTGTGACCGCGTGTGTTTCCCCCGGGTGCTCCGGTTTCCTCCCACATCCCAATGATGTGCGGGTCAGTGGATTAATTGGTTGCTATAAATTGCCCCTAGCGCATATGTGAAGGTTAGAATCAGAGGGAAGTTGATGGGAATGCGAGGAGATTAAACCATGACTAGTGTCGGATTTGTGTAAAAGGGCTGAAGGTTGTACAGCAAGACTGTCTCCTCAAGCACTGCAATCCCCCAGGTCAAAACAATTTATCCAGGGCAACAGCTACACTACTGAGCACAGAGGATGACACTTCGCTGTCACTGAGTTCAAGTAGATATGGAGCGGTGTGACCCAAATCCCACAATGCTCAGATCTCCTGCAATCATTACTGGCTTCACCAAACTTAGGGGCACAGCTAAAACCAACGTATAACCTGGACAAGGATCAAAACACTGCAGAACCATCAGTGTTCTCCACTGGCAATGCATAATTGAAGAGTGCCGATCAATCTCAAGGCTGCTGGTGAGTGTCAGGAGTTGCTTTATCTGAGTCACACTCCTTCCACTGGGCTGTCTTGGCTCCTTCGGCACATTATTCCTAGATAAAGAGGGCAATGTCACCTCCTTGTGATCAAGCACCCACGTTTATATGGCACCTTTCACGTCCCAGGACACCCTGAAACTCCTTGCCCCTTGAGACCTTATCGAGCTTGGTCGAGCCTGTCACTGAGATGGCAGGTCGCAGGATCGAGTCCCACTCCAGAGATTTGAGTTCACGGTCCAGGCTGGGGAAGGGTGGCACTGCCTTTGAGATGTGATGGTCAACTGTCTGGCCTGGAGTGGAAGGAAAAGATCCCGTGGCTGGTATCGAAAGAGGAGGAGGCTACTCCTGTGTTTTGGCCCAGTGCTCATCCCACAACCAAACATTGTTAAACTCACCCATTATCACATTGCAGCTTATGTGTTAAACTTCCAGCTGCAACAGTTACCAAACCCCATGTCATTGCCTGGAGAGTGCTTTGGGGCATCCTGAGGCTCACGCTAACGCTTGTTCTGTTTTTCAGTGGCTGCTGTTAACAACAAGCGCACCGGCCTTGCTAACCCACAGCCCCGTGCCTACTCTCTCTGCTTGTACTGACTCGTACACCGAGGAAGGCAGCAAGGGAAGGATAATGATTTCATTTGTGAAGCCAGAAAATCTCAAACAAGCAAAAAAAAACCCGTTTTTAATTTTAATCATCAGGTAGCTTAGTTTCCCTTACATGTGTTAATCCTGCGGAGACAATGTCTTGCATGCTGCCTTGAGAAAGCATTGCATGGCATTAGTCAGTAAACAGAGCATGATGCTCTTGCTCTGATGCTCTCAAATTGATTTTTCCTTTTGTTCTGACAGCAAGGAGGAGGGGCGATGATTAATGAGTAGAGCTCCTACTATAGTGGAGCTAGTCAACACATTGGTTTACTACCTCGTGTTATCTTCATACAGAGCAGCACTAGAAAATATCACCTTCCCATCACATCGGGCCCACTGCGGGGAGTCCAACAAAGCACATAGAAATTACACTCACTTCCTTTGTCTCATCCAACAGAGGATTCAGTGGGGGTTTGATGGTTATAATTTCCTCTGGTGGGGAGCCCACTTCACTGCCCCTGCCTGCGTGCAGCAAGAATTGAATAACAAGAGGTTGATAAATGGCAGGTGATAACTGTGGCACAGAAGTGTCAGGCAATGACTGTCTCCGACAAGAGTGATTCTGATCACCCCGCCCTTGACTTTTGGTGGAATTCCTGTCACTGAGTCCCCCAGCACAAACTCAACTTGAGTAGACACATAAATACCAGTTGGTGAGTTACTTAGGTATAGAACATAGAACAGCACAGCACAGAACAGGTCCTTCGGCCTACAATGTTGTGCCAACCTTTAAACCCCGCTAAGGCTATCTAACCCCTTCCTCCCACATATCCCTCTATTTTAAATTCCTCCATATGCTTACCTAGTAATCTCTTGAATTTGACCAATGTACCTGCCTTCACCACCCATGAACTTCCCACCCATTACTTTAAAGCCATGCCCTCTTGTATTGAGCATTGGTGCCCTGGGAAAGAGGCGCTGGCTGTCCACTCTATCTATTCCTCTTCATATTTTGTACACCTCTATCATGTCTCCTCTCATCTTCCTTCTCTCCAAAGAGTAAAAGGTCCTGTGGCAAGTGACTTACCTCCTGACACCCCAAGGCCTTCCCATCATCTACAAGACACCAGTCAGGAGCATGGTGGAACATGCTGATGCAGGGTCCCCCGTAGACGCTGCCCAACCCACTGAGTTGATTTTTGCTCCAGATTCCAGCAGCTGCAGTCTCCTGAGTCTCACAGGAATGCCCTCCACTTGCCTGGGTGAATGCAGCTCCAACAACTCCCAAGTTCAACGCCGCTCAATTAGTACCACATCCACTACCCTGAACACTTCACTCTTCTCCGCCACTGTGGACTAGATAGAATGACTCATCCAGGCTGCTCCGACACCCCACCCCAGACCTGTGATCTTTACCACCAAGAAGGACAAGGGCAACAAACACAGGGGAACATAGAGCAGTACAGCACAGAACAGGCCCTTCGGCCCACAATGTTATACCGACATAGCTAATCCCTCCTACCCACAGAATGCCCATATCCCTCTATTTTCCTCTCATTCATGGGCCCATCCAAGCCCCTCTTAAAAGTCCCCAATGAATTTGCCTCCACCACCCTATCGGGCAACGCATTCCAGGCATCCACCACTCTCTCAGTGAAAAACCTACCCCTCACGTCTATTCTGAACCTACCCCCTCTCACCTTAACTGCATGCCCTCTGGTATTGGATCGCTCAATAATGGGAAAAAAGATATTGCTTGTCTACCCTGTCTATGCCCCTCATAATTTTATACACTTCCAACAGATCACCCCTCAGCCTCCACCGCTCCAGAGAAAAGAGCCCAAGTTTGTCCAGCCTCTCCTGATAGCACATACCCTCTAATCCAGGCAGCATCCTGGTAAACCTCCTCTGCACACGCTCTAGAGCCTTGACATCCTTCCTGTAGTGAGGTGACCGGAATTGCAGGCAATACTCTAAATGCAGCCTAAACAGATGCACCACGACCTGCAGCTTCCCCTCCAAGTCACACACCAACCTGACTTGGAAATATAACAGTGTTCCTTCATCGTCACTGGGTCTAAATCCTGGAACTCCCGCCTTTTCCAAAAGGACTGCAGTGGTTGAAGAAGGCAGCTCACCAGCACCTCCTCGAGCGGTTATGGATAGGCAATAAATGCTGGCCTTGCCAGCAACACACCAAGATCCCAAAAATTCTCCCATTCCAAGAGCATCCGAAGAAAAGGTTTAGGGTGAGAGGGGAGGGATTTAATTGGAGCCTTTTTCATCTGGAGGGTGGTCAGTATATGGAAGGAGCTGGCAGAGGAAGTGATTGAGGCAGGTAGTGTAGCGGTTAGCGTAATGCTTTATAGTGCCAGCGACCTGGGTTCATTTCCAACCAGTGTCTGTAAGGAGTTTGTACGTTCTCCCTGTGTCTGCGTGGGTTTGCTCTGGGTGCTCTGGTTTCCTCCCACATTCCAAGAACGTACGGGTTAGGAAGTTGCAGGCATGGTATGTTGGCGCCGGAAGCGTGGCGACACTTGCGGGCTGCCTCCAGAACACTCTACGCAAAAGATGTATTTCACTGTGTGTTTCAATGTACATGTGACTAATAAAGTTATCTTATCTTATTTAAAAGGTATTTGGACAGGTAGATGGATAGGAAAGGTTTAGAGGGAAACACGGGCAAATGGGACTGGCTTAGATGAGCACCTTGGTTGGCATAGACCAGTTGGGCCGAAGGGCCTGTTTCCGCGCTGTATGACTCTGTATCACAAAGGCAGACAACCCGCAAGTTCAAGGCAGCTGTTCCAGGTGATGTTGGGACAATCTGCTTCACGCAAAGGGGACCGGAAACCCCAAATCCTTTCCCACAGAAAGCTGCCGAGGCTGGAACATTTCAACACAGGCAGACAGATCGGGCTGGGCAAGAGCGCCCAGATCTCCGGGAGAGGGCAGGAGGTGGGGGTCACCCTGAAGGAAAGGAACGGAATATCAGTTCTGAACAGCTTCTTCCTCTGATTCAGTCACAACCTTGAGAGGAGCAGAATTCGGGGCCAGATCACTTCATTTGCTTCATCATCACAGGTCCTGCTGCTGGGAATACTTCCTCGAAAGCAATCTGAGGCTTTCTCCTGGAGAGCGGCTCAGACAATTGCTTTCCTAGTTTCGCAGACACATGCCAAGTTTTCAGAAGCTCCTTCAGGTCGACTGTTGACGTTGTTGCTCTCGGGTATGGCTGATGTTGGCAAGGCTGAGCTCACTGCCAATCCCAAGCTACCTGAGGGCAGCGAGACTGGAGTCACGTGAAGGCCTGGAGCCTGGAGGGAAGGCCTGAGGCCTAAAGGTGTTGGTGGATCAGTTGATTTATTGTGACAACCCAACAGCTCTGTGCTCACTTTACTGGCATCAGCCGAGGCCAACAGATAAAAGGGATTCTGTTTGAGTTTTCTGTGCCGGTTTGAACTCCACACACTTGGTTCATTACCTCACCCACTGGGTCAGTGTACCATCTACAGAATGCCCTGCAGCTACTCACCCAGGCTCCTCCGAAATCATCCTCCAGACCCATGACCTCTCCCACCACCAAGGACCAGGGCAGCAGGCGTAAGAGAACACCACCACCTCCAGGTTCCCCTCCCAAGTCACACTCCATCCTGCCTTGGAAATGCATCGCAGTCTTGTCCTGGATCTCCCCATCCACACTGGAGCAGTTCAAGAAGGCAGCTCACCCCCACCTTCTCAAGGGGCAGTGAGTGGTGGGCAGAAACAGCTGTATGTGGATGCACATCAACAGACACACGCAGAGGTGCAAAGACATGTATGACTGTGTCGTGACAGGTTCCCTCTGCTCACCGAACTGCAACTGTGTGATAAACTGGAGTCCCAATAGGACATCACTATTTCCATGCCTGGAGTCATGGAGTCACAGAGTCATTCAGCACGGAAACAGTCCCTTCAACCCAACTCATCCATGGTGCCCACCAAGCCAGTCCCATTTGCCCATGTTTGGCTCGTATACCTCCGAACTTTCCTATCCATGTACCTGTCCAAGTGTCTTTTAAATGTTGTTAATGTACCTGCCTCAACCACTTCCTCTGGCAGCTCGTTCCATATACTGACCACCACATACCTGGCCGTACCCGACATTAGATACACACCCAATGTTGATCAAGGGCAATATATACATGTGGTAATGCTGAGGCCTTCTGGGGCGCAGGACACGTCGACCTGATGGAAACCAAACTACTAACACATAATCTCCACCACCTGGAACTACAAGGCAGGCAGACGTCTCTTGTAGCGTCTCCCCCAAGTCACACTCTATCCCGACTCACAAATACATCACCATTTCTTCATCATCCCTGAGAATTCCCTCCCCAACAGCGCTTCACCACAGGGAATGGTACTGATTGTTGGCCATGCCAACTACACCAAGATCCTGCAATGTACAAAGGTGCCCCTTTCTCTCTTGATCCAATTTCATGCCACAGTGTGGGTGTGACAGTCACTCTCCCTGTTTGGACCTTCATTTGCCCTTGGGACAGAAGTCTCCCCTCCCCTTGGCTGGTTGTGGTCTCAGGCACAGAGCAAGAAGCAAGGGAACAAGTCACCACCATAGGATCCATGTGAAAGAAACATTTTTGAATGATGCAATGTCTTTCTCTGAAGCAAC
The DNA here is from genome assembly GCF_009764475.1 of Pristis pectinata. Taxonomy (NCBI): domain Eukaryota; kingdom Metazoa; phylum Chordata; class Chondrichthyes; order Rhinopristiformes; family Pristidae; genus Pristis; species Pristis pectinata. The sequence goes on from NC_067441.1 coordinate 9,392,448, forward strand.
AAACAAAACGCTGGAGGAACTCAGCGGGTCAGGCAGCATCTGTGGAGGGAAATGGGACAGTCAGTGTTTCGGGTCGCGACCATTCATCAGTGCAGCTGAAGGGTCTTGACCTGAAATGTCAGTTCAGATGAAGTGTCAAGTCGAGTTTATTGTCATGTGCACCAGTATGGTGAGGTACGTGTACAATGAAAAACTTGCTGGCACCAGTATCACAGGCACCTAGGTACAGACAACACACAGAATATAAGTTATACAAGACAGTGAAGAGAGAGGGAATAAAAGTGTGCAAAAACTTGTGGGGATCCTCGACGATAGATGCTGCCTTCTTGAGGCAGTGCCTCCTGTAGATGGTGTCGATGGTGGGGAAGGCTGTGCCTGTGATGGACTGGGGCTGTGTCCACTGCTCTCTGTCCCAAGACTTTGACTGTTCGTTTCCCTCCACAGACGCTGCCTGACCCGCTGAGTTCCTCCAGCATTTTATGCGTTGCTCCAGCTTCCAGCATCTGCAATGTCCTTCTCCGGAGTCTGAGCTGGATTAATGAATCCAGTGCATTGCGATTATCTTCCTGTGCACTTTCTAACCTACAACAGGGGTACCTGAAATTTGACACAGAGGCCACATTCAGCTGGAAACCTCTCACTAGCCTGTCTCTGAGTCTCTGATATGGCACCTAGGCAGGAGAGAGGCTCTGTTGACTGGCTGGAGGTTGGCTCCCAGTTCCACACCTAAATTCTAACTGTTCTTTTATGAAATTTGACGACAAAATGTGAGCCAGATACACAGCACGTCTTGCAGCTGACTGAAGTTGTCTGCAGCTAACTTGCAATGGGAACATTGTGGGCGTCACTTGGAAGCATGAAGTTCATTCTAGCTTTGCGCCTTCCAGTGATTCAGTGTCCACGTGAGCTCTGTGGCCTGTTCATCAGCAGCAATCAATTCACGGCAAGAGCCTCCACTTCTTGTCAAGCACAGGTCCAACTCGAGTCCCAGCAAAGAGTGAAGCACACACCTGATCACTGCCAACACAATCAAAGACCCCTCCCACCCTGGTCATTCTCTCTTCTCCCCCCTCCCATTGGGCAGAAGATACAAAAGTTTGAAAACAGGTACCACCAGGACCAGCTTCTATTCCATTGTTATAAGATTCTGGAACGGTCCTCTTGTACGATAAAAACAAACTCTTGATCTCCCAATCTACCTCGTCATGGCCCTTGCACCTTATTGTCTGCCTGCACTGCACTTTCTCTGTAACTGTAATACGATATTCTGCATTCTGTTATTGCTTTTCCCTTGTACTACCTCAGTGCACTGTCGTAATGAAATGATCTGTATGGATGGCATGCAAAACAAAGTTTTTCACTGTACCTCAGTTGTATACAGCTACCTCTGACATCCCCCTTATATCTTCTTCCAATCAGCTTAAAATTACGCCCCCTCGTGTTAGTCATTGTCGCCCTGGGACAAAGTCTCTGACTGTCCACTCGATCTATGCCTCTTATCATCTTGTAAACCTCTATCAAGTCACCTCTCATCCACCTTCTCTCCGAAGAGAAAAGCCCTAGCTCACTCAACCTATTCTCATAAGGCATGTTCTCTAATCCAGGTAGCATCCTGGTAAATCTCCTCTGTACCCTCTCTAAAGCTTCCACATCCTTCCTATAATGAAACGACCAGAACCGAACACAATACTCCAAGTGTAGTCGAACCGAACTGGACATAAGTACAATAAGACATAAGTTCCCCTAGTATGATAAGATGGACTCTTGACCTCACAATCTACCTCATCATGGCCCTTGCACCTTATTGTCTGCCTGCACTGCACTTTCTCTGTCACTGTAACACCATATTCTGCATTCTGGTCTTGTTCTCCCTTGTCCTACCTCAATGCACTGATGTGATGAAATAATCTGCATGGATGGCATGCAAAAGCTTCTCATTGTACCTTGGTACATGGACAATAATCAACCAATGACCAATTACCCTCTCTAAAGTGGCACAGCAGGGGTCAGGAAGAACTCCAGCTCACTGACAAAGAATCAAAGATACACGAGTGCTGTTTATGGATCGGTGACAAGCAGTAGTTGGAACGTGCAAAAACGAACATTGATGGAATATTCTGTCCAACATCTCTTCTTGTATCCCCAAATGCAGGCAACTACATTTGGCCCTCGGGCAGTTTGGGAAGATCCAACTTGAAATGTTTTGGGCCACAGTGTGACACTGGAACATGGAACAGTACAGCACAGGAACAGGCCCTTCAGCCCACCATGTCTGTGCCGAACATGATGCCAAATTAAATTAAATCCTTATTGCTTGCACGTGATCCATTTCCCTCCATTCCCTGCATATCCATGTGTCTACCTGACAGCCTTTTAAATAACTATATCACATCTGCCTCCACCACCTCTCCTGGCAGCCCGTTCCAGGCACCCACCACTCTCTGTGTAAAAAACTTGTCCCACACATCTCCTTTAAACGTCCCCCCCCTCACATTAAAGCTATGCCCTCTAGCATTTGACATATCCACCCTGGGAACAAGATACCGGCTCCCACATTCCAAAGATGTACGGGTTAGGAAAGTGATGAGTGGAACCAGCAGGTACGGTAGTGTAGCGGTTAGCGTGACGCTATTACAGCGCCAGCGACCCGGCCAGTGTCTGTAAGGAGGTTGTATGTTCTCCCCATGTCTGCGTGGGTTTCCTCCCACATTCCAAAGACGTACGGATTAGGAAGTTATGGGCATGCTATGTTGGTGCCGGAAGTGTGGCGACACTTGTGGTCTAACCCCCAGAACACTCTGCGCAAAAAGATGCATTTCACTGTGTGTTTCGATGTATGTGTGACTAATACTTATCAGATAAGGGAGCTATGAGGGGCAGTGGGATAAAACTGGGTAACGGGTGGTGGGGAAGGGGGATGGCTGGAAACAGGGGAGTGAGAGAACCTGGGTGCATCAGAAGGAGAGAGAGGAGGTTACCTTCTCCTCACCTGGTTCCACCTATCACCTGCCAGCCCCTCTCCCTCACCTCTTTATCCCCACCATCTCCCCTCTACACTCTCAGTCCCGATGAAAGGTCTCGACCCGAAACATCGACCATCCCTCTGCCTCCACAGATGCTGCCCGACTCACTGAGTCCCTCCAGCAGTGTTTTTTTTCTCCAGATTCCAGCATCTGCAGTCTCTTGTATCTCCATAATGCTTTATATCGTTGTTCCATCACCTCCCTACCAAACTATATAACTTCATATTTTTCAGGATTAAATTCCATCTACAGATAAAGATAACTTTCCTGACAACCACCAACACCACACACTTCTGTGTCATCTGCAGACTTACTAATCACACCTCCTACACTCACATCAGATTGCTTAGAGATGTTAAAAACATCAGGGTCCCAGCAGCAATTGCTATCTCACCTTCGGACACAGGTTTCCATTCAAAATAACCACCCTTCACCATTGAGTCTACCTCCTCCCACCAAGCCGGGTTTGGATGCAATTGGCAAATTGCCCTGGATCCCATGAACTCTTATCTTTTGGGCCAATCTCCCATGTAGGACCTTGACAAAGGCCTTACTGAAGTCCGTGTAGACAACATCAACCACATGATTGGCATTGACACACTTGGTTACTTCCCCAAAAAAATTCTTCGAATCAGTAGACGGAATCTCCCCTCAACAGACCATAACACAAGACAAGGTATCTTTACTAGTCACATGTACGTCGAAACACACAGTGAAATGCATCTTTTTTTGCATAGAGTGTTCTGGGCGCCAACATAGCATGCCCACAACTTCCTAACCCATATGTCTTTGGAAGGGGGGGGAGGAAACCGGATCACACGGAAGAAACCCATGCAGACACGGGGAGAACGTACAAACTCCTTATAGATGGCGGCCGGTATTGAAACCGGGTCTCTGGCGCTGTAGTAGCGTTGTGCTAACCACTACACTACCGTGCCTGCCCTTAGGAATAGTAAAGGGAAAAAATAACTAGTGGGAGTTGTCTATAGGCCACCAAATAATAACATTATAGTGGCACAGGCAATAAACCAAGAAATAGATGTAGCAGAGGATGCTCTCCAGAGAGATACGTAGATAGATTAAGTGAGTGGGCAAGGGCCTGGCAGATGGAGTACAATGTTGGTAAATGCAAGGTCATCCACTTTGGAAGGAAAAATAGAAGATCAGATTATTATTTAAATGGTGAAAGATTGCAGCAGGATGTTGAGTTAGGCCATTCGGCCCTTCGACTCTGCTCCGCCATTCGATTTATTTTTCCCTCTCAACCCCATTCTCCTGCCTTCTCCCCGTAACCTTTGACGCCCTCACTAATCCAGAACCTATCAACCTCCATTTTACATACACCCAATGACTTGGCCTCCACAGACGTCTGTGGCAATGAATTCCACAGGTCCACCACCCTCTGGAGAACCCTCCAGATTCACCACCACCACCACAGATCCGTGTTATCTCTGGTCAACCATTCTTCTCACTGCTATCGCCAGTCAGGAGGTACAGAAGCCTGAAGTCCCACACCACCAGGTGCAGGAACAGCTACTTCCCTTCAACTGTTCGGTTGTTGAACCAACCTGCACAACCCTAACCCCACCTCAGCAACTGAACACTACAGACCACCTCTTGCACTACCACAGACTTATCTATGGTTGGGTCTTTTTTTGCACTAATATCTTGTTTTTGCAGTCTTTTTTCTCTCTCTCTCTGCACTATATAATTTATGTATATTTATGTTCCGTGTGTGGTCTGTACCTACGTGCCTGTGATGCTGCTGCAAGCAAGCTTTTCACCGGACCTGTACCTCACCACAATTGTGTACATGACAATAAACTCCACTTGACCCCTGCACTTCAGATTAATCTTGTCCCTCAGAAATGTTTCCAATAATTTCCTTCAATTGATGTTAAGCCTGTAATTCCCTGGCTTATCCCTTCTGCCCTCTTGAATAAATGTATCACATTTGCTGTCCTCTGGTCACCTCTTCTATGGCCAGAGAAGATTCGAAACTCTCAGTCCAATCAATCCCCTTTCTTGACTCCCCAAACAGCTGGGATACATCTCATCAGGCCCAGAGGGCAGGCATCGTAGTGTAGCGGTTAGTGTAACGTTTTACAGCGCCAGCGGCCCGGGTTCAATTCCGGCCACTGTCTGTAAGGAGTTTGTACGTTCTCCCCGTGTCTACTGATCCATTTGTCTGACATCAGTGCAGGGAAGATCTTGGAATCTATAACATAATATACTCTGTATTCTGTTATTGTTTTTACCCTGTACTACCTCAATGCACTGTGTAATGACCTGATCTGTACGATCGGTATGCAAGACAAATTTTTCATTGTACCTTGGTACAAGTGACAATAATAAACAAATTCCAACACTAATGTGGGGGTATGGTTGTGGTAATCAAATTGTCATTTCTGTACTATAAGGGAAGACAATTTCAGGCAAAGTTATCAACTTGTGCGGACTGATCACCTGTGCCCATGGGAACTGACTCTTCCAAATAATCGCCTGAGCGATTGGTGCTCAAAACCAAACAGAGACTGTGTAGGCGAAAAATGCTTAACATTAAAGGAGATGAAGCAGTGAAGAGAATCGCAGGCTGGTTTTTTATGGAAGTTGCAGGTGACTGCCATTTGTACTGCAGAATGAGCCTTTCCAGTTCCATTCCACCTGGATACGTTCAGGAATTATAACAGCAGGGGCTCACTCCTCTGTCAACCTGCTTGTAAGCTTGCTTGGTTAGGATGGGGAAGATGCCGCGGACAGCATGACAAACGACAATTCTACAAGTCCACATTTGTCACCAGCTCAGTTTCCGACCAATTATAGATGGTGCAATTTTTTTTATATGGAGGGGCAGACAGGTGACCTAAATGATTAAAACTGGGCATGGGATTTTTTTCTGTGGGCGGGGGGGTGGTGGGAAGTGGTTGGAGAGAACTGGAAACTACATAATGTTTTAATAATTAAAATTTAATTTACTTTGTAAAGCAGCAGATATTTTAAATCCACAATGAGTTGCTTGGATATAAATCCACACTGTTATTAAAGCTCCAGAACTGACAAAGAAGAACAATATTTCCAAGCAAATTGTGCTGTCAGACATACAAAATACACACAAATCACACTCCCTGCCTTTTAAGGAAACCACCATTGGCTTATCGGTGTCTGGTACAGAAACATCCTTGTTAATAAATCTGAGTTGTTGGCCATTTTGCAAACAGGACTGAAAATACCAGAAAATCTAGTTGTGGATGTTAGACCAAGGCACAGTTCAGCTCAGGTAGGGCTTGCATTGTAGACTTGGCCCTGATTCACAAAATGTTTGTGGACCATTAGTCGGCAATGAAGGGGAGCAGAGGTGGTCCCAGGTGTATGTAGCTATCCACCCAGACACACTGGAGAGGGCAGAGGACAGAGCACACACCTCAGGAACGGCTTGGGTAAAGGAGGTTGAGGGGTGATCACATGAAGGTCTTTAAAATGATGGAAGGTTTTGATAGCAGATATTGAGAGAGGGTTTCTGTGTGGGACAAGTGCAATCAAAGGCCAACAGTATCAAGTGGTCAGCAAGAAATCCGGTCGGGAATTTGGAAGGAACTCCTTTATCCATGGAGCGGTGAGGATGTGAAGCTTGTTCCATGGGGAGTGGATGAAATGAGGATCTATCTAAAACACACAAAGCCCTGGAAGAACTCAGCAGGTCAGGCAGCATCTGTGAAGGGAAATGGACAGACAACATTTTGAGCTCGACCCAAGATGTCGAGTGTCCATTTCCACCCCCCCCACCCCCCCCCCCCCCCACACCAATGCTGCCTGACCCGCTGAGTTCCTCTGGTATTTTGTATGTTGCTCCATATTCCCGCATCCGCAGTCTCTTGTGTCCCCACTGAGGATCCATCTGCTTGTTTCCACTGCTCTTTGAGGAAGGGCATTCCTCGGCCCCCTTTCTTCTTTGTTTCCCTTCCTTGCCTCAAGTCTTGTGCCCTGGGAACCGCACAGGGGCACAATCCCCAAGGTGCAGCTCTCTGTACCTCCTCCAATGCATCTACAGGTGCCCAGCATTCAATTCTGTTCCTTCACTTCCGCTAGACGATTCTATCTGTCTCTCTACCCGGACCCCTCCTGGGACCACTTCTGCATCACATTATCCAGCAACACCCACTTTCCTTCCAAAGTGCGGTGCCTCCTCACTGATCTGCACTGCATTTTATTTGCAGATGTCTGCCCACGTCTTGGCTGTCTGTTCTACTTGGTGCAGGTACAGAGACAGAAAGGCAAATGAATAGGTCATTGTCACAAGATATTTATAACAAAATAGCAGATGGGCTCATGGAATGAAAAAGATTTATTGAGGGAATGCTCGTGTACGAACTATGACTAAAGAAAACAATCTCCTTTATCAGAAACCTAACTGTGCCATGTGCCATTCAATCTCTTGTGGGCTCCACATTGTCACTTTCAATTTGTTCCTTTCACCTCTTGTCTGTAACTCAAAGCACATTGGGATTCTGACTTCTGTCCGTTCTGACGAAAGGTTACTGACCCCCCCCTGATTCCCTCTCCGCAGATGCTGGCTGGCCGGCTGAGTATCTCCAGCATTTTCTGTCCTGCTTGCGATCTCTCCTGGCCTCTGTGGGGCTGCTGACATTTTCCGTTCTGCCCCCAAAGATCGTATTCGGGACACAGAACTCCGAGCGAAAATGACTCATCCATGGAGTCACAGAACAGCACAGAAACAGTCCCTTCGGCCCAACCCCTTCATCCTGACCATGACGCCCATCCATGCTAGTCTCACTTGCCCGCAACAGTCCCGTACCCTTTCCTATCTAAGTATCTGGCCAAATGCCTTTTAAACATTGTAATTGTACCTGCCTTCACCACCACCTCTGGCAGCTCGTTCCCTGTCCGTGAAAATCTTGCCCCTCAGGCCCCCTTTGAACTTTTCCCCTCTCACCTTAAACCTGTGTCCTCCAGTTATAAACTCCCCTACTCAGGGAAAAAGGTTCTGACCAACTACCCAATCTACACCCCCCCATTAATATTATAGACCTTGAAAAGATCACCCCTACGTTCCAGTGAGAACAAACCCAGCCTACCCAATCTCTCCTTATAACCACAGCCCTCCATTCCAGGCAACACCCTGATGAATCTCTTCTGCACTCTCTCTGTTGCTGCCTCATCCTCCCTGTAGTGTGGTGACCACAACTGTACACGGTGCTCCATGTGCGGCCTGACCGATGCTTTGTACAGCTGCAACATTACATTCCAACTTTTACACTCAGTGTCTTGGCCTATGAAGGCAAGCATGCCAAGTGCCTTCTTTGGTGCCCCATCCACCTCCATCACCATTTTCAGTGAACTATAAATGTGCACCCAAACTGTAAACAGTAAACTGGGCAGGCACAGTAGTGTGGCGGTTAGCATAATGCTTTACAGCACCAGTGACCCGGGTTCAATTCCAGCCACTGTCTGTAGGGAGTTTGTACGATCTCCCCGTGTCTGCGTGGGTTTCCTCCGAGTGCTCCGGTTTCCTCCCACATTCCAAAGACGTACGGGTTAGGAAGTTGTGGGTGTGCTATGTTGGCGCCGGAAGCGTGGCGACACTTGCGGGCTGCCCCCAGAACACTCTACGCAAAAGATGCATTTCACTGTGTGTTTCGATGTACAGGTGACTAATAAAGAAATCTTATCTTAAACTTGCCTCTGTACATCAACACTGCTAATGTCTCTGCCATTTACTGTATATGTCCTGCTAGCATTCAAGGTCCCAAAATGCATTACCTCACACGTGCCTGGATTAAATTCCGCCCAACGTTCCAGCTGATCGATATCCTTGAAGCACCTTCTTCACTGTCCACAACTCCCCCAATTTTTGTATCGTCAGCAAACTTACTAATCAGACCGCTGACATTCTCATCCAAGTCACCGATACATTTGACCAACAGCAATGGTCCCAACACCGAGCCCTACAGTACGCCACCGGCTACAGACTTCAGGTCAAATAAACAATCCTCTGCCAGCCAAGACACCAATTGCAACGGCCAATTCCATTCTCAACCCAGGGACTGGTTACAATCATCGTGACTGGACTAGCGTGGCTTGAGTCTCCAAGGAGTGAAAGGGCCTCTCTTGGATCCACTCCCTGTCATGAATCGGTTTCGGCCTAAAGTTTGGCGTGATGGAAGGATAATCTCCAGTGTTATTGGAAGCGGCTGCAAACTAGCTCCCCCATTATACCTCCCACACAACAAGGTTCCTGGTACTCTGTTGAATTACATTCTTCTACATGTATTGGGAACAGTTTTTAAGCAAAGTATGATACAAGGTAGTTCCTTGGTCCATTAAGACAGCATATTTAAGGTAGATTGATCCGTCCCAGCCCTTCTCATTTCCTGACTTCAGCTCTACAAGTGAGGATGAGCTTGTTATTTGGCCTAAGGCACAAGAGAGTTGATTTAGCACCCTAATAAGTTCCCTGACTATGACCACAATAATGCTTGTAAAATATATCCAGGAGCTTCAGAGGAGTGTTATTAAAGGCAATGCGAGAAATAGTTAGGGCAAGTGATGTGAAGTTTGGTTTGGTTTTCATAAGAGTTGCAGAGTAATGCAGCATGGAAACAGGCCCTTCGGCCCTACTTGTCCATGCTGACCATGGTGCTCACTCAGCTAGTCCCATTTGCCTGCGTTTTGCCCAAATCCCTCTGAACCTTTCCTACCCATGTACTTACCCAGATGTCTTTTAAATGTTGTTACTGTACCTGCCTCAACCACTTCCTCTGGTAGCTCGTTCCATACACTCACTACCCTCTGCGTGAAGAAGTTGCCCCTCAAGTCCCTTTTAAATCTTTCCCTTCTCATCTTAAACCCATCCCCTCTACATTTTAGTTCTCCTTCCCTGGGAAAAAGACTGTATGCGTTCACCCTATCTAAGCCTCTCATGAGTTTATACACCTCTACAAGGTCACCCCTCAATCTCTGCTTCAAGGAATAAAGTCCTAGCCTGCCCAACCTCTCCCTAGAACTCAGGCCCACGAGTCCCGGCAACACCCTCGTAAATCTAAAAGGACAAGAGGATCTGAAGGTCTTAAAAGGGAAGAGAGGCAGAGCGCATCGGTAGGGATTCCCAGAGCCTCAGAGTCACACAGCACGGAAATAGGCCCTTCGGCCCAACTGGTCCATGCTGACCAAGATTCCCATCTGAGCTGGTCTCATTTTCCTGCATTTGGCCCACATCCCTCTAAAGGGAGCTGAAGGCAAACTTGGAGGAGATGTTATTAAGCTGGAAAGAGTGCAAAGGAGAGAAAGAAGATTTCCTGCCCGATCTCCATAAGCTCCCATCGCCTGTGGGCGAATGATCTACCTCAGCCTTGAACCCATTCAGTGACTCAGCCTCCAACACTCTCGGGAGAGGAGAATCCCCAAGATTCACTGCCTCCGGGGAGAAGGATTGTCATGAAGACTACGACAGAACGAAGCCTGCCATCCTCTGCCGTTGAGGGACCCGACTTGCGTCTATCGCACCCCAGCCTGGAGGTGAAGGGAAGCACTCAACGGCAGCAAGACCAAGGAATTGATTGTGGACTTCAGGAAGGGGAAGTCGGGAGAACACACACCAGTGAGGGGTCAGCGGTGGAAAGAGTGAGCAGCTTCAAGTTCCTGGGCTTCAACATCTCCGAGGATCTATCCTGGGCCCTACACATTGATGCAATCACGAAGAAGGCACGCCAGCGACTCTACTTCATAAGGAGTTTGAGGAGATTCGGTACGTCACCAAAGTCTCTCACAAATTTCTACAGATGTACAGTGGAGAGCATTCTGACTGGTTGCATCACCGCCTGGATCGCATGAGGCTGCCGAGGGTTATAGACTCAGCCAGCTCCATCACTGGCACAATCCTACCCACCATTAAGGACATCTTCAAGAGGCGGTGCCTCAAGAAGGCAGCATCCATCACTAAGGATCTTCACCATCCGGGACATGCCCACTTCTCGTTACTACCATCAGGGAGGAGGTACAGGAGCCTGAAGATCCATACTCAATGATTCAGGAACAGCATCTTCCCCTCCGCCATCAGATTTCTGAATGGTCCATGAACCCATGAACACTACCTCGTTATTTCTCTTCTGCACCATTTTGTTCTTTTTTTTTGGGTAATTTATAGTAATTTTTATCTCCTGCACTGTACTGCTGCTGTAAAACAACAAATTTCATGACATATGTTTTCACATATGCACAAGTACAGCTTTGTGGGCTGAAGGGCCTGAATTGTGCTGTAGTTTTTCTCTGTTTTTTCTATGTTTTCATATGTTAGTGATAATAAACCTGATGCTGATTCTGAAGACATCGTGCAGCTGCTAATCCCCAGAAAGCACTGGAAAACCAGAGAATCAGACTCACACACTGGGCCCACAAACTGTCCCATGCATTGCTGAGGGGGGCTGCCCTGCTGCTGGGGGACATTCTCTGGATGAGGTGTTAGGCCGAGGGTCTGTGGGCACTCACAGATGGAGGGGAAAGTTCCCACCATACCTTGGGAAGAGAAGTAGAGATCTCCTTCAATGTCACTGCTGCTTTCAGGTAGAACATAGAACAGTAGAGCACAGGAACAGGCCCTTCGGCCCACCATGTTTGTGTTGAACTAACTAAACTAGTCCCTTCTGTCTGCACATGGTCCATCTCCCTCCATTCCCTGCACATCCATGAGCTCATCTAAGAGCCTCTTAAACGCCTCTATTGTATCTGCCTCCACCCCCACCCCTGGCAGCGCATTCCAGGCACCCGCCGCTCTCTGTGTAAAGAACTTGCCCCTCATGTGATAAACACACATTTCCTGGCGACGCAGAAGGAGTCAGTTCCACCCATCGAGTCCATGCCAACTCTTAGACCAATCCCATCCTATTCCCCTGCTACTTATTCCCACCCACATTCCCGTCAACTCCCCTCCCTCTGACACGAAGGGGTGATTTACCGCCGCCAATGAACTACTTTGGGATGTGGGAGGAAGCCGGAGCACCCTGGGGGGACCTATGCGGTCACAGAGAGAATGTGCAAACTCTGCGCACGCACGCACGCACGCACGCACACACACACACACACGGACAGGGCTGCAGGTTGGGATCGAACCTGGGGCTCTGGAGCTTGGGAGGTGTTTGTGGGATCTTTTTATGTGAAAGCTACCTGCTGGATTTCCCGTGTTCCTGCAGTGAGTGCACTTTGAAGTCTTCTCTGTGTGTGTGTGTGTGTGTGTATGTGTGTGTGTGTGTGTGTGTGTGAGAGCTGTCACTGGGTTCCTGGTTCCACTGAGACCAGCTGACGGACCAGGGGAAAAGTTTGGGCAGGCAATGCTTTGGGATGGGAGATCACAAGCACAAATGAGGCTAGTTATTCTGCCAACAAAAAGAATCATTGATATTCATAAGTTGAACCGCTGAATGCAATCTATTCTTGTCATATTAAACCTTGAGCTGCTTTCTCTCAGCCTGAGAGCACCCTGAGCCTAATTGGCTTTCTGCTCTTTATCAGATGAGGCAGCTCAAGACGCAGAGTATTCACTCAAGTGGTGCCCGGCAGCAGGAGAAAGCCAGGCCGGCACCCGACGCTCAGAGGTCGGACGGGTGCTGTGACTGGCTTCGTTATCCTCATTGCCACCCGCAGGGACCACTGCGGAGCCAGGGCCAAGCCCAGCGGACAGTCGCCGGCCTCCCTGGGGGACGGGATGGGGGTGAGGGTGGGGCCAGGCCTTGAGGCTGCACTTGGTGGTTCTGCAGCAGCCTTGTCCTGGTGGAGTGGGCTGGGTGTGGGGGACAGGGCGAGGATATTATGTCCCATGTACCGAGGTACAGTGAGAAACTCCACACATCATTTCATCACATCAGTACATCGAGGTAGTACAAGGGAAAACAATATCAGAATGCAGAATAGAGTGTTACAGTTACAGAAAAAAGTGCAGTGCAGGCAGACAATAAGGTGCAAGGCCAATCTAAGGTAGATTGTGAGGTCAAGAGTCCATCTTATTGTACTAGGGAACCGTTCAATAGTTTTATAACAGCGGGATAGAAGCTGTCCTTGAGCCTGGGGGTGCGTGCTTTCAGGCTTTTGTATCTTCTTCCCGACAGGAGGGGTGAGAAGAGAGAATGTCCAGGGTGGGTGGGGTCTTTGATTATGTCGTCGGCTGGTTTCCCGAGGCAACGGGAAGTGTAGACGGAGTCCACGGAAGGGAGGCTGGCTGGAGGTGGGGACTCAGGATGGGGTCTCTGCAATTGGATGGGACCCCCCTGGGGCTGTGACATTGGGGGGTGTTCTCTGCTGCTGGGTGGGTGGGGGTGTGACGGGGGAGTGGGGTCTCAGCTATTTGGTGGGTCTGGGGCTGTGATTCGAGGCCAGAACTTGAACAAGAGGGTTAGTTGCAAGATGGACAGAGTTTACTTTTGGGGCCTTGGGGGGAGAGTGGAGAGCGTGTGTGGGGCTCCAGGCAGTGATGGGGGTCCCACCCAGGGCTGTTGAGGGGTATTTTACCACAGTAGGTGGGAGGGGTGCAAGGATGTACTGAGTACGTTCCGACCCTGGTGGGCTCCTACTTGTAAGGTGGGGATCCCTGCAGAGACCAGCGATGGGACAGTGCACTCCCGGATCACCAGCAGTTCCCCACAAGGAGCGCTGCATCCCACCTGACTGGATTGGAATTAAGTCAGCAGTGCTAGGGTCAAACGGGGAGTGCCCGGTCGGAATTCCCGAGGGACACTAAAAGATCCTGGAAAAGCAGCAGCTGAAATTCCAGGTGACAATGTGGTAAATTCCCACCAGCGATCTGGCGTTGCGTGCTGTCACTTGGTGTAACGTCACCAGGGCGCCAGGATACAAGACATCACCAAACCACAGGAGGGTTTGGCACGGGTGAGATTTGGTTCTCTGAAGCTTTTTCGAGGAGGGGAGGAAGGGAGGGGTAGGTTGGGAACTGCAGAGGAGGGGTCCGGTCCCAGTATGGCTGGGGATCAGCTGATGGGACGTGCAGGGCCGGGCCAGGGAGCTTTCAGTGGTGGAGAGGGGAGGGGCTGGTGGGGTGGTCTGAGTTGTAACATTGCAGAAGGTTAGGTCAGCAGGAGGATGGGTGAGTGGGGCAGTGCGAGGGGCTCAGCACAACACTGCTGCGTGTGGCGTGCGTGGGGAGGTCGACAACGTTACACATCACAGGAGAATAACATGCTCGGCTATTGACAGATCTACCGGCTGCACTATGCTACCAGCCTTTCCTCCACAGAGTCCGGGGAATGTAGTCACAGACGCACAATGCCTGTTCCAGGGGTCTCCGTGTGTGTACAGTCACACACACCTCCTGTTCCAGGGGTCTCTGTGTGTGTACAGTCACACACACCTCCTGTTCCAGGGGTCGCTGTCTGTACAGTCACACTCACACCTCCTGTTCCAGGGGTAACTGTGTGTAGTCACACACACACCTCCTGTTCCAGGGTAACTGTGTGTGTACAGTCTCACACACACACCTCCTGTTCCAGGGGTTAGCCGGATCCCACTTCAACAAGACAGAACCCTGCTTTGATGAGCCTGCAGGTGGTTTTCTCTGTGACTGGCCAGGACTTTGGCAGGAACCAGCGTACAGCAGAGACAAAGGGATGATTCAGTAACGCCGTCTGTAGCCCAGAGACACCGGCACTCAAATGGGAACATTCCAAGAGAATACACTTCATGCAGATTTGGAATGGAAATAAAAACAAAGGCAGGACTCTCAACTGCCCTTTGCAAAAAGGCACGTTGTGGGAACTGTGCCCCCAGAATGGGAGACGATGATCTGATTACCAAACTGATTTTTAATCTCAGCAGAGGCACTCAGGGTACAACACTTCCTCGGCAAAGGCACAAGTAAATTCAGGATTCTAAGAGACACTCTGTGAAATAGTGGTCAAAAGCTGGTTGTGAAGACACAGACAGGACACCTGCACCCTGGGTTGTCACTGATAGGAGCCCTACACCCTGGGGTGTCACTGACAGAGCCCCTACATCCCGAGATGTCACTGACAGAACCCCTGCGCCTGGGGTGTCACTGACAGGGACACGACACCCTCGGGTGTCACTGACAGGAGCCCCTGTACCCTGGGGTGTCATTGACAGAACCGCTACACCCTGGGGTGTCACTGACAGAAACCCTGCACCCTGGGGTGTCACTGACAGAACCCCTGCACCCTGGGGTGTCACTGACAGAACCCTGAGGTACCTGGCACTGGACTGTTTTACACCCCACATTGCTCCGTATTGTGCACACTGGGGCAGATATCGACACGTCACGGTCCATGGGATGTTCCACGTCACAGTACATAGGATGTGGCATGTCACAGTACATGGGATGTGACACGTCATGGGCAAGGAATCACAGACATCATGGGCACGGGACCTCACACGTCATGGTGCACAGAATGTTACGTGTCATTGTTTACAGGATCTCACACGTGACGGTGCCTGACTCCTGTGTACCGCTAATCCTGGCACATTGAGCACCGCTGCCCCCAGCGTTTCACCCACTGGTTGTTACGCTGTAATAAGCAGGATGGTGCAAGCAGCTGTCACCATAACCTCGCACTTCACTACGAGGATAACCGGTGCACAACGTTAACAAAACATTGCTTAACCACTGAACTCAGCCTGCAGTCTGTGTTAAATGACCCAGTGGTGCGAGTGAGTTGAGCAATTCTGTTCTGAGGTTCAGGTGACAGGCATAAAGTACACAGATATCAGAGTCATTCGATTGAATTACTGCCTTGTAACTTACTGCCTGCTATCAGTTATCCTATATGTACAGCTCCTGTACTGACTGCAGATACCAGACAGACAAGTAGGACCTCATCCATCACCACACCACGCTCATATAACACGTCCTCTGCCGTGGCTGACACACACCCCAGAACTCAGCGTACGTGTGTGAGACAACGGTAGCGCTCCTACCCGACGACCTGCTTGGTTCCTGGTTTGCGAACCTCGTTCAATGAAGGTTGGCACTTTCACCACCGCCATGAGCTGCTCGTCGGTGTTACAGTGAATCCCTGCCATCAATGAACTCTCGGGCTAACCCTCTCACTGGGAGAACCCCTGCGGTTGGGAGCCTCCACCCTTCAGGGACCCCTCGCCCCACTGAGGAGTCCTCCCTGCCCAGCACCCAAGTTCGGGAGAGGAGTCTCTGTACGACTGTAAGGTACAGGTAGAGAATTAGGCCACTCGGCCCATCGAGTCTGCTCCGCCATTCAATCATGGGTGATTTTTTTCCAACCCTCATTCTCCTGCCTTCTCCCCATAACCCTTAAAAACCTATCGATCTCTGCCTTAAATACACCCATTGACTGGCCTCCACAGCCCTCCATGTCCCATTTTTCTAACATGGACCGCGTGTTTCAATGTCACATCCCTGTAACAACCACCACACTAAACATTCATTCCCTCCACCGTCTTCACACAAGTGCCTGCAGCATGTACCCTCTACAAAATCCACTGCAGCTGGTCTCCCGGGCTATTCCCACAGCACCTCCCGAAGGCAAGGCCACCAAGAAAGACGAGGGCAGCAGCCACAGAGTAACGCATTGCCCTTCCGTCACTGTCACTGGGACTGAGCCCTGGAACTCCCTCCCCGACTGCACTCCTTCACCAGAATGACTGCTGAACTTAAGTAAGTTTTCCTTTCTACATCCTGATGTCCTCCTGTACAGAATGATCTGTCTGGATGGCAGGCAAAACAGCAGCTTTTCACTGCATTGAGGTACACGTGACAACAATAAACCAGTTACCAATACCAATCACCAATAAAGGCTGGCCTGTCCAACAATGTCACATCTGCACTGCACTTCCTCTGTAACTGTAATACTGTATTCTGCATTCCGCTATTGTTTTTCCCTTGTGTGTAAAATCATGAGGGGCATCGATAGGGTGAATGCACTCAGTCTTTTTCCCCAGGGCTGGGGAATTAAGAACTAGAGGGCACAGGTGAGAGGGGAGAGATTTAATAGGAACCTGAGGGGCAACTTTTTTTACACAGAGAGTGGTTGGTATATGGAACGAGCTGCCAGAGGAAGTGGTTGAGGCAGGTACAATAACAACTTTTGGACAGGTACATGGATAGGAAAAGTTTAGAGGGATATGGGCCAAACCCTGGGAAATGGGACTAGCTTGAATGGGCATCTCAGTCAGCATGGACCAGTTGGGCCCAAGGGCCTGTTTCTGTGACTCAGTGACTCGACTGATGTGATCAAATGATCTGCATGGATGGCATGCAAGAAGTTTTTCACTGTACCATGGTACATGTGACAATAATAAACTAATTTACATGTCAAATAAAACCAGACTAATCAGAGGACACCTACAGGGAGCTGCTGGAGATGAGTGCAAATGTATCAGGATCTTGCTGGTTCACTGCTCCTTGAAGTGAATGGCTGGATGGCCCAGGGGAGGGTTCCTGGTTAAGGCTGACGCCTCCTCCCCACAAGGCTCCAACACAGTACAGCAGACCTCTTGAAATTGAGAACTGGAGGGCATAGGTTTCAGGTGAGAGAGGAAAGATTTAAAAGGAATGAGGGTCTTTTTTACACAAAAGGTGGTGTGTATGTGGAACGAGCTGCCAGAGGAAGTGATAGAGGTGGGTATAACAACAACACTTAAAAGACAGTTGGACAGGTACACAGATAGGAAAGGTTGGGGCAAATGGGACTAGCTTGGATTGGCGTCTAGGTCAGCATGGGCCAGTTGGGCTGAAGGGCCTGTTTCCGTGCTGTACGATTCTATGGCAAATTCCTGCAGACCGGGCAAAATACAAAAACAAAATATAAAAAATTAGGAGGAATAGATAGAGTGGACCTCTTTCCCAGGGCACCAATGCTCAATACAAGAGGGCATGGCTTTAAGGTAATGGGTGGGAAGTTCAAGGGAGATGTCAGAGGGAGGTTTTTCACCCAGAAAGTGGTTGGTGCATGGAATGCGCTGCCTGGGGTGGTGGTGGAGGCTGATACGTTGGGCAAGTTCAAGAGATTGTTAGATAAGCATATGGAGGAATTTAAGATAGAGGGATATGTGGGAGGAAGGGATTAGATAGTCTTAGGAGTGGTTTGAAGGTTGGCACAACGTGGTGGGCCGAAGGGCCTGTATTGTGCTGTGTTATTCTATAGTTTTATGGATATCACAGCACAGCAGCTCCTGGATTTGCATTCTTTGTAATAATGCAGGGTCCCACGGACGAGGCAGCACCTTGATTGACGGAGTGGGAACTGAGAAACACTTATGGATGATCCAAGTTCATGGATAGGTTGAGGGAGCTAGGGCTTTTCTCTTTGGAGAGAAGGAGGATGAGAGGTGACTTGATAGAGGTGTACAAGATGATAAGAGGCATAGATCGAGTGGACAGTCAGAGACTTTTTCCCAGGGCAACAATAATTTTAAGCTGATTGGAGGAAGGTATAAGGGGGATGTCAGGGGTAAGTTTTATACACAGAGAGTGGTGGGTGCGTGGAACGCACTGCCGGCAGAGGTTGTGGGGGCAGATGCATTAGGGACATTTAAGAAACTCTTAGATAGACACATGAATGATACAGAAATGAAGGGGTATGTGGGAGGGAAGGGTTAGATAGATCTTAGAGCAGGATAAAATGTCAGCACAACATTGTGGGCTGAAGGGCCTGTACTGTGCTGTAGTGTGCGATGTTCTATGATACTGAGCCCAACCCTTGGCCTCTGTCACCAGGGGAGAGGAGAAAGGTCCATCAGAGATGGTCAGGTGAACATACAAGCTAGGAGCACAAACAACACCTCAGTTCTCCTCACCAAACATTCAGATCATGGCTGAATTGACTGTAACCTGAACTCTACAGTCACGTCCGCCCTCGGTAACCTTTCAGCCCACTGTTAATCGATCAAATTCTGCCGTAAAGAGATTCAAAGATACTGCATCCACTGCCCTTTGAGGAAGAGAGTTCCAAGGACTCTCTGATCGAAATAAATTCTCCTCACCTCTGCCTGAAGTAGATGACCCTTTATTTCGAAGCTGAACCCCTAGTTTTAGATTGTCCCACAAGAGGGAACATTCTCCACACATCCACCCTGTCCAGACCCCTTAGGATCTATCACATTGATGCAATCACAAAGAAGGCATGCCAGCGGCTCTACTTCGTTAGGAGTTTGAGGAGACTCGGTATGCTACCAAAGACTCTTACAAATTTCTTTAGACGTACAGTGGAGAGCATTCTGACTGGCTGCATCACCGCCTGGTATGGAGGCTCCAATGCACAGGATCGCAAGAGACTGCAGAGGGTTGTAGACTCAGCCAGCTCCATCACGGGCACAACCCTCCCCACCATCGAGGACATCTTCAAGAGGCGGTGCCTCGAGAAGGCAGCATCCGTCACTAAGAACCCTCACCATCCGGGACATGCCCTCTTCTCGTTACTACCATTGGGGAGGAGATACAGGAGCCTTAAGACCCACTATCAATGTTTCAGGAACACGGGACACATTGCAGCCACAGTGCACTGGAGTGGATGTACAGGGTGGTGGATGCTGGAGGACGTTGCCTGGACTTGGGGGCCTGAGTTACAAGGAGAGGTTGCATAGACCTTTGCAATGTAGGAGATTGAGGGGTGACCTGACAGAGGTGTATAAGATCATGAGAGGCATAGACAGAGTGAAAGCACATTGTCTTTTTCCCAGCGAGGGGGAGCTAAAAACAAGAGGGCATAGGTTTAAGATCAGAGGTGAGAGATTGAAAAGGGACATCAAGGGCAGCTTCTTCACGCAAAGGGTGGTGCGTATTTGGAACGAGCTGCCAGAAATAGTGGTTGAGGTGGGCACATTAGCAATGTTTAAAAGCCGTCTGGATAAGTCCATGGATAGGAGAGGTTTAGAGGTCTGTGGGCCAAACGTGGGCATATGGGACTAGCTCGCTGGGCAACACAGTCGGCATGGACAAGTTGCGCCGAAGGGCCTGTTTCTGTACTGTGAGACTCTATAGCTCTGCGAGTCAGGCAGCATCTGTGGAGAGAGACGGAGTGGGTGGAGGAGGGTTAAGAAACAGGGTGATGGGGTCTGGGGTGGGTGCTGGAGGAACTGGGGAGATCAGGAGAGAGGAAGGGACAGAGGGGGAGCAGGTTACCAGAAGTTGGAGAATTCAGTGTTCATATCGTCAGGGTGTAGACTGCCCAGGGGGAATATGAGGTGCTGTTCCTCCAGTTTGTGTTTAGCTTCACCCCGGCAGTGGAGGATGAGACAAAATATTTATTTATTAGTCACGTGTACATTGAAACACACAGTGAAATGCATCTTTTTGCGTTACTGAGAATGTGCTGGGGGCAGCCCGCAAGTGTCGCCACGTTTCCGGCGCCAACATAGCATGCCCACAACTTCCTAACCCGTACGTCTTTGGAATGTGGGAGGAAACCAGAGCACCTGGAGGAAACCCACGCAGACACACGGGGTGAACGTACAAAGTCCTTATAGACAGCGGCAGGAATTGAACCCGGGTCACTGGCGCTGCAATAGTCTCACGCTAACCGCTACACTACGGGCAGACAGGTCAGTGTGGGGATGGGGAGGGGGATTAAAATGGCTGGTAACCGGCGGAGCTGCAGATGGCCATACTCCTTGCATTACAGTAGTGACTATCATCCAGAAAGTACCCAGCTGGTTTCAAAACACGTCTTGGTTGTGGAAGTGGCTAAAAATACGGCTTCTTTCTTTAGCCCAACTGATTGCTGCATTGTAAGCTGCAGTGAGAATTTCATTACCATGGCCAGTGCCCTGTTATTTTACCCTGTCTCCATCATTCCTATTTCTCAGGCTGTATTGTACATTAAAGAACATCAGGCAATGATAGCCAAGACCAATGCCACATCAGGCTCCAAAAGGTCAGTTAACACCGGCAATAAACTGCAGCCTCAATCCTCACCCAGGGCTGCACTGGACATGTACATTGAAGCACACAGTGAAATGCACCTTTGTGCAGAGTGTTCTGGGGGCAGCCCGCAAGTGTCACCACGCTTCCGGCGCCAACACAGCACACCCACAACTTCCTAACCCGTATGTCTTTGGAATGTGGGAGGAAACCGGAGCACCCGGAGGAAACCCACGCAGATACTGGGAGAGCGTACAAACTCCTCACAGATAGCGGCAGGAACTGAACCCGGGTCGCTGGCGCTGTAATAGCATTACACTAACCGCTACACTACTGTACCTGCCCAGTGTCTTGAAAATAACCAATCAAATGATAGGTCAAACTTGTATTTGAATCAAACTTGTATTTGGGATTATACTGTGTCAATGGATGGGCAAGAGCTGGAGGAATCTGTGATGCGAAGGTTTGTACGTTGGGTGCTTGGTTTATGACGTACAGAAGCTCTCAAACCCACGAGGGCACTGCCCAGCGAACAGTCAGTCAGAAGCTGAGCGCACTGATCCTGCAGGGGGACATGGAGGACAAGGCTTGTGCCAGGGGCTATGGACTGTCAGATGTTTTCAACTGTGTCAGGGAAATATTGGCTGCAACAGGGATATGTGGGCTATTGGCTCTTTCAGGGGATATTGGCTGTGTCAGGGACTGTTGGTGTGTCAGGGACTTGGTGTGTCAGGGACTGTTGGTGTGTAAGGGGCTGTGGGTTGTGTCAGGGGCTGTTGGTTGTGTCAGGGACTGTTGGTTATGTTGGGGCTGTAGGTTGTGTCAGGGGCTGTAGGTTGTGTCAGGAACTGTTGATGTGTCAAGAACTGTTGGTTGTGGCTGTAGGTTGTGTCCAGGACTGTTGGCTGTGTGAGGGACTGTTGGTTATGGAGAGACTGTTGGTGTGTCAGGGACTGTTGGTTATGGGGAGACTTGGTGTTTCAGGGACTGTTGGTTATGGGGAAACTGTTGCTGTGTCAGGGGTTGTGGATCAGGGCCTGTTGTTGTGTCAGGGGCTGTTGGTGTGTCAGGGACTGTTGGTTATGGGGAAACTGTTGGTGTGTCAGGGCCCGCTGTGTCAGGGGCTGTTGGTGTGTCAGGGACTGTTGGTTACGAGGAAACAGTTGGTGTGTCAGGGGATGTGGGTCAGGGCCTGTTGTTGTGTCAGGGGCTGTTGGTGTGTCAGGGACTGTTGGTTATGGGGAAACTGTGGGTGTGTCAGGGGATGTGGGTCAGGGCCTGTTGTTGTGTCAGGGACTGTTGGTTATGGGGAAACTGTTGGTGTGTCAGGGGATGTGGGTCAGGGCCTGTTGTTGTGTCAGGGGCTGTTGGTTATGAGGAAACAGTTGGTGTGTCAGGGGATGTGGGTCAGGGCCTGTTGTTGTGTCAGGGGCTGTTGGTTATGAGGAAACAGTTGGTGTGTCAGGGGATGTGGGTCAGGGCCTGTTGTTGTGTCAGGGGCTGTTGGTGTGTCAGGGCCTGTTGTTGTGTCAGGGGCTGTTGGTGTGTCAGGGACTGTTGGTTATGGGGAAACTGTTGGTGTGTCAGGGGATGTGGGTCAGGGCCTGTTGCTGTGTCAGGGGCTGTGGGTCAGGGGCTATTGTTTGTGTTGGGGCTGGGTCCAATGGACATTGGAGGGTGATGGGTTTCTCCCTCCTGTGCTCTCCACCTGCTCCTTCAACACATGAACTTATCCCTTCAACCCCTCCCTGCCGGACCTAGCTCCACCCAGTAAAGATGTTTCTCCTGCCTGGTACAATGGACACACATCACACCCTACACACCCTCTCCGCCATTCCATTTCAATAAAAGCTGAGATGTGACTGAAACCTGTGGGTTACTGTGAAGTCCCGTGTGTCAGGAACAGACCCAGGGGCCCGTATCCTACAGACACTTCTGGGCACTTCATCCTCTCTCCCCTCGGCCAGTAGGTACGTGGTGGTATCGCCAGATCTGGCGAAGAACCAGTGTGGGGGCAGTGAGCACAGGCGTGTTGGGTAGTGTGGGAGGGAAAGGAGAGGTCATCCTTGGGCTTCAGTTACACAGCCTGGTCTCAGACCCCCCCTCCACAACCAGGGGCAAAGACCTGGTAGAAAGTGAACCTTGACAGCCAGAGACTTTTTCCCAGGGCATCAACAATGGCTAACATGAGGGGACATAATTTTAAGGTGATTGGAGGAAGGTATAAGGGGGATGTCAGGGGTAAGTTTTGTACACAGAGAGTGATGGGTGTGTGGAACGTACTGCCGGCAGAGGTTGTGGGGGCAGATACATTAGGGACATTTAAGAGACTCTTAGATAGACACACGAACGATAGAGAAATGGAGGGCTATGTGGGAGGGAAGGGTTAGATAGATCTTAGAGCAGGATAAAATGTCGGCACAACATTGTGGGTCAACGGGCCTGTGCTGTGCTGTAGTGTTCTATGTTCTTGAGCCTTTTAATTAAAGACTCACTAACAAGCTGCATTAACAGCCTGAACTTGAAGAGTTAATGAAGGCAGAAAGTGATGAAGGTGTGAAATCCCTGCCCGTTGAGATGGATTGCCCTTTTGGACTGTGTTCATTTTACTGGAGTTTAAGTTAATGAGGTTTGACTGTAATATAGCACCAATTTTGAAACATTTCTGTGAACAAAATTATATTAATTTTACTTCAAATGAGGGAGCAGGTTCATTCAGTGCTAATGATATCGGCTGTAAGATGGGTTCAGTTGACCACAGCAAAGTGAGACAGGAATGGACTGGACGTTGCAGCATCTGTGGGAGGGGCTCCCCCGTTACACTGCGATGTTCACACCCAACACATGCCAAGTGATGTATGTGCAGTCAGTCATCCCCCGCCATGGGGAGGCGCTCAATCTTCACAGAACCACATGCTCCCACTGCTGACTGGTCAAACTGAATGAAATGCAATCAGCTCTCATGAAGTCACAGAGTCACACAATGCGGGAACAGGCCATTTGGCCCAACCGGTCCATGCTGACCAAGATTCCCATCTAACCTGGTCCCATTTACTTGCATTTGGCCCATATCCCTCTAAACCCTTCCTAGCCATATACCTGCCCAAGTACTTTTTAGATGTTGTTAACATACCTGCCTCAACCACTTCCTCTGGCAGCTCGTTCAATATACAGACCACCCTCTGGGTGAAAAAGTTGCCCCTCGGGTTCCTATTAAATCTCTCCCCTCTCACCTTAAACCTGTGCCCTCTGGTTCTTGATTCCCCAACTCTGGGAAAAAGACTGTGTACATTCACCCTACCTATGGCCCTTGTGATTTTCTACACCTCTATAAGATCACCCCTCATTCCCCTACACTCCAGTGAGAAAAGTCCCAACCTCTCTCCATAACTCAGGCCCTTGAATCCTGGCAACATCCTCGTAAATCTCCTCTGCACTCTTTCCAGCTCTCAATGAAAAATAAACTCCTCAGTAATTACCTTTATACAACAATGAGATAAGATTTCTTTATTAGTCAGATGTACATCGAAACACACAGTGAAATGCATCTTTTGCATAGAGTGTTCTGGGGGCAGCCCGCAAGCGTCGCCACGCTTCCGGTGCCAACATAGCATGCCCACAACTTCCTAACCCGTACGTCTTTGGAATGTGGGAGGAAACCCACGCAGACACGGGGAGAATGTACAAAGTCCTCACAGACAGCGGCGGGAATTGAACCCGGGTCGCTGGCGCTGTAATAGTGTCATGCTAACTGCTACATTACTGTGCCTGACAATGGGCAGCAATCTGTTAAATGTTGAAATTCACTTTAACTCCATCTGGGAAGAGCCAGATGCATAAAAACATTCATTGTCATCATGACCCTGAGATCTCTTTAGCAATGTGGTCCTTGCCCTGCTCTGGGGTTGCAGTTGCGATTCCACTGGTTGGTGAGTTCCAGTCAGTAGATCCTTATTAAGGTGTGGCTATCTCTCACACTGCTCCTCACTGGGGTTCAGGTTGGACAACTGTCTGCTGAATACTGAGTGGATGTGGCCACCGGTTGCTCCCCCTCTTCCAGCAACTTGTCCTCCGCTGTGTGACCTCTGCCCAGAGTCCCAGAACAGCCACCATGCTGTGGAGGGAAAGTCCTTGAGTATTTCAGGTATAAGTGGATAGAATTCTGATTACTAGAGGGGTGAAAGGTTACCAAGGGTTGCTGGAATGCGGGGTCAAGGTTACAGTCGTGATCTTATTAAATGCCAGTAGTTTTGACAGCCTGAGTGTCTATGCCTGCTCCTAATTTGTATGTTCATATACATTTTTATTTACCCACCTCCCTTAATACCCTTGGGCAGTAAAAATTGCAGGCTTGAGATAATTAATTGAGCAAGTCCTGACTAGTTCCTGCGCCAGCAAATTCCGTGCTCCCACTGTCTCCGCGGGCTTTCTAACGTATCTCCTTGAAGGGCTGTGATTTTAAGGTTAAAGTGTTTAAGGAAGGAGAAACTGTCAGTCAGGCCCTTCACTGGAGCTTCTCGCCTCAGTGTCACAGAACGGGAACCACAGACTGAAGCAACACAAGAGAGGTCCGCGCCTGTGTCATCACCTTGGGAGTAATGGGCAGGCACGGTAGTGTAGCAGTTAGCGCGACGCTATTACAGCGCCAGCGACCTGGGTTCAATTCCGGCCGCTGTCTGTGAGGAGTTTGTACATTCTCCCCATGTCTGCGTAGGTTTCCTCCGGGTGCTCCGGTTTCCTCCCACATTCCAAAGACGTACGGGTTAGGAAGTTGTGGACATGCTATGTTGGCGCTGGAAGCGTGGCGACACTTGTGGGCTGCCCCCCAGAACACTCTACGCAAAAGATGCATTTCACTGTGTGTTTCGATGTACATGTGACTAATAAAGAAATCTGGTCTTCTCTTATCATCATGGAGACACAATAATACAGCCTTTCAGCCCAACTCGTCTATGCTGACCAAGGTGCCTACCTCAGCCAGTCCCAATACCCGTGTTTGGCCCATATCCCTCGAAACCTTTCCTATCTGTGCACCTGTCCAAATGCCTTCTAAACTTGCCTTTTGTCAATAAATCCCCTCTCCCCAGGACAACATCTCCTCCTCCTCCAGTATCTGGCAGCTCCCAGTCACTGAGTCTGCTTCCACCACCATCGTGCAGTGCATTCCAGATCACTCCATGGTGCGTAAAGGCAATCTAATCTCCAGTCAGATCTCTGTCAACTCTGTTCGCTGATCAGTGAACGCCCCTGCCCCTTGAGCAGTGTCCTATATTTTACTGAAGTCCTTTATGGCTTCGAACACCCTCTTCTCAAAGCTGCCTTAACTTTCTTCCAGGAGAACAACCCCAGGCTCCCTACAGCGCCAGCGACCTGGGTTCAATTCCGGCCACTGCCTGTAGGGAGATTGTACGTTCTCCCCGTGTCTGCGTGGGTTTCCTCCGAGTGCTCCGGTTTCCTCCCACATTCCAAAGACGTACGGGTTAGGAAGTTGTGGGCGTGCTATGTTGGCGCCAGAAGTGTGGCGACATTTGTGGGCTGCCCTCAGAACGCTCTACGCAGAAGATGTATTTCACTATGTGTTTCAATGTACATGTGACTAACAAAGATATCTTTTAAAAAACTAAATGGAGCTTTGTCCAGCTCCATCCCCTGACAAGCTGCTCCCAACCTTGGGTCCAGGAGATGTCGAGGACTCCAGTGAGAATGACGGACTCTTGGCTGCAAAACATTTGTTTCAATGTACATGTGACTAATACAGAAATCTTATGATCTAATCCACAACAACGAGGGAGTGCCACACTGTCTCTCTGATGCAACACACAACCTACTGGCGGAACTCAGCGGGTCGAGCAGCATCTGTGGAAGGGAAGGGAATCGGTTGCCCTGCTGAGTTCCTCCAGCAGACTGTTTGCAGTGCCATGGGATACCTTGCCCGAACTGCGGTGTTGTTTGTGGGAGCTTGCTGTGCATTCCCTGTGTCCCAGCAACCTTTCACAGATACCTGACTGGCTGTACAGTGCTTTGGGACGTCCCACTGTGGAGGGTGCAACAACAATGCAAGTCACTCGTCCTTTCTTTTGACCCACTTGGGGGGGGGAGTGTGGAGCAGTGGTTACATGAGAACGAGCGGCATTCGAGACACAGGCCAGCTCGACGCCACTCCCAGCTCCACCTGCAGCATCCTCCCCTTCCCAATATCCACGCGCCCCACCAAGTGAAACATGGGGGGCAGCCACCAGCTGCGGGTCACCCTCCACGTCACACACCTTCTTGCCTTGGAGGTATATCGGCCATCTTTCACCATGGCTGTCGGTCTCCTCTCGACACACCTGGCTCAGGTGATCTGTGCTGGCCTCCGCAGTACCCATGTGGATTGTCTAGCTTGTCCGTAGGAAAAGCCCTCAGGGTTTTGCAGCATCTTGGTCCCGATGCTGATGCTTGGGCCCAGACCTTTGAAGCTTCAGCCAGATGCACAAAGCTGGGTGAAGGTCACCAGAGGGTATGAACATTGAACACAGTACCGTGGAGACACAGGAGACGGCAGAGGCTGGAATCTGGAGCAACACACAAGACGCTGGAGGGACTCAGTGAGTCGGGCAGCATCTGTGGAGGGAGATGGACAGTCGATGTTTCGGGTCGGGGCCCTTCATCTGGACTGTACAAGCACAGGAATGTCCACCATGATGTCACTCTAAACTCGTTCCATCTGCCTGTGCGTGGTCCGTATCCCTCCATTCCCCGCCTGTTTGCCTGCCTCCACCACCTCCCCCGGCGGCACTTTCCAGGGACCCACCACTCTGTGTCACCATCACTTAACCTGTGTACACACATCAGTGCAACATCCCCGGGGGGAATCAGCTTCATCAATGAGCTGATCTTTTTCAAGAGATATAATTCCTAATGGCACTGAAGGATTACATTAGTTAGGACATCAAGCACTCTGCTCAGGCAGCCTGGGTATCTGAGGAAGCTTTTGACAGTGGATTCACTCACATAGTCAAAAGCAACAATGTTCCTCAAACACCACGTACGGTGCTAAAGTGATTTATAAAATATCTCAACCGCTTGATGGAGCAAAGACTTGAAATGTTTCTCTGACAGGCAGCTACGGAATTCACACCACTTTGTACACTTTTAAAAAGCAAATCCACTTGGAGATAGGCTGCTTGGCAACCGCCTTGTTGAGTGGGCTCAGGGAGTTGACGCCATCACCCATACAGCCGTTAGAGCTCCTGGTTCAAGGCACACTGTCCCCTCACCCTCTGGCCACCAGTGGGGAATGAGCTTCTCTTTACTAACCTCGGCTGGTTAATTGGAAGTGAGCTCAAGCTGGCTGCACTGCTCAATCGGCAGGTCAGATGTCAGGGCACCCGTGAAGCCACCTCTTGGACACATGGAAGGCACGTTAAATTTAACTCACAGGAGAAATCCCTCTGTTGAAGCTCTACAGAATAAATCTGTTTACTTTGCGTCCTGAATTGCTGGTGTATTTGCTGGCAATATACGCTAAACAAGACTGATTTTGGAGGGGTGCAGGGACATAGCTAGGGGTTGGATGTCTGCAGAACTTCAGGATGGCACAACAAGTGGAGAAGGTTGGAGACACAGGAGACAGCAGAGGCTGGTATCTGGAGCAAGAGATAGTCTGCTGCAGGAACTCAGCGGGTCGAGCAGCATCTGTGTTGTGGTGGGGAAGGAGTTGTCGACGTTTTGGGTCAAAACCCTGTGTCAGGACTGAGAGCGGAGAGGGGAGATGGCCGGTATAAAGGGAGGAGGTGGGGGGTTTGCGCCAGGAGGGGCAGTGGGGAGGGCAGGGTTTACACAAGGGTGTGAAGCAGCACAGGGATAGACAAGGAATTCTGCAGATGCTGGAATCTGGAACAACACGCACAAAATGCTGGAGGAACTCAGCAGGTCAGGCAGCATCCATGGAGGGAAATAAATGTTGACTGTTTATTTCCCTCCACAGACGCTGCCTGACCTGTTGAGTTCCTCCAACAGTTTGTGTGTGCAGCCACAGGGATATAACTTGTAAAGTACAGCGGGGTATAAAACTGTGAGCTGTTGGACTGGTAAAGCAACATCTCTGTGTCGAAGCAGTGCTCTGCAGGACAGCAGTTCAATCAGGAAGGCAGAAGAGACGTCCGCCTTTGTTGCAAAGGGAATAGTATATCAAAGCGGGGAAGTCCACACCAGGAGTACTGCACAGAGTGCTGGACTCCTTGTGTGTGGAGGGATATTTTGGGGCCGTGGAGGCAGATCAGAGAGCTTCGCGAGGTTGATCCCTTGAGAACAGAAGTCAAGCGGGCTGGTCCGATACTCCTGGAGCGGAGAAGAGTGAGTGGTGTTCTTTCCGAAGCATGCAAGAGTCTGAGAGGTCTTGTCGGGGTAAATCCTGAGGGGTTCTGGAACCAGGGGCCACTGTTTCAGAAGACGGAGTTGCCTATTACAGACAGAGTAGAGGAGGAATTTCTCTGTTCGGAGGGTGGTGAATCTTTGGAAGTTCCCATCCCAGAGAGCTGTGGAGTTGGAGGCATTGAGGGAGTTCAAGGCTGAGCTAGAAAGGTTACCGGTCTATGGGGGAGTCGAGGGCTCTGGGGAACAGGCAGGGCAGTTCAGGCAAGGTCCAATCAGCCATGTCCACACTGATGGTGGACAGGTTTGTGGGGCCGTATCTCTTCTGTTCTTTATTTTGAAGTACAGCTGAAGGATTTAGCATTAAATTCCCAAGGTTTGGAAAGGAAACAGCTGGATTGTTGAATAAAACCCAGAGAAGAGAGGATCCCACTGGCCCCCATTGCCCCTTCTCTTCCCTCCTCTCGATCTGCCCATCGCCCACACACTTCTCTCTCCGGTTCCCCTCCTCACCTCCTCCCCTTTATTCCATGGTCCACTGTCCTCTCCTATCAGATTCCATCTTCTTCAGCCCTTTGTCACCTTTCAGCTTCTTACATCAATCCCACTCTCCCCCCCCACCCCTCACCTGCCTATCACCCCCCCCTTCACTTGGATCCACCTATCACCTTCCAACTCTTGCTCCACCCCTTCCCCCCCTCCACCTCTTTATACTGACCATCTCCCCTCTTTCTTTCCAGTCCTGATGAAGGGTCTCGACCCGAAACGTCGCCTATCCATTTCCCTCCATAGATGCTGCCCGACCCGCTGGGTTCCTCCAGCGCCCTGTGTGTGGATGTTGAGTTAGACCCAGTGGCTTCACTGACATCCTTCTGGGAAGGAATTCCGCCCGCCTTTCCCAGTCTGGCTGAGGCTGCGGAACCCCCAGTGTGACTGACACAACTGCCCTGTGGAATGGCCAGACTGTGCCGACACATTTCCACAAACAGGGAGCAAGCAGCTCATCACCACTTTCCACTGAAGCACCAGGCTTGCCACCAATGAGGCAGGCAGGGATAACACAATGGTCCCAAATGTCGGGAGGACGTACTCCAACATCAGGCTAATACTGGCAGTCACCGATGAATTCTTAGCCAGATTATTTATTAGAGGAAGCTGTCAAAATGAAATGCTTTTAAATTACTTGCTGGAGTAAAAATGAACGCCATATATTAACACGTACAGGCATTGAGCAGTTAGTGCATGCCACTGATCTGTAATCATTCACTGCACAACACTGTAATTATGTTAGTTCAGCCATTGGGAACTTCACATCTCACTTAACTTGGCTTACGTGAGATTACACGGAAAATCCAGTACTGTCCGACCTACTGATCTCACTCATGCCATCAATGTAACGTCTATCCCCGTCTCCGTCATGTACCACAGAGAGAGATGCAGCATATTTACACAGATCCCATTTTACCCCCCCCCCACATCCCCATCAACTTCCCCCAGATTCTACCCCTCAC
This sequence comes from Pristis pectinata, assembly GCF_009764475.1. NCBI lineage: Eukaryota > Metazoa > Chordata > Chondrichthyes > Rhinopristiformes > Pristidae > Pristis > Pristis pectinata. The sequence goes on from NC_067441.1 coordinate 9,423,206, forward strand.
CCACACACTAAGGGGGCCAATTAACCCACTGACCCCACATGTCATTGGGATGTGGGAGGGAACTGGAGCACGCGGGGGAAACCCACGCGGTCACAGGGAGAAGGTGCAAACTCCACACACACACACACACACACACTCCACACACACACACACACACACACACACACACACACACAACATACACACACACACACCACAAACACACACACACAACATACATACACCACAAACACACACACCACAAACCCACACACAGACAGTGCCGGAGGTTGAGATTGAACCTGGGGCTCTGGTGATGTAAAGCAGCAACTCCACCCACTGTACCATCCTTAAATGGACCCGGTCTCATTTTTTGTTTGAGGATCTACTTGCCCTGAAGCAGTACAGTGAAGCTTCACTCTGTCAATTCCGGAGGTGAGGGGGATGTCCCAGCTGAAGAAACTGGACCCTGGTCTTATAACTGGAGTTTGGAAGGTCAAGAGGTGATCTTGTGGGGACGTACGAGACTCTGAGGGAGAGAAAGGGTAGAAAGTGGGACATTGGGGACACTGTCTCCGGGTCCGCGGACGGCCATTTTGGACTAAGGAGAAGGGTCTTTCCTCCGAGACTGCAAATCCCAGCTGGATTTGGAATTGGACGACAGGGAAGGAATATGGACCAGGCACAGCCCCAGCCACCTGAATGGAGCTGGCAGGAGGGACTGAATGATTAACTCCTGCTTCGACATCCCACGTTGCTGACACAAGACAGCATTGAGACCATACAGTCATGAAGTTGTACAGGACAGAAACAGGCCCTTCGGCTCTACCGGTCCATGCCCACCAGGTAGTTTATCTGAACTGATCCCATTTGTCCATATCCCTCTAAACCTTTCCTATCCATGTACCTGTCCAAATGTCTTTTAAACGTTGTAGTTGTACCTGCCTCAGCCACTTCCTCTGGCAGCCCATTCCACACACCCACCACCCTCCGTGTGAAAAAGTTGCCCCTCAGGTCCCTTTTAAACCTTTCCCCTCTCACCGTAAACCTATGCCCTCTAGTTTTAGACTCCCCTACCTTGGGAAAAAGACCGTGACCATCCACCTTATCGATGTCCCTCATGACTTTATAAACCTCTATCAGGTCACCCCTCAGCCTCCTTCGCTCCAGGGAAAACAGTCCCAGCCCGTCCAGTCCCTCCTTATAGCTCAAGCCCTCCAGCTGAATGACACCCTTCCCATAGCTGGGAGACCAGAACTGCGCACAATACTCCAGGTGCTGTCTCACCAACAACTTGTATAGATGCAATATGACGTCCCAACTCCTGTACCCAATGCCCTGAACGATGAAGGCCAGTATGCCAAACACCTTCACCACCCTGTCCACCTGCGTCACCACTAGTGATGGAGCCCTCGTGCTTACCCTGGTCTTCTGGAGTATCACACTGTGGGAGGGGCGGTACTGAGGGAGTGTCACACTGTTGGAGGGGTCACACTGACAGAGTGCTGCACTGACACCGTTGCGTTTCTTGTATGGGCTGCTCTTGCACACCTTTCACTTCCTCACCCTGGTCTGCCAGCCGGACACGCTGTGGCGGTCCGTCTTGCCATCGAGGGGTGGGGTCTCCGGTGGAGGTCTCTCTACGCGGGAGTCCTCCCCCTTTACATCGGGGACCTGGGGTGGAGGACGGTGCACCGGGCGGTGCTGTGCAACCATTTCCTGAGCTGGTTCACCGACACCCTGGCCGCCTGTCACTTCTGCGGCCGGGAGGAGATGGTGTACCCCGTGTACGCGGAGTGCAAGAGGTTGCAGCCCCTCTTCGAGTATCTGCAGGGGCTGCTGCTTAGGTTCTGGCTGCACTTCAGCCCGGCACTGTTGGTTTAAGGGCACCCAGTGCGGCACAGGGCAGGGTGCGCGGAGGATCTCCTGGTGGGTCTTCTGCTGGGCTTGGCCAAGCTGGCCGTCCATGGGATGTGGCGGCGGGCGGCCGAGGGTTCCGGCAGGTCAGCCTGCCTGCCCGTCTTCTGCGCTTACATGTGCGCACGGGTGTCTTTGGAACGGGAGCGCACAGTCTCTGCAGGCACCCTGGGAGAGTTCTGCGATCTGTGGGCCCCCCAGGGGATCGCGTGTGTCGTGGACGGTGTGAACGAGATTCTTATCTGAAGTGGTGCGTTTAGCGGTCATTAATTAGCGCTACCTGCTGTGGTTAGAATCTGTCTGCATAGGTTTTTTCTTTCTTGTGTCAGTTGCTGTAGTTTTGACACTGGATGTTATTTTGTCATGCTTTTAGTCAATAAAATTTTGTACGTTCATAAAAAAAGGAGCGGTACTGATCCATCCCGGGCGTCGGGGGTGCGGAGCGGTCCAGGCCGCGCTGACACACGCTCGGCCGGACTTGCTTGTCGGGCCTCTTATGTCTGCGCCCGGGTGTCCCTGGAGAGAGAGCACGCGGTATCCGTGGGCACCCTGGGAGAATTCCGCGATTGGTGGGCCCCCCAGGGGATCGCGCGTGTCATGGACGGTGCGAACGGGATTCTGATCTGAAGTGGTGTGTTTTGCGGTAGTTTAGTTGGTCTCACCTAATGTAGTTCTGCGTCTGTGAAGTTCTTTTTCTTGTAGTTTTTGACAGGGCATGTCATTTTGTAGTGCGCTTGGCGAACCAGCTTTTGTATACTCATAACAAAAAGGGGCCGTGCTGAAGGAGCTGTGAGCTGATTTGAATGAGATGCTAAACCAAAGGCAGAAGAGAAGATCCTTTGTCCTCCTTGCCTCCCTCTGAGCCACTAAGAAAAAGTTAACTGTTTAATCTGCTGCAGCACCTTGCTGTGCCCTAATGCACAGCCAGAACCACCAGCTTCCAAAACAACTGCCAGCTCTTTCTTTCCGGTTGTTAACACTTGTTTACAAGGCCATCAAACCATGTGAGGGCTGTTCTTGGGATAACAAAGAACCTTGGGTACACTGTGGTGTTTATCGAGGATTTTGTGATCCCTTCTTGGCTCGACAAAGGCAGGGGAAGACAGAAGATGCTAATTTCAGGTTTCTCTTTCTACACCATGTCCTCCCAACACCGACTCCCAACCATGTTGAATATGAATCAAGGAACTCTGAAGCATATCTCTCCCTTAAGTGATTAAATGTGATTAGTTCTGCTGTTCAAATTGCACTGAAGTCAATACGTGCTGGCTGAATTAAAACAATCTTGCAACATCTATCCACATCTTATTAAAAATCTAATGTGAGCACTTCTCCCTAATCAACTTGATTTCATATCACTCCACTGTTCTCTCAGAGTGTGTTAACTTTTCCCATTGTACGATAGTCTCTTTGTCAGAGTGAAGGAGGATAATTGAAAGCAAGAACTGTAGCTTTAGTCTTCTTGTCTGTGAAATTCTAAAGCAGACGTTAAGATGTGGGTGGAGGGTTCAGAGTGGTCGGGCCTGGGGAAGGGAGGTAACACCTTCCTCAGTAGTGTCAGGCAGCATCCGTGGAAAGAGAAATAGTTAACACTTCAGGTTGGCGATGCAGTTATTTCGACTTTCTTCCTAAACAGTAGTTGCCTGTCACTTTAATCCTCCATCCTTGTGCAGAGGAGATTTACCAGGATGCTGCCTGGATTAGAGAATATTGAATATGAGGAGAGGCTTAAGGTGCTAGGGCTTTATTCACTGGAAAGGAGGAGGAAGAGAGGAGACATGATAGAGGTACATAAAATATTGAGAGGAATAGATAGAGTAGACAGTCAGTGCCTCCTTCCCAGGGCACCGATGCTCAAGACGAGAGGGCATGGCTTTAAGGTTATGGGTGGGAGGTTCAGGGGAGATGTCAGGGGGAGGTTTTTCACCCAGAGAGTGGTTGGTGCATGGAATGCACTGCCTGGGGTGGTGGTGGAGGCAGATACATTGAACAGGTTCAAGAGCTTGTTGGATAGGCATATGGAGGAATGTGGGATGGGGGGATATGCGGGAGGAAGGGGTTATGTAGTGTGAGGGTGGTTTGATGGACGGCACAACATGGTGGGCCGAAGGGCCTGTTTTGTGCTGTATAGTTCTATGGTTCTATGGTTGCTCCACTCCGACCTCTCTGCCTTTGACCTCTTACACTGTTCCAACAAAGCACAACATCAGCTCGCAGAGTCACAGAGTTGTACAGCAGGGAAACAGGCCCTTCGACCCCACTGGTCCACACTGACCAAGATGTCTTATCGAACTAGTCCCATTTGCTGTGTTTGGCCATGTCCCTCTAAACCCTTTCTATTGGTTGTACCTGTTTAAATGTCTTTTATATGTTGTAATTGTATTGGCATTGGTGTATTATTGGTATTGGTTTATTATTATCACTTGTACTGAGGTACAGTGAAAAACCTGTCTTGCATACTTTTGTACAGGTCAGTTCATTACACAGTTACATTGAGTTAGTACAGAGTGCATTGAGGTAGTACAGGTAAAAACAATAACAGTACAGAGTAAAGTGTCACAGCTACAGGGAAGTGCATTGCAGGTAGACAAAAAGGTGCAAGGTCACAGCAAGGTAGATTGTGAGGTCAAGAGTCCATCTCATCATATAAGGGACCGTTCAATAGTCTTATCACCGTGGGAGGGGGATTTACGTGGCAAGTTTTTTTACACAGAGAATGGTAGGTGCCTGGAATAGGCTGCCAGGGGAGATGGGGGAATTAGATACAATAGTGGTGTTTAAGAGACATTTAGACAGGCACATGAACGGGAAGGGAATGGAGGGATACGGACCGTGTGCAGGCAGAGGGGATCAGTTAGACTGGCATCATGGTCGGCACAGAGACGGTGGGCCAAAGGGCCTGTTCCTGTGCTGTACTGTACTGTTCTGTGTTGCATTGTTTCTGTTTTAGTTTTGGATTTCCAGCATCTGCGGACTTTTGCTCTGTCCCAGGCCAGTTCTGATGTGACTCAGTGTTCCTTCCTCCACGGACGCTGCCTGACCTGTGGCCATTTTACTTTATCTCAGCTTTCCTGCAGCTGCTGTGTGCTCTGCATTTCATGGTTCCCACAGACTGTGTGGTTTCTTCTTGCTTCCCTCCAGACAGCTGAGAGCTGTTCAGCACCTGGTCCCAGTCCTCTATCTCCTCTTGGTGTCCACCCCATTGCAGTCATGGAGTCATAGAGTCATAGAGCACGGAAGCAAGCCCTTTGTCCAACTCCTCCGTGCTGAGCTGGTCCCATTTGCCCATGTTTGGTCCCATCAGACAGAAGATACAGGAACCGGAGGGCACGTACCACCAGGCTCAAGGACAGCTTCTATCCCACAGTGATAAGACTATTGAACGGTTCCCTTATACGATGAGATGGACTCTTGACCTCACAATCTACCTTGTTGTGATCTTGCACCTTATTGTCTACCTGCAATGCACTTCCCTGTAGCTGTGACACTTTACCCTGTATTGTTATTGTTTTAACCTGTACTACCTCAGTGCATTGTGTAATGAATTGATCTGTATGAAAAGTATGCAAGTTTTTTTACTGTACCTCAATACAAGTTGCAGTAATAAACCAATACCATAAACCTTTCTTATCCGTGTACCTGTCCAAATGTTTTTTAAACGTTGTAATTGTACCCACCTCTACCACTTCCTCTGGCAGCTTGTTCCACACACCCACCACCCTCTGTGTGAAAAACTCCCCCCTCAGGTCCCCTTTAAATCTTTCCCCTCCCACCTTAATCCTGTGCCTTCTAGTTTCAGTTCTCTTCACCCCGTCTCCCTTCTCTACAAGGTTAAACATATTTCCTTTCTGAATGTTGCCTGTTCTGAAAGGTCATGAACCGAACCTGAGAAGTTAGTCCTGTTCCTCTCTGCACAGACGCTGCCTGACCTGCTGAGTATTTCCAGCAGTTGATATCTTTGTCCCTTCCAAGGAGGAGTTCATTAAAAAGTGAATAAATTGTTGATCTTTCATGGTGTGGTGTTAACAATGCAGCATGTGGGAACTAGACACTTCATAGTTTCTGAGACCTACGGTGAGACCTACGGTGAGAAAGAGAAGCAGGAACAGGAGGAGAGAATGTGAGAGTGAGAGTCAGACAGAGAGAGTGACTCAGAGCAAGAGAGCAAGAGTCAAACAGCATGGGAGACAAAATGAAAGTGACAGAGAGAGAGAGAGAGAATGTAAAAGACTAATAGAATCAAATGGGTAGATGGAGAGACAGAACTGGTTCCACACAGAGAGTCAGAGAGAGAGTCAGAGACAGATTCACAGAAGCAAACATACTTTAAAAACACATTTTCACATCATCCAAAGTCAGTGTATGGCCTTATCAATATTTCTCTTCCACGATTTGAATTTTTTGTGTACATCCCCTGGAAAAAAAAGATTTGGATTTACACACCTTCTGCGTGGGATATCCCCAATTCCCACAACACAGAGACTATTGGAGCAGTTACTGTTGGGACTGAGTAAAGTGTGTACCACAAGGTCCCAACAGTAACGTGATCCAAACCAGAAATCGGTGCGATTGGGCGAGGGGTAAATGTTGACGGTTGCCTCTATTACCCCAGAGGTGTATGTGGGATCTTCCACATTCACCCGAGGCTGAGGGTCCGTGACTCGAAACGTAATCGGAACAGCGACCCGACCTGTGAAACACACGGACGCCGGGGTGGGAGGACCTGGAGCACAGAATGCAAACAGTGCACGCTTCAACACTTGCGATTATGCCAAAACATTCCAGTCCCCAGGAACGTCTCTATTGATCTGATGGTCAATACCTAGATTTAATTGACACTGCAATATTCCATTAAAAGGGGATTGGGATTTATGGATCAATAGTCTCGGCACGGCATTACTGTCGGGGAGAGCGAGAGTCCAACTGTTGGGGAGTGAGGGTCTGACTGCTGGCGGAGTGAGGGTATGACTGTTGGTGAGTGAGGGTCCCTGTCCTGGAGTGAGGTTCTGACTTTTGGAGAGTGACGGTCTGACTGTTGGGGAGTGAGGGTCCAACTGTCCGGGAGTAAGGTTCCGACTTTTGGAGAGTGAGGGTCGGACTGTTGGGGAGTGAGGGTCTGACTGTCTGGGAGTAAGGTTCCGACTGTTGGAGAGTGAGGGTCCGACTTTTGGAGAGTTAGGGTCTGACTGTTGGGGAGTGAGGGTCCAACTGTCCAGTTGAAAGGTTCCAACTGTTGAAGAGTGAGGGTCCGACTGTCGGGGAGTGAGGGTCCGACTGTCCGGTTGTAAGGTTCCAACTGTTGGAGAGTGAGGGTCCGACTGTCGGGGAGTGAGGGTCCGACTGTCAGGAATGAGGACAAGCCGCACAGCTGACTCAGCTGGTAGAGCCACTGTCTCATTGCTCCAGAGACCCGACCTCCGGCACTGTGTGTGTGTGTGTGTGTCTGTCTAGTTTGCACGTTGTCACTGTGACTGCGTGGGTTTCCCCCGGGTGCTCCTGTTCCCTCCCACACCCCAATGACCTGCGGGGTCGGTGTGTTAATTGACAGGTGTAAGTCGCATACCACGCTCCCCTCACCCCCCCCCCAACCGAGTGTGTGGGTGAGGGGTAGAATCTGGGGAGAGTTGATGGGAACGTGGGGGGAATAAAATGGGATGGGGGTAGGATGAGTGGGGATGGGTGCCTGGAGATGGGTACGGACCATTCCCATGCTGTATAACTCTATGACATTGCCACTTTAAAGCCACAGACCTCTAGCTCCTCTTTTGGACAACCTCTGCAATGTGCGGCAACCAGAGAACCATAGAACAATACAGCACAATACAGGCCCTTTGGCCCACCATGTTGTGCCGACCTTCAAACCTCGCCTAAGACAGGCCCTTCCTCCCACATATCCCTCTATTTTAAATTCCTCCATATGTTTATCTAACAATCTCTTGAACTTGACCAACGAATCAGCCTCCACCACCACCCCAGGCAGCGCATTCCATGCACCAACCACTCTCTGGGTGAAAAACCTCCCCCTGACATCTCCCCTGAACTTCCCACCCATTACCTTAAAGCCATGCCCTCTTGCATTGAGTATTGGTGCCCTGGGAAAGAGGCAAGGTTTGAGGTGTTGCAGGACGGCTTTTCCCCCTATTAACATTGGGGGAAGCAATCCCAAACTGCAGACACCCGCACACTGATCATTCAGGGATCGCCGTGTATGAGAAAGTGCTGCCTCTGTTCTGCCTCGTGCCCCCATCACCACCGCCCACCACACTGCCCGCCTCGCTCCCCCATCACCACCCACCACACTCCCCGCCTCGCCAGCAAACGCTTCTGTTCTGATAGAGGATGCCAAAGAACAGCAACTGCTGGGTTGGACCAGGGCGGCAGAGTCACGGAGAAGGGACCGGTCACCCATGGTGTGCAGAAATGTCTTCTCTCAGAGGGTGGGCAACGTCTGGAACTCTCTGCTCCCACCACCCCCCCCCCCCCCCCGAGGGCGTTGGAGGCCTGATCATTGTGTGTGTTTGTGGAGACGGATAAATATTTGGAAGATCGAGGAACTGAGGGCCATGGGGATCTGGCGCAGGAGAGACCAGCCGTGATCGCGTTGAATGGCAGGGCAGGCTCGAGGGGCCGAGTGGTCTCCTCCTCTTCCCGCTGCCTTGAGCTTCAAGCGTGCAAAACTTGATCCATCCAGGTGGCCATTCAGCCCCTCAGTGGCTTTTCTAGACTTCAGTAAGGCAGAGGCACCTCACTCCAACACCTCACCCACACCCTACCCTTTGTCAGTGCTCATCACTGCTCGGCCGCTTTCAACAGTGCGCCCCTCTGGCTGTGGGGGGAGCTGGCTCCGGCTGCCCGCTCTGCTGCGTGTGAGGCAGGGCTCTCGTCCATTGACACCACCACTGAGTGTGCCACCCCCCCACCCCCCCGAGAAGGAGGGCTCTGCGTTGATGCCCCCATGTCCTGAATCCCACCCCCAACCAGAGCAAATGGTTCCAGTTCGTCTGCTCGACGAACTCCTGTCCAGCCAGCCCACAGCAAACGCTTCGATTAGATCATCTCCTTAATCTCCGCACTCGGCGGAGAAGCCAACCATGCCACCGGCTCCTGCAGTGTAACCCCTGCAGCCCTGGTGTTACTGGGCTTCCACCTGAGCCTCCCCGCCCCAAGGAGTGTGTCTGGCACTTGTCGAATTGCTCAGCACAGCAGGACATTCAGCCCATCGTGGTACAGTCAGCTGGGTCCCTCTCCCGCATTGTTCTCCAAACTGTCCCCCTGAGTATTCACCGCCGACTCTCATTCTCCCTTCCCCTTCACTGAGAGAAGGGCTGTCATTCTCCGAGACTGAATGCGTTACAGCAGCAGGTCCCTCTACTTTCCATCGGAGGGAGTCAGGACTGCAGTCTGCAGTGTGATTACACAGGCGTTAATCTCCTGACAACAAGGGAAGCCAGGGAGAGAGAGAGGGAGAAAGAGAGAGAGGGAGAGAGAGAGAGAGAGAGAGAGAGAGCACAAGAACAAGCTGGGCAGAGCCAGGTCTGAAGAATGACAGGCCGCCCAGACCCTCGGATTGAATGCTCCCGGAGTCACGGTGCAGAGCAACAGACCCAGACAGGAGGAGGAAGCTGTGAGTGCAGAGGACTGGCGTACCGAAGGAAATGTGATCTGTCTGTCCCATCTACTGTGCTGTGGAAGCTGCCCTGGTACTAGGCAGGGGGAGTGAGATAGTAAGTGAGAGAGAGGGGAGAAGGGGAGAGAGATATAACGAGGGTTGAGAGGGGGAGGAGGGAGAGAGAGAGAGTGGGAGAGGGAGGTGGGAGGGAGGGGGGAGAGAAAAAAATGGGGGGGGAAGAGAGAGATCCATAGAGAGTGAGAAAGGCAGAGAAAGACACAGAGATGGGAAAGAGGGAGCAGAGCAAGAGAACCTGAGAGGGGGAGGAAAGGAACAGATAGAGATAGACAGAGAGACGGGGGGGGGGGGGGGGGGGGGAGGGGGAGAAGGAGAAGAGGGAGGGAGAGAGAGAGAAGGAGGGAGAGAGACAAGCTGGAGAGCCAAGAATGTAAGGCAATGAACAGGTTCCTTTGGAGTGGGTCTCTGCTCCTTTCAGTCACCGACAGAGATACAGAGGATTCTCTGGAGCCTGGCCACTGAACAGCTCGAGTTATGCTAAGCTACATTTCAAGGATCTACTGAAAAGAGAGGACACACACACACACACACACACACACACACACACACACACACACACACTTGCATCGCATCAGGACCAGCTGAAAATGGACCACAAGGCTCCGTCGTGCAGGAACACAGGACAGACAGTGCCTGGGAATGTGGAAGCCAAACGCTCACCGTTACAGGGCTAAACGCCCCTCCAGAAAAAGGTAAACTTAATAAAAAGCACAGTGAAATAAAATAACAATAAAAAGTGTATTTCCGTGTAAGGCACACCACAGGGCATTAGATTAACAGTGATGTCTCTGTGTGGTGCCATTATCATGTGAAGGTCATTTTAAAATGACAGGAGTTACTCCGAAATTAGTTTTTGATTTTGTACAACGAGTGTGCGTTTGTGGCTGTGTTTGTGCTTGTGCAGAGGTTTTAACCCTTGCATTGCTGCTTGCTAGCCAGACTCGCTCACAAGCATTTTCCTTTTGCACTGTGCCTTCAAGTCACACGACAGCCAAAGAGAAGGCTCGTTGAATTCTGCCCCACCTGCATCAGATCTTAGTCTTCGGAATATGACAAGTGCTTGGATCAATTTGTTTAAGCATGTTTAAATAAAGCAGGTCAGTGCTGCATGCTAAACAGTCTCGCAAAAGATTGAGACTTGGGTTGTGTTAATAAATAATATTTGCTGCATTACAATTGTAGTAACGGCAAGTGATTTATTGGGGGTTCAGCTAGAATTCCTTGCCAATGTATAAAACTGCTCAAGATGCAATTATGCTTCTGTTACAGCTTCTCAGAAATATTAAACAGTTCACACACACACACACACACACACACACACACACACACACACACACACACACACACACACATATCTTTCTCAATTCCCTTTTGCTAACATCCACGTTAATATTTTTCCTTCCATACCTTCCCACAAGGCAAGTTCATCAATATTCTTTTATCACAAGAGCAAAATTAATAAATAAATTACTACAACTTATCCCTGCCTTCCCCAAAATTCTTGGCAAAATCTCACACCTAAGCAACCCAATTGTACTCAGTAGGCAATAATACTGTTTAAAAATTGTTTCACCAGTGAGTATGTGGCACCCTTTAATCAAGGGAAACGCATAAAGAATTAGTGCAGATTCAAAACAAACACACACACACACACACACAATCTTCATTTTTCCTTAATCTTTCATTGCATCCTCCAGGGTAACAGATAAATTAAAGGGGGGATTGATATTGAGAGCAGTGCTGGTAGGATGCTTCAATAACTAGTATAACACACTCCCACAGTAACGTCCACATGTAATCCACTTCTACAGTGTATGCACAGAATGTCAGCCCACAGAACAAGTGCACAGTCCAACCATAGTTAGAATATACAGAAGGAAGAGCCCTCAGTACACACAATGCCCAGCATAATATCCACAGTAACAAAATGTACACCCACAGCAAACACACTGTACATACAGCACCAAAATATGTTCAACCCTGCAGTCTCGTGTAACGCAGGTTGTACACCCACCGCAGCTGCACAAGGTGTAACGATCCCACAGCTAGGCCTTACACTGGGACATTCCCCCCATACCCCTCCCCCACACTCTACCCCCCCACACAAACATTCCCCCACTCACACCTCCCACCCACACCCCACACACATTCCCACGCACACTTCCCCATTCATACACTCCCCCACCTAAACACTCCCCTCCTACACACCCCCCCACCCGCACTCCATCCCCACACATCCCCACCCACACACCCCCCCACCCGCACTCCACCCCCACACATCCCCACCCACACACTCCCCCACCTGCACTCCACCCCCACATCCCCACCCACACTCCACCCCCACACATCCCCACCCACACATTCCCCCACCTGCACTCCACCCCCCACACACACACCCACATACTCCCCCACCCACACCCACACACACCCACCCGAACCACCCCCACACATTCCCCTCACACACATCCACATACTCCTCCACCCACACACTCCCCCACCCATACCACCAGCACTCCACCCCCACCCACATTCCCCACACCCCACCCGCACTCCACCCCCACACACACACACCCACCCACACCCCCCCCACCTGCACTCCACCCCCCAAACACCCCCACCCACATACTCCCCCACCCACACTCCCACACCCCCCCACCCGCACTCCACCCTCACACTCCCCTCACACACACTCACATACTCCGCCACCCGCAGTCCCACACACCCCCATCAGCACTCCACCACACACTCCCCCTCCCACACTCACACCCACCACCCATACCCCCAACACACTCCCCCCACACCCCCCAATCACACTCCCTACCCACACCCCCCACCCACCACCCACACACTCCACCCCATGCACTCCCCAATCACACCCCCACACACTCTCCCCCACCCACACATTCTTCCCAACCCACACCAGCACACCAGCTCACCACACCCCGCCTCACCTAACACCCCTTACCAGTACACCACCCTCTACCACCGCCCCCCCCCCCCCACAATACACCATACTTCCCCTTCCAGGCTGTGGAAAAGCCTACAACCTGACACCATGTGGCCACCGTCAGCTACCCCCCCACCCCCCCGTCCACTATCAGCTCCACCCCCCCCGTGTCCACTGTCAGCCCGTGCCCTCCCTGTGTCCACCGTCAGCCCGCGCCCCCGTTCGCCTGTGCCCTCCCCCTGTCAGCCCGCCCCCCCGTGTCCACCGTTAGCCCGTGACCTCCCCTGTGTCCACCGTCAGCCCACCCCCCCATGTCCACTGTCAGCCCATGCCCTCCCCCCGTATCTACCGTCAGCCCCCCCCGTGTCCACCGTCAGCCCGCCCCCCCGTGTTCACCATCAGCCTGTGCCCTCCCCCCATGTCCACCGCCTGCCCCCCCATGTCCATCGTCAGCCCGCGCCCTCCCCCCGTATCCACCGTCAGCCCGCCCCCCCGTGTCCACCACCAGCCTGTGCCCTCCCCCTGTGTCCACCGCCCGCCCCCCCCATGTCCATCGTCAGCCCGCGCCCTCCCCCCGTGTCCACCGTCAGCCCATGCTCCCCCCGTGTCCACCGTCAGCTCCCACCATGTCCACTGTCAGCCCGCGCACCCCCCGCGTCCACAGCCTGCGCTTCCCCCGTGTCCACCGTCAGTTCCCTCCCGTGTCCACCATCAGCTCACGCACCCCCCGTGTCCAACATCAGCCTGTGCCCTCCCCCCATGTCCACTGTCAGCTAGTCCCCCATGTCCACCGTTAGCCGCGCTCAGTCACCCATACACACACACACTTACAGTGACACACACACTCACAGTGACACACACAATGTACACTCACAGTGACAAACTGTACACTCACAGTGACACACTCTGTACACTTACAGTGACATACACAGTGTACACTCATAGTGACACACACACTAACAGTGTACACTCAACAAAAGCTCCACCCAGAATACAGTCATAGCACGGAAACAGGCCCTTCAGCCCGACTCGTCCATGCTGACCAAGATGCCCACCTGAGCTAATCCCGACTGCCCAAGTTTGGCCCATTTCCCTCTAAACCATAAACAAAGCACAGAATGTAAGCCTAATACCAAATTTACACAAATGCCACAATAAAACATTGTACAACAAAGCATATACACATAATATACACCTCACAATACTGCCATTCACACATAATGTACAGTTCACAATGCTAACATGAGCACACAGTGCACACCCTACAATATCAACACCGTGGACTTCACATCACCATCTTCAGGTACAACACACACTCTACCATACAATATTCAGAAAGCAAACACAGCATATTCAAAGCAAGGATAACATGCAGCTTGTATATACATTGTGGGGTGCACAATGGATACCCCCAATATTTACAAGGACACACAATGTACAATCACATCTTGTGTAAGGCCTACTCCAGAGTACCAACATTATGTCTTCTTCAAGGATAGCTCATAACAATAACTGGTGCAATAGTCTGAATTCTATAAGGCCACATTCTAATGAGCTACAAGATTGTCAGACGGGAATCCTTCCCACTTTAGCTCATCTAAACCGTGGACCGGTTTCAAAGAGACATCATTCTGAATATGACACAATATTCAGGATTTTATTAGGCTACATTCTAATCAGCAAGTTGCACAAGAATCCGTCCCCGTGTTAATTCAAGTAAACCACCCCATTCAGAATAAGATCATTAAATCCAGCTCTGCAAGATCAGTGAGCTAGGCAATAATTATATTTACTTCAAGAGTTGTAGAACTCTGGAACTCTCTGAAGGACTGGATGCTTAATCGAAGAATACGTTCATGACTATGATCAATAGACTGTTGGCCACTAAAGGAATTGAAGACATAGGAACAGGATAAGAAAATGGGCAAGGTCTGCGAAAACAGCTCGGAGACTGTGTGCACTGAGGCGTGTCAAGCAGTTCAATGCAGGCGGGCAATTTATAAAATATAAATAGACAAATGATATGCAATAAAAGGTGAGAGGTGAGGTTGTATAGCTTCAGTCAGCGAACTTACAACGGAAAATAGGAGATCGGAGCAGGGTGACCCATCAAGCTTGTTCCACAACTCACGGAATGCTAACCCTGCACCACATCCCCTTTCCCAGTCCACTCCCATATCCTTTGGCACTCTCAGTGCTCAAAAAACTGATGATTATTCTTGAATCTATTCATTGATTGAGCATCCAGGTCCTTCAGGGAATTCTGAAGATCCACGGTTCCAATGAAGGGACTTTACCTCACCTCAGTCTTAACTATCCCGAGACTCGACTGAGGGAAACGGCATCCCTGTCTAAGGATTTTGTACAATTACACTCAGTCGGTTAAAGTAATTGTCACGGGAATGGATGGATAAGCACGGGAATCAAAAAATCTCCAGAACCTCAAGTGGTTAATTCATTTCGAGAACAATGTCCCAAGTGGTTCCAACCGCTTCAGTGTACTGAAGTGCTGTTAAATTAATGCAAATTGGCATAGATCACACTCATTTGCAGAGGAAACATTTGAAGGTCAAAATAGGTTCTGACAGGGACTCTAAAGAAATTTCATTTAAATCCTTTTCATTCATGAAATTATGAAGCAAATCCAACAGCAGAAATTGCCAGGCTCTGATAGGGAACACAAGCAATTAAGAGAGAGAAAGACAGATTTCTGGCTTCAAATGAAACAGATGTTCATACACTGAACACAAACAGTTTCTTAAATCCCCAAACTGAGACGTGTGAGTCTCTTGTGAGAAAGAGTTTCTCATGATTCTAGCTATTTAATATAAATATATCAGAAGTCCACACACTTCATTCATCCATAAGTACTTCCAAAGTGTGGTCACAATTGCAATACAGCAAATTTGTAGAGTGCAAGGTCTTACCAAAAGTAATTCATTGGAGTGTTTGTGCTGGGGGAGTGTGTAATTGCAGTGTGACCTGTTTACATTAGGCTGTTGCCACTATAAATGTGGCCACGTGATTTATGATGGGGAGATTTGACAGCAACCAGCAGGTTTCTACAATGTTTATATTAAATAGGTGGTTGTTAGGAATAGTGATGGACAGGATCCCTATCATAAACCACGTGACAGCATTTATAATGGGAGCAGCCTATGTAAACAAGACACGCTGTAATTTTATACTCCCACCAACAGGGGTGCTCCAAAGCATCACTGCCAAACATTTAATAAGAGTATGGCTGGCTTACAGAGAGTTTATCAATCCCGTCACAAGAGATGGGAGTTGCTGCGATTGAGCTAAGGGGAGGATTGAACAGAGGTGTTCAACATTATGATGGGAGAGAAGCTGCTTCCATGGGCAGGAGAGGTGGTAACTACAGGACACAGACCTTGAGATAATTGGCAAAAAGAACCAGGTGAGGAGAACACTTGCTTTGTGCAGTCCGTTGCTTTGTTCCGGAATGAAATGCCTGGAAGCACATTCAACTTCCAAAAGGGAATTGTATCTCTATCTGTAAAGGAAGCGCTTACAGAGCTACAGGGGAACAGTGGGACTAATTGGACAGCTCCTTCCACGAGTCGGTGTGTCCGTAATGGACCAACGGACGTGCTTCTGTGCTGTTAGATTCTTCAGGGATGTGAAACAGCAAGGGCAGGCCGTACATCTTCAACATGTGGGCTGGTGTGTGCCTGTGCACCGTGGTCAGTTCATTCCTCTCCACCAGCCCACTCGTTACCCTTGCATCATATACAGGCTTCACCCTGTCAATGCAATACCATGGCGGATTGGCTAACTACACACAAAATAGGCGTGAGCTCCAATACTTACAGGCACGCCCATTTTGATTCTCTCAGTTTATTCAATTTAATCCAACAAGGATGAGCCAAACTTATAATCATAAAAATAATTTATGAAAAGCTTGTCTTGAAATGAAAACAGATTTAAATGAGAACGATTTACCAGGATGTTGCCTGAACTTGGGGCCCTGAGTTACAAGGAGAGGATTTTATTCTTTGGAACGCAGGAGGTTGAGGGGTGACCTGACAGAGGTGTATAAGATCACGAGGGACATAGACAGGGTGAAAGCACATCGTCCTTTTCCCAGCGAGGGGGAGCTAAAAACAAGAGGGCATAGGTTTAAGATCAGAGGTGAGAGATTGAAAAGGGACATCAAGGGCAGCTTCTTCACGCAAAGGGTGGTGCGTATTTGGAACGAGCTGCCAGAAATAGTGGTTGAAGCGGGCACATTAGCCCGCTTCAACCACTATTTTAAAAGCCGTCTGGATAAGTCCATGGATAGGGGAGGTTTAGAGGGCTATGGGCCAAACAAGGGCAGATGGGACTAGCTTGCTGGGCAACACAGTCAGCATGGACGAGTTGGGCCGAAGGGCCTGTTTCCATGCTGTGAGACTCCAGTCCAATTAGAAAAATGAAGTTGAAATTCTATGGTGGCATTCACAACTCCAGGACATCCCAAAGCATTTCACGACAACTAATTACTTCCAAAGTGTGGTTACAGTTGTAATACATTTAATTTGTAGAGTGCAAGGTCTTACCAATAGCAATTCATTGGAGCGTCTGTGCTGGGGGAGTGTGTAATTACAGTGTGACCTGTTTACACAGGCTGCTGACACTATAAGTGTGGCCACGTGGTTTATGTTGGGGAGATTTGACAGCAACCAGCAGATTTCTAAAACATTTATATTAAGCAGCTGGTTAAGTTAGATATTAATTGTGTAATTTGTTTTAAAGATGTTGACTAAAGATAAACATTGGTCAAATTCTGTTCTAGTTCAAACAATGCCATGGAACTTTTCCTCAGGTTAAACTTGATTTAATGTCATATCTGGAAGATTGCGTTTTTGACAGAGCAGCACTCCCTCAGCGCTGCCCCTCCAACAATACAGCAGTGCTGCCCCTCCAACAATGCAGCACTCCCTCAGCGCTGCCCGTCCAACAATGCAGCACTCCCTCAGTTCCACCCCTCCAACAATGCAGCACTCCCTCAGTGCTGCGCCTCCAACAATGCAGCACTCCCTCAGTACTGCCCGTCCAACAATGCAGCACTCCCTCAGTACAGCCCTTCTGACAATGCAGCACTCCCTCAGTGCTGCCCGTCCAACAATGCAGCACTCCCTCAGTACTGCCCCTCCGATAGCGCAGCTCCTCTTCAGTACTGCCCTCTGACAACATGGCTCCTGTGGCAGTGCTGCATTCCCTCAGTACTGTCCCTTGGACCTTCTGAGTGCATCGACCAAAGTGTCCCAGTTGTCCAAAGAGCCCATGAGTCCATGCCAGCGGCCAACCCTGAAAGATTATTTCCCTGACAACTCTTCCCCAAACTTTATGCCCCATCTGAAATCCCAGGCTAGTTACAGTGAAACCTATAATTATTAATGAACAGCACTGGACTGTGCTGATGCTTCACGTGGTTACCTGCGACCTCAAAGGGAAGCAAATTACTTGGGATTGATTATCCGTAGAGTTGAACCATAGAACCATAGGACCATAGAACAATACAGCACAATACAGGCCCTTCTGCCCACCATGTTGTGCCGACCTTCAAAACCACACCTAAGACTATCTAACATAAAACCATAGAACAATACAGCCAGAGTTGAACTCGGGAGAATTTAATACAGATTTGTTGAGCATCTGATTGGTTTTCAGTTCCCTCTGGGTGTTAGAACAGTTCGATTCTGAGGTCCAAGGTTGGGGAATCGGTGTAAACTAGCCCAAATGCAGAAGTATGAATGGCTGGAGGGCAATGGGAGAGTGCAGTGTTGCAAGGAAACCCAGTGACCGGTGCAGGGGTTAGAGAAAACCAAGGCTCACGGCTTCATCAGCAAAGCTGGGACCCTGTACAACCTCTTGAGCCAAGTCTGAAAGCTGTGACAGGGGAACTGGTTTAAGATATTTATTTATTTATTTGTCACATGTACATCGAAACAAACAGTGAAATGCGTCTTTTTGTGTTACTGAAAATGTGCTGGGGGCAGCTCGCAAGTGTTGCCACTCTTCCGGCGCCAACACAAAATGCCCACAACTTCCTAACTCGTATGTCTTTGGAATGTGGGAGGAAACCGGAGCACCCGGAGGAAACCCATGCAGACATACGAGGAGAACGTACAAACTCCCGGGTCGCTGGCATTGTAATAGCGTTATGCTAACCGCTACACTACCGTGCCTGCCCCTGAAAGCTGGCCTGGTGACAGGTTCACCAGGATGTTGCCTGGAATGGAGGGCCCCAGTTAGAAGGAGAGATTGGATAGGGTAGGATCATCCTCACTGGAACGGAGGAGGCTGAGGGGTGACATAGATGTTTATAAAATGATGACGGCATAGATAGGGTGGATGGTCACAGTCTGTTTCCCAGGGGAGGGGAGTCTAAAACTAGAGGGCACAGGATTAAGGCGAGAGGGGAAAGATTTAAAGGGGACTCCAGGGGCATGTTTTTCCACACAGAAGGCAGTAGGTGAATAAAATGAGATGCCAGAGGAAGTGGTAGAGACGGGTGTAGTTAAAAAGGCACTTGGATAGGTACGTGGATGGGAAAGGAATAGAGGGATAGGGACCAAACGTGAGCAAATAGGACTAGCTTGGGTAGGTGTCTTGGTCGGCATGGATGAGTTGGGCTGAAGGGCCTGTTTCCGTGCCGTACCACTCTACGTTTCTCTATGGCTGCACACTATTCTGTACTGCGACAAAATCAGAAAATGCTGGAAACACCCAGCAGGTCAGGCAGCGTCAAAGGGTCTTGGACCCGATGCGTTAACTCTTCCTCGTTCCACAGAGGCTGCCCGCCTGCTTCCAGCATTTTCTGTTTTTGTTTCAGCTTTCCAGCATCTGCAGGTTCTTGATTTGCCTCCTGCCCCATGATCCCATCAAGAAGCTGTGGGTGATGGGATCAGAAGGCCATTCGGCCCCTCCAGTCTGTTCACTGTGTCCACGCCTTATCTGTACTTGAATCCATCTTAGGTTGGGACTTTTCAATCAATTTCCAATCTATGGGGGGAGGGGGTGGGGGAAAGAGTCCAGGTTCCCACCACCTCTGCTTCCTGATCTCTCTCTTGGTTTGAACCATAAGGTTATTCTCCCTTGTTCTGGACTTCCCATTCAGAGGAAAAGTTGTCTTCCCTCTGTTGAATCCTGCAATCTTCAAAATGACCTCAATTTGATCATCTACACTGGAGCTGAATCTGGGAAAGCGGTGCTTATTGTTGAACCATCTTAGCTGGGACAGATCTATTGCAGTTGAGGGGGAGTGGGCAGCCTGTGATAAGGAACATCAGAGAGAAGCAAATCCCCAAATCAAACCCTCTGAAATGCATCATAATCTGGGGAAAAAAAAAACCACAGTAGAACTAAAACAATAAATTGTTTAAATCCAGGCCCAGAGTTAGTGGAGACAGTGCCAATCCCTCTCTTGTAACAGAGCTAACGTCTCAAGGTAAATGCAGAATTTAATATTTAATACAGGGATCTACAAAGGAAATCAGCTACACTACATTTGCTCTCATCCCCAAGCTCTGTAAACAGCTCCTTCAGTATATTAAAGTGACACAATTTGCCTGATAATTGCAGTGTCCCAATTTGTTTCTTTGCCTCAGCAGTTTGTGTATAATCAGCTCCCTATTCAAAGTGCTTGCACTGCTCTCCCAGAGCAATAAAGGTCTTGGCACTGCATCTGCTGGAGGGCTCCCTGCTCACGTGTGAAGATCGGTGCTCAGTCCTCAATGAGCTCTTCTGCTAGGTTGCGCTTCAGGGACAGGCAAGGCGATGCGTTGCCTTTCTTCCAAAAGCCTTTTGTGATTTTCTGCCCACCTTTCCCAGGATACCCCAGCCACTCATCGGCAGTTACCAGCAAATATTAGGGCAGCCCTGCAGCGCAGCAACAAGGACAAAACATGCTGCAAACACTCAGCGGGTCAGGCAGTATCTACGGAAAGAGAAACACTTTAAGTTTCAGTTCCAGTGCCCTTTGTCAGAATCGATAAAAGACCTTTGGCTTGGAACGTTAACTGTTTCTCCCTCCACAGATGCCGCCTGACCTGCTGAGTGTTTCCAGTGTTTTGTTTTTATTTCAGACTCGCAGCATCTGCAGGTTTTTTGACTTTATTTTGTTGTGCTGCTCCCTCCGCTCCGGTGACCCTGCATGCTGCCTCTGTGGAGTTTGCACGTTCTCCCTGTGATGGCGTGGGTTTCCCCCGGGTGCTCCGGTTTCCTCCCACATCACAATGACGTGGGTTGGTGGGTTAAATGGTGACTGTAAATTACTCTTAGTGTGGGAGTCAGTGTGGAGTTAACGGGTACATGAGGGGGAATAAGTAATGGGGAAATAAGTGGGGGGGATGGGACCGATGCTAGGATAGGTTCGATGGGCAGAATGACCTTCGCTGACCGAGGATAATATTTTAACCAACAGAGTAACCCAATGCACCAAAGTGGCCTTTTTTTTCTCCTCCCAAGTTGCAATGTGGGAGATTGCACACAGTAAGATCCCACAAACTGGAGGCATGAGAGGGACTGCAGGCACTGGAAGTCTGGAACAACACACAAGGGAGCTGGAGGAACTCAGCGGGTCAGGCAGAACCTGGGTCTCAGTGTAACATCTTGTTCAAAGGATGGCACCATCGACCCGTGCAGCACTCTCTCAGCGCTGCACACACTCACACTTCACTGACCTCCCCTTCCACAAATGTGCGGAAAGTAAAGTCTGACAGGGCAGTGAAAGGGCCTCCATTTCACGGCCCTCCGCCTACCTGCATGGCTGGAGATCTTGGGACCAGCTCAATGATGGGAAACTGAGTGGGCAGCGGCTGGATTGCAAAACTGGCTTGTGTCCAAATGAGTCTGTTATTATGGAACATTTAAAAGCTACTGGAACTAAACAGAATGAAGAGCTTCCTAATGAACTTCCTCTCCCTTGCCTTGCCAACATGACTGGTGATTCCTTTCACCGCTGGGAGTGTCTACCTTTCCCTGTGCTTACTGCCTGCACCACCCTCCATGGCAGTGAGGTCCTCATTTTCACTGCTCCCCGGGAAAGGAATATCTCCTGAATTCTTTCTTGGATTTACCGGGGACTGTCTTATACTTGTGGATCCTAGGTTTGGGCTCCCCCACAAACACCGCTGGGAAAACGGGAGCAAAGTTAAAGTCCAGGAAAGGAGATGCAACAGCAGAGGAGGCGCTGCCTGCCACTTCCTGGGCTCCTCAGATCGGGTCTCTGGAATGTGCCTGATTATCCTCACTGGGAGACAATCCCTTGCCCACCTGGGCTTAATCTGCAGAATTCCCCACCCGAACCTCTCCGCCTCTCTGCTTTATTTTAAAATGCCCTTGACCAAACTCACCCTCCTTATTACCTCTGTGGGGATTGCTACCAGATTTTGTTTTCTCATAATGTTCCTGGGAAACACCTTGCAAAATTCTACTGTGTTGAAGGAATATTGTAAATCTTGCTGAGAGTGCCTACAGTGGATGTTGCTGAAACAATCGTCTGGGGAATTGCTTCCAAAAAAGAAATGCATTTGGAAAAAGCAAGACAAGGAGGGCTGTGAGCAAAAATGCAAAGCACTGAGTTACCTAAATGCGCAGAAATAGAGCCTGGACCAAGAGAACCATCATGTGCGAGAGGAGAAATGGCGACACTGCAGATGCTGGAATCTGCAGCAACAGAAACAAGATGCTGAAGGATTCAGTGGGTCAGGCAGCATCTGCAGAGGGAGGGTCTCCACCCGAGCCATCAACTGTCCATTTCCTCCTCAGGGAAACAGCTTCTTCCCCTCTGCCATCAGATTTCTGAATGGTCTGTGAACCTACGAACCTCTTTATTCCTTTTTGTTTTGCACTATTTATTTATTTTTGTAATTTGTAGCACTTTTATGTCTTTGCACTGTACTGCTGTCCCAAAGCAACAGATTTCACGTCACATTAAGTCAGTGAGAATAGATGTGATTCTGATTCAGATGCTGCCTGACCCACTGAGTTCCTCCAGCATCTTCCCACTGAGTTCCTCCAGCATCTTGTTTGTTGCTCGAGGAGAAATGGTTCCCGATAAGCTGGGGGTGAGAGGTTACTTCATGAAAGGCAGGGTTGAGGGTTGAGGGTTGGGCAGGCACGGTAGTGTAACGGTCAGCGTTAACGCTTTACAGTGCCAGCGACCCGGGTTCAAATCTGGCCGCTGTCTGTAAGGAGTTTGTAAGTTCTCCCCGTGTCTGCGTGGGTTTCCTCTGGGTGCTCCGGTTTCCTCCCACATTCCAAAGACATATGGGTTAGGAACTTGTGGGCGTGCTATGTTGGCACCGGAAGCATGGCGACACTTGCAGGCTGCCCCCAGAACACTCTATGCAAAAAGATGTATTTCACTGTGTGTTTCAATGTACATGTGACGAATAAAGAAACCTTATCTTATAATCAGACCCGCCATGATCTTACCTAGAGGTGTAGCAGGTTAGAGGGGCTGAGTTGGTATGTTTGTTTGTAAGAACCATACACACCTCTCCCAGTACACCCAATGTACCCTGGCATCATTTGGTGCAATATGCTTCCTCTGGCCTGAGCCTCCACACCCACATTGAAATAATTGAGCATCCCTCCAGCTGACAGTAGGTGCTGACTGGAGATGTTTATGACAGGCAGCGTGAGTGTCAGGAGGCTGTGACATTTGAGAGAGTTGGCAGGAGCAGTGAGAGAGAGGCTAATGGATGTGGCCCATGAGCAGTCGGTGGAGGTGGGAGGGAGGGAGCTGAATCACAGTCTGTGCTCTGTGCCTCACGCCCGTGAGGAGGAAGGGCAAGCGAGAGGAGATGTGAAAGCCACAGCTCCTCCCCAACCAGCAGAAAACTTGTGAGATGTTCGCCAGTTTACAAAGCAGGGGATGCGGAGAGGCAGTTTTAGCAACTCCCAGGGACCCACTGGAAGTCTACTTCTGCATGCAGAATTACATTCAAAGCTGACTTCAATGGGAAAGAAGAACAACTGGAACACAGAACACTAGAAACCACTACACAGGAACAGGCCCTTCAGCCCACCTTGTCTCTGTCAAACACAACGCCAAATTAAGCTAAATCTTTTCTGCCTGCACATGATCCACATCCCTCCATTCCCGGCATATTCATGTGTTTATCTTAAACACTGTGATATCTGCATCCACCACCACCGCTGCCACCCTATTCCAGGCACCCACCTTTTTTACTCTCTGTGCGGAAACTTTGCCCCACACATCTTTAAACTTTCCCCCCTCACACCTCAAATGCATGTCCTCCAGTATTTGACATTTCTACCCTGGGGAAAAAGACTCTGGCTGTCTACCCTATCTGTGCCTCTCATAATTTTATAAACTTCTATCAGATCTCCTGTCACCCTCAGACGCTCCAGAGAAAACAATCCAAGCTTGTCCAACATCTCCTTAT
The DNA here is from genome assembly GCF_009764475.1 of Pristis pectinata. Taxonomy (NCBI): domain Eukaryota; kingdom Metazoa; phylum Chordata; class Chondrichthyes; order Rhinopristiformes; family Pristidae; genus Pristis; species Pristis pectinata. The sequence goes on from NC_067441.1 coordinate 9,447,159, forward strand.
AGCACATGCCCTCTACTCCAGGCAACACCCTGGTGAACCTCTTCTGCACCCTTTCCAAAGCCCTCACATCCTTCCTGTAATGGGACAACAAGAACTGCACACAGTACTCCAAACCAAAGTGTTATATGTTAACTCCCAGCTAACTTCAGTCGGAAAGACAAACAATTGGGAAAAAAAACATCAGGCAGTACCTGATCCTGTCAGCTTCCCAACAGGCAGTACCGTTTAAAGCAAAGAATGTTCCAATGAGGCCTTATTCACACAGACAATACTGAAGTAATTTACTTTCATCTTCAAATCCCTTGCTGCATTTATTGCAGTTATGGAATATTCTGCCTGGCAATTCTTAATTGTTGTACAACACGTGCAAGGCAAAGTAATATTTCTCAGCGTTCCTACAGTGGTCATGGCTGAGCTTCTCAATAGCGAAGGGGAGTATTGACAATCCTAATTTAAGTGATCTGTCAATGTGACTGCTATTAGTCTGTTTCACAGTGTATTTTACCCGTCTTACTTGACACTAATAGCAGAATCCAGGAATTACTCATGTTATGAATGAACAGCTTGGAGAAAAAAAAAATTACCTCTGAAACAACTTCTGCTGTTCATGACCCAGCTGCATCTTATAACAGAACCGAGATCAATAACCGGCTGCGCTGAGCAGGTAAACCAGCTCTGCACGTCAAGGAGTGTTGAAGTGGGCATGGTTTACACCACCCACCCCCCCGCCCCCCCCCAACTGAGTGGATGGTAACTTTGCAGAGAAAGAACTTGTGAGGTTCTGGGGAGCTGGACCAATTGGAGAGGACTTTCAAACAGCTCGCACCTCCATGATGGGACAAATGCCACCCTGTTTTTTTTTGTTAATTTATTAATTTTCAGGATGTAGACAGCGCTGGCAAAGCACTTGTTGTCGGTCTCTCATTGCCCCTGCTTTGCTCCTTGGAATGAACTATATTACCGTGGGCCTAGAGTCACCCATAGAGCAGAGTTATAGAGTCATACAGCACGGAAACAGGCCCTTTGGCCTAACTTGTCCATGCCGACCAAGATGTCTACCTGAGCTAGTCCCATTTGCCTGCGTTTGGCCCATATCCCTCTAAACCCTTCCTATCCCTGTACCTGTCTAAATGTCTTTTAAACATTGTAATTGTACCCGCCTCTACCACTTCCTCTGGCAGCTCGTTCCACATTTTCACCAACCTCTGCATGAAAAGTTACCTCTCAAGACACCTTTAAATCTCTCCCCTCTCACCTTAAACCTGTGCCCTCTAGTTTTAGACTCCCCTACCCTGGGAAGAAGACCGTGACCGTCCACCTTATCGATGCCCCTCATGATTTTATAAACCTCCATAAGGTCAGGGAAAACAGTCCTGGCCTATCCACCTCTCCTTATAATTCAAGCCCTCCAATCCTGATAACATCCTCGTGAATCTTTTCTGCACCCTGTCCAGCTTGGATGACATCTTCCCCACAGCTGGGCGACCAGAACTGCACTCAATACTGTGGTCTGACCAACCGGTTGTACAGATGTAACATGAGCGGATGAGGAGGGCGGGTTTTCTGTTCTAAAGGACAGTGGTGAACCTGATGGGTTTTGAGGACAATCTGGTGGTCTGTGGTCATTATTGCTGATGATTAGCTTGGCTTTGAAATTCTGTGCTGTAATGAGTCTGTGGTCTTAAGGCAAATGAGGGAAAGCTCAGTCAAAGAGCTGTAAACAAGCAGGGTAAAACTGGAGAGGAAGAGAGGTACTGCTGCTGAGTAGTACAGTAGACTTGTGGTTATGTCTCCAGTGTGAACTCTCGATCTCCCAGTCTACCTCGTCATGGCCCTTGCACTTTATTTGTCTGCCTGAACTCTGTAACTGCAACACTGTATTCTGCTTTTCCCTTTTACCACCTTGATGTACTTAGGTATGCAATCATCTGTCTGGATGGCATGCAAACAAAAGCTTTTCACTGTATCTCGGTACACAGAACAGTACAGTGCTGAACAGGCCATTCGGCCCATGATGTTGTGCCAACCTTGATGCCAATTTATACTAAACGTCCTCCCCCTATGTATCATTCCCCATCCCTCCAGTCCCTTCAAACTCATGCATCTATCCAAAATCCTCTGAAACTCCACCAAACTGCCTGCTTCCACTACTATGTGTGACGGTAATAAATCGATACCAATCCAGAGGCACGAGGTCAAGTCCCAGGGCAGCTGGATGATTTAAACCAACCTCCCCTCTGCGAAGCAGCCAGCATAATCAGCATGACCCACCCGGGTCATTCTCTCTTCTCCCCTCTCCCATCAGGCAGAAGATACAGGAGCCTGAGGGCATATACCACCAGGCTCAAGGGTAGCTTCTACCCCACTGTGATAAGACTATTGAACGCTTCCCTTATATGATGAGATGGACTCTGACCTCACGATCTATCTTGTTGTGACCTTGCACCTTATTGCGCTGCACTTTCTCTGTAGCTGTGACACTTTACTCTGTACTGTTATTGTTTATACCTGCACTCTGTACTAACTCAATGTAACTGCACTGTGTAATGAATTGACCTGTACGATCGGTATGCAAGACCAGTTTTTCACTGTACCTTGGTACAAGTGACAATAATAAACCAATTCCAATACCGAAATTCAAGGAATTAAATAAATCTGGAATTAAGTAAAACAATCCAATATTAGGAACGGAGGCCCTTCAACTGTTGGATTGTTGTAACCACCCATCTGGTTCACATATTTTTTGGGGAGGAAATCCTTACCCAGTCAGTGATGTGTTCATTGCCTCCTCAGTACAGTTGAGGGTGGAGGGGGGAATAAAGAGGCGGTGGGTGAGGGCTGTGGACCGCGACTGATGGTTGTGCCGGAGCTGAGCATGTTTCTCTGTCCCACACACAGATCTTGCTTGGGTGGTCGTTAGCGGCGGCGCTCCCCCCCTCCCCGCCCCAACCCCCCCACCCCATCCCACCGACCGATCTACGATGGGAGGGCTGCTCGTCGGCTGGCTGCTGGTGGGAAGTCTGGCCGCCGGAGGCTGGGCCTGCCCCTTCCACTGCACCTGCCAGAACCTGTCCGAGTCCCTCAGCACGCTGTGCGCCAACAAGGGGCTGCTCTTCGTGCCGCTCAACATCGACCGGCGGACGGTGGAGCTGCGCCTGGCCGACAACTTCATCCGCGTGGTGGAGCAGCAGGACTTCCTCAACATGTCGGGCCTGGTGGACCTCACCCTGTCCCGCAACACCATCAGCTTCATCCAACCCTTCGCCTTCGGGGACCTGGAGAGCCTGCGCTCGCTGCATTTGGATAGCAACCGCCTGACCGCCATCCAGGACGACAACTTCAGCGGCCTGGTCAACCTCCAGCACCTCATCGTCAACAACAACCAGCTGATCAGCATCGTGGAGACGGCCTTCGACGACTTTCTCCTCACGCTGGAGGACCTGGACCTGTCCTTCAACAACCTGCAGAAGGTGCCCTGGGAGGCCATCCAGAGGATGGACAACCTCCACACCCTGAACCTGGACCACAACCTCATCGAGCACATCATGGCCGGCACCTTCGCCGAGCTCTTCAAGCTGGCCCGCCTGGACATGACGTCCAACCGGCTGCAGACGCTGCCCCCGGACTCGCTGTTCGCCCGCTCGCAGACTGGCGTGATCAACCCCACGCCCTTCACGCCCACCATCGCCCTCAATTTCGGCGGGAACCCGCTGCACTGCAACTGCGAGCTGCTGTGGCTGCGGCGCCTGATGCGGGAGGACGACATGGAGACGTGCGCCACCCCCGCCCACTTGGCGGGAAAGTACTTCTGGTACATCCCCGAGGAGGAGTTCGTGTGCGAGCCGCCTCTCATCACCCGGCACACCCACAAGGTGTGGATCCTGGAGGGGCAGAGGGCCACGCTGAAGTGCCGGGCCATCGGGGACCCGGAGCCCGCCGTCCACTGGGTGTCCCCTCAGGACAAGATCATCTCCAACTCCTCCCGCCTCACCTCGTACAGGAACGGGACGCTGGACATCCTGGTGACCACGGTCAGGGACGACGGCTCCTACACCTGCTTCGCCACCAACGCGGCGGGAGAGTCCACCGCGCAGGCCGACCTCAAGATCATCCCGCTGCCCCACCGAGGCAACGGCACCGTCCGGGTGCTGCACCGGGACCCGGGCTCGTCCGACATCAGCACCTCCACCAAGCCGCTGGTCAACGGCACCGACGTCCGGCGGGAGCAGGACAAGGCCGTCTCGGTGGTGGACGTGACGGCCACCACCGCGCTGGTCCGCTGGGCCGGGGCCAAGTCCCTGCAGGTCGTGTGGATGTACCAGATCCAGTACAACTCCTCCGTGGACGAGACACTGGTCTACAGGTAAGGGCGCTCCCCGATGGGTCGACCGGAGGAGCTGGGGTGGTCCTTCTCGGGATGGTCCTCCTTGGTGTGGATCTCCTCGGGGTGGTCCTGCTCAGGGTGGTCCTCCTTAGGGTGATTCTCCTTGCAAGATGGAGGGTCTAGACAGAGTAGAGAGGGGAACTGTTTCCATTGGTGAAAGGGTCTCGAACTGCAGACCACTGAATGAAGGTGGTTGGCCAAAAGGTCTATTTTACCCAGTCTCGAACACTGGCAGGGTGGGAGGCGGTAGAGGCAGAAGATGGGGTGGAAAGGGGAAGTGGATGAACTTTCAGGGCTCTGGGGAGAGGGCAGGGTGGTGGAACGAGCTGGATTGCTCCAGTAAAGGGACAGGGCAGACTCGACAGGCCGATTTACTTATTTCTCTACTTGTTGAGATCTGGGTGTCAGTGGCAAGGTTAGCGTTTGTGCCCATCCTGAAAGCAATCCTTCTGGTGAAGTGCTGTTGGGGAGGGAGTTCCAGGATTTAGACTCAGTGACGGTGAAGACCAATGATGTACTTACAAGTCAGGAGGGGAACCCACAGGTAGTGGTGTTGCCATGTGTCTGAAGCCCTCAATCTTCTTACAAATGTGGGAGGTATTGTTGGAGTAGCTGAGATGGTCTTTGAGGATGTGCACCCGTAACTCAACATTTAATGTGGTGGATGGTGTGTCAAATAAAGCAGGCTGCTTTGTCCTGGATGGTTGTGAGCTTGAATGTTACTTGAATTGCCCTCATCCAGGCAAGTGGATGGAGAAAATGTGTGTCACTCACGACAGGACATTCATCCTTGGCACCGTGTTTACGTGGCTAATCCAATTGAGTTTAGGTCAATGGTGACCTCCAGGATGTTAAAGGCAGGGAACTCATTGCTGGTAACTCCACTGAATGCCAAGCATAGTTGGTTAGACTCTCCTGTCTGGCACTGTGAAATGGACTCCTTCCATACTTTACTTTGATTCTCCAAGCTCCTCTGCATCCCTCCATCAGATAACTCACCACCTCCACACTTGTCAACACAGTCCCAGAGTCAGTCTGGGAAAGACAGAAGAACACAACAGGGGTTCCACCAAAGGTCAATGTCACACAACCCAGAGATGCTCTATATCCCTGGAATTTTTTTCCTTCTGCTGTGAGGTACTCCTCAGTCTATACCCCACTCCCCCTTCGTGCTGGAGTTGTGCATTGTCTGTATTTTTATATGGGACATACCTAAGTAGATTTGTCCTCTGGTAATGACATTCTCTCACCAGCCAGACATGTTTGCAGAGAACACTTACAGAGAACAGGGGTGCTGGTAGAGACAGATACATTAGGGCCATTTAGAGACTCTTAGATAGGCACATGGATGATATAAAAATGGAGGGGCAAGGTAAAATAAGGTATCTTTATTAGTCACATGTACATCGAAACACACAGTGAAATGCATCATTTGCGTAGAGTGTTCTGGGGGCAGCCCGCAAGTGTCGCCACGCTTCCGGCGCCAATATAGCATGCCCACAACTTCCTCACCTGTACATCTTTTGGAATGTGAGAGGAAACCGGAGCACCTGGAGGAAACCCACACAGACATGGGGAGAACATACAAACTCCTTACAGACAGTGGCTGGAATTAAACCCGGGTCGCTGGCACCGTAAAGCGTTACGCTAACCACTACAGAGAATGGTTAGATTGATCTTAGAGTAGGTTAAAAGGTTGGTGCTACATCGTGGGCCGAAGGGCCAGTACTGTACTGTAATGTTCTGTGTTCTATTTCCATTCTAAATGTTGTCATAGAAATCAAAAGTTAGAAAAGTTAAGAGTGGAGAAATGAAAACTTTGGTCTTATTTGACCCTGAGGGGGGAGGTTTCGCACCCCATATCCACACGATTCCCACTTCCATAATATCATCAGGAGCAGAAGCCCTCACTGTTACCTTAAACTTTTCTGCCTTCCCTCCTGCCTTCATACCCTCAATAAATGTAACATCTAAACCTCTGAACTCAGATTCTCACTGACATTGTCCACTCATCACCTCTGAGCTCCCTGACTGTCCTGGGCCTGGCAATATCCCAATCTCAGATCCCGCCCTTTATCTCAGATTCCTGTAGCACCTTGTCCCTTCCCTCTCTGTGACCATCGCAGCCGTATAGCCTTCCTCGGCTCCTCGGTCAGGCCTGTGGACCAGTCTTGACTTTGAGTGCTCCACCAAGCTTGCCTTTCGCTCCTTGACAAAGCTCTGCAAGTCCCTGTCTAAAGCCCAGCCTTTCTATCCAATGTTCTGCCTTTAGGAACCTCCCTAAAACTTACCTTCCTGAATACACCTGTTAACATTTCTTTATGGCTCAGTGTCAAACCTTGTTGATAATTTGATCATGTCCTCGTGAAGCACAGGATCATAGACAGGCAACAGCACAGAAGGAGGCCATTCACAGTCTGCCAATGGAAACAGTTTCCCTTTATCATCTCTGCACGATCTGACATCCCTCTTACCACCTCTCCTCACAAACTCTTTGAAGGAGCACGACTGCAGCTTCTCCAGTCTATCCACATAACTGAAGCCCCTCATTCCTGGAATCATATCAATAAATCTCTTCTGGACCCTCATCAGACCCTTTACATCTTCCTATTGTGGTGCTCAAACTGGACACAATGCTACAGTTGTAGCCAAAATCAGTGGTTCATTAACTCAGACAGCACAGAAGCAGACCCTTTGGCCCTTCATTGGCTTCCCAACATCCTCTCCCAAGAGCATCCTGCCCTTCGCTTGATGGGATCTTATCTAGTTCCAGACATTTTCCTAAAGATTTTTTTTGTACCTAGTGCATGAGTGTTTAAGAAATATTATAGATAGGTGAAGTTGGGGTTGTTCTCTTTGGAGCAGAGAAGATTGAGAGGATGTTTATTGGAGGTGGACAAGATCAGGACTGGTTTAGATTAGGGGAGGTGGAGGAGGCTGTTCCCATCAGCAGATGGTTCAAGGACCAGGGGGAACAGACTTAAAATTCTGGCTCAAAGATATGGGGGGGGGGGGGTGGAATACAAGGATATGAGCGGAGGTTGTCACTAGAGGTCAGGGGAGAGAAGACAGTATTATGTTAGACTGCATCTGGAGTATTGCATTCAATTCTGGTCACCCCATTAAAGGATGTGTAGGCTTTGGAGAGGCTGCAGAAGAGGTTCACCAGGATCAACGATCTGCTGGAAGAACTCAGTGGGTCAAACAGCAACTGTGGGAGGAAAGAAATTTTCCCTAATGCAGGGTTTTGACCTAAAACATTGACAATTCCTTTCCTCTCACAGATGCTGCTCGACCCACTGAGTTCTTCCAGCAGATTGTTTGTTGCTCCAGATTCCAGCCTCTGCATCCTCTTGTGTCTCTAGGTTTACCAGGATGCTGCCAGGATTAGACAACATGTGTTATAAGAAGAGGTTGGACAAACTTGGGCTGTTTTCTCTGGAGCAGCGGAGGCTGAGGGGAGACCTGATAATAAGATTATGAGAGGCATAGATAGAGTAGACAGCCGATATCTTTTTCCCAGGGTCAAAATGTCTAATACCGGAGGGCATGCATTTAAGGTGAGAGGGGGTAAGCTCAAAGGAGACGTGGGGCAAGTTTTTCTACACACAGAGAGTGGTGGGTGCCTGGAATGTGCTGCCAGGGGTGGGGGTGGAGGCAGATACGATAGAGGTGTTTAAGAGGCTCTTAGATGGGAACATGGATGTGCAGAGAATGGAGGGATAGGGACGTGGTGTAGGCAGAAGGGATTAGTTAGGCATTTAGTTGCTAGTTTAATTAGTTCAGCAGAACATCTTGGGCCGAAGGGCCTGTTCTTGTGAAGTACTGTTCGATGTGGTAATCCTAGAGGCTGCAACCTCAGCTAGTAGGCTCACCAACTGCTTATCCTTAACCTCAGTTCCACTTTCTACTGTACAGTTATACCTGGATCCAGCAACAAAAACAGCTTAAATACAAAGGCTGTTCCAACACTCACGCACACTTGTGTCTGTGGAACGCAAAGGCCGTGCACAGGTTCTGATTTGTAAGCTCCATTTTAGGCCTCGTTATTGGTAGAAACGGCCCCTGCTTCTTGTGGTCGGTAACCTCAGCCAGATTACGGTGCACTACATCTAAGCTGTATGTACTTACTCCATAAATGTTGAACACAATCACTGTGGAAACAACCATTACAGCAAAGTCACAAGTATTTTACCTTGTAAAGTTCATTAGTTCCCTCCCAGCAATGTAGTTTGTAAAACATTTATTCATTCTATTGATGTGGGTGGTTTTGATCCCCTGTATCTGGAGCTAGAGCCTTATAAAGCCTCCTGGGATAAGGGCAGCTGACTTGCTTCTTTATAGAAAGAGAGACGTGTGTTTCTCAGAACTTTGCACAACCTAACAGCATCCCAATGCACGTCACAGAAAGTTCACCAGACTGCTTCCTGAGATGGCAGAACTGCTGTATGAAGAGAGATTGGGACCATTAGCTTATATTAGGGCAGGCACGGTAGTGTAGCAGTTAGTGCAACGCTATTACAGCGCCAGCGACCTGGGTTCAATTCCAGCCGCTGTCCGTAAGGAGTTTGCACGTTCTCCCCGTGTGTCTGCGTGGGTTTCCTCCGGGTGCCCTGGTTTCCTCCCACATTCCAAAGACGTACGGGTTAGGAAGTTGTGGGCATGCTACGTTGGTGCCGGAAGCGGGGCGACATTTGCGGGCTGCCCCCGGAACACTCGACGCAAAAGATGCACTTCACTGTGTGTTTTGATGTACGTGTGACTAATAAAGAAATCTAAAAGATATCCACTGAATCACCCACATCAATCGAATGAATAAGTGTTTTCCAAACTATATTGCTGGGAGGGAACTAATGAACTTTACGAGGTAAAATACTTGCGACTTTGCTGTAATGGTTGTTTCCACGGTAATTAGAAGGATGAGGGAAGACCTCACTGAAACTTATAAAATCCAGACAGGATTGGACAGGATAGAGCGAGGGTGTTCTTGAGGAAGTCCAGAATCAGAGATCATAACCTAAGGATAAGGGGCAGGCTGGTTAGGACTGGGATGAGGAGAAATTTATTCACCCAAAAACTGATGAACCTGTGGGATTCTTGACCAAGGAGGCAACTGAGACCAAATCATTAAATCTATTCAAGAAATTGTTGTTGATCGTGAGGAGGGTAATCTTTGGCCACAGCATATCGATGAGTTGGAATTTTGTTTTGATAAGTGTGAGGTGATACATTTTGGAAGGGCTAATACGATAAGTATAACTAATATAACTGGGACATACACAATGAAAGGTAGTACCTGAGAGAGATTTGAGGAACAGAGGGACCTTAGAACATAGAACATTACAGCACAGTACAGGCCCCTTGGCCCACAATGTTGTGCCAACATTTTATCCTGCTCCAAGATCTATCTAACCCTTCCCTCCCACATAGCCCTTCATTTCTTTATCATTCATGTGGCTGTCTAAGAGTCTTTTAAATGTCCCTAATGTATCTGCCCCCACAACCTCTGCGGCAGTGCGTTCAACACACCCACCGCTCTCTGTATAATAAACTTACCCCTGACATCCCTCTTATACCTTTCTCCAATCACCTTAAAATTATGTCCCCTTGTGTTAGCCATTGTCGCCCTGGGAAACAGTCTCTGACTGTCCATTCAATCTATGCCTCTTATCATCTTGTATACCTCTATCAAGTCACCTCTCATCCTCCTTCTCTCCAAAGAGAAAAGCCCTAGCTCACTCAACCTATCCTCGTAAGACATGCTCTCCAATCCAGGCAGCATCCTGGTAAATCTCCTCTGTACCCTCTCTAAAGCTTCCGCATCCTTCCTATAATGAGGCGACCAGAACTGAACACGATACTCCAAGTGTGGTCTAACCAGAGTTCTATAGAGCTGCAACATTATCTGGCAGCTTTTGAACTCAGAACCCCGACTAATGAAGGCCAACACACCATACGCCTTCTTAACCACCCTATCGACCTGCGCGGCAACCTTGACCCCAAGATCCCCCTGTTCCTCCATGCTGCTAAGTCCTGCAATTAACCTTGTATTCTGCCTTCAAATTTGATCTTCCAAAGTGTATCACTTCACATTTTTCTGGGTTGAACTCCATTTGCCACTTCTCAGCCTAGGTCTGCATCCTACCAGGGGACCTTGGTGGTACAAGTCCAAGGATTGTCGCAGGTGGTGAAGAAGGCATTTGCCTGCGTTAATTGATGCAAACAGGGATGCAATGGTACAACTTTATAAAGCAATGGTGCGGCCACAGCTGGAGTGCAGTTGTGGCCACCACACAATAGGGTCGACATGCTTGCACTGGGGAGGATGTTGCCAAGGGTGGAGCGTTTCAGCTGTGAGGAGAGGCTGGATAGTCAGGATTTGTTTTTTGTTGGACCTTAGGAGGGACTTCTTAAGGTAGTTGTATTTATGGGGCATAGATAGGGTAGATGGAAGACGGTTAGGATCTGGAATGCACTGTCCGAGGGGGTGGAGGCAGGTGCTCTCACACCATCTGGACGAGCACCTGTATCACCAAGGCAGAGAAGAGGGTGACCAAGTGCTGGTCAATGGGATTACTATAGGGGGGTGCTCAAAGGTCGGTATGGACACAGTGGGCCAGAGTGACCTTGTGACTCCAAGTATATGGTTTCACTGGCTAAAGAGGTCGAAGAACATGAGAGAAATTTGGTTCAGCCATGATAAGATAAGATATCTTTATTAGTCACATGTACATCGAAACACACAGTGAAATACACCTTTTTGCGCAGAGTACTCTGGGGGCAGCCCGCAAGTGCCGCCACGTATGCTAAGCCGTATGTCTTTGGAATGTGGGAGGAAACCAGAGTACCCGGAGGAAACCCACGCAGACACGGGGGAGAACGTACAAACACCTTACAAACAGTGGCCGGAATTGAACCCGGGTTGCTGGCACTGTAAAGTGTTACGCTAACCGCTACACTACTGTGCCTGAACGTACTGAATAGCAGCGTGGGCTTAAATGACCTACTCCTGCTCCTAATTCCTTTGATTCCATTTGAAGCTGAGCCACTGTTGTAACTTGGGATGCATGATTCCGAAAACCACACTCTGATAATAGCCGGAATCCCAGTTTTTGGAATCTTGCATCCCAAGTTACAGCATTTCTGTGGTGCCGTTGAGGGGCTGCCCATCCCTTCCCCACCCACACCTTCGAATAATGTCAGGGAACTATTAAAATCTGCCAGGGCCTTGTGTTATCACCTTAGACAGAACAACACTCCCTCACTTGTGTAGAGCTGCCTCTGGGGCCTGTCTCCCAGCAGATCTGTGAAGAGGCTGTGTTTTTAACCACAATCCACCCCCAGTTTTATGTACCCCAGCTTTTTAGTTTTCTTGTTAAGATTTGCTTTTAAAATTTAATTCAAATTCTCAAACTGATCACAGTGGGATTAGAACTGACATTCCCCGGATTATTAGAACAGGATGCCAGATTACAAATCCAGTAACAAAACCTATACACAACAGCAGCCTTCAGCTAGTCTGCTCATAATTATGCCACTGAAGTAATAAGATAAACATTACAGATCCTTTATAAGTAACAAAGTAAATTGGAGAATTGTTAAACACATTACATAACTCCAGTGCTATTTTAGATATTGTGTTTCAGGAATCCTGGCCTTATGTTAATTTTAGATTTAAATCTTTTTTTTGCCTAATGCTAATCGAAGTGTGAAGCTCCGTGTGTTTGGAAAGGCATGCTGATGTTGAGCATTCAACCAAGTCCAAGTCATTACCGATAGCAACAGCATCTGTTTGGATGTCTCATCTGCCGACATCCTTTCACTCCTGAGAGATTTTTGAATGGTTTAATCAGGTCTGTCTTCAAATGAGCACTGGGATGTGAAAAATCAGCTTCCATTCCTCAAACTGAACTTGATGTGGAAAATACACTCCCGAGCCCCGTGATTTTCTTCAAGAATATTCAGGGACTGGGGGTGATGGATGGAGTACTGAGGCATTACTGGAGTATATCATTATGGCATGTTATTGAGGTTCTACTGAGGTTTATTACTTAGAATATTAGAGTCATAGAGTTATACAGCATGGAAGCAGGCCCTTCAGCCCAACTCGTCCATGCCAACCAATGTGTCTACCTAAACTAGTCCCATTTGCCTGTATTGGGCCCATAATCCCTCTAAACCTTTCCATTCCATGTATCTGTTCAAATTCCTTCTAAACATCCTAATTATACCTGCCTCTACCACTTCCTCTGGCAGCTCGTTCCATATACCCACCACCCTCTGTGTGAAAAACTTCCCCCTCAGGTTCCTTTTGAATCTTTCCCCTCTCACTTTAAACCTGTGCCCTCCGCTTTTGGACTCCCCTCCCTCAGGGGAAAGATTGTGACCATTCACCTTATCTCTGCCCCTCTTGTTGTTATAAACCTCCAGAAGGTCACCCCTCAGTCTCCTACACTCCAGGGAAAAAGCCCCAGCCTATCCAGTCCTCCTTATAACTCCAGCCCTCCAGTCCCGGTAACATCCCTGTGAACCTTTTCTGCACCCTCTCCAGCTTAATGACAACCTTCCTGTAGCAGGGCGACCAGAACTGTATGCAGTACTTCAGACGTGGCCTTACCAATGTCTTGTACAGCTGTAACATGGCATCCCAACTGTTGCACTCAATATTCTGACTGGTGGCTGAAATATTACTGAGACTGAGCAGTAGGAATAGTGGGGGATATTAATTGGCTGCTACTGAAGATATAACAGGACAGCCTCAAAGACCTAGTAATGGGGGTATTGGTGATGCACTGGTGTATTAACAGGGGTATTACTGCAGGTATTTCCATGGGGGAGACTGGAAGGGGAAGTGCTTCAACCTCCTGCAGCCAAATAGTGCCGGGAGCCCAAGAGTGAGATTACTTTCAGTGACAGCTGTTGTTAACGCTGCCTCTCACTGAGTTGATTGTCCATTTGATCTGATCATACTGACCTGCCAATATTATTGGTGTAACAGTATCTAAAAGGCTGCAAAATGGATTTTCCACCCCTAGTTCATTAGCTCCACTGGGACGATGTCACGGGGTGGAGGTGCGTCAGGTGGTCTCATGGTCGCACACGTAAAGCAGGATTAAATCCCCACCAGAGCAAGCTGTGAAGTACATTGGCCCCCGAGGGGAGCAGAGCTGGGCAGATCCAGCCACCTCCACAACAACCCCACTGGTCAGACCACACTTGGAGTATTGTGTTCAGTTCTGGTAACCTCATTATGGGAAGGATGTGGACACTTTAGAGAAGGTGCAAAGGAGATTTACCAGGATGCTGTCTGGATTGGAAAGCATGTCTTATAAGGATAGGTTGAGCGAGCTAGGGTTTTTCTCTTTGGAGAGAAGGAGGATGAGAGGTGACTTGATAGAGGTGTACAAGATAATAAGAGGCATAGATCGAGTGGACAGAGACTTTTTCCCAGGGCGACAATGGCTAACACAAGGGGGCATAATTTTAAAGTGATTGGAGGAAAATGTAAGGGGAATGTCAGGGGTAAGTTTTTTACACAGAGAGTGGTGGGTGCGTGGAACGCACTGCCTGCAGAGGCTGTGGGGAGAGATACATTAGGAACATTTAAGAGTCTCTTAGATAGACACGTGAATGAGAGAGAAATGAAGGGCTATGTGGGAGGGAAGGGTTAGATAGATCTTAGAGCAGGATAAAATGTCGGCACAACATCGTTGACTGAAGGGCCTGTACTGTGCTGTAATGTTCTATGAAGGGACGTGGTGTGTGTCGATCGATTCTGACACCAGACCGCTATCGTGTGTTTGACTCAGTGCCTTGTGGATGGAGTGAGGTGCTGTGGGGTGGAAGGAGGCTCTTGTGGAGCAGGGAGAAGTTGGGCCAAATGGCCTGTTTCTGTGATGTATGTTTGGGTAATTCCAGATAACGAAAACCACACTCGCCTCCCAAAATCAAAAACATCTTCTAGTCAATGACCACCAGTCAACAGGACTAATCGTGAGACCCTTTAGTGGTCTGATAGTGCAAGTTTTTGCAGCTGTATAAAACTTTAGTTTGACCGCACTTGGAGTATTGAGTGCAGTTCTGGTTGCCCCATTACAGGAAGGGTGTGGAGGCTTTGGGGAGGATGCTGCCTGGATTGGAATGTATTGGCTACAAAGAGAGGTTGGACAAACTGGACTGTTTTCTCTGGAGTGTTGGAGGCTGAGGGGAGACCTGATGGAAGTTTGTGAAATTATGGGAGGCGTAGGTAAGGTAGACAGTCAGTGGAAATGTCAAATACTAGAGGACATAGGTTCAAGGTGAGAGAGGGAAAGTTTAAATGAGGTTTATGAGGTTTTGTACACTCAGAGTGGTGGGTGCCTGGAAGCTGCTCCCAGGGGAGGTAGTGGAAGCAGGCAGGATGTTTAAGAGGCATTCAGACAGGCACATGTACAGGCAGGGAATGGAGGGACATGGACCATGTGCAGGGAGATAGGTTTAGTTTAATTTGGCATCATGGTCAGCACAACATGGAGGGCTGAAGGGCCTGATCCTGTGCTGTACTGTTCTGTATTCTCTTTATCAGTCACATCTGGGCACAGTTCCTGCTGCATTCTCCATTTTGTTTCTCTACATCCACCTTTAGACCACAGATCTGAGCAAATCTGCTTAGTGGGGAACAGGTTGGAGGGTCTGAATGGCCTGTACCTTCAGCCAACGATACCTTCAGTCACCAGGAGCCGTCCACTGGTCGGTAATGTAGGCTCAGCAAGAGCCCACGGGTGACACTGGAATATATGGTCAGTACGCCTGTTTCAGTGATAACTGCTGGAGAGGTGGATAGAGGTCAGGGCACTGGACAAGTTCACAGCTTCGGGCCTGTGGGAACTCGTCTAATTGTACATACTTCGATATACTACCCCCTCCTCTCACCTATACTTGGTTGTAATCCCACTTTAAAAAAAAATGGGCAATAAACCAGAGGCATAAAATAATTCATCTTCCAGTCAGCTTGAACGCGAAAATTGGGGCATTTTGGCGACGTAGGGTCATGGGCGTCATACAGCACGGAAACAGGCCCTTCGGCCCAACTCGTCCATGCCGACCAAGATGCCCCTCTGAGCTGGTCCCATTTCCCTGCATTTGGCCCATCTTCCTCTCAACCTTTCCTATCCGTGTACCTGTTCAAGTACCTTTTAAATGTTGTTAATGTACCTGCCTCAACCACTTCTTCTGGCAGCTCGTTCCATTTACTCACCACCCTCTGAATGAAAAAGTCAACCCTCAGGTTCCTATTAAATCTCCCCCTCTCACCTTAAACCTGTGCCCTCTAGTTCTTGATTCCCCAATCCTGGGGGGGGGGAAAAAAACTGTGCGCATTCACCCTATCGATGCCCCTGAGAAGTAATTTGTGGGAAGTGACTTTGCATTTTATTTAGCAGTGCGAGGAGGATTGGATCAGGGGCGGGGAGGGGAGCTGACAGTGTGTATCAGACCACAGAGTTAAACCCACAACTGCAGTGTCGGTGCCCAGTCAGGACTGGGAAGGAGACGAAAGAAGCTGCAGGGAAGGTTGGTCCAGTCCGCTTCACTCATCCATCTCTGAGCTCAGCTGGTCTTTTCACCTTGCTTTTTTTTCTCTCTGGGAGTGGAGGTCGTTCCCAGCCTGACCTGCCGGGCTCATCCCCATTACTCTGCATTTCATAACTCCCACATGCTTCTCTCTGTGTGCTCACTCTTCAACCGCTCCCGTTCACTCACTGACCCGACCGCCTCATTTACAGCTGATTCCCGTGGTCACCCTGGTTTTACCCCATCGGAGACAGTCCCCTTCTCCACCACACCCTCCCTGCAGCTTCCTTTGTCTCCTTCCCAGTCCTGACGAAGGGTCCCCAATCCATAACGTTGTCTCTACCTCTCTCCCCACGGATGCTGCCTGATCTGCTGGGTGTTTCCAGCATTTTCTGTTTTTGCATTGGATTTGCAGCATCTGCAGATTTCAGTGGGTTCAGTGGGCTGAGGTGTGGAGCCGGCCTCTGTAGTTAGTCAAAAGCTGCCGAAAGCCAGCATGTCACAGGGTCCTGATGTAGAGCAGAGCCTCAGAAAATCGAGAAGCAAATCACGCACCAAGCCAGGACTGATCACCAAGCTACCCCATTCCTGGAACCAGTCCAGTAAATCTGTATGCATGCAGTCTGTCCCGTTCCCTAAAGGAAGGATGTGATTAAACTAGACAGGGTGCAGAAAAGATGCACAGGAAAGTTACTGGGACTGCAGGGCTACTTGGAGTTACAAGGAGAGACTGGATGGGCTGGGACTCTTTTCCCTGGAGTGTATGAGGCTGAGGGGTGACCTTATAGCGGTTTATAAAGTCATGAGGGGCATAGATAATGTTGAGGGTAGGGGACTCTTAAACTAGAGGACGTAGGTTTAAGGTGAGAGGGGAAAGATTTAAAGGGCACCCGAGGGGCAACTTTTTAAGATATCTTTATTAGTCACATGTACATTGAAACACACAGTGAAATGCATCTTTTGTGTAGAGCGTTCTGGGGGCAGCCCACAAGTGTCGCCACGCTTCCGGTCCCAACATAGCACGCCCACAACTTCCTAATTCGTACGTCTTTGGAATGTGGGAGGAAACCCACGCAGATACATGGTGAGCACGTACAAACTCCTTACAGACAGCGGCCGGAATTGAATCCAGGTTGCTGGTGCTGTGATAGCGTTGTGCTAACTGCCACGCCACCGTGCCTGCCTTCACACAGAGGGCGGTGGGTATGTGGAACGAGCTGCCAGAGGAAGTGGTTGAGGCAGGTACAATTATGACATTTGGACAGGTACATGGATAGGAAAGGTTGAGAGGGATATGGGTCAAACGCAGGCGGGCAGGATTAGCGTAGATGGACACCTTGGTCGGCATGGATGGGTTGGGCCGAAGGGCCTGCTGCTCTGCTGTACTGTTCGAAGTTCTGTGCCATGCTCTGTGAGTTGGGTGTGCTGACCAAACTGCTCTCTCCTGTGCCTCCCCTGCAGGATCATCCCGTCCACCAGCAAAGCTTTCGTCCTGAAGAACCTCATCTCAGGCGTGGACTATGACCTATGCATCCTGGCGATATACGGGGACGCGGTGACCCAGCTGGCAGCCACCAGGGTGGTCGGGTGCGCCCAGTTTGGCACCAAGGAGGAGTACCCGCACTGCCACCTCTTGCACGCCCACTTCCTGGGTGGCACACTGACGGTGATTGTGGGTGGCATCATCGTCGTCACCCTGCTGGTCTTCACAGTGGTCATGATGGTCAAGTACAAGATCTGCAGCAGCAGCCAGTCGCCTAAGGTCAGTGACGTGTACTCGCAGACCAATGGCAACCAGCCCGTGGCCAACGGGATGCTGCCCCGCAGCAGGATGATGGTTCTCCACTCCAAAGGGCAGTCAATGGGCAAGGCCGTGCCTCCTCCTCCTCCTCCCCCTTCCTCCTCCCGCTGCCCCCCCGTCGCTGCTCCCGGACACTCGGTGCCTCGGCACCGGGCAAAGCCACCGGGGAGGAAGTTCCGAACCAAGGCTAGGCCCGAGGCGGAGGCGGGAGGCGAGGCCCGGGCCAAGCGAGGCCCGGAGGCAGGGGGGAAGTCGCCCCCCAGCGGCCCCCTCTGCCCGACGGCGGCCATCTCCAGAGCCAAGCGCAGCTGTTCGTTGGACATGGGGGACATCGCCGCCGCCACGTGCTACAGCTATGCCAAACGCTTCAGCGTGATCTGGACTAAGCGGAGTCAGTCCGTGCATGGTATGCTGCTGCAGTACGCCGAGGCTGAGGTGGCGGCCAAGAGAACCAGCTTCTACAGCTCCGAGGAGTTGGAAGAGAGTATCGTCTAAGCCAGGGAACGTCGGAGGAGGAGAACCAGGCAGCCCCAGCTTGCTCTGCGAGGAGCAGTTCTGCCCTGTCAAGTGCCACGAGATGGGGGGTAGAAGGAGCCCCACTTCTGGGTTGGCACAGCAGACATTCCGGGAGGCACTGAGAGGGAGTGTGGCAATCTGTCCCAGGGATTGTTCTGCGGGAAGCCCTGGTTGCTTACATTTTATATCTGTGTGTAAAGGAGTTTCCGTTCTGTGGTCATTGGTGGAACCGACAGGGCAGCAAGAGTGGATGGATGTACGTTGAGATTGGCGATGCTACAGGTCTGACAGTAACCGAGTGTGGGAGAGTGGAAACAGCACCCAGTGGATGGGCTGATGGCAGTTCTGGAACTCCTGTACTTTCACCGATGAGCACGGATGATTCACTGTCCTGACAAAGGATCCGGGGCTGGATTGTGCCAAGGAACAGAGTGCTCAGCTCATATCTGTAATGTATAACTTGTCAATACACACTGGAACTGAGGTGCTCCTGAAATGGATATGCCACTGTCTATTATTTGAATGTTAATTCTGAGGTGTTGTTTTCACATTTTATCTAACCAGTTTGGTTTTATCCATTTGCCAAAGTTACCTGTGTACAGGTTGATTCGAGATAACATCAATGCAGACGTGAATATAATACGAATGTAAAATACAAATGCTAGTCTGAAACCTGTTCAATTCCACCGGGGAAAGATAGGGGAGGCAGCCGGTATCTTTTTCCCTGGGTCGAAATGTCTAATACTGGAGGGCGTGAATTTAAGGTGGTGGGGGGTAAGTTCAAAGGAGATGTGCGGGGCAAGTTTTTTTACACAGAGAGCAGTGGGTGCCTGGAATGTGCCGCCAGGGGTGGGGTTGGAGGCAGATACGATAGAGGCGTTTGAGAGGCTCTTAGGTACCTGAATGTGCAGAGAATGGAAGGATATGGACATTGTGCAGGCAGAAGGGAATAGTTTAGTTAGGCGTTTCATTATCAGTTTAATTGGTTTGGCACAACCTTGTGGGCCGCAGGGCCTGTTCCTGAACTGTACTGTTCTATGTTCTTGCAGGCGACTGGCATAGAGGTTGTTGAGATCTTAGATCAGTTGGGATCTATAAAAGTGATGGGCAGTGGAAATGATCCACACCTCCACCCTGCACAGGGATTGGCTGGAGACCTCCTTTGCAACAATTTGATGTACCGGGAGAGGGAAATGAAAAAAAAAAATCAATTAGACCAAAGTTCCAGTGTCAATTAGGGGAAAAAATTCTCGACACTACTCTCGTGACTTGTCAGCTAATCAGGAATTGAGTAGTTATCCACAAAGACAATTCACCGGGTGTGAGCTATGGGCCAGCTGGGAGCCAGGGCAACTTACTGAGGGTACAGAGGTAGGATCCTGTGCACTAAGTGCCAGTGAGTACCAGAGGACCGTGACTCCCAGGGAAATGAGTTGTCCTCTCCACCCTGGGCTTGCGCTCGAAATTGAACGTCTTCTCTGGAGATTGGGGGTTTAAGCATGGGCTACTTCTACCTGGAACTAGGACCCCCAGGTCACGGGAAGGCAGCTGTAATCCCAGGGGAAGCCCTCTGAGTACCCAAGGGTTACTCAGCGGTGGAGACCCAGCAGCAGGTGTGAAAGCCAAGGTGTTCTTTAGCTCTAAATTAAACTCGCCCAGGAGTCTTGTGGAGAACTTGCACGGCAGCACGTTCACCTGCAGATGACCCTGTACAACTGCAGAATTTTTGCAGCCCATTGAGCCCATCCTGGCCATGCTAGCCCCTGGTGGAGCCATGTCCTCAGTCCCATTCCCTGCTCTATCCCCACAGCCCTTGCAAACTTCTCCCTCCGGTGCTCATTCAATTCCCTTTTGAAAGCTCTGATTCGCTCTTTTTCTTCCCCCTCTACAGACCATCACAACTCTCGGGGTAAAATTATTCCCTGAGGGTCCCCTTGTATCTGTCTCCCCGGAATTTTAAACCTTTGTCTCCCAGTCCTTGAACCAAGTGCTAATGGGAATAGCTTCCCGCTGTCCAAACCAGTCCTGATCTTGGCCTCCTCGGTCAAACCTCCTCTTAGCCTCTCCGCTCCAAGGAGAACAGCCCCAACCTCAGTGGTCGGAAGTGAAAGGCAAGGGCATGACTGAGCGCAGAATTACACAGCAGCATCCCATCTGATCCAGGCAGCCTATGCTTGCATTTGAGCCAACTCGGCTGTCCTGAAATTGTTTTCCCCGAAGCTCTGCAGTCCAGGCGATGAAGTCGCACAGGGGGCCTCCGGGAGGGGAGGGAGGCACTGAGCCCACTGTCTGTACGAGGAGGGGAGGCAGTTACCCAGCCAGGTAAACCCAGGATATCGCGTGTCACAGAATTACGAAGATGGGCCATTTAATCGGCACTACAGTAGTGCTCCGTGCTCCTAGCCTCACCACATCCATCCGTTCCTTTCCTGCCTCGTGTCTTTATTCACTCATAGGGCCCTGGAGAGATGCAGCATGGAAACAGGCCCTTCGGCCCATCGAGTCCACACTAACTGTTAACTGCCCATTTACACTAATCCTACATTCTCACCAGCACCCCACCAGATTCTACGCCTCACCCACACACGAGGGGCAATTTACAGCTGACAACCCACCGGTCACAGGGAGAACGTGCAGACACACACACACACACACACACACACACACACACACACACACACACACACACACACACACACACACACACAGCGCCGGAGGTTGGGATTGAATCTGGGTCTCTGGCGCTGTGAGGCAATGGCTCACTTGATGCGCCACTGTGCCACCTAGGTTCCCAATAAATACCTCACCCCATCCCTGTGATCGCCATTTCCCCACTCTTCCCTGCCCTTAGAGAAGTCTCTCCCGAATTCACCACCAGGTTTCTGGGCGACGGTCTCTCATCGATGGCCCCCCAGTTCTGGTCTGCACTACAAGTGGAAGTAGCTCCTGCTTTACCCCAGCATCCATCCATGAAATCCCTGCATCGTGTTTGCTGGAAAAAAGAGGACAATCAGAGCCTCTCCGTGTGGTATCAGCACCATGTCATGGATGGGAGAATTTTAATTTTGCTGTTTGGCGATTCTGAGAAAAACAAGTTGCAGTCATTACTAAACTGTGGGCATGGGAATTAAAATACAGCAGATATGCCCACCTTATCAAACTGCTCCGTGCACTCGGGTTGCTCTGTTACACCTCCATCATCTGTGCCGCAGTTACTGAGCTCGACAGAACTCCTCTCGTTAGCTCTACAGTCCTTAATGTTGCTGTTAACCCTGGAGACATCACCTGCTCCTTCCAGGGACCTCAGGGATTCCCCACTGCCCAGGTAGATTTAACCCAGATCCCCCGAACTGGAAAAGCTCCTCATTGGGACAGTAAGCGACCAAAAACATGGTGAATATCACAGCAAAGTTCGAGGGCGGTTGGCCCACGCCAGTGTTTTGAAAGAGTCATTGGCTCCCTTTGCCAGTTCTCCACAGATCTATAAATATTTACCCCTCCGGGATCTTTCCCATTTGAAAGCTACCACTGAACGTTCACCCACCACCTTTCAGGCAGGGGGTTCACATCGCCGGTGCCGCTCCAGCCTGCACCCCCTCCCACCCCGCATTCGAGAGGGTCACGGCTGCTCCTGCCCCACCCCCGGCGTTCCCTGATGTCCAAACATCCATCAGTGTCAGGAGAGAACGTTCTCACGGACAGACTCCTGAAGTAAGGAGTTCTGCAGATGTACAACTCCCTCATTAAAGTTTTCCTTCATCTCAGTCCCAAAGGACCCACTTGTTATCCTGTCTCCCTGGTTTTGGACTCTCATGTGGGAGGAAACAACCTCTGAAATATATCTTGTCGATTCTTCTCATAGCCCTGTGTTTTAGTGAGATTACCTCTCTTTCTCCTAAAGTTCAGGGAAGGTTTCGAGGGATATGGACCAAACGAGGGCAAATGGGACTCACTTAGATGGTTGGCGTGGACAAGATGGGCTGAAGGGCCTGTTTCCCTGCAATGACGAATTAGAACGTAGAACACTACAGCACAGTACAGGCCCTTCGGCCCACAATGTTGTGCCGACATTTTATCCTGTTCTAAGATCTATCTAACCCTTCCCTCCCACATAGCCCTCCATTTCTCCATCATTCATGTGTCTATCTAAGAGTCTCTTAAACGTCCCTAATGTACATGCCTCCACAACCTCTGCCGGCAGTGCGTTCCACACACCCACCACTCTCTGTGTAAAAAAACTTACCACTGACATCCCCCTTATACCTTCCTCCAATCACCTTAAAATTATGTCCCCTCGTGTTAGCCATTGTCGCGCTGGGGAAAAGTCTCTGACTGCCCACTTGATCTGTGCCTCTTATCATCTTGTACACTAATTCTAATACTCATTCTAGTAACTCTGATAACTAAAGATGTTATTAAGTTAGAAAGAGTGCAGGAGTGATTTACCAGGACATCGCCTGCTCTTGGGGGCCTGAGTTACAAGGAGAGGTTGCGTAGACTAGGACTTTATTCCCTGGAACACGGGAAATTGAGGGGGGACCTGATAGAAGTGTATAAGATCATGAGGGGCATAGACAGGGTGAAAGTCTTTTTCCCAGGGAGGGGGAGCTAAAAACAAGAGGGCAGAGGTTTAAGATCAGAGGCGAGAGATTTAGAAGGGACATCAGGGGCAGCTTCTTCATACAGAGGGTGGTGCGTATTTGGAACGAGCTGCCAGAAATAATGATTGAGGCGGGCACATCAGCAACGTTCAAAAGCCGTCTGGATAAGTACATGGATAGGAGAAGCTTAGAGGGTCATGGGCCAAACGTGGGCAGATGGGCAACGCAGTCAGCATGGACGAGTTGGGCCGAAGGGCCTGTTTCTGCGCTGTGTGACTCTATGACCTGATCTAATGTCTCCTTTTGTGGTTTGTGCCAAATTTTAGTTGTGACTGCTGCTGGGAAATGTGTTGGGATGTTTTGCCTTGTGAAAGGTGCTGTGTAACCAGGTAACTACAGGCCATATCAGTGTCCTAGAGTCATGAAGCTGTACAGGCCCTTCAGCCCAACTTGTCCGTGCTGACCAAGTTGCCAAACTGAGTGAGTGGCATTTGCCTGCGTTTGGCCCATATCTGTTTAAACTTTTCTTGTCCATGTACCCGTCTTTTACATGTTGTAATAGTACCCGCCTCTACCACCTCCTCTGGCAGCTCGTTCCACACACCCACCGCACTCTGTGTATAAAAGTTGCCCCTCAGGTCCCTTTTAAATCTTTCCCCTCTCACTTTAAACCTTTGTCCTCCAGTTCTGGATGCCCTTACCCGGGGGAAAAGACCGTGACTATCCACCTTATCTCTGCCCCTCATGATTTTATAAACCTCCATAAGGTCACCCCTCAGCCTCCTTCGCTCTGGGGAAAACAGTCCTGGCCTGTCCAGTTTCTCCTTACAACCCTCCAGTTCTGGTAACATCCTCAGTGGAGAGCAAGAGTTAATCAGTAACAAGGTTTTGTTGAGAAAAAGAGATGTTGCTGGACTGTTGAATATTTTGAGAAGATAACAGGCGGTACAATTACAATGGTTAAAAGACACGTGAACAGGTACACGGATAGGAAGGGTTTAGGGGGATATGGGCCAAATGCAGGCAGGTGGGACTTGCTCAGGTCGGCAAGTTGGTTGGCATGGACGAGTTGGGCCGAAGGGCCTGTTTCCATGCTGTATGACTCTGTGACTCTAACATGGGGGGAAGGATGGTTGATGAGGGTGGTGGGTTTGATGGAACACACACAGATGTTGACAAGGTCCCAGATGGAAGCTTGGTCAGATAAACAACAGCCACAGGGGTCCAGGGAGAGCGGCAAAGAAGAGCGACAAGGAAACTCAATCCACAAAAATCCCTCGGGAACAGAAGTGCCCGAGGAATGGGTCCTGAAGTAAACAGGAATAAATCCCAATGGTCCTGAAGCAAGGTGTCGACCTGAAACATGGTCATTTCCTTACCCGGCCCCAAACAGATGTCGCCTGACGTGCCGAGTTCCTGCAGCAGTTTTTCACTCCAGGTTCCAGTCTCTTGTATCTCCAGAAATCCCAACAGTAGCCGGAAAGACAGATGAGGTGGTTAAGGAAGCATTTGCGATACTTATGGATGACGTATAAGAGCAGGGAGGTTGTGCTCAATCTGTGCAAACACTAGTGAGCCCACAACTACAGTACTGCATTCAGTTCCGGTCATTACACCATTGGGCTGATAGGACAACACTGCAGATAGCACTGTTGGTCTAGACAGATGTGACAGGACAAACGGCCCATTCCTGTGACACAGATTTCTGTGCTTCCATGATTAATGTCAATATAAGCGGTTGGTAGTCTCATCAGTGCTGTATATTTAATGGTGGACTAACTGGTAGACCCTTTAACGTGTAATATTTTTCTGTGGACTATTTAAAGCCTATTCCCTCTTCAGTGAACTCCCTGCACATTGTAAGATATTTATTTATTAGTCACATGTACATCCAAATGCGTCTTTTTGCGTTACTGAGAATGTGCTGGGGAGCAGCTTGCAAGTGTCGCCAACATAGCATGCCCACAACTTCCTAACCCACATGTCTTTGGAATGTGGGAGGAAACCGGAGCACCCGGAGGAAACCCACGCAGACACACGGGGAGAACGTACAAACTCCTTACAGACAGCGGTGGGAATTGAACCCAGGTCACTGGCGCTGTAATAGCGTCACGCTAACTGCTACACTACCGTGCCACATTGTGGTTTCCATTAGAGTCACACTTGGGGAAGAAGTGCGACAGACAGCATGGATTCACCTGCACACCCGGGAGCACCCCACAGTCTGTGGGTCAGTGGAGTTTTACATTGAATGCTTAAGCTTAAAACAAAAGAGCAAGATCGACAGAGAAATCTTCTTCACGTTTCCCCAGGGTTCCCAAGCCCAGAAAACTCTGCTCTCCTTTCCCATTGTTCTAATTTGCCATCTTCACACCTTCAGTCCTCTCCCTAAACCCCTGGCTCTGCCATTTCACATTACTTCTCTCACAACACTTGTGCTTGCTCACTTCCCTCAGCCTTGCTGCCATTTATCACAGCTTGCTGAGGTGCGTGCCGATATCTTGCTGTATGAAAGTGAAAGTCAGGGCTTTGAGTACACAGGGTTGGGATGTCATGGTGCAAGTGTACACGTGGTTGGTGAGATCACACGTGGAGTACCTGCTCGCCCAGCTGTGGGAAGGATGTCATTAAGCTGGAGAGGGAGCAGGAAAGATTCACAGGGATGTTGCCGGGACTGGAAGGCTTGAGTTATAAGGAGGGACTGGATAGGCCGGGACTGTTTTCCCTGGAGCGAAGGAGGCTGAGGGGTGACGTTATAGGGGTTTATAAAATCTTGAGGGGCAGAGATAGGGTGAATGGTCAGTCATTTTCCCAGGGTAGGGGAGTCTAAAACCAGAGGGCGTAGGTTTAAAGTGAGGGGAGGGGGCAGGGAAGACTTAAAGAGGACCTGAGGCAGATGCAACTAGCTCAGGTTGACAACTTGGTTGGCATGCACGAGTTGGGCCGAAGGGCCTGTTCTGATTTCTATGACTCGTTGAATCCCCGTCACAGGTCTTCCTGTGTCCTGAAGAGGTATTTCCCAGTTTCTTTGCCAGAGCGGCTCTCAGTTGGACTAATGAGAGCGTGACGTCCATGGGATCACACCATATCATCGTCTAAGTCCAGGCTTATGCCAACGTGTGAGCTGAGCCAAGTGACCTCCTTCCAAACTTGGGCTGACAGAATCATCAGGTACAGGAGACCTGTGATCCTTTTCCAATTTCCACCTTTCCCCATTCCTCTGGAAACTTTGACACATCAAACATTTGTGTTAGATGAAGGTTTTTGCCCCCAAACGTCGACTGTCCATTTCCCCCCACAGATGCTGCCCGACCCGCTGACTTCCTCCAGCAGTTTGTCTTTTGCCCCATCTGCAGTATCCTGTGTCTCCATCGTTCTGTTCCCGATTGGACATCCCGATTGACTCTGCTCCCCTTATCCTTAAAGGTAGTAAATTTTTTTAAAATTTTATTTACAGCGTGGTAACAGGCCCTTCTGGCCCAACAAGTCCGCATCGCCCATTTTAAACCCAAATTAACCTACCCATACGTCTTTGCAATGTGGGAGGAAACCCACGCGGACACGGGAGAACATACAGACAGCGACGGGAATCGAACCCCGATTGCTGGCGCTGTAATAGCATTGCGCTAACCGCTATGCTACTGTGCCTCCCCTGTACCGTGTAACGTTCCAGGTTACAGCTTGCTGTGTAACCAACCACTCCTCTCGGTGTGAGGTGATGCATTTTGGAAAGTCAAACCAGTGTAGGACTTGTACTGTGAATGGTAGGGCACTCGGGAGTGTAATGGAACAGAGGGACCTAGAAGTACAAGTGCAGAGTTCATTGAAAGCGGCGTCACAGGTAGACAGGGTGGTGAAAAAGGTGTTTAGCACGCTGGCCTTCATCAGTCAGGGCAGTGAGTGTAGGAGTTGGGACATTATGTTGCAGTTGTATAAGTCATTGGTGAGGCCGCACTTGGAGCACTGTGTACAGTTTTGGTTACCTTGTTATAGGAAAGACGTGACTAAACTGGAAAGAGTGCAGAGAAGATTTCCGAGGATGTTGCCAGGACTGGAGGGCCTGAGTTACAGGGGGAGGTTGGTCAGGCTGGGTCTTTATTCCCTGGAACGTAGGAGAATGAGGGGTGACCTTACAGAAGTGTTTAAAATTATGAGAGGCATGGATAAGGTGGACAATAACAATCTTTTCCCCAGGGTACGGGTGTCCAAAACTAGGGGGTGTAGATTTAGGGTGAGAGGGGAAAGGTTTAAAAGGGACCTGAGGGGAAACTTTTTCACCCAGAAGGTGGTGGGTGTGTGGAACGAGGAGGTGGGAGAGGCAGGTACAACAGGATCACTTAAGAAGCACTTGGACAGGTACATGGAGGGGTGGGGCTCGGAGGGATATGGGCAGAATGCAGGAAATTGCAGCTATCTGGGTGGACACTGTGGTCGGCATGGACTGGTTGGGCCAAAGGGCCTGTATCCGTGCTGTATTGCTCTGTGACTCTGTGATCACCAACTACTTGAAATCTGTGATCTCTGGTTATTGAACTGCACACCACAGGAAACAGTTTCTCCTGACTAACTACATCAAAACCCCTCATAATTTCCAGCAAACCTCCCTTCCTTTGCCATGACGACTACATTGCAGCCACTGGACTACATTCTATTCTGGTCCGCCATCCCCTCCGTCCTTTCCTGATGCTCAGACTGGGGACAACATTCCAGCCCGCACAGCGGACGGAGGTTGATGAAGGAAAGGGATAGGACGCCACTGCCCCCCCCCCCACTGACAGAGTTCCCTGTGTGAACTCCAACAATACAATATGTTCAGAAGCTTGGCTCAAACTCTCCTGGTTAGGGATTTGGCAGTGGTGAACCTCTCTTGTTATTATGCAGATCAGTGTTTTGCTTTGGAGCCACGTCTTTGAGCATTTCCCCCTTGTCGTGAACAAAAAGCCTCACAGACTATTCAAGGGGCAGCAGGTGCAAATGAACCAAAGAGAGATTCATTCCAACTCGGAGTGTGCTGTGGACAAACATGCACTTAGAGCTTGTTTAATTTGAGCGCTTTCTACAAAGAGAAAACAAAACTAAAATGTCTCCAGGGAATGTTACAGAGCGAGAGAGCAAACTACTGGGCCCAGCTATAAAGACACGGGGGAGGGGGAAGGAGAGAGAGGGGTAGAGAGAGAGAGAAGGAGAGATAGGGGGAGGGTGAGAGGGGTAGAGAGAGATAAGGAGAGATGGGGAGGGTGAGAGAGAGGGGGAGAAGGAGAGATAGGGGAGGGTGAGGGGGTAGAGGGAGGAGAGATGGGGCAGGGTGAGACGGGGAGAAGGAGAGATGGGGGAGGGTGAGGGGGTAGAGGGAGAAGGAGAGATGGGGCAGGGTGAGAGAGGGGAGAGGGAGAAGGAGAGATGGGGGGAGGGAGAAGGAGAGATAGGGGGAGGGTGAGAGGGGTAGAGAGAGGAGAGGGGGAGGATGAGGGGGAGAGAGGAGAGGGGTTGGGAGAGGGGTGGAGAGAGAGAAGAAGAGATGGGAGGGTGGGGGGGAGACAGTGCGAGGGGAGAGAGATGGAAGGGGAGAGTGGGAGGAGAGAGGGAGAAGGAGGGAGAGAGAGAGAGCACCTGCGTTTACAAGGGAACATAAATTGGACATGATCATTCAGATGCATTCAGCTCTGCAAATCATGTTCATTTCAGTGCTCTTGAAATGTTGCTTGTTGAAAACGGCTTCATGCTTCTGGTGATTAGTCAGTGGTAACATCCTAACCCTCTTCTCTTGCTAATGAAAGGCCATTTGTTGTAGCCTTCACTCCCCCAGTGGGCACTAAGGAAGAATTGCTGTTCGCCAGCCCAGTGCACTGCAGCCAATCATTTACCTCCAGTATATTCACTGCGATAACGCAGACAATTTGCACACAGCAAGTTCCACAAACTGAGCTGGCAACCAGCTCCTCTGTTTGCTGATCTGCAGCCATGTCAGGGATGGTAGGGAGGGATAGCCGTGGGCTAGGACAAGCCCTCTGACAGTGGCCATTGCATCTTTTGCATCCAGTTGAGGGGGCAGATGGGTTCTTGAATTAATGACTTGTCTGAAAGTCTCTGACAGTGCAGTCCAAGACACTGGTGAGGCTGCGCTGGGAGCATTGCGTTCAGTTTTGGTCGCCCTGTTATAGGAACGACGTTATTAAACTGGAAAGAGTGCAGAGAAGGTTTTCGAGGATGTTGCCGGGGCTCGAGGGCCTGAGTTATAGGGAGAGATTGGGCAGGCGAGGACTTTATTCCTTGGAGAGTAGGAGATTGAGGGGTGATCTTATATAGGTGAATAAGGTAAGATATTTATTTATTAGTCACATGTACATTGAAACACACAGTGAAAAGTGTCTTTTTGCGTTACTGAGAATGTGCTGGGGGCAGCCCGCAAGTGTTGCCACACTTCCAGCGCCAACATAGCATGCCCACAGCTCCTAACCCGTTTGTCTTTGGAATGTGGGAGGAAACTGGAGCACCCGGAGGAAACCCACGCAGACACGGGGAAAAACGTACAAACCCCGTACGGACAGCAGCCGAATTGAACCTGGGTCGCTAGTGCTGTAAAGCGTCACGCTAACCGCTACACTACCATGCCCGTCACAATCATGAGGGGCATAGATAGGGTGAATGCACTTAGTCTTTTTCCCAGGGTTGGGGAATCAAGTAGCAGAGGACATAGGTTTAAGGTGAGAGGGGCAAGATTTAATAGGAACTTGAGGGGCAACTTTTGAGGTAGTGCGTATATGGTACGAGCTGCCAGAGCAGGTGGTTGAGGCAGGTTCAACAACAACTGTTAAAAGACAGTTGGACAGGTACAGGGATAGGAAGGGTTTTACCTTGGAGCAGATGTAACTGATAGGAAACAACCTTTCTGGTCCCTCGAGCCTGCTCCATCGTTCACCAACATCACGGCTGCTCTTCAGTCTCATTGCCACTTTCCTGCACTATCCCCATCTCCCTCCATTCCCTTCGTGCCCAGAGATCTGAACTGAATGAACACGACAACTGAATCTCCACCACCCGCTGGGGCAGAGGACTCCAAAGGCTCACCACCCTCTGAGTGAAGAGATCTTCCCTCACCTCAGCCTGAGTGGCCAATCCCTTATTCTTGGACTTTTGCCCCAGTTCTAGTCTCCTCAGACGGGGGCGAGTGTTCCCTGCTTCAAACCTTTCAAGCTTTTAAAGGATTTTGGAAGTTTTGAGGAAGTCACAGAGTCGCACAGCACGGAAACAGGCCCTTTGGCCCAACTGGTCCATGCCGACCAAGATCTAAGCTAGTCCCATTTGCCAGTGTTTGGCTCATAACCTTCTAAACCTTTCCTATCCCTGTACCTGTCCAACTGTCTTTTAACAGTTGTTATTGTACCTGCCTCAACCACTTCCTCTGGAAGCTCGTTCCATATACTCACCACCTAAAAAGCTGACCTTCAAGTTCCTATTAAATCTTTTTTCTTTGTTAACTCAGTCCTCATACAACAAACCCACCATCCCTGGCACCAGGCTAATGAACCTTCCCAGCACTCCCTCTATCTCAGAGACCAGAACTGTCCACTATTCCCCAGACACAGTCACGCCCGGGTCCTGTACAACTGCAGTTAGACCTCCTTACTCCTGTGATCTTGTGGCTTCTCTCTGAAGAAGAGCAGTGGGTGAATGCACCTTGGTCCTGGTCAATATGCAGTCCTCACCCCAACAGCTCAAACATTAACTGTCCATTTCCCTCCGTGGATGCTGCCTGACCTGCTGAGTTCCTCCAGCTTTTTAAGCATAACTCAAACAGATGCTGTGTATTTAATGTTGTTGTTTTTGAGTATGTATGTCATACATGTCATAAAGTTGCCTCACAGGTGGATAGGGTAGTTAAGAAAGCTTATGGGTTGTTAGCTTTCATAAGTCGTGGGATCGAGTTTAAGAGCCACGAAGTAATGATGCAGCTCTGCAAAACTCTGGTTAGACCACACTTAGAGTACTGTGTCCAGTTCTGGTCGCCTCATTATAGGAAGGATGTGGAAGCGTTGGAGAGGGTGCAGAGGAGATTTACCAGGATGCTGCCTGGTTTAGAGAGTATGGATTATGAGGAGAGACTAAGGGAGCTGGGGCTTTACTCTTTGGAGAGGAGGAGGATGAGAGGAGACATGATAGAGGTGTACAAAATATTAAGAGGAATAGATAGAGTGGACAGCCAGCGCCTCTTTCCCAGGGCACCAATGCTCAATACAAGAGGGCATGGCTTTAAAGTAATGGGTGGGAAGTTCAAGGCAGATAGCAGAGGGAGGTTTTTCACCCAGAGAGTAGTTGGGGCATGGAATGCGCTGCCTGGGGTGGTGGCGGAGGCACGTACATTGGTCAAATTCAAGAGATTACTAGATAGGCATATGGATGAATTTAAAATAGAGGGATATATGGGAGGAAGGGGTTAGATAGTCTTAGGCGAGGTTTAAGGGTCGGTACAAGATGGTGGGCCGAAGGGCCTGTATTGTGCTGTACTGTTCTATGTTCATAGAGTCACACAGCACAGATACAGCCCATCTTGCTGACCAACTACCCCTCTATACTAATCTCGTTTACCAGCGCTTGGTCCATAGCCTTCTCTGCCTTGGTGATTCGTGCATATCCAGATACTTCTTAAACACAGTGAGAGTCTCTGCCTCCACCACCCCCTCAGGCAGTGTGTTCCAGATTCCAACCCTCCCTCTGTGGGAGAAAGTCTTTCTTCAGACCACCCGCAAACCTCTTGCCCCTCACCCTCAACCCATGTCCTCACATTTTCCAACTACGCAATTACATTTCAAAAGTAGTTCACCGGTCCTGGACGGCTTTGGCGCTTCCTGGGATTGTGTACACACACCAGAACGCGCTGGCCACCTTTCATAACTGTGCACAGACAATGAGGGAGTTTCAGGTCCAAACTCTGATGTGAAGCAGAGATCACAGGGACAAAAGCAGGATGTAGTGCTGAACACTGGAGTATTGCACCCAATTCTAGTTACAGAACCTTCTGAAGGATGTGAAGGTCTGGGAGGGATTTACAGGAACGGTTCCGGGGACGATGAGGGATTTCAGCTCCAGGGTTGGAATGGAGAAGCTGGGGTTGTTTTCCTTGGAGCACAGAAGGTGAGGGGAGGTTTGGAATAGGATCAGGACTGGTTTAGTTGGGGGAGCCGGAGGGAAGCTGTTCCCATTGGCGGACGCTTCGCCGGCTTAAAAATTTAGGTAAAAGGGGAATATGAGAAAAAAACCGTTTTGCACAGACAGCCCATAGTGGTGGAAACAGTCAGACAGGCCTTTCAAAAGTGGATGGGCACTGGAGGGAGAATAACTGACAGGGCTGTGGAGAAAAGGCAGAGGAATGGGGCTGATGGACAGTCTAGCAGAAGCCTGTCTAGGCCAAGCAGCCTCCTCCTGTACCAAAAATGTCCACGTCTCAGCTCCCTCTGCCCACCAGTTCCACAGTGCCTACCGCCCTTGCCTGAAGTCCTTCAATCTTTAAAACTGTGTCAACTTCCCCCAGCCTCAGCTCTTTGGAGGGGTGGGGGGGGGGGCGGTGGGGGAAGAGAATTCCAGACTTCCACTGCTCCATGCAAAGAGCTTCATGACCACCTAGAAATCCTGGCTGTAATGTTCAGATTGTGTCCCTTGTTCCAGCCTCCCTCACTAGAGGAAAGAGTTTTTGTCTCTCCACCATTCCCACTCCTCCAAGAAACACAAGGGTCTGCAGATGCTGGAATCTGGAGCAACGTGATCTGCTGGAGGAACTCAGCGGGTCGAGCAGCATCTGTGGAGGGGGGAAAGGAATTGTTGACGTTCAATGCAGGGTTTCATTCAACCTGAAACGTCGACAATTCCTTCCTCTCTGCCCCCACCCCGCAGATGCTGCTCGACCCGCTGAGTTCCTCCTGCAGATTGCTTGTTGCTTTGTGTTAAAGGACCTTGACAGGATTGTCCCTTCATTCATGGGAGGGCGAGCCTTTGGGTGATCTGGACAGGCCCTGGAGAAAAGCTGGCACCATCGTGTCCGTTAACGGGGTCTGTCAGGGAGAAGGAGCATCCCATCAACAGTCCAGCTACTCTGACTGCCAACTTCAGACCGCTAACTGAACCACGAGTTCGCTGGACGTCTACACCCCTGGCAAGGGAAGCAGTTACTGCCTTTCCAATTAACCCCTGAGCCACCTTCCTGAAGCAGTTTGGTACAACAGATCGCCTGGCTTCACCAGTTCACCAGATAAGAGCCAACCAGGTTACTGATGGTTTTGTGACGCGTGTGAGTCAGTTGTTGAAGGCCACTCCGGTGGTTGCGAGTAGCAATGGCTCTCTACTCTGTTTAAGTAACCAAACTTAAGTTTCCCAGCTGCTCACAAAATCAGACAGCATGGAAACAGGCCATTCAGCCCACCAGGTCCACGCCAACCCTTGGGCACCCATCCATATTAATCCCATCTTCCTGCTGTGGCGGGATTCAAACTCACATCCCTGGATTGTTAGTCCAAGCCTCTGGATCACTCCTCCAGTAACATAACGTCCACATCACTGCATGGCGTGAGCTGTGATCTGGGAAAGCACTACATATGATTTAACAGTAATTTCCAAAATAATTTGGATAAATACTGGAGAAATGGGCAGGGAGCAGGGAACGGGGACCAATTCAGGCAACTCGTTCCTGACGCTGCCACTAATGTAATGGAACCCCTTCTCCTGTGTAATGTGTCCACTGATACTCAGCACACTTGTTGCCGATTCGAACAGTGGGCTAACATCACAGACTGGTTATGATCAGAGGAAAATCACTTCCATTCCTTCCTGGAATCAGACGATCCTGAATCTAATGCTTGTGTAATGTGGATGATAGTTTTACATTTGAATTGGGGGCATCAAGCAAGAAAATAATAGTGACAAAGTTCACCAAAGTGACTGGAGAACTGGTGTTGTGAGGAAGGTTAAGGGGAGATTTAATGGAGGGGTTAAAACTCATTGTCAAACTGAAGAAACCAAGAGAACCCTTTCCCCAACAACCTCACTGGCAGATGATGCAGATCTAAGCAACAGACCAGAGGGGGAAGAGGATGGTGCTTACGCTGCCTGAATTGCCAGTGGGGACAGATTTACTTGTGACAGTAAAAAGGGAACTAGAAAAATATTAGAAAATATAAGTTAGCAAAGGTTAGCAGGAAGGGAGTGGGATTCATTGGCGAGCTCTTCCAAAGAGCTCGCACACACACAGTGGGCCGAATGGTCTCAGTGCTGCGTGATTCTGTTGAGAAAAAGGACCTGTAACCTGGTTCAGCGTTGCTGAACCCAAGCACTGCCTTCTGTTTCAACAGTGCCCCCAGAACTATTCAAGTATTCACATGTTAAAAGCTACTGCAAGTGCTTTTTAATAATTTACTCAGCTTCCACTGCAAACAGTCTCACCAAAATCTATAAGCCCATGGTCTTTTGGAAACACTCTAAATGCTTGACATTTTCAGCATAGTAGATAAGGAAAATCGCTTCTTAATTGCCTGTAAAATTGCCGCAGTATTCCACTGACATTATACCAAGGTTAATATCAGTGCGTTGATACATTTTGTTTTCTTAAATAGCTGTAAGGGGTGTTGTGCTTGTCTGCGCCTTGTGTGCTATGAATGTGAGACGATGGCTTTCAGAAACCCAGTTGGCCCATTGATAATACCGAGAAGCGGAGAAAATGCTAAATTCCTGCTGGTCAGTCTCACACGGTTCTGGAGCATGACAGGAATAATGGGATCAGTTCAGCTGTCCAACTCCGCAGCTGGGCTGACACATGAAACGGGGACCCCTGCCGCAGATTCAGATCATGTCCATTTGCAACAGAGCCTTGTGAATATCTGAACACAGGCGTCATGTTACATGGGCTATAACTTGACGCGACTCATACATCTTGTTTAAGGTGAGTCACCCGACTCATTATGCAGCTGTAAAAGCTGGTGATGACAGAAAATTGCAGTCACTGTATAATGCACAATGGGTGAGGGCAGTACAGCGGAAATGTCGAGGCTCCTTGAGGTGTGCTTTGCAAATACGTGCTCCCGTTCTGCAGGGGTAAGAGTTCAAGTTTTATTTACTGAAGTTTGCAGCTTCCCAAAAGCACACAGCCCATCTGTTGGTAAATAAGGATGAATACCTGTCAGTCATCAGCACATTCCCCTGATACTGCAGGTTTTAACCATGTCTTAATGCCTTGGTCGTCAGGCTCAGGTTTATAATGAATGAGGCAGGAACAAATAAAGACAATCACAAAACCTCTTCTCGTTCCATGTGAAGCTGAGGTGTTGGCTGAAGTTATTCACCCATCATTGGCTGTACTAGCTCATAGCAAAACCTACTCCAGCCCTGCAATTCTTTGCAGGTATTTGTCCAAATCGTTTTTGGAGGTTACTGAACCTTCTGCCACCACACAATTAGACAGGATGTTTGAGATATGACAACTCCTGGGATAAGGGGTCTATCCGATCTCGTGCAGCCTGTGTCTGTGCTTTTTGGAGTTCAGAAGAATGAGGGGTGACCTTATTGAAACATAAGATCTTTAGCAGGCATGACAGGGTAGATGTGGAGACGTTTCCATCTTGAACGGAGGGGCATCGTTTAAAGCCGAGGTGTGTAGCAATTTTTTCTTCGCAGAGGATGGTGAGTCTCTGGGATTCTCCACTCCGGGGGACGCGGAGGCCGGATCATCTGAGATGGATGCATTTATGAAAGGATAGGAAATTGAGGGCTGTGGGGAACTGGCACAGAAGAGAAGATGAAGCCTGGGGCAGATCAGCCACCATCCTATTAAATGGTAGGACAGGTTTGTGGCCTACGCTGAGTGGCCTTCTCCTGTTGCCTCGTGTTCTTACGCTCTGCATGCAAAAAAATCCTCAGCCGGCTTTCTTGCAAATTATCTTCATTCTGTGTCCTCTGGTTACAACCCGTCAGAGGAAAAAAAATTGGAGACACAAGAGGCTGCAGATTCTGGAACCTGGAGCAGCAAACAAGAAGCTGGAGGAACTCAGCGGGTCAGTTGACTGTCCGCTTCCCTCCACAGATGTTGCCTGCCCCACTGCGCTCCCCGCCCCACCCCCCCCCCCCCCAACCCCCCCGGCTTCACGTGTGTGTGGCTGCAGGAAAACAAAGTTAATAGGCCAGTGCTCCTCTGTTGGAAAGCAGAAGAACGAAGGAGTACGTCACGTGGACACCTCTGTCTGGTGACGTGCCGGGAGCAGCAGTATAACATTGCACTGACAGCTCCTGTGTGTATGAGGCTGTGGTGCGAGACAGTCTGGCAGAGCCCAAGCCCAGGGAGGAAGAACACACAGCCTTGATGGCAGGCCCTTGCTCTTAGAAACGAATCCCAACCATGTGTAAAAGGATGGCACTAGCAGAATGACATGAAGCACTTCAAAAAGGTCACGGCACTTGCCGCAAGTCCACAGCACTGAGGTGACACAACTGGTCTGGATTGGGGAGGTTCAGGTTCAATTCAAGTTGTACTTCACACAGTCCTGACATTTAAGGCAGACTTCATCAGCCTCATCTTGGCTGCCACAGCCTTAAGAAACAGAAGAGAGGGCGAATGTGCCTCGCGGCTGAGGCACGACTCACAGCCATTGCACACCCAGTTCGTCTCAGAGCTCCAAGCAAACAAACCAGGGCTGGTCTTTGCTGCCTGCTATCAAAATGCAGATTAAACAGAATCGCAAGAAATGCACAGCTGCACAGAGATAGTGAACTGCACTTCGCCCATATCCCTTGGCAGGCATGGTGGTGTAGTGGTCAGCGTGATGCTATTACAGGTTCAATTCCGGCTGCTCTCTGTAAGGAGTTTGTACATTCTCCCCGTGTCTGCGTTGGTTTCCTCCGGGTGCTCCGGTTTCCTCCCATGTTCCAAAGACGTACGGGTTAGGAAGTTGTGGGCATGCTATGTTGGCACCGGAAGTGTGGCAACACTTGCGGGCTGCCCCCAGAACACTCTACGCAAAAGATGCATTTCACTGTGTTTCGATGTACATGTGACTAATAAAGAGATCTTATCTTACCTACCAGCAGCTTTCCTGCTGGATAGTGCCATTAGTTCTGGGACCTTGGTGTACTGCAGGGATCGATGCTGGGATCTTTAATTAGTTATCATTGGCTTAACTAGTTTGGCACATTGTGGGCCGAAGGGTCTGTTCCTGTGCTGTACCGTTCCATGTTCTTTGCTGTTTGTGATATATATTGGATGTGAAAGTAGGAGGCAGTTTTAATCATTTAGCAGATGAATCGAAAATCGGTGGTGTTGTGAAGAGTAAGGAAGGTTGTCTAAAGCTACAGCAGGATGCAGATCAGTTGGAATGTTGGGCGGAGTGTTGGCAGATGGAATTTAATCCCTACAAGTGCTAGGTCATGGGTTTTGGGAAGTTAAACAGAGGTAGGGTGTGAAGGAATAGAAAGAGACCTCGAGAATCAAATCCATAGCTCCCTGAAAGTGGCAACTCAGGTCGATAGGGTGGTGAAGAAGGTGTTTGGCACGCTGACCTCCATGGGGCACAGGAGTTGGGACCTTATGTTGTAACTTCACAAAACAATGGTGAGACCGCACTTGGAGTTAACTAACTACGATTAACTAATGCACAGGGGCATTAGTTAACCACCACTGGGACATTAGTTAATTAACGCACAGAGGCATTAGTTATCTACCACTGGGACATCGGTCAACTAACGCACAGGGGCATTAGTCAACTACCATTGGGATGTCAGTTAATTAACACAGAGGGGCATTAGTTAACTACCACTGGGATGTCACTTAACTAATGCACAGGGGCATTAGTTAACCACCATTGGGATATCGGTTAACTACTACACAGGGACATCAGTTAACTACCAGACAGGTGCGCCTGCTCCGTCTCACCATGTTGAGTCGGCTGCCCGTGTACTGTCACATACGTCTCCTCCACACCCTCACCCCCATCCTTTTCAAATGCCACCGTGGTCTGACCCTTCCCTGTCTCCCTATTTATCCCATTTCTCGACCACCATGGCTGCACCTTCACTGCTGACAAGCTCTGGAATGCTGTTCCCCAGTTTCTAACCCCCTCCCTCAATCTTTACTCCCCCCCACCCCTCACCCTCAACCTCTAACCTCTCTCCCTCCCCCTAACCTCACTCCTTCCCTCACCTACACCCCTCCCTCAACATCTACACCCCCTCCCTCCCTTTAACACCACCCCTCACCCTCTACACCCCTCTCCCTTCCTCAACATCTACACCCCCTCCCTCCCTCTAACCCCTCTCCCTCCCTCACCCTCTACACCCCTCTCCCTCCCTCAGCATCTACACCCCTCTCGCTCCCTCTCACCCCTCTCCCTCCCTCACCCTCTACACCCCTCTCCCTCCCTCAGCATCTACACCCCCTCCTTCCCTCTAACCCCTCTCCCTCCCTCAACCTCTACACCCCTCTCCCTCCCTCAGCATCTACACCCCTCTCGCTCCCTCTCACCCCTCTCCCTCCCTCACCCTCTACACCCCTCTCCCTCCCTCAAACCCCTCTCCCTCCCTCAATCTCCTGACCTCCTTTAAGCCACTCCTTAAACCTTTTTGATCGAATCCCTCATATTTTCTTCCTTATTTTTCTCCCACGGGACGTGGCTGCCACCGGTCAGGACAGCATTTATTGCCCACCCTCAAGCTGCCATTGAGCAGGCAGGGGTGAGGCCCCTTCTTGACCACCAGGGTCCTTCCTGGTGAAGGCACTCCCATGGTGCTCCCAGGGAGGGAGTTCCGGGACTTAGGCCCAGCGACAATGGAGGCGAGGGGGATGGACGGCTGAGGCAGGGTGGTGTGTGACTGAAGGGGAATGCGCAGGGTGTTGCCGGCTGCCATTGGCGGACCTCTCCATGGTTGTGGGTTTGGGACGTGCCGTTGGAGTAATCTCTTCTGTTTCTCACACA
The DNA here is from genome assembly GCF_009764475.1 of Pristis pectinata. Lineage (NCBI taxonomy): Eukaryota > Metazoa > Chordata > Chondrichthyes > Rhinopristiformes > Pristidae > Pristis > Pristis pectinata. The sequence goes on from NC_067441.1 coordinate 9,485,955, forward strand.
TTCTCGTGCCATTAACCACCACGCTATCTCTCACAACATTCTCATCACTATTGTTACCTCCTCTCACTCACATGTCCATTGGTGCCCCCTTAACTCCCTCCAATGGCTGTGCCCCTGTGTCCCATCATTGGTCAACCAATATGTCCATCATCACAGTCCTGCCTTCCCAGACTAATTGAACAGCCACATCCTGACTGGATGACTCCTGACGGCTGTTGAAGAAGGTTTTATTTTGTTTTCACCATACAGTGATTTTTCGCCCAAGGGAACAATCCTCGCTTCCTGAAGACAACAGGCCACCCCTGGTGGGGGGGCCGATTCAAGCATCAGCGGATCTGCTGATGACTGTATAATGTCAGTCACAGCCTTAGTTCCGACGGTGACAAAACGAAGCAAGTCACGTTGTCACGGAACAGCAAAAGGCAACTGAATGTCGGATCACACCGGGAGACCACAGGGGTCACCATTAGTAATCACTGTTCATTCATCACCCAACCACTCACACACGTCCTCTGCAGCCAGGACTGCAAAAATAGCCTCTTCTTGCTGACCTATATTCCACTGTTTGTGCCTTGTAATGTTCGCCCCACTCCTGTCAGTCTGACCCACAAGAGTGCAGCTGTGATATGTGTGTTTGCATTTATGTGTGTGAGTGTGTGTGTGTGTGCGGGTGTGTGCGTGTGTATGTGCGCATGAGTGTGCATGTGTGTGTCTGTGTGAGTGTGCATGTCTGTGTATGGTATGTGTGCGTGTGTGTCTGTGTGTGCGTGTGGTGTGTGAGTGTGTGTGTGTGTGCGCACGTGTCTGTGTGTATGTCGGTCTCATGCGTGTGCATGTTCGCATGCAGGGGTAATATTGTGCATGTGTAATGTGTGTGTTGTGCATACATGAGCAGGTTTGCACATGTGCATTTGGGTGCGCAGGCATAATATTCATTTGTGTGTCTGCATATTGGTTTATTATTGTCACATGTATCAAGATACAGTGAGAAGCTTTTGTCTGCGTGCCATCCAGACTGATCATTCTGTACATAAGTACATTGAGATAGTAAAAGGAAAACAGAATGCAGAATATAGTGTTACAGAGAAAGTGCAGTGCAAGGGGCATGACGGGGTAGATTGTGAGGTCAAGAGTTCAGATTTTAATTCTAATTAATTAATTATTATTATATTTAAAAAAATTTTATTTACAACGAGTCCGCGCCGCCCATTTTAAACCCAAATGAACCTACCCGTACGTCTTTTGTAATGTGGGAGGAAACCGGAGCACCCGGAGGAAACCCACGCAGACACGGGAGAATGTACAAACTCCTTACAGACAGCGGTGGGAATCGAACCCCGATCGCTGGCGCTGTAATAGCGTCGCACTAACCGCTACGCTACCGTGCTGCCCCTTTTAGCGTATGAGATTCTGATAACAGCGGGATAGAAGCTGTCCTTGAGCCTGGTGGTACGTGTTCTCAGGCTTTTGTATCTTCTGCCCGAATGGGAGGGGGGAGAAGAGAGATTGTCTGGGGTGGGAGGGGTCCTTGATTATGTTGGCTGCTTTCCCGAGGCAGCAAGAAGTGTAGACAGTGATGCATCCAGATAGAAAGTTGGTGAGGATAATCAGAGAAACAATTACGTCTGTGTGTGTGTGTGTGTGTGTGTGTGTGTGTGTGTGTGCACGCGCATGCAAGTACGTGCATATGGGTGTGCGTGTGTGGGGGTGTGTGTATATGTGCGGCATATCTGTGCGTGTGTGGGTGTGTGTGTGCGTGTACATGTGTGCATCGGGGTGTGCGTGTGTGGGTGCACGTGTGTGCATGTGGGTGTGTGTGTGTGTACATGTGTGTATGTGGGAGTGCATGTGTGGGTGTGTGTGTGAGTGTACGTGTGTGTGTGTACGTGTGTGTATGTGGGAGTGCATGTGTGGGTGCGTGTGTGTGTGCATGTGCGGCATATCTGTGCGTGCGTAAGGTGTGTGTACATATACAATGCATAAATGTACTCGTTTCAGGTACTGCAGTCCCTTTGTGGGAGGGGCAAGTGTTCACCATGTCACAGGGTGCATTCAGTCGGGAATCTGGGCAGTCCCAATGCACTCAAATGTGCCCAAACATCTCCTCTTGTTTCGCCTGTTTGTGGGGAGCTGGTGATGAAGCTCAAAGTGGGAATTTGTCCTCCAAAATGGGAGGAAATACTTCAGTCAAAAGGGGGCTGACGACCTTTGTCTTGCCTGCAATCGCCTCGTGATCCTGAACACTGCTAAACACCTCGCTCAGCTGATGCTTCAGACAGAGCAGACCAGAGCGAACAAACCATATCACTGGACAGTGGGTGACGCCAACAGCTGCCCATTCAATCCCCACATCACACCGTCTGCAGGCAATTCATCTCCAAGGGCAATAGAGCCTTATCCTTCTCACCAATCAGCTTGTGCTTGTCGACATTGAAGTTATTTGCCACCCGTCAGGAACTCTGCTCAGTTTATTCTGTCTCTGGACTTTGCTTGAGGGATTGAGTGCCAAAATGTCTTTGCCTTTGAGCCTTCCTGCACGGTATCCTTAACCATAGAGATTGAAGGGCTGAGGAAGAATCACAGCTGGAAAGCCCGAACGATGAAGAGCGAGGAATTAAAAGAAGGAATGATTAAGAGGGCAAGGTACTATGAAGAGAAAGGTATCACGGTCTCTCAGAATGACTTACAACATGCAGGTGCGAGGATGTACAACCTATTTATCCATACAGAGGCCAGAGAGGCTCAGTGCCGTACAGTCACACAGCACTGAAACAGGCCCTTTGGCCCAACTCAACCATGCCGACCATGTCTGAGCTAGTCCAATTTGCCTGCATTTGGCCCATATCCCTCCGAACCTTTTTTGATCCATGTACCTGTGGTATGCGGGATAATAAATCTGCCCATTGAAGTGATCCTTACACTCCGAGGTTCCAGCCCTACCTCTCCACAGAGAACGCAGTGGACAATTTCGGGAGAAGTGCGGCACCTTCCTGAAGCGGTGGGGAAGCTGCGGGTGAGCTGTCGCTTCTGTGAAGCTGGTGGTAAACCTGCAACGATTCACAACTCAGGAAATTCTCCCTCGCCCAAGTTGCTGGAGGATGGATCGGTTAACAACTGAACTGCCTTTACTTTGGCAGCCAATCCAAGGCCACAACATCAAGCAGTGGTGCAACAAGGCCGTGTCCGTGCATATGCAGCATCCCAACACTGAGCAGGTTCGGCAGGTCTTCAAGAGGCGGCGCCTCAACAATGCGGCATCCATCACTAAGCACGCTCGCCATCCGGGACATTCCCTTTTCCCGTTACTACCATCGGGGAGGAGGTACAGGAGCCTGAAGACCCACACTCAACGATTCAGGAACAGCTTTTTCCCCTCCACCATCAGATTTCTGAACAGTCCATGAACCCATGAACACTACCTTGTTGTTCTTTTTCCTTATACACTATTTATTTACTTTTGTAATTTAAGGTAATTTTATGTCTTTGCACTGTACTGCTGCCACAGAACAACAAACTTCACATCATATAAGTCAGTGATAATAAACCTGATTCTGATTCTGAGGACATCAGTCCAAATGGACATAGTGTCTGCTCTCAGTCAATGCAGAGAGGTGAAGGGTGGAGAACCAAGCCTCAGTCATTTACTCATGTCAGCCTAGAACCACAGAGCATACAGCATGGGAACAAGCCTTCACATCCATACCAACCAGTGGGCTCCCATCCGTGTTAAACTCAACCATATTGCCGTGTTAGCTCACTCATATTTTTTGTTAGAAGGTCAACCACCATCTACCTGTCAGAAAAATGACAGTATTATTATCCCACTTACTGGAAAGAATCATTATTGTCAGTACTTTGAGTGTGAGTTTGTGGGCCACACACTTCAGATGTTGTCCAAACCTTGGAGAGGTGGGGATTTATTGGAACAGTCCAAGGGATGAGGAACGTCAGTGGTACGGAGAGACCAGAGGTGGTTCTCTGAGCAGCGGAGGTTAATTGAAGACACACGGGACCTGCAGATGTTGTTACCTGGAGCAACAAAACGAACTGCTGGAGGAACTCAGCGGGTCGGGCAGTGTCTGTGGGGGCAGAGGGATGGTCGACGTTTCGGGTCGAGGCTCTGCATCTGGGCTGAGAGTGAAGAGGAGAGGTGGTGGGGATAAAGGGGTGACGGGGAGGGAGGAGGCAGGAGCTGGTGGGTGAGAGGTGGATCCAGGTGAGGTGGGGGACGATGGGCGGGTGGAGTCAGATGGTGGGTAGAGACAGGGGCTGGAGGTGGGCTGGAGACACAAGAGGCTACAGGTGCCAGAATCTGATGTAAGGAAAGGGATAAGGGGAACCAGGTTTGGGAGGGACAGTGGGCAGAGAGGTTAGGAGGGTTAGGAGACCCAGCAGGAATGGTGTGTAGGTGATGGGCAGATAGAACTAGTTGGGGGAGTTGGGAAAAGGTGGGGCGAGAACCTTAGTATATCAGAGGGAGGGGAAAGGGAGCCTGAGAGGTGCAGGTTACCTGACACCGTAAAATTCAATGTTCATACCAGTGGGACGTGGACCACGCAGGCAGGATATGAGATGTTCTTCCATTATACACCTGGCCCCTCTGTAGCAGTGGAGGACGGGCAGTTCGGCGTGAGAGTGGGAAGGGGACCATGAAATGGCCTTCAACCTGGAGCGCCAGATGCCCGCTACGGACAGAGTGCGGGTGTTCCGCAAAATGGTGGCCCAGTCCGTCCTTGGTCTCCCTGATGCAGAGGAGGCCACGTCAAGAGCACCGAGTGCTGTGGACCACGTTAGGGGAGGTGCGCGTGGACCTTAGCCTGAGCTGGAAGGGCTGTTCGGGTTAACGGAAAAATTTGACGGAGGTGTTGAAAATTTTGTTCCGAGAGAGTCAATGAGGAGAAACACACAGGCAGATGGCTCAATAAGTATAGATTAAAAATAATCGGCAAGTAGACCAGGAGGAAGCTTTAGTCCACAAACAGGCTGTTGCGATCTGGAATGCAGCATGTTACATACCCAAGGCAGCAGATTTAATAAAAACCTTTGAAAGGAAATTGGATAAATATTGATATTGAAAATCGTTTGGGGTTTTGGTGAAAGAAATATATGGATAATTCTTTCAAAGAGCTACGCAGGCAAGATGGGCTTAATGGCCTTCCTTAAAGCTCCCTGACTTAATGAACATTGCCCTCTTTGCTTCAAGCCAAATGAAAATTTGAAAACCATTTTGTACTTCCAGTTTGAAGGTTCTCCCCTTCTGGCATCTTCAGATGAAATTCCCTTTTATCAGTCCATTGCTGCACCTTACAAACATACCAAAAACTTCCAAGACTAGATGTAGAGTCCTGTGATTGACTGAAAGCATATGACTCACTGTCAAGTAAATGTGGGCTGACATTAATGCAGTCCTTCTAAGTGTTTGAAGGTCGCGGAGTATCAGTGGAAGTGAATCTGATCAATGATTGCAGAGTATAATGTTCCACAGCTGTCAGCCTTTCCGAGCTTGGTTGGAGAAAAACATTCAAAGAGTGACATTTTAGGCTTTTGAAGGCTTTTATTTAAGATACATTTTCCCAGGCTTTATTTGGCTCGGCTGAAGTGTGCCTCCATTCTGCAGAGAGAGAGGGAGAGGGGGAGAGAGAGAGACAGGGGGAGGGAGAGGGAGAGAGAGAGAGGAAGGGTTGAGAGGCAAGGGGTGACATGATGGGCACAGGGGATTCTGCAGATGCTGGAAATCTGGAGCAACATGCACGGAATGCTGGAGGAGCTCAGCGGGTCAGGCAGCGCCCACAGAGGGAAGCGAACAGTCGACGTTTCGGGCCGAGACCCTTCATCAGGAGGTGACCTGATAGAAAGGTTTGCCGGGAGTGGGAAGGGAGAGAACGCTTCCACTCGTGGGCAAGAGTGCAACCAGAGGCCACCGGTGGAAGGGAGTCACCTGGAAATCCAATCGGGAATTCGGGAGGAATTTTCTTCACCCAAAGAACGGCGAGAATGTGCAACTTGCTGCCACAGAGGCGAACGCAACGGAGGCATTGACGAGGAGCTCGGATGAGTATTTACGGGAGAAGGGAATAGAGGGACACGTTGATAGAGTTGAACAAGGAAAGAGGGGAGCACACAGAGTGGAGCAAGGACCTAGAAGAGTACGGTACAGGAACAGGCCCTTCGGCCCACCATGTCTGTGCCAACCAAGCCAATTTTACCTAATCCCATCTGCCTGCACACAGTCCACATCCCTCCACTCCCAGCCTGTTCATGTGTCTGTCTAAATGCCCGTTAAACGTTGCTATTGCATCTGCTTCTACCATGTCCCTGGCGCCCCATTCCAGGCACCCATCGCTCTCTGTTGCCTCGTGGATCTCCTTTAAACTTTCCCCCTTAAAGCCATGCCCTCTGACTCTCTATTCTATTGATGCCTCTCATAACGAGGATGTTACCAGGATTGGAGGGCTTGAATTATAAGGAGAGGTGGATAGGCCAGGACTGTTTTCCCTGGAGTGTAGGATGCTGAGGGGTGACCTTATGGAGGTTTATAAAATCATGAGGGGCATCGATAAGGTGGACGGTCACGGTCTTCTTCCCAGGGTAGGGGAGTCTAAAACTAGAGGGCACAGGTTTAAGGTGAGAGGGGAGAGATTTAAAGGTGTCTTGAGAGGTAACTTTTCACGCAGAGGTTGGTGAAAATGTGGAATGAGCTGCCAGAGGAAGTGGTAGAGGCGGGTACAATTACAATGTTTAAAAGACATTTAGACAGGTACATGGATAGGAAAGGTTTAGAGGGATATGGGCCAAACGCAGGCAAATGGGACTAGCTCAGGTAGACATCTTGGTCGGCATGGACAAGTTGGGCCGAAGGGCCTGTTTCCGTGCTGTATGACTCTATAACTCTATAACTTTATAAGCCTCTGCCAGTCTCTGGGTCTATCCTAAGTTTGAATCCTTTATCACCGCTCCTTGCACTGCTCCTGGACATACAAAGCACCGCAGCCTTTGACTGAAGTGTAGTAACTGCTGGACTGCAGGAAACATGGCAACCACGTGGCAGGATTCCACAAAGTGCAAGGAGAAAATGGCCAAGTTAACTCTAAAGGGTTTGCGGTTGAACTTGAATGAGACGAGTGGCTGTCAGTGTCCCAACCTTCTCCCAGGTATCACACGCCACTGCAGATATTCCACCTCGGACTCTGGCGTCAGTAAGACAAACGGAAGGGTTGGGAGTTAAATAGCCCAGGATATTCTGGTCGCCTCATTATAGAAAGGATGTGGAAGCTTTAGAGAGGGTGCAGAGATTTGCCAGGATGCTGCCCGGATTGGAGAGCGTGTTTTATGAGGATAGGTTGAGCGAGATAGGGTTTTCTCTTTGGAGAGAAGGAGGAGGCGAGGTGACTTGATAGAGGTGTACAAGATGATAAGAGGCATAGATTGAGTGGACAGTCAGAGACTTTTCCCCAGTGCAATAATGGCTAACGTGAGGGGACATAATTTTAAGGTGATTGGAGGAAGGTATAAGGGGGATGTCAGGGGTAAGTTTTTTACACAGAGAGTGGTGGGTGTGTGGAACACACTGCCAGCAGAGGTTGTGGGGGCAGATACGTTAGGGACATTTGAGAGACTCTTAGATAGACACATGAATGATAGAAAAATAGGGGGCTATGTGGGAGGGAAGGGTTAGATAGATCTTAGAGCAGGATAAAATGTTGGCACAACACTGTGGGCCAAAGGGCCTGTACTGTGCTGTAGTGTTCTATATTCTATGTTCTATGTAAATTTTACAGATGGAAAGAGAGGGCTAATTGTAAAAGAAGGCTGAAGTGAGGGAGGAGCTTAGGGGGAATCAGCTTGGGGGGAGCTAAGGAAACGGCCTGGAACAGAAAACATTGTGGGAAGTTGTCTACAGACCTCCAAACTGTAGTAGTAATGGAGGGCATGGAATCAGTCAGGAAATTAGAGGTGCATGTTACCTAATCATTGACAGGCAAACCAAATTAGCAGTAATTATGAAGTGTGTCCGGGGTGGGTTGTAAAGCAATCCAATGAAGATCGAATGGAGGAACAGTACTGTGCAATGAGAAAGGGTTAATAAGCAATCTGAGAGTTAAGGTGGTAAACATCACGGCTCCCATGCCATAGTGGAGCAAGCAGAAGATGGACATTAAGACTTGCCGTGATATTCCAGTGGATCCACAACGGAACGATTCTCAGTGAAGACCAGTGTCAGGCAACCGTGTCCTCAATCTTTCTTGCTGTGATGTTGTAGCTCCCTGCAGGGGTGGAACTAACCCTGAGAACTAATGGGAAGCTGTTCAGCCTACAGGGACCGCACTCCAGAAGCAAGCTTACCCAAACATCAGTAGTCTAGCTGTGGTATACGGGCAACACTTGCGTTTGTACAGCCCCAAGCCATCCTCGACGCCTTCACTGAAGCGTAGGGGAGGGTGGGTCTTAACATCCACAAGACAAATGTCCTCTGCCAACCTCTTCGTCCCTCACCATGACATCCTCTGATGTCAGGATTCATGATGAGATTCAGCACAATGTGGACCACTTCTCATATCTCCGGAGCTGCATCTCAGTCATGGTGAGCGCTAATGATGAAGTTCACCATGGCTGCCTTTTGTCGATTATAAGGGGCATTTGAAGATCAAGACCTCAGACCCAGCACATAATTCATGGTCTGTGGGGAAATGGTGATCTCCGCCCTTCTACATGTCCCTCAGACCTGCACTGCCCGCTGTCGTGGGCAAAGTACAGGTGATGCCTCTACAACATCATCCAGAGTCACACCAGTGAAGGCAGGTACACCGAATGCCTTCTTGACGACCTTATCCAGCTGACTTGCCATCTTCAGGGAGCTCTGGACCTGCACGCCAAGGTCCCTCTGTGCATCCACACTCTGAAAGTCCCTGCCACTTAGGATCTGTCCAACTTTTTTGACTTCCCACAGTGCATTATCTCACAACCGTCTGGATTAAACTCCATCTGCCTCCACTCTGCCCAACTTTCCGGCTGAACTATGTCCCTCTGTATCTTGAGATGACCTTCTCCAGTGGCCGACGAGAATAGTAAACAGGATTAATGTAGGATCAGTGTAAATGGGTAGTTGAGGGTCGGCACAGACTAGGTGGTCGGAAGGGCCTGTTTGTGTGCTGTATCTCTCCATGACAAGTCATTGACCAACACTAGGACATGTGGATCCTTCAGTGCTGTCAGGGCCAACTGCAGCCCTTATACCCAAGACACAATCCCACCAAAGAATAGAGGTGAATTTATCAAGGACAGAGTGGCAGCTGGAAGGAACGCTTCAAAAACATTGTCCTAAACATTGACCAAGCAAGTATAATCCCAGGCGACTCAAACTCTCCTCATGGGGGGCGGTTAGCCTATGGGGAGAGATCAAGTCGTCTGGGACTATACTCACTTGAATTCAGAAGAATGAGAGGGGATCTTATAGAAACATACAAAATTAGGAAAGAGATAGATAATATAGAGGCAGGAAGGTTGTTTCCACTGGTAGGTGAGACTAGAACTAGGGGACATGGCCTCAAGATTCGGGGGAGTAGGTTTAGGATGGAGATGAGGAGGAACTGCTTTTCCCAGAGAGTAGTGAATCTGGAATTCTCTGCCCAGGAAAGCAGTGGAGGCTACCTCATTAAATATATTTAAGAAACAGTTAGATAGACTTTTGCATAGTAGGGGAATTAAGGGTTATAGGGAAAAGGCAGGTAGGTGGAGCTGAGTCCACAGCCAGATCAGCCATGATCTTATTGAATGGCAGAGTAGGCTCGATGGGCGAGATGGTCTCCTCCTGCTCCTAGTTCTTATGTTCTTACGTAAAACCTTCCCAAACACAACTCTGTCCTTGACATGAATGCCCTTGACTCCGTTCCACAGCGAATCATCCGATCCAGTCTCACCGCCGCCTCAGACAGGGAAGTCAGACAGGCCATGTGCCAACTGAAAGACAACAAGGCCTCCAGAGCAGGTGGCTTCCTTGCTGAAGTTCTACAACTGGTGGGGAGGATCTTCAATAACAAATCCAAACCGCATCGTGGGGTTGTGCCGGGGGACCTCAGAGATTCACGGGAACGGCACCAACGAAGGCCATTCATGTCACCGGGTCTCTGCTGGACTTAATGTGTAGCAAGTCCAAGGCCGAGAGACTGCACTGAAGCAGATGTCCATGCAGGTTTAGTATCAGTAGGGTGAGAGACATGTTGGAATTATTCACTCTCTCTCATGAGTCACAACTTCTGTGACAATCTGTAATCTCCTTTGCTCTTCCTGCTGTTTATCCACAATTTTAAACAGAGCTGCTCAGGCTGCAGTCTAATCCAGACTGACAGAATGCTTTCTCTTCTGCTTTCTGAAGTTGGCCTCTGGGGAATCCTTGATGCATCCAGAAAGTTACTGTTGTATTCTCATTAACACACTGAGGATGTCATGGTACAGATCACCTTACGACCAAGTTCTCATCTTCACATGTTCTGAACTAGAGTACTATCCAAATGCGCACTGTTTGGGCAGTGTTCAGTGTGATAATCACCTGGTCTTGGACAAGTATAGAACTCAGAAGTGTAACAAACATTGAAGGGCACAGTGCCAGACCAGACTGATGGGGACTGGTGATGGGCAAGAGAAATGGCAGATGCAGTTTAACACAGAGAAATGTGAAGTGATGGATGTTGGAGGAAAGAATCCAGTCAATGCCTGACAAGCAGATTAAACTGTCACCATAAAATGGGGTAGGGTTGAGATCAGGGAAACAGTTGGGAAGGGGGTTTAGGTCATCAGATGGGGTGAGGTGCAGATGGATTGCCCGGGGTGGGGTTTCAATAGGGAAAGGCAAACAGTGTTGGTCTGCGGGGTGGGAAAGTCATTTGAAGATTGGGGGTGAGTGGTTGAGGGGAATAAGAGTCATGGCGTCACACAGCACGGAAACAGGCCCTTTGGCCCAACTGGTCCATGCCGACCAAGATGCCCATCTGAGCTCGTCCCATTTGCCTGCATTTGGCCATATCCCTCTGAACCTTTCCTATCCTGTCCCTGTCCAAGTACTGTTTAAATGTTGTTGTTGTACCTGCCTCAACCACTTCCTCTGGCAGCTCGTTCCACATACCCACCACCCTCTGCGTGAAGAAGTTGCCCCTCAGGTCCCTTCTAAATCTTTCCCTTCTCACCTTAAACCTGTGCCCTTTAGTTTTTGATTCCCCTACCCCAGGAAAAAGACTGTGTGCATTCACCCTATCTATGCCCCTCACGATTTTATACACCTCTATAAGATCATGCTTCAGTCTCCTACACTCGAAGGAATACAGTCCCAGCCTGCCCAAAGCTCAGGCCCTCGAGTCCTGGCAACATTCTTATAAATCTTCTCTGTGCTCTTTCCAGCTTAATGACGTCTTTCCTACAACAGGGTGACCAAAACTGTACACAGTACTCCAGGTGCGGCCTCACCAATGTTTTTGTACAGCTGGAGTGGGAGCAAATCACTGGGCCAGGGGTCTGAGGTTGGTGCTTATGGACCGTTCAGCAATCTAATCACGAGGGGAAGAAGCTGTTCCTGAATCGTTGTGTGTGGGTCTTCAGGCTCCTGTACCTCCTCCCCAATGGTAGTAATGAGAAGAAGGCATGTCCTGGATGGTGAGGGTCCTTAATGATAGATGCCACCTTCTTGAGGCACCGTCTCTTGAAGATGTACTCGACGGTGGGGAGGGTTGTGCCGTGATGGAGCTGGCTGAGTCTACAACCCTCTGCAGCCTCTTGCGATCCTGTGCATTGGAGCCTCCATACCAGGCGGTGATGCAACCAGTCAGAATACTCTCCACTGTACATTTATAGAAATCTGCAAGAGCCTTTGGTGACATACCAAATCTCCTCAAACTCCTAACAAAGTAGAGCTGCTGGTGTGCCTTCTTCCTGATTGCATCGATGTGTTGGGCCCAGGACAGATCCTCTGAGATGTTGACACCCAGGAACTTGAAGCTGCTCACCCCTTCCACCGCTGACTCCTCAGTGAGGACTGGTGTGTGTTCTCCAGACTTCCCCTTCCTGAAGTCCACAATCAATTCCTTGGTCTTGCTGACATTGAGTGCGAGGTTGTTGTGACACCACTCAACCAGCCGATCTATCGCACTCCTGTACACCTCCTCGTTGCCATCTGAAATTCTGCCAACAACAGTAGCGTCATCGGCAAATTTATAGATGGTGTTTGAGCTGTGCCTAGCCACACGGTCATGAGCATAGAGAGAGGGTACAGCAGTGGGCTAAGCACGCACCCTTGAGGTGCGCCTGTGTTGACTGTCAGCGAGGAGGAGATGTTATCACCGATCCGCACTGACTGTGGTCTCCAGAGAAGGAAGTCAAGGGTCCAATTGCAGAGGGAGGTACAGAGGCCCAGGTTTTGAAATGGAATGCAGTGGGTGGGTTATCTTATAAGAAAAGGTTGGGTGGGATGGGTTGTATCCATTAGTTTCGAAGAGTGAAGAAGGACTTGATTGAGACATGTAAGATCCTGGAGTCTTGCCAGGGTGGATGTGGAGAGGACATTTCCTCTTGTGGGAGAATCTAAAACTCAGGGTCACTATTTAAAAATAAGGTGTTGACCTTTTAAGACAGAAAGGTAGAGCCGCTGCCTCACACACCAGAGACCCGGGTTCGATCCCGACCTCCGGCGCTGTGTGTGTGTGTGTGTGTGTGTGTGTGTGCGTGTGTGTGTGTGGAGTCTGCATGTTCTCCCTGTGACCGTGTGGGTTTCCCCTGGGTGCTCCGGTTTCCTCCCACATCCCAATGGTGTGTGGTTGGTTAAATGGCTGCTGTAAAATAGCGTCAGTTAATGGCAAAACGAATCAAAGGGTTGGTGGGCACGTGTGGAGGAACAGAGGGATCTTGGGGTCCACGTCTATAGATCCCTCAAGGTTGCCACGCAGGTCAATAGGGTTGTTAAGAAGGCGTATGGTGTGTTGGCCTTCATTAGTCGGGGGATTGAGTTCAAGAGCCGCGAGGTGATGTTGCAGCTCTATAGAACTCTGGTCAGACCACACTTGGAGTATTGTGTTCAGTTCTGGTCGCCTCATTATAGGAAGGATGTGGAAGCTTTAGAGAGGGTGCAGAGGAGATTTTCCAGGATGCTGCCTGGATTGGAGAGCATGTTTTATGAGGATAGGTTGAGCGAGCTAGGGCTTTTGTCTTTGGAGAGAAGGGGGATGAGAGGTGACTTGATAGAGGTGTACAAGATGATAAGAGGCACAGATCGAGTGGACAGTCAGAGACTTTTTCCCAGGGCGACAATGGCTAACACGAGGGGGCATAATTTTAAGGTGATTGGAGGAAAATATAAGGGGGATGTCAGGGGTAGGTTTTTTACACAGAGAGTGGTGGGTGTGTAGAACGCACTGCCTGCAGAGGTTGTGGGGGCAGATGCATTAGGGGCATTTAAGAGACTCTTAGACACATGAATGATGGAGAAATGGGGGGCTATGTGGGAGGGAAGGGTTAGATAGATCTTAGAGCAGGATAAAATGTCAGCACAACATTGTGGGCTGAAGGGCCTGTGCTGTGCTGTAGTGTTCTATGTTCTATATAAGCCGCAGGTGCGCAGGGAAATAAGGAGAGGGGGAAATGGGACTGATGGGTTTGCCCAGGGAGCTGGCAGAGACCCAATGGGCCAAGTGGTCTCCTTCAGTACAAGAGGTTCATGAGTCTTTGAAACGCTCCTTCTCAAGGGACAGTGGTAGCAGGGTCTTCGAGGATTGTTAAGGCAGAGGTGGAGGGGTACGATGTGATGGGGTGAAAATGGACTGGGAGTCGTGGAGCTGAGACTACAGTCAGACCAGCCATGGTCTCATTGTCTGGCAGAGCAGGCGGGACGGTCCATGTGGGCCCTCGCTCTGTCACTGTATCTGCTTGTACTGAGCTGGTGTTCGGGGTCTGAACAGCTCAAACATGGCAACGGGCAAACCCACACCCACCGCGGATCAGGGGGGTGCTACCTACCCCCACGCAGGCCTGGGGTACCTCACTGAATGCTGATTGTGTAGCCTCTAACCTGTGCAAGGTGAGCAACCTAATAAAACACACAACAGTACAGTACAGGAAGAGGCCCTTCGGCCCATGATGTTGTGCTGAGCTACTGAAGATAATGTCTCCTCATCCCTTCTGCCTGCACGTGATCCATATCCCTCCATTCCCTGCACGTTCATGAGCCTCTTATGACCTCCTAGACACCCCTTAAGATGACTTCATGACCTCCTAGACGCTTCTGTCGTATCTGCCTCCACCACCACCCCCAGCAGCACACTCCAGGCACCTATGCACAGTTGGAACCTTCCTGTGTTTTCTCAAAGAAGCAGTGAGATTGGGATTTCTTATATAAAAAAATCATGAAGCTGATCTATCAAACTTCATCTTAGGTGACAAGAACAGACTAGAGGTTCACGGATCTGACTGCCCTCCTACTTTCTCTCTGTTCAATGATCCTGGATCACCCACCAGTGCTAATCTAATTCTGTTTGTCATCTCCCACTGCCCACCCTGACCCCTCTGCGTAGTCATTCCACTTGATCTGCGAACTGCTGTGGGCGCGTGGCCAGATTCCTCAGCTCATATCACCAGCCCGGCTGACAGCATCTGTCTTCCAGCTTCTGACAACATTGATGGGCTTTTAAATAATGTATACACACATTCCTGTGCGCAGTGCCTAGTTCCCTGTTCCCTGTTCCAATCGATAGCTACAGACTAAGATTGTCTAAGTCATTTTAATTGAAGGTGGCACCGACTGCAGTCGAAACCCCTTGATCGTATTTAACCACATTATTCCGACAATGATAGTAACCTTGCACCCGACTCACAGTACAGGCTCGTATTAATTTGGTTCAGCTTGGTATCTCTCAGCCAAGGTCAAAATCCGGAAGCCTGTTGCAATCAAAGTTTTAGCTTGAACTCAGTGACCTGGACATGTTCAAAGACCCCACTCCAAAGCACTTGCACACTTCACAGGTATGGCAATGCACTCCCAAGGCCCAGCGTAACCCTGAGCTTAAACCCTTCAACACTCCTTGTTCAACTGTTGAGTTAGATGGTTTATTGTCAGTTACAGTGAGAAGCTTTTGTTCTGCGTGCCATCCAGGAAGATTGTTCCACGCATAAGTACATCAAGGTAGTTAAAAGGAAACATAATGCAGAATATAGTGTTGTAGCTACAGAGAAAGTGCAGTACAGGTAAACAAATGAGGTACTAGATTCAGACCAAGTGATTTATTCAGCTTGTACTCTGGATTTTTGATCCAATTCCCACCAGATTGAACCCCTCCAGTGAGAGGCGGAGTTGACCACGGAGGGAATTCAAGGATAAAGTACACTTGGTTTGCATTGTCAGGCACCATTCAGATCAGATAAGATCTCTTTATCAGTCACACGTACATTGAAACACACAGTGAAATGCACCTTTTTGCGTAGAGTGTTCTGGGGGCAGCCCGCAAGTGTCGCCACGCTTCTGGCGCCAACATAGCACGCCCACAACTTCCTAACCTGTACGTCTTTGGAATGTGGGATGAAACCGGAGCACCCGGAGGAAACCCACGCAGACACGGGGAGAACGTACAACCTCCTTACAGACAGTGGCGGGAATTGAACGGGGGTCACTGGTGCTGTAATAGTGTTACGCTAACCGCTACACTACCATGCCTGCCCAGTAATCAGGACCCCCAAGGAAGTACTTCTGTACTCACTGTGGGAGACACAACAGTAATGTCAAGCACAGCAAGGTCCCGATGTTCTGATAACCACTGGCCGATGAATAGATAGTGTCGTTCCTCAGACAGGTTCATGGGATCGCCCGCTGCGAGGAGATTGGTCCTTAGTTAATCATGTGGAAGAGGGCACCTCTAACACTTGCATAATACTGATGTTGGACATGATCTGTGGGGTTCAAAATCCTGAACCCACAATCACTTGGCAAAAAGGGAGAGAATGTTCTTCACTCAGCCATCACCGACAGCTCAGAAGTGGTCCATTTGGTACAGGGCACTGGCCACGTACGATTCTGCTCACTGGAGCGGAGAGACGCAGATACTGGGGAAAGCCCAGCGAAGCTCAGCTAGAGAGAGATCTGGAACAACACACGCGTAATGAGGAGCAGCAGGAGGCAAGAGCCTTGATGCTGTAGATGGTCCGGAGATGATCTCTCGGAATGATTCAGGATCCTGACAGTGCGACGCAAGATAAATTCTGCACTGTTCAAAACGCTGCCTCACATTTTGTCTTGTATGTAGAAGAGGGAATGCAAGGGGAGAGATTCGAGGTATCGGTGTACAGAGCGGGCAGGCCCAGGGCAGCAGGTAGGGAGAGAGGGAGACTGTGGTGTTCCTCGGCTCGAGGGGAATGAGGGAATTTCCCAGATCCCACTGTTGCATTTTTCCATCCTTGTATCTCCCTTCCCAAACACTGTCCCCTTGCAAATCAACCCTTCTCAATCTACTCTTCTATTTCTTTCCCTTGTTCCCACTCTAAACCTGCATCATTAATATTATTCCTCTGCCAGCGTCTCCCAATCATGTGTACAGAGTCCGGGGCAACAGTCACCTCTGGCAACCGTCGGCATCACACAGCAGCCTCATTCAGCCTGCTGGGACTTCCATCTCCCTCCCTTACAGCCTCTGGCGTGACACGATATTAAAGGTTTCAGTCGAATCGACACACATGGTTGCTTCCTGAGAAAACCCCGGTGTCTGTTGGGCGAGATCACTTCCTTCTACAACATCAGAGGCAAATGTGACCGAATGCACTTTGGGATGGCAAATACTAACAGGACATTTAGAGTAAATGGCAAGGACTTCAAGAGTGTTGATACATAGAACAACATTGGCATACAGGATCATCGCTTGAAAATGGCGATGCACATGGATAGGGCAGTGAAGGAAGTACTTGGTCTGCTTGCCTTCACAGGCTGAGATATTGAGGATAAGAGTTGAGACGTTCGTTGTTCCTGCTGTACACCATATCCTCAGGCTTCATTAAGTGTATTGTGTACAATTCTGGTGGCCACACTACAGGAAGGATGTGGAGCAAGAGACAGTGCAGAAGAGATTCACCAGGGTGTTGCCTGGAATGGAGGGCTGTGGTTATAAGGAGAGATCGGGTAGGCTGGGTTTGTTCTCACTTGGATGTTGGAGGCTGAGGGCTGACCTTATAGAGGTGTATAAAATTACGAGGGGCATAGATAGTGCAGATAGAGCCTTTTTCCAAGGGTGGGGGAGTCTAAAAGTGGAGGGCAGATGTTTAAGGTGAGGGCTGAGGGATTTAAAGGGGATATGAGGGGTAAGTTTTTCACCCAGAGGGTGGTGGGGATATGGAACGAGCTGCCAGAGGAAGTGGTAGAGGTGAATCAGTAATAAGGTTTTGTTAAGGAAAAAAGATGTTGCTGGACTATTGAATACTTTGAGGAGGTAACAGGCGGTACAATTACAGTGTTAAAAAGGCATTTGAACAGGTAGTTGGATGGGAAAGGGTTAGAGGGATACGGGCCTAATGCAGGCATGTGGGATTAGCATAGATAGGCATCACGGTCAGCATGGACAAGATGGGCTGAAGGGCCTGTTTCTGTGCTGTAAGGCTCTGACTCAAGTTATAAATCAATAATAAACTCAAAATTGGAGTATACTCAAACTTTGAATGAATGGCATATTGTGAACCAGTAACACACACAAACTCAGAACCAGTAACTAGGTCAAAATCAATAACAGACTCAAAACCAGCAACAGCTTGTGCATTAACTTCTTTGCTTCTGTAATCTAGAACTCGGCCCTCTGATATTTCTCTCTGCTGTCAAACACTTCATAATTGTATTGTATTGTTTGGTCCCACTTGCTTCATCACCAGACTTGTTAAGCCCACTTGCTTGGACACCCTTTGTTCCTCAGGAGTCCCCCTGCCAATGAATGCAGTTTCCCTTTCATTCTTCGTCCAGACCCTCGATGATTTTGAACACTTCTTTCAAATCGCATCTTAACCATCTCCGCTTCTAGAGGCTAAGCACATAGCTGAAGTAGCTCTTCCCAGGAACTATTCTGGTAAATCTTTTCTGCACCTTTTCTAAGATCTTTGCATCCTTCTTATCCACAGTGACGGAATTGTATGCAAGACTGTCAGTCGGGCTGAATCGGTGATTCTGCAGTTTTAACATCACTTCTGCCTTTGCATTTCATGTCTCTATTTATAACACCCTGTACGTTTTTAATTCCTTCCCAAACTTGTCTTGCAGTCATCAAAGAATTGTGCACATGTACACCAGGTCTCTGTGTTACTGCACCAGATTCTGTGAATTATATTGGCTTTCTGCTTATCATGGTGAGTCATTTTGCAGTTCTCTGCAATAGATCGCCTCTGCCATGTGCCCACCTATACCACAAGCCTGTGTCCATCCCCTGAATCCTGTCACTACCCTCCCCACACTTCCCCAAGTATTTTCCTACTCGGAGTATTGTGTTCGGTTCTGGTCGCCTCATTATAGGAAGGACGTGGAAGCTTTAGAGAGGGTGCAGAGGAGATTTACCAGGATGCTGCCTGGATTGGAGAGCATGTTTTATGAGGATAGGTTGAGCGAGCTAGGGCTTTTCTCTTTGGAGAGAAGGAGGATGAGAGGTGACTTGACAGAGGTGTACAAGATGATAAGACGCATAGCTCAAGTGGACAGTCAGAGACTTTATCCCAGGGCGACAATGGCTGACACGAGGGGACATAATTTTAAGGTGATTGGAGGAAGGTAGAAGGGGGATGTCAGGGGTAAGTTTTTTACACAGAGAGTAATGGGTGCGTGGAACGCACTGCCCGCAGAGGTTGTGGGGGCAGATACATTAGGGACATTTAAGAGACTCTTAGATAGACACACGAATGATAGAAGGCTAAGTGGGAGGGAGGGGTTAGATAGATCTTAGAGCAGGATAAAATGTCGGCACAACATTGTGGGCCGAGGGGCCTGTGCTGTGCTGTAGTGTTCTATGTTCCATGTACATCAGCAAATGTTAAAATGGTGCCCTGTCCACACTATCATTATGCATCCAGACTAATCAAGTGAGCATCCTTTTCCATCCCCAGTAAACAATGTTCTTCATTACCAAAGCCACTTTTGAGTCTGTGCTGCCACTTCCAATTTTGCGGAGAAACTCATTACTTGGCGTTTCATTAAACACCTTTGAAAGACGACATTTTTGACGACAAATGTTCCTCATCAAAAAATTCAATTGGCACTAAAGCACAACTTGCTTTTAACAAATTCCTGCCGCCTTTCCTTCATTAAGTCGCACATGCCCGCACGGCACAGAACCAAGTCAGAGGAACCGGCTCAGCTTATGTAAGGACTTGGGGACTATGTGAGATCAAGAGAGGAGGCATGGAGGATTGCCAGGAAAGGTGAATGGGGTTGTTAACTGGGAGCAGTTTAGAATTCAGCAAAGGTGAATTAAGAGGGGTAAGATGGACTGTGAGAGCAAACTCGCAGGGAACATAAAAACTGACTGCAAAAGTTTCAGTAAAAATGTGAAGAGAAAAAAAGGTTAATGAAAACAAATGTAGTTTCCCAACAGTCAGAAATGGGCAAAATCATAATTAGGAACAAAGGAACAGTAGAAGAGTTTGGTCTGTCTTCACAAGGGAAGACACAACTGAGCTCCCAGATATGTCGGGGAAACAAGGTTCCAGAGAAGAGAAGAACTGAAGAAATCAGTATTAGTTAGGAAACAGTAGCAGGGAAACTAATGGGGCTAAAACTGACCAATCCCCAGGGCCTGACGATCTACATCCGAGATTACTTGATGGGTGCGAGTGCATAAAACCATGTGGGGTATAGGTAGAGTGTACGCACACAGTCTTTTTCCCAGGGATGGGAACTAGCACTAAGAACTAGAGGGCGGAGGTTTAAGGTGAGAGGGAAAGATTTTAAAGGGACCTGAGGGGCAACTTCTTCACACAGAGGGTGGTGGGTGTATGGAACAAGCTGGTTGAGGAAGGTACAATAACAACATTTGAATGACACTTGGACAGGTACACGGAAAGGAAAGGTTCAGAGGGGTATGGGCCAAACATGGGGAAGTGGGACTAGCTTGGTGGACACCATGGTCGGCATGGACTAGCTGGGCTGAAGGGCCTGTTTTCGTGCTCTATGCCTCTATGACTAAAGAAATTGCCCTTGGAAA
Source organism: Pristis pectinata (assembly GCF_009764475.1). Classification (NCBI taxonomy): domain Eukaryota; kingdom Metazoa; phylum Chordata; class Chondrichthyes; order Rhinopristiformes; family Pristidae; genus Pristis; species Pristis pectinata. The sequence goes on from NC_067441.1 coordinate 9,506,144, forward strand.
TAGTAAATGCATCAATGGTACCCTTCCAAAATTCTTCCTATTCTGGACCACTTCCTACAGATTTGAAGGTGGCAAATGTAACACCACTGTTTAAAAACTGAAGGGGGAAAAAAAAACTAGAATAGTAGAATAATAGGTCAGTAGTGAGGAAGATGGTCGATTCTGTTATAAAAGGTGCAGTAACAGAACACTTGGAGAGCATTAATTGGTTTGACAAAGTGAGCAGCAGAGACTGAAGGGAAGGCATGCAAATGTGCAGGAGTTTTTTTAGGTATGTAACTGTGAGAATAGATGAAGGAAAACCAGTGGATGTGATCTTTCAGAAGGCTTTTGGTGAGATCGCACAAGAGGTCGGTGTGCACACTTAAAGCACATTAGGTTGGTTAGATAGTTATTGGGGTTCTCAAAGGACGAGGTCACAGCCAGCTGTGTCACCTCACTCAGAGCCAGGGAATCAGCCCGCACTCAAAAGCTCAAAACTAAAACCAGTGGGCAGATCTTACTCAGTAAGTGAGGAACCGTAGGTTTGGACATTTGATGCATGTGCTTTCCCAGGGTCGAAATGTCAAGTAGTAGAGGATATGCATTTAAGGTGAGAGGGGGAAAATTCAAAGAGGATGTGCGGGCAAGTTTTATACACAAGAGATTATCAAACAAAATTAGAGCCCATGGTTGGGTTTGTGGACTGGTAACTGAACCCGAAACATCGACGATTCCTTTCCCTCCACAGAGGCTGCTCGACCGGCTGAGGTTCTCCAGCAGGCAGTTTTCTTGTTGAAAGGAATGGGATTGGGAATCACTTTGGGATTGGGACTGATCAGCAGATATTAGTGCTGTGCTTGAGTTGTTCACAACCATTATCAATGATGTGGATGAGGGAATCAAGTATAACGTACAGTATACTTGATAACAATCTGGGCAGATGTGGGAGTTCTGAGAAGCTTCAGAGGGAGACAGACAGGTTAAATGGATGGAGGAAGTCAAGACAGATAGAGCATAATGTGGAAGTGTGGTCATCCATTTTAATTGAAAAATAGAGAACACAGATTATTTTTTAAACAGTCAGAGTCTGAGAAGAGCTGGTGTTCAGATGGATCTGGTTTCTTTGTACACAAATCACTGGAAGCTAATGTGCGGATACAGCAAGCAATTAGGAAAGTAAATGGTTTGTTGGTCTTTATTGCAAGAAGATTTGTGTACAAGAATAAAGACCTCTTACTGCAATTATTTCAGGGCCTGAAATGGGTGTCAATGTCCTATCCAAGGAAGAACATACTTGGGATAGAGAACATGCAATGAGGGTTCACTAGATTGAGTCTTGGGAATGTCCTAAAATAGCAGACTGGACTAATATTTCCTACGGTTTAGAAGAAAGAGAGGTTGACTGGGGTGCTTCAGTATGGGGCTCAGCAGGGTGGATGTAGGCTGGGCTGTCTGGAACCAGGGGTGACTGGAACCAGGAGTTGGCCATTCAAGACAGGCAGAGGAGAGAGGCGTCTCAGTCACTGAGTTCACTCAGACTTCTGGATATTAAGCTTATCAAGAAAGCGGCATCCATCACTAAGGACCCTCACCACCCAGGACACGCCCTCTTCATGTTACTACCATCGGGGAGGAGGTACAGGAGCCTGAAGACCCACACTCAACACTTCAGGAACAGCTTCTTCCCCTCTGCCGTCAGATTTCTGAACGGTCCACGAACCCATGAACACTGCCTCGTTATTCCTCTTTTGCACTATTTATTTATTTTTGTAATTTGTGGTAATTTTCGGTCTTTGCACTGTACTGCTGCTGCAAAACAACACATTTCACATCGATAATAAACCTGAATCTGAGTCTGATCAAGGGATATGGGTCAGTGCAGGAAAACATCACTGAGGTAGAAGATGTGCCATGTTGTGTGACGGGGCAGAGTCGAGGTCCTGACCACCTACTCCTGCTTCTAGTTCTTTGTTCATTCAATCCTGTCGCAAATCAGATTGGTAAGATGCACCGAGACACAGTGAGAAGCTTTTGTTTTGCGCGTCATCCAGGCAGATCATTCCATACAGAAGTACGTCGAATGTAGTAACAAGAAAACATTATGAAGAATATCGTGTTCCAGTTAGAGAGAAAGTGCAGTGCAGGCAGGCAATAAGGTGCAAGGGCCACGACGAGGTAGATTGGAAGATCAAGTATTCAAGAGTTCATCTTTTAGCGTATGAGAGGTCTGTTCAAGAGTCTGATAACAGCGGGATAGAAGCTGTCCCTGAGCCTGGTGGTACGTGCTTTCAGGCTTTTGTATCTTCTGCCTGACAGGAAGGGGGACGAGAGATCAGGGTGGTGGTGGGGGATGGCGGGGGGCAACGGTCCTTGATTATGTTGTCTGCTTTCCCGTGATCTCTCTCCATCTGTCGATCAAGTGTCACACCTCCATCTCTTTCCACATCTGCCATCATCCAGGGTCACTTTTTCCACTCAGAGAAGGCTTTCTCTTGAATTTCACAGGATTGCTTGGTTCCCTGCACTTCACCCTGGCTTGGGATTAGAAGATTACCCTATAACAGGGAGCTGCCACATCCAGTGATTAAACTGTAAATACTTTTCTTGTTAAGTTGTCAAAAAGTTGTAAATTCTATTGACTTTCCATTCGTGATGCAACCTTCAGTCCTGATACTCTGGCACAGCGTATAGCTTGACTTGACCTTGTAATCTCTTGATTCAGTCTGCCTGAGGGCTACACTTTCCAGGTTCCCTCTCTCTGGTACTGCCTGCCTCAAGCAATGAATGAACCTCGTGCTCTGCCAGCACTGCCCCATCAAACCTCGTGTGTGGTTCTGGCTCTGGTTGTGTAGTGGACGGAGAAGACATCAACACAATAACTGAGTGGTTGGAAGGACTGGATTTCAGAGATTTGTATAAAATGGGCATGTTCCGTTTTAGTGGAGAGGTGATTAAATAGGTGATGATAGCTGTTGGGATTCTTGAAGGTCAAGGCTGCAGCCAGCTGTGTCACTTTTGTGCAGAGCAGGAGAATCAGCCCACACTTGAAGGAGGGTCAGTTCAAAACTAAAACCAGAGGGCAGATCTCGCTCAGTACCAGAGGAATGGCAGGTTTGGACATGTGGTGCAGGTACTTTCCCAGGGCAGAAATGTCAATCAGTAGAGGATGTGAGAGGGGGAAAGTTTAAAGGAGATGTGCGGGACAAGTTATTTACACAGCGTGCGGTGGGTGCCTGGAAGGGGCTGCCAGGGGTGGGGGTGGAGGCAGATACGATGGAGGGGTTTAAGAGGCTGTTAGACACAGAGATGTGCAGGGAATGCAGGGATATGGATCATGGGCAGGTAGAAGGGATTTAGTTTAATTCGGCACCGTGTTCAGCACAGACATGGTGGGCCGAAGGGCCTGTTCCTGTGCTGTCCTGTTCTGCGTTCTATGCTTGGCTGAGGAGCCAATGGTGTGAAGCTGCCATCTGCGGGATTAGGGCTTAATACCTCAGAGTCAGAACCCTGTCAAAACTGAGGGGCTGAGAGTGCTGCCCTTGGCTTCTCTGAGTATGGCCACGGGTGCAGTCCTCTACAGGGAGCCCTGCTCCCTGCCTGTCAGTGTGGAGTCAGTCCCCACACAACAGCCAGCAGCACCGACAGCGGTGCCTGACAGCTCTGGAGACCCGGGTTCGATCCCGACCTCCTGTACTGTCTGTGTGGGGTTTTTGCACCTTCTCCCCGTGACCCCATGGGTTCCCCCCCTCGGGTGCTCCGGTTCCCTCCCACACCCCAACAACATGCGAGGTCCGTGGGTTAATTGACCGCCATCAGGTAGTAGTGCAGAGTTGATGGCCACGTGAGAGAGAATGGGTTCCAGGAGAGGAGCGATGGAATGGGATTGATGTGGTTGCTCAGAGAACCAGCATGGGAACGATGGGCCAAATTAAAGATGACAGCCAGTGAGGCCCTGCCCTCTCAGACACATCAGGTGTCAAAGCCATTGCTGCCATTGGGAAGCCTTTGAAGCTTCCAGCCCACACCAGGGCAGGACGTCGGTGGGTCAATCTCAGCTCCAGCACTGACTTTAGGGTGTGAGATCCAGGCCAATACTCCAGCGTGCTGACCTGGTCCAAAGGTCTCGGGGAGAAGGTGGGAGCAGATTATTAGAACATCAGAAGATGGATGGAGAAATGGGGGGCTATGTGGGAAGGAAGGGTTAGATAGATCTTACAGCAGGATAAAATGTCGGCACAACATTGTGGGCCGAAGGGCCTGTACTGTGCTGTAATGTTCCATGTTGTATGTCAGCAAGCAGCAGTTTGGAGCACCGATTATGAATGGTTTGAGTTGTGTGGTGTGGAACGGCAAGTTCTGCTGCCTTGGTCTCCCACATGCTCCACCATGGAGGTCACCTCGCAATGTGTCAGCTCCTACCTTGCCTAACTGCTGGGATTGGTCAACAGTCCCAGTACTGCTCTGTCACAGGATTCAGGATAGGCCTCAAGTCCTCCTCTGTCAAACAATCACACCCGTCTCTCTCTCTCTCTGGTCCCAGTTTATCGAGCATTGGATATGAGATTGGATTCTGCCAAGCCTCCTAGAGGAAGCAATCCCTGTCCCCTTATTGGCACAAGCTGTGTGGATGGGAATCGCTTGAGTTCAGGAAGGGTACTGGAGCTGCAATTTGCTCTGGGGTTGTGGAGACCACTCCCGACGGGAAGTCTGGTAAAGGGACTGTGCTCAAACACTAACTGGCTCGCCCCCGAGAGGGATGTAACAGACCCCGCGGCACTTCCAGGTTAGAACACAGAACAGTACAGCACAGGAACAGGCCCTTCGGCCCAACATGTCTGTGCTGACCATGATGCCAAATTAAACAGCACATCTGCCTGTACATATATGATCCGTATCCCTCCAATCCCAGCTTGTTCTTGTGTCTGTTTAAATGCCACTTAAACATGTCTATTGTATCTGCTTCCCCTGGTGCCCGTTCCAGGCACCTACCGCTCTCTGTATAACAAACAACTTGCCTCATAAATCTTCTTTAAACTTTCCACCTCTCTCCTTCACCTGTGCCCTCCAGTATTTCACATTTCCATCCTGGGAAAAAGCCTTTGGTGATCTACCCTGTGGATGCTTTTCCTAATTTTATATACTCGCCCCTCAGCCTCTGATGCTCTAGAGAAAACAATCTGAGTTGTCCAACCTCTCCCTATAGCTAATACACTCTAAGATAAGATCTTTATTATCACATGTACATCGAAACACACAGTGAAATGCGTCTTTTGCGTAGAGTGTTCTGGGGGCAGCCCGCAAGTGTTGCCACGCTTCCGGTCCCAACACAGCATGCCCACAACTTCCTAACCCGTAGGTCTTTGGAACGTGGGAGGAAACCAGAGCACCCGGAGGAAACCCACACAGACACGGGCAGAACGTACAAACTCCTTACAGACAGCGGCGGGAATTGAATCCTGGTCGCTGGCATTGTAATAGCATTGTACTAACTGCTACGCTACCGTGCCTGCCCCTAATCCAGGCAGCATCCTGGTGAACCTCCTCTGCACCCTCCCCAAAGCCTGCACATGCTTCCTGTAACGGGGCGACTAGAATTGAATGCCGTACTCCAGATGCGGCCTAACTAGAGTTTTATAAAGCTGCAACATAGCCTCCCGATTCCTGAACTGCACACAATACTCACAGTAGTGTAGCGGTTAGCGTAATGCTTTACAGCACCAGTGACCCGGGTTCAATTCCGGCCGCTGTCTGTAAGGAGTTTGTACGTTCTCCCCGTGTCTGCGTGGGTTTCCTCCGGGTGTTCCGGTTTCCTCCCACATTCCAAAGACATACAGGTTAGGAAGTTGTTGGCGCCAGAAGCGTGGTGACACTTGAGGGCTGCCCCCAGAATACTCTATGCAAAAGATGCATTTCACTGTGTGTTTCGATGTACACGTGACTAATAAAGATATCTTGTCTCTTATCTTAAATGTGGCCTTACCGAAGTTTTAGCAACGTGACTTCCCGACTTTTACTGATGAACAAGGAAGTCTTGTGCATTTTCTGTTCTATTCCCCACCACTCCGACAGCTGCAAGCATGAAGACCAATCCCGGGAATGTTGTGGGGCCCGCGACATCCATGTCAGGGGACAGGCCAGTTTAAGGCCTCATCTGAAAGTCTGCACACCTCTGACAGTGCAGCATTCCCTCAGGACTGCACTGGGAATGTTGGCCCAGATTCCGGCCTTAAGTACCTGCCGTGTGGTTCTGACTCAGAAGAGAGGAGAGGTGCCAGACATTGAGCTACGGCTGGGAAACATATATCCTCTACATGTGACAATCATTTCTTTCTCCAGCAAGCCAACTGTTCGTGGTAAATGCTTGCACTCTTGTCGGAACATTTACTGATAAAGAGCCAACCTACACCAGGAGTCCAACCAGGATTACCTGAGCTGGTTTTAATTTAAAATGGAGGATCAGTTCTGCAGACACGCAGTGCCTGAGCAACGCAGCCCAGAGCGATCAGTGGGGTGTAAATCAGTATTCTAGTGTCAGAACAGTTCTGTGTCTCGAGAGTGTGGGTGCTGTTAAAGCTACATGGGCTGGAGATCAGAATCTAACACCATCGCCCAGATACTCCAACCTCTGCTTCCCTCGAATTAGCTTTTGTTCATTTACAGGGTGTGGACGTTGCTCAAACTTATCAGTGCCATCGAGTCCTGCAGCCCCTCTGTGCCGAGCATTACGCACCCCTCTATTCCTGATGTCACATCTCTCCATCAACCCTCCCACTATCCCATCCTCCTGCCACCGACTGACACTTGGGGCAAGTAACACTCTGACCCTGCACGTCGTTGGGATGTGGGAGGAAACTGGAGCACCCGGGGAGGGGGGGAACCCACGCTGTCACAGGGAGAAGGTGCAGACTCCACACACACACACACACACACACACACACACACACACACACACACACACACACACACACACACACACACACACACACACACACACACACACAGCACTGGAGGCTGGGATCGAACCTGGGTCTCTGGAGTGGTGAGGCAGCGGCCCCCTGACTCTAATGCCCCTAAGGAAGTGGTGGTGAGCTGTTGGCAGTCCAGGTTAGGGTGGTTCCAAAGGGGCTGGTGGAGAGGGAGCTTCGAAAATGAGACCCAGTGTTTATGAAGGAACGTACATTTCCCAGTGAGGATGGGGTGTGAGCTGGAGGGGAACAGGTGGAGGGTTAGGAGGGAGGGGTGTGGTCCTGTCCTTCTGGGTTTAGGGCTCGGGAGTTCGGGAGGTCCTGTCAAAGAGGTCTTGGCAAGTTGCTGCAGTGGATGGCCCACACAGCAGTCGCAGTGTGCTGTGTTGAAGGGAAAGAACGTTTCGTGCCCTCGATGGAGCAGAGCTGGGGTAATATTGAAACTGCACTCATCCAGGCGAGTGGAGATCTGCCTGTGCAGATGGTGAGAAGGCTTGAGGATGTCTGGAGATGAGTCAGGCTCTGACTGCTCTTTGAGTCACGGTGTGAAGTGGATAGGTTAGCTGAATTTCTGCAGGTCCTCACTGGGAGCACAGGATTGAGAAACCAGATCCTCAGAAAAGTCAGTCGTCCAGAACTGGGTAAGGGCCCGATCTTCCCCAGCGACACACAAGGCTGTGCCCATGCTGGGACAACACTGCCTGTAAGTGGAAGCTTGCTGGGTGTGACGTGAAGCCTGAAGTGCAGAAAGCTACTGCTTGCACTTATGGGAGAGCGTGCCACTGAGTTAGAGCAGGGAGCTGCACTCTGCACCCACTGCAAGACACAAGGAACTGAGGAACACGGAGGTCACGGTGAAAGTGCACATCCTAATGCAGGAGGTTATATGGAGACATTTCAATCAGTCAAAGGAGCTGCATTTACTGTCTCCTGAAGTTTGAGGGAACCTTTCCTGCCAATCACTGCACCATCCTCCATTAGATTCACGGCGATGGGGAAGAGGGGAATCATCGCCCCACAGTTGCAGCTGCTCATGAGAACCTATAGGTCTGCGCAATCTGAATTATTCCATGTCCGACCCTGGACCCATGGAGCATCACTGTTAACACGTTGCCTCACTCCTGCCGTCCACTCACTCACAACCCTTCCTCTGTTGTTGGGATGTGGGATCTCAGCTCACACCAGCTTCTGCTCCTACTTCACAGATTTTCATACAACAGTACAGCACAGGAACAGGCCCTTCGGCCCACCATGTCTGTGCCGTGCATGATGCCGAATTAAACTAAATCTCTTCTGCCTGCACATGGTCCACATCCCTCCATTCCCCGCATAACAGCCTCTTCAACCCCTCTATCGTATCTGCCTCCACCACCTCCCCTGGCAACCTGTTCCAGGCACCCACCACTTGCTGTGTGAAAATCTTGTCCCGCACATCCCCTTTAAACTTTCCCACTCTCACCTTAAATGCATGTCCTCTAGTATTTGACATTTCTACCCTGGGAAAAAGACCCTGACTGTCTACTCTATCTATACCTCTCATAATTTTATAAACTTCGATCAGCCTCTGAGACTCCAGAGAAAACAACCCAAGTTTGTCCAACCTCTCCTTATGCTCTCTGATCCAGGCAGCATCCTGGTGAACCTCTTCTGCACCCTCTCCAAAGCCCCCACATCCTTCCTGTAATGTAACTCAATGTAACTGCACTGCGTAATGAATTGACCTGTATGATCGGTTTGTAAGGCAAGCTTTTCACTGTACCTCGGTACAAGTGACAATAATAAATCAATACCAATACCAATAATGGGGTGACCAGAACTGCACACAATACTCCAAGTGCGGCCTAACGAAAGTTTCATATGAAGATTCAATCCCCACCACCTCTGAGATCAGCCTCCATCAGATCTTCATTTTGGATCTCCCTCCACAAATGTTGCCTGTTAAGGCAGGGATGATACCTGGGGAATTAACCAGAGCAGTGAGACAACAGCTGTCCACAAGGGATGCCATTCACAAATCCCGGGAGTTCATTCATCCTGTCAGATCCAGCCTGCTGCTGACGGATGCTCTGCTGCAGCAACCCTTGAGTTTGGTTGTCACTCTGGTTACTGGCTCGATTCTGTGCTCTCGGTGACGGACTACAACGGAGTGAAGCCGGCTGTCAGGAGCAGTGCAGGTGTGAACTGGAAGAAAGGTGCCAGTGAACCTCTTCAGACAGCTTGCCGTGGAACAGTTAGATTATGGCAGATCCGTACCTGAAGATCATTGCTTCATCTTCGTTGAATAACTATTAATCCCCAGAACTAAAATATTTATCAGTTCCCTGTTCCAGAACTTTTAATCAATTTCCAACATTTATGGGGGGGAGTTTTCAAGGTGCTCTGTGAATAAATGCTTCCTGCCATTAAAAATTCTGGTGCTAATTTTAGACCTTGCCTTCGAGGCAAAATGGGAGGTTACTGGAAGCTTCAAAGTCTGATGAGTCCATGTGCATAAGTATTTAACCTGAGGTCTTTTGCTCGATGGGGGTTACCATACATTATGAGAGGAAGGTGTTTAAATGAATTGAGATGCTTCACAACCATAAGATAAGATATCTTTATTAGCCACACGTACATCAAAACACACAGTGAAATGCATCTTTTGTGTAGAGTGTTCTGGGGGCAGCCCGCAAGTGTCACCACGCTTCCGGCGCCAACAGAGCACGCCCACAACTTCTTAACCCGTACACCTTTGGAATGTGGGAGGAAACCGGAGCACCCGGAGGAAACCCACGCAGACACGGGGAGAACGTACAAACTCCTTACAGACAGCGGCCGGAATTGAACCCAGGTCGCTGGCGCTGTAATAGCGTTACGCTAACTGCTCCACGACCGTGCCGCCCTGGTCAAGCTAAGCATCAGAATCAGAATCAGAATCAGTTTGTTATCACTGACTTATTTGTTGTGAAATCTGTTGTTTTGCGGCAGCAGTACAGTGCAGAGACATAAAATTACTATAAATTTGGTAGTGTAGTGGTTCGTGCAACGCTGTTACAGCGCCAGCGACCCGGGTTCAATTCCAGCCGCCATCTGGAAGGAGATTGTACGTTCTCCCCGTGTCTGTGTGGGTTTCCTCTGGGTGCTCCAGTTTCCTCCCACATTCCAAAGACGTACGGGTTAGGAAGTTGTGGGTATGGTATGCTGGCGCCGGAAGCGTGGTGACGCTCGTGGGCTGCCCCCAGACCACTTGACGTAGAAGATGCATTTCACTGTGTGTTTTGATGTGACTAATAAAGAAATCTTATCTTAAATAAGTAAAGTGCAAACACAAAGGAATAATGAGGTAATGTTTATGGGTTCATGGACCATTCAGGAAAGGTCAAGTTGCTCAATGACCTCTCCTGCTCCAAGATATGCACAAAACAAGTTAACAGTGTGTCCCTGGGACAGTCTGTCAGAGCGCAGGAGCATCACTCCTTCACTTGAGATCTGTCCTGTCTGTCCCTGACTCTACCAGGTCAATCCCTTCATTCCCTAACGTCTCTTCCTACGCTGCCAGTTCACTTACTCACACTCTGTTGCTGCTTGACACCCTGAATTTCCTCCTTCAATAATTTACGGACTCCCCATCAAATCTGAAGTTTCATATTTTCACAATGACAATGGGGGAGGCCATTCAACCCATCATGATCTCAGATCAACCCATCTGGCTCTCAGATCAATCCCATTCACCCACTCATTTCTCATTCTCTCTCACGTGTCCCGCCACCTCCCTTTCTGACTCTCCTGCCAGTTACCGGCACCAACCGGCAATTTACAGCAGCCAATTAACCTACAAGCACGTCGTTGGGGTGTGGGAGGGAACTGGAGTACCCGGGGGAAACCCACGCGGTCACAGGGAGACCGTGCAAACTCCGCACACGTGCACACATACGCACACACACACACAGAGCGCCAGAGGCTGGGATCGCACTGTAACACTGGAGGTGAGAGGCAGTGGTACTACCTGCTCCTTGTTCTGCCCACTGTAGTTTTACCAGTGAGTAACTGCCCAACCACAATTTGCAAAAATTTAGATTAACACAAGATAAACAAGTGCACTTCCTTCAATTACTAACATTGGGCTTTGTTCCGGAAAACTGACGCAGAATTCTCTCAGGAACAGCAATATCCTGCGATTCATTGACGATTCATTGCTCTGTATGTGACAATACAGGTGAAATTTAATTAATGTCGAACTCTGCAGCATTCCAGCCTTTTCAGATTTCTGCCCTATCCCCACTGCTAATGCAACAGATCGTTCACTGTAGGTAGGACTCTAACTGCACGTTATTCAGTCCTGCATCACATCCAATTAATGCTTTTGCCTCTTTCACTGCTGTTCACCTCTGATGGTAATTCCACACTTAGCTCTGTGTGCATCACTGGGAGCGAGAGATTGCCGGCTCTCTGCTTTCCAGGAGGGGACCACGGTGCAGCCATGAGATTATACCCTCCCAAAGTGTAACTGCACCACATCCAACTACAGACAAAGGTAGCTCAGGTGCAGCACAAATGGAAAACACATCGGAAGTCCAAACTGTGGATAATTCTAACTGAGTTTACAGATCCCGAATGTCATACTATTGCTGGTACTTAAATGGATGTGTCTTGGCACTGGGGTTAAGCATAGAAAGTACCTTAAGATTTAAAGCCTGCCCAGTAAGAAACTACAACACTGTGCCTGTCCAATCAGAAACCACATCACCGGTACCCGCCCAATCAGAGAAACCACAACACTGGTACCCGCCCAATCAGACACCACAACACCAGTACCTGCCCAGTCAGAAACCACAACACCAGTACCCGCCCAATCAGAAACCACAACACTCTTACCCATCCAATCAGAAACCACAATACCAGTACCCCCCCAATCAGAAACCACAGGACTAATCCAGCCCGATCAGAGGCTGAAACCTGGGACTGGTGCCGGTCCCAGCAGCCCATCGGAAACCATCACTGCTGCAGCCTGGTCCACAAAACACAAGACGAGCTGTGTCCAAAGCTACAGGACTGGTGTCAGCCAATCAGACACCACACGACTGGTGCCAGCGAATAACTGGAGAAAAGATGAGTTTCCTTCTGCATCCACTTATTCCATTAGCAAGTCTGCCAACGGCTCCTCGTTTTTAAAGCCACTTTTTAATAAAACGAAAAGTCAGTTTGCGTAATTCAAGCCTTCAGTGCGATGCATCAGGTTGAATTGGGAATGGCATGTTCTGTTATTTTAATCCTGAGCTGCCGGCATTCCAACAAACTTGGAGACATCATTGATAGCCAGGGCCCGAGGTCAGGTTGTGTCCGCACGTGTCTAGTGAGATGACTGAACGACAGGACGAGCTACGGAACTGGGGGGGGTGGAGAATAGAGATTAATCCAGTTCTTGTTACAAAGCATTTAATCCATTCCTCCAGATCAGTTTGTGGATTAAGTGCCATTTCACATAACAGCTGAAGTTCAGGCAGACGGCTGTTCCCTCAGTTGTGCAGGTCCCTCCCAGTCCCCTCCCTCTCCTTCACTGTGATCCGCTCGGTGCAAACGCCACTCAACGTTAATGTGACAAAATATCGCCACTGCATTTGCGCACTTCTATTGACATGCCATTTAGAACTAGTCTCACCCGATTAAGCAGCTCGATCAAGGAGAGAGCTCTGTATTGTTTACGGGGGCGCAAAGGAACAGGAGTGGTGTCACAAGCAATCCGATTAGCTGAAACACAGCTGGGCTCAGGGGTGGGGAAGGGAGAGGAGCATTTGAAAGATTTCACCTTCAGCTTCCGCAGATAATGTTCCAGGAACGAAACTCAGCAGCACGGAAAGAGGAGGAAGTGGAGCCAATGTTGTTGGTGGGAATGAGCGGCACCCAGTAAAACTGAGCAAGGCTGATCAACGCTGGACAGCCCCGGACAATCACGGCCAGTACTCTTTCATCTGTTCACTGGTGGGGCCAACACTTGTTGACCATCCTAGGCGCCCCAAGAAGGTAGTGGTGAGCTAACTGGTTGTACCACTGAAGTCCATGTGATGACTCCATCCAGTGCCGCTGAGACTGGGAGTGGGCTGGTGTGGGGCTAAACTGGTTGGATGACGTTTGTCCTGCTTTTTGCGGGCACGCTTTACCCAGGGGGACATTTGGTAAATGTGCAGCCAAACTGGTAGTGCAGCCAAACTGGTCTAGCACAAGGGTAGGTTGAATGAGCTTGGGCTTTTCTCTTTGGAGAGTAGGAGGATGAGAGGTGATTTGATAGAGGTGACAAGATGATAAGAGGCATAGATCGAGTGGACAGTCAGAGACTTTTTCCCAGGGCGACAATGGCTAACACGAGGGGACATAATTTTAAGGTGATTGGAGGAAGGTATAAGGGGGATGTCAGGGGTAAGTTTTTTACACAGAGAGTGGTGGGTGCGTGGAACGCACTGCCGGCAGAGGTGGTGGGGGCAGATACATTAGGGACATTTAAGGGACTCTTAGACACATGAATGATAGAGAAATGAAGGGCTATGTGGGAGGGAAGGGTTAGATAGATCTTAGAGCAGGATAAAACATCGGCACAACATTGCGGGCCGAAGGTCCTGTACTGTGCTGTAGTGTTCTGTGTTCTTCTGCAGTGCAGCTGGGACGTTATCTGGTTCCACTGCCTTTGGGGTATCCTGTGTTCTCAACATTTTTTGATGTCACACAGACCAAACTGAATGGCCTAGGATCACCTAAAGTGGAGAAGGGGCTCTCAGGATGGCCTTGAGTTCCTCCAAGGGAGCATGTGAAAGCCCATCGAAAACATCGGAAGGAGTGCACCTTATCGCAAACCATCTGTCAAACACCTCCTGCCCCATTTGAAGGATCGGAGACACAAGAGGTTGCGGAAACTGGAATCTGGAGTAAGTCCAGATGAAGGGTCTCCCCCCAAAACATCGGTTGTCCATCTCCCTCCACAGATGCTGACTGACCCGCTGAGTTCCCCCAGCAGCCTGTTTTTCACTCCACTCCTGGAATTGTCTGTGGACCCCTTCATCAGCCACATTGGAACCCACAGAAATGGAGTGAAAACAGGTCATCCTTACCTCCGGGGGTCTGCCTGAGAAGAAGAGAAAATTAAACGTAGCCCTCTGTTGTGGCTTCACCAGGATGGAGCCCCAGTGTGAGGTGCTCCTGGGATGCACGTCCATATTCCAAGAACTAATCTGCAGGACAATGGGAGAAGGCAGGGGAAAGGGGCCAGGGCCACTTCTCTAGGGGGAGTGGGCATGGATTCAATGGGCCAAATGGCCTCTTTCTCTGCCACATTGTATAAATTCACTTTCTTGCCTGATCCCCATTTCCTTCGATTCCTTTAGCATCCAAAAATCTATCAAGGTCATTAATACAGAACGTAGAACAGTACGGCACAGGAATAGGCCCTTCAGCCCATCGTGACTGTGCTGATCTTGATGCAACTTTGAATAGATCCCATCTGCCGGCACACGGTCTGTATCCCTTCATTCCCTGCCTGTTCATGTGTCTGTCTAAACACCTCTTAAATATTCTATAGTATCTGCTTCCACCACCTCCCCTGGCAGTGTTCCAGGCACCCACCACTCTCTGTGTGAAAAAAACTTGCCCCGCACATCTCCTTTTAACTTTCCCGCTCTCACCTTAAACTTATGTCCTCTGGTATTTGACATTTCCACCCTGGGAGAAAGACTCTGACCCTGTCTGTGCCTCTCATAATTTTATAAACCTCTATCAGGTCTCCCCTCAGCCTCCGCTGCTCCAGAAAAAACAGCCCAAGTTTGTCCAACCTCTCCTTGGAGCTAATGCTCTCTAATCCAGGCAGCATCCTGGTGAACCTCTTCTGCACCCTTTCCAAAACCTCCATGTCCTTCCTGTAATGGGGCGACCAGAACTGCACACAGTACTCCAAATGCGACCTAACCAAAGTTTTATGCAGCTGCAACATGACTTCCTGACCTTTATTCTCGATACCCCAATCAATGAAGGCAAGTGTGCCGTACACCTTCTTTACCATCCTATCCACTTGTGTTGCCACTTTCAGGGAGCTGTGGACTTTGACCTCAAGATCCCTCTGCCCATCAGTGCTTCTCGGGGTCCTGCCATTTACTGTATACTTTTCTCTTACATTTTACCTCCTGAATTTCTCCACCCACATTTCCAACTAATCTGTATCCTCCTGAAACCTTTGACACGATCCACGTCCACCAACCTTTGTGCCATCTGCAAAGTTACTAATCAGCCCACCTACTTCCTTCATCCAAATCATTTATATACACATATATATCACAAACAACAGAGGTCTCAGCACTGATCGTTGTGGAACACCACTGGTCACAGGCATCCGGTCAGAGAAACACCCCTTCGCCACTACCCTGTCCTCTACGGCCAAGCCAACTTTGAATCCAATCCACCAATGGATCCCATGTGCCTTATTCTTCTGGATCAGCCTGCCATGACGGAGCTTGTAGGTAGTTTTACTGAAGTCCATGCAGACAACAAAATGGAAACTCAAGAGACTGCAGATGCTGGAATCTGGAGGAGATTTCTCCACAGGTGCTGCCTGACCTGCTGAGTTCCTCCAGCGTTTTGTGTGTTGCTCCATGTGGACAACGTCCACCGCCCTGCCCTCATCAATCAACTTTGTCACCTCTTCAAGAAACTCAACCAAGTTTGTAAGACTTCACCTGCACAAAGAATTAGAATGAGAATCAGGTTTATTATCACTGCCTTATGACGTGAAATTTGTTGTGGCAACAGTACAGTGCAAGGACATAAAATTAGTTTAAATTACAAAATAAATAAATAGTGCAGAAAGAAAAGGAATAATGGGGCAGTGTTTATGGTTCATGGACTGTTTGGAAAGCTGTTCCTGAATCGTTGAGTGAGGGCAAGTTGGCAAATTGGGTCCAAACAATGCACACAAAGTGCTGGAGGAACTCAGCGGGTCAGGCAGCATCTATGGAGAGAAACGGACAGTCGACGTTTCAGGTCGAGACCCTTCATCAGGGCTGGAGAGAGGAAGAGGGCAGAAGCCAGAAGTGGGTCCAGAATTGACTTGAGGGTTACTTTCCTGATTAGAAAGCCTGTGACCACAGGGAATGGTGCTGTTACAGACATTAGTGATCTACATGTGAATGTCGGAGGTATGATTAGTCTGTTTGCAGACGGTGTTGGTGACGGTGAGCAGGATAGCCGTGGACACGATGATATTGATAGGGAAAGGGCAGGGAAAGACAGATGGAATATAATCCGGGTAAGTGTGAGGACAAATAATACTGGGGCATACACAATGAGTGGTTAAGTCCCAGGGAGTATTGAAGAACAGAGGGATCTTGCTGTCCAGGTCCAAGGATCTCTGAAGGCATACTGCATACTTGTCTTCATTAGCTGGTGCATGGAATATGAAAGCAGGAGGGTTATGGTACAACTTTATAAAACACTGGAACGGCCACAGTGGAGTAGTGTGTAATTTTATGCCTTTGCACTGTGCTACTGCCACAAAACAACAAACTTCACAACATATAAGTCAGTGACAATAAACCTGATTCTGATTCCCTGGGATATTGCCTGGGATGGCATAGTTCAGTTAAGAGGAGAAGTGGATGGGACGGGTTATTTTATTTTTCCTTGGAGCAGAGGAGGCTGAGGGGACCCCTGATAGAGGCACACACCATTATGAGGGGCTTAGGAAGGGTGGGCAGTGAGAAAGGCACGATTAGCATAACACTATTACAGTGCCAGTGATCGGGGTTCAATTCCCGCTGCTGCTTGTAAGGAGTTTGTACATTCTCCCCGTGTCTGCGTGGGTTTCCTCCGGGTGCTCCGGTTTCCTCCCACATTCCAAAGAATATGTTAGTAGGTTAATGTGGGTGTAATTGGGCAAGGCGGGCTCATTGGGCCTGTTACCGTGCTGTATAAATAAAGTTTTTAAAAAGATGCATAAAACCAGAGGGCATAGGTTTAGGATAAGGGGTGAGAGATTTAGAAGGGATCTGAGGAAGAATTTTAGCACCTGAAGGGTGTTGGAATCTGGAACACGGTGCCTGAGGGGGTTTTTGGGGCGGTTGGAGGCAGAGACTCTCACGACATTTGAGCCGCCAAGGTAGAGAAGGCTCTCAACCAAAGACAGGTTCATGGGATTAGTGTTGCTGGGTACCAGCAGGTTGGCCTGTACACAGTGGGCTGAAGGGCCTGTCTCTGTGCTGTGTGACTCAAAAATCAGCAGGCAGATGTGAAGGGAACTTCTGGTGGGGAGGGAGGGAGCGCTGCACTGTGGCAGGTGCCGTCTTTCAGCTGAGATGTAAGACGAGGTCCTACCTGTGTACCAGTGTGGGCCTCACTAATCCTGTGACCAGAAGGAAACCATGCGAGCTCTCCGCAGTTCCCAGCCAACATTTATTATTCAAGCACCATCACCTTAAAGCACTCCGCCCGGTCGCTGCACTCGCTAGGATCTTGCTGGGCAAACATTGGGCCCTATGTTTCCTTCATTGCTAGCGGCAGACCACAATCAGGAAAAGCGGCTCCACAGCCGCGTTTTTTCCTTTTTTGAGCATCTTGAAGTGGTGAGGGTGTTGAGACTGAACAGCTGAGGTTGGTCCTTGAATGAAGGAGTTAGTGGATCAAAACACTCATGGAGGGCGGACTGACTGGCTTCCTGTGCTGTGATTTCTATGCACTACCCGACTTGTTCTTCTGTCTGCCTTCACAAGACTGGGTTCCTTTAAAGCTCTCCCAACTGGCCTCCTCTCCATAAACCCCTGACAAGTCATCCACCACCACTGCCCTCCTTGACACTCAAAGCCTCGACTTAAACCCCTCTGCCCTAACTGTCTCAGTGGCAGTCACCTCCTCTGGCCCAACAGCCCTCTAACGTTCCCACACCTCTGGCTTGACTTTGTGTGCCTTCTGTCCTCTCTTCCCTCTGCTGAGAAACTGCCTGGGGAACTCTCACCATATCTCATGGCCTCTCCCTCTCTCTTCCCCTTTCCCCTAGTTAAAACAAACAGCTCCTTCACTGGCTCGGTGAAAATGCTTTGGAAGCACTGCATAACACTTTTCTGTGTTAAATACAAAGATAATGTTGTCTTGTCTCCAAATGTGCTTATCCATGGGAGACTATTTATGAGGCAATCAATAAGGCATTGCCATAACCACCAGGGAGGGAACTGTCTCAAGCAAATTCTGGTCAATAAATTTCTCACAGT
This sequence comes from Pristis pectinata, assembly GCF_009764475.1. Classification (NCBI taxonomy): domain Eukaryota; kingdom Metazoa; phylum Chordata; class Chondrichthyes; order Rhinopristiformes; family Pristidae; genus Pristis; species Pristis pectinata. Next base: position 9,524,307 of record NC_067441.1, read on the forward strand.
TGCCATGGCCCTTTTATCCTCTTGGGTTTATCTAAACTCAGTTACTTTGTTCTTTGTTCCAGGTACGCATAATCAGCATTTGGCAGCCACATTCTGTGTCAGCATTCTCCAATCTACTGAGGGGGAATTATTCCCAGAATTGGCTGTGCCTAAATCCTCCTGACAGAATGACTGATTGAATGATGGACTGTTAGTCAAATTCTACTGAGCGTGGCAAACTACTGCAAAGGCTGAAGTTAACCTGGCAATCTATCTACTTCATTAAAAAGTTCAAGCCCATGGAAATGCAAAGCAAGACGGCCAATTGGAACCAAAGATGGCTTGGTGATAGGAGATGAGGGTGATGGGGGAGGTTGTTTTTGTCATTGGAAGGCTTGCACTACACGGACCAGTGCCGGGATCCTTACTGTTTGTCACGTGTGTCAATAATTTGGACAAGGACGTAGAAGCCACGATTAGAAGGTTTGCAGGGGACAGGAAAATTGGTGGTGTTGTTGACAGCGAGAAGGGTAGTAGCAGGAAACAGAATGATATTGATTGGATAAATTGGATAGAGCAATGGCAGATGGAATTTAATCCTGATGAGTGTGAGGTGACGCACTTTGGGCAGACAAACAAGGGTAGGACATACACCATGAACGGTAGGCCCGAGGCAGCATTGAGGAACTGAGGGACTTTGATGTACAAATCCATAGATTCTTAAAGGTGGTAGTTAAGGTGGTGAAGATGGTGTCGATCTCCATCAGTCACGGCATAGACTATAAAAGTGTGAGGTCACGGTAAACTTTATAACACTTTGGATAAACCACAGATCGAGTTTGTGTGCAATCCATGCCAATACTTCCTGTAATACCTTGGAGCTCTTAATTTTTGCACAAGCCTTTTATGTGGCACCTTGTCAAATGCCTTTTGGAAATCTAAATACACTACATCTACAGGTCCCCCTCTATCCACCCTCCCTGTCACATCCTGAAAGAATTTCAGCAAATTTGTCAAACGTGATTTACCTTTCATAAAACCATGTTGACTATGTTTGATTATATTCAGCTTCCCTAAATGATTAATTACTTCCTCTTTGATTATTGTCTTGCCAATAACAGATATTAAAGGAACTGGCCCATAGTTCCCCACCTACCATCTCCCTCCCTCTTGGTCCTTGGGCCAGTTAGTTTAAGTGTGCTTTTACGTGTTCCTCGCTCCTCTCTGTTCTTCTGGCATTGAATTCAGCCACTGTAATACAATCCTGGTGCTGTTGATTCCTCAGTTCTTCCGCCTAACTCGTTTACTCAGATTCCAGATGCCCCACTCCCTCGCTGACATTGCACACAGCTCGCTATGCAGATTGCCACAGAGATTAATCGGGCAAGATGGAGTCAAAATGGCTGCTCCAAATCACAAACCGTCAGGGAATAGTCAATTCCTACGTACTGCAGACAGAGCTTAAACAACAGCCACCGGTATCAGTGAACCCTTGTCTTGAAGGGAAGTGGGGAGGGTGTTATGTAAACCTGCATAAAGTGTGAAACCAGATAGGACAAGTGATTTGAGAGAACTACTTCAATGCAATAACAACGATGTATATTGAATGTAATCCAAGACTCTGAAGCTTTCACACAAGCATTATCAAACACCAGGAACAAGGAGATGTTGGGATGGTTGCCCAGAATTTCGATCAAAGAGGCAGGTTTACGAGGGTGCTTTGATGAAGAGTGTGCTGGAAAGGCAGCAAGATATGAGGAGGGAGCTCCACAGCTGACACAGGGGTTACAGCACCGACACTGGTGCACTCTTGGGTCCACTGTACCTCTGTGGTACTGTGAGAGTTCTGCAGTGTGTTCCTGAGTCCAACCATGCTGCGTGAAATCTCAGATTCCCTCGGAACCTCCAAACCCTCAGCTGAATCCTATGGTTATGGATACTCCTGCTAAGGGGAACGGTTCCCTACTTTTTATCCCATCGACCTCCCTCATTATTTTGTACACCCCCCTCAGGTCCTCCCTCAGCCTCCTCTGCTCCGAGGAGAACAAACTTAGCCTGTCCAGTCCCTGCTTTGGGCCTGAGCCTGTTGGTAACTGAGACTGGGAGAAGTTCACTAGAGAAACAGAGGACCGCAGATGCTGGAATCCAGATGAAAAACACGATGATGCCAGAGGAACTCAGCGGGCCAGGCAGCATCTGTGAAGAAAAATCTCCCGCTGCCAGTCTTTGGTGCTCCAAGTGTGGCCTCCTCTACACTGGCGAGACCAAACGCAGACTAGGTGACCATCTCGCAGAACACCTGCGCTCTGTCCTTAGCCACGACCTACATCTCCCCGTTGCCAGTCTCGGCATGAACATTGAATTCTCCCACTTTAAGTGATCTCCACCACCACCTCCCCCCCCCACACCCCCCACGCACAACCCCCTCAACCGTGCCTCTTCTTCCTTTTCCCAGCCTATCTCTCTTTTTTCTAGCCCCCTCTTTTTTCCCCTTACCTCTGACCCATCCCTCGGTGGATCTGCTCTCCCCTCCTCCCCCACACTTGCCCATCACTGTCTCTTACCTGCATCTCCCTATCACCAGCCTGTGCCCACCCCGCCTCCCCTCTTTTGTCCCCCTATCACTGCTCTGCTTTTCCCTCCTGTCTCTTGGGCTTCCCCTTTTCCTATCTTCAGTCCTGAAGAAGGATCCTGACCCCAAAACGTTGACCGCCTGCTTTTTTCCACGGATGCATCGTCGTGTTTTTCATTCAGGAGAAGTTAAGGTTCTTCCCTCGTGATTTAATAAATCCATTCTTGCAATGTGACATCAATGTCCCCTTTGACACTCACCGACTTTTATCGATGCACCATAGAAAGCATCCTATCTGGATGCATCACAGCTTGGTATGGCAACTGCTCTGCCCAGGACCGCAAGAAACTGCAGAGAGTTGTGGACGCAGCCCAGCACGTCATGGAAACCAGCCTCCCCTCCTTGGACTCTGTCTTTACCTTTCACTGCCTTGGCGAAGCAGCCAGCATAACCGAAGACCCCACCCACCCGGGTCATTCTCTCTTCTCTCCTCTTCCATCAGGTAGAAGATACAGGAGCCTGAGGGCACGTACCACCAGGCTTAAGGACAGCTTCTATCCCACAGTGATAAGACTATCGAACAGTTCCCTTATACGATGAGATGGACTCTGCCCTCACGATCTACCTTGTTGTGACCTTGCACCTTATTGCACTGCACTTTCTCTGTAGCTGTGACACTTTACTCTGTACTGTTATTGTTTTTACCTGTACTACATCAATACACTCTGTACTAACTCAATGTAACTGCACTGTGTAATGAATTGACCTGTACGAACGGTATGCAAGACATGTTTTTCACTGCACCTCGGTACAAGTGACAATAATAAACCAATACAATACCAATACCAATAGCAACATCCCAAAGAGCAGAGGCCAAGCGCCCTGCTAGACCACTCAGACGCCAGTTGAGAACCAACTGCAACTCCTCAGGACTGGCCAGGAGCAGAGAGGAGCCGGGACTGAGCTTGGACACTGTGTTCCCAGCCTTAAAATGGTTTTACAAAGTGAGTGTAGGAACGGCCTCCTTCCACGTCAGAAGGAAATATAACGAATAGATAATATTTGTTGCCTTATGGCCTGGAAGTTCACTGCTTATTCCACAAAATGGAGAAACGACTATTCCAGGTCATTTTGGAAAATTCGGCCGGGCTACGAGCCAACCTTGCGGAGCCAGTGTGATTTCTAGGTCAGCCGTGCACGGGACGATGCTAGTTACTCGCAGGTGACATTTGGGCCCATTCCTCCTCCCATTCCCAGCCTCTGCTTGTTCTCTCACCTTGCAGAGGAAGAGCCGGTGGAACCTGCGTCTCAGTTATCCGGGCTGGACTTGGGAGAGGAGAACCGGACTTCCCTGCGCCCAATGCCATGCCCAAGGCTTCGAGCCTCAGTAGGAGCTGAGCTTGACAGCACCACCCCACCAGATTCCTGGGCGTGGCAGGACCTCCCAGTGTGTTGCTGATGGGATGAGACAGACTTCCTTCTTCATCTTCAGTCTAACAGGATTCAACGCCGTAACAGCTTGGATGAACGATATCCCGTGATTAGACCTCCCATACAAACCCTGAGCCTAACCCAACCATGGGCACTAATCCCATCACTTCGCTCTGGAACCAAACCTCAGAAGCAGAGTACAACATGCAATCGCCAGCACATTCAGTGCCTGTGATGAATTACCATCGCACTGACTAAAAGTAAGAGATTCCACCAGAGCCCACGGGCGTTGGTGTGAATTTTAACCTTTGAATGTCGGAACAATGAAGCTCTCCCGTGAAAGGGTTTCATTCCATTGACAGAGGCTGCAGCTCTGTTAAATGCCTGCAGCTAAAGGTCAGCAGAGAGGACCAGAAGTCGTCAGCTCGACACTGAGCTGCCTTCAAACCACTCCCAACAATCAGGATGGACCGTCATCATCTGAGGACATAGAAGAGGGAACAGTATAGCACAGCAACAGGTCCTTCCGCCCACCATGTCTGTGAAGAACACCATGCCAAATTAAGCCGAATCCCTTCTGCCTGTATCCCTCTATTCCCTGCATGTCCATGTGCCCATCTAACAGCCTCTTGAACGCCTCTGTCGTATCTGCCTCCACCACCACCTCTGGCAGCACATTCCAGGCACCCACCACTCTCTGTGTAAAAAACCTGCCCCACACATCTCCTTTAAACTTTCCCCCTCTCACTTTAAAGCTATGTCTTCTAGTATTTGACATTCAGATATCTTTATTAGTCACATACATCGAAACACACAGTGAAATGTAGCTTTTGCGTCACGTTCTGGGGGCAGCCCGCAAGTGTCGCCACGCTTCTGGCGCCAACATAGCATGCCCACAACTTCCTAACCTGTACGTCTTTGGAATGTGGGAGGAAACCGGAGCACTGCCACTTCCTGCACTCCACCCAAGATCACGGGGCTATCGAGTCACACAGCACGGAAACAGGCCATTCGGCCCAACGTGTCCACACCAACCAGTGGGCACCCACCCTATTGATCCCATCTTCCAACACTTGGCCCGTGGCCTTCAATACCTGGATGATTCAAGTGCCCGCCTAGACACTTCTTAAATGCTGTCAGTGACTCTGCCTCCACCGCTCTCTCAGGCAGTGTGTTCCAGGTACTCACTGCTCTCTGGGTGAAGAAGGTCCCCCTCAGATCCCCTCGAAATCTCTTCCTCTTAAATCCGTATCCTTTCGGTTTATTCACCTCTGAGAAGGGGAAAAGTTTCCTGCAGTCTGCCCTGTCTGTGCCCCTCATAATGTTATATATCTCAGTCATGTCCCCTCTTAACCCCCTCTGCCCCAGGGAGAACAGACCCAGCCTCTTCAGTCTCTCCTCATCACTGAACCGCTCCGTCCCAGGCAACATCCTGGCGAATCCTGTCTGCAACCTCTCTCCCTATAGTGTGGTGACCAGAACTGCATGCAGTACTTCAGCTGAGGACTGACCAAAGGTTGGTCCACACAGCTGGCGAAATTGTGCAGAATGACCCATAAGGTCACAAATCACCTCTTACGTACAAGGAACCTTGCAGAATTAGCAGCGGAGAAAATCTCTTTTCAATTTGCCATGGTGACTAAGTACTCAGGGGATGCTTCTGGAACAGAATTAACTTGCAGACTGACCAGCAGATCTTGCTGGCCACGGCCGGTGGTTCTGCAGGGAACCAGGGGCGCTGAGTCTATCACAGGTTCGTATGTCCAGGATGTGTAGGGTGACAGAGCCAGTCACTGACCCTCCGCTCCGTGACTGGACCACACCGAGTCCAACAGTGGAGCCTGAAAGTGCTCAGCTTCCTGGCAAAAGGGTCAGCATGGGTGTGGTGGGCCGAAGGGCCTGTTTCTGTGCCATACCACTCTGTGACTCTACTATCTCTCCAACCCTACAGCAGCTCTACCTGTGTCGGATTAGATTACCACCTCAGAGATTCAGAGGAAGCTAAAATATTTACTTTCACTTATTTTTTATTCATTTTAAATTATTTTTAGTATTTTAATATGCTTTAATGCATCCAAAAATGAAAAGAAAATTTAATTTATTAATAGTTTGCAGTTAGTAGCGGCACGGTAGCGTAGCGGTTAGCGCGACGCTATTACAGCGTCAGCAATCGGGGTTCGATTCCTGTCATCTGTAAGGAGTTGGTACGTCCTCCCCGTGTCTGCGTGGGTTTCCTCTGGGTGCTCCGGTTTCCTCCCACATTCTAAAGACGTATGGGTAGGTTAATATGGGTTCAAAATGGGTGGCATGGACTCGTTGGGCCGGAAGGGCCTGTTACCACGCTGTAAATAAAATTTAAAAATTTTTTTAAAAATTAAAAAAAAATTTTAAAAATCTGCCCTCTCAGCCCTGCACCCAATCGAAGGCCTTCAATGCCAACTTGCATGGGGTCTCAGCAGCAGGACACTTGAGGCCTAGTCGCTGCCGGAAGCTTGGAGGGTGACACCTGGATCATCCTTCCACATGTAGCCTAGCCTGGCTGACAGACTGAAAATCCTTCTCTTGTAGAACATAGAACATAGAACACTACAGCACAGAACAGGCCCTTTGGCCCACAATGTTGTGCCGACATAGCTAATCCCTCCTACTGACAAAATGCCCACATCTCTCTATTTTCCTCTCATTAATGTGCCCATCCAAGCCCCTCTTAAACAGCCCCAATGAATGTGCCTCCTCCAGCCTATCAAGCAATGCATTCCAGGCATCCACCACTCTTTCAGTAAAAAACGTGCCCCTCACGTCTGTTCTGAACTTATCCCCTCTCACCTTAAATGCATGCCCTCTGGTATTGGATCGCTCAATAATGGGAAAAAGATATTGCTTGTCCACCCTATCTATGCCCCTCATAATTTTATACACTCCCAACAGATCCCCCCTCAGCCTCCGGCACTCCGGAGAAAAGAGCCCAAGTCGTCCAGCCTCTCCTGGCCCACTATCTGGTTGTTGTTACATTGTTGTGTGGGATCTTAGAGCCATAGGATCATACAGCATGGAAACAGGCCCTTCAGCCCAACTGGTCCATGCCAACCAAGATTCCCATCTAAGCTAGTCCCATTTGCCTGCATTTGGCCCATATCCTTCTAAACCTTTCCTATCCATGTACCTGTCCAAGTGCCTTGTAAATATTGTTAATGTACCTGCCTCACCCACTTCATCTGGCAGCTTGTTCCGTATACTGACCATTGAAACAGTTGCTCCTCAGGTTCCTACTAAACCTCATCTAACTGTGGCATTTCCCATATTATAGAGGTGGCTGGGGCTTCTGAAGTACGGTCTTGACTGTGAAGCCCTTGGGGACATCCTGGGGTTGTGAAGGACATGGCGGAGATGCAAGTGTACTTGCTTTCTTGCTTCCCCAACAGGTGCCCAGGTTCAGCCGTGGATGGACTTCAATTTGCGAAGAAGGTCCTTGCTCCTGTCTCCAGTCCCGTCCGTGAACAGGTGAGGACAAAATGGATCAGGCTCTGTGTGAGCTCCGAACAGATCCATCCATTCCACAGTCGTCTGATCAGCATTCCCTGAAGGGATCCTTGACACACCTGAATTTAAGCCCCATTCTTGAATGAGAGTTATCGAGCCAGTTTAACAGCTGTGTTGTGTTCAGTCTACACTGCACACTGTTAGACTGGAAACAGGTTCCCAAACTAAATTACTTTGGTCGAACCAAAAATCTTAACAGAATGCATAAAGAAAAGGCAGAAGAATAAATTCTTTAAACAAAGAAACGTGGATTAGTAATTATACAGCACTGCGGGTCAACATTGTGAAGATATAAATTATTCACATCGGCTATTGAATCAGCTGGGTGCATTCTTCAAATCATACATTAGCAGCAACAAGAGCAGTCAAGCTAAGAGGAAAAAACCTATCAGTCACCAACTACACCATCGTGCCTGCCATCCTCAGTCCCTCATGGCTCTCCCTGGTGTCGTTATTAGCTCTGACAGCCCACAACATGCAGAGCTGGGAGCCCAGAGCTGTGAGCCACAGACGATGTGTTGCAGTAATGAGCCTCGATAAATCAGGAGCGAGATCCAATGCACACAATGGCACTTCCTGATTGCTACAGACTCCCAAACTCGAAGGTTATAAATACAGTCTGGTCTGCCTTTGAGGGGACGGTGACTCGATCTTAAAGCGCAGTTCGGAGAAATGGTTTTGAAATCATTCATAACAAATTTGAGGAATTTGAAAGGAAGATCAAATATTTGGGAGGATGTCAAGGTCTTGGAGGCAGCACAGAGGAAGACCGTGTACCAGGGATTCATGGCTTCAGGTATGTGGAGAGCCGAAACTTTCAGTGAAGCCACACAGACCTGAAGTGGCCTTGGGCCTGTGCTTGTTCTTGAGCTGCTCTGTCAGTAACATCGTGGTTAATCTGAGCTTGGCTTCAGTTCCATTCCCTGCCTGTTCCCCATAACCCCGTGGTCCAAAAATGCCCCTCTAGTGCCTGTCTTTCCCCCCGACATCATCCTGGGACCCTCTCCTTCGAACCCCTCTTTCTCCCTGGTGAGGATAACTGGATTCCCCTTCTGTATCCATCTTGCTTGCCTCTGCCACTTCACACATTCCGCATCCCTTGCACCGCTTGGGCAAAGGAAATTCTCCAGATCAGCAGCTGTCTCGTGAAACCCTGCGGAATTGTTTCACCAGCCAGAACTGCCGTGGATCTCTGCAGATCCCCGCCATTACAGACGGCAGATTGCACCCAGTTTGATCCGCCCCACAACCTGACGTCAGTAGCTGACAAAGAGCGCTCGGCACATCTCGGGCTTTGGGCCCCAATCTTGTTCCGAAACACTGGAAGCGCGAGCTTCATGGGATGGTGGGAGCACCTATGCTGAAGGCCTGTGCTGCAGAACTAGCTGTGCCCCTTGACAGGCCCTTTTCAGTATGGTATTGGTATTGGTTTGTGTCTGCGTAGGTTTCCTCCGGGTGCTCCGGTTTCCTCCCACATTCCAAGCAGATGAACAGTTTAGGAAGTTGCGGGCATGCTATGTTGGCAGCGGAAGCATGGCAACACTTGCGGGCTGCCCCCAGAACGCTCTACGCAAAATGATGTATTTCACTGTGTGTTTTGACAGTACCTGCGACTAATAAAGATCTTAAAATCTTTATTATTGTCACTTGTACCGAGGTACAGTGAAAAACTTGTCTTGCATACCGATCGTACAGGTCAATTCATTACACAGTGCAGTTACATTGAGTTAGTATAGAGTGCATTGAGATAGTACAGGTAAAAACAATAACAGAATACAGAGTAAAGCGTCACAGGTACAGAGAAAGTGCAGTGCAATAAGGTGCAAGGTCAAAACAAAGTAGATCGTGAGGTCAGAGTCCATCTCATAGTATAAGGGAACTGTTCAATAGTCTTATCACAGTGGGGTAGAAGCTGCCCTTGAGCCTGGTGGTACGTGCCCTCAGGCTACTGACATTCACACAGCACTGTGCCGAATAATCCAGGAATGTTCCACCCATAAAAAGCAAGGCAAATCCAACACCCAGTCAACTCCCATTCCTCAGCACTGACCTTGCAACCATAACTGTCCAGTTTGGGTTTCTGCTGCACCACTCCACTCCAGGTCTCTTTCCAGCCTCGGTCCAAGCAGTGACCGATGAGTTCAATTCCAAAGGTGAGGTGCGAGTGACTGCCTCTGACATCAAGACAGCGTTTGGATAAGTGTGGCAGCAAGGAGACACGGGTAAAGCGAAAGTCAGTCTGCGTCAAAGGCCAACAAAGGGAAACCGCAGCGAGGAGAAATCTCTTCTCCCGCAGACTGGTGAAGCTGTGAACTTCTCCACCACAGAGTGCACTTGAAGGCAAATCATTCAGCATGTTCACCAAGGAATTAGATTATGCCGACTGAATCTGGATGACAGCCACAATCAGCAAGTTCGAAGGTTCGAACAGTCTGTCCCAACAGGGTTTTGACCCGAAACGTCGACAATTCCTTTCCCCCCACAGGTCCTGCTCGACCCGCTGAGTTTCTCCAGCGGATTGTTAGCCAGATTCCAGTGTCTGTAGTCTCCTGCTTCTGTGTTCCTATTTTCTACATTTCTACGGTGGTAACTGTTAGAGGCCAGTCATCCCAGCCCCAGGATACCGGAGATCCTCTGAGCTGTGTCGAAGCCCCAGCCATCTCCAACTGCTACATCACTGACCTCTCCTTCCACCGAAAGGTCCGGCTGGGTGATGACCACCCAGCAAATGAACTCGGCAAATTGAACCGGTCCATGCAAGGGGGAAATTGCTGGGGCCCTGATCAAGATACTTTAATCTTCCCTGGCCACAGGTGAGGCCCCTGGTTACTGGAGGACAGCTGATGAGGTATCTTTATTTAGGTCATTACTGGGTTCTGAGTCCAAGGTTGGTGGGAGGGAGGTTATTGGAAAATGAAATCTGAGGGGCAGGATTCAATTACAATTGGAAAGGCAGGGGTTGATAGTGTGGCTTTGTCGGCAGGAGATCTGGTCTGACTGATTTAATGGGAGTTTTTCGAAGAAGGAACAAAATATATTGATAAGGATAGTGTGGTTGATGTGATCTACATTGATGTCAGTAGGGCGACAAACAGTCTGCTGGAGGAACTCAGCGGGTTGAACAGCATCTGTGGGAGGAAAGAAATCGGCGACGCTTGGAGTCAAAACCAGGATCAGAATCAGGATTTCAGCCCCAAACGTCAACAATTCCTGCTGCTCGACCCGCTGAGTTCGTCCAGCAGATTGCACGTTGCTCCATATTCCATCTGCAGTCTCCCACGTTAACACCAGTAAGGCCTTTGACAAGGTCCCAAAAAGGTTAGAGCCTCCAAGTTGGCAAGTTGGATCCAAAGTTGGCTTGGAAAGAGCAGATGGGGGGGGGGGGGGGGTCGGGTGCGATGATGGAGGGTCGCCTCTGTGATTGGAAGCCTGTGACCAGCAGTGCTGGCACTCTCACTGTGTGTCATACGCTACAGGAAGGACGTGAATGCACTGGAGAGGGTGAGGAGGAGATTCACCTGGGATGCAGCATTTCAGCAATGACGGGAGACCGGACGGGCAGGGTTGGTTTCCTTTGTAGCGAAGGAAGCAGAGGGGGACCAGATAAAGGTGCACAAAATTATGAAGATAGGGCCGATGGTAAGAAAGTTTTCCCTGTAATAGAGAGGGCAGAGATTTGAGGTGAAGAATAAGAGGGTTGGGGTGGGGGGGGTCTGAGGAAAATCTTCATCTGGTAACTGGAACCCATTGCCCGAGAAGTTGGTGGAGGCAGACACTCCCACATATATAAAGAAAAATGATGAGCACTTGAATGGTCAAAGCAGAGAAGGATTTGGACCAAGTTCTGGTAAATGGTAACGGTTGAGTTGATTGGTTGATTGCCACAATGGAGATGATGGATTGAAAGGTCTGCTTCTGTGACTGCAGGATTTAGACAACCGTGGGCTGACAAATGGGGACGAACATCAACGAGACAGCAATGACCATCTCCACCAAGGGAGGATCTAAAATTCACTTTTGGCATTCAGTTCCATTTCCCTTGTCTGGTCCCTCCACTAATGTCACCAGTGACCAGAAACTCAGCCGAAACAGCTGCATAAACAACATGGTTACAAGAGCAGGTCAGAAGCTGGGTATATGTGTTTGAATGGCCAGGAAGTGGTCACAGTTTGATGCCAGGCTTAGCAGTCCATTCAGTGCTTCAGGTGAGGCAGTGTGAATGGCTGCAAAAGCCCCAGGAATGGGTATCCCATGTCGGGAGTTCAGTCTGTGGGTGATGGTCAGTGCTTGGTGACTGTCCACACCTTCCACATCTCCCTCGGCATGTCCACAGGCACTTGACAGTTGTCCGAGTTTTCCTTGGAAGATTAAATCCTGGACTTGGGTCAGTTACCAGTGATGTTGGTGACAATCTAAGAGGTGCACCATTGAGATGAGATGAGATATCCTTATTAGTCACATGCACATCGAAACACACAGTGAAATGCATCTTTTGCATAGAGTGTTCTGGGGGCAGCCCGCAAGTGTCGCCATGCTTCTGGTCCCAACATAGCATGCCCAAAACTTCCTAACCCGTACATCTTTGGAATGTGGGAGGAAACCGGAGCACCCGGAGGAAACCCATGCAGACGCGGGGAGAACTTACAAACTCCTTACATACAGCGGCCGGAATTGAACCCGGGTCACTGGCGCTGTAAAAGCGTTGCACTAACCGCTGCACTACCACGCCTGCCAAAAAAATGGTAACCGTAGTCAGCAGTGAGAGGTAGGACCGTCAGTCTGGATGCAGTAGGTGCCAAGTAGGTGGGTGGAGGAAGGGGACCATGGTTTAAGGTCCTTCATCAGTTGATGTGCTTCGTTGGTGGAGGACATCAGGAGGTTCAGTTTGGATGAGTATAGGAAGCCACGTGAGCTCTGTTGGTCTTGGTACCATAGAGATAATCCACATGGTAAATTGGTTTATTATTGTCACATGTACCGAGGTACAGTGAAAAACTTGTCTTGCATACCGTTCATACAGATCAATTCATTACGCAGTGCATTGAGGTAGTACAAGGGAAAACTATAACAGAATACAGAATAAAGTGGTACAGTAACAGAGAAAGTGAAGTGCAGGCAGACAATAAGGTGCAAGGTCATAACGAGGTAGATTATAAAGTCAAGAGTCCATTTTATCGTACTGGGGACCGTTCAATAGTCTTATAACAGTGGGATAGAAGCTGTCCTTGAGCCTGGTGGTATGTGCTTTCAGGCTTTTGTATCGTCTGCCTGATGGGAGGGGGGAAAAGAGAGAATATCCGGGGTGGGTGGGATCTTTGATTATGTTGGCTGCTTTACTGAGGCAGTGAGAAGTGTAGACAAGAGTCCATGGGGGGAGGCTGTTGAAAAACAACGAGGTGTTATCCATTGGTAACCCAAGCAGTTTATAGTTTAATCTCTCTGCACAAATTAAAGATGGCTTTTGTGATGTTTGATGTTTACTTGGCATGTGGTGAATACAACTTTAGTGAGTTAAACTGTTATCTATTGGTATTGGTATTGGTTTATTATTGTCTCCTGTACTGAGGTACAGTGAAAAACTTGTCTTACAAACCGATCGTACAGGTCGATTCATTACACAGTGCAGTTACACTGAGTTAGTACAAAGTGCATTGATGTAGTACAGGTAAAAACAGTAACAGTACAGAGTAAAGAGTCACAGCTACAGAGAAAGTGCAGTGCAATAAGGTGCAAGATCACAACAAGGTAGATCATGAGGTCATAGTACATCTCATTGTATAAGGGAACCGTTCAATAGTCGTCACAGTGGGGTAGAAGCTGTCAAGTCTGGTGGTACGTGCCCTCAGGCTCCTGTATCTTCTACCCGATGGAAGAGGAGAGAAGCGAGAATGTCCCAGGTGGATGGGGTCTTTGATTATGCTGGCTGCTTCACCAAGACAATGAGAGGTAAAGACAGAGTCCAAAGAGGGGAGGCTGGTGTCCGTGATGCGCTGGGCTGCGTCCACAACTCTCTGCAGTTTCCTGTGGTCCTGGGCAGAGCAGTTGCCGTACCAAGCCGTGATACATCCTGGATATCCATCATGTTAGTGTGGTGGCTCCTGACCATGCTGGTGTTGAGTGCACCAAGACAGGTGAAGCAATGCCCCAGATGGATCCCACCTGTTTCCAGAGGTGGGGCATCAGTGCTGAGTGACTCTGGATAAGACTGAGAGGATGTTCCTCTTACAGGGAATCTAAAACTAGGGGGAATTGTTTCAGGGTAAGGGATTGTCCGTTTGAGACAGATGAGAGGAAATTCTTTTCTGAGAGCTGTGGATCTTCAGAATTCTCTTCCCCAGAGCTGTGAAAGCTTATATTCGAGACTGATGGATTTTTGGACAGTGAAGGAATCAGGGGGTAGAGAAGTGGAGCCAAGATCAGATCTGCCATGATCTTACTGAGTTACAGAGCAGGCTTGAAGTGCCAATGATGTAACACGGTCTCACCTCTTGACTCCCCAAAGCATTTCCATATTTATAAAGCACAAAGTCAGGAGAGTGATGGAATACTTTCTGCTTGCCCGGATGCAGCTCAACTACTCTCCAAAAGCTCAACAGCTCCTGCATCAAGGCAGTCTGCTCAATTGTCATCCCATTCATCACCTGCAGCATTCCTTCCCTTTGCCACAGGTGCACTGTGACTGCGGCGTGCGCAACAAGATTCTTCAATAACACCTTCCAAATGTGAGAGGCGGAGGGACGAGGAGAGCGCCCACAGATTCCCTCCCAAGTACCACACTATGCGGGCGTTCATCAGCTGGGCTGCGGTACATGTGCAGTACGTTGACATCATTGATAAGTTGGGAAGAATAGGTTCAGTGCAGTCAGTGAACAACAGGGCAGCACTCCCTCAGTACTGCCCCTCCCAAGGTGTGACCCTCCCTCAGTACCGCCCTCCCACGGTGTGACACTCCCTCAGTACCGCCCTCTCACAGTATAGCACTTTCTTAGTACTGCCCCTCCCACAGGGCAGCACTCCCTCAGTACTGCCCCTTCCACAGGGCAACAGTCCCTCAGTAGCCCCTCCCACAGGGCAGTGCTCCCTCAGTACTGCCCCCCCCCAATGTGACACTCCCTCAGTACTTGCCCTCCCATGACGTGCCACTCCCTCAGTACTGCCCCTCCCACACTGCATCGATCTTCAGAACTCCAAAAGTCTCACTCTATTGCTACTCTGACACCAGAGTGCTCCCACAGATTTGGCCGAGGAACCGCAGCCTGGATATTTTTGCCCACAGCGCTCGAGGGTACATGAACTGCAATTCTTCCAGGGAGTAACCAGAGGCAGCTGAAACGGGAGTTACGTTGCGACTCTGCAGCCGTGAGAGTCTTCAAACAGGCTCAGCACAAATCGCCAGAATTTCACTTTGAAATTCCTGATGCAGAGGCATTCTGCTTGAATGTCAATGTAGGGAAGGTAATTGTGAGGCCGTCACATAATGGAAGGCAATCAGCATGCAAAGGGTTTTCTAACTTCAAGGAGGGACTTGTTTAATGGCGGACGGTATAATTATCATCAGTATCAGATCTTTGGCCACACACCAGATTCTCAATTCATTAACAAGCTGAATTTTGCAATTACTGTGTTTGCAGCAATTAGACATTCTCCAACAATTTTCATCTGTTTAACAAAGCTGGAAATCATACGCTTTTGTGCCAGGGGCTGATGCCCTGCCCTCCTGCCTCAGAGCTAAGAATATACTCCTGACATGGAAGGATTTTATTTCAAAATGATGAGCATTTCTGCTGTGATTTTCACATCTCTGGCTGACAGATGCACCCTACAGCTAATCCGCTGCAGGAGGATTGGCAACGCAGTCGGCCGATTGTACACAGCAAGGTACCACAAACAGCAATGTAATGTTGACCTGTTCATTTGATTTTCGAGTTGCTATTCACCTGTTGGCCCAGGACACAGAAAATGCCACAACTGTTTGTCAGGAAGGACGGGTTTTGGTGCTTTACGTACAGTGAGAGGCATGGGAGGGGTGGCAGCGGAAGGGAGGGGGTGAGGTGAAGGGATGGAGGAAAGGGCAGTGGTGGGGTTGGGGGCGGGGAGGGACTGTGTTACAGTAGAGGGAGGTAGACAAAGGGTGAGGGGAAGGGCTGGGGGTAACGAGGGGCTGTGGGGCAGGGAGGGGCCATGGAGGACTTACAGTGTGGTTGGCAATGTGGGGCAAGGAGGAGATCAGGGCAGGGATAGGGAGCAGGACAGGCAATGGGGTGGATTAAGGGATGGGAACAGGACAGAATAGGGGTAGATCAGGGAATGAGAGTAGGACAGAGAATGGGACAAACGCAATGTACTTCAGAGCACCTAGACAACAGCAAGACATACATCAGGCTCGTGTTTATCAATTACAGCTCGGTGTTCAACACCATCATCCCCTCAGTGCTAATCAACAGGCTTCAAAACCTGGGCCTCTGAACCTCCCCCTGCAACTGGATCCTCGACTTCCTTATCGGGAGACCCCAGTCAGTACGGATCAGTGATAACATCTCCTCCTCGCTGACAGTCAACACAGGCGCACCTCAAAGGTGTGTGCTTAGCCCACTGCTCTACTCTCTCTACACTCATGACTGCGTGGCTAGGCACAGCTCAAACGCAATCACCAATGACACCACTGTTGTTGGCAGAATCTCAGATGGCGACGAGGAGGTGTACAGGAGTGAGAGAGATCGGCTGGTTGAGTGATGTCGCAACGACAACCTTGCACTCAACGTCAGCAAGACCAAGGAACTGATTGTGGACTTCAGGAAGGGGAAGTCGGGAGAACGCACACCAGTCCTCACTGAGGGGTCAGCGGTGGAAAGGGTGAGCAGCTCCAAGTTCCCGGGTGTCAACATCTCAGAGGATCTATCCTGGGCCCAACACATTGATGCAATCACGAAGAAGGCACGCCAGTGGCTCCAGTTCATTAGGTGATTGAGAATATTTGGTATGTCACCAAAGACTCCTGCAAATTTCTACAGATTTACAGTGGAGAGTATTCTGACTGGTTGCATCACCGCCTGGCATGGAGGCTCCGACGCACAGGATCGCAAGAGGCAGCAGAGGGTCGTAGACTCAGCCAGCTCCATCATGGGCACAACCCTCCCCACCATCGAGGACATCTTCAAGGGGTGGCGCCTCAAGAAGGCGGCATTCATCACTAAGGACCCTCACCACCTGGGACATGCCCTCTTCTCGTTACCACCAGCAGGGAGGAGGTACAGGAGCCTGAATACCCACACTCAATGATTCAGGAACAGCTTCTTCCCCTCCGCCATCAGATTTCTGAACGGTCCATGAACCCATGAACACTACCTCGTTATTCCACTTTTGCGCTATTTATTTATTTTTGTAACTTATAGTAATTTTTATGTCTTGCACTGTACTGCTGATGCAAAACAACAAATTTCACGACATATGTCAGCGATAATAAACCTGATTCTGAGTCTGAGTAGGACAGGGAATGAGGGTAGATCAGGGAATGGGGTGGATCAAGGGCAGGGGTGAGATACGGAGAATGCGTGGGGTGCGGGGGAGGTAGGATTGCGGGACGGAAAGCAGAGGTGGGGCAGGGGTGGGGAGAGGTGATGCGGTGGGGATGGGTGGGTAGCAGGGAGAGGCTGCAGGGCAGCTCCACAGAGTCTGTACAGTCCCGAAACTGAGCTCCACTCAGTGACCTTCTGTATAACTCAGCTTTTTGACTGGAAAATTGCAGAGCAAAAGGCACCAATGATTGTTTCCTGCTCTTGATTCATATCACGTAACAGATCTGAATGCCACCTCATTTGCAAAAGACATGAAAATTGGTGGTGTTGTTGACAGTGAGAAGAACAGTCTTGGGTTATGGCATGATATTGATCAGCTGCTAAATTGGGCTGAGCAATGGCAAATAGAGTCTAATCCTGACACGAAGGTTGGTGGTGTTGTGGATAGTGTAGAAGGTTGTCATTGGTTACAACAGGACATTGATAGGATGCAGAGCTGGGCTGAGAAATGGCCGATGGAGTTCAACCCAGAGAAGTGAGAAGTAATACACTTTGGAAGATCGAATTTGAAGGCAGAGTACAAGGTTAATGGCAGGACTCTTAGCAGTGTGGAGGAACAGAGGGATCTTGGGGTCCATGTCCATAGATCCCTCAAGGCTGCCGCGCAGGTTGATAGGGTGGTTAAGAAGGCATATGGTGTGTTGGCCTTCATTAGTCAGGGTATTGAGTTCAAGTGCTGCGAGGTGATGTTGCAGCTCTATAGAACTCTGGTCAGACCACACTTGGAGTATCGTGTTCAGTTCTGGTCACCTCACTATAGGAAGGATGTCGAAGTTTTAGAGAGGGTGCGGAGGAGATTTACTTATTGTCTTCTGAGGATAGGTTGAGTGAGCTAGGGCTTTTCTCTTTGAAGAGAAGGAGGATGAGAGGTGACTTGATAGAGGTGACAAGATGATAAGGGGCAAAGATCGAGTGGACAGTCAGAGACATCTTCCCAGGGCGAAAATGGCTAACATGAGGGGACATAATTTTAAGGTGATTGGAGGAAGGTATAAGGGGGATGTCAGAGCTATGTTTTTTACACAGAAAGCAGTGGGTGCGTGGAACGCACTGCCGGCAGAGGTTGTGGGGGCAGATACATTAGGGACATTTAAGAGACTCTTAGATAGACACATGGATGCTAGAGAAATGGGGGGCTATGTGGGAGGGAAGGGTTAGATAGAGCAGGATAAAATGTCGGCACAACATTGTGGGCTGAAGGGCCTGTACTGTGCTGTAGTGTTCTATGTTCTATGTTCTGATGTGTTTTGGGAGGTCTGCTAATGGAGGTGTCTAAAACCAGAGGGCATAGGTTTAAGGGAAGGGGCAAGAGGGTTAGATGGTTAAAGTGCTACCCAAGGAGACCAAATTCTGGTAGATGAGTGGTTGATGCTAGCATGGATGTGATGGGCTGAAGGGCCTGTTATGTGATTCTACATCTCTGTGACATCAGCCCGAGAGTCACATTGGAAGGTAGGTCTGAGGTTTGATGAGGCTTTTTCAGCTGGAGACAATGAAATCCACCATCCAGAATGAGAATGTCTACCATTCAACCAGATGTTGACAGTGATCTCGAACACATGACCAGCTACGTTGAAGAAAATCCCGAGAGTCACATTGGAAGGTAGGTCTGAGGTTTGATGAGGCTTTTTCAGCTGGAGACAATGAAATCCACCATCCAGAATGAGAATGTCTACCATTCAACCAGATGTTGACAGTGATCTCGAACACATGACCAGCTACGTTGAAGAAAATCCTTCTACTGGCCTTGCTTTGGGCCAGGATCGATGCTGTTACATTTTCCACATTAAACTCCATCTGCCACACCTTTGCCCACAACATGCTCTGCAACACTCTGCTCCCGTCAACACAACTCACTGTCCCTCCTGACACCGTTAACTGCAAACTCAGATGTACAACTCACTATTTATTGCCCAAGTTCCCCTTGAGAAGGTGGGCAGGGAGGGGGGTTGGCGGGGGCAGGGGGGAGGGGTGAGCTGCCTCTTTGAACCACTGCAGTTCGTGTGGTGAAGGTGCTGAGGGATCCAGGATTCAGACTCAGTGACGACGAAGGGACAGTGATTAATTTCCAAGTTGGGACGATACAGATTTGGAGGAGAACTTTCATGTGATGGGGTTCCCCTGCTCCGGCGCCCCGAGGTATAGGGGCCTCAGGAGGTGATGTGGGAAGAGGAGCAGAGTTAATGCTTCAGGTCAATTAGAACTGGGAAAGTGAGCAACCGTGTTTTAAATAATTCTGATCCATCTGTGCCATGAACTCAGAGTATATCCAGCATTCTCTCTTATTTCAACTACTTTGCATCTCACAATTCCAGCCTGTTTTTCTCCTTTCCTCTGCTCTCATTCACCTCCCTCTGTACACACAACTTCAGATAAGTCATCCATGATTAACAAGCATTCAGATCCCTCTCTCAGACAGTACCAAAAGCATCCGTGTCTCCGGACAACCTTAGTATCCACCCTGCAGAGACAGTCCCTCTTCTCTCACCCTCTTTGCAACCAGAAGCACACTTGTCTTCCCACTTTTCCACCGCTGATGGAGGGTTATTGACCTGAAACATTTGACTGCTGCTCCCTCCACCGCTAATGCCTGGCCTGCTGAGGATTTCCAGCATTTTTGGTTCCTTCTCTTTCCCTGAACACTATAGAACATAGAATACTACAGCACGGTACAGGCCCTTCGGCCCACAATGGTGTGCCGACATTTTATCCTGCTCTAAGATCTATCTAACCCTTCCCTCCCACATAACCCCCCATTCATGTGTCTATCTAAGAGTCTCTTAAATGTCTGTAATGTATCTGCCCCCACCACCTCTTCCGGCAGTGCGTTCCATGCTCCCACCACTCCCTGTGTAAAAACTTACCCCTTTCATCCCCCTTATACCTTCCTCCAATAACATTAAAATTACGTCCCCGCGTGTTAGGCATTGTCACCCTGGGAAGCAGTCTCTGACTGTCCACTCGATCCATGCCTCTTATCATTTTGTACAATCTATCAAGTCACCTCTCATCCTCCTTCTCTCCAAAGAGAAAAGCCCTAGATCACTCAACCTATCCTCATAAGACGTGCTCGCCAATCCAGGCAGCATCCTGGTAAATCTCCCCTGCACCCTCTCTAAAGCTTCCACGTCCTTCCTATAATGAGGCGACCAGAACTGAACACAATACTCCAAGTGTTCTATAGAGCTGCAACATTACCTCATGGCTCTTGAACTCAGTACCCCGACAAATGAAGGCCAACACACCATACGCCTTCTTAACAACTCTATTGAACTGCGTGGCAACCTTGAGGTATCTATGGACTTGGACCCCAAGATCCCTCTGTTCTTCCACACTGCTAGGAGTCCTGCCATTAACCTTATATAGAATGAAGGATTTCCCTATCATAGAATGAAAGGAAGTAGAAAGCCATTTGGCCCATTATCTGTGTGCTGGCTCTCTCAATGAGCTGTTTAATTAGCACAATTACTCTCTTCATATAGCATGGTTATTCTTATTCCTTTTGAAGTCGTAGAGATTTGCAGCTGGGAAACAGGCCCTTTTGCATCAACCATCACCACCCACTAATCCTACATTAATTCTAGGGAGACACACAAGATGCTGGAATGTGGAGCAACACGCACAAAATTGCTGGAGGAACTCAGCAGGTCAGGCAGCATCTGTGGAGGGAAATAAACAGTCGACGTTTCGGGTCGAGACCCTTCGTCAGGACACCGTCCATTCAGTTCCGGTCGCCCCATTACAGGAAGGACATGGAGGCTTTGGAGAGGGTGCAGAAGGGGTTCACCAGGATGCCTGAGAGCATGTGCGATAAGGAGAGGTTGGACAAACTTGGGTTGTTTTCTCTGGAGCGGCGGAGGCTGAGAGGGGGTAAGTTCAAAGGAGATGTGCGGGCCAATTTTTTACAGAGAGAGCGGTGGGTGCCTGCAATGTGCTGCCAAGGCTGGGGGTGGAGGCAGATACATCAGAGGTGCGTTAAAGGCTCTTAGATAGGCACATGGATGTGCAGAGAATGGAGGGATGTGGACCATGTGTAGGCAGAAGGGATTAGTTTAGTTAGGCATTTAAATATTACTTGAATGAGTTCAGCACAACATGGTGAGTGGAAGGGCCTGTTCCTGTGCTGTATTGTTCTATGTTCTATGTAATTAACTGCCAAGCCTCACATCCTTGGGATGTGGGAGGAAACTCGAGCACCCAGGGAACACTTTGCAGGAAGAACGTGCAAACACCACACAGACAGCCGAGGTCAGGGATGAACCCAGGTCTCCGTAATATTTTTAGTCTTAGAGGATTTTCAAAGTCTGGTATTTATCCAATTCCCTTCAGACAGTTACTGAGAAACCTTCTTTCACCAGCCTTCCAGATATCACGTCCCAGGTTGTGATAAACAAAAATTAACTTCCCAACGTTCCTGCACACTTAGGTTTGACCAGTTATTGTAAATCTGTCTCCTTAGCTTCCCCACCCCATCAGTGGAAAAGGTTTCCCCTCACTTGTTCTATTAACAAGCTTCATGATTTTGGATGTTTCTATGTGATCTCTCTCCAGTGTCCTTTGCTCTTGGGAAAGTAACTTGCAGGCTCCCTACAGACCTGAAATCCCTCATTCCTGGAGCCATTCTCCTTCTCCTTCGGACCCTTACTGAGATATGGATTCCAGAAATGAACACGGTTCTCTGGCTGGAACCCAACCAACCATCTTAAACATTGTCTGCTATTCAACTGGACCTGTTAATTAAAAGTCAAAACCAAACCACGAAACCCTCACTTCTGCTGTTTGTGTCCCAGTTGGACCCGATGCTGTTTATTTTTGGAGAGAGAAGTCTTTACATACAACTCAAGGCCTTGATATAGTGAACATCATTATTCATTCGGTCCTGCATAACACCTCGGACAAAGCCATAAAACTGCATCAACAATTGCATCTCTCCCTCGCAGTGGTGAATGCTACACTTCTGGAGATCAAGTCACTGTGCCCATCAGATAAAGCAC
Source organism: Pristis pectinata (assembly GCF_009764475.1). Classification (NCBI taxonomy): domain Eukaryota; kingdom Metazoa; phylum Chordata; class Chondrichthyes; order Rhinopristiformes; family Pristidae; genus Pristis; species Pristis pectinata. The sequence continues at coordinate 9,546,398 of NC_067441.1, forward strand.
ACTGTCACAGCTCGAAATCACAATAAGCTGCTCATTATTCTATCACTCCCAGCCAAATATCAAAATTAAATCACTCTCCTCAAGGTTGTTTTCAAGGGAACAGCTCTTGAGAATCCTAGAGCAAGTCAAATGTGTCAGTGGATGCTATGTTGGGAATAGGCTCACGTATTAAGTTGGTAACTTCAGTCTGGCTATAAATGGAACAGGAACTTTCACTTCTGCCCGGCAACACGTCCAAAAATTTGACGCCAAGCTACGTAAAGAGAGATTGGAATAGGTGAGCATGGCCTTAAATCAAGTCCAACAGAGCCAAGGAAACCTGGTTCCCATAGCCTCAGCCAACGAATCAGAGCTGACAACATGTTTGACAACACTCAGAAGTAGTAAGTGCGGTAGGAAAAGATGTCGGGACAGGTACATGGATAGGAAAGGTTTAGAGGGATATGGGTCAAACAGGCTTAGATGGGCATCTTGGTTGGCATGGACGAGTTGGGCCAAAGGGCCTGTTTCTGTGCTGTATAACTCTGTCTCTACGACATGGAGCATGCTCTAGGCGGGTAAAGATTAGTTCGGTGGCACCACTACCAACTGAGTTGGACGTGGCCTTCAAATATAACTGCCAAACTGAGCCTGCAGCAGGTGATGAAAGGACCAACACAAGGAACAAACCTTGGCTTTCATGGTCATCGAGTGACACAGCATGGAAACATGGAGCTGTTCCTCATCAGAATCAGGTTCATTATCACTGACATATGTCGTGAAACTAGTATGCAAGATGTACTAGTTACTCTAAGTTACAAAATTAAATAAATAGTGCAAAAGAGGAATAAGTTCATGGGTTCATGGACTGTTCAGACATCTGATGGTGGAGGGGAAGGAGCTGTTCCTGAAACCACCAGTTCCAGCTGCAACTGCCAATGGCAGTCTTGGTGACAGTAACAGAATCATAATGGCACAGAAGATTGTTCGGGCCATCGAGTCAGTCCCACTTCCTTGAAGAGCGATCCTGTCAGGAAACTCTATCTTTCCTGTCTATCCCCTCATGATTTTATAAACCTCAGTCTCTTACATTCCAGTGAGAACAAACCCAGCCTACCTGATCTCTCTTTATAACCACAGCCCTCCATTCCAGGCAACACCCTGGTGAGTCTCTCCTGCACTCTCTCTGTTGCTGTCTCATCTTCCCTGTAGTGTGGTGACCAGAACTGTACACGGTGCTCCACGTGTGGTCCAACCAACTGTAACGTGGTGTTCCTACTCTTTAGAACGTAGAACAGTCCAGCACTGGACAGGCCATTCAGCCCACGATGTTGTGCCGATCTTGATGCCAATTTCTACCAAATGTCCTCCTCCTCCATACCTCTCCATTCCCTTCATATTTATGTGTCTATCTAAAAGCCTTTGAAAGACCATCAAACTGCCTGCTTCCACTACTACCCCTGGTAACCCATTCCAGGCACCTAGCACTCTCTATGTAAAAAACTTGCCCCTCATGTTGCCTTTAAACTTCCCCCCTCTAACCTTAAAAGCATGTCCTCTGGTGTTTGACATTTCTATCCTGGGGAAAAGATTCTGAATGTCTACCCTATCTGTGCCTCTCATAATTGCAAAATATTGAATAGTCCTGGTTTTCAGTGTTTTAAAAGGGATAGGGAGGGGGGGAGTAGTGGAGGAGGGGTGGCGATACTGGTCAGGGACACTGTTACAGCTGCAGAAAGGGTAGATAATGTAGAAGGATCATCTCTAGAGTCAATATGGGTGGAAGTTAGGAACAAGAAAGGGGCAGTTACCCTCCTGGGAGTATTCTATAGGCCCCCCGGTAGCAGTAGGGATACTGAGGAGCAGATTGGGAGGCAGTTTTTGGAAAGATGCAAAAATAACAGGGTTATTATAATGGGAGACTTCAACTTTCCAAATATTGATTGGCACCTACTTAGTGCCAAAGGTTTAGATGGGGCAGAGTTTGTTAAGTGTGTCCAAGATGGATTCCTGACACAGTATGTTGACAGGCCGACTCAAGGGAATGCCATATTAGATCCAGTTTTAGGTAATGAACCGGGACAGGAGACAGATCTATCAGTGGGTGAGCATTTGGGGGACAGTGACCATTGGTCCATAACCTTTAGAATTGTCATGGACAGGGATAGGAGCAAAGAGGACGGGAAGATATTTAATTGGGGAAAGGCAAATTATGAGGCTATAAGGCGAGCACTTGGAGTGTAAATTGGGATGACATTTTTGAAGGGAAATGTACTATGGAGATGTGGTCGATGTTCAGGGATCTCTTGCAGGATGTTAGGGATAAATTTGTCCCGGTGAGGCAGAGAAGGAATGGTAGGGTGAAGGAACCGTGGGTGACAAGAGAGGTGGAACAACTAGCTAGGAAGAAGAAGGCAGCATACATAGGGTGTAAGCAGCAAGGATCGGACAGGGCTCGTGAGGAATATAGAGTAGCACGCAAGGAACCTAAGGAAGGGCTGAGGAAAGTGAGAAGGGGACATTAAAAGGCTTTGGCGAGTAGGGTTAAGGAGAATCCGAAGGCTTTTTTCTCATACGTGAAGAGCAGAAGGATGGCTCGGGTAAAGGTAGGTCCGATTAAAGACAACGTTGGGAGGATGTGCCTGGAAGCTGTGGAAGTGGGTGAGGTTCTCAATGAATACTTCTCTTCAGTATTCACCAAGGAGAGGGGTCTTGATGATGCTGAGAACAGTGTAGGTGAGGGTAATGTTCTAGAGTATGTAGATATTAAGAGAGAGGATGTGTTGGAGCTGTTAGGAAATATTAGGACAGATAAGTCCCCGGGTCCTGATGGAATATTCCCAGGCTGCTTCGTGAGGCGAGGGAGGAGATTGCTGAACCGTTGGTTAGGATCTTTGAGTCCTCGTTGTCCACGGGGATGGTACCGGAGGATTGGAGGGTGGTGAATGTTGTCCCCTTATTCAAAAAAGGTAGTAGGGATAGTCCAGGGAATTACAGGCCGGTGAGCCTTACATCTGTGGTGGGTAAGCTGTCAGAAAGGAAAGAGATAGGATCTATGAGCATTTAGAGAATCCTGGATTGATTAGGGACAGCCAGCATGGCTTTGTGAAGGGAAGATCTTGCCTCACAAGCCTGATAGGGTTCTTTGAGGAAGTAACCAGGAAGATTGATGAGAATAGTGCAGTGGATGTGGTCTACATGGACTTTAGTAAGGAGTTTGACAAGGTTCCACATGGTAGGCTTCTTCAGAAGGTCAGAGGCCAAGGGATCCAGGGAGGCTTGGCCGTGTGGATTCGGAATTGGCTTGCCTGTAGAAAGCAGTGGGTTGTGGTGGAGGGAGTGCATTCGGATTGGAGAGCTGTGACTAGTGGTGTCCCACGGGGATCGGTTCTGGGACCTCTACTTTTTGTGATATTTATTAACGACTTAGATGAGGGGGTGGAAGGGTGGGTTAGCAAGTTTGCAGATGACACAAAGATTGGTGGTGTTGTGGATAGTGTGGAGGACTGTCGAAGCTTACAGAGGGATGCAGAGCTGGGCTGACAAGTGGCAGATGGAGTTCAATCCAGAGAAGTGTGAGGTGGTACACTTTGGAAGGACAAACTCCAAGGTGGAGTACAAGCTAAATGGCAGGATTCTGGGCAGTGTAGAGGAGCAGAGGGATCTGGGGGTTCATATCCACAGATCACTGAAAGTCGCCTCACAGGTAGATAGGGCGGTTAAGAAAGCTTATGGGATGTTGGCTTTCATAAGTCGTGGGATCGAGTTTAAAAGCTGTGAAGTGATGATGCAGCTTTACAAAACTCTGGTTAGGCCACACTTAGAGTACTGTGTCCAGTTCTGGTCACCTCATTATAGGAAGGATGTGGAGGCGTTGGAAAGGGTGCAGAGGAGATTTACCAGGATGCTGCCTGGATTGGAGAGTATGGATTATGAGGAGAGACTAAAGGAGCTAGGGCTTTACTCTTTGGAGAGAAGGAGGATGAGGGGAGACATGATAGAGGTGTACAAGATATTAAGAGGAATAGATAGAGTGGACAGCCAGCACCACTTTCCCAGGGAACCAATGCTCAATACAAGAGGGCATGGCTTTAAGGTAATGGGTGGGAAGTTCAAGGGAGATGTCAGAGGGAGGTTTTTCACCCAGAGAGTGGTTGGTGCATGGAATGCGCTGCCTGGGGTGGTGGTGGCGGCTCAAAGAACCATAGAACAATACAGCACAATACAGGCCCTTCGGCCCATCATGTTGTGCCGACCTTCAAACCACTCCTAAGACTATCTAACCCCTTCCTCCCACATAGAAGGATATAAGAAGGATATCTTAAATTCCTCCATATGCTTATCTAACAATCTCTTGAACTTGTCCAATGTATCAGCCTTTTTCTTCCTAACTAGTTGTTCCACCTCTCTCGTCACCCATGGTTCCTTCACCCTACCATTCCTTCTCTGCTTCACTGGGACAAATTTATCCTTAACATCCTGCAACAGATCCCTGAACATCGACCACATCTCCATAGTACATTTCCCTTCAAAAATGTCATCCCAGTTTACACTCCCAATAGCCTCATAATTCGCCTTTCCCCAATTAGATATCTTCCCATCCTCTTTGCTCCTATCCCTGTCCATGACAATTCTAAAGGTTATGGAGCAATGGTCACTGTCCCCCAAATGCTCACCCACTGGTTGTCACCTGACCCAGTTCATTACCTAAAACTAGATCTAATATGGCATTCCCTCTAGTCAGCTTGTCAACATACTGCGTCAGGAATCCGTCCTGGACACACGTAACAAACTGCGCCCTGTTTAACCCCTTGGCACTAAGTAGGTGCCAATCAATATTTGGAAAGTTGAAGTCTCCCATTATAATAACCCTGTTATTTTCGCATCTTTCCAAAAACTGCCTCCCAATCTGCTCCTCAGTATCCCTCCTGCTACCGGGGGGCCTATAGAGTACTCCCAGGAGGGTAACTGCCCCTTTCTTGTTCCTAACTATACATTGGACAAGTTCAAGAGATTGTTAGAGAAGCATCTGGAGGAATTGAAATTAGAGGGATATGTGGGAGGAAGGGGTTGGATAGTCTTAGGTGTGGTATGAAGGGCGGCACAACATGGTGGGCCGAAGGGCCTGTATTGTACTGTATTGTTCTATGGTTCTATGGTTCTATCAGGTCTCCCCTCAGCCTCCAACAATCTACGGAGAACAACCCAAGTTTGTCCAAGCTCTTATACTGGATGCTTTTGCTTATTAAGGCAAGCATACCAAATGGCTTCCTCACCGCTATATCCACCTGGGTCGCCACTTTCAGGGATCTATGGACTTCACCCAAAGGTCTCTCTCGATAGCAACATTCCTAAGGTCCCAGCCTTTCACTCTGTATGTCCAACCAGAATTTGACCTCCCCAAATACATTCCCTCACATTGTCTGGGATGAAGTTCCATCTGCCACTGCTCTGCCCAAACTTCCCGGCTGATCTATGTCGTGCTGTGTCCTTGGACAACCCACCAATTTTTGTGTCATCTGCAAACTTACTAATCAGATCATCTTTGTCCTCATCCGAGTCATTCTTACCAGTCCCTGCAGTACACCACTTGTTACAGATGTCCAGTCTGAAAAGCACCTTTCCACACTACCCTCTGTCAACCTTGGATCCAGTTTGCCAACATGGTTTGGATCCCCTGAGCCTTAACATTCTGGACCAGCCGAACCAGGTGGGACCTTGGTCATCAGGTACCTTGGTTATCTGTGCCAATAACAGGCAGATGACAACCAACCGAAGTGAATAATGCAAGAGGGATTCCACAGGCATGTCGTTGTGTCCTAGCTCTGAACACAGAGCAAATGATTGAGTGGAACATCGCATCCTTCCTGCAGGAGTGCAGTGCAATTGTGGAATACACCAGTTTACCAGACACACCCTCTTCTGGTTACAGTACTGGGTGCGGTGTTACTGTTCCGAACCTTTCCTGGGCAAGTCGTCGACATATTGACTGCACAGCTGACAGAACCCCTGCCTCACAGCTCTGGCGCCCGGGTTCAATCCTGACCTCTAGTGCTGTCTGTGTGGAGTTTGCATGTTCTTCCTGTGTTTCGCCCCCAGGTGCTCCGGTTCCCTACCAACGACGGTGGGTTAATTAGCCGCTGTAAATTGCTCTTGGTGTGTAGGTCAGGGGTAGAATTTGGAGGGGGTGTTCTGATGAGAATCTGGGGAGAACAAAATGGGATCAGCGGAGGATCAGTTGTTGATATGGTACATGGACGGGAGGGGGTTGGAGGGATATGGTCCGGGTGCAGATGGATGGAACTAGGCAGAAGATCAGGTCAGCATGGACTAGATGGGCCGAAGGTGGGTCTCTGCTGCAGTACTCTATGATTCTATGGACTCAGTGAGCCGAAGAGCCTGTTTCCGTGTGAAATGACTCCACCCTCTCGGGCTACCTCAGGCTCCACTGGAACCCTGCTGGTCACTTCAGCTACTGTACAGAGCCAACCTCATGGTTCTGGTAGGTTGAAAATGTTGTTTCATCTTCACAGAATCACAGAACCTCTGAGTACAGAAGGAGGTCATTTGACTCATTGTGTCTGCTGGAGAGTACAGTCCTGTAACATTCCAGATCTCCGTTCTCTGTCCATCTTGGTCTCTCCGGGTGTGAACCCAAAGTTGACCCACAGAATCAGTTACTGAAGCTCTGATAGCTCTTCTTTTTCAGACAGGTGTGTTTCTTCCTGCTTTGTAATTGTATACAGTATGTTGGAAGCAGCGAGAGAGAGAGCGAGAGAGACACAGACAGAGAGAGAGAGCGAGAGATAGAGAGCGAGAGACAGAGAGTGAGAGTGCGAGAGACAGAGAGCGAAAGAGAGAGAGTGAGAGCGAGAGGGAGAGAGATAGGGAGAGAGAGAGATGTAGGGAAAGAGAGAGGGAGAGAGAGCGAGAGAGAGAGATTGGGAGAGAGTGAGAAGAGCAAGAGAGAGATAGGGAGAAAGAGAGACAGAGACAAGTAGACAGGGAGAGTGAGACAGAGAGAGAGAAAGAGAGCGAGAGAGAGATAAGGAGAGCAAGAGAGAGAGGGAGAGAGAATGAGAAGAGAGCGAGAGAAAGATAGGGAGAAAGAGAGAGAAACAGAGAAAGAGAGAGAGAGAGAAACAGAAACAGAGAGACAAATGGTTTGAGAGAGAGAGAGAGAGAGAGAGAGAGAGAGAGAGAGAGAGAGAGAGAGAGAGAGAGAGAGAGAGGTAGATGAGTACATTGGGGGAGGTGACTGTTGCAACCTGGTAATTATCCAGATTTTCCCAGATCCCTTAACTTCTGTTTGCAAGGACAACACACAGCAAACACTCAGCACTTCAGCCCACAATTTTCTCTTGGTTTTATTAACACAGCAAGGTCTAATGATGCTTATTTTCCTCCTTGCTGGGGACAACAAGGAGGGGAAGACAGAAGGGAAAATTTACATTTACACTTGCCACTGACAAGTGGCAGATGGAGTTCAATCCGGAGAAGTGTGAGGTGGTACACTTTGGAAGGACAAACTCCAGGGCAGAGTACAGGGTAAACGGCAAGGTACTTGGCAGTGTGGAGGAGCAGAGGGATCTGGGGGTTCATATTCACAGTTTGTTGAAAGTTGCCTCACAGGTGGAAAGAGCAGTTAAGAAGGCCAATGGGATGTTGGCTTTCATAAGTCGCGGGATTGAGTTTAAGAGCCGCGAGGTTATGATGCAGCTTTACAAAACTCTAGTTAGGCCACATTTAGAGTACTGTGTTCGGTTCTGGTCGCCTCATTATAGGAAGGATGTGGAGGCATTGGAGAGGGTGCAGAGGAGATTTACCAGGATGCTGCCTGGATTGGAGGGTATTGAATATGAGGAGAGGCTTAAGGTGCTAGGGCTTTATTCACTGGAAAGGAGGAGGATGAGAGGAGACATGATAGAGGTATATAAAATATTGAGAGGAATAGATAGAGTAGACAGTCAGCGCCTCCTTCCCAGGGCACCAATGCTCAAGACGAGAGGTCATGGCTTTAAGGTTATGGGTGGGAGGTTCAGGGGAGATGTCAGAGGGAGGTTTTTCACCCAGAGAGTGGTTGGTGCATGGAATGCACTGCCTGGGGTGGTGGTGGAGGCAGATACATTGAACGGGTTCAAGAGCTTGTTGGATAGGCATATGGAGGAACGTGAGATAGAGGGATATGCGGGAGGAAGGGGTTAGGTAGTGTGAGGGTGGTCTGATGGACGGCACGACACGGTGGGCCGAAGGGGCTGTTTTGTGCTGTATGGTTCTATGGAATAGCACCTATATTGACCTCAGTATGTGCTAAAGCACCCAAAAGCCAATAGCAAACTTTAGAAGCATAGTCAATATCTGAATGTTGAAAACATGATAACCAATCTGTGCATAGCAAGCTCCCATAAACAGTAACCAGTTCATCTGAGGAATATAAATTGCCCACAGACACTAATCCCCTTGCCTGTGGAGATCTTCTATATGTCCTTGATAGAGGTAGGAAGTTAGTTTAAAATCTTATATAAAGGACAACACCTCTGACAGTTCCTTAAACAGAGCTTTGTGGCCTCATTACTGGCTCTCCATCCCTACTCTGCTCCCTCCAACTGTGCAGTGCTCCCTCAGTACACCATTGAAAGTGCAGCGCTCCCTCAGTTTTGCCTCTCTAACAGCACAGTGCTCCCTCGTTAGTGCTTTCTGACAGTGCGGTGACTCCTCAAGACAATGCACGGGTCTCTCGGTCCTGTCAGCAGGGCAACAGAAGCAAGGTAAGTGAGGGCTGCTTCCAATCCCTGCCATTTAAAAGCACCAGCCAGTTTTTCTTCAGGCAGCCACTCTTCCAGACTGCCTTAGGTTCATTTCTACATCTGAACCCTGATATCCCATTGCCGACGGGCTTCAGCAGCGTTGCCATGGTTGTGACCCAGGGAATGGACTAGTAGTTGGGAAATGCATTGCCTCAGTTCTAGTCCCACAAAAGAACCATCAGTGACCATGTCCCACAGCAGACCAGTGAGGGGTTCGGGACTTGTGGGAAGGCCAGTGTAACCTTATTGAATGAAGGTCCAGAGGCAATCCGATTGGGGTGACTGAAAAGAAATGCTCTCCAGTGGTGGAAAGATCGGTAAACAGAGGGCACAAATTTCCGATGAACCTGTGACAATCTGACGGTAAATTTTCCCATCTGGTGAATGGTTGATGCACGTTCAAAGCTACAGAGCTGGGAACCACAGAGTTCGCAGGGGAATGAGCATTATCTGGATTGCTCTTCAGAAGAGCTGGCACAGATCCAATGGATCAAATGGCCTCCTTCTATAATTCCAAGTGTCCAGCCTTTACAGTAACCTTGGGTATATTTAGAATCTTCTCTTTGTTAGGATCAAGGCCAAGCTGAGCGCATGGGACATGCTGGGTGCAATGTCCTTCAACATGAAATGTATACTGTAAGGATGGCAAATTCTCATGGTGGGTTGGAAGGTTTGATTTTAGAAGATAATTGGTATTTATAGCACACAAGATAAATCTTTTCTGGCTGCAGAAAAGGTGCCAGATGACTGGAGGACAGTGAATATGGTGCCTTTATTCAAAAAAGGCAGTATTAGCAGGGCAATTCCAGCATCAGTGGCAGGAAAATTATTGGACAAAAACTCTGATGGACTGGATTAATGTCACTTGGAGAGGCAAGGATTAATCAAGATAGTCAGCATGGCTTTATTAAGGGGTGACTAATTTGATCGAATTGTTCAAGGAGGTGGCTCAGTGTGACAGTGAGGATCGTGCGATTGATGTAAGGCCACGGACTTCAGTAAAGGCCTTTGACGTGGTCAGACGAAGAGTCTTCGAACTGAAACATTTACTCTGCTTCTCTCTCCATGGATGCTGCCTGACCTGCCGAGTGTTTCCAGCACTTTCTGTTTTCATTTCAGATGCAGCCAAATGGGATTAGTGTAGATCGTATAACGGTAGCCATGGATATGGTGGGCCAAAGGGCCTGTTCCTGTGTGGGATGATTCTATGATATCTGCATTTTTTTAAAATTTCCATTTAGTATCATTCTATTAACTGATAAACCTTCAAGTATGGCATCATTAGCAAAGTTTTATTCATAATAGTAATATCCAAAGTCTTTTATACATAGTTAATAAAAAAGCTGGGGTCACAGTGCTGACCCTTAGGAGATATGACTGACCCTTCTATTCCATGAGCCTCAATTTCAATCACTCTGCTGACAGTGTGATCCAGGTTCCAGTCACACAGTGCATAAAGCACTTTTGCCTCCTGTCACTCTTACAGATTTCTACAGAGCCCATCACTGCCTGGTACAGCGGGTCCAATGCACAGGATCGCAAGAGGCTGCAGAGGGTTGTAGACTCAGCCAGCTCCATCACAGGCACAACCCTCCCCACCATCGAGGACGTCTTCAAGAGGTGGTGCCTCAAGAAGGTGGCATCCATCACTGAGGACCCTCACCATCCGGGACATGCCCTCTTCCCGTTACTACCGCCGTGGAGGAGGTACAGGAGCCTGAAGACCCACACTCAATGATTCAGGAACAGCTTCTTCCCTTCCGCCATCGGATTTCTGAATGGTCCATGAACCCATGAACATGACCTCGTTATTCCTCTTTTGCACTTTTTTTTGTGTAACACAGTAATTTTTGTGTCTTGCACCGTACTGGTGCCACAAAACAACAAATTTCACGACATATGTCAGTGATAATAAACCTGATTCTGATTCTGAGTTCTCTTCTCTTTCAGTTTAGACCTGTGAGCTCTGCTCCTTTCCCACAGTGATAAGACTATTGAACGGTTCCCTTATACGATGAGATGGACTCTGACCTCATGATCTACCTTGTGACCTTGCACCTTATTGTCTACCTGCACTGCACTTTCTCTGTAGCTGTGACACTTTACTGTTATTATTTTTACCTGTACTACCTCAGTGTACTCTGTACTAACTCAATGTATTTGCACTGTGTAATGAATTGACCTGTATGATCGGTTTGTAAGACAAGTTTTTCACTGTACATTGGTACAAGTGACAATAATAAACCAATACCAATACCAATCAGCCTCCCCCATTGCACTCGGACCAGACCCCTCAACATTATGTAATCTCGCCTCAGCATTTTCTTCTCAAAGAAAACAGCTCCAGCCTCTCCAATCCATCTTGTAACTGTAGTCCCTCATTCCCAGAACCATTGCTGTTGATATTCTCTGAGCCCTCACTAAAGCCTTCACATGCTTGCTGTAATGAGAGAACCAGAATTGGACAGGTTACTGCAGCTGAGACCCGGCCAGTGTTTTATTAAAGTTCAGCCTGTCTCAGTTGACAGAGGCCAGAATAGTGTGTGGACTGATTTCTCAACCTTCCCTGCCACTTTCCACGGTTTGTGCACACAAGCTGTCCGATCTCCCTACTCCTGCACCCCTGGTTAGGACAGCATCCTGTACTCTATTTGGCCTCGCCTCATTCTTCCTCCCAAAAATCATCACCTCACCGTTCTCCATGTCACACCCCGACTGCCGCACTTCTGCCCCCTCCCTACCCCCCTGGTACATGTTGCTATCTGTCACCATCCACAATACGGACAAACTTTGTCACATCTCCAGATTTAGAAACTGTCGCTTGTATCCACAAGACCAGATCATTAATATAGATCACAATACTGTTCCCTGGAGAACGCCAGTGTTCACCTTCCTAGTCCGAAAGGAAAATATTTATCCAACCCCTGTTGCCTGTAACTTAGAAAACTTTGTGCCTAAACTGTCACTGATCAACTGCCTCAACTGTACTGATGAACCAACAGCTGTCTCCACCTTCACCCTCTCCCCCCATATCGCTCCATCTTCCATCCTGTCCAGGATCAATACACTTTATAGAGTCATAGAGTAATACAGCATGGAAACAGGCCCTTCGGCCCAACTTGTCCATGCCAACCAAGGTGCCCACCAAGCTAGTCCCACACCCACATTTGGCCCATATCCATCTAAATCTTTCTTATCCATTGACTTCCCCAAATGTCTTTTAAATATTATTGTACCTGCCTCAACAACTTCCTCTGGCAGCTCGTTCCACGTACCCACCACCCTCTGCGTGAAGATGTTGCCCCTCAGTTCCATTTTAAATCTTTCCCCTCTCACCCTAAACCCAGGCCCTCTGTTTGTAGTTCCCCTTCCCTGGAAAAAAACTGAGTGTGTTCATCCTATCTGTGCCCTTGTGATTTTATACACCTCTATAAGGCCACTTCTCAATCTCCTACGCTCCAAGGAATAAAGTCCTAGCCTGCCCAACCTCTCCCTATAAGGTAAGGTATAAGGTATTAGTCACATCGAAACACACAGTGAAATGCATCTTTTGTGTAGAGTGTTCTGGGGGCAGCCCGCAAGTGTCGCCACACTTCTGGCGCCAACATAGCATGCCCACAACTTCCTAACCCGTATGTCTTTTGGAATGTGGGAGGAAACCAGAGCACCCGGAGGAAACCCACACAGACACACGGGGAGAACGTACTAACTCCTCACAGACAGTGGCCAGAATTGAACCTGGGTCACTGGTGTTGTAAAGCCTTTATGCTAACTGCTACACTACCGTGCCTGCCCTGACTAAGTCCCTGAAGTCCTAGCAATATCCTTGTAAATCTTCTTTACACTCTTTCCAGCTTGATGGCATCTTTCCTATAGCAGGGCAACCAACACTCTACACTGTACTCCAAATGCAGTCTCACCAACGTCTTGTACAACTGCAACGTCCCAGCTCCTGTACTCAGTGCCCTGATACCTGTGTGATACCTCATGACAGCCCAGGTCCAAACATGCCCCAATGAACTGAATTCCAGAGGTGAGGTGAGAGTGCGTGTGTTTGACAAGGCAGCATTCGACCGAGTGTGGTGTCACAGTGTCCTGGTAAACCTGAAGTCGATGGGCATCGGAGGGAAAACACCCCAGTGGTTGGACATCGCTCTGGCACAAAGGGAGGTCAATCATCTCAGTCCCAGGACAGCACTGCAGGAGCTCCTGGGCCCAACCATCTCCAGCTGCTCCATCAGTGACCTTCCTTCCTTCAAAAGGTTGAAGATGGGAATGTTTGCAGATGATTGTACAGTTCCATTCGCAAATTCCTCAATGAATGAACCAGCCCACCCTGGCGTGCAGTAAGATCCAGTCAACATTCAGCTATGGGCTGATAAGTGGCAAGTATCATTTGTGCCATTAAACAAGAGAGTGTGAAACCACCTACTTGGGACATTCAATGCCATTGCCAAATGCCCCACCATGAATATCAATGGGTCACCGTCGACCAGAAACTCAACAAGATCAGCCACAGAAATACTGTGCCCACGAGACCAGGTCAGAGGCTAGGAGTCCTGCCATGAGTAGCTCCTGACACCCTAGAGCCTTTCACCATCTATAAAGCACATCAGGAACACTTCACGAGTCCGGATGAGTCCAGCTGCTCTGTCCCCAAGAAGCTCAACAACATCAGGGACAAGGCAACCATCTGATTGGGGCCAATCAAGCGTTCTAACCATTCCTTCCCTCCACCACCAGCTCCCACTGACCACAGCCTGCACCATCTACTAAGTGCACCAGATATCTCTGACACCTCCCAAGCCCATTATTTTTCCCACCACAGAGGACAAGGGCAGCAGGTGCATGGAAGAGTCATGCAGGTTCCCCCATGGTGACTTGGAAGTACATCCTCAGTCCTCTATTGTCCTTTGGTCTCACTCCTAGAAGCCCCTCCCCAAAAGCAGCATAAGGACTGTGGTGGTTCAAGGCTTCTGAAGGGGAGCTAGGCCTTGTCAGTCACCGGTCAAGCAGCCTGCAGTAACCAGGAAACTCCTGGCACCCTTCTCTGAATACAGAGAAACATTTGCCACTTTCCGAAACTCTGGCACCTCCTCCTGACCTAGAGAAGATGACACCAGGTCTCCCGTCATCTCCACTCCTCTCCTCCACAATCTGCCATGTAAGCCAGGCACCAGACACTCCTCCCCTCGACTGCAGGCAGCGACAGTGACAAGATGTAAGGACATGTACCTGAATGAGCAGGGCATACAGGGATCTGGAATTAATGCAGGCAAGTGGGATTAGTACAGATAGACATGATGATCGGCGTTGACACAGTGGACGAAAGGGCCTGTTTCTATGCTGTACAACTCTGCGACTCTCTGTGTCAGAGCAACCAACTTTGTACGCAAGGCCTTTGGATTTTTAAAATGCAAGAGACTGTATGACTCTCGGACTTTTTGAGGGCAAAAGAACCTTTGCTCACGCAAGAGGAAAGGACTGATGTGGCACTCCCTCTGACCTCAAGGTGTAATGAAGTAACCAGCACCCGGAAAATAAATGAAATGCAATTTATCATTAAACCTTCCGCCAACTGCATCTCAAATCTACCATTCCTTAATAATATTGCTTATTGAAAAGTTTTCTTATTATTCCTTAAGAATATGACAGTTTCATTTCCAAAAACATGGCAATCAACTATTAAAGTATAATTTTTCATAAAAACCCATTCATCAGAAAATTCTGCTGACAGAACAAAATGACACCAACCTTTGGCAGGAGCTGATTGCTATAATACATATTTCAGGTACAGAAATGGAGCTTGAATAAACATGCAGGTTTAGCAGCATGCATCACTGCGATCGCATTTGCAAAGCAGTAGATTCTGACTAACTGTGTTAATATATTTTTTCACCGCTGACCTACTGGGGCCAATTAGTTTAGCTAATGTATTGCACTGTACACCCAGTCATGCAGCAAGCTTTCTTAGCACTTAATAATTAAGAGATATTTTTAGTTTCCATCCCGTATCTCTGCTCCACTCGACAAGAACAACTTGCAAGGTGACTGCTTCCCCTCTTCCTCCCTCCTTTCAAAGCCACGAGTCCAGCTCTAACCATGAAAAGCATTCTCTGCTTTAAGTCTGCTGCTGAGCTTTGGGTGAAGGAAGGATTGTGCAGAGGTTGTTCGCTGTCCCAGGGTGTGCAGTGTATCTCCTGGTGCTGCATCACACAGGGACAGAGAGGACACCACCAACCAAGATTGAATGTCAACAGGGAGATGGTCATATGTTTCAAGAATGCCTCAGTCTGCACTATTCTGCCTAACACTGGGAATAGCTTCATTTGTGGACAAGGTTGTTGAAAGCAGAATTTCACATTCCAACTGCATGAGGTGAGTACAAGTGATATCGGACCACGTGAGTGAATCTGAGGAACATAATTTAATGCACAAGGTGCAACATGGGAATAGAATCACACAGCACAGGAGGCCATTCAGCCCATCATGCCCCAGGCAACTCTTTGAAAGAGCTCGCCAATTAATCCCGCTTCGCCCTTCCTTCCCCATGGCGCTGTAAGTTTCTCGCCTTCAAGTATGTGTCCAATCCCTTTTGAAACTTCCCGCTGAGTCTGTTTCCACTGCCCTTTCAGACTGTGTAGACCAGACTACAACAACTTTAGGCATAAATAAAACATCACCATCTCCCTCGGTTCCTTTCTCAATTACTTTGCCTTTGTCTGTCATTCTGATCTTATTGTTGCTGGGAACAGTTTCCGTCTATTTATTCGAATGGAACAAAATAATTTTAAACACGTCCATTAACTCGCCAGTTAAACCCCTTTCCTCTTATATGAATTACATTCAGTACCCACTCCTTTCCACATTGCATTCCAGCTGCATTGACCATACTTTGTTTCAAGGAGATATAAGTTGGTTGCTGGTGTTGTGGATGGTGTAGAAGGTTGCTGTAGATTACAACAGGATATTGATAGAATGCAGACCTGGGCTGAGAAGTGGCAGATCGAGTTCAACCCAGAGAAATGTGAAGTGATACACTTCAGATCGAATTTGAAGGCAGAATACAAGGTTAAAGGCAAACTACTCTCAGCAGCGTGGAGGAACAGAGGGATCTTGGGGTCCACCCCCATAGATCCTTCAAGGTTGCCGCGCAGGTCGATAGGGTTGTTAAGAAGGCGTACGGAGCATTGGCCTTCATTAGTCGGGGATTGAGTTCAAGAGCCGCGAGGTAATGATGCAGCTCCCTAGAGCTCTGGTTAGACCACACTTGGAGTACTGTATTTAGTTCTGGTTGCCTCATTATAGAAAGGATGCGGAAGCTTCAGAGAGGATGCAAAGGAGATTTACCAGATTGCTGCCTGGATTGGAGAGCATGTCTTATGAGGATAGGTTGAGCGAGCTAGGGCTTTTCTTGTTGAAGAGGAGGAGGATGAGAGGTGACTTGATAGAGGTGTACAAGATGATAAGAGGCATAGATCGAGTGGACAGTCAGAGACTTTTCCCCAGGGCGACAATGGCTAACACGAGGGGGCATAATTTTAAGGTGATTGGAGGAGGGTATAAGGGGGATGTCAGGGGTAAGTTTTTTTACAGAGAGAGTGGTGGGTGCGTGGAACGCACTGCTGGCAGAGGTTGTGGGGGCAGATACATTAGGGACATTTGAGAGACTCTTAGATAGACACATGAATGATAGAGAAATGGAGGGCTATGTGGGAGGGAAGGATTAGATAGATCTTAGAGGAGGATAAAATGTCGGCACAACATTGTGGGCCGAAGGGCCTGTACTGTGCTGTAATGTTCTATGTTCTATAGGTGCTATATAAGCACCATTCTGTATTTCAAGCTACTTTACAGATGCCGACTGGCTTGCTTTGTGTTGTGTGGTCAGAAAGTGTCACTCAATGTACACACACACACACACACACACACACACACACCACGCGCCCCCCACCCCCCCCCCCCGCCTCCCCCCCCCCCAAGAAAGTGACAGGAGGCAGAATCAGGGGCATTCAAAAGGAAGCAAGGCCCAGAGGGAGGAAGAGATCAAAGGATTAGGTCACAGCACAAGACCAAAAGCAGCGGCGTGACAGCAGGCAAGGCAGGAGACGTACACGGATTTAGGCAGCATGTGCGGAAGCTGGAATTGGGAGCAAAAAACACACTGCTGGAGGGACTCAGCGGGTCTGTGGAGGCAGAGGGATGACTGACGTTTCGGGTGGAGACCCTGCGTCAGGACTGAGAGTGTGGAGGGGGGAGAGCCAGTGGGAAGAGGTGAGAGGGAGGGGCTGAGGCCGGGGCTGGCAGGAGGTAGGTGGATCCAGGTGAGGAGGGAGACGACGGGGGAGGGGTGGAGTTGGGAGACAGCGGCTGGTGGGCGGTAGGTAGAGATGGGCAAGGAGAGATAAAGCATTCACAGGGTGCAACATTGGATATTAGATAAGATTCTTTATTAGTCACATGTACATCGAAACACACAGTGAAATGCACCTTTTGCGTAGAGTGTTCTGGGGGCAGACTGCAAGTGTCGCCACGCTTCCGGCGCCAACATAGCACGCCCACAACCTCCTAACCCGTACGTCTTTGGAATGTGGGAGGAAACCGGAACACTCGGAGGAAACCCACGCAGACATGGGGAGAATATACAAACTCCTTACAGACAGTGGCCGGAATTGAACCCGGGTCGCTGGCGCTGTAATAGCGTCGCGCTAACCGCTATACTGCCATGCCTGCTACGTACACTGCTGCTGGGATATCAGACATGCTACAAACATTCGTCAGCATCCGAGAATCACTGCAATTAATGAAGTGGCTGTTCAATGGCAGGAAGTCCTATGGGGACGTGAAAAGTTGGGAGAGAAAATTCTCCACTTGCAGCTTCCTCAGGAAACTGATCAAAGTTTCACCTCTCTTTCCCTGCTCCATTTCAAGTCCAATTAAAGCCAAATTTATGATCAATTTAAATTTAAAAGCAAATGAAAAAAAATCTCCTGGCAACTAAGGCACATTTGATCTTAACTTGCACATGTTTCACACCACCATTCCAGCACAGTGATTAGTGAAGAGGTGCTACAGTTAACCCAAGATGATGATTTTTTAATGCTCATTATCAAATTGAAAGTGATAGACCAACGCATCTTGGCTCAAGTCTCAGCCCTTTGCCAGAGTTTTGTTTCCATACTGGGTCACATCACTGGGCTCTGCGGGAAGAACTCCGGGCTGTGATCCCAGCAAAATGTTCAATGGTGACATTTTCCTGGTCCCCACTGCCTAAAAAGAGGAAATCTGGTCTCTAAATTAAATCAATCCAATCATTTAAACTGGCAGTGATTGTCTATCTTCATCTGAATTGTGGTAATTACTCTTGTATTTGCATTTAAATCAGTCACCATTAGCTAACAATTCACTTGCATTGATTGCATTCTTCTTAATTCTTGTGCGTTGTGTTTCTCCAGTCCTTCCCCACAGCTCCCAGTGACGGGTGCATCGTGGAGCTCGAGGTCGGCCTCAGCGAGAGACCAGACTGTGTGTGCTGCCTCTGTGCAGCTGGGGGGGTTGAGAGGTAACTGAGGCTCAGTGTGGGGGGGGGTGGTGGTGGTGGTGGGGGGGAGGGTGTGTGGGGGGGAGTGTAGCCCAGCCCAAATGTATTCTGGACTGAAGACATGAGGAGATCCCAACCATACACCCCATCACACTTTCCCTTGCACACCCACAGGCACCCATACATTCACCCAAGCCTGCAGATACACATCCTTGCACTCATTCTTGTGTGTACACACGTGTACTTGCCTTCATGCATACTCTCTGTGCACATTGGACGGTTCTATTGAACGGTTCCCTTATACGATGAGATGGACTCTGACCTCACGACCTACCTTGTTGTGACCTTGCACCTTATTGCACTGCACTTTCTCTGTAGCTGTGACACTTTACTCTGTACTCTGTTATTGTTTTTACCCTGTACTACCTCAATGCACTGTGTAATGAATTGACCTGTGAGATCGGTGTGCAAAACAAGTTTTTCACTGTACCTGAGTACAAGTGACAATAATAAACCAATACCAATATATTCATGTGTTCACCACTGCACACGTGTGCACACACACGCACAAGCCCTTCTGTGCAGACACATACTCACAAGCCCTCACACACACACACACACACGCGCACGCACGCATGCACGCACACACACACAGATGTGAAACACACACACACACACACACACAGATGTGGACCACACACACAGACACACACACAGATGTGAGACACACATGTGAGACACACACAGATGTGAAACACACATACACAAACACACAGACAGACAGACACACACACACACACAGAGCTCCCATTGACAACAACAATACCAATCTACTAATATGATGTCTTCATCATTGCAAAATGTCCTTAAGCACTATTACACAGTTTGAGGGTGACCAAGAGTTGATGAAGCAGATATATCGAAGGGTGGAGATTACACAAACAGGAAAGGGGCAAGTCTCTCCAGGAAAACAGATTTTAAATCAAAGGTATTGTGGAGTGAGCTGCAACGTCCAGCCAGCACAGGTCGGTGAGAGGGCTGGATGGTGTGAATGTGCACACAGGCAGCAGAGTCAGTGACATTTATCAGCAGGAGGGCAGGGGTGTTGGAATTGCCACTTGGACATAAGGGAGATATCAAAGGGGATTCAGCAGAGGTGGAGGCAGACAATTTTAGTTCTGAATTACAAGGTCCTGCATTAACTCAGGTCAAATATCTCAAATTACCTGGTTCAGGTGTAGACAGTTGCCATGGAGAAGGATGAGGTCAGTGGCCAGGGTCATGAACTTGCGATGAAGGATGAAGGTAATGGCTTCTGTCCTCGTGGTATTTAGTAGGAAGGAAATTCCTGCTCGTCCAGACCTGGGCCGCAGACAGACAGGCTGGTGAGTTCAATGGGTGCAGAGCTCAGGAGAAGGTGGTGCGGCAGAGCAGCACTTTGTTCAGGTAAAGTGGATGTCGGGAAATGTTCATCAGGAGAGCAGGTACATGGCCCACCCCTCTCACACACACACACACACACACACACACACACACACACACACACACACACAGATACACACTCACACACGCACACCACACACACACACACAGATACACACACATGTACACACACACACACACAGATACAAAGATACACACACAGATACACACTCACACACACACACACACACAGATACACACACATGCACACACACACACAGATACAAAGATACACACACAGATACACACTCACACACACTCACCACACACACATAGA
Source organism: Pristis pectinata (assembly GCF_009764475.1). Classification (NCBI taxonomy): domain Eukaryota; kingdom Metazoa; phylum Chordata; class Chondrichthyes; order Rhinopristiformes; family Pristidae; genus Pristis; species Pristis pectinata. The sequence goes on from NC_067441.1 coordinate 9,566,484, forward strand.
TACACACACGCACACACAGATACAAAGATATACACACAGATACACACACAAACACACACTCATCACACACACACACACAGATACACACACACTCACACACAGAGATACACACACAGACACCCTCACACACACAGACACACACACACATACTCACCACACACACACAGATACACACAGATACACACATATACACACGTACACACACAGATACGAGGATACACAGACACACACAGATACACACACAGACACACACAGATACAGACACACACACACACACGAACACACAGAGATACACACACAGAGATGCATAAACACACACAGATACACACAGATACAGACACACACAGACACACACGCACACACACACTCAGACACAACAATCACACACAGACACACACACACACACAGACACACACACACACACAGATGCACACAGACACACTCAGAGACACACACGCAGACACACGAAGTCCCGGGGTACCACCTCGGACTGCACCTTTCCCTGAAGGTTACACCACTTGGCCCAGAGTTCAGTAGCAGCTGCCTGGCATGTTCATCCCTCTGATAATGTCACCCCCAACAGCCAACTAGGCAATGAAGCAACTCATCTTTCGTTAAAGGGATGATGCTAAATTCTCAAACACACACACACAGACTGAGATTTATATACACATAAAAATTTGATAAGGGTTACAAAAGGTGAAAGAAGAAATTTCAGTAAATGTCAGTTTCTGTCACAGATTGCAGTTTGCTTAAAGAAATCTCACGAAAGCAACAGCCCAGAGCCCAATCTTTCTGTCGTTTCTCTTTGACCCTTTGCACTCAATTTTCTCTTCCGTTCTGCTAGGGTGATGGGATCAGCCCAGAGCAGTTGTGTGCATGCGCGCATGTGTGTGTGTGTGTGTGTGTGTGTATGCGTGCGTGCGTGTGTGTGTGCGCCCAGCGCATCACGGAAACCAGTCTTCCCTCCTTGGACTCTGTCTATACCTCTCGCTGCCTTGGTGAAGCAGCCAGCATAATCAAAGCCCCCACCCACCCGGGTCATTCTCTCTTCTCCCCTCTTCCATCAGGCAGAAGGTACAGGAGCCTGAGGGCATGTAACACCAGACTTAAGGACAGCTTCTACCCCACTGTGATAAGACTATTGAACGGTTCCCTTATATGATGAGATGGACTCTGACCTCACGATCAACCTTGTTTGGACCTTGCACCTTATTGCACTGCACTTTCTCTGTAGCTGTGACACTTTACTCTGTACTGTTATTGTTTTTACCTGTACTACATCAATGCACTCTGTACTAATTCAATGTAACTGCACCGTGTAATGAATTGACCTGTACGATCGGTTTGCAAGACAAGTTTTTCACTGTACCTCGGTACAAGTGACAATGATAAACCAATACCAGTGTGTGTGTGTGTGTGTGTGTGTGTGTGTGTGTGTGTGTGTGTGTGTGTGTGTGTGTGTGTGTGTGTGTGTGTGTGTGTGTGTGTGTGTGTGTGTTCCTGTACCACAATGGGCCTCCGTGTGGGTCACACTATCAGAATATCTGCCCAGCTCAGACACCACACTGCTCTAAACAAACTGTTATTGAATGAGCAAGCCTTGAAATGAGAAAAGTCCACAGAAAGCCAGGCCAGCTGCCGCTTCAGTGAGGAGCTGCATGCAGTAAATTGCACGAGTGGGTCACTGCGAAGGATTAAATTATCTGTGTCACTGGGGAAGCTGGCAGATCAGATACAGAACTGGCTCAGCGACAGGAAGCCGAGGGTGGTGCCAAATGAAAGTGCTTCAGCCTGCTAGCTGGTTTGCAGTGGATTTTGTCCGGGTGGCCAGTTTTGGTCCATTGCTCTGTATTTCTACAAACAGCCTCAGGTACAGGTAGCAGCAAACCTGGAAGTGAATGGGGTGCTTACAGTGTACTTCTGCGCAGAGGCGCGTGGCGAGATGCCCTTCTCCAAGCATGATGTAAAGGACCGGGTTGTGGGGGAAGTTAACCAGGGTGTCACAGGGTGGGGGATGAAACTAACAGATATGGTTGTAAAAGTTGGAATTGTTCCTGCAACATAGAAGGTTAAGAGACGACTTTCAGGGGCTTTCAGGATACTTAGAGATAATTGGGTGGAGATGAGAGAGGGAAGGGCTCATTCGTTTACTGGAAGGTTATCGGGAACTGTGTCATTCACTCTGAACAGGCAGATGAAGCAGACGCCATCTGTAATGCTCAGAGCGACTTGTGGAAGCCCTTGCACAGAAGTGATTCATAGTGCTATGGACCTGTGTGTGGTGTGGTGTGTGGTGTGGTGTGAGGTGTTTGGTGGTGTGGTGTGGTGTGAGGTGTTTGGTGGTGTGGCGTGTGGTGTGGTGTGAGGTGTTTGGTGGTGTGGTGTGTGGTGGTTTGGTGTGTGGTGTGGTGTGTGGTGTGGTGTGAGGTGTTTGATGGTGTGGTGTGGTGTATGGTGTGTGGTGTGTGGTGTGGTGTGTGGTGTGTGGTGTGGTGTGTGGTGTGGGGTGTGGTGTGGTGTGAGGTGTTTGGTGGTGTGGTGTGGCGTGTGGTGTGGTGTGAGGTGTTTGGTGGTGTGGTGTGCGGTGGTTTGGTGTGTGATGTGGTGTGTGGTGTGGTGTGAGGTGTTTAATGGTGTGGTGTGGTGTGTGGTGTGGTGTGTGGTGTGGTGTGAGGTGTTTGCTGTGGTGTGAGGTGTTTGGTGGTGTGGTGGACAGTGAAGAAGATTGTCTGGATCAACTTGGAAAGTGCACAAAGGAATGTCAGCCAGAATTTAACTCAGGTGAATGTGAAGTGATGCATTTTGGGATGTTAAACCAGTGTAAGGCATGCACAGAGAGTGGCAGGGCCCTGGGGAGTGTTGTAGAACAGAGACACCAAGGGGTACAGGTGCATAGTTCTCTGAAAGTGTTGATACAGGTAGACAGGGTGGTGAAGAAGGCTTGCTTTCATCGGACCAGAGCTGGGATGTCATATTACAGCTGTACAAGATGTTGGTGAGACCGCATGAGGAATAATGTGAACCATACTATGGGAAGGGTGTGACTATGCTTGAGAGGGTGCAGAAAGGACTCACAAGAAAGTTGCTGGGACTGGAGGGCTTGAGTTATGAGGAGAGACTGGATGGGCTGGGACTGTTTTCCCCAGACTGAAGGAGGCTGAGGGGTGACTTTGCAGAGGTTTCTAGTATTTGACATTTCCACCCTGGGAAAAAGACACTGACTATCTAGTTGTTAGTTTAATTAGTTTGGCACAACATTGTGACTGAAGGGCCTATTCCTGTGCTGCACTGTTCACAGTTCTATGTTCTAGTTTTGGGCCCCATATTTTAAGGAAGGATGTGCTGGCATTGGAGATGGTCCAGAGGAGGTTCACAAGAATGACCCTGGGAATGAAAGGGTTAACACACGAGGAGCGTTTGATGGCCCTGGGCCTGTACTCATTGGAATTTAGAAGGATGGGGGGGGGGGGGGGGGATCTCATTGAAACCTGCCGAATATTGAAAGGTCTGGATAGAGTGGACGTGGAGAGGATGTTTCCAGTAGTGGGAGAGTCTAGGACCAGAGGGCACAGCCTCAGAATAAAGGGACGTCCCTTTAGAATCGAGATGAGGATGAGGAGGAATTTCTTCAGCCAGAGGGTGGTGAATCTCTGGAATTCATTGCCACAGACGGCTGTGGAGGCCAAATCATTGGGCAGATTTGGCATTAAAGCATTAAAGCAGAGGTTGATAGGTTCCTGATTAGTGAGGGCGTCAAAGGTTACGGGGAGAAGGCAGGAGAATGGGGTTGAGAGGGAAAAATAAATCAGCCATGATCGAATGGTGGTGCAGACTCGATGGGCTGAATGGCCTAATTCTGCTCCTATGGTCTATGTTTTACGTTCTTTGAGAGAGGGTAGGCCCGGGTTCCAAGTAGATGAACAAATGAAGAAAAAAATCAGGCAGCATTTTGGACCTTTCATTCGTCCTGGTAATAGATTTAGAGTCACTGAGTCACTCAGCACAGAAACAGACCCTCCAGCCCACCGTCTCCAAGTTAACCATTCATCTGTACCTGACCCGTAGCCTTCTATGTGTTGGAGATTCAAGTGCTTGTTCAGATACTTCTTAAACGCTGTTAGAGTCTCTGCCTCCACCACCCCCTCAGGCAGTGCGATCCAGATTACAATCACCCTAAAATTCTTCCTCAGATCCCCTCCAATCCTCTTTCGAGTCCCGACGCAGGGTTTTGGCCCAAAACGTTCACTGTACCTCGGTACGTGACAATAATAAACCAATACCAATATCAATACACCTTTTTCCTCCACAGGTGTTGACTGCCCTGCCGAAGTTCTAGCCTTCTGTTTATTCCTTCCAGATTCCAGTATCTGCAGTCCCTCTAACCCCCTCACCCCTCACCATGAACCTATGTCCTCTGGTCTCCTTTATCTTTCTCACCATCTGCCATATCTATGCCCCTCCTAACTTTGTGTTACCCCTGTCAGCTTTCCCCTCTGCTCCAAGGAAAACAAGTGCGGCCTATCCAATCTCTCCTCCCAACTGAAAAGTTGCGTCCAAGGCAATCTATGCCCCAGCTAATGTAGGAAGACATCCCTGTGTCCTCTTCAACCATCTCACCCACCTGTGCTGCCGAGTTGGGGATCTGTGGACTTGTACACCAAGGTTCCTCTGCTCCTCGGTACGGCCCAGGGCATTGTGTATTGTGTTACTGGTCCTCCCAAGACGTATCACCTCATACTTAACAAGATTCACCTCCATCTGTCATGGCCCCGCCTGACTCGTCAGCTGACCAATGTCCTGAAACAATCCTCCTCACTGTCAACTACACCTGAAATTTTCACGTCATCTGCAAACTTACACACTTCTCACATTCTCATCCAAGTTATTAACGTATTTAAAAAGAGTAAGGGTCCCTGTGGTGTACAGCCTGTCCAATCTTTCTTTATAACTCCAGTCTCAGCAACATCCTAGTGAATCAGGTCATGGGCTTCCAATCACAGAAACAACCCTCCACCATCTCCTTGTCCGTCCTATCGTAACGTCAACTTTCGATCCAATTTGCCACTCGCCTTCAATCCCAAAGGACTATCTTTTGGACCAGTCACCCATAAAAAATTATTTTAAGACATCCTGAAATGTGGGAAGTGAATGGAGAATGAAAGGGAAGGTTTGTGATGGGGGAAGCAAGAGACTTTAAGTAACAAAGACATCATAGTGCAAGGGGAAAGGTTGTGATAATAGGTAATAAAGGTCAGTCTGGAGGAGGTGTGAGCGCAGAAAATGGTCTGAAGTTGCCGGGGAAACGTGGAATGACTGTGGAAATCTGAAATAAGATTGTTGGGAATTATCTGAAGTGGTTGAACCCATTGTTGAGTTGGAGATACTGTACACACAGCCGGTCAGAAGGCTGTGTGTACAATATCTCCAACTCAACAATGGCTGAGATGTCCTTCACCCTCTCACCCCTACACTGAAATCAACTCCTTATATTAAAGACCGCGGGCACCATCTTGCCTTCTCTTAGAATCTACTAAAAAATAGATTCTTGCACTGATGCAACAATGGTTTCATTATATCTTCATCATTTCTCAGGGGGCATCACAGGGAACAGGGGCAATTAACCAGAGATGATCAATGATTTGAAGCGTCCATGTATTTCTCACAGGGCAGGGGTCAACGCCAAACCTGGCTGACTGTCCAACAATTGACAGTCATACAGCATGGAAACAGGCCCTTGGGCCCAACATCCGTGCTGAACAACCTTCCTGAGCTAGTCCGCATGCCTGCATTTGGCCCATATCCCTCTAAACCTTTCCTATCCATGTGTACCTGTCCAAGTGTCTTTTAAATGGTGTTATTGTACCTGCCTCAACCACTTCCTCTAGCAGCTGACTGGCTGACTGTCCAACAATTGACCCAAGGACCGTACGTGAAGCAACATGGAAACAAGGAATGAAACAGCACGAGAGGAAGCTGTCTGGCTCACTGTGCCTTTGTTGGCTCCCTGAAAGTGTTTTGTCCATGAGTGTCTTAACGCTCCAGTTCCTCCACATCAAGTGGAGTGTGTGCAATGTCTTTCAGTGTGGGGTAACTGTTGCACACCAGGGCTGGGAACACAGGAGACTGCAGAAGCTGCAATCTGGAGCAACACCCAATCTGCTGGAGGAACTCAGTGGGTCGGGCTGCATCTGTGGGGAGGGAAAGAAATTGTTGATGTTTCGGGTGGAAACCCTGCATCAGGACTCAGCTCTGGATGGTGTCAAGCTGGAGAGGGTACAGAAGAGATTCACTAGGATGTTGCTGGGACTGGAGGGCTCGAGTTATTAGGAGAGGCTGGACAGGCCGGGACTGTTTTCCCCGGAGCGAAGGAGGCTGAGGGGGTGACTTCATAGAGGTTTATAAAATCAAGAGGGTCAGAGATAAGGTGGATGGTCTTTTTCCCAGGGTAGGGGAGTCTAAAACTAGAGGGCATTGGTTAAAGGTGAGAGGGGAAAGGTTTAAAGGGGCAAGTTTTTCATACAGGGGGTGGTGGGTATATGGAACAAGCTGACAGAGGAAGTGGTAGAGGTGGGTACAATACAATATTTAAAAAACGTTTGGACAGGTATGCATGGATAGGAAAGGTTTAGAGGGATATGGGCCACAGGCAGGTATGTGGGACTAGCTTAGGAAGGGACCTTGGTTGGTCAGCATGGATGAGTTGGGCCGAAGGGCCTGTTTCCATGCTGTATGAATCTATGATTCTGTCTGAGCCATTGCCCTTGTCCTTCTCTGTGGTAAAATGTCTGGGGTTTGGGGAGTGTTGTCTGGACAAAGTGGTGACTGCAAGTTCCCCCTTAATGCAGGTTAACAGCAGAAAGAAGCAAGGAGGGGTTGAGGGGCATAGTTGAGAGAGAATAAATTGCAGGGGTACGGGGAGATGGGCATGGGATGAATGGAATTACTCCTCTGGGATCCAGCAAAAATGTGATGGGCCCAATGGCCTTCTTCGGTGTCATTATAAGACAGGAGCTGTGGAGGCATACGATTCTATACTGTGAGTTAAGTGCTCATGTCATCAGTTGCTGGCGCACTTGTTATTCTGCTCTCCCTGATTGGATACAGGCCTGTGGATCATCTCAAACGTCCCCACACCGTAGACCAAAACCACTGAGTATTTTCTTGCACAGATGATAAAAATAGACAGAAGGAACCACAAGATGAGTTAATAATTGATAAACCTGCAACTTCAAGCTGAAGCCTCATTATTTATGCTTTGAAAGTTCTGAGCTTCCTCCAAAATCCTCCTGTCAAAACTACACTTTAGGCCTCATGGTATAGAAAGAAATGGGGCATGAAATGAGGAAAATATTCTTTTATGAACTGGTTGCACTGCAACCAAGGGTTCCGTTTGACCTTTCACTGAAGCATAAAAATTTCATTCAAAGGCGGTTGGATACAAACTCAGTCCTGATCTAATCTTGCAACTGTAACAAGATTCAGGCTGACACAATAACCACCCCAACCCAGAACAGAGATGGAACAAACCCCGGCCCAAATCTGACCTTCCGCAGACCAGATCTCCATCGCCCAACCTTCTGATCAAACTGACCATTCCCTCCTGAGACAGACCACCCTCCTTGACCCATTCTGAGACTAACCACCTCCTTGACCCATTCTGAGGTTGACCACCCTCCTTGACCCATTTTGAGATTGACCACCCTCCTTGACCCATTTTGAGATTGACCACCCTCCTTGACCCATTCTGAGGTTCACCACCCTCCTTGACCCATTCTGAGACTAACCACCTCCTTGACCCATTCTGAGACTGAGCACCCTCCTTGACCCATTTTGAGATTGACCATCCTCCTTGACCCATTCTGAGATTGACAACCCTCCTTGACCCATTCTGAGACTGACCACAGCCCAACTCAACATTGACCCCAGCTTAACACCGACCATTCAACCAGCTCCGCATTGACCATCTCCCCAACCTATTGCCAAGCACCTACCCCATTTCAACACGGAGCACCCTCCCAGTGTGACTCTGACCACTGCCCTCCTGGCCTGTCAGTCACTGCACCAAGCTCAAGCCCACCACCAATCCACCCTTAATAATACCACTTCCACAGCCCAAAGCTGAGTCCCACTCCTCGTCCAACGCCAATCTCCAATCACCTTGTCCAACTCAGACATCTGTGGTCTTAAATTTAAACAATGGTGGCTCTAGCAGACAGGGCAATTAGTTGGTGAGATATGATGGTACATGAGCAAGACTAAACATTTGGAAGAATAAGTTCTAATTCACAATGAACATATGTTCTTTTGAAGAATAACAAAGTTGTCTAGATTACAGTGTTCCTATGAAGAGAATTGGAAGGATTTTACAAATAGGCGAAGAATAACCAAGAAATTGAAGAGGGAGACTGCCACACAAGACCGGGACTCCTGGCCTTGTCGGCAATATGAAAAGGAATTGAAGTTGGTGAACAAGAAGAAACTGGAATGTGGATGGCAGAGTGGCGCAGCGGGTAGAGCTGCTGCCTCACAGTTCTGGAGACCTGGGTTCGATCCCAACCTCCGGCGCTGTGTGTGTGTGTGTGTGTGTGTGTGTGTGTGTGTGTGTGTGTGTGTGTGTGTGTGTGTGTGTGTGTGTGTGTGTGTGTGAGGAGTTTGCACGTTCTCCTATTTTGCCCCCAAGAAGGCTTCTAGCCAGGAGCCAGTGGCTTTAGTCTTGGAATAGATCACACCTAGAGTCAGGAGAGGGGAAAATCGGAACAATTCTTCATGCAGAATGCAGGTGGCTGAATCATGCAGTAAAAGTGTTCCTAACTGACAGGAGAGATCACATTACTCCCGGAGCAAATTAGATCTTTTCACTGTTTCCCACTTTGTAATCACTCACTCCTCATTGCTTCCAAAACCTCTCTCACACACTGCAAAGGAAATTTGGGGATATTGACTACGCAAATTAAAAGTCAGTACTGCTTGGTTGTGGCCAACAATCAGATTTTTTTTAATGTTTAAAACCTTACATATTCATATTCCTTCACCTGAAGAAGTCGGCTTAATTTTAGAGCCCAACAAGGAAATCTCCCTGGTGTGTAAGTCGCTCCTGGGACATGGTCTTATTTGAGTCAACCTGTGCCTTTTAATCCATCACAGAAGATTGCAGAACCTGATTGTACTGGAGTTAATTTGTGCTTGACACAATGTTTTGCCCTGGTTTAGACAATTTTGTACAAATTGCACTGAGAAGTCCAGGACAATCTGACAGAAACTTTACCTCCAATGGCTGCAGCACTCCTTATTCTTAAACCGACTCTCAGCCTAGACAGTCTCATAGAACATAGAACAGTACAGCACTGGAACAGGCCCTTCGGCCCACCATGTCTGTGCCTGACACGATGCCAATTTCAACTAAATCTTTTCTGACTGCACATGATCCATATCCCTCCATTCCCTACATATTCATGCATCTGTCTAACACCATTATATCTGCTTCTAACACCACCCCTGGCAGCCTGTTCCAGGCACCCACCACTCTGTGTAAAAAAAACTTGCCCGCACATCTCCTTTAAACTTTCCCCCCTCACCTTAAATCTATGCCCTCTAGTATTCGACATTTCTACATGGAAAAAAATTCTGACTGTCTACCCCTATCTGTGCCTCTCATCATTTTATAAGCTTCTATCAGGTCTCCCCTCAGCCTCCGACATTCCAGAGAAAATAAGCCAAGTTTGTCTAACCTCTCCCTGTAGCTAATACCTTTTAATCCAGGCAACATCCTGGTAAACCTCTTCTGCACCCTCTCCAAAGCCTCCACATCCTTCCTGTAACGGGATGACTAGAACTACACACAATACTCCAAGTGTGGCCTAACCAAAGGTTTAGACAACTGCAACGTGATTTCCTGACTTTTATACTCGATGCCTCTGGCAATGAAGGCAAGCACGCTGTACGCCTTCTTCACCAATATATCTACCTGCATTGCCACTTTCAGGGAGCTATGGACTTGGACCCCAAGATCGCGCTACACATCAACGCTGTTAAGGGTCCTGCCATTAACCGTTTACTTTCCCCTTACATTTGACCTCCCTAAGTGCAACACCTCGCACTGGCCCAGATTAAACTCCATCTGCCATTTCTCTTACGAGCTTCTTCACCATCTACAACTCTACCAATTCTTGTGTCGTTTGCAAACTTGCCAACCAACCCATCCACATTTTCGTCCAAGTCATTTTTTTTTAAGATATCTTCATTAGTCACGTGTACATTGAAACACACGGTGAAATGCATCTTTTGCGTAGTGTGTTCTGGGGGCAGCCCGCAAGTGTCGCCACGCTTCCGGCGCCAACATAGCACGCCCACAACTCCCTAACCTGTACATCTTTGGAATGTGGGAGGAAACTGGAGCACCCAGAGGAAACCCACGTTGACTCAGGGAGAACGTACAAACTCCTTACAGACAGCGGCCGGAATTGAACCCTGGTCGCTGGCGCTGTAATAGCGTTACGCTAACCACTACACGACCGTGCCTGCCCACAAACAACAGAGCTCCCAGCACTGATCCCTGTGGAATACCACTGGTCACAGACCTCCAGCCAGAATGACTCATGACTCTGATATTTTTACTGCACCACTGGAGGCCATACCTGCAGCTGACGACACCCCATACAATGAATATCCCTTCCTCAGCTGCTTCACCTTCCCTACCTTGCCCCTATGGCCATCTCAAGTCCTACAACGCTCTGTAAACCCTCTGCTCTGGTACCCTGAGAAACTGCCATCCTGTGAGACACTCCCTGAGAGAATCCAGCTCTTGTTGTTCAGGGAGCTGTTGAAATGGGAACTGTTGTTGTTCTCTGGTGGAGATGGAGGATGTTCATACCCCAGTGATCAGCAAATGATTTTCTTTTAGCTCAAAGCACGATTTCAGAAAAAGGAACTGTGGATGTGTGAGGTCATGGCTCGATAACACAAAGACTGCTGAAATACAAAAACCAACCATGACACATCACAGTCTGCCTCACAGAATCAGAATGAGACAGTGCCAGAGAAGGCCATTCGGCTCAATGTGCCTATGATTGCTCTTCGAAAGAACCGTTCAATTCTTCCCACTTTCCTGCCCTTTCCCCATCAATTATTTACCCAATTTCCTTCGGAATTAGCTGCTCCCACTGCCCTCCCAAGCAGTGGATTCGTAAAACTTTCCTCATCTCCCCACTGGTTCTTTGACCAAATTCCTTCAATCCGTGTGCTCTGCCTCTGACCTGCCTGCCAGTGGCAAAAGTTTACTCAATCAAAAGACTTCATGATCTTGAACCCCATTAAACCACCCCTGAACCTTGGATGGAGAATCAACCCAGCTTCTCTCATCTCTCTGCAAAACCCTGGCACCATTCCACACTCTTCCCGAGGTTTTCGCATTTTTGGAAACACTCAGAAGCTCAGGCAGCATCTGTGGGGAGAGAAGCAGAGTTAACTGTCCTGCTCTTCCACAGATACTGCCTGACCTGCAGAGTGTTTCTAGCATTCTGTGTTCCTACTTCAGATTTCCAGCATCTGCAACTTGTTTTCATTAAGTTGCTGAATTTACAGCCACTTCTTTCCTGTTTTGCTTTCCTCTCCTTTCTCTGATGGGACTTCCGATGTGTCTCTTCCGTTTCCTTCACTTTCGGAGCTTCCCATATTGTCTTTAATAAAGCTATGACCCAAATCACTTCCACATCTCTTTCCCTGGCCCATCCACGCAGATTGCACGGGGACACAAGAGACTGCAGATGCTGGAATCTGGAGCAACAATCTGTTGGAGGAACGTGTGAATGGGAATAGCGAAGACAGGCATTACAGTTGGCATGGATGAGGAGAGCCGAAATGGCCGGTTTCTGTACAATTCTATGATTCTATAACTTTATAAAACATTGGTTAGACCACAGCATGAGTGCTGTGTACAGTTCATGCCACCACACTATAGTAACAACGCGATTGCACGGGACAGAAGACTCTCCAGGATGGTGCCTGGGATGGAGTGTTTCAGTTACAAGGAGAGACTGGGTTTGTTTTCCTTGGAGTGGAGGAGTCTGAGGGTGGGGTGGGGGAGGCGGGGGGCAGGGAAATGGGACCTGATAGAGGTGAACAATATTATGAGAGGCAAAGATAGGGTAGATAGTAGTTTAGGATCAGGGGTAAGAGGTGCAGAGGAGATGTGAGGAAGAACCTTTCTATTCAGGGTGTGGATGTAATCTGGAATGCACGGGCCGAGGGAGTGGGGGAGAAAGGTGCTCTCAGAACGTTCGGGAAGTATCTAGATAATGGCATAGAAGGTGAAGGACAAATAAGGTTGGTATAGATAGGCACATACAACACAGAACAGCACAGCACAGGAACAGGCACTTCAGCCCACAATGTTGTGCCGGACTAATTAAACTGGGAATTAATCACCCAACTAAACTAATCCCTTCTGCCTGCACATGATCCATATCCCTCCATTCTCTGCACATCCATGTGCCTGTCTAAGAACCTCTTAAACCCCCCTATCGCATCTACCTCCACCACCACCCCTGGCAGCGCATTCCAGGCACCCACCACTCTCTGTGTAAAAAACTTGCCCTGCACATCTCCTTTGAACTTACCCCCGCTCACCTTAAATGCATGCCCTCCAGTGTTAGACATTTCAACCATGGGAAAAAGATACCGGCTGTCTATCTGTGCCTCTCATAATTTTATAAACTTCTATCAGGTCTCCCCTCAGCCTCCACTGCCCCAGAGAAAACAACCCAAGTTTGTCCGACCTCTCCTTAGAGCTCATGCCCTCTAATCCGGGCAGCATCCTGGTGAACCTTTTCTGCACCCTCTCCAAAGCCTCCACATCCTTCCTGTAATGGGGCGACCAGAACTAGAGTTTTATAAAGCTGCAAAATAACTTGGCAACTCTTGAACTCAGTGCCTCAAGTAATGAAGGCAAGCATGCCATAAGCCTTCTTTACCGCCCTATCAACCTGTGCGGCCACTTTCAGGGAGCCAGGGACTTGGACCCCAAGATCCCTCTGTACATCAACACTGTTAAGGGTCCTGCCATTAACTGTGTACTGTCCCTTTACATCTGATCTCCCAAAGTGCAACACCTCACATTTGGCCAGGTTAAACTCCATCTGCCATTTCATAGCCCATAGTGCAACTGATCTATATCCCGCAGTATCCTTTGGCAATCTTCTACACTATCCACAACACCACCAATCTTTGTATCATCTGCAAACGTACTAACCCATCCATCTACACTTTCATCCAAGTCACTTATATACATCACAAACAGCAGAGGTCCCAGTAATCCCTGCGGAACACTACTAGCCATGGACCTCCAGCCAGAATAAGTCCCATCGACCACGACCCTCTGTCTTCTGTGGACAAGCCAATTCTGAATCCAAACGGCCAATTCACCACGGATCCCATGCATCTTAATCTTCTGGATGAGCATCCCATGAGGGACCTTGTCAAACACCTTACTGAAATCCATGTAGACAGCATCCATAGCTCTACCTTCATCAGGAACTTAATGGTCAGCTTGAAGGGTCTGTTTCTGTGCTGTATAACTCTGTGACTGTTTTACATTTCTCAAGCTCGGGAGACGCCTTGAGTGATTTAAACACCAGGAGGAGAATTTTACAAATCAAAGCATTTCCCAATGGATGGAGAGGAATAAATGCTCGCTGTAACTGAAACTGATCTTCAGCACCAAGGATAAAGCTGAACTGCTTCCCAGATAGTGATAGTTAATTCCCGTGTAAATTAACATAGCAAAACAGCAGGGAACACTTAATAAGATTGTCAATGAGGTCACTAATTAAAATAAAGTAGCACATCTTGGCACACATAATCAGGCGCAAACCTATCCAATTTTAAACACTCCTGAACTATAGATTAGACCGTAATTAACTCCAGATAACAGCATCGAGAGTACCTTTGACACGAAGGCTCCAGCCACTCGAAGACAATTAGGGATGAGCAATAAATGCTGGCTTTTGCTGGCGACATTCACATCCTTAGAACGGATATTAGGAAAACGTTCGGGATTACAGGAAGACAGAAAATCTCAAGACAAGCCAACATTACTGAAAACAGTTTTTTCCCCACAAAATAACCGCAGTGTACTTTGTGAAATATTGGTCCCTTGAACTTTTAATCGCTCCAACATTGCGGACTCTCGCTCAGGAATCCCCCTCCAAAACCCTCTTTGCATCTCACTTTCGTCTCCAAGGAGCTGCAGACTGATCAATTCTGTGGGTAAGGAGGTGTCAGATCGAGCACATTGAGGGAAGTGGGAGGCAATTTATTTCAGCAGGAAGAATAGTAAGGGCAATAATAAATCAGAGAGATCTGCAGTCCTGTTACACAAAACACAGGGAGTTAACAAGAGCAGCAAGCAAAGAGGAAGGCAAATGGTGCCTTGGTCTTCAATGAGAAGGAGTTGGAATATAAGAATAAGGAAATCATTCTCAATAGATGGGTATGATGAAATCATGTGTACTCAGTGAAGACTTGGTTTCATACCCAAAGTACAGCAGAACAGATTCGCTGGATTGATTGCTGGAAAGACAGGGTTGTTCTCTGGGGCACAGCGACTAAGATAGGAGATTTCTTCATTAGTCACATGTACATTGAAACACACAGTGAAATGCATCTTTTGCGTAGAGCGTTCTGGGGGCAGCCCACAAGTGTCGCCACGCTACCAGCGCCAACATAGCATGCCCACAACTTCCTAACCCGTATGTCTTTGGAATGTGGGAGGAATCCGGAGCACCTGGAGGAAACCAACGCAGACACGGGGAGGACGTTCAAACTCCTTACAGACAGCGGCCGGAATTGAACCCCGGTCGCTGGCGCTGTAATAGCGTCGCGCTAACCGCTACACTACCGTGCCTGGGGAAAATCAAAGACATTCAAAGTGTTTCCAATATTTTCTGTTTTTATTTGACTGAAATGTACCTCTGTGAAGTGTTGTGGGGGGGATTGGGGGAAGGGGACAGATCCTGTGAAATGGGGGTTGTGATGTTGAAATGTGGGGGTGAGATGGTGTTGGGGGGTAGGTGTCTCTGTGAGGGGGTGGCATGGGTGTTGGGGGGGTGTCTCTGAAATGCAGGATGTGGTGATCTTGGTGGAAAGTGTCACTAATGCAGGGGTGCTGAGGAGGTATTCCTGAAAAACGTCAAAGCCAGTCGCGGTATTCAGGGATGGAGCCCAGGTTTGCAGCGCCCGAGGTTTGCGTTGCCCAAGTCCCTGCTGTCTCTTACCCTACACCACCAGGATCCAGAGGCTCGACAAGATTTCACCAATGCATCTCGTCCAGGTTAGAATAGAGGGTGTTATCTGGCTCAATAGCTACAACTTCAAGCAACAACACCCCATCAAAGCACTGGGTGGAAACTGGAGCAAATATCAGGCTGCTGGAGGAACTGAGACTGAGAGGTACGGCAGGGTACAGATCCCACTGCAGGCTCCAGGCATCATGGGCAGCATACAGAGTCCCTCATAATGCTGAGGTCTGTGAAGGATATAGACACCTATTGCACATTATAGGCACTGTTATCGAGTCAAGAGTCATACGGCACAGAGTCCCACCACGTTCATGATGAAGGGTCTCGACCTCAAACGTCGACTGTCCACAGATGCTGCCTGACCCGCTGAGTTCCTCCAGCAGTTTGTGTGTTGCTCCAGATTTCAGCATCTGCAGTCTCCTGCGTCTCCACTGGATGAAAACTCTCCTGTACAGACTGCACGGGAGGTGCAAGGCAAACCCAGTTACACAGCACCCAGTGCACATTTCTCTGTCAGCCCTGGTTCTGTTGAGCAGCTTTGCACATTTTGTGCCACAAGGACACTGGGTGAGAATCTCAGGGAACCAGGTAGGAAATGAAGAGGAAATTGACAGCGATAGAAGATGCAAGAGCAGCGAGAAATATTTAGAACGGCAATCAATAGAGATCAGGAGAATATATTGAGTGAAATAAACAACGACAGGCTCATAAATAATGAGAAACCATGGCTGGGTAAAGACACAAGGGAACTCACTGTGAAGGCTTACCCTGGTGGGAGACGGTCAAAAGGGAGTACAAGAAGGTTAAGAGAGAAGTAAAAAATGCAATTATGAAGGCAAATAGGAACAAACACAGAGTCCGACTGGAAGGAATTCCTTGAGGATGCAACCGAGCGAGTTGACCATTGCAGTGGATGTAATATATTTTGATGTTAAAATGCTTTAAATGAAGAAGATGTTTGAGCTGAGAGCAAAGGAATGTGCTGTGAAGTATGGTTAAAGGGGCAGGAAGGGCAGCTCCTGGTTCCAGGGACTTTCCTGTTTCCTTGTTACCTTACGACCGAGAAGGAGGATGCTTTGGCCCATCAAGTTCATGTTAGCTCACAGTGCAGTCCCATTCCCCACTAATTTTCCCACATTCCCATCAACTTCCCCCGAATTCTACCACTCATCTATACGCGAGGAGTGTTTACACTGACCCATTAACCCACCGACCCACACACATCCGGAATGTGGGAGGGAACCGGAGCACCTGAGGGAAGCACACGCAGTCACAGGGAGAAGGTGCAAACTCCACACACACAGGCACACACACACAGAGACACACACGCACACACACACTGACACACACACACACACACACACACAGATACATGCAGACAGACAGACACACACACACACACCACACACACAGATACATGCAGACACACACACACACACACACACACACACACACACACAGATACATGCAGACAGACAGACAGACACACACACATACACACACACACACAGAGATACATGCAGACAGACAGACACACACACATACACACACACACACACACACACAGACAGATACATGCAGACAGACAGACAGACACACACACACACACACACGCACACACAGCGTCGGCGGCCAGGATCGAACCCTGGTCTCTGGAGCTGGGAGGCAGCAGCTCTACCTGCTGTGCCAGGTCAAGATCTTAGTCCTGGCCCCGAGTCATGGTCTCTGGGCAGCAGGGATCCCTGGCCTCCTGTATGCTCCTGAGAGTTGGAGATGCCAGAGCCTGTGCATCAGCAGCACACTGAACTCCAGTGTAAAGGTGAGAGGTGTGCACAAACTACCCACTCGTCCACTCTGTCACCTCGAGCTCCATCTGTGGACCAGTCTGTGGGTCCTTCATCAGCCTCATCAGCCACCTCAGAACACGCCCAGTCTGAAGGGGAGCCAGTTGCTCCTGATCCCTGGGGACTGCCGATGAAGGACAAGCCCCACTCCTCCCCACACCGTCCCGAAACAGACACAGGGAGATGGACGAATGAGCCATAGAGTGAAACAGGAAACAGGCCCTTCAGCCCAACTGGTCCACGCCGACCAAGGTGCCCATCTAAGCCAGTCCCATTTGCCTGCGTTTGGCCCATATCCCTCTAAATATTTCCTATCCATGTACGTCCAAAAGTCTTTTAAATGTTGTAATTGTACCGGCCTCTACCACTTCCTCTGGCAGCTCGTTCCACACACCCACCTCCCTCTGTGCGAAAAAGTTGCTCTCTAGGTCCTCTTAAACCTTTCGCCTCTCACCTTAATCCTGTGCCCTCTGGTTTTAGACTCCCCTACCCTGGGGAAAAGTGTGACCATTCACCTTATCTCTGCCCCTCATGATTTTATAAACCTCTATAAGATCACCCCTCAGCCTCCTTCGCTCCAGGGAAAACAGTCCCGGCCTGTCCAGTCCCTCCTTATAGCTCAAGCCCTCTGGTCCCGGCAACATCCCTGTAAATCTTTTCTGCACCCTTTCCACCGAAGGTCTTGTAGTGTAGCCGGCAGGCACGGTAGTGTAGCGGTTAACATAATGCTATTACAGCGCCAGCGACCCGGGTTCAAAAGGAGTTTGTAGGTTCTCCCCATGTCTGCGTGGGTTTCCTCCGGGTGCTCCGGTTTCCTACCACATTCCAAAGACGTACGGGTTAGGAAGTTGTGGGCATGCTATGTTGGTGCCAGAAGCGTGGCAACACTTGCGGGCTGCCCCCAGAACACTCTACGCAAACAGATGCATTTAACTGTGTGTTTCGATGTACATGTGACTAATGGAGACATTTTATCTTAATGACACCCTTCCTCTGAGGTGCATGAGGAACGGTGAAGCAATATTGGGGTTTCAACTTAAATGAGACCAAGTCAGTGCTAAGGAGACGACATAGAATTTCTAACATTGTTGTATGGCTGAGCTGTCGCAAGGCCAGGAATTGGGGAGGCAGTGAGGAGTTTTAGAGAGTTACAGGGAATGAATCTGGGGGAATCGGTGTGAGATCATGGCTCATAGATCAGGTCAATTTAAAGTGGTTATGAAAATGGAATTAAACTGCTTCCATTTGTTTATGGTTCAGGGACCGGGGGGGGGGGGGGGGGGAAGGGGGTGGAAGGAGGGGAAATCGTGGGAAGGAAGGAGAGAGGAAACTGAGGGGAGGGGAAGAGTGGAGGGGAAAGCTGAGGGGAAGGTGAGGGAAAACTGAGGGGGTGGAGGGGAAACCGGGAGGGGGAGCGGATAGGTGAGGGAAAGGAGGAAAGGGGAGGGGAAGTGTGGAGGTGAATCCAAGCAGAGGGTGAGGGGAAACTGGGGTGGAGGGGAACCAGAGGGGAAGGGAGGGGAAATGAGGGGGAGGGAAGGGAATCTGGGGGAAGGGGAGGGAAACCATGAGGGGAGAAGGAGGCAGGATGGGAGAAAATGGCAGCAGCAGGTGTCGTTCCCCCCTGATTGCCACCCTACACTGGCCGGCACCCCACGCACCTTCCAGCTGTACTGTTCCCTCTCCCTCCCTCCTTGGACCGTGTGAACATCGGGAATGGGAACTGGGAGCCTCGGTCTTCTTATTAATTGGGAGACAATGATACAAAATGAATGCAATGCAGCTGAAGCACCAAGGCTTAGACGGCTACGGATCAAGTGCTGGTAAACGAGTTCAGTGCAGATCGGGTCGGCATGGACGTGATGGGCCGAAGGGCCTGCTTCTGTGCTGAAAGACTCTCCGACCATGAGTGTGCAAAGGCACCGCATCTGCCAAGTTAGCACAATATATCCTCAATGTGCAAGTAGCACATTTGTAATGATTTGCACTTGGCACAACGTATCCTGGGTGTGCAAATAAGAACAATGTACTCTAAATAAGTGTGCAAATGGGAACAATTTGTTCAAACTAAGTGTGCAAATGGAAACAATTTGTTCTGAGTGAGAACAATTTGTTCCAGCTAAGTGTGCAAATGAGAACAATTTGTTTAAACTAAGTGCACAAATGGGAACAATTTGTTCTGAGCATGCAAATGAGAACAATTTGTTCAAACTAAGCGTGCAAATGGGAACAATTTGTTCACACTAAGCGTGTAAATGGGAACAATTTGTCCAAACTAAGTGTGCAAATGGGAATAATTTGTTCTGTGTGCAAATGAGAACATTTTATTCTAAGTGTGTAACCAGAGAAAATGTTCAGCCCTGAGTGAGGATATTTAGAATAATCCTCGACCTCAGCCTACGGAGTGCACTCATGTTGGTGCTTGACTGTTAGTAGAGCAACCCTTTGCCACGGCTCAGGAACTCTGTATCATTTACATTATAAATCAGAAAGTACTTATCAAAAAACATGTGTGTTTCCAAGTTATATCATGTTCTGCTGAGATACACAGGCTTCTGACTAGGACTTCACTGCAGAAATGCTGGTTGTGCAACAACAATCTTCATTCCATGGGTGTCAATGGTGATTTCACAGCCCGCAGAATCAATATTTCATGCACTCGATTAAAGAATGACAATGGGCAAACAAAGCTAACAGCTACTACACAGCAGCAAGGCTCCAGAATTCATCTAATAACTATTGCCATTTGCTAAGTAATTTCAGGGGGGATGAAATACCGGCCATTAAACAGCAAGTAATTGATGCTTCAAGTCGACATGGTCCAAATACGCCGGGAAGACACAGACCCTGCTTCTCGGCTCACTTCTCTTTCAGTGCACGGCAGCGAGGAGGCTCCACTACGAGCTTGGTTCAGACGCAAGACCGTGCCAGGTCTGGCACGCTTCAAGATCTGTATCATCGAACTAAGGTCACCAGCCAGAAGTCTTTCTTGGACTGGATCTTGGCTGCAGCAATGATCACATTGTACGAAAGGTAAGTGATTCAACAATTAACTCATGCTCAGCATTTCAAAAAGTGCTCCAGAAGCCGTGAAGTGCTTTGGGACATCCTGGAGATTGCCACACTAATGCAATTCTCCGTCACTTGCGATTCCCCCGGGCTTGTTCTGTTCACGAGTGAGGTTGGAGAGGAGTAACCGAGATTACCTCCCCTCCTTACTTTCCTCCTTCTGTTTACTGTGGTCAGGGGAGCTCATTCACTGTCAGGATGAGGACATCACTCGCAGAGCTGCCATCTGATGTCCACGTCTCACTGCCTCTGAGAAGGCAATGGTGAGCCTCCGCTTTGAACCACCAGTGTCCTTCAGGTAAAGGTGTTGCCACAAAGTGATGGGGAGGGGGCAGGATTTGCACCCAATAAAAATGAAGGAACATATATCTCCATGGCGGGATGGTGCATGATTTGGGCAGGCTACTGCCTGCACTCTTCTTGGTGGTGTCGGAGTAGCCTGGGTGGGGTGCACTGAGTAGATGGAACGCACTGTAGCCAACTGTGCACCAGTGGCAGAGAGGAGGGAGCACGCAGTATCCGCGGGCACTCTGGTAGAGTTCTGCGCTCGGTGGACGCTCCCCCCCCCCCCAGGGGATCGCATGTGTCGTGGACAGTGAGAATGTGATTCTTCTTTGAAGTGTTGCGTGTGTGTTGAGCGGGTGTTTCCCTCTGCTGTGTTGCGTGAGCATTTAGCGGGTGTTCAGTTCGCGTTATTTTGCTGTAGTTATGTAGATGCTTAGTTTGTTTCTTCTCTTCTGTATTAGTTGTAGTATTTTGACACTGGTTGTCCTTTTGTAGTGCTTTTAGCTAATACATGTTTATATATTAAAAAAAAGTGGCAGAGAGAAGGGAGCACGCAGAATCCGCAGGCACCCTGGTTGAGCTCCGCGATCGGTGTCTTGTGGACGGTGAAAATGTGATTCTTATCTGAAGTGTTGCGTGTGCGTTTAGCGGGTGTTAGTTAGCATTATTGCTGTAGTAATGTAGTTTGCAGAATTTTTCTTCTACTTTCTGTATTAGTTGTAGTATTGTGACACTGGATGTCCTTTTGGAGTGCTTTTAGCTAAAAAAACATTTGTAAAAAATAAGTGGCAGAGAGAAAGTATGCTCACTGAGGTGGTTGGGGTGGCAAACACGGGAATAGTTATGTCAAGGATGACGCTGATCTTAAGGGCGTCACTATGGCGCAGCTAGTAGGAGTCGCTGTCTCACAGCACCAGAGACCCGGGTTCGATCCTAACTCAGGGCGCTGTCTGTGTGGAGTTGGCACGTTCTCTCTGTGCCTGTGTGGGTTTCCCCCGGGTACTCTGGTTTCCCGCCACATTCCAATGATGTGCGGGGTCGGTGGGTTCGTTGCACCCTCAGTGTGTGGGTGAAGGGTGGAGTCTGGGCAGGGGCAATGGCAATGGCAATGAGGGGAAAAGGAAAAATCGGATTTGTGTCGGATGAGCGTAAATGGGTGCTCGACGGTCGGTGGGGATGGTGATCGGTAGTGACAGTGGGGACTGTAATTGGTGGGAACAGTGATCAGTGGGGATGGTGGGGATGGTGATCGGTGGGGACAGTGATCAGTGGGGACGGTGAGGACGGTGATCGGTGGGTACGGTGATCAGTGGGCACGGTGGGGCCGGTGGGGACGGTGATCGGTGGGGACAGTGATCGGTAGGAATGGTGGGGACGGTGATCAGTGGAGACAGTGATTGGTGGGGACGGTGGGGACGGTGATCGGTGGGTACGGTGATCAGTGGGCACGGTGATCAGTGGGCACGGTGGGGCCGGTGGGGACAGTGATCGGTGGGGACAGTGATCGGTAGGAATGGTGGGGACGGTGATCAGTGGAGACAGTGATTGGTGGGGACGGTGATCGGTGGGGACGGTGGGGACAGTGATCGGTGGGGATGGTGGGGACAGTGATCGGTGGGGACGGTAGTCGGTGCGGACTTGGTGATCGGCACAGACTCGGTGGGCCGAAGGGCCTGCTTCCGTGCTGTTTCTCTCTCTGACTGGAGCTTGCTGAGAGCCGTTGGAGTTGCTCTGTGCCAGGCAAGTGCAGTGTTCCACTGTGTCCTGGTTATTCTACAAAGTCCATTTGTTGCAGAGAGACGCGGTGAGCGCGGGTCACCGATGTGATAGGTGCTGTGATGTTGTCAGTGGCTTGTCCGTAGATATTATGGGAACGGGTCAGAGTCCGTGGGACTGATCAGCCCTGACAACCAGTTCCCACTGGAGTGGATCATTTCTGGTTCCTCGTTGCCCTGTGGGCAGAGATATTGACCTCAGAAATAACAACCTGCAGATGCCTGAAATAAAAGCAAAAGTGCTGGAAGTACCCAGCAAGTCAGCCAGCAGCTGTGGAGAGAGAAGCAATGGTTCAGCTTGAACCTTGACCTTCTTGTTGATGATCTCTCAGTTGGACCAGACTCAGAGGAGGTGTGAATTATAGCCCCAGCAATAGTTCCGTACCACAGTCGCAATCCTCTGAGAAAACAACAGTGCTGACCAACATCCTGACTAATTGCCCACATCTTCCCTGCTCTATTCAATAAACCTCTGTGGGAACCGTGGCTGAAGCTTACTCCAAGTGCATGACTAATAGATCATCAAGTCATGCCCAGTACAAAGACTTGACGTTAACAGTCAATCTTTCTCAAGGCTTCTTATAGATTAATCCATTAATCTGAAGGCAGCCATTTATGTCTTATCAGACAATGACAGCTGGGTGATTATAGCCTACAGGTAATGATGGCTGTAAAGCTCTCAACAAGACAAGAAAGGTTAATTAGAAAAGTTTGGAGCAACTTGGAAATAAATCATAATGCTCTCCTTCTCTCATGTTAAACCTTTGTTAGTTCCATGTGACCTACTCCTGAAACTATTCCTCTTTTCTGCCTCACTTGGTCTGCAGATCCAACCCAAGACTCCCAAACAAGCCAAAAATAATCAGAATACACCATGGCACCAATGCTCAAGACGAGAGGTCATGGCTTTAAGGTTATGGGTGGGAGGTTCAGGGGAGATGTCAGAGGGAGGTTTTTCACCCAAAGAGTGGTTGGTGCATGGAATGCACTGCCTGGGGTGGTGGTGGAGGCAGATACATTGAACAGGTTCAAGAGCTTATTGGATAGGCATATGGAGGAACGTGAGATAGAGGGATATGCGGGAGGAAGGGGTTAGGTAGTGTGAGGGTGGTCTGATGGACGGCACGACACGGTGGGCCGAAGGGCCTGTTTTGTGCTGTATGGTTCTATGGTTCTATGATTGCTGGTCATATAAACCCTTGGACACACAGCTAGCTGATTTAACCCTTTGACCAACTGAAATGTCTGCTCTGTTGTTATAACCATATTGGGTATTCTGTTTAGCACACTGACAACTTCCACGGCCAAGGTTTAAAGCCTTATTAGAAAATCTGTGTCAGGCTCGACACCAGCTCTCAGGCCAAGGAGAGGTGGCTTGCAGAAGATGGAGACACAAGAGAGACTGCACATGCTGGAATCTGGAGCAACACACACAAAGCGCTGGAGGAACTCAGCAGGTCAGGCAGCATCTGTGGGGGGA
This sequence comes from Pristis pectinata, assembly GCF_009764475.1. Taxonomy (NCBI): domain Eukaryota; kingdom Metazoa; phylum Chordata; class Chondrichthyes; order Rhinopristiformes; family Pristidae; genus Pristis; species Pristis pectinata. The sequence continues at coordinate 9,590,233 of NC_067441.1, forward strand.
AATGGACAGTTGACGTTTCGGGTCGGGACAGCCCGCAGAAGATGCTTGTTTCCACCACATAAAACGAGGATTCCATCAGTGGATGACCTTTCTCTGGAAATAATGAGGCACTAACATCTTGATAAAAAAAGAATCCAACTTGTTTCAAGATGGAGGAAGCTGACAGTGTTACTCCTTCATGAGATGAGGGAGCAGCCTTCATTCTCCACCCTCATATTCGAAATGCCTCCCCTTGACCAGAATATCTCGTCTGCTCCGACTGTGCTGGGCGGTGAGGAGCCAAGCCCACTCTGGCAGGGGTCTGGAGTCACATCTGGGCCAGCTCAAGGGAGGAGCATGGGCTCCCCTCCCTGGAGGGCATTAACCCAATGGGTTGGATAACAATTGGTAGCTTCACCGTCACCATGAGCAACTGATACTTCCTTTAAAATTCTGGACTGTTAATTCAGAGAGCTGTAGACATTCCACGGCACAGGGAGGTCATTCAGCTCGTCGTGTCTGTGCTGGCTGAATCCAGCCTAATCCTACCTTCCAGCACTCGGTCCACAGTACACACTGTTTAAAAGTGATGAGGGGTTTGTATTCACTGCCCTTACAGGCATGAGCTGCAGACTCCTGCCATCCCCTGGGTGAAACATTCTTCTCTCATTCCTCAAATATGTGACACTTTACTCTGTATTCTGTTATTGTTTTTACCCCGTACTACTTCAGTGCACTGTGTAATGAATTGACCTGTACGAACGGTATGCAAGACAAATTTTTCACTGTACCTCAGTACAAGTGACAATAATGAACAATAATAATGGCACAAGAATGAGAGGAAAATAGAGGGATATGGGCATTCTGTAGGTAGGAGGGATTTGCTATGTCGGCACACCATTGCGGGCCGAAGGGCCTGTTCTGTGCTGAACTGTTCTATGTTCTAATAAGTCAATAACAATACCAATATGAGTGAGTTTTTTAAGGAGGTGACAAAGATGACTGATGAGGGGAGGGCAGTGGATGTTGTCTACATGGACTTCAGGAAAGCTTTCCACAAGGGTCCTCGTGGTAGGCTAATCCAGACGATGAAGGCACATGGGATCCACGGAGACTTGGTAGATTGGATTCAAAACTGGCTTGGCCGTAGGAGGCAGAGGGTAGTGGTGGAGGAGTGTTGTTCTGACTGGGGGTCTGTGACCAGTGGTGTTCCACAGGGATCCAAGCTGAGCCCTTTTTTGTTTGTGATGTGATTTGGTTGAAAATGTCGGCGGGCTGATGAGAAGTTTGCGGATGGTGTAAAACTTGACAAAGTTGTGGATGGTGAGGAAGGTTCTCAAAGGATGTCAGAGGGATACAGGTCAGTTGGAAATGTGGGCAGAGAGGTGGCAGATGGAGTTAAATCTGGACAAGTGCGTGGTGATGCACTTTGGGAAGTGAAATGCAAGAGGAAAGTATCCAGTAAACAGCAGGACCCTTGGGAGCACTGATGTACAGAGGGATCTTACGGCAACCTACCTACCGTAAGATAGGTGCGGGCTGCCCCCAGAACACTCTAAGCAAAAGATGCATTTCACTGTGTGTTTCGATGTACATGTGACTAATAAAAGATATCTATCTATCTATCTATCAACCCCTGGGCTGTGGGAGGAAACCAGAGCATCAGTGGGGAACCCAGACGATCACAAACTCCACACGGACAGCACCCGAGGTCAGGATTGAACCCTGGTGCCAGGAGCTGTGAAGCAGCAGCATTAACTGCCCCTTCTCCCTCTTACTTCTTCAAAACTTTGTTATTGCAACTCTCCTGCACTAAGCCCACAGCTAAAACTCTTCACTTGAAGCTACATCCTGTAATCATGACCTTCCTCAACTAAGATTCATTAAATGTGAATTTAAAAAAACTTTGAATTTGAATTTACATTCTGTAGATGCCAAGCTGAGAACAAAGCTGATGTCCCTGGATTACTAGTTGAGGTATCTGGGTCATTGGTCAAATCCATAGTCACTAAGGGGCAGGCACGGTAGTGTAGCTGTTAGTGTAATGCTATTACAGCACCAGAGACCCGGGTTCAATTCCTGCCACTGTCTGTAAGGAGTTTGTACGTTCTCCCCGTGTCTGCGTGGGTTTCCTTCGGGTGCTCCGGTTTCCTCCCACATTTCAAAGACGTACAGTTTAAGAAGTTGTGGGCATGCCATGTTGGCACCAGAAGTGTGGCGACACTTGCGGGCTGCCCCCCAGAACACTCTACGCAAAAAGATGCATTTCACTGTGTGTTTCGATGTACATGTGACTAATAAAGATATCTTATACCACTGAACACTGAACATATGTTGCCGGAATATAGTATTAATGGTAGGACTCTTGGCAGTGTGGAAGATCAGAGGGATCTTGGGGTCCGAGTCCATATGACGCTCAAAGCGGCTGTGCAGGTTGACCCTGTGGTTAAGAAGGCATATGGTTTATTGTCCTTCATCAATTGGGGAATTGAATTTAGGAGCCATGAGGTATTGTTGCAGCTATATAGGACCTTGGTCAGACCCCACGGAATATTGTGTTCAGTTCTGGTCACCTCACTACGGGAAGGATGTGGAAGCCATAGAGAGGGTGCAGAGGAGATTTACAAGGATGCTGCCTGGAATGTGGAGCATGCCTTATGAAAGCAGGTTGAGGGAACTCAGCCTTTTCTCCTTGGAGAGACAGAGGATGAGGGGGGACCTGATAGAGGTGTATAAGTTGATGAGAGGTATTGATAGGGTAGATAGTCAGAGGCTTTTTCCCAGGGCTGAATTCGTGGCCACAAGAGGACATAGGTTTAAGGTGCCGGGGAGTAGATATAGAGGAGATGTCAGGGGTAAGTTTTTTACTCAGAGAGTGGTGAGTGCGTGGAATGGGCTGCCGGCAACGGCGGTGGAGGCGGATACGATAGGGTCTTTTAAGAGACTGTTGGATAGGTACATGGAGCTGAGTAAAATAGAGGGCTATGGGTAAGCCTAGTAATTTCTAGGGTAGGGACATGTTCGGCACAGCTTTGTGGGCCGAAGGGCCAGAATTGTGCTGTAGGTTTTCTATGTTCTATGTTCTACCAACAGGTCATTGGAGAAAGGAGCCCACCGGGGAATGAACTTCCTTCATAAAACATTTAAGATGAAAATCATAACATAACCTTACAGAGGTTTATAAGATTATGAGGGGCGTAGATAAGGTAGATAGAGCATATTTCCCAGGGTAGGAAAGTCTAAAACCAGAGGGCATTGGTTGAAGGTGGGAGGGGAAAGATTTAAAGGGGACCTGAAGGGCAACTTTTTCACACAGAGGGTGGTGGGTGTATGCCAGAGGAAGTGGTAGAGGCGGGTACAATTACACTGTTTAAAAGACACTTGGACAGGTACGTGGATGGGAAAGGTTGAGAGGGATAGGGGCCAAACACAGGCAAATGGGATTAGCCTGAACAGGCATCTAGGCCTGTTTCCGTGCTGTGTGACTCTATGACTATCTATTACTCTGATTACACAAAATACACTAATTCAGTCATATCCTTACAGAACCCCTCAATAGCAGCATCCTGCTACAGAAGGGAAACACGACTGGAGGGCAATGCGACGACTGCCCCGAAGTAAGCGTTTGTTTCACACGAGTAATCTGAGACAAATTTATAATATGAAAGCAATCAGAGGGAGTCTTTCAGTGGAAGGGAATGGTGCACATTCCAGAGAGGGAATGATGTTGTTTCGGAGAGGAAATGGGTGTACTGCACAGAGGGAAAGGGGGAGATGGAGAAAGAGAGGTGTGTCGTGTGGAGAGGGAGTGGTGCAGGTTATAGAGACCAGACCACGTGTGCACAATGGAGAATGAACGTTGTGTATTATGGAGGGAATGGTGCGTATCACAGAAGGGAATGGTGAGTTTTAGACAGACTGAGTGGGGTGTATTACACAGAGGAAACGGTGTGTGTTACACAGAGGGAATGGGGTGTACTATGGAGGTGGGATACTGTTTATTACACAGAGGGAATGGGGAGTATTACTGAGAGGGACAGTTAGTACTAGAGATGGGGATGGTGTGGTTTAGTGGAGATGTGTTGGTGCTTGCGATGGAGAGGGAGTGCTGTGTAACATGGAGTTAAAGACGAAATGAGGAAGTTCATCGGATAAAGCCCCTTCAGTTGGATTCATGTCCCTGTGGAGAATGACTGGTGAATGTATTACCGGTACAAGTTATGCACGTGCTGCAGGATTGTTCAGCAGCAGATGCACACAAACACACATTCACATACGTACAAAGCAGCACAAGCTCCACTTCTCCCAATATGGTGTACAGCACGTTCCATTAACCATAGAAGAACAATAATTGCAGGCTGCAGTAGCACATACATGGTCTGGGACACACTAGAAATCCTGACTAGACCATTAAACATCAATACCTCTGGGGATAATCCGTGTACCAACTGGGCCCACATTGCAATGTGGTTTGCACAGTCCATTAGCTTCAACATCAAGACAGCCAGGTTGGAATTGTACATACCACACAGCATTAAACTTGCAATTGCTAAAACAGGATTCCCTCTGTTTTAAAAGCACATCACAGTCTGGAACAAGCTCGGAGGCATCATTTAACCAATGTGTTAAGCGTCAACGTTAACCAGCAGAGATAAAATTTTTCAGGCGTCTTATGAGAGATTACAAACACAGTGTAAACTTTTCACTGCATTTAACACAGACCTTCAATTTAATGCATAATTGATTCTTTGGATAAGCAGTGACTCAACAAGGGTGTCACAGACATCCAAAGGAGTGACAAGGCATATCCTCAGGGTGAAGGATACCAGTTCTGAGGGGGCAGGACATGTCACAGCGTGAATTCTTTTACCATTGGCTGGTCATCGTACGCCTGTACCACCTGACAGAATGAGGTCTTGGTGCCATGGCGACTGGGTCCAAGACGACTGCGGCCTGCGTTGGTGCTGGATGACTGTTTCTCAGGCCACTGGGGGGGAGATTCACCCATTGCAGTGGGAGCACCTCACCAGCACCTAAAACTGACTAAAACTACGGGTGGATGTCTCAACAGCCCAGTCCTCGAGGCTCTGTTTCCCACGTTGCCTCTAACCCATAGGTCTCAATCTTCCACCTCTGTTAATCCCACAGACCACTCCACTACTCCCAGTGGCCGCTGGCTCCCACACTGCCTCTGAACCCATGGCTGCTGGTTTGTGCACAAAGATCTCCAGGTTTCTCTGTACACACACCTTTCACCACAGAATAAATATCCCACTCACCCCAAGTGAACGACCTTACATTTTTTTACTTCATATTCCACTTTCCCTTTCATTTGGACTGTCTCTATACCCCTGAATTCTCCTGTATCTCCCCCACAGTCCACAGTTCCACCTGGCTTTGTATCAGTGCAAGCATGGATTGGAGATATTATTATCCAGGGGGTTTATTGGCTGTTAGTCACATTGACTCTCCAGTGACATCTCTTCACGACTACTAATTTCTTCCAGCCCCTCATTCTCTCAGCCTATTGTTCACAACTATTCCCTTCACACCTTAAAGAAAAGGAGGGAAATGGAGGAAGGTGGGGGAGAGAAATGGATGCAACCAGGAGAATTTCTCTGAATTTCTCTAGTCTCGCCCCATCGGAGATATTGCCTTGTTCTCCCCACCCCTCCCCTGTTTTCTCTGCTGCCAAAAACTACCCTGTTTCTCTCATTCCCAGTTCTGATGAAGGGTCCGGGACTTGAAACATTAACTGTTTCTCCCTCCACAGCTGCTACTGGACATGCTGATTGTTTCCCGCCTGAGGCAGAGCTGGAACAAGGCCAAGGGGTAGCGGGGTTTGGTGTGAGTTCAGACGCAGGCAGGGTGGTCAGGACCGGGGAGTTGGTATTATCTGGTCTTCACAAAACAAAAGGCAGAGAGGATGCTCTCAGCTCCTGACGAGCCAGCATTTATCACAAAAACGCAGCAGCTTATATCATTGAAATTCAAAGAGATATTCTTGGGGCCACTGTTGACTCAGAGATTAAAATCACTGCTTCAACTATTGCAAATAATTAATAATCTCCTCGCGTTTCATTTTCCGATTTCTCTTCCATCTCATGCTGTTTGTGGCATGTCTCCAACACTAACATCAGTAAATAGTCACTTGATTGGGCACAACAGGAATAATTATTGTTTCCAAGCGCTTGTTCACAGGTTTAATACTAGTTTACTCTGCAGGATAAATAAAAATTGAACAATTTAATTTTTTTAAACTGAAATCCATTTATTGGTGTGGACATTGATGATTATATTTCAACAGGAAAGCAGTTTGTTATCTAACAGTGTAAGATGCAGCGTGGGACATGATGCCAGTATTCTTTGATGAACCTGTCATCAATCAAACAGTCTGCAAAATGACAATTACACACTTATGATACTTAATGGGAGCTCACCACGTGAGACGGCTACCAGGCTGCGCGGCACGGATTATACACGTCTGACGTGGCAGCTCGGGTCCTGAACAGTATCTGGGCGACACATGCCTTCCATCTCTAGTACTGAGTGCAAGCATCCCCACTCATCAACAGCCCACCTCCCCACTCCAAACCAACTCCCCAAGCTCCATCTTGGACACTCCGCCCCAGTTCAGTGGCTGTATCCCCTCCCCCTCCCCCCCAGAACTTCCCTCCCAATCTCCCACCGATCCTTGAATTTTCCACACACCCTCCGCCTTTCCTCCTCATCCCGAACCTCCTCCAAGGCCGGAACTACCCCCGCCACACACACACACACACTCCCACCCTTCATCTCCAGGGCCTTCCATCCCAGAACTTCTCCTGCTCCAGAGATGATCCTCTCTGGATTATATCACAGCTGCGCCACAGTCACCCGGCTAACGGGAATTCACCCTGACAGAATTCACAAACCACTGCCCGGGAATAAAATTCATTCTCACGGAAATTATGTGAAAAAGAGTAAACAAACAAAATGTACTTTTTTTTCAACTCGCATGTCTTGAGGCGTGAGCCGATGGCACAGCTTCACTTAATGGAAAACGCAACACAATCTGGGAACACAACGCCCTCCGTAACACAAGGGTCACCTGTATAAGATTTGCCCAAATATCCCTCTTTACAGCCCTCTGTGCTCTTGCAAGCCAATCACACATGAGGTGATGTATGGAAGATAAACAACCGAAAGATCAGGGATAAGATAGGGTGGCACTGCCAAGTCCACATGTGAAGTTTGATGGTATGTTAAACAAGAGTGTGTTGAAATAGAGACTGGGTAATAAAGGAGTCCTTATCACAGAACCTCACAGCTTAATTAAATGTGTTTCCTCTAGTCATTGTACGAATGGAAACAGTTTTCCCCAATCTACACCGTGAACCCCTCATAATTCTGATTGTCTCTGTTAATTCCCCCTCGAACCTTCTCCACATCAGATCAACACTAGTTTCTCCAGTCTCTCCCTCAGAGGTAAATCTCCTCTGCCGAGGGGTAGTGCAGAGCGGTGGATAAGTGAGGCACGGTTCTGCACTGTCCCTATAACGTCACATACTGCCCTCAGCTCTCACACAGCCGTTGTCACTTCTCAACCACTGCATCCCCACCCTTCTCACCTCCCCACCCTTCTCACCTCCCCACCCTTTCTCACCTCTCCCATTACTTCAATGAATTTTGGATTTAATTCTACTTCTTGAAGAAACTCAAAATCAACCCTCAAAGGTCCAAGGGCAGAGTGATGCACACAACAAATGGCAGGAGTTATGACTGCTGCTTTGAAATGTTGCACTGGAATGTTCTAGATTAGCAGGCGCCAGGTGGGGGAGAGGGAGGGCTGGAGCTGGGAGATAGGTGGGAGGCAGGCAAGGCAAACAAGGAGGTGGGTAGAGCCAAGTACAGGGAGGGGAGGGTGAAGGTGGAGACAGGGACTAGAGGGTGATAAGTGGGGACACGAAGGTTACAAGTGCTGGAATCTGAAGTGTAATTTTGCCACGACCAGCGTTTAAAGTTGTTAACTTCAGGCACTGAAGTTGGCAGGGAGGAGTCTACCATTCTGGGGGAAAAATGAAATTAGAAGCAAGCCTTTACAACCTTGTGTGTGACCCACTGATTCTCCTTCAGGGCTGTTGCATTCTTTACTACTCATTGATTGTCTGGAGTAAGCAAAAAACATTGTTGATTTTACCAGTATATTGAGTCACCACTGACGATTCCCCTTGGACTTAAACCTTACTACACAAATTAGACTGAAAATTCTGGTCGATCCCATGAATCCATAAGCCAAAAGGACTCCAGACATTCAGGGGGAAATATTCAAATAAAGCCTGGGGCCCCTTAACTATCTCTGCCCGACACCACAGGACCCTCAGTGAGGATATGGCTCTTCACAACTGCCTAAACATCACACGCGACTCATGATCGGATGACCTGTAGAGAGGGCACCCGAGGGCTGATTAGTATTTTATTTACTGCTTTCTCAGGATAGAAACACTTTCACACAGTGTGTGCAAGTAATTTACAGAGGTGAAGATCAGGGATAAGCCCACATTCCTTCATATCAGGACCTCCTTGCATTTTTTGGCCTCCTCTCACTCACTGAGTCCACCACCTCTCCATCGCTGTACCTGTGGTCAATCACAGCCATTCCATGCATTTCCTCCAACTGTCGCCTGGACCGGGCCCTTTTCCCAGTCAGGACACAAGGCCAACGCTGAGGTTAGTATTGAGCACCAATCTTAGGCCGTTGAGTTGTAGAACAGTTCCTGTACACAATGCCACAGACTGCAAAGTTACAGCCATTAAAAAACTTTTGAAAGCACTGACATTCAAGTTGTTTTTCACCAACACAAACACAGCTGCCGTTCAGCCTGAAGTGCATTAAATCCTCTCAAGTAAACAGCATTAAAACCTGCTTCAATTCGGAGAATCGGCCATTAGGAACCAGACACCAGATAAGACCATCAGTAATTGTCAGCTCCCCTGCCAGAGGCAGGGACACTCCGATCGATATTCCATTGAGAAACAAGTCTCGTCCAAAGCACAATTTCCTTCTTGGCTCCAGTCAAACATAGAGTTCACTCCGAACGCATCACAGCAAGTGGAGGATCTTACCTTGACCCCTCGTATTCTGAACTCAGCAAGGGCTCGGTTCAACTTGGAGGCAGCCGTGGGGTGATCCTTGCCGTGAGCAATCACCTTGACCAGCAGCGAGTCATAATGTGGTGAGATCACTGCCCCCTGGAACGCCGAGGCAATGTCCAAGCGGATTCCCATTCCTTCTCCACTGCGGAAAACCTGACAAAAGAAAGCCGATTGAAACAGTGTTCCAGCACTGTGTGCTGACAAATGTCATTTGGGTTGAGTTGTCTATCCCTTGGCTCACTGCGTCCTTGTGAGCCACAGCTGGGGACATTGGAATCAGCCACATCCCGCCAGGATTTATACCCCTTCTCACACACCATGGGGGCAATTTTAACGGCACATCGCAGATTGGGCGGAACTCTGGTTTTAGAACCCCCTTGATCTAAAGGGACCTGAGGAGCAACTTTTTCACACACAGCTTGGAGTGTTAATGGAACGAGCTGCCAGGGGAAGTGGTTGAGGTGGGTACAGTTACATATAAAAGACAATTGGACAAAGTACATGGATAGGAAAGGTTTAGAGGGATATGGGCCAGATGCAGGCAAATGGGACTAGCTCAGGTAGGCACCTTGGTCAGTATGGACAGGTTGGGCTGAAGGGCCTGTTTCCGTGCTGTATGACTCTGTGATGCTATATGACGTAACTATTCACTTCAACCTTGATTAAATTAGGTGGAGTGAACAGCTTGATTCCCCCCAACAACTTCTGGGAAAGAACACAGAACACTACAGCACATTACAGGCCCTTCGGCCCATAATGCTGTGCCGACATTTTATCCTGCTCTAAGATCTATCTAACCCTTCCCTCCCACATAGCCCCCTATTTTTCTATCATTCATGTGTCTAAGATCAATCTAACCCTTCCCTCCCACATAGCCCCCTATTTTTCTATCATTCATGTGTCTATCTAAGAGTCTCTTAAATGTCCCTAATGTATCTGCCCCCACAACCTCTGCCGGCAGTGCGTTCCACGCACCCACCACTCTCTGTGTAAAAAACTTACCCCTGACATCCCCCTTATACCTTCCTCCAATCACCTTAAAATTATGTCCCCTCGTGTTAGCCATTGTCGCCCTGGGAAAAAGTCTCTGACTGTCCACTCGATCTATGCCTCTCATCATCTTGCACACCTCTATCAAGTCACCTGTCATCCTCCTCCTCTCCAAAGAGAAAAGCCCTAGCTCACTCAACCTATCCTCATAAGACATGCTCTCCAATCCAGGCAACATCCTGGTAAATCTCCTCTGCACCCTCTCTAAAGCTTCCACATCCTTCCTATTGATATTGGTATTGGTATTGGTTTATTATTATAATGAGGTGACCAGAACTGAACACAATACTGCAAGTGTGGTCTGACTAGACTTCTATAGAGAAATCATAAACCTCTGGGCCACAGACTTCAGTGACCGGAGGAGCGCTCTCAGTACTGGAAAGGAGTCTGGGCCCAAACTGCCTTTGAAAGAGCAGTCTAACTAGATCTCTATCTCCTCTGCAAGTACTTACTCGTCTGACTGACCTGGCAGAAATATATTATGATAGGAATGGACAGGGTAGATACGGCATTTGGAGACACAAGGCAGAGAGGGACACAGCCCCAATGAGGGAAAACAGGATTAGTGTAGATGGACAGAAAGGTCAGCATGGACGTTGTGGGCTGAAGGCCCTGTTTCTGTGCTGTACAACTCTGTGACTGCGACAACTGAACCTGCTTCCACTGCCCTTTCCAGCACCATCTGACACCAATTCATTGCATTCATCTCATCGCTGGTACTTCTGACTCAACTTGGTGTGTTCTGCTTCCCACCCTTCCTGCTCCCCCAAGGCTGGGACCAGGGAGGAGCCTACATATATATCTTTGTACTCCGCCGATCAGCCTCTCTCCTTGCAGACAGTTTTGATGGTTTGTTTCTGCAGCCAATTTTCTTCAATCTGTGGTTGTCAACTCTCCTGACACTGTCCCCACCAAGTCTATAAAATCCCTCAGAATACTGAACCATGAACAATTTTGAAAGAGTTGATGAGTTCAGTTTATCTACTAGAGGCCACTAATTCCACTGACAGCATCTACAGGAGGCGCTGCCTCAAGAAGGCGGCATCTATCATCAAGGATCCCCACCATCCGGGCCGTGCCATCTTCTCGCAGCTCCCATCGGGCAGGAGGTACAGAAGCCTGAAGTCCCACACCACCAGGTTCAGGAACAGCTACTTCCCTACAACCATCAGGTTCATGAACCAACCTGCACAACACTAACCCCACCTCAGCAACGGAACACTACGGACCACCTTTTGCACTCCCATGGATGTAGACATGGAACATGGAGCTTTACAGCACAGGAACAGGCCCTTTGGCCCATGATGTTGTACTGAACTAACGAAGCTAATGACACTTAATTACACTAATCCCTTGTGCCTGCACATGGGCGTCTCTAACTGTGCTTTCTTTGCACTAATGTTTTGTTTTGCAGTATTTTTTTCTCTTCTTGTATAATTTTTGTATATTTTATGTATAATTTATGTATAATTTAGAAAGCTCACCAGCACCTCTACTTCCTCAGGAGGCTAAAGAAATTCGGTATGTCCCCTTTGCCACTCACCAACTTTTATTGATGCACCATAGAAAGCATCCTATCTGGATGTATCACAGCTTGGTACGGCAACTGCTCTGCCCAGGACCACAAGAAACTGCAGAGAGTTGTGGACACAGCCCAGCCGATCACAGAAATCAGCCTGCCCTCCTTGGACTCTGTCTATACCTCTCGCCTTGGTGAAGCAGCCAGCATAATCAAAGACCCCATTCACCCGGGTCATTCTCTCTTCTCCGCTCTCCCATCAGGCAGAAGATACAGGAGCCTGTGGGCACGTACCACCAGGCTCAAGGACAGCTTCTATCCCACTGTGATAAGACCATTGAACGGTTCCCTTATATGATGAGATGGACTATGACCTCACGATCTACCTTGTTGTGACCTTGCACCTTATTGCACTGCACCTTCTCTGTAGCTGTGACACTTTACTCTGTACTGTTATTCTTTTTACCTGTACTACCTCAATGGACTCCGTACTAACTCAATGTAAGTGCACTGTGTAATGAATTGACCTGTACGATCGGTATGCAAGACAAGTTTTTCACTGTACCTCGGTACAAGTGACAATAATAAACCAATACCAATACCAATGTTCTGTGTGTGGTCTGTACCTATGTGACTGTGATGCTGTTGCAAGCAAGTTTTTCACTGTACCTGTACCTCACTGCACTTGTGCACAGGACAATAAAGTCAACTTGACTTGTGGGAGAAAAACAGACAAGAGGAAGAGAATTTTTAACGCAGCGATTTAATGGGAATTTCTGGCATCACTGCACTTTTAGACCCCACCACTCCAGTGGAAACATTTTCCTCAGCACCCCTCCAATCCTTGCACCAATTATTTTAAACATTTCCAAACAGTGGATCTCCCTACTGTTTTGTAGGGTGCAGAGTCAATGCTCTGAGTGCAAGATATTTTCGAGAGACTCCAGTTTAGGGTTTGAAACTTCGAAGTTTCTCCCTGCACAAGCTGCCTGACCCTCCAAGAGTTCCCAGCATTTTCTGATGCAATTCCTAAAGAACAACGTCACAGAGAACAGACAGGGGGACAAGGAGCAGAGGTTAATAACTTGGCAGGATGCCTAAGAGGAAAAGTCAGTCAGGAGTTCGAAGGAGTTGTTAACCCTCCCACTAACAATCTTCGAGTATTGCAATAAAAGCTTGTGGGGCAGGCAGCAGGTGGTTTGAAAAGTGAAATGACTCACCCACGTTGGATGTACAGGAAGAATTTGTCTTCTGACTAAGGAGGGCAGTGATCGGAGGGGAGACCGAGGGAGTTCAGACTGTTAAATGGGATGTGATAGGAGTGCTCACAATCGTGAAGGTTTTAGTGGAGTAAATGGTGAGAAACTCCCTTCCTGGTGCTGCAGGGTCAGTGATCAGAGGGGATGGATTTACGGCTGAGAACCAGCCTGAAGGGAAAGCAATTTCCTTCACAATGTTATTGTGCGGGAACAGCCCAGCACTGTGTCACCTCTCCTGGTGCAGCCGGGCAGGGCAGCCACTGGGACCCTGAGTGGTAACTGGGTCCGGGGGAGCTGACCAGGTGTGAGGGGCACCTGAGTACTGACTGTGCGCAGAGGGAGAGGAGCTGAGAGGGAGGAGGGGCAATGAGGGGGAGGGGGTTGTGATGGGGGTTGTGGTGGATCTGTGAGCGGGTAGGGTCCGTGAAAGGTGAGGGGCTGTGACGGGGAAGGGTCGGTGAGGGGGAGGGTCGGTGAGGGGGAGGGGCTGTGAGGGGGAGGGGCTATGAGGGGTGAGGGGCAGTGAGGGGTGAGGGGCTGTGAGGGGTGAGGGGCCATGGGGGGTTTAAGGGGGAAGGTCCATGGTGAGGGGCTGTGACAAAGGACAGTGAGGGGTGAGGGGCTGTGAGGGGGAGGGTCAGTGAGGTGAGGGTCAGTGAGGTCACTGAGGGGGAGGGTCAGTGAGGTGAGAGGCTGTGAGGGGGAGGGTCAGTGAGGGGTGAGAGGCTGTGAGGGGGAGGGGCTGTGAGGGGGAGGGGCTGTGAGGGGGAGGGTCAGTGAGGGGTGAAGGGCTTTGAGGGTCAGTGAGGGAGAGCATCAGTTAGGGGTGAGGGGCTGTGAGGGGGAGGGTCAGTGAGGTGAGGGTCAGTGAGGTCACTGATGGGGAGGGTCAGTGAGGGGTGAGGGGTTGTGAGGAGTGAGGGGCTGTGAGGGGGAGGGACCATGAGGGAGATAGGTCACGAGGAGGACAGAGGGGTGAGAGGGGACAGGTCACGAGGAGGAGGAGGTGTGAGGGGAACTCCCAAGACAATCGGAGCGGGAGTAGGCCGCTTGGTCCCTCAAACTTGTCCCACCATTCAATCCAATCACAGCTGATCCACATTGGCCTCAACTCTTCTCCTGTGCCAGTCCCCCATCACCCTCAATTCCCCGATCTTTGGAATCTTTATCTGTTTCCAACTTAAACATATCCAATGATCCGGCCTCCAGCATCCTTGGAGGCAGAGAATTCCAGAGATTTGCCACCCTCTGAGAGAACCTCAGTTTTAAACAACCGGCCCCTTAGCCTGTTAACTGTGTTCCCTTAGTTGTTTGCCTTCATTGGTCGGGGTGTTGAACATAAAAGCCGGGAGGTCACGTTGCGGCTGTGTAAAGCTTTGGTCAGGCCACACTTGGAGTATTGTGCGCAGTTCTGGTCGTTACAGGAAGGATGTGCAGGCTTTGGAGAGGGTGCAGAAGAGGTTCACCAGGCTGCTGCCTGGATTGGAGAGCCTTATCTGTAAGGAGAGGTTGGAGAAACTTGGGTCGTTTTCTCTGGAGCATCAGATGCTGAGGGGAGACCTACTAGAAGTATATAAAATTATGAGAGGCGTACATAGTGTGGAGAGTCAGAGTCTTCCCCAGGGTGTAAATGTCAAACTCCAGTAAGAGACATAGCCTTAAGGTGAGAGGGAGAAAATCTGAAGGGAGATGTGTGAGGTTAGCTCTTTTTTACACAGAGAGTGGTGGCTGCCTGGAACAGGCTGCCGGGAGAGGTGGTGGAAGCAGATACTACAGCAACATTCCAAAGGCATTTAGACAGACTCATGAACAGGCAGGGAATGGAGGGATACGGACCATGTGCAGGCAGACGGGATTAGTGTAGATTGGCATCATGGTCAGCACAGACGTGGTGGGCCAAAGGGCCTGTTCCTGTGCCGTACTGTTCCATGTTCTGTGTTCGTAGTGGAAGCATCTCAAAGTCTACCCCGGTAAGCTCCCTTAAGATTTTTTATGTTTGAATCAGGTCACCCCTCGTTCTTCTAAACAGCAAGTACACAAACCTAAACCGTCTCGCCTCCTCTCTCTCATCCCAGGAACTATCCGGGTGAATCTCCTGTGGACAGCCTCCAACGCCACTATATCCTTTTTTAAGGTAAGGGGACCATAACTGTGCATGGTATTCCAGGTGTGGCCTCACCAACACCCTGCACAACTGTAGAAACACCTCCCTATTTCTAACCTCTTACCCCTTTGAAGTAAAGGCCAACATGTCACTTGCCTACTCTTGTGGACACAGTCCAGCGCATCATGGAAACCAGCCTCCCCTCCCTGGTCTTTACCTCTCACTGCCTTGGCAAAGCAGCCAGAATAATCGAAGACCTCACCCACCCAGGCCATTCTCTCTTCTCTCCTCTTCCACCAGGTAGAAGATACAGGAGCCTGAGGGCACGTACCATCAGGCTTAAGGACAGCTTCTACCCCACTGTGATAAGACTATTGAATGGTTCCCTTATATGATGAGATGGACTCTGACCTCACGATCTACCTTGTTGTGACCTTGCACCTTATTGCACTGCACTTTCTCTGTAGCTGTGACACTTTACTCTGTACTGTTATTGTTTTTACCTGTACTGCCTCAATGCACTCTGTACTAACTCAATGTAACTGCACTGTGTAATGAATTGACCTGTACGAACAGTATGCAAGACAAGTTTTTCATTGTACCTCGGTACAAGTGACAATAATAAATCAATACTAATATCAATACCCTCCACCTTCTCTGCATGGTTCCGTGGCTCTCGGTTATTTCTGGCACTATGTCTCGGATCAATAGCTGTACAGTTCGGTGTTCTCTGCCCTGTGAGAAATACACTTATGTTTCGAATAATTAATCACCTCTGGTGTGTCTGAAAATTTAATTGCCCCTGTTCCCTGTGATGCCCCCTGAGAAATTATGAAAATATAATGAAACCATTGTTGCATCAGCGCAAGAATCTATTTTCTTAATAAATAAAAAATATTCAAGAGAAGGCAAATTGGTGCCCGAGATCTTCAATATAAAGAATTGATTTCAGTGTAGGGGTGAGAGGGAGGGTGAAGGACATCTCGGCTCCCTCCTCATCTGAGTTGCATCCACTCTTGTGATGCCGTGTTATGTACCAAGAGTTCCGATTGGTCGTTTCCACTCCTCTCTGACCTTGACTTCCCACAAAGCTCGATGAGGAACAGCACCTCATCTTCTGACTGGGTATTTTACAGTTGCTCGAACTCAACGATGAGTTCATCCATTTCAGATGACTCCCAGCAATTTTATTTCTGGTTGTCACTCTGCATTTCCTGGCGTGTGCCTGTGATGTGGCTGCAAGTAAGTTTTTCATTGTACCTGTGCACACATGTACCCGTGCACATGACAATAAACTCGGCTTTGGCTTTTAGCTTTGGATCATTTTCTGTATTTACACCTCCTCCTGACTGATCTTTGTTCTGTTATATACCGTTCATACAGATCAATTCAATACATAATGCATTGAGGTAGTACAAAGTAAGACAGTAACAGAGCACTGTTACACTTTATTCTGCATTCTGTTATTATTTTACCCTGTACTACCTCAAAGCACTGCTGTAATGAATTGACCTGTATGAACGGTATGCAAGACAAGTTTTTTTACTGTAGGTTTCTTTATTAGTCACATGTACATCGAAACACACAGTGGAATGCATCTTTTGCGTAGAGTGTTCTGGGGGCAGCCCGCAAGTGTCACCATGCTCCCGGCGCCAACATAGCACGCCCACAACTTCCCAACCCGTACGTCTTTGGAATGTGGGAGGAAACCGGAGCACCCGGAGGAAACCCACGCAGACACGGGCAAAACGTACAAACTCCTCACGGACAGCGACCAGAATTGAACCCGGGTCACTGGCGCTGTAATAGCGTTATGTTAACTGCTACACTACCGCGCCTGCACCTTGGTACAAGTGACAATAATAAACCAATACCAAACGTTGCCACCTCTCACCTTGCACCATGTCCTCTATCACTTAATCTCTCCTGCTTCCCGCCTCACAGACCTTCCTCTTTGTTCCCTGCTCTCTTCCATCTCAAATCTCTATTTCCTTTACTGGTGAAAGACCATCAACCTGAAACATTACCTCTGTGTCTCTCTCCACAGAAGGTGCCTGACTTGCTGAGGCTTTCCAGGATTTTCTGGTTCAAGGGAGATTTCCAGCATCCCATGGTTTTGCATTCTATTACATCTCATTTGCCCAAATTCTACAACACCAGTCAGTGTCCGGGTCTATTCCTCTTCCTGCACCTCTCAGCCAGCTTGGCAAGATATCAGTGTCTCAGCACCTCCACAAGTAGTGATGCTGGCAACATCTGGTGATTTCTTCAGCAGATAGTATCATAGAAAGTGAAGTTGGTTGTTAAGAATTGCAGTGGGATCTTGATCAACTGGGTACGTGGGCCGAGGAATGGCAAATGGAGTTTAATTCAGATAAGTGCAAGGTGTTACATTTTGGGAAGACAAATCAAGGTAGGACTTTCACAGCGAACGATCGAGTCCTGGGGAGTGCTGCAGAACAGAGGGATCTAGGAGCGCGGGTACATGGTTCCCTGAAAGTGGTGACACAGGTAGACAGGGTGGTGAAGAAGGCATTTGGCACGCTGACCTTCATCAGTCAGGGCATTGAGTATAGCAGTTGGGATGTTATGTTGCAATTGTACAAGACGTTGGAGAGGCTGCACTTGGAGTATTGCGTACAATTTTGATCACTATCAAGCCATCAAGCCGGAAGAGTGCAGAGGAGATTTACGAGGATGTTGGCAGGACTCGAGGAACTGAGTTATAGAGAGGGATTGAGGCTGAGCAGGCAGCCAACATCTGGTGTGCTTTGGCAAGTAGCATGCTATTGGTAAATGTTATCAGGCCATGCAAGTATTAGCCAGGACCCTGACTCAGAACAAGGAGGCACTTCTTCTGCAAACATTTGAAACATGTACAGTTCCACACTGAGCTTTCTCTCACAAATATTATTTAAAAGTAATGCATGCTGAGCTGTGGGTTGTTCTGTTGCTCATCAATCATCTGCAGCGTCCCGAGGCACCGAGGACCTGTCTAGTTCAGGTATTAGCCTCACTCAGCTGTCACGGAGGACAGAGACAATTCAGATTTCTAGCTGCACACTAAGCATTACCATTCACATCTTGCCTCGGCAAGGAAGATACTTAATGCTTGGTCACAATTGGGATAGGCAGGACAAATACAAGTTTTCACACAGTTCAAGTCTCTCAAAAATCTATTTGGGAGCTGTGACTAGGCAAAGTATGCAATGTCACTGGGGGAATATAATACAGATTATTTAGGCCCAGCTATGTGCACTGTGAGGAGTGTTAGATATCAGGGCTGCAAACAGCAGTTGTGATTATAGACTGTTATTCCAGATTTTCGCAACTGTGTATTTACATTTCCCAAGCACCACAGTCTTCAAACGCGTCTCCAGATTAATAACGCTGACCACTGGACAACTCTCTGGAACATAACCACTGTGCAAAGAACTCAGTGCCGGAAGTGGTGGCTCAGGCAGAAACCCTGAGCACAGGGGACGAAATACCCGGATCTGCACTTGGATCACCTGAAGGTCCATGTTAATGATTGGAAGACAAGTTTGAAAGTCGTGTCGCTTGGGGAATTTAAACATGCAATTACATAAATTTGGAGTAAGAAAATAGTATCAAGGCACTCTCTGCAGTGGCATTGACTGATATTCTTCACGGTGCAGTTGGCTGGGTTCATAGACCATTCTACTTCACCACTGTAGTCCAGAGTAAGGACTGGGAACTGGGGCTGGTGTCAACAATTCTTCACACAGAAGACCGAACAAATCCTTGTCTTATGAATTTCTATATTTATATTAACTCATCAAATGTGTGAGTCTGTCCCTCACTGGCCCAGAACTGAGGAGACAGATACCAGTCATCCACATTCGTGGGCCTGGAGTCACGTATATGTACAACTAGGTTGAAGAGGTCCTCTCCCTGCAGAACATTAGTGAACCAGGCGAGTTTAGTGACAATCCAGTACTGAGACTGGCCTTCCGTCATAATTCAAAATTTATTTAGTAATATCAGTTAGTTTGGTGCATTAATCATGTGCGTTCTTTATATCTGGATGCTGGCATTTTAAATATTCTTTTCTGCTAAGTTATTGGTCTGGGTCTTTAGATAAGCCCAAACCATATCGTCTTCTAGTGAACTTCAACTTGTTTGCCGATGGGAGTGGTTGCAGGAGGAGGAGGAGGACTGATCTCCGATGGAAGCCACAAGCCAGGACACGGAGATTGGAGTCACAGGGTTGCACAGTATCTGTGAAAGCCGTCAGCTACCCATCCCTACGAATCCCAATTCCCAGCACTCGGCCCAAACCTTTTGTGTCCTCCTCACCTAGACACTTCAATGCTGTGAGGGTCTCCGCCCCCTCAGGCTGTGCGTTCTAGATTCCAAACCCCTCTGGGGGAAGAATTCTTCCTCAAGTCCCCTTCATTCCTGATCTTACCCTATGCCCTCTACTAAGGGGAAGGTTTCTCACTCTCCACCTGATCAACACCCCTCATAATTTTGCATAGCTCACTCAGGTCTCTCTTCAGCCTTCTCTGCTCCAAGGAAAGCAAACCCAAACTATTCAGTCTCTCCTCGTAACTGAGACACTCCATCCCAGACAATCTCCTCTGCACCCTCTCCAGTGCAATCATGTCCCTTCTACAGCGTGGTGACCAGAACTGTACACAGTACTCCAGATGTGGTGTAACTCATGTTTTACACAGTTGTAGCATAATCTCCCTGCTTCTATACTCTCTGTTCCCAGCTTATGAAGGCATGTGTCCTGAGTGCCTTCTTCACCACATTATCTGCCTGTGTTGATGCCTTCAGACACGCACACCGTTCTCTCTGCTCCTCAGTACTCCCTGAGGTCCTACTCGTCATCGTGATTATTAATAAATACTTATTACATAGAACATTACAGCATAGTAAGGCCCTTCGGCCCACAATGTTGTGCTGACATTTTATCCTGCTCTAATATCCATCTAATCCTTCCCTCCCAAATGTTAACCCTTCCCTCCCACTTCTCTATCATTCATGTGTCTATCTAAGTCTCTTAAATGTTCCTAATGTATCTGCCCTCACAACCTCTGCCGGCAGTGCGTTCCACGCACCCACCACTCTCTGTGCAACAAACTTACCCCTGACATCCCCCTTATACCTTCCTCCAATCACCTTAAAATTATGCCTCCTTGTGTTAGCCACTTTCGCCCTGGGAAAAAGTCTCTGACCACTCAATCTATGCCTCTTATCATCTAGTAGACCTCTATCAAGTCACCTCTCATCCTCCCTCTCTCCAAAGAGAAAAGACCTAACTCACTCAATCTATCCTCATAAGACATGCTCTCCAATTCAGGCAGCATCCCGGTAAATCTCCTCTGCACCCTCTCTAAAGCTTCCACATCCTACTTACAATGAGGTGACCAGAACTGAAAACAATACTCCAAGTGTGGTCTGACCAGAGTTCTATAGAGCTGCAACATTACCTCGTGGCTCTTGAACTCAATCCCCTGACTAATGAAGGCCAACACACCATACACCTTCTTAACAACCCTATTGACCTGCATGGCAACCTTGAGGGATCAATGGACGTGGACCCCAAGATCCCTCTGTTCCTCCACACTGCTAAGAGTCCTGCCATTAACTTTGTATTCTGCCTTCAAATTCGATCTTCCAAAGTGTATCACTTCACACTTTTTTGGGTTATGATTATAAAGTATCTGATCAGTCCCCCCAACCTGCATCACCTCACAGTTTTCAGGATTAAACTCTCTCTGTCATTGTTGTGCCCATCAATCTCACCACCACCACCAATGTTCCTGTCATCTCAAACTTACTAATTATTCCTCCTCCGTTCATATTTAGATTATTAATGTCTCTAAGGAACAGTAAGGGTCGCCGCACCCATCTCTGTGGTACGTCACTGCTCACGGGCTTCCAATCGCAAAACCATCTTCTCACCGTCAGGCAGCATCTGAGGAGGCAGAGGGATGGTCAATGTT
Organism: Pristis pectinata; assembly: GCF_009764475.1. Classification (NCBI taxonomy): domain Eukaryota; kingdom Metazoa; phylum Chordata; class Chondrichthyes; order Rhinopristiformes; family Pristidae; genus Pristis; species Pristis pectinata. Next base: position 9,611,257 of record NC_067441.1, read on the forward strand.
CCTCAGTCCTGATGCAGGGTCTCAGCCCGAAATGTCAACCACCCCTGAGCTTCCACAGATGCTGCTCGAGCCGCTGAGTCCCTCCAGCAGTTTGTTTCTGGCTGAGAATTACAGGACGGTGAGTCCAATGTCAGATTACAGCACCTGCAGTCTCTTGTGTCTCTGCCCTGCAATTACCTGGCTAATCCCTGCTGTCCTAGCATTTAAGACTCCCAGAGGCACCACCAAATCCACTGATATATTGTAGTAAACGGATATTGGACTCGGTTTACTGCCAGTAAGAGTGGCAGCTATGTATTTTGTTATAGAATCGTAAAATAGTAACGACAATTTGCATTTTTAAAGCACATTAATTGTGGTAGTACATGACAGTTAGCCATATAATAAAAAGGTCAGATGAAAGGTTGTTGGATCGGTTCCAGGGATGACGGATTTCAGCTCCAGGGTTGGACTGGAGAAGCTGGGGTTGTTCTCCTTGGAGCAGGGAAGGTCGAGAGGAGGTTTGAGTGAGGTGGACAGCATCAGCACTGAGTTAGACTTGGAGGTGGAGGGAGGCTGTTCTTATCTGTGAATGGATCAGGAAGCAGGTGTTCCAGGTTTAACATTTTGGCAAAAGTTATAGGAGGGTGTGAAGAAAAGCTTCTTTTAAATGTAGAGAGTTGTTACGACCTGGAACTGTCGGCCTCTCAGCAAGGATTTGGATTGGTAGCCAACAGGGAATAATTAACAGGACTATGAGGAAGGAGCAGAGGAACAGGACAAAGGGGATTGTTTTACTGGGCATGGACAATGGGTGGAGGGAGCTCCATCAGGAACTCCTCAGGGCGAGAGGAGCTGAGAAGCAGAGAGGTTGAGGGAGGGAATCCAGAACTTTGGGCCTGGACAGCTGAACTGCATGTGTGGTTTAACCAACCACACGGTGATGCTTGGATAGAGAATGATTTGCACCCACTCCAGTTGTGACAGTGGAAGATGTCTCTGCATGAATTCATTGAACACACACTCATTCTGCACACACACACACACACACACACACACACACACACACACATGTACAAATACACACATACACACACACATTCTAAGCACACACGCATATTGATTCTAAGCAACCACACACACATACACACACACACACACACAAAGATGCACACACATGGATGCACGTGCACACATGCGCACACACACACGGACGCATGCATGCGCGCACACACACACATGCACACACACACGCACACACACACGCACACATACACACATACATGCACGCGCGCACACACACACGCGCGCGCACATGCACACACACACGCACACACACATGCACACACACGCACACACACACACGCACGCACAGGCATGCACACACACACACACACACGCACGCACACACACGCACGCACAGACGTGCATGCACACACACGCACGCACACACACGCACGCACACACACGCACGCACAGACATGCACGTGGACACAAACACTCACGGAGCGACAATACCAATCGCTGCCTGGGCTGCAGAAAAGGAACAAAAGATCAGAGGGAAGGACACAATGAGGAGGGAGGGGGCTGAACACTGCAAATCTGAAAGCAACCTTTTTGATCACTGTGGTTTGAATTTGCAACATACACGAGTATCTGCCGCACTTCATGACACCGACCACCAGTATCTGCCGCACTTCAGGACACTGACCACCAGTATCTGCCGCACTTCAGGACACTGACCACCAGTATCTGCCGCGCTTTGGGACACTGACTGTTCCAGTCTTGTTCTCCCCTCCCCCTGTCCTATCAGAAATAGAAGGCAGAATTTTCGACAGAGATCCTTCTTCACGTACTAACACATTACAGTGATGCTTCACTCCGTGTAAGGACGGTCACTGGCAGCCCTTGCATCCCACAATGGTCAGGCAAGCAGCAAGTCAGTGAACGGGTTCACCCAGTGGGGTGGCCTCCAAAGCTATAAATAAACTTATTCAAAAGCAGCGGCTCAGATAGAACTCAAGCAAGCCGGGAGCATTAAACAAATTAAATGCAAATGTGTACAATGAATTAAGTGTGGAGCACACGGGAGTGGTGACAAGTGTCACTTACACTGAGCTCCTGAATCTAGCAGGCATTGTGCCAGCCCTTCAGAACCGGCCTGGAATATTCAAGGAGTAATTAATCTCTGGGACTCTGCTGCAAGCAACAACCAGGGGAAAAAAATCTAAGGCTGTTATTTCTCCCTCTTTGAACACTTACTTTTATTTGCTGTAAGAACACTGGAAGGAGAAAAGGCTGCTTCAATGAGCAGGGACGGATATGGTGCGAGACGATGGAAGTGACAGGAAGCTGACCTGTCTGGTAGCCCCAGGGATGAGGGAGTGAGTGGAACTGCTCGAGGACCAGCTTGAAGACACCCCCTATCCCAGCTCAACAAAGTACTGTTTGCTTCACTGTCCTTGGGTCAAATCCCGGAATTTGCTATCTAACGCCACACAGACTGGGATTTTCTTTTTCTACGGTCCTGATGAACGACCTTTGACCTAAAACGTTAACTCTGTCTCTCTGCCCACAGATGCTGCCTGACCTGCTGAGCGTTTCCAGCATTTTCTATTTTTACTGGAGATTTTCACCATATGGTCTGCAGCAGTTCTCAAGAGGAAATGAGGCCAAGTTATGTTCAGGTCCATTTTAAATGTGGAAGAACACACAAAACCCTGGAGGAGCTCAGCGAGTCAGGCAGCATCTATTGGAGGGAAATGGACAGTCAATGTTTTGGGTCGAGGCAGGGGAGAAAGATGAGGTGGGGGGGGGGCAAGAGCTGGCGGGTGATGTGTGGATCCAAGTGAGGAGGGGGAATAGGCAGATGGAGGAGGGGAGAGTAGAAATAGTGACAGAGGCTGGGAGGTGAGAGGCGAAGGTGACCTCATATTCCACCTGGATAGTCTACAACCTGACGGCATGACTATCGTATTCTCCAACTTCTGGTAAACTGCTCCCTCTCTGTCCCTTTTCTTTCTCCTCCTTTTTCCTCCAGCACCCACCCCAGCTGCCACCACCCTGTTTCTTCCCCTCCTCCATCTGCCCGTCACCCCCACACCCCTCCCACTGGGTCCCCTCCCCCCACGTCCCCATCTGCCCTCCCCACCTCCCTTATTTGGTTCCACGCTCCACCTTCCTCTCCTATCAGATCCCACCATCTGCAGATCTCTGTCACCTCCACCCATCACCTCCCAGATCAAAAAGGTCTTCTTCCCTTAAACCTCTGCCCTCTAGTTTTAGGTTGCCTTTCCCTAGGAAACAGACTGTGTGTATGCAGCCTGTCTGTGCCCTCGTGGTTTTATGCACCTCCATAACGTCACCCCCCAATCTCCTACACTCCAAGGAATAAAGTCCTAGCCTGGCCAACCTCTCCCTATAACTCAGGCCCACGAGTCCTGGCAACATCCTTGAAAATCTCCTCTGCACTCTTTCCAGCTTAATGACGTCAACAAGGCAGAGCCATAGGATCATACAGCATGGAAACAGGTCCTTCGGCACAACTGGTCTGTGCCGACCAAGATGCCCTTCTAAGCTAGTCCCATTTATAGAACATAGAACACTACAGCACAGTAGAGGCCCTTCAGCCCACAATGTTTTGCCTACATTTTATCCTGCTCTAAGATCTATCTAACCCTTCCCTCCCACATAGCCCTTCATTTCTCTATCATTCATGTGTCTAAGAGTCTCTTAAATGTCCCTAATGTATCGGCCCCCACAACCTCTGCAGGCAGTGCGTTCCACACACCCACCACTCTCTGTGTAAAAAACTTACCCCTGACATCCCCCTTATATCTTCCTCTAATCACCTTAAAATTATGTCCCCTCATGTTAGCCATTGTCGCCCTGGGAAAAAGTCTCTGACTGTCCACTCGATCTGTGCCTCTTATCATGTTGTACACCTCTATCAAGTCACCTCTCGTCCTCCTCCTCTCCAAAGAGAAAAGCCCACATCTGGCCCATATCCCTCTAAACCTTTCCTATCCATGTACCTGTCCAAGACCTTTTAAATGTTGTTAATGTACCTGCCTGAACCACTTCCTCTGGCAGCTCGTTCCATATACTGACCAACCTGAGGTAACCAAAACTGTACACAAAACTCCAGGTGTGGCCTCACCAACATCTTGTACAATAAAAAATGGAAAATGCTGGAAATATTTTTATTTGATCCTCAACTTGATATGTCTGAAGGATTCTCTTGGTAAAGTGCTGGGACTGTCCGCCTGGATCCTGAGCTCAAGTCTTTGGAAATGGGCTGGAGACCATGTCATTGGGACTCCAAGTACCCACTGGGACAACACTCACTATGATATAAAACCAGTATAACTGTGCAGACTGACTTCAAACAGCGCTTTGGTGTGATCACACGTAGATTACAGGACACAGTTTTTTTTTGCATTAGATTGAGCCTTGGGAAGACAAAGCTATTCATGTGTTAAGGGATTTGCCCTTTGGGTCTTTGCTTTGCCCACAGAGGGCTGTGAATCCTTGGATCTCCAGCTGATCATGGCTGCATTGAGTGGATGCCTGGCCGAGACTGGCAGATTTTGGGGGCATGAATGAAATCACGGGATTGGGGAATTGGCTGGCAAACGTGGAACCTTAGGCACAGAAACAACCCAGACCTGATCGGACGTGGAACTGCCTCAAGGGGCTCCATGGCCTATTCCTGTTCTTATGGAAATCATGCAAAGGGAAGGCAGTCATTTAGTGCTGGGCACATTATGCAGAGGTTCAAACAAGCAATCAGTTCCAAGCTGTATGATGTGGTCAGCAGACATTAATTAAACTCGACTGGTTTGAGGCCCTGTTTAGTTAATTGGATTCGGTGTATGTGGTTCCACCTCAGGAAGAGAAGAAAGCATCATGTACTGCAGAGTGTTAAATGATAGATCCCCAAACCCACTGTGAGTAATGAGAGCGATCGGGCAGGCACACAACAGAATTAGTTATTCTCCAGCAGTGACCTGCAGAGACCTTTGATGCATCTCACCACAGACTAAAAGCAGTTGCTGTGCACAGATTTAACACAGAAACAAAAGATGCACTTGACCAAGGTAACCACAGAGGGGTCACATCTTCCACAACCACTCGGAATCGCAGTGTGGGCTTCGTCCAACAGAGAGACGGGAAATCAAACCCAACCTGTGCAGTCTGTCTTCACAAGAGGAAACATCCCTCCCAGGAACATCTTGGTGAATCTCCTCTGTCACCTCTCCAGTACAATCACACCCTTCCTATGTAGCGTGGCGACCAGAACTGCACAAAATACTATAGGTGGGGTCTAACCAAAGTTTCATAAAGTTATACCAACGTCTTCCTGCTCTTATATGCTATGCCCAATGAATGAAGGCAGACATCTTTACAATATCTACCTGCGCTGTCATCTTTCTGGATCTATGGACTTGTACGCCAAGGCCTCTCTGTTCCTTGATACTCCCTAAGGCACCACCATTAATGGTGTATGCCCTACCCCATATAGACCAACCAAAGTGCATCACCTCGTACTTATGGGAATTAAGTTCCATCTGCCATTGCTCCAACCACCAATCAGGATTGTTCTACAACCCAAGACTATCCTCCTTACCATCCACAACATCAGCAATTTTCATGTCATCTGCAAACTTATTATTCATACCTCCTCCATTCAAATTCAAATCGTTAATAGATATAACAAACAGAGAGGATCCCAGCACCGATCCCTGTGGTACACATTTAGTGCAGTTCTGGTCGCCACACTACACAGGAAGGGTGTGATTGTACTGGAGATGTGACAGAGGAGATTCACCAAGATGTTCCTGGGAGGGATGGTTCTACTTGTGAAGACAGACTGCACAGGTTGGGTTTGGTTTCCTGTCTCTCCGGTGGATGAAGCCCACACTGGTCACAGGATCACAAGAACCACCCTCCGCCATCACTCTGACTCCTATTACCAAGCCAACTTTGGACTCAATTTGCCAACATGCCTTCGATCCCATGGGCTCTAACCTCCACATGGGACCTTGTCAAACCCTCCACAATGACTACATAAACCACACTGCCCTCATCGATATCTTTTGTAATTTGTTCAAAATCAGGTTAATGAGACGGGATTTCCAACCAAAAAAGCCACGCTGACGATTGCTGATCAATCCCTGCCTTCCCAAGTATGGATTCATCCTGTCCCTCTGAGCTTTTTCCAATAACTTCCCTACCACTGACTGTAGACCCAGGCAAATCAGCTGGCAAGAGAAAGGGAAGTACAATTCAAATTAAAATTAATTATTTTAGTTCGTGAATGATTTTGATTATTTGTTAATGCCACAGACATTTAATTTAAATGGCAAGTTTGACACTTGAGTACTGTTTATAGCTTAGGGCACCTCACCAACAGAAGGATGTACTGGCCACAGAAGGAATGCAGTGAACATTCACTAGACGGGTTTGCTTTGATGTCAGGTTTGCTGTATGCAAGAGATCAAGTGGACTGGAACTGTATTCTCTGGAGCTTATAAGAATGAGAAGCTTTCTCATTGTAACATTGCAAAATTCTTCAGTGGGCTTGACAGACTGTGTGTGGGGAAGGTCTTCCCTCTCCCGCCCCCCTCCCTGGGTTGAGATATCCAGGACCAGGGGCACAGTTTGAGAATGAGGAGTCGGCCAGATAGGTCTGAGATGAGCAGAAATACCAGAGGGCGTGCATTTAAGGTGAAAGGGGGTAAGTTCAAAGGAGATGTGCAGGGCAAGTTTTTTTACACGGAGAGTGGTGGGTGCCTGGAATGTGTTGCCAGGGGTGGGGGTGGAGGTAGATACGATGGAGGCGAGTAAGAGGCTGTTAGATGGGCACATGGATGTGCAGAGAATGGAGGGATATGGACATTGTGTAGGCGGAAGGGATTAGTTTATTTAGACATTTAATTACTAGTTTAATTAGTTCAGCACAACATGGTGGGCCGAAGGGCCTGTCCCTGTGCTGTACTGTTCTATATTCCAAAGCTCTTCACTCAAACATTTGGAATTCTCGACCCTGGTGGGCCAATGAAACTGAGACACTCTGCTCATTCAAAACACAATTCAATGGACATCTGGAGATTAAGGGAATGACGGGAATATGCAGATGGTGCTGGAAAATCAGCCCTGATGAATGGTGGAGCAGGTTTGAGGGGCCGAATGTCCTCCTCCTCTTGTTCCTCTCCTGCTCTGGTTTCTGTGCTGTCAGGTGAGAAGTGATGACTGAGATAAAAACAGGAGCAAGGTGACGTTTCTAACTTGACTGCCCGCAGTTCATGACCAGAGTCATAAAGTGGTCCACAGGAAAGTAAGGCTGTGGTAGCCCATTTACTCAGGGAGTTCGATAGAGGTGCCTGCTCCACACAATGCCAGCTCAACAAGAAATCAGAAAAGACAACGTCGTGTGTGGTGAGCAACTTCTGCTTTGTATTGCTACACACGAAGACAAGGCCATTAATTGCAAATGGTCTAACGCCGCGCTGCTGCAAACAAAGCCTGCTCCTTCCTCAACTCCAACTGGAGCTGGTTATGTTAGTCATTTGCTCTGCCCTGCTGGAGTATTCCTCTATGCAATCATTAAGATTCCAGATCGGAGTCCAGCAACAGGAAGAACAAACAGAATCAATCGCTCATCTCCTCCAGTCCCCTGCAGTACATAGATTTTCGTGTTAGTCTCTCCAGCCTACAGGGCTCTGCAAGGTCATCAGATTCCTGTCCATCTATCATTAGAGATCTGTATTCTTCTACATCTGTTGAGCAGCAGCACTTTGCTAGATGTGAATAATGGATGACATCTCCATAGACATCCTCATTTCCTTTGGCTAGTGGCATAAGGGAAGATGTATTGGGGTTATAAGCAGAGCTAATCTAGTTGGAGTAGGAGACAGAGGTCTTTGAAATACTGGAAATAGATGCAGGAGAGTCAGAAAGCCTTCATCAGTTAACCAGTTGTGGATTACTGCAAAAACGCGATACCGCAGGCTGCTGGGAGTCAGAAATAATGCAGAAAATGCTGGAATTGCTCAGCAGATTGGGCAGCATCCGTGGAGGGAGGCAGAGCAGGGTCAAACTTGTCATCAGAGTGGAGATCAGGATGAGTTCCAGCACTCAGGACAGGCAGGAGGATATTGGTCTTTTACTTTGTGATAGTTTCTTGGTCAAAAATCCTTATTGTAGATCAAATTATATACAGAATGGTCTGGTCTAGGCCAATACTCCAGCATTCGGTAGACATCTGTGAGACCCCCTCTCACTGCGCCCTCTCTCCTGCTCTTCGACCACACTCTCATGCAGACGATCCACTTACCTCTTGCTCCATCCGTTCTCCTCACTTCTTTACACTGAGCTACCTCCCCTCCATCTTTCAGTCCTGATGAAGGGTCTCGACCCGAAATGTCGGCTGTCTGTTTCTCCCCACGGATGCTGCCTGACCTGCTGAGTTCCTCCAGCATCATGTGTGTTGCTCCAGATTCCAGCATCTGCAGACTCTCTTGTTCCTCCATCACATATCAACTGCATGATCAAAGGGTTCTCACTACCAACACTACCTATGCTCCTCATAATTTTGTACACTTCTTGTCAGGTCCCTCCTCCAAGGAAAACAAACACAGCCCATCCAGTCTCTGCCCATGACTGCAACGTTCCACCCCAGAATTCTTCTGCAACCTCTTGAGTGAAGTCGTGTCCTTCTGATTGTGCGGCGATCAGGCCAGAGACAGCAGAAACTGATGCTTCCAACACAACTTGCGCAGGGATGCAAATCACAATCAGGGAATTGTAGTATTTTTTGTCACTTAGTGTTCATTTTTTCATGAACTCAGAGGACGAGCTATTTCTATTAGGAAGCTGGCCTCAGATGTCAGTCGGAGCCAGCCCTTGGTTGATAACATTCCTGAACCAGGCTGGAAGAACCTCCACCTGTGTCCCAGGATTCAGCGACACCGAGGGAGTCAACGGCTGGAAGCTAACAGCAGGTCACTGTTTGCACCAGCATAATGAAAACTGATCCCACTTGGAGTCAAAAGCCGCAAGTTCCAGAGGCTGTGGGAAGGCAACTGGGCACGTCCGGGGGCTGAGTCACCCATACACACCTCACACCATTGATGCACCAACACACAGGGAACCTCGGCAGTCATCAGCACCGAACTTGCACCAAGTTGCTGAGGCAGTGGCTGGGATTGGATGCTTCGGGAGCAATGTGTCCGGGCGTTGCAGAACTGGATCGGGACCTGTGCAAACAGCACCCTTCAACAAGGCACTGATAGCACAAACCACCTCCCCCTGCCCGTCCCACACAGAACACCGAAGGGATCTGACCACATCCACCTCCATGCCATCCAACACTAACCTTTCCCCCATCCCAAACCCTCCCCCCTCCCTCAGTAAGCCGCCCCTCCCACACCCCGACGGGGATCTGACCCGTACCCCACCCCAACCCCTTCCCCCAACTCAGAGAGGGAATCGAACCCATCCACAGGCCAACTCCCCAACCCCATTCCAACAGGTTTCCGACCCCTCCCCTACCCCGACCCCTCCACCACCCCAACCCCCCCACCAACTCTTCCCCCACCCCAACCCCCCAACCAAACCTTCCCCCACCCCAAACCCCCACCAACCCTTCCCCCACCCCAACCCTCCCACTAACCCTTCCCCCACCCCAACCCCCCACCAACCCTTCCCCCACCCCAACCCCCCACCAACTCTTCCCCCACCCCAACCCCCCACCAACTCTTCCCCCACCCCAACCCCCAACTAACCCTACCCTCCTCAACCCCCCACCAACCCTTCCCCCACCCCAACCCCCCACCAACTCTTCCCCCACCCCAACCCCCAACTAACCCTACCCTCCTCAACCCCCCACCAACCCTTCCCCCACCCAACCCCCCACCAACGCTACCCTCACCCCAACCCCCCCACCAATGCTACCCTCACCCCAACCCCCCCACCAACTCTTCCCCCACACCAATCCTCCCATCAACCCTTTCCCTACCCCAACCCCTTCCCCACCAACCCTTCCTCCACCCAACCCCCCCGCCACCATCTCTTCCCCCATCCCAACCCTTCCCCAAATACAAGGCTCTACCCCCTACCCCATCCCTACCCCTCCCCAACTACAGGGCACTGACTTCCACCCACTGACAGGACACCCCACCCTCCCATCCTCCAAAATCACAAACCCCTCACATCCTGACCCTTCCCAATGTTCAAGGGCACCCTCCCCTCCAACCCCCATAGGCAGCACCCTCCCCTCCCACCCACGTGCACAGCACCCATTATCAGGTGGTTAGTGTAACACCATTACAGCGCCAGCGACCCGCGTTCAATTCCCCCCGCTGTTTGTAAGGAGTTTGTACATTCTCCCCGTGTCTGCATGGGTTTCCTCCGGGTGCTCCGGTTTCCTCCCACATTCCAAAGACATACAGGTTAGGAAGTCGTGGGCATGCTACGTTGGCGCCAGAAGTGTGGTGACACTTGCGGGCTGCTCCCAGAACACTCTACGCAAAAAGATGCATTTCACTGTGTGTTTTGATATACATGTGACTAATAAAGATACCTTATCTTATCAGTGTCCACTCCAGCTGTGCTGGGCTGTCGACCCACCAGGACAGAAAGAAGTGTGAGGGAATGCAGGCAGCCTGCCGACCCCCCTCTGGGTGAGAAAGGTTTTCCTCAGATCCCCTGTAAACCTCTTCCTCCTCACCTTAAACCCATGCCCTTTGGTTTTATACATTCTCACTGTCCACCCTATCTATGCCCCGTATCATTTTATATATCAGGTTCCCCGTTAGGTTCCCCGTTAGCTTCTCCGCCCCAAGGGAAACAAACCCAGACTATCCAGTCTCTCCTCGTAACTTAAGCGTTCCATCCCAGGCAACATCTGGGTGAATCTCCTCTGCACCCTCTCCCATGCAGTCACATCCTTTCCGTAGAGTGGCAATTAGATATACAAAACTCCAGCTGATCGAACCAAAGTTTTATAAGATATCTTTATTAGTCACATTTACATTGAAACGCACAGTGAAATGTGTCTTTTGCGTAGAGTGTTCTGGGGGGCAGCCCGCAAGTGTCGCCACGCTTCCGGCACCAACGTAGCATGCCCACAACTTCCTAACCCGTACGTCTTTGGAATGTGGGAGGAAACCGGAGCACCCGGAGGAAACCCACGCAAGCGCGGGGAGAACGTACAAACTCCTGACAGACAGCGGCCGGAATTGAACCCGGGTTGCTGGTGCTGTAATAGTGTTAATCTAACCGTTACACTAGTTGTACTGTCACCTCCAATAGTTTATAAATAAATGCTGCGCTCCCCCCAGTTACCAATTGCATCATGTGGACTCTTCCACATGTGTCCAATTTGCTTCACACAACAGTGTTGGTAACCTGGGTGAGTTTGAAGGGATGGCCACTCACTCTGGCCCACTGCAGGGTTATCACCATTCAGTTATAATGGACTTATTTGCTGAAGTATATTCCTTTCACAGGGTGACCTGCTCAATCACCAACAGAAGAAGTTAATCTAAAAATCTATATTTTGCAAAACAGCGAATGTCAATCCAGAGTGGTAAAATTCAGTCTGCTGAATAATTTAAATGTGAATAATCAGAGGCATCTCAGCGGGTACGGGATTACAAGCCTTTGTTGAGCTGGAACGATACAACAGGGCAAAATGGGAAATTGAGAAACTGAATTAAATGCTTGGATTATAGAACTCCTGCACTATACATCCCACCGCCACTGTTCCCTTTATAATTGTCAGACTGTTTTCACCATTTATACTCCTGCTTTTAAAATCAGAAATAACTCCTTCATACCCTCCTGTGAATCATGTTGTACTATTTTTCAAGGAGGCTTTGAACACATCCTTGAGCCTTCTTCACTGTCCTTTTATTAATCTCTTTCCATGGCATTAGAGAGTCTGTTTCCCGAGTCAGCCCATAACTGTCGAAGTGGAGAAGAAGCACTCTGGATGATCATAGAGCCACAGAGTTATGCAGCACGGGAACAGGCCCTTTGGTCCAACAGATCCATGCCAACCAATTCGCACACCTAAGCTGGTCCCATTTGCCCATATCCCTCTGAACACCCCCCCCCCCCCCCCCCCCCCCATCCATCCATATGTGGGCAATTTCTGGGACTGGGAGCCACAGCCTCTCCTGTGCTTAGCTTTTGAAGTGCAGCTTCCCTGCCAAGAAATTCTGACCTGGGCTGAGAAGCTGTGACTCAGCACAAGGCAGCAGCAGCATTGATAGGGTCACACCAGCTGTGGAAGCCACCTGAGAAATTGGGAGAGAGCGCAGCCCTGGGCCTCGCCCATGAGCCGGGAGCCAGAGGATTGGACTCAGTACCACACTGGAAGAAAGTGCATTGCAAGGGTCCAGAGTGATCCCTGTAGGTACAGCAGAAGGTGAGGAAGATAAATGGCATGCTTGGTTTTGTTGCAAAGGTTCTTGGAGTGCAAGTCTTGCTGTGATTACTTAATGAGGCCACACCAGCAGCACTGAGTACAGTTTTAGTCATCCCACCTAAATATAAAACTTTGGTCTCCTGATATGCAGATAAAATGTATAAATACATTTTCAGCGATGGATTGACAAGGCAGATACTGAGATGTTATGGTCCTGGCTGGTAAGTTGAGCTATTCAATTAATCACTTTGTGCACTTTCCCTGTAAGCATTTCCATTCCAGTATTAATCAAATTCCCTTTGGGAACTTCCTACGGAAGCTGCGTCCACTGCTTGTTCAGCAAAAAAATGCAGAAATCCGAAACAAACCGGAAACCAGCAGAAGTCCTCAGTGGGTCAGGCGGTATCCGCGGGGAGGTGAGAAAACCTGTTACACACAGCCCTCGATCTCGTCAATGGGTTTGACAATTTGCTTGTTTTCCGGACCTGACCAGTTCTGATGACGGACGATCACCCTGTAATGCCTGTCAATCCCCACAGATGCCGAGAGCTTCCAGCGTCCCCTTTCATTTCAGAGTTCCGCTGAAATTATTTCTTATTTCAGTGTTTGTGGAACAGTGCGACCTGGGTGCACGGTTTGCTGAAAGCGGCCATGCAAGTAGACAGGGTGGTGAAGAAGGTGTTTAGCACGCTGGACTTCACCACTCAGGGCATTAAGTTTGGGAGTAGGGACATTATGTTGCAGTTATACGAGTCATTGGTGAAGCCACACCTGGAGTACTGTGTACAGTTCTGGTCACCCTGTTATAGGAAAGACATTGTCAAGCTGGAGAGGGTGCAGAAGAAATTTATGAGGATGCTGCCTGGACTAGAAGGCCTGAGTTATAGGGAGAGGTTGGTCATGCTGGATCTTTATTCCTTGGGAGTGTAGGACAATGAGGGGTGACCTCACAGAAGTTTATAAAATCATGAAGGGTATGGATAAGGTGGACGGTCATCATCTTTTCCCCAGGCTTGGGGAGTCCATAACTAGAGGGCACAGGTACAAGAGGGGAGAGATTTCAAAGAGACCTGAGAGGTAACTTCTTTACACAGAGGGTGGTAAGTACCTGGAACGAGCTGCCAGAGGAAGTGGTCGAGGCGGGTACAATTGCAACATTTAAGGGGTATTTGGATAGGTGCATGGAGGGGTGAGGCTTGAGGGGTTATGGGCCGAACGCAGGCAACTGGGACGAGCAGGGAGGATGCTGTTGGCATGGACCAGTTGGACTGAAGGGCCTGTTTCCATGCTGTATGACTCTATGATAATCTACCCTATCTATTCCTCTCATAATTTTACGAACCTCTGTAAGGTCACGCCTCAGCCTCCGATATTCTAGGGAGACACACCCAGCCTGTCCAATCTCTCCTTGTAACCACAGCCCTCCATTTCAGACAACATGTTGATGAATCTCTCCTGCACCCTCTCTACTGCCACCTCATCCTTCCTGCATTTATCCCCCTCTCTCTGTACTTTCTCCAGACAACTCAGCGGCAATAACCAGGCCTCCGTCACCCACTCCCAGGCAGCAGCACTGCCGTTTGTCACTCAGTTTCCCTCGCTCTCCACCTATCACAGACACCCCCTTCGTCCTCTCCACCCCTCCTCCTCCTCTGACCTAAAACACAGAACAGAGAACAGGACAGCACAGTACAGGCCCTTCGGCTCACCATGTTGTGCCGACCTATATAAACCCACTCCATGATCAATCTAACCCTTCCCTCCTGCCCAGCCCATAACCCTCCATTTTTCTTACACCTATGTGCCTATCTAAGAGTCTCTTAAATGTCCCCATTGTATCAGCCTCTACCACCACCCCAGGCAGTACGTTCCAGACACCTTCCAATCTCAGTGTAAAAAACCTTCCTCTGACATCTCCCCTAAACTTTCCTCCTCTGACCTTAAAACTGATGTCCTCTGGTATTCGCCATTGCCGCCCTGGGGAAAAGGTGCTGGCTGTCCACTCTATCTATGCCCCTCATAATCTTATACACGTCTATCAAGTTGCCTCTCATCCCGTGTTGCTCCAAAGAGAAAAGTCCTAGCTTGCTCAACCTTTCCACATGGGACATGTTCTCTAATCTAGGCAGCATCCTGGTAAATCTCCTCTGCACCCTCTCTTAAAGCTTCCACATCCTTCCTGTAATAAGGTGACCAGAACTGAACACAATACAAGTGTTGTCTGAACAGAGTTTTATAGAGCTGCAACATTACCTCGCGGCTCTTGAATTCAATCCCCCGACTAATGAAGGCCAGCACACTATATGCCTTCTTAACCACCCTATCAACTTGCTCGGCAACTTTGAGGCATCCATCAACTTGGACCCCAAGATCCCTCAGTTCCTCCACATTGCTAAGAATCCTGCCATTTACGTTGTACTCCACCTTCAAGTTTTTCTTCCAAAGTGTATCATAGAACATAGAACAATTACAGCACAATTAAGGCCCTTCGGCCCACAAAGCTGTGCTGAACATGTCCCTACCCTAGAAATTACTAGGCTTACCCATAGCCCTCTATTTTACTCAGCTCCATATACCTATCTAACAGTCTCTTGAAAGACCCTATCGTATCAGCCTCCACTTCACACTTTTCCGGATTGAACTCCATCTGCCACTTCTCCGCTCAACTCTGCATCCTGTCTATATCCTGCTGTAACCTACGGCAATCTTCTACACTGTCCACAGCACCTCCAACCTTCGTGTCATCTGCAAACCTACTAACCCATCCCTCTTCTTCCTCATCCAAGTCATTTATAAAAATCACAAAGAGCAGGGGTCCCAGAACAGATCCCTGTGGAACATCATTAGTCACCAACCTCCAGGCAGAATACTCTCTGTCTACTACCACCCTCTGCCTTCTGTGGGCGAGCCAATTCCAAATCCACGTAGCCAAGTCTCCATGGATCCCATGCCTCATGAGTTTCTGGATCAGCCTACCATGGGGAACCTTGTCAAATGCCTTACTAAAGTCCATGTACACCACATCCACCGCACTACCTTTATCAATTTGTTTTGTCACTGCCTCAAAAAACTCAAATAGGCTCGTGAGGCGCAACCTGCCCCTCACAAAGCCATGCTGACTATCCTTAATAAGATTATGCTTCTCCAAATGCTTGTAAATCCTGTCCCTAAGAATCGTCTCCAGTAGCTTGTCCACCACTGACATAGACTCACTGGTCTATAATTCCCAGGATTATCCCTATTACCTTTCTTGAACAAGGGAACAACATTTGCGTTCCTCTGATCCTCTGGGCACCACTCTTGTGGCCAGGGAGGATGCAAGTATCATCGTCAACGCCCCAGCAATCTCTTCCCTTGCTTCCCGTAATAACCTGGGGTATATCCCATCTGGCCCCGGGGACTTATCTATCCTCATGTTTTTCAGAAGCTCCAACACTACCTCTTGCTTGATTATTAACTCTTCCAGTTGCACATAAGGTCATCAACCTGAAACATTATCTCTGTTTCCCTCTCCACAGATGTGTTAATAATACTGAGGGAACTTAGTTGGAAAGTTCACAAAAATTTAACAATATACTTAGCACGCTAACTCTTCCATTCATAGTGCTGCCAGTCTGTGGAATCCCCGGGACAGCCCCACCTCCTGAAAAGGAGCTTAACTGTAGATAGTTGACAATGAGGATATATTTTACCAAACATTAATTTGGAACTTTTATTTGAAAAGTCTGGGAACCACAGCTCCTCTTTACATTTAATAATAACCTCATCACTTTAAATCTAACTAATTAACTGGTTTTACCTGGGTTAGCTGCTGCCCCTTGGTTTAAATCACCTCCAGCCTCTCTGTGCCGAATTTGCACTCTCGTTCCCGAATTTGCACTCAAATTCCGCTTCCCGCTCCTGGCAGACAGGGATCTGTCAGGGTAAAAATTCCTACACACCAAAGGCAGCGAAAATCTCTCTCCTGAAAATCTGTGAGGGCAGCATTTCTGCACCATTCACAACTGGGGCCTATGGACAGAGGGAGATGGACACAAGGCAGGGTGACGATGTTCAGCTCTGAGCAGAACGGCATCTTGTATTCCGCCTGGGAAGTCTACAACCTGACGGCACGGATATTGAATTCTCCAATGTCCAGTAAACTGCTCCCCCCCCCGTCCCTGTGCTCTCTCCTCCTGATGTCCTCAGTCCCTCCTACACCCACCTCAGCCCCCATCACCCTCTTTCCCCTCCCCCACCCACTCCATCTGCCCATCACCCCCACACCCCTCCCACTGGGTCCCCCCCCCTGTTCCCATCTGCCCCCCCCACCTCCCTTATTTGGTTCCATGCTCCACCTTCCTCCCCATCATATCCCACCATCTGCAGCCCTCTGTCACCTCCACCCATCACCTCCCAGCCTCTGTCGCCACCCCCACTCTCCCCTCCTCCAACTGCCCATCACCCCTCCCCACCTGGATCCACCCATCACCTGCCAGCCCCTGCCCCACCCCTTCCCCCTCACCTCTTTATACCGACTGTCTCCCCTCTATCTTTCAGTCCAGTTGAAGGGTCTCGATCCGAAATGTCGACTGTCCATTTCCCTCCACAGATGCTGCCTGACCCGCTGAGATCACCAGCAGTTTGTCTTTTGCACCAGATTCTAGCAACTGCAGTCTCTTTGAGCTTGCTGTGCAGTGGGACACACTCGATGGGCCGAATAGCTTTCTCCTGTGTTCCTACTTTAGGTCCTAGAGCTCTTTAACCTTAATGCTAAAAACCAAGGTGACAATATTGCCCCAGGAAATTCATCAGCACAACTCTCGAGCAGCTGTGTATCTGAAGGACAAGCTGCTTTATGTAGGTTGTGGGAGCAATTGAGTCCTGCAGAAAGACAGCCGGCTGTCGGCACGAGGCAACAGTTGGCCCCGATCAGCACCAAAGATGTCCGCCTGCAGACATTAATCAGACTACTTCAAGCTTACAAAACGCCCTCTCGAACCTTCAACCCGTCAGGCACAGGCATGATAAGGAAAACTGCTCTTCCACACGAACCGGAGGTTTACAGAAGAACATAAGAGATAGGAGCAGGAGGAGGCCTTCAGGTCTGCTTCACCGTTCAGCAAGATCATGGCAGATTTCCTACCTCCGAGCCCTTCTCCCCACATCCCCGATTCCCTTCGTATCCAGACACTTGTCGATCTCGGTTCTGAATGAACACAATGGCTGATTAGAGGTAGGGAGTTCTAAAGGTTCACCATGCTCTGAGTGAGGAATGTTCTCCTCATCCCTCCTTCTCAAACTGTACCACCTGTCCTGGACTCCTCACTCACGGGAACATCCTCTCTGCATCTGGGCCTGTCAATCCCTTTCAGAATTTAGTACGTTTCAAGAAGTACTTTTAGTACTAATTTAGTACTTTTTTTCCCACCCCATTTCTTTTTCCCTTTTCCTTGGAGCAGACTCGATGGGCCGAATGGCCTGCTTCTGCTCCCTTATCTTGTGATCTTGTGATCTTGTGAAGATCTTCTCCCATTCTTCTGAACATATAAGCCCCAGTCTACTTAGAGGGAAGTGAGAGAGATGTGGATAGAACATGTGCACTTACAGTATCTATCACCTTTCACAACCTCTGGGTATCCCAGTGCTTCCCACCCAAAATAGCATGACTCAAGTGTAGAGTCATAGAGTCATCCAGCACGGAAACAGGCCCTTCAGCCCAACTCGTCCATGCCGACCAAGATATCTACCTGAGCTAGTCCCATTTGCCTGCGTTTGGCCCATATCCCTCTAAACCTTTCCTATCCATGTACCTGTCTAAACGTCTTTTAAACATTGTAATTGTACCCGCCTCTACCACTTCCTCTGGCAGCTCGTTCCACATTTTCACCAACCTCTGCGTGAAAGTTACCCCTCAAGTCACCTTTAAATCTCTCCCCCTCACCTTAAACCTGTGCCCTCTAGTTTTAGACTCCCCTACCCTGGGAAGAAGACCATGACCGTCCACCTTATCGATGCCCCTCATGATTTTATAAACCTCCATAAGGTCACCCCTCAGCCTCCTTCGCTCCAGGGAAAACAGCCCTGGCCTATCCACCTCTCCTTATAATTCAAGCCCTCCAATCCTGGTAACATCTTTGTGAATCTTTTCTGTACCCTGTCCAGCTTGGATGACATCTTCCCTACAGCTGGGCGACCAGAACTGCACTCAATACTGTGGTCTGACCAACCGGTTGTACAGTTGTAACATGAGTGGATAAGGAGGGCGTTATTTCTGTCTTAAAGGACAGTGGTGAACCTGATGGGTTTTGAGGACAATCTGGTGGTCTGTGGTCATTATTGCTGATGATTAGCTTGGCTTTGAAATTCTGTGCTGTAAAGAGTCTGTGGTTTTAAGGCAGATGAAGGAAAGCTCAGTCATGGGGGAAACTGAGTAAGATTGCCCAATACTCATTGGAGAAAAAAAGGTTGGTCCATTGAGACAAACACTCTTTGACAGGCTTGATGCTGAAAGGCTTTTCTCCCGGTTGTCTATACCACTGGCATGGTGCACCTTATAGTCATTTTTAGGGTGTATAAATTCACAAGGGGCATAGATAGGGTGAATGGACACAGTCTTTTTCCCAGGGTTGGGGAGTCAAGAACTAGAGGGCACAGGTTTAAGGTGAGAGGGGAAAGATTTAAAAGGGACCTGAGGGGCAATTTCTTCACACAGACGGTGGTCAGTACAAAGAACGAGCTGCCAAAGGAAGTGGTAAAATACATTTGGACAGGTACGTGGATAGGAAATGTTTAAAGGGATGTGGACCAAATGTGGGCAAATAGGTTTAGCTTAGGTGGGCGTCTTGGACGGCACAGACGAGTTGGGCTGAAGGGCCTGTTTCCGTGCTGTATGACTCTATGACTCTATGATCTCAGTGTAGGGAGTTGGCTTTAACTGACGTATACCGGAATTCTCGGCATGAGGATTTTAATGTTCAGTCATTGAGTACATTCAAGGCCAACAACAATAGCGTTTCGACACTAAGGAAATCAGGGGATATGGGGAAGAAGGAGAAAGAGAGGGGTCTCAGCCCTGAGAGTGAATGACGGAAAAGGAATGACAGCCAAACAGTCTCCTCCTGAGTCTGCCCCTTATGGTTGCGAAATGACAGCCAATGTTTGCACTGCAGGCTCCCACAGACAAGTGTGAAAATTAACTGGATCATCCATGGAACTGGGATACTGATCTAGAGGTCAGCACAGTGAGCAGAGGTCCCTTGCTCGAGGGCACAACCTTCCCAAGCACTGGGAAGCCCAGAAAGCTTCCATGAGGCAACTGCGGTTGGAATTCAAACACTAAACATGCACTAAACAGGCCACAGCTCGTACTCCACCCCCAACATCTGCTTCCATTGAAGTTGTTTGACAGTCAGAACTGAGGATGAGTTTCTCCCCTCTACAAATTGACAGCAAAGGCGGACACCATATGGCCCGCTGTGACCACATGGCCCACTGTGGCCATGCTGGGCTGTGGACTTCCATGGAAGCCTGAGCTAAGCCCAAAAGCTGTCGTAGCCTCAGTCACTGAAGTCAGCTCAGCAAGCGATCACCAGCTGAATATCCTGGTGTAAGGGAGCTGTTGTCAAGGCAACCTTTTGAGAAAATATCTTGGAAGGGTTCACGGCTAAAGGCAACATATCAAAGTTTGTTTTCCTTGTTGACGGCTGGATGTTCAGGCAACAGTTTCTGCCACAGTTGTACAGACAACAGGAGTAGGATTCGCCGCTCAAGGCTCACAACACATCCTCAGCATGATTAGACTATCAAATATGTATATTAAGGGTCACAGAACGATGCATGGAATCAAAGAATTGCAGCGGCACAGGAGAATGCCATTCAGCCCATAGATTCTATCCTTCCCGATCCCCTCTAGTCCCATTGCCTCTGTCTCACCCCCCAACGTTATTCTCTCTCCGGTGCCATTCCCCTTTTGAGGGTCCAGATTGATTCTGTTTCCATCACCCCCACAGGCAGTGAGTCTAGATCTGTCCTGATGAAGGTTCTCTGATCTGAAAGACTAACGCTGTTTCTCTCTTCACAGATGCTGCCTGACCTGCTGAGTGTTTCCTGCACTTTCTGTTCGCTCCCAGATTTCCAGCACCTGCAGATTTTTATTTGACATTCAATTCCAGATCATAAATGCCCTCTGTGCAATAAAAAGATTTTCCTCACATCTTTGGCCCATTATCCCAAGAGGCCACCACTTGCCCCATACCAGCTCTATCCTTCCTCTGTTGTCCTGGGACTGTGCGCAAATCTCTGGAAGTCACTCAGCAGTTGGCCTCCTGAATTCACTCAGGCAGCGTTTTCCAGATCACAACTCACCAATGTCCTCTAAGCATTGCCTCTTTGTTTCAAAGGCTTGAACAAGCTTTTCAACCTCACGTTTAATGTAGTGGGGCATCATGGAGAAGTCCAGCGTGAAGCAGGCCCTTCGGCCCACCAAGTCTGTGCCAACCATCGACAACCCATTTACACTGATCCTGCCATTTTTGATTCCTCCCCCCACATTCCCATCATCCCCTCAGATTCTACCCCTCACCCACACGTTAGGGACAACCTACAGCAGCCAACTAACCTACCAGTTGGCATGACTTTGACAGGTGGGAGGAAACACATGTAGTCGTAAGGAGAACGTGCAAACTCCACACAGACAGTGCCCGAGGTCAGGATCGAACCAGGGTCTCAGCTGTTGTGAGGCAGTGGCTCCATTAGCTGCCCCACTGCGTCACCTAGCTGCACCATCCGCAGGATCGCAAGCCAGCACACCAGTGCTCTTAAACACGCTCTAGTGCTGCATTAGGGAAGATGTAAACTTTAAGGAGCATCTTAAAGGGGGAGTGGAGAGGTACAGGAAAGGAAGTCTAAAGACATTCGGGCAGGTACAAGGATAGGATAGGACCAAACTCCGAGACCTGGGACTCAACACCTCCCTCTGCAACTGGATCCTTGACTTCCTGACCAACAGACCGCAATCAGTGAGGATAGGCAGCAATACCTCCGGCGCGATTATCCTCAACACTGGTGCCCCACAAGGCTGCGCCCTCAGCCCTCTACTCTACTCCCTATACACTCATGACTGTGTGGCCAGATTCTGCTCTAACTCCATCTCCAAATTTGCAGATGATACCACTGTAGTGGGCCGTATCTCAAATAACGATGTCGGAGTACAGGAAGGAGATAGAGAGCTCAGTGACATGGTGTGATGACAACAACCTTTCCCTCAATGTCAGCGAAACAAAAGAGCTGGTCATTGGCTTCAGGACAGGGGGTGGTGTACATGCACCTGTCTACATCTACGGTGCTGAGGTCGAGAGGGTTGAGAGCTTCAAATTCCTAGGTGTAGACATCACCAATAGCCTGTCCTGGTTCAACCATGTAGATGCCACGGCCAAGAAAGCTCACCAGTGCCTCTACTTCCTCAGGAGGCGGAAGAAATTTGACATGCTCCCTTTGACACTCACCAACTTTTATCGTTGCACCATAGAAAGCATCCTATCTGGATGAATCACAGCTTGGTACGGCAACTGCTCTGCCCAGGACTGCAAGAAACTGCAGAGAGTCGTAGACACAGCCCAGCGCATCGCGGACACCAGCCTGCCCTCCATGGACTCTGTCTATAAACTCTCGCTGCCTTGCTGTAGCAGCCAGCATAATTAAACACACCACCCACCCAGGTCATTCTCTCTTCTCTCCTCTCCCATCAGGCAGAAGATACAGGAGCCTGAGGGCACATACCACCAGGCTCAAGGACAGCTTCTATCCCGCTTATACGATGAGATGGACTCTTGACCTCACAATCTATCTTGTTGTGACCTTGCACCTTATTGTCTACCTGCAATGCACTTCCCTGTAGCTGTGACACTTTACTCTGTATTCTGTTATTGTTTTTACCCTGTACTACCTCAATGCACTGTGTAATGAATTGACCTGTACGAATGGTATGCAAGAGAAGTTTTTCACTGTACCTCGGTACAAGTGACAATAATAAACTAAAACCAATACCAATAGGTTTAGAGGGATAATGGCCAATGGGACTTGCTCATGTAGGCACCTTGGTCAGCATGGACGAGTTAGGCTGAAGGGCCTGTTTCTGTGCTCTATGACTTGATGATACCATGAGCCTACGGCAGCCAGTGAGGTAGAGATGATAATTGGGGATGTGTAAGCGGCAGTGATGTCAAAGGACGGAAGGCTTGAGGAGAGGAACAAGGGCTCGGGGCATCCACGAGTTGCGAGGTTCTGCAATGAGGAGCTGAGGATGAAGAGCAGGGGTGTGAAGGATAAGTAGGAGGGTCTGAATTAGGGCATCAGCAGCAGGACTTTGGAGAAACTCATTTATTCAAGGTCTGGCTAGTCCTCTGCCGGAGTTCCCAAGGATTAACATCCAGAATCCGGCTGCCAAGAGAAAACCAGGAAGGCTTTCAGAAGGATTTGTGATTTATCTTCTCTGTTTCACTCAAAAACACGGTAGCATAGCGGTTAACACGACGCTATTACAGCGCCAGCGATCGGGGTTCGATTCCTGTCACTGTCTGTGAGGAGTGTGTATGTTCTCCCGTGTCTGCTTGGGTTTCCTCCGGGTGCTCCAGTTTCCTCCCACATTATCAAAAGAAAGACGTACGGGTAGGTTAATTTGGGGTTTAAAATGGGCAGCATGGACTCGTTGAGCCGAAAGGGCCTGTTACCATGCTGTAAATAAAAAAAAATTAAGATACTGGAGGTCACTGTTAGAGTCAATAACTAGAGTCTCACACTACAGGTGGGCTAAGCCCTCCAGCTCTTCAAGATGCGTGATCTGCATCTTAACTGCATGAACCCTGCCTGGTTCTGTATCCCTCACAATCTTCAGCCGGTACAGGCCCAATGGGCCAAATGACCTCCTTATATTATGTAATGAGATAAGAAACACAGGAAAATAGGAGCAGAATAGGCCATTCGGCCCTTCTAGTCTTCTTCACCACTCAACATGATCATTGCTGATTATCCAAATTCAGTTGCCGTTCCATTTTTCTCCCCTCAGTCTGTCTAGCTTACAGAAAAACATTCAACTCCTTCTTGGAGATATTTAATGACCTGGCTTCAAGTGGGAAAGAATCCTACTGGCTCACCAAGTCAGTGGGTAAAGAAATTTCTCCTCATCTCAGACCTCTGGTCCTGGAGCCCCCAGTCATCAGAAACATCCTTCCTGCATCTAACCTGCCCAGTCCCGATGGAATTTTCTCCGGTTGTATGAGATCTCCTCTCATTGCTCTAACCTGCGGCAAGTGGCTGAGTTGAACCTTGCTCTTTATACGTCAGTTCTGAAAACCTACCAATCTCCCTTCTGAAAGCTTTAACTGATCTCCAGCCTCGACAACATTCTGGGACAAGAATTCCAGAATTCCACTCCCCTGTGTGGAATAGCTTTAACTTTGTTGTTAGCACCATCTCCCACCGGCCTATCGATCCACGAAACCCTTTATCGTGGCAAGCATCCTTGCTGAGAAATTCTCTAAAGGGTGCACGCCAACAGTTACACAGGTGTGACGGGACCACTTTGCTTGTTGTCCCACCACATCTAAGTTCTGCTGCAATCAAGGGCAAGGTCTCTGTTGCAGGAGACCAAGTGCTTCCCCTTAAAAATATGTCACCTGCTCCCCCCTCCCACCCCGCTCCAATGTCCCTGAGCTCAGGAGACCAGCCCAGGTTGGACTGTGAAGATGCTTGGGAAGGGACTGGACTGGAGTGTATGGGAAGGGAGAAAGGAAGGGTTGGAGGCCAGGACATTGGCTAGGGAGTGGGGAGGGGAGGGGATTTCACAGGGTCAGGGTAAGGGACGTACTTCAGGGCTCCCAAATCGTTCACCTGGTTCCTAGGACGTACACCCCGAGGACAATGTGGTGTCACTTCCCCTCAACGCTCAACACTCGCATAGGCATCACTGCAGGAAAACTCAATGGTGACTAATCACAGGGCTCCAGCTTTCCAAGAGGCGGAAAACAATCCAGGATCAATTATTATCATGTATTAATTCACGGAAAAGTTGAAATCACTTTCCAGTCATTCATTTATATAACCTGTTTTTTAAGAATTAACTTTTTTGCTCTGGAGCCTATCCAGTGTTTCTGCAGTGATGTTTCATCGTTTCCTTCCTGAACACAGAATTGGACAAGTTTTCTAGAGGCTAGACAGCTAGTTTTCATTTTAATTCACTTGTGTGTTCCTCCAGACTCCAGCACCTGCAGTCTCGCCTCTCTGGTTTTCATTTGAGTTTATTAGCCTTTCGGGACCTGAAGGCCAGCATTTATTGTCCGTCCCTCACTGCCTTTGAAGGAGGAGGTGATCTGCCTTCCTCGGCCTTGGCTGTCGGCGTTACGGAGCCAGCCTCGCGGGTGGGGTCTGGAGTCACAAGCAGGTAATCCCTGGGGAAGGCTGGAAGTTTCCCTGCACCACTGAACCAGAGCAGTTTTGCTGACAAGCTGGTAGCTTTTGTGGTCGCTGTTATCAAGGCTAATTGTTGTTCTTCCAAATTACGGATAATTAATTGAATTTAAATTCCACAGCTGCTGTGGTGGGACTTGAACTCAGGTCTCCGGATTGCTAGTCCAGTCATCTCTTTCAGCTAGTGGGGAGCATTGGCAAGGGGTGAATGCATGTCATAGTGAGAAGAGGTTGCAGAGAGGAACTGGCACAGGCTTCTCAACATCAATGTAAGGTGCATCCATTGCAAGACACTGACAGGCAGGGTGTCCATGACGGCACGAGCGGCCTTTACAAATGGCCATGGGACTGGGAACCTTCCCCTGCAAGGGAGCACCCCGTCTAGGTGTGAGAACAAAATATCCATTTATCCAAGGAAGAAGTTTCCCACTTTGTTAGGAGATACTTTATTGATTTCTGCAATGCAGCAAGGAGTAGCAAAGTGTAATGTGTAGCATATATTAGTGCAGATGGACTGCAAGGATCCTGAGGCAAAGTTCCTCAGTGAGGGGTGACCCTACCGTTGACTTTGAGAGCACTGCAGGTAAGACTGCAACAGCATCTTCCTTCTAGTTCTTTTGTTAATCACCTTAAATCTGTGTCCCCTGGCTTCAAACCCACCAGCCAGTGGGAACTGCTTCTTCCTGCAACGAACAATCTGCTGGAGGAACTCGGCAGGTCGAGCAGCATCTGTGGGGAGGGAAAGGAACTGTCGACGTTTCAGGTCGAAACCCTGCATCAACCCTGCATCTGTGGGAGGAAAAGAATTGTCGACCTGAAACGTCGACAGTTCCCTTCCTCCCACAGAGCTGCTCGACCTGCTGAGTTCCCCCAGCAGATTGTTTGTTGCTCCTGATTCTAGCATCTGCAGTCTCCTGAGTCTCCACTGATTTTTCTTGTTATCCATCAAAACCTTCACAAAACGGAACAATTTAAATAAATCCCTTTGAGCCTTCTTTGCTTTCAGGGGAACAATCCATTTCCCCAACCTCTACTCCAGTCAGTGCAGAGCAGATTTACAGGAATGCGAACAGGAATGAGGGATTTCAGCCGCGGAATGAGTTGGAGAAGCTGGGCTTGTTCTCCTTGGAACAGAAGAGGTTGAGAGGAGGTTTGATGGAGCTCGAAAAGGTCATGACTGATTTATCCAGAAAAGAAAAACCTTTCCCAGTAGCTGATGGTACAAGGACGAGGGAATTATCAGAAGTGTTTAAAACAAGAGGGCATGTATTTAGGATAAGGGTTTAGGTTTTAAGAAGGGATATAATGAAGACTTTAGATCTGAAACGTACTGTTTGAGGAGGTGATGGAGGCAGAGAATCTCACAACATCTAACAAGTACCTGGGCGAGCACTTGGATCGCCAATGTATGAAAGGCTATGGACCAAGTGCTGGTAAATGGGATTAGTATAGGTGGGTACTCGATGATCAGCATGGACATGGTGGGCCGAAGGGCCTGTTTCTTTGCTGTGTGACTCTATGACTTTTGGGTGAGAGCTTTGGACGATGTGAGAAAGGCCATTTTACTCGGAAAGTGGCAGTGATCTGGAAATCATTGCCTACTCGGATGATAGAAGTGGAGACGGTCAACGATTTCCAAAAGAAATTGGAGAGGTCCTTGTGAGAGATAAACTTGTCTGATTACGTCACAGAGGAGGATGGAACTCATTGTTCCACAGATAGCTGGGATCCCGTTCTCCCGCGCTGCAGTGAGGAGACCATTCTGCCTTCTTCTCATACTACCTTCCAATATTATTGTTTCACTTTTCTCTGCAACCTCTCCAAGGGCTTGACGTTTTCCCGAAATGATAGTGCTCAGAATTGGACAGAATACTCCAGCTGAGCATCGACCAGGGAATGACAAATGTTTGAGTATAACATTCTTGTTGTCTATTTATAAAGAATCTCATTATGCTTTTTTTAACAGCCTTCAGAACTAGTCCTGTCATCTTCAAATGTTACGATTGAGTTGACTTTGCTTTTTCCCATCCTACCTTACAAACTGCTGCTTCCACCACAGTATACTGTAAACTGTCCATTTCACATCTCCAATCTCTCAACAATCCCCCTCGTTTCCTATGTTCCGGATTCTGTCATCTGTATTCCCAAGCTTGGGACATTAATATCTATTACTCGTCACAGTGGGCTCGATCCCAACCCCAGGAAACACCACTAGGTACTCCCCTCTGGCCTGATAAATGAACATTCATCAATAGTTTCTGCTTTCTCTCCTCAGTCGATTTTATATCTGAACATTACCTTGAATTTCATGAGCTTCAGCCTTGCTAAATGTAAGTGCAAGGCCTTTGGCTCTTCTTTGGAAATATCTTTGATAAAACTTGCATGCAGGGTGAAAATTATTTCCGGATACATACAGAGTATGAAAATTGTCTGATTTAAATTTGTTCTCTTGAAGATTGTCAGAGCAAGCTTGTGCCCAACTACTCTCGTCCATCAATCTTGTATATCCCCCAGACCACCATTCAAACAATTCACAGATTCAAGACAGCAAAAGGATTAAAATATTTCTCCCAATTCCATTTATAATTAATCAGCTTGTTTTCTGAGAGGATTAAGAAACTGAATTCACTCAACTGTTAGATGATTCGGGGGAAGGAAGACGGCTGTAGGTGAAGTACAGATTTTACAAATGAACACTTTTGGTTATTAAAGTCCTTTTATAATTAAAAAGTAACTTCACAGCCAGGGAGTGAACAGCAGACCTGAGAAGAGGATTTAGGGAGGAATAGACCTGCTTGGGAGACAGGGCAGGGTTAGGGACAGGGATTGGCAGAGGAAACAAAGATTATATTAATTATGGCCAACCAAGAGCCAGAAATGGGAAGCAAATCATATGTAAAGGTTGAAGAAAGATAAAGGGAGTTCAGCAATAAAGTGGAGGGACTGAGAGGAAGCTAGGTGTCATGACCAGCAAGTCTGTAAGGAAGGACAGGCAGGAGCAGGGTAATAGACACAGTGGGACAGATTTGAATGCTAGGCGTATTAAGGATATGGGTGATGAACTTCGAGCATGGATCAGAACATGGAACCATGATGTTGTGGCCTTTACAGAGACTTGGTTGGGAGAGGGACAGGACTGGATGCTCAATGTTCCAGGGTTTTGATGCTTTAGAAAAGATAGAGAGGGAGGTGAGGTGTGGGTGGGGGGAGTTGCACTATTAATCAGGGACAATATCACAGCTGCACTCAGAGAAGACATAATGGAGGGCTCATCCACTGAGTCTATACGGGTAGAACTCAAAAATAAGAAAGGTGCAATCACTCTGATGGGATATTACTACAGACCCCCCAATAGCCACTGGGACATTGAGGAACAGATATGCAGGCAGATTCGGGAAAGGTGTAAAAACAACAGGGTTGTTGTCGTGGGTGACTTCAACTTCCCCAATATAGACTGGGATCTCCTTAGTGTAAGAGGTTCAGACTGTGCAGAATTTGTTAGATGCATCCAGGACTGTTTCTTAAACCAGTATAGTCAAACTAGACTGGACCTGGTGTTGGGAAATGTGCCTGACCAGGTGACTGACCTTTCAGGTGGAGAACAGTGAGGGAACAGTGACCACAGCTCTTCAAGTTTTAAGACAGCTACAGATAAAGATAAGTATGGACCTTACAGGAGAGTATTAAATTGGGGCAGGGCAAATCATAAGGCAGGAACTAGGGAGAGTTAAGTGGGAACGGCTGTTTTTGGGCAAGTCCCTGACATGTGGAGGGTGTTTAAAGACCAACTGCACAGAGTACAGGACAGGGATGTTCCAGTAAGAAGGAAGGACAAGGATGGCAAGGTAAGGGAACCTTGAATGTCAAGAGAGGTGGTGAATTTGGCCAAGAAGGAAAAGGAAGCATATGTAAGGCTTAGGAAACTGAAATCAAACAGAGCCCTTGAGCATTATTAGGACACTAGAAAAGAACTCAAGAAGGAGATTGGGAGAGCCAGGAGGGGCCATGAAAAGTCCTTGGCAAGTAGGATTAAATAGAATCCCAAGGCATTCTATACATACATCAAGCGCAAGAGGATAACTAGGGAGAGGGTAGGACCCTCAAGAACAAAGAAGGGAGCATATGCTTGGAGGTGGAGGATGTGGGTGAGGTCCTAAATGAGTATTTTGTGTCAGTATTTACCAAGGAGAAGAACGTGGAGGGTAGTGAGATCAGTGTGGAGGGCGCTAAGATGCTGGGGCATTTTCAGATAAAGAAAGAGGTAGTGTTGGGTCTCTTGAAGAACATTAAGGTGGATAGGTCCCCAGGGCCTGATGGGATATACGCCAAGTTATTGAGCGAGGCAAGAGATGAGATTGCTGGGGCCTTGACCAAGATCTCCGTGTCCTCCCGAGCCACAGGCGAGGTCCTGAAGGACTGACGAGTAGCTAATGTTGTTTCATCGTTCAAGAAGGAAGATAGGGATAATCCTGGAAACGAGAGACCGGTGAGTCTCATGTCAGTGGTAGGGAAGCTATTGGAGAGGATTCTTAGGGATAGGATTTATGAGCATTTGGAAGACCATGGCCTAATTAGGGACAGTCGGCATGGCTTTGTGCAGGGCAAGCCGTGCCTTACTAACTTGACTGAGTTTTTCGAGGAGATGACGAAGATGATTGATGAAGATTGAGCTGTGGATGTTGTTTACATGGATTTTAGTAAGGCGTTTGACAAGGTCCATCATGGGAGGCTCATCCAGAAGATTAAGATGCATGGGATCCACAGTGACTTGACCATTTGGATTCAGAATTGGCTTACCCACAGAAGACAGAGGGTAGTAGTCGATGGGACTTATTCTGGCTGGAGGTTTGTGACCAGTGGTGGGATCCATAGTGGGACTTCTGCTGGGATATACATAATTGACTTGGATGAAAAAGTGGATGGGTGAGTTAGCAGGTTCACAGACGATACAGAAATTGTAAATGGTGGTGCTGTGGATAGTGTAGAAGATTGCCAAAGGATACAGCAGGATATAGATCAGTTGTAGATATGGGCAGAGAAATGGCAGATGGAGTTTAATCTGGCCAAGTGTGAGGTGTTCCACTTTGGGAGATCAACTGTAAAGGGACAGTACACAGTTAATGGCAGGACCCTTAACAGTGTTGATGTACAGAGGGATCTTGGGGTTGAAATCCATATCTCCCTGGAAGTGGCTGCACGGGTTGATAGGGTGGTAAAAAAGGCATATGGCATGGTAGCCTTCATTAGTTGAGGCATTGAGTGCCGGAGTCAGGAAGTTATGTTGCAGCTTTATAAAATTCTGGTTAGGCTGCAACTGGAGTATTGCATTCAATTCTGGTCACCCCATTATAGGAAGGATGTGGAGGCTTTGGAGAGGGTGCAGAAGAGGTTCACCAGGATGCTGCCTGGATTAGAAGGCATGCGCTATAAGGAGAGGTTGGACAAACTTGGGTTGTTTTCTCTGGAGCGTCGGAGGCTGAGGGGGGACCTGACAGAAGTTTATAAGATTGTGAGAGGCACAGATGGAGTAGACAGCCAGTATTTTTTTTCCCAGGGTTGAAATGTCGAGTACATTTAAGGTGAAAGGGGGTAAGTTCAAAGGAGATGTGTGGGGCAAGTTTTTTACACAGAGAGCGGTGGGTGCCTGGAATGTGCTGCCAGGGGTGGTGGTGGAGGCAGATATGATAGAGGCATTTAAAAGGCTCTTAGATGGGCGCATTGATGTGCAGAGAATGGAGGGATACGGGCATTGTGTAAACAGAAGAGATTAGATTAGTTAGGCATTTAATTACTAGTTTAATTAGTTCAGCACCACATGGCGTGCTGAAGGGCCTGTTCCTGTACTGTACTGTTCTATGTTCCAATAAAAAAGGGCAGCATTTTAAAACAGGCACCATCTAAGGATGGAGACACAGGAGACTGCAGACGCTGGAATCTGGAGCAACACACAATCTGCCGGAGGAACTCAACGGGTCGAGCAGCATCTGTGGGGGGAAAGGAATTGTCGACGTTTCGGGTTAAAACCCTTCATCAGGACTCATCTAAGAATCTCTTGCTACAAGCTCATTACTTTTGTCCTAATCCAAACTCCCAGGCCAGACATGTAGAGCAGCTTAACCAGAGCAAAAACATACCTCAGTGCTTTATAAGGGAATTATCATATTTAATACTGAGTAGATTGGGAGATTCAGAATGATGACCAAAGGCTTGGTCAAGAAGATATCAAAAGCCACTAAAGTTGAAAACAGGAATTAATTCCCTTTTATCCTTCTTTGTTCTTGGAGCAATTCAAGATTTCTGATATTACGTCATCCCTGGGTCTTAAGAGAAAAAGGTGGAGAGAGGAGGAGAGGTTCAGGGGGAAAATCCCCAAGCTTTGAGCCTTGGCCATGACATTACCAACCAAAGGTGGAGCCATTAAAACTAAAAATCTGCATTTGCTGAAAATCTAAAATGAAAAGAAAAAATGCTGGAAACACACAACAGGTCAAACAATATCTGTGGAAAGGGAGCCATTAAATTCAGAGATGAGCAGAGCCCAGACCTTGAGGTGGAAAAAATTCTGAGCAATCTGCTAAGATGTGCAGATAATTATTTTATGGATATAATTGTTGGGCTGGAGGGAGCTCTAGAGACAAGAAAGGATTTTAAAAAAAGATGAGAATTTTAAAATTTAGTCATTGCTTATGTTTAAATTTAAGCTAGGCTCTTGCTCTCAGTGAGACGGTGAAGAATTGGTAAGTCATGCAAAAATAATGCAGCAGTTTTTAGGAACAGCAGGGTTCTTCTGGCCCTGAGACACTCTCCCACTTCCGCACCATCCTGAAATGTGCAGGATTGTAGAAGGGATGGCCACCAGTGGGGCCAAAGCTTTATCCTTTGGCTGGAGGAAGTGTTTGCAGTTGTTGGCTGGGGTGAGGATCTGACACAACCCAACCTCAGTGAATTCCAAGGCTTGGTCTTCCCACCAGACACTTGGCAACCTTCTACACAATCCACAATGCCACCATATACAATTTCTGTATCATTGCAACAGCAGGACAAGCAACGTCCTGATACCAGCAACACACGAGACGCTGGAGGAACTCAGAGGGTCGGGCAGCATCCGTGGAGGGAAATGGGCAGTCGACATTTCAGGTCGAGACCCTTCATCTGGACTGATGGAGGAGAGATAGTCGGCATAAAGAGCTGAGGGGAAGGAGTGGGGCAAGAGCTGGCAGGTGATAGGTGGATCCAGATGAGGAGGGGTGGTACTAAGGGGGGGGGGAGGGCAGACAGAAACAATAGGGGGAGGGGACCCAGTGGGAGGGGTGTGTGGGTGACGGGCAGGTGGAGTGGGTGGGGGAGGGGAAAGAAACAGGGTGATGGGGACTGGGTGGATCGGGAGAGGGGAAAGGGACAGAGATTACCAGATATTGGAGAATTCAGTGTTAATGCTGTCAGGGTGTAGACTACCCAGGGGGAATATGAGGTGCTGTTCCTCTAGTTTAGCCTCACTCTGCAGTGGAGGAAGCCGAGGAAATGGGGAGGGGAATTAAAAATGGCTGGTAACCGGGAGCTCCAGATGGCCACAGCGGACTGCTCCCATCTGTCCTCCCCACCTCCCTTCCTTTATTCCACGCTCCACCTTCCTCTCCTATCAGATCCCACCATCTGCAGCCCTCTGTCACCTCCACCCATCACCTCCCAGCCTCTGTCGCTACCCCCACTCTCCCCTCCTCACCTGGATCCACCCATCACCTGCCAGCCCCTGCCCCACCCCTTCCCCTCACCTCTTTATACTGACTGTCTCCCCTCTATCTTTCAGTCCAGATGAAGGGTCTCAGCCCGAAATGTCGACTGTCCATTTCCCTCCACAGATGCTGCCTGACCTGCTGAGTTCCTCCAGCAGTTTGTTTTTTGCTCCAGATTCCAGAGTCTGCAGTCTCTTGCGACTTTAATGTCCTGACACGAGGTTGTCCGACTGTTTGCTGCTCCCCACAGGTGCTGCTGACCACCCCCAGTCCCTGCAGTCCCCTCCTTGTCTATTCACCCTCCTTAGCTTCACTTCACCACTGAGGGGGCAGCAAGTCTCAGAGTGAAGCAAGTGTGGGCTCCGTGGTAAACAACGGGCTTGGCTGCTCAACGTGAGGCTGCTCAGAGCCAAGCCACAGGCAAAGCTCTGCCAAACGGGGACTCGACTGAACTAAAAGCAGGAAGATGAAGATTGCTCTTCACTTTTTTATTTGGTTAAAAGTTGACTCCAAATCAATGGCTCCAAGCACTTCGCAGTGTCACCCCTCCTCACAGCTGTGAGACATGGAGAGGTTGTGAGAGAACTACCTGCCAATGCCTCTCTGCATTCCCCCACCACCCACAATCGTCGTCCCCGCCCCAATAATTCAGGTTTCTGGTCCTGCTTCCCTCTCCTCGTCAACTTCAACAGTGACAAGTACACAATCCACAGCAAGGAATGCATTCAAAGACCAAGCGGCAATGCTCCCTGGGTCTCAACTGCCTCGAAGGACCCGGGCAGTTTTAAACAAGATCAAAACACCAGGATCAAAATGTCTAATACTAAAGGGCATGCGCTAAAGGTGAGAGGGGAAAAGTTCAAAGGAGATGTGCGGGGCAAGTTTTTTACACAGAGAGCGGTGGGTGCCTGGAATGCGCTGCCAGGGATGGTGGTGGAGGCAGATATGATAGAGGCTTTCAAGAGGTTCTTAGATAGGCACTTGAATGTGCAGAGAATGGAGGGATATGGACATTGTGCTGGCAGAAGTTAGGCACTTAGCCACTAGTTTAGTTTGGCACAGCATTGTGGGCCAAAGGGTCTGTTTCTGTGCTATACTGTCCTATGTTCTATGTTTTAAGATCCAAATGGGACAGGACAATGTGACCACAGTATATAAGCAGCAAACCAAACCTCAGCAAACCAAACAACGGGCAGATGGCCTCCTCTTGCTCCTACTTCTTATGTCTGTGAATGCACTAAACATGATCACACAATGGGCAACTCCATCCCTCGATACAAATTTGACAGGGATATATTTGAGATAAACTCTTTCTCTCTCTGAGAAGGCCATTTAGGGTCTCATGAACTTCAAACCCAGTTTATATGATTTGGTGCATCCTTTCGCAATGGAAAGATGAGCTTATTTTCCCATTTAGTTATTAATCTGCAATCAATAGATTAATTATTTGATGCATAATGTGGAAGGAGCTAAACCACTGTTAGCTAAGCAGCTCAATGCCCCATTGGTCAGTAACACCATGTATGTGGAGCCCACTTGGCCAAAACATCCAACCTTTCCCACAACAGATTTGCTGCAGTGTTCACTTGCTTGAAAATCACCTGCTGATCTGGTTTAAAAGCTCAGAGGGAGAATAATATCAAAGAGATGACTGTGTTTGTAACTGGTGTGTTGGTGGAGACCATTCAGAGACAGGAGTGGGCATTTCAAAGTGTCTTGTTTGCACATTTGGTGCTGTGAATTTCAAACCCACAAAGTCAACCACAGTTCTCCTCCACAAATAAGAACAGCAGCCAATCCTGCGGTGAAAGCAGTGCCCAGCTCAGCTCATGTGAAGTTGAGATAAATCCAGATGCAGGGCTTTGACCTGAAACGTCACAATTCCTTTCCCCCCACAGATGCTGCCCGACCTGCTGAGTTCCTCCAGCAGATTGTGTGTTGCTCCAGATTCCAGCATCTGCAGTCTCCTGTGGCTCCACTGAGGTAAATCCTTCCAGGCTGCTGGCACTGTACTTGTAGATTAGAAGGAACTGAATGAAATCATTGAATAGTAAAGCACGTAGGCTGCATATCCAGCAGTAGGTGACTCATCTCCTGACATCCCAAAGCCTTCACCCAACAAGGCACGGATCAAGACTGCGATGAAACATGAGGACGAAAAGCAGCTCCAAAATCTCTCAAGGAGCTTGAATCCGTCCAAGTCGAAGCATCAGATGATTGGCTCCCCATTCCTAACCCCAATAATAAATCCCTCTGCCACTGGTGCACCACGGTGCTGTGTGCACCATTGTAAATGGCACAATTACCTCCCAGCCTGCCACACTGCAGCAATTCAACACATCCTTTGTAAAGTTAATGGACAGAACTGGACAGAGGGTCTTAACCTGAAGTCCAACCAGTAACCGGCAGGCTCAGCGTTTACAACATAGAACATCGAACAGTACAACACAGGAACAGGTCCTTCGGCCCACCATGTCTGTGCTGACCGTGATGCAAGCTAAACTAATCCCACCTGCCTGCACATGGTCTGTATCCCTCCATTCCCTGTTTGTTCATGTGCCTGTCTAAATGCCTCTTAACGTTTGCTACCATATCTGCCTCCACACTTCCTCTGGCAGTGGGAAGAGGCATTTATATCGATGCATCTACTTGTAAAACCACAGAATCACTTCTGCTTATGGAAACAACCTTCTCAACATGTCCTGCTGCCTTCGATGGTAACATCTGTTCCTTGTTTGACCTTGACTGCTTCAATTCAAGTTGACAGTTCACCAATCCTCAATGAAATTTCAAATGGGATTCCCCTCTGTTCCTCCTTCCCCAATTGAAGTAGAGGGAGCAGACTTGGTTCAAATAAACACTCACCCTATGATTGTCAAGTAAGCTTTTACTCTCAAACATTTAGATCTTTTTTCCACTGCTTCAATGAAATAAATCTTGACATTGTTGGGAAAATAAACAGGACTAAACAAATTGATGCCTATAAATTTTAAAGCCTGTATGATTTATTGTCAGGATTGGTGAGCCTTTCTATCCAGATTGCTTCTGTGAGTCAGGCAGTTGTCAGCAGAGCTGTGTTGCACAAATTGACTCCTCACAAATGCTGAATATTTAGCCTGCAGAAGCATGTTGTGCTGTCAAAGGACATCAACAGAGCGAGATAACTCCCACCGCTTGATGTGGATAAAGCTGTCCTTCCGATGAAATGAATTTGAAAGCTTCTACAGGTGCACAAAGTAATTATTTGGTAAGTCCAAATATTTTCTCAAGTGGAGAATAGGTGACTGCTTAACACTCTCCACTCCTGCAGTATGTACTGGTACAAGTTCAAGCCCCCCTCATTCAAACAAACTGGGAAGGCAGAACAGCAAGATGGAAGTGCAACAGTTGAGTGGCACCATCGCTGGAGGTAAACCTCAGTGAAGATCACAGCTGATGGCACATAATCTCAGTGAAGATTACGATCGACGCAGGAAGGGGATCTGTGCAGATTACAATCAATGAAAGTGAGGCTAAGATCACAATCAAATCTCAGTGAAGATTACAGTCAATGGATGTGAATCTCAGGGAAAATTACCGTAAAATAGGAACCTCAGTGAAGATTACAACTAGATGTGAATCTCACTGAAGATTACAGACAATACACACAGACCTCTGTGAAAACTACAATTAGATGTGAATTTCAGCATCCATTATGATCGGTAGAGACGATACTCATTGAAGATTACTTAATGTCAAAGATCATGTTGCATTGAGGAGAAGCCTAATAAAGGTTACGGTTGATGGAGGGATTCATCAGTGAAAATACTGTAAAAACATCGTACATGTTCCAGTGTCTGAACAGAAAGGACAAGTTACTTCTTCCAGTGTTAAGCCTTAATCTTTGTGACATAAGGTTAATATCTGAAAATTTTAACCTGTCCTATCTCTTCACAGGATGCTGGGAATTTTCAGCAATTCTGCTCGGAAAAGCCTGCTCCATATCACCCACTTATATTGGTCACAGCCAGAAGTGACAAGATCACAAGAGAAACAGAGGAACCGCAGATGCTGGAATCTAGATGAAACCACGATGATGCTGGAGGAACTCAGCAGGCCAGGCAGCATCAGTGGAGAAAAGCAGGTGGTCAACATTTCAGGTCAGGACCCTTCTTCAGGACTCCTCCACCCTGTCTCTTGCAAGGATGCTATCCCTTATTCTCAATTTTCTCTGCCTCCGCCGCATCTGCTCCCATGATGAGGCTTTCCACTCCAGGACATCTGAGATGTCCAACTCTTTCTAATAGGGTCTTCCCCCAACTGTGGCCGAGAGAGCTCGCACCCGCACCTCTGCCATTTTCCCGCACCTCCGCTCTCACCCCCACCCCTCCCAGACCCAACAGGGATAGGGTCCCCTGTCCTCAAATTTTCATCCACCAGCTACGTATCCAACACATATTCTCCGCCACTTCCCTGCCATCTCCAACGGGACCCCACCACCAAGCATATCTTCCCCTCCCTGCCCCTTTCTGCCTTTCACAGGGGACCGCTCTCTCCCCAACTCCCTAGTTCACTCCTCCACCCCCCCCCACCCCCCACCCCCAACAATACGCTCCCACCCCGGGAACTTTCCGCTGCCCCCACCATAGGTGCAACACCTGCCCCTACACCACCTCCATCCAGGGACCCAAACAGTCCTTTCAGGTGTGACAGAGATTCACCTGCACCTCCCTTAATATCATCCACTGCATTCGGTGCTCCAAGTGTGGCCTTCCTCTACATTGGTGAGACCAAACGCAGACTCGGTGACCGTTTCGCAGAACACCTGCGCTCTGTCCGTAATCGCGATCTGCATCTCCCCGTTTCCGGTCACTTCAACTCCCCCTCCCGCACCATCACTGATATGTCAGCCCTCGGCCTCCTCCACTGCCAGGAGAATTCCAAGCGCAAACTGCAGGAACAGCACCTCATTTTCCATCTCAGAACCTTGCAGCCTAACGACATGAACATTGAATTCTCCCACTTTAGGTAATCCCCACCCCCTTCCCCCACAACCACCCCCCCCCCCCCCCCCCACCATGCCTCTTCTCTTCTTCCCTTTCCGAGCCCCTTTTTTTCCTTTCTCTCCTTCCCTGTGACCCATCCCCCAGTGGATCTGCTCTCCCCCCCTCCCCCACACCCACCTATCACTGTCTCTTACCCGCATCTACCTATCACCTCCCTGTGCCCACTCCGCCTCCCCTCTTCTGTCACCTATCACTGCTCTGCTTTTCCCTCCTGTATATTGGGCTTCCCCTTTTCCTGTCCTCAGTCCTGAAGAAGGGTCCTGACCCGAAATATTGACCACCTGCTTTTCTCCACAGATGCTGCCTGGCCCTGCTGAGTTCCTCCAGCATCATCGTGTTTTGACAAGATCGCAAGTTTCCCCGGTCGGGCACTCGGCCCCTCAAGCCCGCTCTGTTATTCAGTAACGTCATGGCTGATCTGATTGTAACCTTCCTCCCCACCCACTTCATCCTTTGCACTTGTTATTTGCCTCTGCCTTAAAATACCCTTACTCTACTTCTACTGCCCTTTGAGGACTACACTTCCAAAGACACTCAACCTTCAGAGAGAGAACAAAAAATACCCCTGACATGTGTGGCCCCACAAGGGGAAACCACCTCTGCCACACCTACCCTATCAATACCCCTCTTATATGCCTGAATCAGATCCCCTGTCACTCTTCTGAACTCCAATGAATACAAGCCAAGCATGTCCAACTTGTCTGCATAAAACCCGCCCATTCTAGGTATTAATCTTGTAAATATTCTCTGAACTGCTTCCAAGTTATTAACATCCATCCTTCAGTAAGCAGACCAATACTGTACACATACTCCAGCTGTGGTCTCACCAATTTGCTGGTGTAACTGAAGCATAGCCTCCTTACCATGTATAATTTCCTCAACAACAAACAACAACACTATTTGCTTCCCTAATTACTTGCTTGTACCTGTGTTCCAGTCTTTGTTGATCGTTGCACCAGGATACCCAGACACCTCTGCACCTCAAGAGTTCTGCAAACTCCCATCACATTGATAATAATTCAGAAAATTTATACTAATGCTGAGCTTTTGTGTGGGATACAGCTTTGATACCATTCTGGCGAATCTTCCCTCACCATGTCGGAAGTCTTAACATCCTTCCGAAACTGTAGTGGTCTAACTAGCTATGATAATCCCGTTAGGGCCAAGGAGGTTTGACATAATTTCCTTGCTTTTACACTCAAACCCTTTATGAATAGTATAAAGTCTCTCTGTTATGACCTTCTCAACCTGCCCTGCCACCTTCTGCACTAAGTCTCTCTGCCTCTGTGCACGCTGTCAATCTTCCTACTTGCTTGCCACTAAAACTTCATCTGACTGCCAGCTCCCTATTATGTCAACGCCTATCTGAACTCTCCCTGTTGCCAACACTCACAGTTTTTTTTGTCATCTAGAAACTGGAAGAAGAAGCTTTGTGTACCCAAGATATTAACACACACTCTGATTTTCTGGCTTGCCCCTGGTGGCTACATTACTGAGTCCAACACTTTGTACATGGTAACAACGAACCGGTCTTTATCTTTCCCTTCCTTAAAAATGTCTCGACCAACATTTGAGACTCTTTGGCTCGGATCTCGGACCTGAAGAAACTGTAGATAAGTATAATTGGGACCTCCATAATTCGTCACAATCTCATGGGAACTCTCAACTCTGCCGCTGTTAGTCCATAAAAATAATTTTAAAAAGGCAGAGACTAGAAAATGGAAATAAAAGACCCCACTTGGAGTACTGTGCTCTGTTCTGGTCGCCTCACTACAGGAAGGATGTGGAAGCCATAGAGAGGGTGCAGAGACTTACAAGGATGCTGCCTGGAATGCGGAGCATGCCTTATGATAGCAGGTTGAGGGAACTCGTCCTTTTCTCCTTGGAGAGACGGAGGATGAGGGGGGTCCCTGATTGAGGTGTATAAGATGATGAGAGGTATTGATAGGGTAGATAGTCAGAGGCTTTTCCCCAGGGCTGAATTGGTGGCCACAAGAGGACACAGGTTAAGGTGCTGGGGAGTAGATATAGAGGAGATGTCAGGGGTAAGTTTTTTACTCAGAGAGTGGTGAGTGCATGGAATGGGCTGCCGGAAACGGTGGTGGCGGCGGATACGATAGGGTCTTCAAGAGACTGTTAGATAGGTATATGGAGCTGAGTAAAATAGAGGGCTATGGGTAAGCCTAGTAATTTCAAGGGTAGGGACATGTTCCGCACAGCTTTTGTGGGCCGAAGGGCCTGAATTGTCCTGTAATTGTTCTATGTTCTATGTTCTAAAATGCTGGATAAATTCAGAAGGAGTTTTGGTGAAGGGTCTCAGACCTGAAACATTAACTGTTCTCTCTCCGCAGATGCTGCCTGGCCTGCTGAGCTTTTCCAGCATTGTTAGTCAAAGAGCTTTCTTTTTAATTCATAGGAAGAGTTAATCGGAAGGAAAACCAGCTGTTGATTTATATAATGTAAGGGGATGAAGGCATAAGCACTCTGGTACTTTATGTTAACTGCTGATACCACCCCAATGATCTAGTGTTGCATACGAGTTCCCAGAAGAGCATTTCCAAACAAGTTAAGCTTGGGCTTCTGTTGACAGGCGCATAACTATGATAATGACTGCCTTTCAGAGCAATATTTCAACAGCTGGCTCATTGAAGCATTGAAATCGAATCACAACTTTCCTCCTGGGCTAAGCAGTCGACTCATCTATCTGCTCCCCTCAATCCCACCGCCCAATTCCACTGCTCCACAAAGGTCTAGTTAGCAGTTTCCAACTGTTGCAAGACTCAGCACACATCTCAATGCGTGCCTGCGTTTTGCATTCAAATCAAGTTCAGAATGTGTAGATATTAAAGCAATTAGAACACAAGGTTTGTGATCTAATCTAATGATGCACATTCATCACACTGAGCCATTATAGCCATCTGCTGCCTTCTAATGCTGACATATTCAGGAAACAATTAAAAGGCAGCTTAGCCCACCCAACATCATTGCTATTTTGCATCATGCCAGTCTCGCAGGTCTCGAATTCCGATAACAGGTAGGTGTCAACTAAAGTTGCACTCGTTCCTACGCTGTACAGCTCTATGACCTGTCCTGGGACCAGTACATAGATGCAATCACAAGGAAGGTGCGCCAGTGTCTTTACATTCCGTTAAGGACGTTTGGCTTGTCACCAAACACTCTAACAAACTTCTACAGATTTACTGTTGAAAGTGTCCTGACTGGTTGCATCATGGTCTGGGATGGCAATCTGAATCCGCAAGAACGTAAGAAGCTGCAGAGAGTAGTGGACTCAGCCCAATACATCACAGGCACATCCCTCCCCACCATCGGGAGTATCTACAGGAGGCGCTGCCTCAAGAAGGCAACATCCATCATCAAAGATCCCCACCCTCCGGGCCGTGCCATCTTCTTGCAGCTACCATCGGGCAGGAGGTACAGAAGCCTGAAGTCCCACACGTCCAAGAACAGCTACTTCCCTTCAATCATCTGGATCTTGAACTAACCTGGACAACCCTAATCACTACCTTAATAGAGCAACACTATGACCACTTTGCACTACAATGGACTTTTTTTTGGTTCTATTTCTGTTCTTTCTGGTAAAAATTGTTTACAACTTATATTCATGTTTTTCTCGTGAATGCTGCTTATCTGATGCTCTGTGCCTGTGATGCTGCTGCAAGTAAGTTTTTCATTGCACCTGTGCACACATGGACTTGTGCACGTGACAGTAATCTCGACTTTGACTCCATTAGTCTTCTTTAAAATGTTTCACCTGTCACCGATTCACAACATGAAGCAATCAAGTGTTGCCTCACAGTGACTAGTGGAGCTACTGCCTCATAGCTCCAAGAGAAACTCCAGCGTTGTGTGTGTGTGTGTGTGTGTGTGTTGGTGTGTGTGTGTGTGTGTGTGTGTGTGTGTGTGTGGTGTGTGTGTGTGTGTGTGTGTGTTTGTTGGTGTGTGGAGTCTGCACGTTCTCCCTGTGACCGCGTGGGTTTCCCCCGGGTGCTCCGGTTTCCTCCCACATCCCAACGATGTGCATGTTAGCAGTTTAATCAGCTGCTATAAATTGCCCGCCTAGAGTGCAGGTGAGGGGTAGAACTTGGGGCGAGTTGATGGGAGTGTGGTGAGTATAAAATGGGTTAGAGAAGGATCAGTGTGGGTGGGTGTGTCGCTGGTTCAGTGAGGACTCGGTGGGCCAAAGGGCCTGTGTCCCTGCTCTAATCAGAATAAAGAAGTTTGTTCACACAGGAGATTCACCAGATTTACCAGACTTCCGTTGTGAGTGCAGCAGGATAAAGCTCCCGTGGTGTCACGCAGTAAGAAAAGTCATTGGAGTTCACCCAGTCGCAGGTTGTAGCCAGGGGACTAAACAAGCACACAGAGGAGAGAAACTCTGTCCATTCTTGTGTGACGTCTGCTGTCATGCGGCATTGTGTTCAGCACAGACATGGTGGGCCGAAGGGCCTGTCCCCGTGCTGTATGCTTCTAATCGAGAAGCCACCAGCGGTGGCAGTGTAATAGCGTTACGCTAACTGCTATGCTACCATGCCTGCCCACTTTGTTGCTGAATGCCTGCACTTAGGGGAAGTCTACAATGTGGGCAAGTTCCCTCCACCACACCGTGCTGCGGAAAAGACGATGAAGCAACACACCATCTGCTGGAAGAACTCAGCAGGTCGAGCAGGATCTGTGGGGAGAGAAGGAATTGTTTGACGTTTCGAGTTTGAAACCCTCCTTCAGGACTGAGAGTGGAGAGGGGAGAGGAGAGGGCGAGTGGTGAGACAGGGGCCCCGATGCGATGGGTGGACTGAGGCAGGGTGAAGGAAGATGGGCAGGTTGTGCCAGGTAGGGGAGCGGGGATGGAACTGGGAGATGATAGATGGAGGCAGGCAAAGAAAGTCGAGCAGTGGATGAGTTGGAGATGGTTCCGCTCTCCTTGAGGGTGGGGCTTGGTTGAGCCCCCAGCACAGCAGCGAGCCGCAAACTATGAGATGTGGCAGAGATGGCATTATGCAACGGTACTCCGGCTAGGGAGCTGAGTGACAGGGATCCTGACCCCAGACACTGACCAGTGCAGGCCATTGCAGTTGAGGGCCCAGGACATTCCAGTGAGGACCATGGGTGCAGTTTGAATGTTGCCCCTATAAGTGGCATGGTTTCAGGGGAGCTCAGTTTAGTTCAATGAGTAAATAAGAACCGTTTCTGTTTCAGATCAGTGAGGTTAAATATCAATGCAAATTAACTTTGCTTTTTGCATTCCTGTTGGGAATGATCTGGGGGTTTTGCATGCTGGGAAAAAGATGCTTAGGGACCAAACTGGGTGCCAGGACAAGTGGAAATGACTGCATAATTGCTCCCGATTGGGTTGTTAATTGATAACAACAACATTAATCTTTTCGGAACTGTGCAAATGGATTTACACTTTCTTCTCTGCATTATCCCATCAAATCTTTTTAAAATATTAAAGCCCTCAAGCCTCTTGTTGTCACTGACAGCTCGATACTGTCTCCACGATCTGAGAC
Source organism: Pristis pectinata (assembly GCF_009764475.1). Lineage (NCBI taxonomy): Eukaryota > Metazoa > Chordata > Chondrichthyes > Rhinopristiformes > Pristidae > Pristis > Pristis pectinata. Next base: position 9,654,419 of record NC_067441.1, read on the forward strand.
ACCCTCAGGTCCTCAATGTATAATGTACACAACAGGCCAGTGATCCTGCCTGCTGGGAGGGGGAAGGATGAGGGGCCAAATTAACCAAGTACAAGCATACAAAGGATACCAATTATATTTAGGTAAAGACAAACATTACACATGAGAATTAATTACAGGCGCTCTGCAGTAGTCCCTGTGTCTCTGCTGACATCCTTAGCCAAGAGCGTGTTTGATTACCAACTTTAATAAAAGCCAATGCTGATTCAAAATGGCAAAAAAAATGTTTTATGGACCAGTGATGTGTCCAGGAGAGCTTGACACAACTTCTGGCAGGGCAATGCTCACAATCCGATCCTGAGTAGGCTGCCCTCCCGATTGTCCCCCTCCTGCTAAACCGTCCAATGCTACAGCAAAGCTTCTCCAACCCACTCAACCCCTGCCACAGAAAATCTCACCCCCTCAGACCACAGCCGATCACTCGCTGGCACTACTGCAGCCCTCTCCCCCCTCCTCGAGGTTGCAGCCCCTCCACCCTCCTCCCAGGTCTCACACAGAACCCCTCCAATAATCTCCTTTCCTCCCCCTCCTCCAGTCTCTGGCCCCTCCCCCCTCTGCCCCCCTCCCCCCGTCTCTGCCCCTCCTCCATCTCTGCTCCCATCTCTGGCCCCGTCCACCCCTCCCCCTTCTGCCCCTCCCCCACAGTCTCAGCCCCTCCCCTTTCTCTGCCCCCTCCTCCAGTCTGCCCGTCCTCCCATCTCTGCCCCCATCTCTGCCCACCCTCACCCCACCCCTGCCCCTCCCCCACTCTGTCCCTCCCCCAGTCTCTACCCTGCCCCCAATCTCTGCCACTCCCCCACTCTTCCCCCCCATCTCTGCCCCTCCCCCAGTGCCCCCCCCGGACTTGCCCCTCCCCTACCTGCTGCCCCTCCCCCCAGTCTCTGTCCTCCCCCCAGTCTCTGCCCCTCCCCCTCAGTCTTTGCCCCTCACCCCTCAGTCTCTGCCCTACTGGGGAAATGGGATTAGTGCACATGGGCAAAAGGGTCAGCTTGGATGTGGTGGGCCCAAGGGCCTATTACTATTCTGTACTACAATGGGACCACAGCTCCTCACCCTCCATCTCCCCAGCTCCCCATCCCACAGCCCACCAAACCCCCCCCAACCCCCCACTTAACCCCATCCCCCACCAAACCCAGGCTACAGACCTCTGGCTACTGCACACAGCAGCCAGCCAGTGCCCACAGACTCAGCCAGAGCCCACAGACTCAGCCCAGTGCCCACATACTCAGCCAGTGCCCACAGAATCAGCAAGAGCCTACACACTCAGCCAGAGCCCAGAGACTCAGCCAGTGCCCGGAGACTCAGCCAGAGCCCACAGACAGCCAGAGCCCACACACTCAGCCAGAGCCCAGAGACTCAGCCAGTACCCACACACTCAGCCAGTGCCTACAGACTCAGCCAGTGCCGACTCAGCCAGTGCCAACTCAGCCAGTGCCCAGACACTCAGCCAGTACCCATAGACTCAGCCAGTGCCCACAGAATCAGCCAGTGGCCACAGCCAGTGCCCATAGACTCAGCCAGTGCCCAAAGCCAGTGCCTACAGACTCAGCCAGTGCCCACACTGCCAGTACCCACAGACAGCCAGTGCCCACAGACAGCCAGTGCCCACACTGCCAGTACCCACAGACAGCCAGTGCCCACAGACAGCCAGAGCCCACAGACAGCCAGTGCCCACACACTCAGCCAGACCCCAGAGACTCAGACAGTGCATGCACTGCCAGAGCCAACAGACAGCCAGTGCCCACAGATTCAGCCAGTGCCCAGAGACCTGGTCAATCAGTGCCCAGAGATTCAGTCAGCCAGTGTCTGGACAGATTCCTTTAACAGTCAACAGGGATACCCACCTGGGGAATTGACCCGGGGTCTGTTTTCACAGGTGAGTATCCCTGTTAACAGTCCATGTTTCTGGAAAATTGCAGGGAGAGGCCAGCAATCCCCCTCTCCCAAAGGCTGCAGGCGTTGGCTGACTGCTTGGTGCCAGCTGGACTCTACTGTGGCTCCTGTACATGCCTGAGCAGTCAGCTGCAGCACTGAAGGTCTTGCCCCTGGCAGCATTCTCACCTAAACAGCCCAAGATTAGTGGCTCTGGCCAGGAGCAGAAACCACCAGCAACTCTCCACTTGGAGCCAACAACTCTGCAGTCACTGAAGGGTTGAATGTGTTGCACCGGGGTAGGACTAATGTCAGGAGGCAGTACGCTCTTAAGGGCAAGACCCTTAACAGTGTTGAAGAGCAGAGAGACGTTGGGGTGCAAGTCCATGATTCATTGAAAGTGGCTACACAGGTAGACGGGGTGGTTAAGAAGGTTTATGAAATGCTTGCATTTATTAGTCGGGGTACTGAGTACAGGAGTCAAGAAGTTATGATGCATCTCTATAGAACTCTGGTTAGGCCGCACTTGTATTGCGTGCAATTCTGGTCACCTCACAATAGGAAGGATGTAGCGGCTTTAGAGAGGGTGCAGAGGAGGTTTACTAGGATGCTACCTGGATTAGAGGACATGTACTATCAGGAGAGGCTGGACAAACTTGGGCTCTTTTCTCTGGAGCGGCAGAGGCTGAGGGGGGGGGGGGGATCTGTTGGAAGTCTATAAAATTATGAGGGGCATAGGTAGGGTGGACAAGCAATATCTTTTTCCCATTATTGAGCGATCCAATACCAGAGGGCATGCATCTAAGGTGAGAGGGGGTAGGTTCAGAACAGGCGTGAGCGGCACATTTTCACTGAGAGAGTGGTGGATGCCTGGAATGCGTTGCCTGATAGCGTGGTGGAGGCAAATTCATTGGGGGCTTTTAAGAGGGGCTTGGATGGGCACATGAATGAGAGGAAAATGGAGAGATATGGGCATTCTGTAGGTAGGGGGGATTAGCTATGAGGCACAAAGGGCCTGTTCTGTGCTGTAGTGTTCTATGTTCTACGTTAAATCCTGGGTGAAAGGTACAAGGGGAATGTTGGGGAAACATTGGTGATGGTCGGGCTGTGGAGGGGGAGCCAACCTGGGCTGTCACAGTGGAACTGGATGGGCACTGGAGAGGGACTAATTTGCAGGGCGGTGGGGCAAGAGCCGGGGAGTGGGACTGACCAGATGGCTGACTGGCCGTCTTCTGTTCTCCAACAATTCTCCACTTCTACGGCCGCTGAGGGGTGTGGTTGTCAATAGTTGCTGTGATTGATGGAGTTCGGAGACCTCGGAGGGACGGAGGGCTGGAGGGAATGAAAGGGACGGGGAGGAGGAAGACCAGGCAGATTTGAAAGCGGAAGCAATGCTCGGTCAGGACCAGTCCAGGTCAATGAATAAAGGTCGGCCAGTAGTGACTGTGAAACCTGCTTTTCAAATGCTCTTGGGCTTTATGGGGTGTGGTGTTGATATCTGAGCCACCGCATGGAGACTAGAGGGAGGATAGGGTCACCTAGACCCTCAAACCTGCTTGGCTATTTCATCACAGCATTGCTGATCTATACCTTCACATTATCTGCCTTGGTTCAGGGGGAACTGAGAGGCCACGGGTGTAAAGCAGTAACCAAGATGCAGTGTGGTCACCAGGCTGCTGGTTACCACCAAGGGACAAAATAATAACCGAGAGTAACAGTGAGCTGTGGTTATAAATGAACAGTAACGTTACTGTTGTTGTAACGAAGGCAGGGGAATCGTACCTCGGGTGTAGAGTTATAACTGGCCGGCAAAAGCAGCAACGTGCAGAGGCAAAAAACATGCAGAGCAATGGCTGAAGGGTTTAGTGAGGGCGGGGGAGGGGGGTCGGAGTGAAGGGGGAGGGTGAGAGTGAGGCGAGAGAGTGAGGGGGGGAGAGTGAGGCGGGAGTGTGGGAGAGAGTGAGGGGTCAGACTGAGAGTGAGGACGGGGGCAGACAGGGTGGGGGGAGAGTAGGGGGGAGAGCGAGGGGAGAGAGTGAGTGGGGGAGAGTGAGGTGAGAATGTGGGAGAGAGTGAGGGGTGTCAGACAGAGGGGGAGAGTGAGGGCAGGGGGCAGACAGGGCGGGGGGGAGAGTGTGGGAGGGGGGGAAGAGAGTGAGGGGAGAGAATGAGGGAGCGAGGGCGGGGGGCAGAGTGAAGGATGGAGCACAGGTTCACAGCTGAGGTTTGGTGACGTGTAGAGTAATGGCAGGACTGCGGTGAGCATTAGATGTTTGAACTGCGGAGTGATGACAGACTGGTTCTGTCCATCATCTAAAGAAAAGGATGAAGTTGTGGAACTTCTGGTGCTTGCCTGGGGGTCACTTTTTGCAGACTCGATAGACCATTACGGTGGAAAGAGTGTGGAAAGACTTACAAGGATGTTGCCAGGATTCGGGGGCCTGAGTTACAGGGAGAGGTTGGACAGGCTGAGTCTTTATTCTTTGGAGGATAGGATACTGAGGGGTGACCTTACAGGGGTGACCTTATGAGGGGCACAGATAGGGTGAATGCACACAATCTTTCTCCCAGGGTTGGGGAATCAAGAACTAGAGGGCACAGCTTTGGGGAGAGACTTACTAGGAACTTGAGGGGCAACTTTTTCACCCAGAGGGTGGTCTATATATGGAACGAGTTGCCGGGTTAGTGGTAGAGGTGGGAACATTAACAACGTTTAAAAGACATTTGGACAGGTACATAGATAGGAAAGGTTTAGAGGGATGTGGGCCAAGTCTGGGCAAATGGGACTAGCTTAGATGGGCACCTTGGTCAGCATGGATGAGTTGGGCCGAAGGGCCTGGTTCTGGCTGTATGACCCTATGCTACAGAAGAGCAGAGTGTTCACAGCCTCTCGTAGAATCAGGTTGTTACGGCAGTAAGTATTTCCAGGCTGTTGAACTGCACTGAGGTAACTGCAGAGCATTTCAAACCCCACTCTGTAAACCTCGCAGCAAAGAAGCAGGATTTCTTAATCACCCCACACACTCAGAAGCGGCAGACCAGTTCTGATGACCTAACTGTGGAGCTGGGGTCCATGCCCCGCAGTGAGAAGGTTCTCCGCTCTCCCAACACTCCGTCCTCCGCACTTCAAAGAACATGCCTGGATCTGGAGTATTGAAGCTCATTGGTGTGAACGTGGTTGGTGTTCACGGGCAAGGCACTGCTTCAATCTTACAGCCTCCATAGGTGGAAGGGAAGGCAGTGATCTGCTCTCCTCCCTCTGCCAGGAGGAACTTGTGGAGGGACGACAATCCTCTGTGGTAAGTGCTGAGAACATCCATGACCTGGGACGTGCAGACTGAATCAATGCTAGTTTTCCAGCACGATCACATGACAACCAGATGTAAAGGCCCATAACAAAAGTGAAAGCAAAGGAAAGAACTGGTACTTCGATAGCGAGTGACTGCAGTCCATTCTGATGGAAGGTCATTCATTCTGTTTGTCTTTCCAAAGACGCTGAGTGACCTGCTGAGTACATCCAGCATTTTCTGGTTCTATTTTGGCGTTCCAGCATCAGCAGCTTTTGGTGTTTGCCCATCACCTTTCCCAGCTGCACAGCAAAGTGAGTCAATGGAATTCCTTTCAAGTTGCAGCCAGTGTTGTTGGAAATGCGGCTGTCTACGTGAGTGTCGCGAGGTCCTCAAACCTCCATGCTGTATCGGCCAGACAAGCTGATATACTTGGTGATGTTGGGTAAAAGATAAAGGTAACCAGGAGGCATTCCTCTTAACAAACCCAAAGCAAGAGTGATATTAGCTGTGCCACAACGGACACTTAAACCATTAAGGGATAACAAGCCTTGTTGGTGAGTGAAATCCAGGCAGCAATGGGCAAGTTGCTGAGGAAATGTTTCAAGCGACAGGAAGAAGAAACAAAGAATTGTTGTGGAACAGAAGGAGGCCAATCAGCCCACTGTGTCTGTGTTGGCTTCTGGTAATGACAGTACAGCGAAGGGACACCTTTGTAGCAGTGATTGAATGAAGAAGAGTGGCCCAAGACTGGTATTTGAAACTTAAATAAGGACACGAAAGCGGATATAGCCGAGGTGAGCTGGCAGATTAGGTCACGGGATCAATCAGTCACGATGCAGTGGAGATGCTTGAGAATCTTTCAGAACACAAAGAATTCCAAGGGGTGGATACACCATCCATCGATAAATAGAAGAGTTAAATATTGTTCCAAACTTAAAGGAAGAGCATCTAATTGCACAAGTACAGGTGGCAGGTGAGAAGATTGGACAGAGAAACAGTAGCAAATGGCAAAAAGATTAATAAGGGAAAATTAAAGTACGAGAGAAAGCTAGTCAGAAATGTAAAAACAGTTTCCATTGATATTTAGTTAATAAGGTGAGCGTTGGTCCGATAGAAAGTGAATGCAGGGAACTGATCATGGAAAACATGAAGACGGGAGGTGAAGTAAGCAGGTAATAGCTGTAAGTCAGGAATTGGAAGGGAGGGAGGCACCCAGGAAAATTCCAATCATCAGGGCAGTGGTGCTGAGCAACTTGTTGGAGCTGGGGGCTGGCAAGTCCCCAGCCTGATGAGCTTCACCCTAAGGACACATCAAAAACACCAAGGTAATCAGGCAAAGTCAATGTGGTTTGTGAAAGGGAACTCATGGTTGACCGGTTCACTGAAATACTTTCAAGAAGCGACATGTGCTGTGGATAAAGAGGAACCTGTGAATGTACTACATGTAGACTTCCAGAAGGCATTTGATAAGGCACCTCATCATAACTACTGGAGAAGATAAATACTGATGGGTAGTAGATCCCCATGGCCTTATGAGATACTACGGCCTTACAGAGGAGTTTTGTGTCTTCGTTAGCCACGGGTGAGGTGCAGGTGACTGGAGACAACAAATGTTGTTCCTTTGTTCAAGAAAGGCAGCAGAGACAAGGCAGGTAACTACAGGTCAGTGATTCTTATACATCAATGGAAGGAAAAATTCTCAGAAACAGGATTTACCTTCACTCTAAAGACAAGGATTAAGTATGGATAGACAGCGTGGCTTTGTTCATGGGAAATCCTGTCTCACTAATTTGATTGCATATCTTGAAGAGGTAACCATGTATATTGATGAGGACAGTGTGATAAATGGTGCCTATGTGGACTTCAGTAAGGCTTTTGACAAGGTCCCACATGCTAGGCTGGTTCAGGAGGTGAAGGTCATGGGATCCAAGACAAGATGGCAAAGTGGATCCAAAATTGGATTAGTAATGGGAGGCAGAGGGTTGGAAGTCTATGACCAGTGGTGTACCACAAGGGTCGGTGCTGGGACCCTTGATGTTTGCGATATACATTAATGACCTAGGTATGATTAGTAAGTCTTCAGATAATATGAAGATTGGTGTTGGAGACAGTGAGTAGGGCTGTATCAGACTACCACAAGATGTGGATTAACCGGAAAGTCGGGCAGAGCAATGACAGATGGAATTTAATCCTGATGAGTGTGAGGCGATGTATTTTGGGAAGGAAAGCAAGGGTAGGACATACAGAGTAGATGGTAGGGAGTGGGCACAATGGTTGGGGAGGACATGGTGGGCTGAAGGGCCTGTTTCTATGAGTCAATGTAACAGAATATCATTTATGGCCAGGGGAATTCAATAGATAAGATCTCTTTATTAGTCACATGTACATCGAAACACACAGTGAAATACATCTTTTTGTGTAGATTGTTCTGGGGGCAGCCAGCAAGTGTCGCCACACTTCCGGCGCCAACATAGCATGCCCACAACTTCCTAACCCCTACGTCTTTGGAATGTGGGAGGAAACCCGAGCACCCAAAGGAAACCCACGCAGACACGGGGAGAACGTACAAACTCCTTACAGACAGTGGCAGGAATTGAACACTGGCGCTGTAATAGCGTTACGCTAACCGCTACACTGCTGTGCCGCTACACGTATGCTAAAAGTACGCTTCATTTATGTAGGCATTAGTGAAATCACATCAACAGTACCGTGTACAGTATTAGTGTCCTTACTTAAGGAAGGATGTTGGTGTGTTGGATGCAGTTCAGAGAAGGTTAGCTGGACTAGTATCTGCCATAGGTTCTGACAAAGGGTCTTTGACTGAACATTGACTGGTTTCACTTTCCACAGATGCGATTTGACTGGCTGAGTCCCTCCAGCATTTCTGTTTTTGTTCCAGATCCCTGCATCTGCAGTTTCATTTGTTTCCGTATAGTAGCACAGTGATTCATTTATTGGTCTAGTATTCAGAAGCCTGGACCATTGATCCGGGAACGTGGGTTCAAATCCCAGAAGAGCAGCTGCGGTTTTTAAATTCAAGTCATTAAATTTGGAATTTTTGAATCAGTAATTGTATTCATGGAACGACTGGATTGCTGTGAAAACCCACGTGAGGCACTAATGTGCTTCGGGAAAGGAAACCCGCTCTCCTTCACATAATATGTGACTCATGATCCACCGGTGTGGGTGATTCCTAACTGTTTCTTCATTTCAGGGGCAGGGAAGCATTAAGTGCTGGCATTACTGGTGAAGTCCATATCGTGCGAAGGAATGAAAACTCCTCCATCAAACCTTCTCTCAACAGGTTTTGCCCCAAGGACATCTGGAAAGGTGAAGATGACGTTACCTGACACAAAGCCAAACCTCCGGGACAAAACTTATTGGATATATTTCCGAGAGCATTTTGTGTTTCTCACACTGTAAGCTGCAACTCGGAATTTACACAGCTGCTGAAACAACATGGCTGTCATCAGATTTTCACGGATCTGATTTGAACAGGCAGTTTTATTGAACTTTAATGGGTTTCATGTTGGGAAAAGCAGCCTGAACTTCAATGATGATTTTCTCTGGCAGCGCATTTTTCACCACCGCCTTTCACTCATTCTGCTTCAATCAATCGGATGAACAACCCAGGTAAGTACTGGCAGTCATCAGAGAGTGAGAGGAAAGTAAAAGAGTCGCAGAGTCATGAAGTTACACAGAACAGCTCTCCACTCCGATCATCAAATATACATCAAACCCATTTACCAGAACTTAGGTTGGAGAAGGAGAGACAGATTCCAAAGTGCTCCACATCCAGTGAACCTGGTTCTAGTCATAGAGGCATACAGCATGGAAACAGGCCCTTCAGCCCAACTCATTCATGCTGACCAAGATGCCCACCTAAGCCGTTCCCATTTGCAATCTAAGGGAACATCCAGGGTAAAAACACAACCCTACCTATAACGTTCTGATCCCTGAGTGCCCTTTCACAACATGCCTCGATCTATCACATAATGGAGACGCCAAGCTACATAAGAGATCCCTCTAAATCTTTCCCATGTATGTACCTGTCCAAGTGGCTTTTAAATGTTATTGTACCTGCCTCAACCATTTCCTCTGGCAGCTTGTTCCATGTATGCACCACCGTCTGTGTGAAGAAGTTGCCCCGCAGGTGCCTTTTAAATCTTTCCCCGCTCACAGTAAACCTGTGCCCTCAAGTTTTTGATTCCACTTCCCTGGGAAAAAGACTGTGTGCATTCACCCTATCGATGCCCCTCATGATTTTATACACCTCTATAAGGTCACCCCTCAGCCTCCTAAGCGCCAGTGAATGAAGTCCTAACCTGCCCAACCTCTCCTCATAACTCAGGCCTTCAACTCCCGGCAACATCCTCGTAAATCTGATTTTGAAAGTCACCTGATTTTGTTGGCGTTCCAAGCAGAACGTTGGTTCAGACACCAGGAGAACTGCAGAGAGTGAAATAAGTCCATATTTCCCCAGTTCTGACGAGAGGTGTTGGAGGATCTGAGATGCTGATTGTTTCTCTCTCCCCAGATCTGCCTGACCTGCTGAGTACTTCCAGCACCTCTGATATAAATTTATAACAACAGCAGCATTGTTGCCCCGGGAGATCTCCTCTTTCCACTGACCCCATTTTAGTTTACAGACCATCTTGGGCTATAAACCACAAATTGGATCTATTAAAAAGTAATGCTAAATTGATTGAATCTCTTATGTAGCTTGCGTGATAGATCGAGGCACCATGTGAAAGGGCACTCAGGAATCAGAGGGTTATAGACAGTGTTATGTTTTTACCCCGGCTGTTCCCTTAGATTGCAAAAGCTGTCCATTGTGAACCTGCGTGTGCCTTTTACTTACATAAACAAAGTGAAGGGATCGAACACAGATCCCTTCTCAGCTTACTCAGCTCACTGAAATTAATTACATGTTGCTACCAGATCTTTGAAATATGGGAGAATGTACTGTGTAATAAAGAGCAACTTAGAGCATACAACACTGGATGGATTAATTTATCATCAAACAGGTTAATGAACAGTATTTAAACAGCAATGATCAATGTTGAAACAACAAATTGGGTTCTCCTTAAACATTAAACTAATCCTTGAAGCCTGGCTCCTCTGCCATGGATTCCATTGACTCACTCAGACCTCCAACAGATCCAGACTCCCTCCTGTTTTTTTTGCAATAGGATATAGTATTCGAAATGATGTTTGTCTTCACAAAGACAGCTGCCAAACACACACAAAGAGCCTCAAAGGACGCTTGTAATGATATGGATCAGTTCCAAACGCTTTGAATGACCTGCTGGAAGGATGCCCATCCAGGAACAAAGACAACCATCGATCCCAGAATATCAACAAGTTAGGGATATGCACAGCATGAGGTGATGGTAATTAACAGTGAGAACACATGCCAATGAAGAACCTGGTTGCATTCTGGCACAGTCGGGGAGGGCTGAAAAATCACGGCTATTTCACTGGAATAAACAAGGCCAAACGGTGGGGAAGGGGTAATCTCGTAAAAGTTTTCCCGAGTTATGGAAAACTTTGAGAGTTATTGATTATTACTGGAACAACAATGAAAAATGTTCCTTTCTCTCTCTGATCCACTCTGGCTGTCTCACACAAACCCTTCTTTCCAAACTCCTCCCCAGCTCCCTGTTACCCAGATTCTTTCTGCTCTTGGTTCCATTTGTCTATCACCCACACACTCAGCCCACATGGTTCCCTACCCCCTCCCGCTACTGCTCCCATCTGCCCACCTTTATCTGATTCCACTCATTACCTTCCTTTCTCATTAACTCCCGGATCTCCAGCCCTATCACCTCCAAGCCACTGTCTCCCAACTCCACCCCTCCCTCCCCCCACCTGGCTCCACCTGCCCACCAACCCATTCTCACCTGGATCCACTATCACCTGCCAGCCCCTGCCTCATCCCACCCTCTCACCTCTTATACTGCCTATCTCCCCTCTACACTCTCAGTTCTGATACAGGGTCTTGACTGAAACATTGACCATCCCTCTGCCTCCACAGATGCTGCCTGACCTGCTGAGTTCCTCTAGCAGCTTGCCTGCTGCTCCAGAATCTTGTGTTGAATGGGGAGAAGGGGTGAGGGAAGAGAAGAGTCTGTGCAAAATTATGGTTCTGTGTCCATGGTCAGCAAGTGATCAGAGGATGTCTGTGCAATAGAGCCTGGTCTCCAATTGTCTTGGATTTCCTTGCCACCTCTTTAAGCTTTTGCTTCTGTCAAGATGGACGAGTTGGGCCAAAGGGCCTGTTTCTGTGCTTATATAACTCTAAGGACCATGAAGAAGCTGCTGTGCAACATCTAAACCCATCTTAAAGAAATCACACAATCAAACCTTCCACTCATAGAGTCATACAGCATAGAAACAGGCCCTTCAGCCCAACTTGTCCATGCTGACCAAGATTCCCATCTAAGCTAGTCCTATTTGCTCACATTTGACCCATATCCCTCTAAACCGTTCCTATCCACGTACCTGTCCAACTGTCTTTTAAGTATTATTAAGGTACCTGCCTCAATCACTTCCTCTGGCAGCTCGTTCCAGTATACCCACCAACCTGTGTGTGAAAAAGTCGCCCTTCACGTCCCCTTTAAATCTTTCCTCCTCGCCTTAAACCTATACACCTGTAGTTCTTGATTCCCCAATCCTGGGAAAAAGACTGCGTGGATTCGCCCTATCTATGCTCCTTCTGATTTTATACACCTCTATAAGGTCACCCCACAGTCTCCTATGTTCCAAGGAATAAAGTCCTTGCCTGTCCAACCTCTTCCTTAAACTAAGGCCCTCGAGTTCTGGCATCACTCTCACAAATCTTCTTTGCAGTCTTTCCAGCTTAAACTTTCTCGTAAATCTTCTCTGCATTCTTTACAACTCTTCAGTGGAAGGAAGTCAACCTCAATCCCAAAGGGTCACCAAAGGAGAAGACAGACTGAGAACTCATTGCAGAGCAGAGTTAAACACACATATCACAGATATGTTTGATGCATTCTCGTGTGCTGTAATTTGTAAGGATCTGCTAAACTGGAATTCAGTATATCAGACAACCCAGGAGGCTTTGCTGATATGATGGTCATTCCTCCTGTAAAACAAATTAACTCATCCAGAGCAAGGTCAGTTGTGGCAGGCAGGCAGTCTCAAAGGATTAACAGCTGCACTCTTAGTGCTGGTGACTGAGATTTCTGTCACCAGTCTTGGGTTGACAATTGACATTCATTTGGGCATCAAGGTCTTGAATCTACCTCTTTGAAGTGGCTGTGGCACATCAAACAGTCGTGTGTTTTAGGGAAAGACGAGCTGCTGACATCAAACTGAATGGTTACCAGACACCAAATTCTCACAGCAGGAACAATGACTGACGGGTGTTCTGAACCATCACACCACAATGTCTCTTCTTGTCCGATCCTCCCAGCTCTAGGATTGGAGGATCTCTGTGATGCCATTGCTGTGATACCTTGGATTTATCTGCCACAATATCTGCCTTTCACGTGAACTTTCTCTGTTGGACAAGCATGTTCAAAAGGTACTTGGACAGGTACATGAATAGAAAAGGGATATGGGCCAAATGTGGGGAAATGGGACTAGCTCAGGTAGGCATTTTGGTTGGCATGGACAAGTTGGGCTGAAGGGCCTGTTTCTGTGCTGTATAACTCTATGTTAAGATTGATTTGGAGCTCTTGCTAGCTGTTGATCTGAGACACTTTGGGAATGAACCTGTGACAGGACTTGAAGATGAATGCTTTGGTCTTTCTAGTTAGTTCATCCAGACCTGAAGTCAGTGGAGGGGTCAAGAAAAGGGGAGGTGAGATATCATCAACAGAGTAATGCGCGTTTTCAGATAATCCTGTCAAATTTAGAAATCTGATTCTACAATAAACTAGTAACTTTACGGTCACTATTACTAATGGAGCCTCTTAACCTGGATTTATCTGATTAACTGAATTCAGTCCACAAAAGCCCAGGGTGAAATTTGAACTCGCATTTCTGGAGTTATAGACCAAAACTCTGGATTATTCGTCCACTGACATTTTGGAGGAGATAAAGACCTTGAAAATGGATACTTTAAGTGAATGGGTAAGAAGTTGATAGATGGAGTGTAATGTGGGAAAATGTGAAGTTGTCTACTTTGAAAGAGAAAATTTTAAAAAAGTATTGTTTAAGTGCACAACCCTCCCCACCATGGAGGTCATCTTCAAGAGGTGATGCCTCAAGAAGGTGGCATCCATCACTAAGGGCCCTCACCACCCAGGACATGCCCTTTTCTTTTTACTACCATAGGGGAGGAGGTACAGGAGCCTGAAGACTTACACTCAACGATTCAGGAACAGCTTCTTCCCCTCCACCGTCAGATTTATGAACAGTCCATGAACCCATAAACACTACCTCGTTATTCCTTTCTTTTGCACAATTTATTTATTTTTGTAATTTATGGTAATTTTATGTCTTGCACTGTACTGCTACTGCAAAACAACAAATTTCACGTCAGTGACAATAAATCTGCTACTGATTCTGAAATGGAACGAGACCACAAAGTATTGGGGTACAAAGGATTCTGGGGATCCTAGTAAATGAAACAAAAAATGTTAGCATGCAAGTCATTAGCAAGTAATTGGCAGGCTGGTGTAACATTGGCCCTTATTGTAAGGAGTGTAAAAGTAGAGAAAGTTTGATGCAACTTTACAGGGCACAGTTGAGACCGTTGCTGGAGGACTGGATACACCTCTGGCCTTCATAACGTAAGGAAGGATATAGTGATATTGGAGGAAGTGCAGAGAAGGTCACTCTGTTGATTCCTCAAATGGAGGGATTGAAACACGAAGAAGTGCTGACCAGGTTGGGCCAAAGATTACTGGAGTTTAGAAGAACGAGAGGGATTAATATGGACCATGTGCAAGCAGAGGGATTAGTTTAACTAGGTGTCATTAGCTTCATTAGCTGGGCACAACATTCTGGGCTGAAAGGCCTGTTCCTGTGCTGTACTGTTTTATACTCTGTGACAGGGTGGGTGCTGAGAGGACCTTTCTCCAGTGAGGCTATCTGGAGCTGGGAGGCATAATTTCTGAATAAGGGTCACCCGTTCTAGGATGAAGCTGCGGAGGAATTTCTTCTCTCACGTGGTTATGGCTCTTGGAATTGTCTACCCCAGAGGGCTGTGGAGATGCTGAACACATTCAGGATGAAGACTGACAGACATTTGAACTACAAGGGAGTCAAGAGGTATGGAGAGAGAGCAGGAAAGTGGTGTTCAGTCCAAGATCAGATCAGCCTCGATCTTATAGAATGTCAGGGCTGGTTTGAGGGGCTGAGTGGCCACTTGTTACATTCTTACATCACCCGACCCGTCCTCTGCCTCCCGCCATTCAACTTATTTCACTGTTACACAAGGTTCATCTTTACTATCATTCTCCTAAGAGGGCCAATACTGAATGCATCCAAGCTAAAATAGTGGCTAAGGATGTCCAGATCATTACATGGAGACACAGGAGACTGCAGATGCCGGAATCTGGAGCAACACACAAACTGCTGGAGGAACTCAGCGGGTCGGGCAGCATCTGTGGAGGGAGATGGACAATTGATGCTTCAGGTCGAAACTCTGCATCTGGAGTCCATTTCCCTCCACAGATGCTGCCTGACCCTGAGTTCCTCCAGCGGTTTGTTTTCTGGCTCATACAATAGCAGCTATGGATGTCCATACCTGCCATCTTAGTCATCTCTTCACAAAGCTCAGTTGGGTTCATCAGCTGATCAAACCCCTGATCAGCTGCTGACTTCCACAGTGTCACTCACTCTATCGTTTATTACACCTCGGAGCAACTTCTGCACAACAGATGTGGGATGAGCCACTCGATGAGTGCCTGCTCTCCCTCTGTCACATTACTGAAACAGCAAAGTGATCCGTGCAGTTTTCCAATTGGAATCAACCATTGCTGAGTTCTGAGAACCCTGGAAGATTATTGTCAGCGCCAGGACTTCCTTTAGGGCTCTGGGATGCAGTCCTATCGTGGAGAAATCCATTCTCAATATTTTCCTGGTTTTGTTAATGTTGGTGAGTCAGCATGCCTGCTTTGATAAGAGGTTCCTTGGGATATCTGGTATGTCCTTATCTGCCTGTGCAAATTCAACAGTTGCTTACTTACATTCATAATGTCAAGATTGCCCTTGTTTAAAGGTCATTCTTCTCTCCCTGACTGCCTACTCCTGCTCCTATTTTCTTGTGTTCTTGTGGGTAATTTTGTAAAAATCTCCTGCTTTAAAGGCATGATGTCAAGTGAAGCAATCTGCACTCAACAGACGGAGTGTCATACTGTATTAGCAGGGAGAGCTTGAAGTCAGTCTTAATAGTTAAGCGAGGAGTGTGGTTCATTACCAGGTTCATCAACGGGAGACTCAGAGGAGAAAAGTGACCCACACAGGTCAGCTCTCTCTTTAGGGCAGCTGGTAATGGAGCCTTCTGGAAGGAAGGGACATTGTGAAGAGAATTGACAGAAGTTGGAGGAGACAGCTTTGGCGAGAGATCAGAAGCAGCATCTGCTCTGGGGTCAGGCGGTAGTTGCAATATTTCCCATAAAGTCGTGTTTAGCAGCTGTTGGAATGGAATTTGCAGGAGTTCCAACTGCAAGCTCGGCATACTGATTAAGACAAAACAAAACCCACCAGCAGAAATTTGACAGAAAGTGACAAGATTGACCCAAACTGGGATTCCAGGCTTGCAGATGGCCTGAGCGAGATGTTGGAAAGTATCCATCAGAGGGGATGTCAGTGCCACTGGATTGTAGGGTCAGAAAAGGGAAACTAAAGCTCGAGTCACAGAATGTATGGCACAGGTAGCCACCCAGTACATCCATGTCCCCAGTACGTCCCCGTCCCACCCTCCCCATCCAGTAACTCCACGTCCCACCCTCTCCACCCAGTACATCCATGTCCTACCCTCCCCAACCTCCCCACCCAGTATGTCCCTGTCCCGCTCTCCCCACCCAGTACGTCCCCATCCTACCCTCCCCATCAACTTCATGTCCCACCCTCCCCACCCAGTACGCCCCCATCCCACCCTCTCCACGCACGTCCCCGTCCCACCCTCCCCACCCAGTACATCCCCGTCCCAACCCTCCCCGCCAGTACATGTCCCACCCTCCCCACCTAGTATGTCCCCATCCTGCCCTCCCCACCCAGTACATCCCCGTCCCAACCCTCCCCACCCAGTACATGTCCCACCCTCCCCACCTAGTACGTCCCCATCCTACCCTCCCCGCCCAGTACGTCCCCGTCCCACCCTCCCCGCCCAGTACGTCCCCGTCCCGCCCTCCCCGCCCAGTACGTCCCCGTCCCGCCCTCCCCGCCCAGTACGTCCCCGTCCCGCCCTACCCGCCCAGTACGTCCCCGTCCCGCCCTACCCGCCCAGTACGTCCCCGTCCCGCCCTACCCGCCCTACCCGCCCAGTACATCCCTGGCAGTGAGTGGGAGCCAGGACTTGGAACGAGAGGCGGGAGTTTTCGAAAGCGGTGGTCTCTGTGCTTGGTGTTCTTTTTCAGTGAGCAGGACCCTTAAAGAGGCACACTTGCATATTGTTAGTAATGATTAGCTAATTAGATAATTGGCAGCAGCCAATAAAAAGAAGCTCTGGTTAAACAGAGCAGCTGTTGTTGGAGTGGTTTAGTGTTAAGAGTGGGGATTGAAGGTTTGGCTCAAGAGACTTTGGTGAGAAGAGGCTGAGTAAGTGACCTTGGTGAGGAGAGTGTGAGCAGCTCTTGGAGGGGAAAAAAAAGAGGTTTCAGTAGGAAGGTACAAGTAAGAACAAATAAAGTCTTTATTTTGTTGTCTGTAAATCCTTTGTCCTTGATTCAGTGCAGCCAGGATGGCTGTTAGGGCAGTGGAATGTCAGGGAACCTTCATCTCCCTGATGACTATATTGGTGAGAAGTGCACCCAGCTAGAGCTCCTGACTGACCAGGTCAAGGAACTAAAGCTGGAGTTGGATGCACTCAGGATCATCTGAGAACATCATAGATGAGACTTTTACTGAGGGTGGTCACACCCAGGGTACAGGCTTCAGATAGATGGGTGAGCACCAGGAGAAGTAAAGGCAGTAAGAAGTCAGTGCAGGGTTCCCCTGTGGCCGTACCCCTCAGCAACAAGTCTACCCCTTTGGATACTGCTGGGGGGTTGGGGTGACCTATCAGGGCACAGCAGCGGCAGCCAGGTCTGAGGCGTTGTGGCCAGCTCTGTAGCTCAGCAGGGAAGGGTAAAGTCAGGCAGAGCAATAGTGATAGGAGACTTGATAGTTAGGGGGACAGACAAATTTTGTGGCTGTGAAAGAGACACCAGGATGATGCATTGCCTCCCAGGTGTGGGGGTTGAGGATGTCTCGGAGCATCTGTGGAATATTCTCAAGGGGGAGGGTGAGCAGCCAGAGGTTGTGGTGCACATTGGCACCAATGACACAGGTAGAAAGGGGGAAGAGGTCCTGTGCAGGGAGTAAAGGGAGTTAGCAAAGAGGTTGAAAAGCAGGACTTCTGAGGTAGTAATCTCTGGATTACTCCTGGTGCCACCTGCTAGTTGGGGCAGAATAGGATGATAGAACAGATGAATGAGTGGCTGAGGTACTGGTGGAGGGGACAGGGTTTTAAATTCTTGGATCTTTGGGGGCAGGGGTGAGCTGTACAAGAAGGATGGGTTGTACCTCAACTGGAGGGGAGCCAATATCCTGGCCAGGAGGTTTTCTGGTACCACTTGGGAGGGTTTACACTAGTTTGGCAGGGGGATGGGAACCAGAGCACTGGGTCAGAAAGTGGTGGGATTGAGAGGAAGGTAAATGTCAGGGCCAGTGAAAACGGGCAGCAGCAAAGTAACAGACACAATGGGATGGACAGTTTGAAGTGTATGTATTCGAATGCTAGGATCAGTACACAGAACTATGATGTTGTGGCCATTACTGAGATTTGGTTGAGAGAGGCACAGGACTGAGTGCTTAATGATCCAAGGTTTTTAAAATTTTATTTACAGTGTGGTAACAGGCCCTTCTGGCCCAATGAGTCCACGCTGCCCATTTTAAACCCCCAAATTAACCTATCCGTACATCTTTAGAATATGGGAGGAAACTGGAGCACCTGGAGGAAAACCACGCAGACACAGGAGAACGCACAAACTCCTTACAGACAGCGATGGGAATCGATCCCCGATCGCTGGCACTGTAATAGCATTGTGCTAACTGCTACGCTACTGTGTGTTTGATTTCTCAAAAGAGGGAGGTAAAAGGTAGGTTGGTGGGGGGAGATGAATTACTAATAAGGGACAATATCACAGCTGCACTCAGAGGGGACATAATGGAGGGCTCATTCACTGAGTCAATATGGGTAGAACTCAAAATTGTCTAAGCACTTCAATGGGATTGGACTACCCTTCCCCACCCCCCCGTGCCCTCTTTCCCCCCCCCCCCACCCCCAACACAGTAACCACTGGGACATTGAGGAATAGATATGGACACGGATTAGGGAAAGGTGTAAAACTAATAGTGTTGTGGGGGACTTCAACTTCCCTAATATAAACTGGGACCTCATTAATGTAAGAGGTTTACACGGGGCAGAATTTATTAGGTGCATCCAAGAGGGTTTCTTAAATCAATATGTAGATGGTCCAACAAGAGGAAGGGCCATGCTGGACCTGGTATTCTTTCAGTGGGAGAACAGTTAGGGAACAGTGACCACAACTCCTTGAGCTTTAAGATGGCTATAGATAAGGTTAAGTATGGACCTTGCAGGAGAGCATTATTGGAGCAGGGCAAATTATCAAGTTCCCAGACAGGAACTGGGAGAATTAATTGGGAACAGCTGTTTTTGAGCAAGCCCACATCTGACATGTGGAGGGTGTTTAAAGACCAACTGCACAGAGAACAGGACAGGTACGTTCCAGTAAGAAGGAAGGACAAGGATGGCAAGGTAAGGGAACCTTGGATGTTGACAGAGGTGGTGAATTTAAGGCAAGAAGAAAAAGTATGGAAGCTAGGATCAAACAGAGCACTTGAGGATTATAAAGAAACCAGAACGGAACTCAAGAAGGAATTGGGAGAGCCAGGATGGGGCCATGAAAAGTTCTTGCAAGTAGGATTAAAGAGAATCCCAAGGCATTCAATACAGACCTCAAGAGCAAGAGGATAACTAGGGAGAGGGTAGGACCACTCAAGGATAAAGGAGGGAACATGCTCTTGGAAGCAGAGGATGTGGGTGAGGTCCTTAATGAGTATTTTGCATCAGTCCATTGGCTTTCAGAAGTCACAATTAAATCTGCCCTTTCAGTCACTGTGTTCAAGATCACAATTCTGACCCAGAAGAAATGAGTGCCACTTGAACGGTAGGGCATTCACCACCCTGAACCTTCCCTCCCCCTCCGGCTGCAGTGTGTACAACTTACAAAATGTGCTGCACTCACTCACACAGCCGGCACCTCCCAAACCCTGAATTCCATCATCAGTAGGTGCAGGGGAACACCACCACCTGCAGGTTCCCTCCGAGATGCGCACAATCCTCGTGGAGATATTAGAGATGGGGATATACTGGGTGGGGAGGGTGGAATGTTCCTGCTGAACATTCTCCCCAACAACACAGTGGAGATTCCTCAGCAGACAACAGTGATTCCACCACAGCTCGCCACCCACCTATTCAGGAGTAACTTAGCGATGGGGAAGAAATGCTGGCCTCGCCAGTGATACCTGGATCCCAAAAATATAAGTGAAAGCAAAATGTCAAAAGTGGGACTAAATGAAGTCACTTTTGATTGTGGCACAGATTGGATGAACCAAATGACTTCCATTTGTGCTGCGCTTTTTCTGCAATTCTGTCTGCGACTCTCCTAATCCCCTGCACCACGCCCAATAAAACAGTGATGGTGGGATTCACGACCAAGTCTGGGGGCAATCGGGTGGTGAAGAAGACAAACGGGAGTGTGTGAAATTTGGAGAAGCTCAGACATGCTGAATATTCCGCTTTTGGTGGTGGTTAACATCGAGGGTAGATTTATTTAAAGGGGAGATAGATCGGTGTGGAGAGCTGGTAGTTGAGTGTTTCTTTTACTCAGCGGTGAAGGTGTGGAACTGCTCCCCGTTGGCACGTGGACAGCGCTGCGGAGCACAGGCTACAGACCCAGAGCTGGGAGAGAGTGAGGGAGCAGTGGGATGGCCTCTTGCAGACATAGTAGGTCAAATCGCTTCCTGTTGAGCACAGTAGTGTAGTGGTTAGTGTAACGTTTTACAGCGCCAGCGACCTGGGTTCAATTCCAGCCGCTGTCTGTGAGGAGTTTGTACGTTCTCCCCGTGTCTGCGTGGGTTTCCTCCGGGTGCTCCCACATTGCAAAGACGTACGGGTTAGGAAGTTGCGGGCATGCTATGTTGGTGTCGGAAGCGTGGTGACACTTGCAGGCTGCCCCCAGAACACTCTATGCAAAGATGCTTTTCACTGTGTGTTTCAATGTACGTGTGACTAATAAAGAGATCTTATATTCTATGATTCTAGGAATATCTTGTACTTAGTGACCTTCAATACAATAACCAGCAGAGACTGAGACTTTTTTAAAATCTGTTTTCAGCTGACGTGACAAATTATGGCACTGCTTCCTGAAGACCGACAAAACTCTTGCTCCTAATTGTTTTTCTTTTCTCAATCTCTCCTCTTTCACTGTTATGAAAAATGTACCTCTTTTGCCCAAGTTGTTAGTCACTAGTTCTAAAGTCTCTGTCTCAGTGTCACTTTCTGTCTGTGTTCCTTCCCCTAACACTGAAGCTGTTGTGTTGTAGTTGGGCTTTTGTGTGACTGCAGTCAATAAGCTGACTACAGCATTTATTGAAGCAACTTCTGATATATTGTATTACATGATGTGCTTGTAAGAAGATCCATGAATATGGTGATTTATTAGGAGGCTACTTAAGAGGAATGATAATCTTAATCATCTTGCTTTTGCTCATTATGCTAACTGTAGCCATGTGTTGCAGTGGGCCTGTGGAGAGTGAAGGATATTCAGATCAGTCTTAGGCAGATTTAGCTACATCTTAATATTTTGCTCTGCCCTTTAAATGTTTCAGTGCATGCAACACAATAAGGGCACCTCCACAAAATGGTTCAGAATTACAACTGCCTTTAGCATTGCACACCATCTGTGTTTTAGTTCAAACACATCTCATTACTATCAACGACACTCACACTCCCACAATGAAGCACTGAAGGACCAGTGTAAAGATATCTGCAAAGCCCAAGGACAGCAGTTCGGTAGGGTAGGCACCTGACTTGTGATGGGCAGGGATGCCCAAGTACCCGACTGCATCCTCCCCAGTCTCACTCCTCCCAATCAGGAGTTAGTGGGGGACACTGGTTATGTTCCTGGACCATTCAGCCAGAGACAGAAAAACACATGCAAGCAAGCTCAAGGAACAGTTCATCAGACTCGTCACTT
The DNA here is from genome assembly GCF_009764475.1 of Pristis pectinata. Classification (NCBI taxonomy): domain Eukaryota; kingdom Metazoa; phylum Chordata; class Chondrichthyes; order Rhinopristiformes; family Pristidae; genus Pristis; species Pristis pectinata. The sequence goes on from NC_067441.1 coordinate 9,676,080, forward strand.
CCTTCCATCCAGTCCACCTTCACTGTGCGTTGCTTCAGGAAGGAAAACAGTATTGTCAGGGGTACCTGCCCCCCTGGCCCTTCCCTTTTCTCTCTTCTACCTTCTGGGAGAAGATACAGGAGTTTGAAAGCTCCGGATGACCAGACTCAAGAACAGCTTCTTCCCCACTGCTGTCAGACTCCTGAACCATTCACCTCTGTACATGCCCTTCCCAGTGGTGCTGCAACGTTCTCAGACTCCTCACTCTCCCTCTTCCGTAACTGTCACGTTAGCGTTTCTTTGTGCACTCCCTCAGAGTGCACGGCCGTAATTTGCACCATTCTGTTGTTTTGTGCTTGTAGCTCCATTTATTGCTGTATTTATTATTACCATGTACATGGTTTACTCTGTGAGCTTCACACAAGCAAGGAATTTCATTGCATCCTGGTATGTGTGACAATAAACTAGAGACACAAGAGACTGCAGATGCTGGAATCTGGAGCAACACACAGTACACTGGAGGAAATCTGCAGGTCAGGCAGCATCTGTGGAGGGAAATGGACAATGTTTTGGGTCAAGACCCTTCATTTGGATTGAAAGGTGGGCGGGGGGGTAGAGGAGGGCATAAAGGAGTGGATGGTAAGAGCCACCCGGATCTCCGGGATGCCAGTCATTTCAATTCTCCTTCCCATTCCCATCCTGACATGTCTGTCCTCGGCCTCCTCTACTGCTAAGTGATTAATGCAAATTAGGGGAACAGCACATATTCCGTCTGGACAGTCTACAAGCTGGCGACACGCACATTGAATTCTCCAACTTCCGGTTAACTGCTCCCTCTCTGTCTCCTCCTGATCCACCTGACCCCCATCATCATACCGCTTTCCCCACCCCACCCTCGTTCTCCTTCTACCCATCACCCACTCACTCCTCCCACTGGTTCCCCTCCCCACTTCTCTCCATTTATTCCACGCACCACCTTCCTCTCCTATCAGATTTCATCATCTTCAGCCGCCCGTTACCTCCCAGCTCCTGTCCCCCCTCCCTCATCTGCCTATCATTCCCCCCCACCCCCCACCTCAACCTGGATCCACCTATCACCCACCAGCTCTTTAGACCAGCTATCTCCCTTCTATCGTTCAGTCCAGATGAAGAGTCTCGACCTGAAACGTCGACTGTCCATTTCCCTCCACAGATGCCGCCTGACCCGCTGAGCTCCTCCAGGGTTTTGCGTGTTGCTGCGTGATAATGAGGCCAGTGTTCCAACCAGGCATATTACATAGGGACATGAGCATAAGAGATGTAAGCAGGAGTAGACCATTCAGCCTGTTGCTCACTGCCTGATCTTCCTTGGCACCACATTCCTGCACTTACCACATATCCCTTGAATCCTTTAATATCTAAAGATCTAGGACTTGAAGACACAGCCTTCTCAGGCAGAAAGATGCACTACCCTCTGCATGAAGGAATTTCTTCTCATTCTCTATCCTGAATCCTAAAAGCATCATTCCTGGTCCTAAACACATCAACCAGAGGGAAACACTAGCCCAGCATCTTTACTGTCAAGTCCTCTGAGAATTCTTACATTATAGAGAATACCTCTCGTTCTTCGAAACTCTGGAGGGCACAGGTGGCGGAGTGGTGTAGGTGATGCAGCCGCTGCCTCACAGCGCCAGAGACTCAGGTTCGATCCCAACCTCTGGTGCTGTCTGTGTGGAGTTTGCAGGTTCCTCCTGTGACCCCTGTGGGTTTCCCGCGGGTGCTCCGATTTCCTCCCACATCCCAAAGGCATGCAGGTTGTTCAGTTAATTAGCCACTGTAAATTGCCCCCCAAGTATGTGAGTGAGGGGTAGAACCTGGGGGGGGGGGGTGATGTTGATAGGGATGTGCGCAGAATAATTTAAAAAGGGTTGATGTAGGATTACTGTACATGGGTGGTTGATAGCACAGCCCCAGTGGGCTGAAGGGACTGTTTCCATGCTGTCTGACTCCACAACTCCCTTCATATCACAAATCCACCAAACCAGGAATTACAGGAGCCTCGATTGCAGGGAGACCAGACCCGTGCACAATAATCCGGATGCGGTCTCACCAAGGACTACGGAACTGGAGCAAGATTTCATTACTCCTGCACTCAAGTCTTCTTGCAGTAAAGGCCAACACACTGTTTGCTTTCTTAATTGCTTGGTATACCTGCTGTCAACATTCAGAGCTTCACATAAAAAAACTCCAAGGTCTCTCTGAAAACCTACATCTTTCGAATTTTCATCATTTAAAAATACACGGGCAGGCATGGGAGTATAGCGGTTAGCATAACACTTTACAGAGCCAGCGACCCAGGCTCAATTCTGGCCACTGCCTGTAAAGAGTTTGTACGTTCTCCCCGCGTCTGCGTGGGTTTCCTCCCATATTCCAAAGACGCAAGGGTTAGGAAGTTGTGGGCGTGCTATGTTGGCGCCGGAAACGTGGCGACACTTGCGGGCTGCCCCCAGAATACTCTACGCAAAAGATGCATTTCACTGTGTGTTTCGATGTACATGTGACCAATAAAGATATCTTATCTTACTCTGCCTTTTGATTTTCCCGATCAAAGTGGATGACCTTGCATCCCTTTCTATGTTGGATTCCAACTACCATGTTGGAACATAGAACAGTACAGCACAGGAACAGGCCCTTCGGCCCACCATGTTGTGCTGTACTAATTAAACTAGTAATTAAATACCAAACTAAACTAATCCCTTCTGCCTAAACAATGCCCATATCCCTCTATTCTTTGTACATTCATGTGCCTATTAAACACTTCTATTGTATCTGCCTCAACCACCACCCCTGACAGCACATTCCAGGCACCCACCACTCTCTCTGTAAAAAATAAACTTGCCCCACAGATCTCTTTTGAACTTAAACCCTCTCACCTTAACTGCATGTCCTCTAGTATTAGCCCCTGGGATAAAGATACTGGCTGTCTGCTCTATCGATGCCTCTCATAATTTTATAAACCTCTATTGCATCTCCCCTCAGCCTCCACCACTCCAGAGACAAAAACCCAAGTTTGTCCAATCTCTCCTTATAGCACATGCCCTCTAATCCAGGCAGCATCCTGGTGAACCTCATCTGCACCCTCTCCAAAGCCTCCACGTCCTTCCCTGTAAGGGGCGACCAGAATTGAAGGCGATACTCTAGATGCGGCCTAACTAGAGTTCTATAAAGCTGCAACATAACTTCCTAACTCTTGAACTCAGTGCCTCGACTAAAAAAGGCAAGCAAACCATACGCCCTCTTTACCAGCCTATCAACCTGTGCAGCCACTTTCAGGGAGCTATGGACTTGGACCCCAAGATCCCTCTGTACATCAACACTGTTAAGGGTCCTGCCATTAACTGTGTACTGTCCCTTTTCATTTAATCACCCTAAATGCAACACCTCACATTTGGCCGTATTAAACTCCATCTGCAATTTCTCAGCTCATATCTGCATCTGATCTATATCTGCTGTATCCTTTGCCAGTCTTCTACACTATCCACAACACCACCAATCTTTGTATCATCTGCAAACTTATTAACCCACCCATCCACATTTTCATCCAGATCATTTATGTATATCACAAACAGCAGAGGTCCCAGTATGGACAGCTGAATCTCAAAATGCCCTTGCACATTGGCACACTCCACACTGATCTCCCTATCCTCCACGTCCGTATCCTTGGTAAACACCGATGCAAAGTATCACTTTGTATTTGTGACCTCTCCTACATCTTCCACTTCCAAGCACATGTTCCTTCCTTTATCCTTGAGTGGTCCTACCCTCCCCCTAGTTATCCTCTTGCTCTGATGTATGTACAGAATATCTTGGGATTCTCTTTAATCCCACTTGCCAAGGACTTTACATAGTCCCTCCTGGCTCTAATTCCCTTCTTGAGTTCTTTTTTAGCTTTGTTATAATCCTGAAGGGCTCCTTTTATTTTAGCTTCCTAAACCATATTTACGCTTCCTTTTTCTTCTTGACTAAATTCACCACCTCCCTCGACATCCAGGGTTTCCTTACCTTGCCGTCCTTGTCCTTCCTTCTCACTGGAACATACCTGTCTTGTTCTTTCCATTCACTGAACCCACCTCGATTTCCCTCACAGAGTACAGACCGACTCCCACTCTGTATCATCTGCCCAACTCTGCTCAATCCTATTAATAGATCCCAAATGCTCTGTTACCATTTCCTCAATAGATTTGAGCATTTTCCCTGCAACCGATGTTGGGGTAATTGGTCTGTGGCTCCCTGCTTTCTCCCTCCCTCCTTGCTGACACAGTGAGGTTATGTTTGCCGCCCATCACTCTCTGCACCCACTGTGGACTTTCCGAAGATAATTGCCACTATCTCCATAACTTCCTCCTTCAAAACCCTGGCATACAGGTCACTAGGTCCTGGGGCAAAACCTCGAGCTGCTGGAGGAACTCAGCGGGTCAGGCAGCATCTAGGAAGGGAAATGGACAGTTGACGACTTGGGTCGAGACCCTTCATCTGGACTGAAAGATAAAGGGGAGATAGTATTAAGAGGTGAGGGGAAGGGTGGAGCAAGAGGTGGTAGGTGGATCCAGTCGAGGAGGGGGTGACGGGCAGAAGGAAGAGAGGAGAGTGGGGGTAGCAACAGAGGCTGGGAGGTGATGGGTGGAGGTGACAGAGGGCTGCAGATGGTGGGATCTGATGGGAGAGGAAGGTGGAGCCTGGAACCAAATAAGGGAGGTGGGGAGAGCGGGTGGGAACAGTGGGGGGAGGGGACTCAGTGGGAGGGGTGTGTGGGTGATGGGCCCCAGTGGGAGGGGTGGGTGGGTGATGGACCCCAGTGGGAGGGGTGTGTGGGTGATGGGCCCCAGTGGGAGGGGTGTGTGGGTGATGGGCCCCAGTGGGAGGGGTGGGTGGGTGATGGGCCCCAGTGGGAGGGGTGTGTGGGTGATGGGCCCCAGTGGGAGGGGTGTGTGGGTGACGGGCAGATGGAGTAGGTGGGGAAGGGAAAGAAACAGGGTGATGGGGGCTGGGCATTTGTTGCATTTGTCTCATTAATTCCACCAATACTATCTTTTTTTTATGAATGATCATTTCATTCAGCCCCTCTCGCACTCTCCACTTTTTCTCAGAGGTTTTCTGCATCTTCTTCCATGTAGACAGACACAAAATATATAATTTCTCCAGCCATTCTTTACCTCCCAGTATAATTTCTCCTGTCTCTGTCTGGAAAAGACCCACAATAACATTTGCTAATCTTTTCCTTTTTCATATCTACAGAAGCTCTCACAGTCTCCTTCTATTTTTGATAGATGGCACACAAATTCTACTTTCTCTGTCCTTATCAACGCCTGGGCTCTCATTTCCTTCAATCGGAAATTTTCCCAGTCCTCAGGCCGCTTTTGGTAATGGAATGAGATACAATCTTTAACTTCTTCTGACAGCAGTGCCTGGATCACTTACTCTGTTGACTTTTTTTTACCCGTAATGAAGTTCCTCCGAACAGCTCAGTGTATAAAATTAAAGCAGATGGAATCGGGGGCCAATATCCTGGCATGGATTGAAAATGGGGTTTGCAGGCAGGAAACAAAAAGCAGACACATGGTGACCGAAGGTTAGCGTGACACTATTACAGCGCCAGCGATCCCAGTTCAATTCCCGCCGCTGTGTGTCAGGAGTTTGTACGTTCTCCCCGTGTGTCTGCGTGGGTTTCCTCTGAGTGCTCCGGTTTCCTCCCACATTCCAAAGACGTACGGGTTAGGAAGTTGTGGGCGTGCTATGTTGGCGCAGGAAGTGTGGCGACACTTACGGGCTGCCCCCAGAACACTCTACGCAAAAGATGCATTTCACTGTGTGTTTCAATGTACATGTGACTAACAAAGATATCAAAAAAATATGTATCAAAGATATCGAATCAATACTTAGGGCCCCAACTGCTTACAATATGTGTAAGTTTGCTAATGACACAAAACTGAGAGGTGTGAGGAAGATGCAAAGAGGCTCTGTTGAGTGAGTGGGCAAATACAAGGCAGGTGCACAATAATGCGGATACACATGAACTTATGCACCGGTAGGAGAAACAGAAAGATATTATTATTTAAATGATGATAGACTGAGAAATGTTGATGTACAAAGGGATCTAGTGATCATTGTGCACCAGTCACTGAAAGCAAAGCTGCAGATGCAACAAGTAGTTAAGAAGGCGCATAAATTCATATTGGATAGGCACATAAACATGCAGGGAATGGAGGGAAATGGATCATGTGCAGGCAGAGGGGATTAGTTTAATTTGGCATCATGTTCAGCACAGACATGGTGGGCCGAAGGGCCTGTTCCTGTGCTGTACTGCTCTATGTTCCGTGTAAGGCAAATGGCATGCTGGCCTTCATTGCAGGAGGATCAGAGTACAAGAGCAGGGAAAGTCTTGCTGCGATTACACAGGACCTTGGTGAGACCATACCCAGAGTATCGAGAGGGAGTGGAGCAAAGGTTCGCCAGACCTGGATGGCAGAATTGGGTAGAGGCGAGGACGCTCTCCTTAGTTGAGGGAGTCTCGAACCAGGGGTCAGGGGACAGGGCAAGGCATTTAGGGCAGGGATGACTGCACCCAACACCTGTGCTCAGCACAACTGAGCTCTGCCCCACACTCAGTGCAGCCTCCAGCAGCTGCGAGGGGGTCAGATGCACTGGCCAAAGGTGAGTATCTTCCAGCCCAAAGACTTCACCACCATCTTTCATCATCACAGCTTGGCATCTAATCTCTCCAGCCTTCCACCTTATCAGACCTTCTTTTGTGTTCCCTCCTCCCCTCCCCTCTGCATCTTGAAACCAACGTCTCACTTTCCCCAGCTCTGATGAAAGGTCTTTGACCCAAACCCTTGCCTCTGTGTGTGTCCATCTCACCACAGATGCAGCCTGGTCCAGCATTTTCAGAGTCGTGAGCTTGGTGAATTAAAGTGATTAAATAAATCGGGAATATTAAAACAAAATGGTCACCATGAAACACATAATTGTTATGAAAACCCATCTTGCTCAGTAGTGTCCTTCAGGGAAGTAAACCTGCCATTCCTATTGTGTGCCCTCTACGTGACTCCAGACCCACTAACGAGGGCCAGTTTTGTCAGCGATCCTGACATCCATGAACAAAGGCAAAAATAATTAGCAAAGTCATTGCTACAGCCATCAAACAGGATCACCAATATACTGTTTATAAATTGCTGTACACGTAATCTTCCCAGCCGAAGAAGAGAAGATTTAATGGGGTGTTCAAGATTGTGATAATATACATCAGACATCATTTCAGGGTTACCATGACACCAGCTCTCAAGCTGAAGTGTCCCAGGTATTGCAAGCACGCTGTATGTGATGTGATAGTGTGAGCTGACAGTTTGTGGCAGGAAGCTAAGTCCTTCCTCACATCATCCATCCCTCGCCTCTGCACTCTGACCCACACACTGAGACGCATCACACACGGTCTGTAGGAAGGTGTCGGAGGGCTGGAATTCTGATATTTCCTCCTCTCAGATGTCTGCTGACAACCCAGCCATGCCTTGGTTTTTATCTCTGCACTTGAAACGCCAGGTTCAGGAACAGCTAATCCCCTTCAACCATTCGGTTCTTGAACAAACCGGCAAAATCCTAATCACTATAGTTTAGCGACACTATGACTTTGCGCTAAAATTGGCTTTTTTTTGTTCTAATTGTGTTCTTTCTTGTAAAAATTGTATATAATTTATGTTTAATTCTTGTTTTACTTGTGAATGCTGCTTACCTGACGCTGCGTGCCTGTGATGCTGCTGCAAGTAAGTTTTTCATTGAACCTGTGCACACATGGACTTGTGCACGTGGCAATAAACTCGACTTTGACTTTGGCTCACAGAGCCCAGACGCCTGTTGATCCTGTTGGCACAGTTACAGAGCTGGAGAAAGAGGCTCGTGTCCAAACCTCGTGTCATACCTCGTACCATCGACCCCGTCCATACTGAGCGGCAGTGGTTCTGTCCAGCACCATTCCGAGTTTAAAGTAATGGCTGGTCGGTGCGGACTTAGTGAGCCAGAAGGGCTGGTTTCAGTGCTGTGTCTCTCTGTGACAAAATGACTTGAAAATTCCCACCCTTGTGTTCAAATCATTCCATGACCTCTTTCCCCCGTCTCTGTAATGTCTTCCAAACTTTAACCCGTCGCCATATCAGCTTTGATGAAAAGCACTATGAAATGGCCATATCAGTGATAGTGTGGGAGGGGGAACTTCAACTGTCACTTCAACTCCCCCCCTCACACCATTACAGATACGTCAGCCCTCGGCCTCCTCCACTGCCGGGAGAATTCCAAGAGCAAACTGCAGGAACAGCACCTCATTTTCCGTCTTGGAACCTTGCAGCCTAATGGCATGAAGATTGAATTCTCCCACTTTAAGTAATCCCCACTCCCCCCGTCCCCACAAACCCACCCCCCCATCTCTTCTCTTCTTCCCTTTCCTAGCCTTTTTTAACCTCACTCTCCTTACCCTTGACCCCTCCCCTGGTGGATCTGCTCTCCCCTCCTCCCCCGCACCTGCCTATCACCTGCATCTACCTATCACCACCCTGTGCACACCCCGCCTCCCCTACTTTGTCCACCTATCACTGCTCTGCTCTTCCCTCCTATATATTGGGCTTCCCCTCTTCCTATCCTCAGTCCTGAAGAAGGATCCTGACCCAAAACGTTGACCGCCTGCTTTTCTGCACGGATGCTGCCTGGCCTGCTGAGTTCCTCCAGCACCGCTGTGTGTTTCATTGAGATTCCAGTGTCTGCAGTCCTTTGTTCCTCACTGTATCAGCTTTCCTACAGTCCAGCTCCGGTGTAGCCCCAACATTTATTGCCCCTTCACCAGCTGCTATGGCTTTACACTTTGAAATACCGTCTACGAATCTGCCGTAGGCTCTTTCCAAGGCTTCTTCAGCAACATTTCCCAAACCCAGAAACATCCTTGAAAACCAGGACCGATGGAACATGGGAACATTACCATCTGCAAGGCTCCCTCTACCACCCGCAAACCTGACCTGAAAATATACTCTAGAAACAAAGGACTACAGATGCTGGAATCTAGATGAAAACCATGATGATGCCGGAGGGACTCAGCAGGCCAGGCAGCATCCGTGGAGAAAAGCAGGTGGTCAGCGTTTCAGGTCAGGACCCTTCTTCAGGACTGAAGATAGGAAAAGGGGAAACCCGATATATAGGGGGGAAAAGCAGAGCAGTGATAGGTGGACAAAAGGGGGGAGGCGAGGTAGATGCAGGTAAGAGAGAGTGATGGGCAGGTGTGGGGGGAGGAGGGGAGAGCAGATCCACCAGGGGATGGGTCAAAGGTAAGGAGAAAAGTAGAAAAAAAAGGCTTGGAAGAAGCATGGTGGGGGGGGGGCGGTAGGGGGTGGAGGGGTTACTTAGTGGGAGAATTCAATGTTCATGCCGTTAGGCTGCAAGGTTCCAAGATGGAAAATGAGGTGCTGTTCCTCCAGTTTGTGCTTGGAATTCTCCCGGCAGTGGAGGAGGCCGAGGGCTGACATATCAGTGATGGTGCAGGAGGGGGAGTTGAAGTGACTGGTAACGGGGAGATGCAGATCGCGGTTACGGACAGGGCGCAGGTGTTCTGTGAAACGGTCACCTAGTCTGCATTTGGTCTCACCAATGTAGAGGAGCCCTAATGCAGTAGATGGTATTAAGTGAGGTGCAGGTTAATCTCTGTTTCACCTGAAAGGACTGTTTGGGTCCCTGGATGGAGGTGATGTTTCTTCATCATAGCTGGGACTCCCTCCCTAACAGCAGGGTGGGAGCAACGGTTCAAGAATGCAGCTCACTGCCACCTTCTCAAGGGCAATTACAGTGATAAATGTGAGGCCTTGTCAGTGACGCCCACATCCCATACATGAGTAAATGAAATCATCCCTCCCTGTATCATCTCCCTCTCTCTCTCTCTCTCCCTCTCTGAAATTATCCTTAAATATGTCCCTTTACCTCTGTCCACGAATTTGGTTACTGTAAGAATAACTGGCTTGGTGTCATTTTGTTTGTTAACGTTACCACAATGTTTTGCTCTGTTCAGGGCTCTATGTAAATGCAAGTTGCTATTGTTATATAGAGGCAGTGAGCTCTGTCTCCAGTGAAATCTCTGATCATACAACAGCTCCATGCACGTATTACACAACAGATTAACTTTTCATTTCATGCAATCTGCACTGCTGGAAAATAATTCTCACGCTGAGGCAGTCTAACTATTGATGTCAAAGCTAAATACTCTCACTGTATAAAAATGGGGAGAAAAGCCTCTTAAACAAAAAGAGAAAGTAAAATCTCTTAAAATAAAATCAATACAACATTCTATTTAAATTATTTGTAGCCTATAGTAAATATAACCTTTGTACAGCAGAGCAATCAGATTAACTAAATTAGAAGCATTGACATTATTTGCATTTGCAGCTCAGAATGAGATGTTAAAATATGCATCCTGCATGGTAGAAGCAGACAGGTCTGTGTTTCAGTTTCCAGACAGTCCTTGCCTGCCTCCAACCCAGTGACTAGGCATTTGCCAATGGCCCCCTCACCTTCCACTGCTCTCTGTGGCCAGTGAGGGTTCAGAGACGTATCTGCCTATTCACACCCACCTGCACAGACCACGGCAACAACACAGGATTATAACAACACAACACAACTGGAGCAAAAGCAGACCACTCAGCCCCTCTACCTTGACCTGCCATGTCTGATCTGCCCCAGGTCTCATCTCCTGAAGTCACAGAGTCATACTGCACAGGAACAGTCCCTTCAGCCTGACTGGTCCATGCTGACCAGGATGCCCTTCTAAGCTAGTCTCATGTGCTCACAGTTGGCCCATCTCCCTCTGAACCCTTCCTATCCATGTATCTGTCCAAGTGTCTTTTAAATGTTGTCAATGTACCTGCCTCACCCACATCCTCTGGCAGCTCCTTCCACATATGTGTGAAGAAGTTGCCATTCAGGTTCCTATTAAATCTCTCCCCTGCTCTTCAGTGCAGTTCCCCATAGCTCTCAATTCCCCACTGATCTAGCCTTGGCCTCTATAACCCTCTGTATTGGCAAGTACAACCCAGGGTGGAGAATTCTGAAAACGATCCCAACAGCATCCTCTTAACATCATCTTAACTCTTCCCCTCGCGGTTATTCCGGTTACTGTCACTTTAGTGTTTCGTTTTGCACTACTTCAGGCTGCGCTACAGTCTCTGCACCATGCTGTTGTTTTGTGCTCCTCGCTGTACTTACTGTTGTATTTATTGTTACCATGTACACTGTTTACCCTGTGAGCTTCACACGAGCAAGGAATCTCATTGCACCCTAGTTTATATGACAATAAACTAATGTAATCTAAGCCAGCACTCTTCGATTCTATTTTGACCCCATTCAGTTTGTTGATGTGATATTTTGTAAGGAGGTCAGTTCTGAAGTGACTTGGCTTGAACCTGCTGTCCCGCACGAACAGAGTGAAGGCACGGTTCAGTGTTTCTCCCCCAGCACTTCACACACCTGCCTCCCTCTGTAACTCCTCACACTGCTCCCTGACAACCACTGCACACAGTCCGTCGGGGATCAGTGCCCTCGCCATGCCTCAGTGTTCTGGCCCTCGGTGACCGGGCTGGGACACAGCACTCCCCTGCACCACTGCTCAAGAGGAGAGCAAAGGTCAAAAACAAAAACTGGAGATCAAAATTAACCACTGCGTGGGGACCAGCAAAGGTCACGGGATGACAAAATAAAGCACGGACAATAAAAAACAAAACTGCTAAAACTCGTGCTCCCTCATCAGCCTCCTGCTCCCTCCCCAATCACCATGTGCTCCCTCACATCACCATGTGCTCCCTCACATCACTGTGTGCTCCCTCACCATCACCGTGCTCCCTCACCCATCGTGTGCTCCCTCACCCATCACCATGTGCTCCCTCACATCACCATGTGCTCCCTCACCAATCACCATGTGCTCCCTCACCAATCACCATGTGCTCCCTCACATCACTGTGTGCTCCCTCACCATCACCGTGCTCCCTCACCCATCGTGTGCTCCCTCACCCATCACCATGTGCTCCCTCACATCACCATGTGCTCCCTCCCCAATCACCATGTGCTCCCTCACATCACCATGTGCTCCCTCACATCACCGTGTGCTCCCTCACCATCACCGTGCTCCCTCACCCATCACCATGTGCTCCCTCACATCACCATGTGCCCCCTCACATCACCATGTGCTCCCTCACATCACCGTGTGCTCCCTCACCATCACCGTGCTCCCTCACCCATCGTGTGCTCCCTCACCCATCACCATGTGCTCCCTCACATCACCATGTGCTCCCTCCCCAATCACCATGTGCCCCCTCACATCACCATGTGCTCCCTCACATCACCGTGTGCTCCCTCACCATCACCGTGCTCCCTCACCCATCGTGTGCTCCCTCACCCATCGTGTGCTCCCTCACCCATCACCATGTGCTCCCTCACATCACCATGTGCTCCCTCCCCAATCACCATGTGCCCCCTCACATCACCATGTGCTCCCTCACATCACTGTGTGCTCCCTCACCATCACCGTGCTCCCTCACCCATCGTGTGCTCCCTCACCCATCACCATGTGCTCCCTCACATCACCATGTGCTCCCTCACCAATCACCATGTGCTCCCTCACCAATCACCATGTGCTCCCTCACATCACTGTGTGCTCCCTCACCATCACCGTGCTCCCTCACCCATCGTGTGCTCCCTCACCCATCACCATGTGCTCCCTCACATCACCATGTGCTCCCTCCCCTAATCACCATGTGCTCCCTCACATCACCATGTGCTCCCTCACATCACCGTGTGCTCCCTCACCATCACCGTGCTCCCTCACCCATCACCATGTGCTCCCTCACATCACCATGTGCCCCCTCACATCACCATGTGCTCCCTCACATCACCGTGTGCTCCCTCACCATCACCGTGCTCCCTCACCCATCGTGTGCTCCCTCACCCATCACCATGTGCTCCCTCACATCACCATGTGCTCCCTCCCCAATCACCATGTGCCCCCTCACATCACCATGTGCTCCCTCACATCACCGTGTGCTCCCTCACCATCACCGTGCTCCCTCACCCATCGTGTGCTCCCTCACCCATCGTGTGCTCCCTCACCCATCACCATGTGCTCCCTCACATCACCATGTGCTCCCTCCCCAATCACCATGTGCCCCCTCACATCACCATGTGCTCCCTCACATCACTGTGTGCTCCTTCACCATCACCGTGCTCCCTCACCCACTGTGTGCTCCCTCACTTGTTCTGCCTCCTGTCCCACAGGGCCTCCACTTCAATAGTTCCATCTGTGTTTCCAAATCCCTCCGTACCCTGCAGCCTCCGTTTCTCTGCAATCCCCTCCACGCCTAGAACATCACCATTTCTGCTCTGCTCCAGTTCCACTCTCTTGATCTTCCCCACTTTGTCTTCCTCCACCACTCGCGGCCACGAGCACAGCTGCCTGGGCACCAAGCTGCAGAATTCCCTCTCTAAACATCCCTGCCTCTCTCTCATCCTGCAAGAGACTCTTTTAAAATTTACCTCTTTGACTAAGTTTTAGATTGCCTGCTGTAATATCTCCCTCTGTGGGTTGGTGTCAAACTTTGCTGATAACACTACTGTAAATGCCCTGGATATTTTGCTGCATTAAGTGTTGTTGTATAAATAAAATGCTTGTATCGATCTCCAGCCTGAAAAAAATGGTTAATGAACTTGTGCACTGATTATTTACTAGTCCGTGTTTTATAGCTTTATAAGAACCATAGAACCATAGAACCATACAGCACAAAACAGGCCCTTCAGCCCACCATGTTGTGCTGTCCATCAAACCACCCTCACACTACCTAACCCTTTCCTCCCGCATATCCCTCTATCTCACATTCCTCCATATGCCTATCCAACAAGCTCTTAAACCTATCCAATGTATCTGCCTCCACCACCACCCAGGCAGTGCATTCCAGGCACCAACCACTCTCTGGGTGAAAAACCTCCCCTGACATCTCCCCTGAACCTCCCACCCATAACCTTAAAGCCATGCCCTCTTGTCTTGAGCATTTGTGCCCTGGGAAGGAGGTGCTGACTGTCTATCTATTCCTCTCAATATTTTATATACCTCTATCATGTCTCCCCTCATCCTCCTCCTTTCCAGTGAATAAAGCCCTAGCACCTTAAGCCTCTCCTCATATTCAACACGCTCTAATCCAGACAGCATCCTGGTAAATCTTCTCTGCACCCTCTCCAACACCTCCACATCCTTCCTATAATGAGGCGACCAGAACTGAACAAATAGGTATATTATTGTTTTTTGACGTGGTGTGCTGCTCTGGTTATGATCCAGCACACCTTACAACTCACCAACTGGTAACACAAAATAAATTAGCCAAATTCCTATTGGCAATGTTATAAGACAGATCAAGAATATGTGGAACCTCCAGCTGGTGAGGTTAGATGTCAGGGAATAATTGGACCAGAGAGATGCAATTCGGTGATCACTTTGAAGTTTCTCCTTGTTCTTATACATTTCCATTACAAAAATCTCTTTCTCTCATTTATAACAGAAACAGCTTCAATAAACTTATCACATTGTAATTGCATCTTCCATCCTTGTTAATGATAAAAAAGCTGGGAGCAACTGGGCACAGGCACTCATTTATATGTGCGAGTGTGTGTGTATGTGCTTTTGTGTGCGTGTGTGTGCATCTGCATGTGTGTGTGTTTCTGTGTGTGTGTGTGTGTGTGTGTGTGTCTATGTGGACGTGTGTGTTTCCGTGTGTGTGAGTGTGTGTGCATATGCATGCATCAGAAGTGGTGCATATGACCCGTCCTGGGCCCAGCACATGGATGCAATCACAAGGAAGGCACGCTAGTGCCTTTACTTCCGGAGGTTAAGGTGGTTCGGCCTGTCACTGAACACTCTAACAAACTTGTACTGCTGAAAGTATCCTGACTGCATCACGGTCTGGTATGGCAATTCAAATGCACAGGGACATAAGAAGCTGCAGAGAGTAACGGACAGCCCAATACATCACGGGCACATCCCTTCCCACCATTGGTACAGAAGATGCTGCCTCAAGAAAGAACATCCATCATCAAAGATCCCCACCATCCGGGCCGTGCCAACTTCTCACAGCTCCTATCGGGCAGGAGGTACAGAAGCCTGAAGTGCCACACCACCAGGTTCAGGAATAGCTACTTCCCTTCAACCATTTGGTTCTTGAACCAATTGGTGTAACCCTGATCACTGCCTCAGTATAGCAACACTATGGCCACTTTGATCACTTTGCACTAAAATGGACTGTTTTTTTTTGTTCTATTTGTGCTTTTTGTAAAAATTGTGTATAATTTCAGTTAAATTTGTGTTTTTCTTGTGAACGCTGCTTATCTGATGCTGTGTGCCTGCGATGCTGTAAGTTTTTCATTGCACCTGTGCACACGTGGACTTGTGCATCTGACAATAAACTCAACTTGACTTGATATGTGTGCAGAGGCGGATTAAATATGAGTGTGTACGTGTGTATCAAAGGATGCTTGTGTGCACATGTATGCACTGGGGGCATGTAGACATGTGCATCAGAGGGTGTGTGTGCCGCACGCTGAAGACTTACAACACATTATGCATATTTATGTAATTATGGTGGTAAACAAACACATTGCTCAAATTAAGCAATGAAAGGTGTTCCTAACAGACTCAGATGACAGATTTATAACAGTGATATTCCCATGAGCATAACCACAGGAGCTGCAGACACAAAATGTTTTCAAGCATGAACTCCTTCTGCCAAAGAAAGAAAACGGAAGAGTTTTCATTTCGAGCATTATGTCACATCCAAACCAACAGCTCTCCTGTCAGGTCTTCAGCCTACAAGGTTAACCGTTTCCCTCTCTGCAGGTGCTGCCTGATCTGATGAATGTTTCCAGCACTTTCTGTTTTTATATCAGACATCTGCTGTCTATTGATTTTCAACACTCCTATCTCCCCCGCCCACTCTCCTGCTCGTCTGACAGACCACCATTCTCCCCAAATGGAGGTCCCTCGCCCGCCACATAACTGATCAGCAACTCTGCCCTGGCTCCAACTCCCTCCCTCTCCCCAGCCCTCATAGCAAGCTCTTCATGCAGAGAATGCCTTTGGACACAGTGGGTGAAAAAACAATGCTGTCAGTCTACTTGGGGCCGAATGGTGAGGTGAGGTTGTGTCCAATAGTCCAACGGCCCCAGACTGAGTGTAATTCTGGTACTGTGTGCCGTTCTGGTTGCCCCATTACAGGAAGGATGTGGGGAATTTGGAGAGGGTGCAGAAGAGGTTCACCAGGATGCTACCTGGATTAGAGGGTATGAGCTATAAGGAGAGGTTGGACAAACTTGGGTTGTTTTCTCTGGAGCGGCGGAGGCTGAGGGGAGACCTGAGGTTTACAAAATTATGAGAGGTACAGATAGGGTAGAGAGTCAGTCTTTTTCCCAGGGTAGGAATGTCAAATACTAGAGGACATGCACTTAGGTGAGAGGGGAAAGTCTAAAAGAGATGTCGGGGCAAGTTTTTTTACACAGAGAGTGGTGGGTCCTGGAACAGGCTGCCAGGGATGGTGGTGGATGCAGATAGGATAGAGGTGTTTAAGAGGCTGTTATAAAGACGAGTGAATATGCAGGGAATGGAGGGATATGGATCATGTGCAGGCAGAAGGGATTTAGTTTAATTCGGCATCATTTTCAGCACAGACATGGTGGGCCGAAGGGCCTGTTCCTGTGCTCTGCTGTTCTACATTTTCTGTTCTATCCACAAGGGCTAGGTTACCACAGAGATTATTGTTGGTGACTCCAATACCTGCTGGTTCAGGTATGTGGCTGGCAGAGTGCTCATTCTTCAGCTAGATTCAAAGCTGAGCTGAGAGGTTTTTGGACAATGGTGATTCAAGCGTTGTGGACAACCGACAGGGGAATGGAGCTGAGGCCATGACCTTACCGAAGAGCAGCGCAGGCTCGGACAGTGCTCAGATACAAGGAGGTGGAAGCACTTTTAAGGTGAGGTTGGAGGTTTACAGGACAAAGGGAGAGAGCAGTGACAGTGCAGGTTTGAAGCAGAGAGGAGAGAAGCTTAACATCTTCAGGTACTCTTTCAAATTAAGTTTGCAAAGTGGGGGCCAATACATAAACAGAGCTTCCTGACAAGTAAATTTAACACAGATAAATATCCAGGAATTAATCTTCACTTAAACAGCAACTAATATTGTTAAAGTATCTGCTGAAAAGGAGAGCAGGTTCAGTGGGAGTGGATGGAATAGCTGAAGGCCATTGTGTGGGAGCCGGAGGAGTAAAGGCAGCAGCATCTCTGAGCTAAACCATTTTCAGTGCTGATTATAATTATCTCCTTGCAGTAACCACTTATAGGAGCACTTCCGATGCTGAGCTTTTCCTAAGGCGCTTCAGCAATATTTAACAGGGGGAAAAAAATGAAGCCAGGAAGGAAAAGATTCAAAGAGATTCTCCAAGGCTTTGCCAGAAGCATCTCTGAAGCCTCTCACCACCAGTCCCTCTTTCATGTTGGGGTCCAATGCTCATACTTGTAAACGTGATCAGACACTCAGTCACACGAGTGCAGAACAAAGCATAAATTACTTTAATCCTCATTTTCAAATCGCTCCATGGTCATGTCCTTCCCTAGATCTGTAAACTCTTCCAAATCCCCACTCGTTCAAAGGTCTCTGCAAACCTCTGATTCTGGCCCCTTCCATGGACAGATTACACTGGAATTCTCTCTCTGCCTCACCGGTCTCTCTCAAGATGCTCCTTAAAACCTGAAATCAGTCACTTTACATAGCCTGGTGTATCATATTGCTTGAAAAGCACCATGGGCCACTTTAGTTGGCCAAGGGATGCATATAAATTCCTGTTGTTATTAGCAGAGAATTGATCAGGTGAGAATCAGAACTCTCTGTAATCAACTGAAGAACTGGAGCTTTTGTTTGGTGGGAGTATCGTAGGACCTTCAAAGGATCAAAGGACAGATCTTTGGATAGTAACAGTGTCAAGGGTAGAGAGGTAAAGAGTTTCTAAAATATTTAGAATATTGCATGCATTTCTGGTCACCTCACTATAGGAAGGGTGTCGAGGCTTTAGAGAGGGTACAGAGGAGGTTTACTAGGATGCTGCCTGTGCTATCAGGAGCAGCTGGACAAACTTGGGATTTTTTCTCTGGAGCAGCAGAGGCTGAGGGGTGATCTGTTGGAAGTGTATAAAATTATGAGGGGCATAGATAGGGGGACAAGCAATATCTTTTTCCCATTATTGAGCGATCCAATACCAGAGGGCATGCATTTAAGGTGAGAGGGGGTAGGTTCAGAACAGACGTGAGGAGTAAGTTTTTTTTACTCAGAGAGTGGTGCAGGCCTGGAATACGTTGCCTGATAGGGTGGTGGAGGCAAATTCATTGGGGGCTTTTAAGAAGGGCTTGGATGGGCACATTCAAGAGGAAAATGGAGAGATATGGGCATTCTGTAGGAAGGAGGGATGAGCTACAGTATGTCAGCACAATGTTGTGGGCTGAAGGGCCTGCTTTGTGCTATACTGTTCTATGTTCTATGTCCACGATGATTTTGTAGAGCAGCGTGTTCCTGGACCATAAGAAAGGAGGCGTTACTGAATCTGGCTTTGGCAATGAAGTGGGTAAAGTGCACCAAGTTTTATCAGGACAGGCGGAATGCCTCCTAGGATTTTGAGGGAACTAGGAAAAGCATGGGATACTCAGCATGTATTGTCTCACAAATTTGATTGAGTTTTTTTGAGGAGGTGATGAGGGTAGGGTAGAGGACGTTGTCTATGTAGACTTTAGTAAAAGCTTTCAACAAGGTTCCTCCTGGTGGGCTGGTCCAGAAGATTAACTCACGTGGTGAGTGAGTAAACTGGATTCAAGATAGGCTTAGTCATAGAAGACGGAGGGTAGTGGTGGGGGGATGTTATCCTGACTGGACGTCTGTGACCAGTGGTGTTCCTCAAGGATCAGTGCTGGGATTTCTGTTGTTTGTTTTATATATATATAAATGATCTGGATGAAAGTGTAGGTGGTCTAATCAGTAAGTCTGCAAGGGACATGAAAATTAGTGGAGTTTATTAATGGAGAGGAAGGTTGTCAGAAGATACAGCAGGATATAGCTCAGTTGGAAATCACTTGTCTCATTCTCTTGAATGAGGAGAGGCAATATAGAATGAAGTTTACTGTTCCAAAAGGGGTGCACAAGCAGAGAGAGTTGGGGATGTAGGTTCAGGATTCACTGAAAGTGTCAGGACAGGTTCAAAGAGCAGTTAATAAGGCAGACACAGTTCTGAGCTTGATCAATGGAGGCATCGAGAATAAAAGCAGAGACATCATGCTGAACCTTCAGGAAACTCTGGTCCTGATTCAGCTGCAGAAACATGCTCAGTTCTTTAGAGGAAGGATGTGGAGGACTTGAACAGGTCCAGAGCATTTTTATGAGAATGATTCTGAGGATGAGGGACTCCAGTTTTGAGGATAGATTGAAGAGGGTAGGACTATTTTCTTTGGAGAAAACAATGAGGGAAGATCTGACAGAAGTATACAAAACAATGACGGGTGTAGATGAAGTGGATAGTGGGAGGCTGTCCCTTTTGGTGGAGGGGATCAAGGACTAGAGGTACAAAAGAGAATTAAGAGTGATATGTTGAAAACCTTTTTGCTCAACGTGGGGTTGGAACCTGGAGCGCACTGCCAGAAGATGTGATGGAGGCGGGTTCCATTGTGGCTTTAGAACCATAGAACAGTACAGCCCAGGGACAGGCCCTTCGGCCCATGATGTGTCAAACTAAACTAATCCCTTCTGCCTACACAATGCCCATATCCCTCCATGCTCTACACATTCATGTGCCTATCTAAGAGCCTCTTAAACATCTCTATCACATTTGCCTCCACCACCAACTCTGGCAGTGCATTCCAGGCACCCACCGCTCTCTGTGTAAAAAACTTGCCCTGCACATCTCCTTTGAACTTACCCCCTCTCACCTTAAATGCATGCCCTCCAGTATTAGACATTTCGACCCTGGGAGAAAGATACCAACTGTCTACCCTATCTCCCACATTCCAAAGACATACGGATTAGGAAGTTGTGGGCGTGCTATGTTGGCACCGGAAGCGTAGCAACACTTGCGGGCTGCCCCCAGAACACTCTATGCAGGAGATGTATTTCACTGTGTGTTTCAATGTACATGTGACTAATAAAGATATCTTATATATATGTCTCCCTTCAGCCTCCGCTGCTCCAGAGAAAACAACCCAAGTTTGTCCAACCTCTCCTTATAGCATATGCCCTCTAATCCAGGTAGCATCCTTCATGATAGGATGGAGAGGAAATATGTGCAAGGCTAGGGAGAAGGAATGGGGCTGGAACTTATGAGTTATTCTGGTGTAGAGAGCCGGCATGGTCACGATGGGCCTCCTTCTTTGTTTACTGATTTTGTAACAGGTTAGGTAGAAGCAGACTGTCCCCAGGCTCCAGAATTAGGGGCCAGAATCAGCGAATGCAAGAGTTTACAGCTGCCAATCGAATAAACTTTACGCAAGGAATGTGAGGCCATGAAATGTATCTGCAGGGTGACTTAGATTCTTTGCACTCACTGGGTCAAAGCCAAGGCAGTCTATGGGGCTGAGTGGCTTTAACTTGTGTATGATAAAGTTTTCAATAGTTTAAGTGATATAAGGTAAGTAAGTGATGATCATGATTCACTTCAAGCACAGACTTCCGCACGTAATTTCAGCAAGGTGTAAGCAAGGCAAGAGAAGGTTAGCGTTTATTGGGAACTGTTGAGACACCTGGAGTTATGCACACAGTTTTCTGTGTCCTTCAAATATTCTCACTGGGGTACCAGTTCAGAGAGGGTTCATTCTCCAAAATGTAAAAACTGCAGATGCTGGAAATCTGAACCAGAATGCAGTAAATGCTGGAAACACCCAGCAGGTTAGGCAGCATCTGTGGGCAGAGAGACAGTTAATGGATCAGATCGAAGACCCTTTGTCAGAAGCACCAAATGCTGCAGCACAGTGCAGCCGTTCAAACAGAGGATAATTCCCGGAGTTATGGGGTAAGGTCCGGGGAATAGTGATGATGGGAGTGGGATGGGGTAGACAAGCTGAATAATCTATCTCTGAGCTTCTCTGAGGGTTTTCAACCAGAAACGTTAACTGTTTCTCTTTCCACAGATGCTGCCTGACCTGCTGAGAGTTTCCAGCATTTTCTGTTTTTCTCATTGGGTCTATACTCTTTGTATGAGAGGTGATCTTACACCATACAAGGTTCTAGGGGGGATTTAAGAGAGTAGCCGCTTTGAGGATATTTCCCTTAGTGTGGGAATACGGAAGAGGAGAGGGGCAGAGATCAAGGATAAATGTTTGAAATGGAGAGAAGGGGAAATTTCTTCTCTCAGAGGATTGTGAATGTTCTACCCAGAGAGCAATAGGCACCTGCCTATCTCTATCTCTCACCTGCATCTATCCATCACACCATGTGCCCACCCCGCCTCCCCTCTTTTGTCTGCCTATCACTGCTCTGCTTTTCCCTCCTATACAGTGGGCTTCCCCTTTTCCTATCTTCAGTCCTGAAGGAGGGTCCTAACCCGAAATGTTTAACCGCCTGCTTTTCTCCACGGATGCTGCCTGGTCTGCTGAGTTCCTCCGGCATCATCGTTTTTTTCATCCAGATTCCAGCATCTGCAGTCCTTTGTTTCTCTAGCTATAGGTGCTGAGGCTGACGATCTTTGACTTGCAGGAGTTATGGGGGAACAGGCAGGAGACTGGAGCTGAGGCCAAGATTACTTCAGCCATGATCTCATTGAATGGTATAGCAGCTGCGAGAGGCAGTACTGCCCAACCTGTTTCTATGTTCTCCAACATAAATCCACCATTCTGCTGCACAGCTTCAGAATGAAACCTGGCCAATGTAATGACTGGTTTATGACCAACGTGATAAAGTCTGACCTGGTACAAATACAGCTCAACTTAAATTCAATCATCGTGGCATTCACTGGAGAAACATTAGCAATAGATTCGAGCAGAAGCTTGATTTGAAGCAACAAACGACAGAAGAATAAGATGCAATTTAAAAATGAAGTGTAAGTTATTACTGAAGGGCGTGCCGATGTAGGAGAGGTGAAAAAGATTTAAATCTTAGTGTGGACCAGGCAGGATCATTGAATGCTCTGGATAAATGGACAGAAGCCAAACAAACCATTGTTGGAATAAATGAATAGTGCAATTAAAATGGAAATGACAAGGGAAAAATACAGAAGGCCTCCAGGGAGAGAGAGAGGAGGCGAGAGATTTGAACACTGGTCTGAATATTGATGGAGCGGCAGAGAGATCAGTGAGAATGGGAAGACGGAGCATTGCCAACCTCCACAGCAGGTTGAGGGGTGACTCCTGCCCAGAGCACAGATGACGGAGGGGTCAGGGGGATCGCCTGCTTCATGGCCAGCTCAAGGGGGTCTACAAAGGCAAGAAGGCAATCAGGGTTGGGGAGGAGGGAGGGCGGTGACTAGTGATCGGTGAGGGCAGGATGTTGAGCAGGGGTCCGGTGATTGCGGAGGGGGCTGGAGACTGGGGCAGGGTGCCAGGAGACTGGGGGAGAAGGAGAACTAGAGACCAGGGGAGGGTGGTGGTGGGGGTAGGGCTGCTGGGGAAGGGGCCTGGAGCCCAGGGAAAACTAATGATCAGAGTGCTGCTGATTGGTGTGAAGCACAGATACTGCAGATGGGAGGGGGTGAGGGCTGAGGGAGGGGCACGGGTCGGTCTCGGCTGCTGACTGTCAGTCGGTGACCGGCTGCTGTGAGAAGCATTGAGGCAAGGGTTTAAGGAATGAGAAAGGGAGGGGCAGCAGGGAGGGCATGTGGAGGTGCCCATACTGACCACACATCGTCTGTGGGAAGGGATGAAACTCTACCCTTCAGCAGGTTGGAATCTGGGAGACTCCTGGACAATCCGGGTAGCTGCCAACCCTGGCGGATTGGTCAAACGGTATTACGTGCTTGTACAGTGGTGCGCAGTTGTAAGATGTTTCAATGCATGCTAAAGGAACTGCAGGCACTGAAGAATAGCAAAGACAACCTGCATTTAAGTAGTGCCTATACAGCAGTGGAATACTCCACAGTCCTTCTCAGCAGCAAAAATCAGGCAGGTGTCGACCCTGTCACCCACGGACAGCTTGGTCAAAGGGGTGGGTTTTAAGAAGTGTCCTGGAGATGCAGAGAGCCGGTAAAGTGCGGAATCAGCTGCTGATGGTACAGCTGCCAATGGTGGGACTTTGATGCAATGTGGGCCAGAGCTTCCCGCGACACAGTCAGAAGGGTGAGATTAGGGCAGGTTGCTCATTGGGAAGTGAGTTAGACTGACAAGCTGGACAACTCGGTGGCGCAGTGGGTAGAGCCACTGCCTCACAGCTCCAGGGACCCGGGTTCGATCCCGACCGCTGGCACTGTCTGCGTGTGGAGTTTGCACGTTCTCCCCGTGATTGCATGGGTTTCCCTCGGGTGATCCAGTTTCCTCCCATATCCCAACGATACGCAGGTCAGTGGGTTAAATGGCCGCTGTAAATTGCCCCTAGTGTGTGGCTGAGGGGCAGAATCTGGGGAGAGCTGATGAGAATGTGGGATTAATGTGAGATTAATGGGTGGCACGGTAGCATAGTGGTCAGTGTAACCCTATTACAGCGCCACCGATTGGGGTTCAAATCCTGCCGCTGTCTGTAAGGAGTCTGTACATTCTCCCCATGACTGCATGGGTTTCCTCCGGGTGCTCCAGTTTCCTCCCACATTCCAGAGACATGTGGGTTAGTAGGTTAACGTGGATGTAATTGGGTGGCACGGGCTTGTTGGGCTAGAAGAGCCTGTTACTGCGCTATATAAATAAAGTTTTAAAGTTTTCATGTAAAGGGGTGGTTGAGGGTCAGTGTGGACTCAGTGAGCCAAAGGCCTGTTTCCCTGCTGTCTCTCTCTATGACTCCTGGACTCTACGAAGATGACTCTAATGCAAGGAATTCAAGCTGCAGTGAAGGTCCTGGTGCCAAAGGTTGAGCTGTCTCTGGAGAGTTAACAACCCACATGCAAACTCTTGTTCACAAATTAATTGAAAGGAAAACACAATGTTCCTTTGTGCTGCCTTGTTTTAAATTTATCACTCAGAACTCCCATCTGTACAATGTTTTAAAGACAAGAATACTAATTATTTTTTCCCCTCTTTGTTGAACACAGATACAAACCTGCCCTCGATGATAATTAGCTCACAGGCAAATGCTTCCAATTCAGGGATAATTAATCACTTTACTGCCAATCCTGTTATGTGGCACTTTAAAGTTAAAGAGTACTCATTTTAAACCTGACCAGCAAAGTCATCCTTTTGAAATAGACGTTTCTGTTGGGAAAGTTTTTAAAAAAAATTCCTTCAAATAAGAAAATAAAAAGTGATATTTTCGTGAGTGACAGCTTCAGGCACTTCTGCTCAAAAGTGCTGTTTTAAGGTAGCCTTTTATTTCTTTCGATCCACTCTATCAAAATCTTTCACTGCATTGAAAACCTTCTTTACATCCCCTTTTAACCTTTCAAGTTGCAAGAATAATCCCAAATTCCCCTCCTAATGGAAGTCCTTCAGAATCAGAATCAGGGTTATTATCACTGACATATGTCGTGAGATGTGTTGTTTTTGTGGCAGCAGTACAGTGCTGGTAACACCTTAGCAACTCTTGTCTGTGCTGCTGAAAGCACATAAACCCTTCCTGGAGTTGTTGTGACTGTTGTGAGAAATCCACATGGCTGTCACGTGCCAGTAACGACACTGACCCCCACTGACCGGAGGACAATTGCTCCTCTGATCGGAAGTGATACTACTGTCAATCAAGGTGCAGCTCCACCCACCCCTCAGGTGTGAGAGTACTTTTTGCCTCTGAACTTGCCTGACCAGTACCCTTTGTCTCTGAACCTGCCTGACCATTGGCTGTGGCAGGAACCTTTGTCTTTGACTTCCACACCATTGGCTTGTTTAAATCACAACAGTGAGGCCCCACCCAGCCTCCTAGCACCATAAAAAGGGCTGCATCCCCTAGCCCTTCCTCTTTGATGACTCCAGGAGTAGTGAGACAATGCTGCAGAGATCACTGGTAAGAGTGTATCACCACATGGTCAGGGAGCATTAAGGGCCAGTGCTAGTGTGGGACAGGCATTGAAGTGTTATATCCTGAAGTTGTACATTGTTATTGTGTGTGTGTGTGTGAGTGAGTGTACTTTACCCCAGTTGCAATCCCCTCTCGTGTTCATGGTATCCTGTGCGTGAGTGAGCGTGTGTCTGTTTCCATCCATTCTGTCTTGCGTTTGCCTCTGTGATTAAACTAGTTTTGGTCTACAAAGCTCGTGTCCAGAGTTCTTGATCCTTAAGACAGATAAGAACGATTTCACACAACAGGGACCCGCAACTATTTATCATCTTCCATCTGTAGCCCAACAAGTGAGTTACGATATTGCAGCAGGAATTTTTTTGCTTTTGTATTGTATTCCCTTCTGGTTCATTAATGAGCTCTGGTTTTCCTGCAGCCTGGTCAACAGGTAATTCTGTAGGCAGAGCAGTGTAGTTGACCATCCGTCCTCTGAAACAGCTGAGCAAGCTAATGACTTCCAGGGCAAATTCAGTTGGCTGTGCCCACATCATGTGTAAAACCAACAAAGTGCTGCTGTTCCTACATCTAACTAACCTACATCTTTTCTCAATTACTTTATCAACTTATCTCAGCACCTTTAATGATTTGTATGTCGGAGCATCAAGGTGGCACTGTCGACCTACAACATTTTCATAATTATTCCATTTGTGTCACACTTTTATTTACTTGCTAGCAAGTTATTGCCCATCACTGAACTGAGGGAACACTTAAGAATCAACCAGATTCTTTTTTTAATGTTTTGTTTTTTAGTTCCAGCAGCCAGAGCAGAAGAGGGGAGAAGCTGGCAGCTTTTTTTTTAAGTTGTTTCTGATTGGCTAAGTGTGTGGCAACTCAGCCAAAAAAAGACAGGCAGGGTAAAGTGGTGTGGCATGGCGTGGCGAGGCGAGGCTTTGGTGTGAAGAGGTGGAGGCTAAGGTGCATTACTGTTAAGTTCTCTTCTATTCTTTATTATTGCACAGGTAGGGCAGTGGGAATGATACCCAGGGCAGTGGCATGCTCCTCTTCCATGATGTGGGAAGTTGGAGAGGCCTCCAGTGTCCCTGATGACTACACCTGTGAGAAGCACATCTGGCTGCAGCTCCTTACAGACTGTGTTAGGGAGTTGGAGCTGAATGACCTTTGGATCATATGGGAGCCTGAGGGGTTGATAGACAGGAGTTACAAGGAAGTAGTCACTCCTAAGTTGCAGGAGGCAGGTAGCTGGGTGACTATCAGGAGAGAGAAAGGGAATAGGCAGTTAGTGCAGGGTACCCCCTTGGCTGTTTCCCTCAATATCAAGTATATTGTTTCAGATGCTGTTGGGGGGATGACCTACCAGGGCAAAGCCACAGTGGTCAGGTCTCAGGCACTGAGTCTGGCTCTTTGGCTCAAAAGGGAAGGGGGGAGAAGAGGCAAGTGGTAGTGATAGGGGATTCATTGGTTAGGGGAGCAGACAGGAGGTTCTGTGGATGAGAATGTTGCCTCCCAGGTGCCGGGGTTGGAGAGGTCTCGGATTGAATCCATAGCATTAAGGGGGAGGGAGCAGCCGGAGGTCGTGGTGCATGTTGGTACCAGTGACATAGTCAGGAAAAGTGACGAGGTCCTCCAAAGTGAATTCAGGGAGTCAGGTGCCAAGTAAAAGACAAGACATCCAGGGTGGTGATCTCAGGATTGCTACCTGTGCCATGTGCTAGTGAGGCAAGAAATAGGAAGATAGTGCAGTTTAACATGTGGTTAAGCAGATGGTGCAGGAGGGAGGGCTTCAGATTTTTAGATCATTGAGCTCTCTTCCAGGGCAGGTGGGATATGTACAACCAGGATGGTTTGAGCCTAAACTGGAAGGGGACCAATATCCTTGCAGGAAGGTTTGCTGGTGCTGCTCAGGTGGGGTGGGGGATTAAACTAGAGTTGCAGGGGGATAGGAACCAGAGTGGCAGTACAGCAAGTGGAGAGGCTGAGGGGAAAGTAGATCTTAAGACTACAAGCAAACATGGAAACTGAAAGGTTGAGTGTGGTGGGACTAATCTTCTGAGTTCTGTCTATTTCAATGCAAGGAGTATTGTAGGTAAAGCAGATGAACTTAATGTGGATCCATATGTGGAATTGTGATGTTGTAGCCATTGGCGAAACTTGGTTGCAGGAGGGGCAGGACTGGCAGCCCAATGTTCTGCGGTTCTGTTGTTTTAGACATGAATATGGGGGAGGAGTGGCATTATTCATCAGGGAAAATGTCACAGCAGTGCTCAGAGAGGACATACTGGAGGGCTCAACTACTAAGGCAATTTGGATAGAACTGAGAAATAAAAAAAGGATGACCATATTAATGGGACTATATTATAGACCTCCCAATAGTCAGTGGGACTTAAAGGAGCAAATGAGGTAGCAGACAGTTGCAGGAAATATAAAGTTGTGATTTTAACTTTCCATGTGTTGACTGGGACTCCTGTACTGTAAAAGGACCGGATGGGATCGAGTTTATCAAATGTTTTCAGGAAAATTTCCTTGATCAATATGTAGAGGTTCCAATGAGAGAATGTGATAATGGATCTCCTCCTAGGGAATGAGACAGGGCAGGTGACAGAAGTAAGTGTAGGGGAAGACTTTGGATCTAGTGATCATAGTTCTATTAGTTTCAAGATAATTATGGAAAAGGGTAGGACTGGTCCTAGGGTTAAGATTCTAAATTAGAGGAAGGCCAATTTTGATGGCATCAGAAGGGACCTGGCAGGGGTGGATTGGGATAGGTTGTTTTCTGGCAAAGAGATGCTTGGTAAGTGGGAGGCCTTCAAGAGTGAAATATTGAGAGTACAGAACCTGTATGTTCCTATTAGGATAAAAGCAAGGCTAACAG
The DNA here is from genome assembly GCF_009764475.1 of Pristis pectinata. Taxonomy (NCBI): domain Eukaryota; kingdom Metazoa; phylum Chordata; class Chondrichthyes; order Rhinopristiformes; family Pristidae; genus Pristis; species Pristis pectinata. Next base: position 9,704,133 of record NC_067441.1, read on the forward strand.
GTTTAGGGAACCTTGGTTATCGAGGGATATTGAGGTCCTGGCTTTTTAATTAAAAGAAGGTGCCTATCAGGTATAGGCAGTTAGGATCAAATGAGGTGCTTGAAGTATAAGAAATGCAAGAGGATGCTTGAGAGAAATCAGGAGGGCTAAAAGAGGGCATGATGTTACTCTGGCAGACAAGGTGAAAGAAAATCCAAAGGGTTTCTATGGCTATATTAAGAGCAAAAGGATAGTTAAGGGACAAAATTGATGACCAGACTGATCTTCAAGAGGACCAATGTGCAGAGCTGAAAGAGATGGGGGAGATTTTAAATGGATAATTTTGTATCTGTGTTTACTCAGGAGACAGACTCTATAGAACTGAAGAAAAAGAGTAGTGAGGTCATGGACCATATCTGGATTACGGAAGAGGAGGTGCTTGCTGTCTTGAGGCGAATTAGGGTGGATAAATCCCCAGGGCCTGATGAGGTGTCCCCTTGGACCTCGTGGGAGGCTATTACAGAAATTGCGGGGGCCCTGGCAGAGATATTTAACATGTCCTTAGCCACAGGTGAGGCATTGGAGACCAATGTTATTTAAGAAGGGCTCTAAGAATAAGTCGGGAAATCATAGGCCAGAGAGCCTCACGTCAGTTGTGGGTAAATTATTGGAAGGTATTCTGAGGGACAGGATGTACAAGTATTTGGATAGGCAGGGCCTGATTAGGGATAGTCAACATGGCTTTGTGTGTGTGTGTGGCAGGTTATGTCTAACCAATCTTGGAGTTCTTTGAGGAGCTTCCCAGGAAGGTTTAAGGGAAGGAAGTGGATGTCATCTACATGGACTTTAGCAAGGCCTTTGACAAAGTCCTGCGTGGGAGGCTGCTCCAGAAGGTTAAGTCACTTGGCATTCAGGATGAAGTAATCCCTTGGATTCAACATTGGCTTAGTGGGAGAAGCCAGAGAGTTGTAGTAGATGGTTGTCTTTCTAATTGGATGCCTGTGACTAGTGGTATGCTGCAAGGATCGGTGCTGGGCCTGTTGTTTATAATCTATATTAATGATTTAGATGATGTGGTAAACTGGATCAGCAAGTTTGCGGATGACACCAGGATTGGGGGTGTAGTGGACAGTGAGGAAGGCTATCAAAGCTTGCAAAGTGATCTGGACCAGCTGGGAGAATGGGCTGAAAAAAATGGCAGATGGAATTTAATTTAGACAAGTGAGGTGTTGCACTTTGGGAGGTCAAATGTAAAGGGACAGTACACAGTTAATGGCAGGACCCTTAACAATGATATACAGAGGGATCTTGGGGTCTAAGTCCATGGCTCCCTGAAAGTGGCAGCACAGGTTGGTAGGATGGCAAAGAAGGCATATGGCATGCTTGCCTTTATTAGTCAAGGAACTGCGTTCAAGAGTCGGGATATTATAGAAACAGAGAAAACCTACAGCACAATTCAGGCCCTTTGGCCCACACAGCTGTGCCGAACATGTCCCTACCTTAGAAATTATTAGGCTTACCTGTAGCCCTGTATTTTTCTCAGCTCCATGTACCTATCCAAAAGTCTCTTAAAAGACCCTATCGTATCCGCTTCCACCACCATTGCCAGTAGAACATTCCAGAGGACGCTCAAAGCAGCTGCACAGGTTGACTCTGTGGTTAAGAAGACATATGGTGTATTGTCCTTCATCACTCACCACTCTCGGAGTAAAAAAACTTACCCCTGACATCTCCTCTGTACCTACTCCCTAGCACCTTAAACCTATGTCCTCTTGTGGCCACCATTTCAGCCCTGGGAAAAGCCTCTGACTATCCACCTGATCAATGCCTCTCATCATCTTATACACCTCTATCAGGTCCCCCTCATCCTTTGTCTCTCCAAGGAGAAAAGGCTGAGTTCCCTCAACCTGCTTTCATAAGGCATGCTCTGCATTCCAGGCAGCATCCTTGTAAATCTCCTCTGCACCCTTTCTATGGCTTCCATATCCTTCCTGTAGTGAGGCGACCAGAACGGAGCACAGTACTCCAAGTGGGGTCTGACCAGGGTCTTGTATAGCTGCAACAGTACCTCCCGGCTCCTAAATTCAATTCCACGATTGATGAAGGACAATACACCATATGCCTTCTTAACCACAGAAGCAACCTGTGCAGCTGCTTTGAGCGTCCTATGGACTTGGACCCCAAGATCCCTCTGATCCTCCACACTGCCAAGAGTCCTACCATTAATACTGTACTCTGCCACCATATTTGACCTACCAAAATGAACCACTTCACACTTATCTAGGTTGAACGGCATCTGCCACTTCTCAGCCCAACTCTGCATCCTATGTCCTGCTGTAACCTGTGACAGCCCTCTATACTATCCACAACACATCCAACCTTTGTGTCATCTGCAAATTTACTAACCCATCCCTCCACTTCCTTATCCAGGTCATTTATAAAACTCTCAAAGAGTAAGGGTCCCAGAACAGATCCCTGAGGTACACCACTGGTCACTGACCTCCATGCAGAATATGACCCTTCAACAACCACTCTTTGCATTCTATGGGCCAGCCAGTTCTGGATCCACACTGCAATGTCCTCTTGGATCCCATGTCTCCTTACTTTCTCAATAAGCCTTGCATGGGGTACCTTATCAAATACTTTGCTGAAATCCATATACACTACATCTACTGCTCTCCCTTCATTGATGTGTTTGTCACATCCTCAAAAAAAAAATCAATCAGGCTCGTAAGGCAGGACCTGCCCTTGACAAAGCCATGCTGACTATTCCTGATTATATTATACCTCTCCAAATGTTCATAAATCTCTCAGGATCTTCTCCATCAGTTTACCAACCACTGAGGTAAGACTCACTGGTCTATAATTTCCAGGGCTATCTCTACTCCCTGTCTTGAATAAGGGAACAACATCCGCAACCCTCCAATCTTCTGGAACCTCTCCTGTCTCCATGGATGATGCAAAGATCATCGTCAGAGGCTCTGCAATCTCCTCCCTCGCCTCCCACAGCAGCCTGGGGTACATTTCATCTGGTCCCGGTGACTTTTCCAACTTGATGCTTTCCAAAAGTTCCAGCATCACCTCTTTCCTAATATCTACATGCTCAAGCTTTTCAGCCTGCTGCAAGTCCTCACTACAATCCCCCAGATCTTTTTCCGTTGTGAATACTGATGTAAAGTATTCATTAAGTACCTCTGATATTTCTTCTGGATCCATACATACTTTCCCACTGCTGCAGTTATGTTGCAGCTTTAAAACTCTGGTTAGACTGCATCTGGAGTATTGCATTCAATTCTGGTCACCGCATTATAGGAAGGATGTGGAGGCTTTGGAGAGGATGTAGGTTTACCAGGATGCTGCCTGGATTAGAGGTTTTGAGCTGTAAGGAGAGGTTGGACAAACTTGGGTTATTTCCTTTGGAACAGCAGAGGCTGAGGGGAGACTGGATCTTCTATCTGTATATGATTATGAGAGGCAGACAGTATCTTTTTCCCAGGATCAAAATGTCTAATACTAGATGGCAGGCACTTAAGGTGAGGGGGGTAAGTTCAAAGAAGATGTGTGGGGCAAGTTTCTTACACACAGTGGTGAGTGCTTGGAGTGCACTGCCAGGGGTGGTGGTGGAGACAGATACAGTAGAGGTGTTTAAGAGGCTCTTAGGCACATGAGCATGCAGAGAATGGAGGGATATAGACATTGTGTAGGCAGAAGGGATTAGTTTAGTTGGGCATTTAGTTTGGCACAACATGGTGGGCTAAAGGGCCTGTTCCTGTGCTGTACTGTTTCTATGTGCTCTATGTCCTATTTCCAGCACTCTCTTGTTTCAGATTTCCAGCAACTGCTGTGTTCTGTATCTCACACTTACAGCATGTTCTTTTGATTTTCTCTCGCTTCCTCTCGTTGCCGCTTTAATCTATTAATACGATGACACAAAATCATCTGGATCGCTTTGGTCTGCTCCCTCTCGTAGACATTCCTTCTGTTCTCTACAGCCTCGCCCTCTCTGCAGCACTTGTTTCCTCAGTTTTCAGTTCTGATGAAGGGTCATTGACCTGAAACTTTATTTCTCCCTCCACAGATGCTGTAAAACTTGTTGTGTATTTCAAGCAATTTGTTTTTATTTAATTCTTCTAGCATCCGCAATTTTTTTGGTTTTCTGTAACTTCACCAGTTTCAACCTCCTGTCTAGGACTCGTGCACTTCTTTTCGAAAGATAAAAGACACTGTGGCTCCTGAGGTTAGCAATAAACTCAGACCTGATGCAGGGTTCTGAACCAAAACATCAACAATTCCTTTCTCTCCCACATCTGCTGCTCGACCTGCTGAGTTCCTCCAGCAGGTTGTCTTGCTCCAAATTCCAGCATCTGCAGTGTCTTGTGTCACCACATCACAAACTGTTCACGTTAGCAATTCACAAAAAGGCCTCATGTTCCATAGCTTTCTGGACTCCTGGATCCCATCAGAGAAAATGAAAGGCGTATTGGTTTATTATTGTCTCTCGTACTGAGGTACAGTGAAAAACTTGTCTTGCATACTGATGGTACAGGTCAATTCATTACACAGTGCAGATACATTGAGTTAGTACAGAGTGCATTGAGGTAGTACAGGTCAAAACAATAACAGTACAGAGTAAAGTGTCACAGCTACAGAGAAAGTGCCGTGCAAGGTTGTTGTTGTGAGGTTAGAGTCCATCTCATCGTATAAGGGAACCATTAAATAGTCTTATCACAGTGGGGTAGAAGCTGTCCTTAAGTCTGATGGTATGTGCCCTCAGGCTCCTGTATGAAGCAGCAATGTCAGCACCTGTGGAGATCACAAAGTGACCAGCTCACTTCACAGGAACTCGTTCCAACAACAGCTTGAGCCTGTACCCATCAACATCCTCTGTTCCAAAGAAAAGCACATCCAGTCTTTCCTTACAGCTACAAGTTTTCAGTCCTGGCATAATTCACCATAATCTCCACTGCACCCTCTTCACTGACATCACATTGTTCCTGTAATGAGGAGTCTAGGCCCAGACACTGCTTCAGATGTTGCCTTGCATCAGCAGTGCTGGGGGTTGAGAGGGTTGAGAACTTCAAGTTCCAAGGAGTGAACATCACCAATAACTGTCCTGGTCCAACCACTTAGATGCCATGGCCAAGAAAGCTCACCAGTGCCTCTGCTTCCTCAGGAGGCTAAAGAAATTTGGCATGTCCCCTTTGACACTCACTAACTTTTATCAATGCACCATAGAAAGCATCCTATCTGGATACAGCATGGCTTGGTAACGCAACTGCTCTGCCCAGGACTGCAAGAAACTGCAGAGAGTTGTGGACACAGCCCAGCGCATCATGGAAACCAGCCTCCCCTCCATGGACTCTGTCTATACCTCTCGCTGCCTCGGTGAAGCAGCCATCATAATCAAAGACCCCACCCACCCCAGACATTCTCTCTTCTCCCTTCTCCCTTCTCCAATTGGGCAGAAGATACAAAAGCCTGAAAGCATATACCACCAGGCTCAAGGACAGCTTCTACCTCGCTGTTATAACACTATTCAACAATTCCTTAGTACGTTAAGATGGACTCTTGACCTCACAATCTACCTCATTATGGCCTTGCACCTTACTGTCTGCCTGCACTGCACTTTCTCTGTAACTGTTACACTTTATTCTGCATTCTGTTGTTGTTTTACCTTGTACTACCTCAGTGCATTATGTAATGAATTGATCTGTATGAACAGTAAGCAGGGCAAGTTTTTCACTACACCTTGGTACATGTGACAACAATAAACCAATTTACCAACAATGAAGTGGGTATGGAGTGTGCTACAGAAATGCTTGTGTGTGGACGTGATCGTTATTGAGCACAGTAACTATCATCTTCCCAGATAAGACTTGGTATTCCACCAAAACTGAGATCAGGAGGAATTTCTTCAGCCAGAGGGTGGTGAATCTGTGGAATTCATTGCCATGGAGGGCTGTGGAGGCCATGTCATTGGGTGTGTTTAAGGCAGAGATTGATGGGGTCTTGATAAGGGGGTTAAGGGTTACGGGGAGAAGGCAGGAGAATGGAGTGGGGGGAAAAGAAAATCAGCCATGATTGAATGGCAGAGCAGGCTTGACGAACTGAATGGCCTAACCCTGTTCCTATATCTTGTGGTCTTATTTCCAATGTAACTATGAACAGCCCGTTCTTGTCATCTGCTGCTGGGGAAAATATCCCACAAGCCAACGGGAACCAGATCTAATCTTGTTTAATATTTAATGCTTTTAGTTAAGTACATGAGTAATTTCCTCCAACTTTAACAGAATATCATTTTTATACTTTTTAAAGAACTAAAACCACTCAGGCAGGAGAGTCTAAACTCATGTACATGAGACAGTAATGATCACCAGCAGCTCTACACATAATCCAATGAACAATGCAAAGATCACAGGGACCAAATGCATTATCAAATCAATTTATTCAATCAATTCTCTGACAGAGAACCCTCAACACATTTGAAACCTGTCTCATTCTGGACAATTTCTTTAATATCATATGACCTCACCCTTGTATCTTTGTCACAAATGGGTCTCCTGTGGATTTTAATATTGATTCATTGTCTATTAATACAATAACGATTTTACCCCTGTGCATTCTTATCAGAAGCTGTGCATCCTCAACTCCCAAATCCATATTTACACTTGTCATTCTGCAACTAGACCCCTTTGCCTGGAAATTAAAGCTTTCTGCTGGCACCCAGCATCAACACATCAACTTCACAGCCAATGAGTCACAGAATCATGGAATTGTTTCAGTACAGGAGCTGGGCTGCAAACCACCACAGGATGTCTTGAAACAGACATGAAAGGTGCTATATAAATTCAAGTCTTTCTTTCTTGCTTCTACATGATCCCCTGCTGACACCGGAAGAGAAGCAAGGAAGGTTTCAGCAGGCACAGAAAATGCTGGCAAAAAAAACTCAACAGGTTTGGATGCATCTGTGGCAAGTGAAACAGAGTCAACATTTCCGGTCGGGGTCTGTTCTGATAGAGTCATAGAACAATACAGCACGGATACAGGCCCTTCAGTCCAACGAGTCCATGCCCACCCAGCTCATCCTAATTTCCTGCATTCGGCCCACGCTGAGTACTTCCAGCATTTACGGGTTTTGTTTCAATTTCCAGCATCTGAGGTTTCCTTTGGATTTTCATGAATTTTCAACATTCCTGAATAACATTCAGGAATCTACATAGAACACAGAACAGTACAGCACAGGGACAGGCCCTTGGCCTCCCGTGTCTGTGCCGAATACGATGCTGAATTAAACTAAATCCCTTCTGCCTGCACATGATCCACATCCTTCCATTCCCTGCATATTCATGTGTCTGTCTAACAGCCTCTATCGTATCTGCCTTCACCACCACACCCGGCAGCCCGTTCCAGGCACCCACCACTCTCTGTGTATATATAAAAAAAACTTGCCCCACACATCTCCTTTGAACTTACCTCCTCTCACCTTCAATGCATGTCCTCTAGTATTTGACACTTCTACCCTAGGAAAAAGACCCTGACTGTCTACCCTATCTCTGCCTCGCATAATTTTATATACGGCAGAGTTTTTTTTCGATTTTCACTTTTTTCTCTCAACACTACAACTGGTTATGAATTCCAGAGATCCACAGTTTACTGGGCACTGCCTCAACATGCCTGGGTGCTTTATGGATTATGCACCCGTACACCTGAAACAACAACATTTCACCTCAGGACACACACACTCCCTGCAGCGCAGCAGGTTGCAAGAGCTGGTGGGGCAGTGCGACGCAGGGAACTACAAGCAGGATGTTCCTCCCGTGTTGGGTCAATATCTGAGTGGCAGTACAGCAAACCTGTCAGTTTGTAACTTCTCTGCCTTTGCTTAAGTCACCCCGTCAGAAATGTCACAGTACAAGGTTGCACCAGTTCAGTCTGGAGCTGTCAGACTGATGAGTAGAGAGCCTTTGAATGGCACAGGGGAAGGGAGTTAGCACCAGAGCACTAAGCTCAAAGTGCAGGGACTCTGGGATCAGCGGGCAGTCAATCAGAAAGTTGGCATTCCAGCTCTGCCAGGCTCCTGCACAGGAGTGCAGACCTGAGGAGAGAAGCTGGTAAGTGTGGGCACAAGAGACGCTGGAATCTGGAGCAACAAACGACCTGTTGGAGGAGCTCAGCGAGTCAGGCAGCATCAGGCCTGAAATGTGAACCATCCCTCTGCCTCCACAGATGCTGCCTGACCTGTTGAGTTCCTCTCGCAGTTTGTTTTTTCACTGAAGCTGATGTATTGGAAGATAAGTGCCTGGAAACACTTCTTCGGAAGATGTGTCCCATCATTTGGGCTGATGGCTAGATCAGGATATCTACTCAGCCAAAAAGCAGGCCTGCAGGTTAATTGTGCTGGCAAATAAATGAAGCAGAATTACATATTAATTCATTTGGTTTACACAAGAAATAAGAGCAAGGGTGGAATACCAGTCTGGTCACATGCTCCTCCTGATTACCAAACTCTCTCAGATGATGGAACAGTACTTTTCTATGTTGAACAAGCCACACTGAAAGCAGCAAGGACACAGAGCGTACGTCAGGAGTGGCACTTGGTAGCAGCACCACTGAGTCCTGAAGGACAGAACTGCCAGACTGGCTCTGCGACAGGTAGAGGGTTAACTCAACATGAGGATAAACCTACTGGACCTCTGGCCAATGCATCTGTCCAGTCTGCATTGGTGGAAGTGACCACCACACAGTTTAATCTTCAGACCGAGGACACCCTGCATTGTGTCGAACAGCCTGCTATGGGAGAGACACAGAATAGAATGGGCAGCTTCAACTGGACACACCTGAGACACGATGGACCATCAGCAGTAACAAAAATCTATATGTCCCTACAATGTGTAACCTTCCAGTTCAGCACATCCCTCACTCTGTCATCACTACCAAGCAGGGGATCAACCTGCTTCAATGAGCAGTGCAGAAGGGCGTGCTGGGAGCAGCATAAGCCATCCCTAAGAGGGAGGGGCCGACCTGAAGAAGCTGCCACACAGGACGACCTGTGCACTACACAGCAAAAACTCCACGCAATGGACAGCACTGAGAAACCGCACAGCAAATGATCAGATCGAGTCCTACCACATCTGGTCAAGAATTAAACAGAGGAGGCTGCTTCAAATATGTCCCCATCCTCAGTGGTGCCCAAATCTGCCCTATTCACAAAGAGCAGGACAAAACCAGCCTGGTTAGTGATGCCCCATCAGTCTGCTCTCAGACATCAGCAATGACGTGGGTGGTGTGATATCAGCGATGCCCAGTTTGAACTTCACCAGGACCACTTGTATTCAGACCTGATCACAGGCTCGGTTCAAATGTGATGCAAAGAGTTGAGGTGCAGGGGTGGCTGAGAGTCACTGTCCTGCACACTAAGGCAGAGTTCGACTGAGTGTGGGGCATTGAGGAGCCCTGGTAAAGCCGGTCGATGGGCATCACGGGGAAAAAGCATTCCACTTGCTGGAGTCATACCCTGCAAAAATGAAGAGGGACAGGTATATGAGTATCTGGATAGACAGGGTCTGATTAGGGATAGTCAACATGGCTTTGTGCGTGGCAGGTCATGTCTAACCAATCTTAGAGATCTTAGAGCAGGTTACCAGGAAGGTTGATCAAGGGAAGGCGGTGGGTGTTGTCTACATGGACTTTAGCAAGACCTTTGACAAAGTCCCACATGGGAGGCTGGTCCAGAAGCTTAAGTTGCTTGGCATTCAGGATGAAGTAGTCAACTGGATTCAATGTCGGCTTAGCGGGAGAAACCAGAGAGTGGTAGTAGATAGTCGTCTCTCTAATTGGAGGCCTGTGATTAGTGATGCACCCTGGGGATCGGTGCTGAGCCTGTTGTTGTTTATCATCTATATTAATGATTTAGATGATGTGGTAAACTGGATCAGCAAATTTGCGGATGACACCAAGATTGGGGGCGTAGTGGACAGCGAGGAAGGCTATCAGAGCTTGCAAAGTGATCTGGACCAGCTGGGAAAATGGCATCACAGTGGCGTCATAGGGTTGTAAAGAGAGCTTTTGGCACATTGGCCTTCATAAATCAGGGCAATGAGTACAGGAGTTGGGATGTTATGTTGAAGATGTAGAAGATGTTGGTGAGGCCAAATTTAGAGTATTGTGTGCAGTTCTGGTCACCTACCTACAGGAAAGATATCAATAAGCTTGAAAAAGTAGAGAAAATGTCCATGGATGTTGCCAGGACTTGAGGAGTTGAGTTATAGGGAAAGGTTGAGTAGGTTGGAACTTTATTCCCTGAAGTACAGGAGAATGAAGGGAGATCATATAGAAGTATACAAAATTATGAGGGCTATAGATAGGGTGAATGCATGCAGGCTTTTTCCCCTCAGGTTGGGTGAGACTAGAACTAGAGGTCATAGGTTTAGGGTGAAAGGTGAAATATTCAAGGGGAACCTGAGGGGGAATTTCTTCACTCAGAGGGTGGTGCGAGTGGGGAACGAGCTGCCAGAGGAAGTGATGGATGCGGGTTCAATTGTAACATTTAAGAGAAGTTTGGACAGGTGCATGGATGAGAGAGGCATGGAGGCTATGGTCCGGGTGCAGCTAGATGGGAATAGGCAGAAAACCAGGCCGGCATGGACTAGATAAGCCAAAGGGCCTGTTCTGTGCTGTAGTGCTCTATGACTCTAAGATGGTCGTGGTTTCTGGAGGTCAATTATCCTGACCTAGGAGTTCCTCGGGACAGTGTCCATCATCAGTGAGCTTCCTTCCATCATGATAGAAATGGGGGTGTTCACTAATCACTGCATAATGTTCAGTTTCATTCACAACGGCTCAGCAACTGAAACCATTTGTGCTTGCATGCAGCCAGACCTAGTCAATGTTCAGGAGTCAGCTGATAACCGGCAGGTAGCATTCGCACTACAAGTGTGCCCCACAATAACTATCTCCAACATAAGAAAATCTGAGCACCTATCCTTGATGTTCACTGCCATTACTGTCACCAAACCACCTGCTGTCAGCATCACTCGTGTAACAGTTAGCATAACGCTATTACAGCACCAGCGACCCAGGTTCAATTCCGGCAGCTGTCTGTAAGGAGCTTGTACGTTCTCCCTGTGTCTGCATGGGTTTCCTCCGGGTGCTCTGGTTTCTTTCCACATTCCAAAGACGTACAGGTTAGGAAGTTGTGGGCATGCTATGTTGGCGCCGGAAATGTGGCGACACTTGCGGGCTGCCCCCAGAACACTGCACAAAAAGACGCATTTCACTGTGTGTTTCGATGTACATGTGACTAATAAATGACTATCTTATCTTGGGCACATCTGCGCTGTGCTACTCTGACCCTATCCTGGGGGCCACCACTGAGCAAAACCAAAAGTACTGAGGCTGCCAAAGCAGGTCAGAGATTTGTTTTCCTACAGTAACTGATTTATCTCCTGATATCCTAAAGCATTTTCACCTTCTGTAAGGCAGGAGTGTGATGGCATATTCTACTTGCTCCAACAACACCCACACAAGCCGGACAGCATCCAGTAGTCTGTCTGATGGGTATTCCGTCCACTGCTGGTGAACAGTGCCTGCAATCTGTACTATCTACAAAAGGCACTGCTGTTGTCCAGGCTATTTCCACAGGAACTCCCAAATAAGTGACCTTAGAATCTGTGAGCACCACCACATGCCTGTTCCCCTCCAAGTCACACACCATCCTGACTTTCAACAGCATTGCACCAGCATTTGAGAGGCACCTTCACCAGAAGGACCGCAAAGACTCAAGAAATTCACTCACCAAGGGCAACTAGGGATGGGCAATAAGTTCTGGTCTTGGCAGAGATGTCCCAGTCCCTAAAACAATCAATCCAATGAACCCTCTCTGCACTGCTTCTAAGGAAGACAACATATTCTTCACTGATGAAAGAGACTAAAGCTCCATGCAACACTCCACGGACAATGACTTTTCCCTGAATTTCGGCAAAACAAAAGAGCCAGTCATTGACTTCAGGAAGTGGGGCGGAGTACATGCCCCTGTTTATATCAATGGTGCTGAGGTGGAGATATAGAACATTGAACAGTTCAGGACAGGAACAGGTCCTTGGGTCCACCATGTTGTGCCAAACTAATTAAACGCCTAACTAAACTAATCCCTTCTGCCGACACAATGTCCATATTGCTACGTTCTCTGAACATTCACGTGCCTATCTAAGAGCCTTTTAAACATCTTTGTCGTATTTGCCTTCACTACCACCCCTGGCAGTGATTCCAGGCACCCACCACTCTGTATAAAAGAACGTGACCTGCACATCTCCTTTGAACTTTACCCTCTCTCGCCTTAAATGCATGTCCTCTGGCATTAGACATTTCGACCCGTGGGAAAAAGATACCGGCTGTCTTCCCTATCTATGCCTCTCATCTCTTATAAACTTCTATCAGATTTCCCCTTAGCCTCTGCCACTCCAGAGAACCTCTTCTTTTAGCTCACACCCTCTAATCCAGGCAGCATCCTTGTAAACCACTTTTGCACCCTCTCCAAAGTCTCCACATCATTCCTATAATGGGGTGACCAGAACTGAATGCAATACTCTAGATGCGGCCTCACCAGGGTTTTATAAAGTTGCAATGTTACTCCCTGACTCTTGAACTCAGTGCCTTGACTAATGAAGGCAAGCATGCCATACACCTTCTTTACAACTCTATCAAACTGTGTGGCCACTTTCAGGGAGCCAGGGACTTGGACCCCAAGATCCCTCCGTACATCAACACTGCTAATGGTCCTGCCGTTAACTGTGTACTGTCCCTTTACATTTGATCTCCCAAAGTGCAACACCTCACATTTGGCCGGGTTAAACTCCATCTGCCATTTCTCCATCCATATGTGCAACTAATTTTTATCTGCTGTATCCTTTGGCGACGTTGTGGATAATGTAGAAGATTACCAATCTTCATATCGTCTGTGAACTTACTAACCTACCCATCTATGTTTTCATCCAGGTCATTTATATATATCACAAAACAACAGAGGTCCCAGTACGGATCCCTGCGGAACACCACCAGTCAAGGACCTCCAGCCAGAATAAGTTCCACTGACCACTACTCTCTGTCGTCTATGGGCAAGCCAGCAGAATGCAAACGGCCAAGTCACCATGGATCCCATGCATCTCGATCTTCTGGATGAGCCTCCCACGAAGGACCTTGTTAAACGCCTTAATAAAATCCATGCAGACAACATCCACGGCTCTACCTTCATCAATCAGCTTCGTCAGCTCTTCAAAAGACTCAATCAAGTTAGTAAGACATGACTTGCCCCGCACAAAGAGATTGTTGAGAGTTTCAAGTTTCTAGGTGCAAATATCATCAATAACCTGTCCTGGTCCAGCCACGTGGACGCTCTGGCCAACAAAGTGCACAAGCACCTCTGCTTCCTCAGAAGGCTAAGGAAATTCAGCATGTCCTCAATGACCCTCACCACTTGTTACAGATGAACCATAGAGAGCATCCTATTGGGTAAATATCCTATTGGTACAGAAACTGCTCCGCCCAAGACCGCAAGAAATTGTAGCCAGGCACATCACGCAAACCAGCCTCCCCTCCGTGGACTCTGTCTACACTTCCCACTGCCTCTGGAAAACAGCTAACATCATCAAAGACCCCTCTGACCCCCGTCATTCTCTCTTCTCCCCCCTCCCATCGAGCTGAAAATTTTTAGAACCCGTACCACCAGGCTCAAGGACAGCTTGTTATCAGACTCTTGAACAGACCTCGTGTACGATAATGAACTCCTGATCTCTTAATCTACCTCATCATGGCCCTTGCACCTTATTTGTCTACCTGCACATGTTTCCCTTATTACTATCTTGATGTACTTATGTATGGAATGATCAGTCTGGATGGCACACAGACAGAAGCTTTTCACTGTGTCTCGGTACATGTGATAAACCAATTACCAGGTGTGGTCTCATTCATGCCCTGTATAGTTGCCACAAACCTCCACCCACCTGGTGATAAAAGCCATCGTTCCATCTGTGTTGGAGGGGGTTAGGGGGGAGCAACATACAGAGCAATTGTTCAACAAACCGGCTGTAGCCACAAAAATCTCCAGATATCCAGACGCTGGATAATCACAGCGCCACTTTGATTTACATAAATTGCCTTGCATTAGCATAAGCACTCTCAGTGCTATTTAGCAGAAAAGTGCTGCAATTATGAGCCATAAACTGTCAATGGCAAGAAAAGAGATCTATTCAACAAATGCCCTAAGTGTTAACACCCATCTCAGTGTTCTCTCTGTGATTAAAGGCTAATTTCACAATAAATCCAGGAGCACCAAAGTAAATGGTCTTCCACCCAAATGCCATTGTTACAGGCAGTGCAGAGAAGCACCTGGAATTATTCCTGTAAACATTTTCTAGTGATAATTGCCATTGATACTCACTCTCTGGAGCACTGCCCAATTCCATTATGCTGGCAGTGGCATTCTCTAAACTTAGATCAACAGTTTAAAGGATTAGATGCATTTCCAGTGACATTTCAATTCCACTTTTCCTCTTGAATAAATAAAGGAGATCTCCCCAACCCAGAAGGCAGAGCAATTCAATAAAATGACAGTCAGCAGCTGAAATGAAGCTGCAACTGGTGCTCAAAAACTTTCTATTTAATTCAATCATGGAATGATAATTTTGGTGAAATATGTTATTTAGGAGTCCGGGGGTGAGTGTTGAAGGCAAACAGGAGCACCTGGGAGATGCAAGAGAGAAGAAAGAGTGCGGACACTGCAAATCTGGAGCAACACACAAAATGCTGGAGGAACTCAGCGGGTCGGGCAGCACCTGTGCAGGGCAAAGGACAATCGACGTTTTGGGTCAAGACCCTTCATCAGGACTGGAAAGAAAGAGGGGAGATGGCCGGTATAAAAGGGCAGGGGGAGGGGCTGGAGCAAGGGCTGGCGGATGGATCCAGGTGAGGGGGGTGATAGGCAGGTGAGGGATGGGAGGAGAGTGGGAATAATGTAAGAAGCTGGGAAGTGATAGGTGGAAGTGACAGAAGAAGATGGAATCTGATAGGAGAGGACAGTGGAGCATGGAATAAAGGTGAGGAGGGGAACTGGAGGGAGGAGTGTGTGGGTGATGCGCAGATCGAGAGGGTGGTGAGGGGGTTAGAGAACGGGTGATGGGGCAGGTGGGACAAGGGAAACAAAAATGGGGCGGAACAGAGGGGAGTGGATACCAGAAGTTAGAGAAATCGATGTTGATGCAGTCAGGTTGGAGACCACCAAGGCGGAATATGAGGTGCTGTTCCTCTAATCTGCATCTAGCCTCAAATTGGCAGTGGATGAGGCCGTGGACAGACATGTCGGTGTGGGAATAGGAGGTGGAATTAAAACGGCTGGCCACCGGGAGATCCCGGCCATTACGGCGGACGGAGCGAAGGTGCTCGACGAAACGCTCCCCAATCAGCCCAGGAGCACCTGGGGTTTTACTCACTCAAGCGGGCAGATTTAGGTAGAACCTGAAACAGGCAGGCAGGGGGAAATAGACACAGTAAACACAATCTCCACTCCAGGACTATTTTCAGGGAAGAGTTACCAGAATGACCAATATTTTATGACAAGAGGTGATCAATAACAAATCATTTATAAATACTGAATCATTTATGATATTCAGAAAGCTACTGGATAATTCATGAGGAGTACAGAAAGGTTGGAAAATGGGCCAGAGTAAAGAGCTGAGCTCAGCTTTGGCACCAAACTCTAGGCAAGATTTACCGGCTTTGGAGAGGGTATTAGAATGATAAAAGGGTTAAATTATGAGAAGCGGCTGTTGAAACTAGGACAGTATTCCCTAGAGTTTAGATGGCTGAGAGGCATTCTAATTGATACATTTAAAATGAATCAAGGGTTTGAAAGGATAGACAGTAAGTTTTTTTTCTCTGATAGGACAAGAAGACTTTGAGGAATGAAGCCAGGAAGCAAAGCTTCACCCTCAACCTAGATGAAATCTGAAATTCTTTCCACAAAATGCTACGCTTGCTTCCGGTTAACGAGAGCTTTCATGTTTCAGTTCTAATTTTAATTGAAATTTTCCTTCCAAATTTCTTTGGTAATGTCAGTAATCATCAGGTATTTTTACCTCCGTTGGGCTTTTGCTATTTTGCAATGTCACTCCTTCCATCACTCAGCTGCTGTTTAATCCGGACAAATGTGAGGTGATGCATTTTGGGAATACTAATGAGGCTAGGACACACACCATGAATGGTAGGGTCCTGGGGAGTACTGTGGGACGGAAGGTCCTTGATGTACAAGTCCAAAGATCTTTGAAGGTGGCAGCGCAGGTTGATAACATGGTTAGGAAGGCACATGGGATACTGGCCTTCAATAGTCAGGGAATTGAGTACAAGAGCAGGGGGGTTATGCTCCAACTTTATAAAACATTGGTCAGACCTCAGCTGGAGTACTGCGTGCTGTTCTGGTCACCACACTGTGGGAAGGATGTGACTGCACTGGAGATGGTGCAGTGGGATATAGAGAGGGTACAGGAAACCTTTCCCCTTATCAGAGTTGGATAAAGCTAGAGAACATAGTGAGGGGGAAGAGATTTATTGAGACATAGAAACATTGAACATAACAGCACAGTACAGGCCCTTTGGCCCACAATGTTGTGCTGACATTTTATCCTGCTCTAAGATCTATCTAACCCTTCCATCCCACATAGCCCTCCCATTTCTCTATCATTCATGTGTCTCTCTAAGAGTCTCTTAAATGTCCCTAATGTATCTGCCCCCACAACCTCTACAGGCAGTGTGTTCCACACACACACCACTCTCTGTGTAAAAAACTTACCCCTGACATCCTCCTCATATCTTCCTCCAATCACCTTAAAATTATGTCCCCTCATGTTAGCCATTGCCGCACTGGGAAAAAGTCTCTGACTGTCCACTCGATCTATGCCTCTTATCATCTTACACCTCTATCAAGTCACCTCTCATCCTCCTTCTCTCTCTCTAAAGAGAAAAGCCCTAGCTCACTCAATTGGAGACATGCTCTCCAATCCAGGCAACATCCTGGTAAATCTCCTTTGCACCCTCTCTAAAGCTTCCACATCCTTCCTAAAATGAGGCGACCAATTTAGAGGGGATCTGAGGGGGACCTTTTTCACCCAAAGAGTGTTGAGTTCCTGGAATGCACTGCCTGAGAGAGTGGTGGAAGCCGAGTTGCTGACGGCAGTTAAGAAGTGCCTAGATGAGCACTTAAATTGCTTCGGCATAGGTGGCTATGGGCCAAGTGTTGGAAGATGAATACAGAGAGGTGCCCACTGTCGGCATGTTCGCAGTGGGCCGCATGGCCTGTTTTCATGCTGTATGACTCTAGACACCACAGAGAAGCAATTCATCTAATATGGTTAGTGCACAGAACGGACAGCTAGTATGAGACTGCAGAGGAGAAAGCTGCCACTGATTACAGGTTCTAATCATACTACATATGCTTCAGTTATGTGGAGAGACTGAGGAGGTTGGGTCTGTATACCCTGGAGATTGTACTCTGCTTCCAATATCAGAAGCAGAATATGGGTAGAATTGGTGATGCTGACCAACCAAGGCCAGGTGAACATCAAGCAAAGCACTAATTCTCAGATAACACAGACAAAGTGCTGGAGGAACTCAGCAAGTCAGGCAGCATCTATGGAGGGAAATAAACAGTCGACGTTTCAGGTCGAGACCCTTCACCAGGACTGATTCTCAGGTACCTGCTTCTTTCCTCCCGACCAGAGCTACAACCTTAATGCTAACTTTTTCTCGAAGTTTGTTAAGTTGTCCTTTTCTCCACCACTGGTCCATTGACAAGTAAATGGTGACCAAATCTCTGGGCTGACCAACAGGAACAGCAAAGGGTGACACATTTTGTCGGGTTGCATCCCTTCCCTACAACTCTGTTGGTGCTTCGAAGTTTACACAGCAAGGCGCCATTCATGTGAACTTCCTGCCCTGGTTCCATGGTCTTCTCTAGCGTCATTGTTCAATTCCCATTATCCATAGTCCAATTCCCACTATCCATAGTCCCTGCAATGTGCCAGGTTCCATAGCAACCCATCCCGCCAAAATTCCACTGGGCCACTGTTCTACTGCCCCAACCCACAGACGCCCATAGCAGAGTTCTCCTGCCCTGCTGGAATTGGTCCATCCCTGGTTTCCAGTGGTCCATCACCCTCCCACAAGGGCAGATGAAGATGAAGTCAGACCACCCATGAACTGTTCCAACAGCAGGACTTGCTCTTAGGGCTGAAGGGCCTCCTGTTCATATCCACACTGACAGAATATAAACCCCTATGCAGGAGAAGGGCATCTAACAGTGTGGGGCCCACTAGTCCGGTCGTCCGGTCTGGTGATATGGCCCCCCCACATAGGACTAAAGTAACAACCTCCACATTCCATCAAATCAGAGGACACAAAGGCCACTTGGCCCATTCTGCTTGTGCTAGCTCTCTGAAAGTTTTCCTTTGTTATTAACTAATCTAAAAGTTTCTATCAAATCTGCTCCTTTTTGTGTACATGCTGTCCCTGGGTTATGAACACCTGACTCATGGACGCCGCGACATGTGAACGAGCTCCCATAATATTATTAAATTCAGAAGTCCGACATACATACAAACGTTCATTCCTACCAGCAGCAGAACTAGTTTCCTCCCTCTCTCTCTCCACTTTCAGTAATTGTTCTTTCTTATCAGTTTCGTGCTTTTGATGCCATCCACTACAATACTGTGGAGGTGTAGTTACCATGTCGACTGATTTTTGTGCACTTTCTGATTTATGGATAAAATCGACTTCAGGACGTTTGTTAAATGGAAACCGGTTCACTACCCAGGGACGGCCTGGAGGGTGCTCCAGCTCTAACAGCGTGAACACGCTTCTGGAAACATAGGAGACTGCAGATGCTGGAATCTGGAGCAACACACATGATGCTGGAGGAACTCAGCGGGTCAGGCAGCATCTGTGGGGGGGAAATGGACAGTCGACGTTTCGGGTCGAGACCCTTCATCTGGACCTGATGACGATGCTTCTGACTCTTTGGCCAACGATCCGGTTACCCTTCGCCAGGGGAAATAATCCAACCTCGTTTCCTCTACCAGAACCCTTCACGATTTTGAAAACATTAATTAAACTTCTGAAACTGAGGTTGGAATTCTCAACTCTTGCTTCCTCCAACAGGGGGTTTATTTTGGGGCACTTTAAGGCTCTGTACCCAGCACGGCCACTGGAAGTCAACACTTCAGGCTGAATAATTCAGGCCATGGGCAGGACCCCTGTGGAAGTACAACACTGTCATCAGAGGAGCAGGGAGCTGTGGGGAGTTTGTTGAGGTTCACCCTTTAAATCCATGGTGATCATTTAAAGACAGGAAAGGAAGTGCAACAGCAAACCCAGCGTGAAAATCAACAAAGTGCAGATACTGGAAACCTGAAATAAAAACAGAAAACACTAGAGACTCTCAGCAGCTCAGGAAGCATCTGTGGAGAGAGAAACAGTCAATGTTTCAGGTCGATGACCCTTCATCAGAAGTAAAAACAAGTGCTGCAGAGAGGGGGGTCTGTAGAGAAGGGAATGTCTATGAGAGGCAGCTGACCAAAGCGATCCAGATACTTTTTTGCCATCCAACTAACAGATAAAATAGGCAATCAGAATTAACATTTCAGGCCCACAACCCTTCATCAGTTTTCTTTCTTGCAGGGTAGGGAAGTTTAAAACTAGGGGGCATAGGTTTAAGGTGAGGGGGTTGGAGTTAAAGGGGCAAGTTTTTTTACACAGAGGGTTGTGAGAAAGTGGCAGAGGCGGGTACAATTACAACATTTAACAGACTTTTGTACAGGTACATGGATAGGAGAGGTTTAGAGGGATATGGGCCAAATGCAGCCAAACTGACTAGTTTAATTAGGCACCATGGACAAGTTGGCCCAAAGGGCCTGTTTCCGTGCTGTCTGACCATGATTCTAATTGTGAAAGAGAGAAGACAAATTAGTTTTCAGTTGCAAAGAGAAGGGAAGATTTGACAGGACAAAGGGATTGTCTGATAGAGTGAAGCCAGTGGTGATAAGTTGTAAAAATCACCCGGTCAATGGGTTAGTGGGAACAGCCAGAGAGAAAAATTAGAACCAAAGATATGACGGTAGAGTGTGAGAGTACGGGCACAGGACCGTGGGAAGGTTATATGGTCATCAGCCCACCATATCCATGCTGATCCTATCGCCCATCCACACTTAAAGCATCAAATATCGGGCTGTGGGGCAGACCCAGTAAATCAGACGAGTCAAGGGAGAGAGAATTTCACAGCAGAAGTGGCCAGTTCTGAAACAGAGTGAGTTAGCTGGTTGGAGAATTCCACAAGGCAGCAGCTTGCCCAGATGGTAGGTGAGGTGCTGTTCCTCAAACTTAGGTTGGGCCTTATAACAGCACATTCACTTATTGTGGGGACTGCCTGACAGCTGAGAGTCCATGGACAATCTTGCTGCCCCTTTGGACAGAGGAACCCACACTGGATTGGCACAGGGGCAGCTGTAGCTGCCAGAGCTGGGAGAAAGACGCCACCAATTTAGGTCACTGCCAGCACTGGAACTGGGACATCCTGAGGGTCACCGGGATAAGTCTCAGCCTGTGCACTGGCAGATGTCTCCCAGTCACTTGAAGCAAGCATCAATCCACCTGTCTAACAGCATACATTCTCCACACACAGTGGGACTCACCAAAAGGAATCAGGAAGAGAGTCCCAGAGAGGGGGAATATATTCCTGTACTCCTCAGCTCAATTCAGGCATGAACATTCCCGAGAGGATGTTCCCGAGAGGGAATATATTCCTGTACTCCTCAGCTCAATTCAAGCATGAACATTCCCGAGAGGATGTTACCAGAGTTATAGGGAGAGCTTGCCCAGGCTAGGTCTTTATTTCTTGGAACATAGGAGAATAAGGGGAGACCTTATAGAAATATTTAAAATTATGAGAGGCATAGATAAGGTGGACGGTAACAGTCTTTTCCCTAGGGTAGGGGAGCCCAAAACTAGGGGACATAGGGTTAGGGTGAGAGGGGAAAGATTTAAAAGGGACCTGAGGGGCAAGTTTTTCACGCAGAGGATGGTGAGTACATGGAATGAGCTGCCAGAGGAAGTGGGTGAGGCAGGTACACTGGGATCAGTTAAGATGCACTTGGATAGGTACATGGAGGGGTGGGGCCAAATGCAGGAAATTGGGACTAGCTGGGTGGGCACCGTGGTCGGCATGGACTGGTTGGGCTGAAGGGCCTGTATCCGTGCTGTATTGCTCAGTGACTCTAGAATGACTCCTTCTTGCTCAGAGTATCCTTAAACAAAGAGATGATCACTGGGCTGGAAGTGCAGGAATTTATAGACAAGAGGAAAATGACTGGTTTTTTTATAATTCTGTTTTTGCAAGCATGCCTGATTTGGGAGATTTATGGCAGCTCCTTAAACATTCAAGTTCGTGGTCACACCCCTGATTTCTTCCTTGGTGTGGTGTCTGTTTTATTTACTGCTCTGGAAAGTGCCTTGGGGCATTTTTCTATTAAAGACAATATATAAATGTAAATTGCTTTTGTTGTTGAACTGCACTGAAGTGGAAAGAAATACTAATTCTCACACAAATACTAGTTCAGCATTTATAAGTCTAAACCATATTACACTCACTCCTTCCATTGTGGCGCACACAAAATGCAGCTTCAGAGCGTTCTGCGGCTCACTGAAGGAGTCCTTTGTTAACATGAAGGAAATCACATCAAAGCAGCGATATTTTGTTGATAGGGTTCAATGGGCATATATGGACAAAAGGAGCAGGGCTACAGGGAAGTGGGAGGGGGAATAGGAGTGCAAGGGTTGCTCTGCTGTGAGCTGGCATTGACCCGATGGGCACAATGGCCTTCTTCTGTGTTGTTGTCAGTAATGACTGTCCAATCCCTGAGCACGAGATAAACTGCGCTTCAGACAATGTCGAAAGACTGCCAGCCTCTCTGAGCAGCACATTAGGCTTCAGAGCCAATGGGAAACTGCTTAACTTATGGTAAGTGCATTCCAGAACTAGGGTCACCCAGACCTCAGTAACTGAGCTGCAGTCGGCAGACAACATTCGCATTTGTACGTGCTCTGAGACCAAGCCCCAAGGCGTCGTCAACTCGTTCCCAAAGCACATGAGAGGATGAGCACCACAGTAAATATCTACAGGACCGAGGTCCTCCACCAGCCCACTCCTGGTGCTCCACACTGCTCTTCCACAAGGATCACGGCAAGACTCCGGGAAAACATGAGCCACTTCCCTTCTCTCGGCGAAGACAAACATCCACGATGAAATTCACCTCTGCCTTCAATGCACCAGTACAGCCTTTGGTTGATCGAGGTCAGGGTACAAAACCAGTGATCTCTGCCCTCTTATATCCTTCTACCATGTGGACTACCTACATCTTTCCTAGTCTGATTTGTGAGCTGAAATTCCTCGCCCCTAAAATCATTCTCGTAAATTCTTTTAACACCCTTTCCAAAACTTCACATCCCTCCGAAGGTTAGGTGACCAGAGTTGGACGCAGTGCTCCAGTTGATGCCTAACCCGATGTTTCACACCGGTTCAGTATCACCTACCTGCTTCTGTCCTCGGTGCTTCTATTCATGAACCCTTAGATCCCATGGGCTTTACAACACGTTCAGCCTCTTTCAAGGACTCACACACATATACACCTGGATCCCTGAATTAGCTTTTGAATAATTCTGCTTCATAAAAAATCACGAGAAATGGAGAGGAAAGGCTGTAAATGACAGTCAACGGTCAGCTGGTTGGGGTATTTATTTTGACTGTCCACAAGAAGGCCACTTTCAGATAGACATGTGGGTAAACAAAGATGGGGTGTAGATGGAGTAGAGGTTATGTGATGCATACACAAGGTATAGGTCTAAGCAGCCAGCAAGTAATATTCTTGCTTCCAAAGTGCCAGGCAATGAATATCAAAGACTACCCACTTGCCCTTGACATTCAATACATCACCGTTGATGAATCCCCCACCAACATCCTGGGCAGAAAGTCACCTGGACCAACCACATAATCACCATAGCTACAAGAACAGGTCAGAGGCTAGGCACCTTACAACCAGTGATGGACCTCCTGACACCCCCAAGCCTTTACAAGGCACAAGTCAGTGGGGTGATGGAACTGCCTGGATGAATGCAACTCCAACTACTCTCAAGAAGCTCGACACCATCCAGGACAAAGCAACCCATCCATTACTGTAAACAGTATCTCCCTCCACCACCAGCACACAGTGGCTGCAGTGTGTACTGTCCACAAAATGCACTGTAGTTACTCATCCAGGCTCTTTCGACAGCATCTCCCAAACCTGCAAAACCCACAACAAATAAGGGTGAGGGCAGCAGGTGAACACCACCACCTGCAGGTTCCCCTCCAAGGCACACATTATCCTGATTTTTAAACATACAGTCAGTCCTTGATCATCAGTGGGTCGAAATCCTGGAATTCCCTCCCCAACAGCACTGTGGGAGCACCTTTACCAGAGGGACTACAGCAGTTTGTGGCTCACCCCCACCTTCTCAAGAGGTAATTAGCAATGGGCAATAAATGCTGACCTTGCCAGAGATGCCTAGATCCCAACAAATGGATAAATGGGAAAGAATATTCCCATCAATATCAGGATTGCTCCTTGTTTCTCTGCTCTGCTAGGTTATGCCCAACACCAGACTTCCAAAACAGACCTTCAGGAGATTCTCCTCTTCCACTGAAAGTGGTTGGGGGTGTGAGGTCACTATTCCCCTGATCACATGTTGGACACATCACCTGCCAAGTTAAGTTAAAATTTGACTGTGCATTGTGCTGACGCAGTGGCGAGTTTCCGTTACCTCAATACGACCGGTGTCGGGTTGGAAGCCGCGTGCTGGATCCTCGGTTGTAACTCTGCACTGGATGGCACAGCCATTGATTCGGATATTTTCCTGCTTCAGGCCCAGGTCGGGTAAACTCTTGCCTTCGGTGATGTGTACCTGGGCATGGACAAGGTCAACACTGAGGGGGAAACAAGAGCAGAAATCAGGCCACCAGCCCTTGCTAGAACACAAACCAGCACAACAGAATGGCTTTAAAAATGGCCAAGTGACAGGTGATGTTGAATTCAAACAAGAAAATATTCTTTCCACCATTAATTTTGTTGTTTTAGTAACAGAAGCATCCTGCTTTACACCAATCCAATCAAATAAACCTGTGTCACCCAGGGCTACTACAGTATTCTGGAATGGGATTTCTACAACATCTTTCACGTCCCTCTCAGATTATACTGAAGTACTTTACAATGGGAAGAGGGTGGGAAAGTAGCTTGACTGCTCTTACATGGAGCCAGTACAAACTTGATGGAATGAATGGCCACTTTCCATGCTGAAACCGTTTTATGACTCTGCAAAGTACTTCTGAAGTCCTGTTGCCTGGGGAATTTAGGAAGTGCCCACAAACAGCAAGCTGAAGATGACCAGTGATAAGCGGCTTCAGTGACATTGATTGAGGGATTAATATTGGTCAGGAGACCAGGAATAACTTTCATGCTTTTCTCCTCAGCAGACCTACAGCAACATTTACATCTATGGGAGAGTGAACGGCCCTCGGTTTAACATCATTTGAGAGAGGCACTTCCTCAGTGCTTACAGTAAAGAATGTGATTGGATTGCAGCTTGTCCCCCAACCCAGCAGATCCAGAGTCAGAGTGAGTCTCAGGCAACACTCCCTTATCAAAGACTAATCTCAGGAAAAGTGTTGCAAGTAATTCAGGGGACAAACACAAAGGGGAATGAAATGATTTATTTTTAATTTTCTCATTAGTGGGCACTCGGTGAACCCCCAGTAGAGCAATCCCGTTAGTCTCATTCCCCACCCTTTTCCCACAGATCTGAAAAATTAATTGCTCTTGTACCAACCCAATTCTCTTTTGGAAGCCCAGAAGTCATAGAGTCATAAGCCACACTGTACCGATCCTAATTTTCCCCGTAGCCCAGCAGATTTTCTCCCCAAATATATTGATTCAATTCTTTTTAAATGTCTCTTCGGAATCTACATCCACCTCTCTTTCACGTAGCAACTTCCAGGTCACAACTTGCCAAGTGAGAAGAGAAATTCCCACCCCCTTGTGGCTTTGGTACATTTATAGAAAACACAGTAAACAAAATAGTCCTTGTGTAAAAGGGCACTAAAATTTAAAATATCAAGCGATTTAAAAAAAAATCATTCAAGCTAAACAACAAACCAGGATTACTTACACACTTCAAAAACATTGCTCATACAGAACTCCCTGTCAAATGTTTACAAATCACATACATTGTTCAAAAACAGTTGAAGTTTAATATCCATATTGGATGGCACACCACAGGAGGAGGATGGTCAGCCTATCATGAGAGTAGTAACTTTGAAAGCGCTGAATAATTATTCCACGCCTCAGGTAGACAGGGTGGTGAAGAAGGCTTTTGGCACGCTGGCCTTCATCAGTCAGGGCATTGGGTATAGGAGTTGGGAGGTTCTATTGCAGTTGTACAAGACATTGGTGAGGCAGCACCTGGAGTATTGTGTGCAATTTTAGTTACCCTGTTATAGAAAAGATGGCATTAAGCTGAAAAGGGTGCAAAGAAGATCTACAACGATGCTGCCAGGACTTGAGGGCCTGAGTTATAGGGAGAGGTTGGGTAAGCTAGGTCTTTATTCCTTGGAGCGTAGGAGACTGAGGGGTGACATTAGGGAAGTGTATAAAATCATCAGGGTGAATGCACTCAGTCTTTTTCCCAGGGAAAAGGAATCAAAAACTAGAGGGCACAGGTTTAAGGTGAGAGGGGGAAGATTTAAAAGGGACCTGAGGGGCAACTTCTTCAGCCAGAGGGTGGTCATTATATGGAACAAGCTGCCAGAGGAAATGGTTAACAACATTTAAAAGGCATTTGGACAGGTGCATGGATAGGAAAGGTTTAGAGGGATATGGGCCAAATGTAGGAAAATGGAATGAGCTTAGATGGGCATCTTGGTCAGCATGGTCAAGTTGGGCCGAAGGGCCTGTTTCCGTGCTGTATGATCCTATGACTCTTGCTCTTTGTCCGTTGGTTTGCAATCACCTCCCCCTCAAGTTGTTATCATACTGCCCTTTGAGAGGTCAACACCCAAACTGTCTTCAACACCCCTCGGGTAATGCACCTCAAGTCTCGGTACCTCAATGTGCACAATGTTCCCCATGTCTTCTGACACGAAGGTGCTGGTGCCATGGTCCGGACTCACTTGCTGTGGCATTCGTTCACATTTCCCGTCCTCATGCATACGACTGGATGTCGACTCTGCACCCTTGGGTGTCTGGCAAGGCGGAGTGGGCTCCAAGCAACAAGTGGGCATCAGGCACTATATCCCAAGGACACCCTGATTGGGCCTTTGATGTTGTCTATCACTTTTAACTATTTTTAAACATTTCTGATAAAAATCTAAAAACTATTAAAACTGTATTAAAAAGTAAAAAAAATTGCATTGTTTAACAAATAATTGAAGTAAAATGAAGTTTCCTAACTCAGACAGCTCCCTGCATTACTTCTCCCCAGAGATCAGTGATCCCATTCACAATCCACCTCTCCCTAATGTGAAGGGCTGGGTGTGAAGTGTATCCCAGAGCTTCTCTCCAGAACATCAGTGTGCCTCCACTGGTCTCAGTGGGAGTCCAGGACCAGCGCTGAGGTCAGACATGCCAGCACCAGACTGCATTTGACCAAGTATGTGCAGGTGACCAGGACGGGATGGGCTGTGAGCAGCTGGTAGCCAGGGGTCCCTACACTGAAGCATTCCTGTCAGTCAGCTCAATATTTGCCAGCTTTGTGAAATCTATGCCCACAGTTTGCTGTATCACCTGACAATTAAAATAGATTCTCTTTATTTAAGGATTAACAGCACTCAATGAACATAGAACAGTACAGCACAGGAACAGGCTGTTCCAGTGCTGTGCCGAGCTAATCAAACTGGTAATTAAGTGCTGAACTAAACTAATCCCTTTTGCGGACACAATGTCCATATCCCTCCATACTCTGCACATTCATATAGCTGGCAACACATTCTGGGCACCTTTTCTTTGAAAAGATCCCCCTCACCTCAAATGTATGCCCTCTAGTATTAGACATTTTGACCCCGAGAAAAGGTACCGGCTGTCTACACTATCTATGCTTCTCATATTCTTATAAACCTCCGTCAGGTCTCCCGTCAGCCTCCACCGCTCCAGAGAAAACAGCCCAAGTTAGTCCAACCTCTCACTTGTGGTCTATTGTGTGACCACTCTCCCAGTGAGCATTTTTTAACCATTTACTGTGAAACACAGGACATAATTTCAAAAATGTAAAGAAATAAATCCCAGCTGAGTGGTTTTTCAATCGAACTTGTGGAAAGTTTGTATCACACAACCACACAGGCAGCTGGGACAGCACTCAGGGAAAATTAACCGTTGTAGTCCACAGTTCTGCTCTGTCTTCCCTTCCTTCTGTGCTGCTTAACTTAAGACTAACTCGCTTCCTCTCTTCACAGTTCTTACGGCCTTTGAGCTGAAACATTAACCCCGATTCTCCCCACACAGGTGCTGCCTGACGTGCTGAGGGTTCGCCTGTGTAAGGTAACGACCACCTCCAATAGGAGCGAACAAAATCACCGGTCCTTGATATTCAATGGCATTGCCGTCACACATCCCCCACCATTAGCATTGAGTCGCTATTGACAAGGAACCCAACTGAACTAGTTACTCCTCTACCGCCAGGGTGAGCCTAAATGCAAACTGGAGGAACAGCACCTCATATTCCCCCTGGGCAGTCTACACACTGACAACATGGGCAGTGAATTCTCCAACTTCCAGTAACCTGCTCTCCCTCTGTCCCTTTTCTCTCTCCTCCTGATCCACCCAATCCCTCCTACACCCACCCCAGCCCCCATCACCCTGTTTCTTTCCCCTCTTCCACCCAGTCCATCTGCCCATCACCTCCACACCTCTCCCACTGTCTCCTCCCCCCACTGTTCCCATCTGCCCTCCCCACCTCCCTTCCTTGATTCCATGCTCCAGCTTCCTCTCCTATCAGATTCCATCATCTGCAGACCTCCACCTGTCACCCTAGCCTCTATCACTGTCTCCACCCCCCCTCACCTGGATCCACCTATCACCTGCCAGCTCTTGCCCCAGCCCCTCCCCCATCTCTTTATACCAGCTATCTCCTCTCTACCTGTCACTCCAGATGAGACCCTTCAACTGTCTATTTCCTTCCACAAATACTGACCCGCTGAGTTCCCCCAGCTTTTTGTCTGTTGCTCCAATTTCGGCATCTGCAGTCTCTAGAGCAGATCAAAGGCTGGGTTTTCTGTATTTCACCTTCCTGACACTCCAAAGCCTTTCCTCCATCAACATGCCATGGAACAGCCTCCACCAGTGGACTCCAAACTATGCCCAAGAAGCTTGACATCATCCAGGACAAAGCACCCTACCCACCATCATGGGCAACCATTCCCTCCACCACTGTGGGGGCAAAATATACTCCAGTTGCCCAGGCTGTTCCCTCAGAATCTCACAACCAGGTGAACTCGACCACCAAGAAGGACAAGGACAGGAGACAAATGTGAACACCACCACATGCAGGTTCCTCTCCAGGTCACAGACCATCTGGACTTGGCAATATGCTTCCCTTCCTTCGTGGTTGTTGGGTCGAGATCCTGGAGCTTTATAAGCAACAGCAATGTGGGGGGGGGGGGAGGGGGGGGGTCATACCAGAAGGTTTGCAATGGTTCAGAAAGGCAGCTCAGTTCCACCCTCCAAGGGGTAATCAGGGATGGGCGATAAATAAAGACCTTGCCAGCACTGCCCACGTTACAGAAATGAATAGATTAAAAAAAGACAAATATCTGCTTTGCAAATCCATTTATCTGAGCTGAATAATTTTATCTATTTCTTTGAGGATTAAATTTTGATTAAATGTGTGGGTAGGTATATAATTACACCGAAAGATCATCTATATTGGAATGAGGGCTATTTTTGTGTCATTACAAACAAACAGGCCAAAGTAAAATCGAGGCTTAGTTGCATGTGATGCTTGTGAGCTGTGTGGCAGTTATTAGAGCTTCAGGATTACCCTCAAGTCTCCAGAGCCTGTTGGGAAGGAACAAACACAGGGGGGATTTCTCAGGCACCAAACAACATTTTCAATGAAAAGTGCACACTAAATATTTCCATTTACTGGCTGTGACATTTTTGCTGTTTGTAGTATCACAGAATTACAACACAGATGGAAGCCATTCTTTCCGTTCCAGTCAAAAGAGGTCTTTAGGTTAATCCATCACCCTGCCATTTCAGTCCTGACGAAGAGTTTCGACCCAAAATGTCAACTGTTTATTTCCCTCCATAGGTGCTGCTCGACCTGCTGAGTTCCTCCAGCTTTTTGTGTGTGTTACCATGCCGTTTATGGCACTTCGAACAGGCATCCAAGTGCAGCTTAAACACAGGGACAGTTTCAGCCTTGACACCCTCTCAAGCAGCATGTTCCAGACCCCACTTCCCAATGACTGAAATTTTCTCAGCCTCCCTCTGATCTGTGTCCCCCCGTGACTGACCTCTGTTCTAGTGGAAAGTGGTCCTTTCTATTTGCTCTCTCTAGGCTTTTCATAACTTTGTGCATCTCCATTAAAATTCCTGTTCATGTTAATTCTGTTTCTTTTTCTGCAGATACTACCAGATGTTGAGCATTCCCAGAACGTGCTGCTTTTAATTCGGATTTCTAACATCTGCAATATTTGGATTTTCAACCAAGTTTACGTTTCAGCACAGTAGCGTAGCGGTTAGCGCCACGCTATTACAGCGCCAGCGATTGGGGTTCGATTCCCGTCGCTGTCTGTAAGGAGTTTGTACGTTCTCCTGTATCTGCGTGGGTTTCCTCCGGGTGCTCCGGTTTCCTCCCACACCAAAGATGTACGGGTAGGTTAATTTGGGTTTAAAGTGGGCGGCACGGACTCATTGGGCCGGAAGGGCCTGTTACCACGCTGTAAATAAAATCTAAAATTTAAAATTTAAATTTAAATTTAAAAACCCCTGAACCTGATGAAAGGTCATCAATCTGAACTCTTACCTCTGGTTCCCTTCACTGATACTGCCTAACCTGCTCAATATTTCCAGTGTTTTCTGTTTTTATTTCAGACTTCCAACATCTGCAGGCTTTGGCTTTATCATTTCAATCTCGTCATGGCCCTTGCACCTTATTGTCGAGAAGACAACTCTATCATGTAAGATCACCACCATCTGGCCCATGCCATCTTTTTGCAACTACCATCGGGCAGGAGGTACAGTTTAGCAACAATATGACCATTTTGCACTAAAATAGACTTTGTTTTTTTTGTTCTAATTGTGGTCTTCCTTGTAAAAATTGTGTGTACTTCTTGCTTAACTTATGTTTTTCTTGTGAATGCAGCTTATCTGATGCTCTGTGCCTGTGATGCTGCTGCAAGTAAGTTTTTCATTGCACCTGTGCACACATGGACTTGTGCACATGACAATAAACTTGACTTACTGCCTACCTGCACTGCACTTTCTCTGTAACTGTAGCACTATATTCTGCATTCTGTTATTGCTTTTTCCTTGTATCACCTCAAAGTACTTATGTTTTAAAATGATCTGTACAGATCATTTGGTATTGGGGAGGGATTTGGTATTGGTATCGGTACATGTGACAATGATAAACCGATACCAATACCAAATCCCTCCCCAGTCTCCTTTGTTCCGGAGAAAACCACGCAGCCTGGTCAGTCTCTCTTCATTCCTAAAACCCCGCAGCACTGTCCTGTAAATCCCTGCTGCCTCCCTTCGAGTGCTATCAAATCCTTCCTGTAAAATGTGACCAGAACTGGGTGCTTGCTCCAGCTGTGGCCTTACTGGTGTTTTATCCGGTTCCAGCATGACCTCTCTGCTCTTATAATCTATGTCTCAGCCAATGACGACAAGTACCCATATGCCTTATCTACCCACAGCTCTTCTTACCAGGAGCTATTTGACTGACATAGTGTAGCGGTTAGCGTAACGTTATTACAGCGCCAGTGACCCGGGTTCAATTCTGGCCACTGTCCGTGAGGAGTTTCTATGTTCTCCCCGTGTCTGCCTGGGTTTCTTCCGGGTGCTCCGGTTTCCTCCCACATTCCAAAGACGTACAGGTTAGGAGCAATGTTGGCACTGGAAGAGTGGTGACACTTGCAGGCTGCCCCCAGCACATTCTCAGTAATGAAAAAAGATGCATTTCATTGTGTGTTTCGATGTACATCTGACTAATAAATAAATATCTAAAAAAAGAACAGTGCAGCACAGGAACAGGCCCTTTGGCTCACAATGTCCACGCTGAACATGATGCCAATTTAAACTATTCCTATCTGCCTGCACATGGTCTACAGCGGATGCCATCTCCCTGGCCCTACACTCAGCTCTGGAGCATCTGGACAGTAAAGGCACATATGTTAGACTATTGTCTACTGACTACAGCTCTGCCTTCAATACAATAATTCCAAGCAAGCTTGTCACCAAACTCCGAGACCTAGGACTCAACACCTCCCTCTGTAACTGGATCCTTGACTTTCTAACAAACAGACTGCAATCAGTGAGGATAAGCAGCAATACCTCCGGCACAATTATTCTCAACACTGGTGCCCCACAAGGCTGCGTCCTCAGTCCTCTACTCCCTATACACTCACGACTGTGTGGCCAGATTCTGCTCTAACTCCATCTACAAGTTTGCAGATGATACACGGTTGTAGGCTGTATCTCAAACAGCGATGAGTCGGAGTACAGGAAGAAGATAGAGAGCTTAGTGTCATGACAACAACCTTTCCCTCAATATCAACAAAAGAGCTGGACCTTGACTTCAGGAAAGGGGGCAGTGTACATGCACCTGTCTACATCAATGGTGCTGAGGTCGAGAGGGTTGAGAGCTTCAAGTTCCTGGGTGTGAACATCACCAACAGCCTGTCCTGGTCAAATCACGTAGATGCCATGGCCAAGAAAGCTCACCAGCGCCTCTACTTCCTCAGGAGGCTAAAAAATTTGGTTTGTCCCCTTTGACTCTCACCAACTTTTACCGATGCACCATAGAAAGCATCCTATCTGGATGTATCATGGCTTGGTACGGCAACTGCTCTGCCCAAGACCGCAAGAAGCTGCAGAGAGTTGTGAACACAGCCCAGCGCATCATGGATACCAGCCTCCCCTCCTTGGACTCTTGTCTTTACCTCTCGCTGTCTTGGTGAAGCATAATCAAAGACCCCACCCACCCGGGACATTCTCTTTTCTCTCCTTTTCCATCGGGTAGAAGATACAGGTGATGAGTGCACATACCACCAGGCTCAAGGACAGCTTCTACCGCACTGTGATAAGACTATTGAACAGTTCCCTTATACAATGAGATGGACTCTGACCTCACGATCTACCATGTTGTGACCTTCCACCTTATTGCACTGCACTTTCTCTGTAGCTGTGACACTTTACTCTGTACTGTTACTGTTTTTACCTGTACTACATCAATGCACTTTGTACTAACTCAATGTAACTGCACTGTGTAATGAATTGACCTGTACGATCGGTTTGTAAGACAAGTTTCTCACTGTACCTCGGTACAAGTGACAATAATAAACCAATACCAATACCCTCCATTCCCCACCTGTTAGTGTACCTATCTAAATGCTTCTTACATGTTCTATCACTTCTGCTTCCACCACCTCCCCTGGCAGGGTGTTCCAGGCACTGACCACTCTCTGTGCCCTCTAGTATTTCATGTTTCTACCCTGGGAAAGAGACTCCATCTACCCTACCTATGCCCCTCATAATTTTATAAACCTTTATCAGGTCTCCCCTCAGCCTCCGACACTCCAGAGAAAACAATCCAAGTTTGTCCAACCTCTCCTTACAGCTAATACTCTCTAATCCAGGTGACATCCTGGTGAAGGTCTGGGGAAGACCATTTGGAAAACAATCAGTCTGATCGCTTTTCAATGTGTTGGGGAAAGTCACACACCTGGAGGAACCAACAACCAATGACTGCAGTTCTGGTTGTCACACCATAAGAAGTATGTGAGGGTGCAGCAGATTCACCAGGATGTTGCCTGGATTGAAGGACGTTAGTTATGGGGAGAGACTGGACAGGCGGGGCTTGTTGTCCCTGGACAGAAGAAGGCCGAGGGGTGACCTGGTAGAAGTAGATAAGATTATGAGAGGCATAGACAGGGTAGATAGACAGAATCTTTTTCTCATGGTAGGGGTATCAAAAACAAGAGGGCATAGATTTCAGAGGGAGGAGCTTTAAAGGGGATCTGAGGGGTAGGTTTTTTTACACAGAGAGTGGTTGATATTTGGAACGTGCTGCCAGAGGAGGTTGTGGAATCAGATACAGTTACCACATTTAAGAGGCATTTAGACAGATACTTAAATAGGCAAGGTATAGAGGGATACGGTCCTAGTGTGGGGAAATGGGATTGGTGTAGATGGGCAGCATAACCAACATGGATATGGTGGGCCGAAGGGCCTGTTTCTGTGCTGTACAACTCTGTGATGCTAACCAGAGAGCAAGGCCAGGATTGTTCACCTCCAGCAACAAAGCCAACAGAAACCCTATTCTGCCCAGGCAGAGCTCTTTTCATTTAGTGTTTTGTGTTCCATTTCCTGCTGCAAAGACAATTCAGCAATAAGTCCATCGCTGCCTCCTTATCTTACTGTACAGATCTGTTTCTCTTGTACCCACGCCAAGCTTTTGCGTGATCAATTGAGGTGCCACCACTGCTCTGGGGACCCAGGTTCAATTCTCTCCCTGTGGATTCTCCCCTTGGCGCTCCAGCTTCCTCTCACATCCCAAAGACCTGCTGACTGTTAGGTTAATTCACCCTGGTGTAGGTAGGTGTTGGGAGAATTAGAGGGGGGGGTGCTAATGAGCTGTGAATGGGTTGAAGGAAAATGATGGGATTGCCATGAGAGCTGGCACAGATGATGGGTTGAATGGCCTCCCTCTATGTCATTTGGATGTGAAATAAATATGAAATATGATAGTCAGAGGCTTTTCCCCAGGGCTAAAATGTTGGCTACAAGATGACATAGGTTTAAGGTGCTGGGGAGTAGGTATAGAGGAGACGTCAGGGGTAAGTTTTTTACTCAGAGAGTGGTGAGTGCGTGGAATGGGCTGCCGGCAACGGTGGTGGAGGCGGATACGATAGGGTCTTTTAAGAGACTTTTGGATAGGTACATGGACCTGAGAAAAATAGAGGGCTATGGGTAAGCCTAGTAATTTCTAAGGAAGGGACATGTTCGGCATAGCTTTGTGCGCCGAAGGGCCTGAATTGTGCTGTAGGTTTTCTATGTTTCTATGTTGGGTGATTTGCTTTTCTTTAAAACTTCACATCACCTTCTATCTTGTCAAGAGGAAGAAAGAAAGTTTAGAAAGCAAGGATCAGACAGGGCTCTAGAGAGTTACAATGTAGCCAGGAGGGAGCTTAAGAATGGAATTAGGGAGCATGAGAAGGGCTTGGCGAGTAGGATTAAGGAAAACCCGAAGGTGTTCTACACATATGTTAAGAATAGGAGGATGACTAGAGTGAGGGTAGGACCAATGATCAGGGATAAAAGAGGAAACGTGCCTGGGGTTGGAGGAGGGAGGAGGGTCCTTAATGAATACTTTGCTTCAGTATTCACCAGTGAGAGAGACCTTGACGTTTGTGAGGATGTGTGCAACAGGCTGATACGCGAGGGCATGTCGATGTGATGGAAGAGGATGTGCTGG
This sequence comes from Pristis pectinata, assembly GCF_009764475.1. Classification (NCBI taxonomy): domain Eukaryota; kingdom Metazoa; phylum Chordata; class Chondrichthyes; order Rhinopristiformes; family Pristidae; genus Pristis; species Pristis pectinata. The sequence goes on from NC_067441.1 coordinate 9,738,930, forward strand.
AACTTCTCAAAAACATTAGGATAAATCACTGGGACAGGACGGGATATATCCAAGGTTATTACGGGAAGCGAGGGAAGGGATTTCTGCACCTTTGGCGATCATCTTTGCGTCCTCACTGGTTACAGGAGTAGCGCTAGATGTTTGGAGGATGGCAAATGTTGTTCCTTTGTTCAAGAAAGGGAGTAGGGATAACCCTGGGAATTACAGGCCAGTAAGTCTTACTTCAGTGGTGAGCAAATTACTGGAGAAGATTCTTAGAGACAGGATTTATGGGCATTTGGAGAAGCATAGGCTGATTAGGGACAGTCAGCATGGCTTTGTCAGGGGCAGGTTGTGCCTCTCAAGCCTGATTGAATTCTTTGAGGATGTGACAAAGCTCATTGATGAAGGTAGAGCAGTTGATGTGGTGTACATGACAAGGTTCCTCATGGAAGACTCATTCAGAAAGTCAGGAGGTATGGGACCCAGGGCAACTTGGCTGTGTGAATTCAGTATTGGCTCGACCATAGAAGACAAAGGGCGGTATTGTGTTCAGTTCTGGTTACCTCATTATAGGAAGGATGTGGAAGCTTTAGAGAGGGTGCAGAGGAGATTTACCAGGATGCTGCCTGGATTGGAGAGCATGTCTTATGAGGATAGGTTGAGTGAGCTATGGCGTTTCTCTTTGGACCGCAGGAGGATGAGAGGTGACTTGACAGAGGTGTACAAGATGATAAGAGGCACAGATCGAGTGGACAGTCAGAGACTTTTTCCCAGGGCGACAATGGCTAACATGAGGGGGCATAATTTTAAGGTGATTGGGGAAGGTGTAAGGGAGATGTCAGGGGTAAGTTTTTTACACAGAGAGTGGTGGGTGTGTGGAATGCACTGCCTGCAGAGGAGGTTGGAGGCAGCAGGGACATTTAAGAGACTCTTAGATAGGCACATGAATGAAAGAAAAATGGAGGGCTATGTGGGAGGGATGGGTTAGATAGATCTTAGGGCAGGATAAGATGTTGGCACAACATTGTGCGCCAAAGGGCCTGTACTGTGCTGTAATGTTCTAAGTCCTATGTTCAAACAGGAACCCATTCTGCCTTCAGGAAATCCAGCCATGGACTGTCCACCCACAACAGGTTTATCAGTGTACTGTGAGACTGAAGCTCTGTGCCACCGTGCCAAGAACAGAACACAGAACGTGAAACAGTACAGCACAGGAACAGGCCCCGCAGCCCATGATGTTGTGCTGAACTAATTAAGTTTATAATGCCTAATCCCTGCTGCCTGCACATGGTCCATATCCCTCCATTCTTTGCATGCTCATGTGTCTATCTAACAGCCTCTTAAGCACCTCTGTCACCCCCGGCAGCACATTCCAGGCACCCACCACTCTCTGTGTTAAAAAAAAACTTGCCCCGCACTTTGAACTTTCTCCTCTCACCTTCAATACATGCCCTCTTGCGTCAGACATTTCAACCCTGGGAAAAAGATACCGGCTGTCTACTCTCATAATTTTATAAGCTTCTGTAATATCACCTTCAGTCCTTGCAAAGTCCTGCCCAGCTCCAACCTCCTTCCTTCACAAGTGCCTCCCAAATCCACACCTATCTTTATGACTGCCCTTTCATGGAGGTGAACCGGCCATAATTAAAGCCACCGATAACATTCCAGGTGGCAGTGACCATGACAGACAATCCCCCTCATCCTCTCTGCAATCTCTTGCACCATCCAACAACCCTCCTCCAGAGTGGGACACCTTCCCTTCATTCTCTTGACTCTCGTCTGCACTGATTCTTGCAGTGATCTGACAGATAAACACCAGAGGAAACCAGCTCCCACCTGACTCAAATCCGATTTCATCTTTTTCCACCAATAAAACTCCCTGTTGGCAATAAATGTCAAGCATGCAGAATTTACATTTTTATTGATTCTGCTTTAAGAATGCCACACTTGACTTTCAAATTGCTCATTTCGACTAATGACCCAGTCCATTTGTTTGTGGGATTGCCAGGTCAGTGACCTGCGATGGTTAAATAGGGCAAAAGAGTAAACCTGCAGGTAGGAACGGGACAAGAAATAAAAGGAGCTCGTGATTATGTGACAGGAAACGAAAATTCTGTTCAAGAAATAATTAAGATAAACCTGAAGCAGTCTGAAATTATTATCTATTTCCATGTCGCTGTGGTTACAGAGATAAAAGGTGATGCATATAGAACATAGAGCATAGAACATGGAACAGTACAGCACAGGAACAGGCCATTCAGCCCACCATGTCTGTGCCAACCATGATGCTGAATTAATCTAAATCCCTTCTGCCTGAACATGGTCCATATCCCACCACTCCCTGCATATTCATGTGTATATTTAACAGCCTCTTAAACGCCTCTATCGTAGCTGCCTCTACCACCACACCTGCATTCCAGGCACCCACAACTCTGTGTAAAAAACTTGCCACACACATCTCTTTTAAACTTTCCCCCTTTCACCTTAAGTGCATGTCCTCTAGTACTACTCTGGGAAAAAGATTCTGACCTTATCTATGCCTCTCATAATTTCATAAACCCCTATCAGGTCTCCCCTCAGCCTCCGCCGCTCCAGAGAAAACAACCCAAGTTTGTCCAACCTCTCCTTATAGCTCATGCCCTCTAATCCAGGCAGCATCCTGGTGAACCTCTTCTGCACCCTCTCTAAAGCCGTGACATCCTTCCTGTAATCCCGATGAGTTTAGTACCTTCTAGGCATATTTTGAACAGGGGATTGGAATGTCACCACCGACCCCAACAACCTCCAATGCACCTGTACCCAAAGTCACCGTTGAAGACGTCAGATCAGGCTTCCAGTGAGTGAACCCATGGAAAGCATCTGGCCCAGATGGAGTCCCCCGTTATGTCCTTAGATCCTGCTGGCGGGAGGATTTTCAGACATTTTTAACCTCTCTCTATGTCAATCTGAGGTTCCTACCAGCTTTAAGAAGACCACGATCATCCTGGTACCAAAGAAAAATAAGGTAATGTGCCTTGATGACTACCAACCAGTGGCTCTGACATCCACTATCATGAAGTGCTTTGAGAGGCTGGTCATGGCACGCATCAACTCCAGCCTCCCAGACAACCTCGACCCACTGCAATTCACCGACCACTGAGACAGGTTTATGGCAGACGCCATCTCCCTGGCCCTACACTCATCTCTGAATGGTAAAGACATCTATGTCAGACTACTATTTACTGACTACAGCTCTGCCTTCAATACGATAATTCCAAGCAAACTCATCTCCAAACTCCTGGACCTGGGATTCAACACCTCCCTTTGCAACTGGATCCTTGACTTCCTGACCAGCAGACTGCAATCAGTAAGGATAGGCAGCAACATCTCTGCCACGATTATCCTCAACACTGGTACCCCAAAAGGCTGCATCCTCAGCTCCCTACTTTACTCCCTATACATTCATGACTGTGTGGCCAGATTCTGCTCTAAATCCATCTACAAGTTTGCAGATGACACCACCGTAGTGGGCCGTATCCCAAATAATGATGAGTCAGAGTACAGGAAGGAGACAGAGAGCCTAGTGACATGGTGTCATGACAACAACCTTTCCCTCAATGTCAGCAAAACAAAAGAGCTGGTCATTGACATCAGGAATGGGGGCAGTGCACAAGCTCCTGTTTAAATCAATGGCGCTGAGGTCGAGAGGGTTGAGAGCTTCAAGTTCCTGGGAGTGAACATCACCAATAGCCTGTCCTGGCCCAACCACATGGATGCCACAGCCAAGAAAGCTCACCAGCACATCTCCTTCCTCAGGAGGCTAAAGAAATTCCGCATGTCCCTGTTGATCCTCACCAGTTTTTATAGATGCACCACAGAAAGCATCCTATCCAGATGCATCACAGCTTGATATGGCAAATGCTCTGCCCAGGACCGCAAGAAGCTGCAGAGAGTTGTGGACACAGCTCAGTACATCACGGAAACTAGCCTCCCCTCCATAGACTCTGTCTACACTTCTTGCTGCCTCGGTGAAGCAGCCAGCATAATCAAAGACCCTATTGATCCCAGACATTCTCTCTTCTCCCCCCTCCCATGGGGTAGAAGATACTCAAGTCTGAAACCACGTACCACCAGGCTCAAGGACAGCTTCTATCCGCTTTTATAAGACTATTGAACGGCTCCCTTGCATGATAAGATGAACCATTGACCTCACAATCTACCTCGTCATGGCCTTGCACCTTATTGTCTGCCTGCACTGCAGTTTCTCTGTAACTGTAACACCTCATTCTGCATTCTGTTATTGCTTTTCCCTTGTACTACCTCAATGCACTGATGTGATGAAGTGACCTGTATGGATGGCATGCAAAACAAAGTTTTTCACTGTACCTCAGTACATAGGACAATAATAAACCAACTTACCAATTTAATGGGATGTCCAGAATATCTGGCACATGGATAGGAAAGGTTTAGAGGAATATGGGCCAAAAGCAGGCAAATGGGACTAGCTCAGATGATCAGCTTGGTTGACATGGACGAGTTGGGCCGAAGGGCCTGTTTCCATGCTGTATGACACTATGACTCTATAACTGAAAATGTCTGATTTTACTGAAGACCAACAAATTAGAACCAAACCCTGGGACTGAACCGAAGAAGTCAAGCCCTTATCATTGGCCACATTTCCCTCTGCTCCGATACAGTTACAACTCCAGTCTCCCTCGTAGTCAGCATTCACCCCACCCCCCCGCCTCTGCGTGCAGCCTCTTGTGACTTCATCTGAAGATAATGGCATCAACGTTCATATTTTGTCTGACAACATCCAGATCTACTTCTGTCAAATTCACAACCTTGCCCTTCTCCGACCTTCTCCAATCCAGGGGTGGAAACTCATCTTTGATTTCTGCTGCCGAACTGCTTTGAGAGGTTTGCCACACTACAGGGGAGACATGGAAAGGGTGCAGAAGGGATTCACCAGAATGCTGCCTGGGATGGAACATTTCAGTTATGAAGAGAGACTGGATAGGCTGGGATTGTTTTCCATGGAACAGAGGAGACTCAGGAGAAAACTGATAGAGGTGTACAAAATTATGAGGGGTATAGATCGGGTAGATAGTAGGAAACCTTTCCCTCTAACAGAGACATCTAAAACCAGAAGGCATAAATTTATGAGCATTAATACAGTTACAGGGAAGCTTTTTTTTAACCAGAGGATGGTTGCAATCTGGAACCCATTGCTTGAGAAGATGGAACAACAAACAATCTGCTGATGGAACTCAGCGGGTGGAGCAGCATCTGTGGGGGGGGGGGGGGGGTGTGGGGTGAAAGGATGTGTCTATATTTTGGGTCAAAAACCCTGCATTGGGACTCAGGCCTGAGAAGAAGGGTAGGTACTCTTACAGCATTTAAAAAGGCCTTTTATATCTTGGACGAGCACTTGAATCGCCAAGATATAAAAGACTATGGACGAAGTGTGGTAAATGGGATTAGTGCAGATGGGTACTCGATGGTGGATGCGGGGGGTTGAAGGGCCTGGTTCTGTGCTGTATGAGTCCAGAAGTAGCAGAGCCCATTGTAACCCACTGATACTCCATTGCAGTGAATCGAACCAGGTGCTGTTAAGGAGACTGTGTACAAGAGACATTGACTAAGTTAACCAAAGTATTCAAGACTGAGTTAGATGGATTTTTAGGGAAATGAAGTTATTGGGATCACACAGGAATGTGAGCATCGGCCAGGATCAGAGCTGACCTGATGTTATTGAACGGTGGAGCGAGCTTGGTGACCCACTTCTATTCCATATTCTTCTCAGCTTTCCTTTACCATTAATTGTGCACCCAAAGGTGAACTGCAACCAACTCCTGTTCCTCCCACTCTGGCCTTTTACTCATTCTTCTCACCATTACCAAGGCTGCTTCCCAAAACACTCTGCCTCCCTCTGTATGTCCCTGTCCCTCTGTGGTCTGCTCCCACCATTGCCTGACTGTAGGACATTTACAGTGCAAATTCTTGTCCCTTGATACCACTGGAAAGTCGAATGCAGCAACCAGCCAAGCAAAGAGCAACTGCACCCAACTTAGTGGGGTCACTACTGTTAGGACAGCATAATATTCTGTCCTTAATGTTAATCATTTGCTCGCAGGCAGAAGAACTAAAAATAAATATGCACATAAAAGCAGCTACAATTCATCCTTTGCTGGATGAACATTTTGGCATCAGTCTGAAGTACTGCCCAAAACTAGAGGACCTAATAGTCACCAAACAAATGCAGGAGAAAAGACATTACCCAGAGAATGAGAAGAAGTTGCCATTGTCACCACCAAGGAGTGGTGAGCAGAATAAAAGAGGTGTGTTTAAGAGGAAACTTAAGGGTGAAGTTGAGTGGGAGGGAGTCCACACAACAAAAACACCAATGTGGATCGGTTGGGGTGAAGGATCAGTTCTGCAGCTGTGTCTGGATACAGGATGTCTTAGCCAAGGTAGTGTGGCCTTGTTTGTTCTCGTTCCGTTTCATTATTTTCAAAATGACATGAACATAAAATGAAATGGCAAACGCAAAAGACTGATTAATCAACCCAGTTGTTAATTCAGGAGTAAATGTTGAGGTCCTGGATATATAAGCTGAATAGTCCCTTTCCCCCAATGGTTTTAGGGAAAGGGTTACTGGAGGCATTTGTACATAAATGGCAGGCACGGAGGTGTAGCGGTTAGTGTAACGTTATTACAGCGCCAGCGACCCAGGTTCAATTCCAGCCACTGTCTGTAAGGAGTTTGTACGTTCTCTCCATGACTGCGTGGGTTTCCTCCGGGTGCTCTGGTTTCCTCCCACATTCCAAAGACATACAGGTTAGGAACTTGTGGGCATGCTATGTTGGCACCGGAAGCATGGCGACACTTGCAGGCTGCCCCTAGAACACTCTATGCAAAAGGTGTATTTCACTGTGTGTTTCGATGTACATGTAATTAATAAAGATATCTTATCTTATCTTGTCTTATCTCAAATCTCTAAAAGTACCAAAGAAGTTGATGCAGCAGTATTAGTAAGGCTATGGGGTTTCTGGCTACACAGGTGTAATGTATTACAAGAACATTTTACTACTATACTCCCTCGGCTCTCCTCTGGAATATTCTGCCACTCTCCCATTTTTGGAAGGATAGCAAGACTTTGGAAAGGATGCTGTGGAGATTTACTTGAACATACTTCAACTATATGGCAGATAAAAGAATCCTGAACTGTTCTGCTTATTGAGAGGGTTACAGGGAGACTTAATAAAGACACTTTATTAAATCAAGGCTCTTGACAGGAAGAAACTGGCCAGAGGGTTGATAACCAGAAGATATAGACTTAAGGAATTGGTTAAAAAGAAACAGAGAGAATATTTTTACAAAGTCAGCAGACGTGAAATGCAATGCTTTGCTTGAAAGGATGGTGGATCCAGATTCAATAGAAACCTTCAAAAGAAAATTGAATAAATACTTGAAAAGATAAAAACTACAGGAATATGATGAAAGAACAAGACAGTGAAACTAATTGATAGCTTCTTCAAAGAGCCAGTCAGATCTACAATGACTGAATGGTCTCTTTCGTGCTGTAAGGTTAGATCCAAGTGGTAATCATAAAGTTGACACAGTCCCCACCATTGCTAACTGAAAAATCAGCTGTGCCTGGGTTCAAGGGATCACACAGGGCAATGCAGCCTGTTGGAGCTACACAGACGTGTGGAATCCAGTGAAATCAACTGACCACCAGAGTCCCAGAACTAGAAGCATCAGCATGGACTATGGAGAGAAAAGGGCCCCTCAAAGACCAAGACAGAAATCTATGTGTGGAGCCACTGGAGGTGGGCAGAGTTCTCAATGGTTATTTCTCCTCTGCTTTTACCATGGAGAAAGATGTGAAGACTTGGAAACCTGGCAAAGTTAACGGAGATGTTTTGGGAGCAGTCCATATTACAGTAGAGATAAGATATCTTTATTAGTCACATGTACATCGAAACACACAGTGAAATGCATCTTTTGCATAGAAGAGGTGTTGCATGTGTTAAGATGTATGAAGGTAAACAAATCTCCAGTTCCGGACGAGGTATATCCAAGAACACTATGGGAAGCTAGAGAAGAAATTGTGGGAGCCTTCACTGAGATATTTGCAACATCGCTATCCTCTGGCAAGGTGCAGGAAGAGAGGAGGATAGCAAATGTGCCTTTATTTAATAAGGACAGTAAGAAAAGACCTAGTAACGGTATAGTAAGACAGCAGGCACGGTAGTGTTGCGGTTAGCGTAACGCTTTACAGCGCCAGCGGCCCGGGTTCAAATCCAGCCGCTGTCTGTAAGGAGTTTGTACGTTCTCCCCGTGTCTGCATGGGTTTCCTCCGGGTGCTCTGGTTTCCTCCCATATTCCAAAAGTCGTATGGGTTAGGAAGTTGTGGGCATGCTATGCTGGCACCGGAAGCATGGCGATACTTGCGGGCTGCCCCTAGAACACTCTATGTATAAGGTGTTTCGATGTACATGTGACTAATAAAGATATCTTATCTTATCTTAATTATAGACCCGGTAGCCTAACATCCCTGGTAGGTAAGTTGCTGGAAAGCATTCTGAGGGATGATATACTTACATTTGGAAAGGTAGAGATTGATCAGGGGTAGCCAGTATGGCTTTGTGCCTTGGGAGATCTTGTCTTACAAATCTGATTGAGTTTTTTGATGAAGTGACGAGGAAGCTTGACGAGGGGAGGGCGGTACACGTCGTATATATGGATTTCAGTCAGGCTTTTGATAAGGTTCTGCATGGTAGCCTCCTCTGGGAGGTTAGGTCGCCTGGCATCCAAAGAGAGTCAGCAAACTGGATACAAAATTGGGTGGATGGCAGGAAACAGAGGGTGATAGTGGAAGGATGTTTCTCAGACTGGAGGTCCGTGACCAGTGGTGTGCCCCAGGGGTCGGTGCTGGGCCCTTTGTCATTTGTCATCTATATTAATGATTTGGATGAGATTATATAAAGAATAGTTAGTAAGTTTGTAGATGACACTAAAATAGGCGGTGTTGCAGGCAGTAAAGAAGAGTGTAAAGAATTGCAGTGGGATCTTGATCAGCTGGGTGGGTGGGCTGAGAAACGGCAAACAGAATTTAATTCAGATAAATGTGGTGTTGCATTTTGGAAGGACAAATCAAGGTGGAGCTCTTTCATTGAACGGAAGGGCCCTGGGTACTATCGTAGAACAGAGGGACCTTGGAGTACAGGTGCATTGTTCCCTTACAGTGGAGTCACAAGTAGACAGGGCAGTGAAGAAGGCTTTTGGCACGCTGGCTTTCATCAGTGAGGGCACTGAGTATAGAAGTTGGGAGGTTATGTTGCGATTGTACAAGACATTAGTGGGGCCACACTTGGAGTATTGTGTTCAGTTTTGGTCACCCTGTTATAGGAAGGATATGATTAAACTGGAAAGAGTGCAAAAAAGATTTACAAGGATGTTGCCGGGACTCAAGGGACTGAGTTATAGGGAGAGGCTAGACAAGCTGGGCCTTTACTCCTTGGAGTGTAGGAGACTGAAAGGTGATATCATAGAGATGTAAAACATCATGAAGGGCATAGATAGGGTGAGCGATCTCTTTTTCAGGGTTAGGGAAACGAAAACCAGAGGATATAGTTTTAAGGTTAGAGGTGAAAGTTTTAATAAGAACCTGAGGGGCAACCAGCTGAATATACATCTTGGTCAGCATGGACACAGATGGGCCGAAGGGCCTTTTTCCTTGCTGTACAACTCTATGACTCTAAAGATTGACTCTATGTTTCTCTTCCAGGATTGAGGAGACAGGGATAACCCATGGCGAAGGCGGGCCCTCCACAGAGTAAAACATTGGGAAGCAGGGTGACATGTCACAGCAGATATGCAGGACCTCAGGGTGTTGTCGGTGCCTGGGTCTGGGTTGCGAAAAATAACCATAGAACTAAAAGTAGCAACGCAAACTATTGAAAATGTGAAAAATCATTAAATGGCATCAGTCTGCAGAGTAATTGTGTCGGCTCAAAGCCCCCAGAATTGCATTAACCAGAATTTAGATGGACAAGAACTTATTTCTTTTCTCCAAAATCATCAAAACGTTTCATCTAAGCTGAATTCCATTAATAAAGAACACACGCTGAGTAGGAACGGCCTTCCATCCAGTTATGAAAGGGATGGCTTTGATTAGATATGTCATTGTACTGCAAAAGCTTAAAATTACAGGGTTTTGATGCACTGGTTAGAATGAAAAGGAAGAAAGGAGAGTGGAATACACAACTCCTCAGTCATACAGTATGGAGAGAGGCCTTTCAGCCCACCGAGCCTGTGCCGACCACCAATCACCCACTCACACCAATCCTGCACTAATTCCATTTTATTCTCCCCAAATTCCCACCAACTCCCCCAGATTCTACCTCCTACACTGGTGGCAATTTTCAGTGGGATGTGGGAGGAAGCCGGAGCACCCGGAGGAAACCCATGCGGCCATAGGGAATACCTGCACACTCCACCCAGACAGCATCAGAGGTCAGGATTGAAGCCGGGTTGCTGCAGCTGTGAGGCAGCGGCTCTACCAGCTGAGCCATCATGACACCCTTCCTGGAGGAGGAAAGATTGGAAGTCCAACCAAGAGTACGTGCAGGTGAAGACGGTATATTGCTAAATGAAGGCTTGAATTCACTGACGAACCAACATTTGTCTCTCAACCAATATCAATAAAGAACAGATTTTCTGGCTGGAAGAAATGGGTTAACATTCCTTCAGGTACAGAACAAGGAAAAGACAGGCAAAGGCAGATGGTGTGTACATACAGGAGATAGGATATTTATAATGGGGGTTAAGGAAATGGCAGAGGAATGAATCAAAAACTTGCTGCCTTTTTCCATGAAGACAGACACAAAAGAACTCTCAGAAATACTGGAGAGTCGAGGGTCCAGCTCAAAGGAGGAAGTACATAAAATAATCAGTATGGAGAAGTGAATGAGTGTGAAAACTGATAATCCCAAGGACTGGATAATCTACAGCCCAGATTCCTCAGAGACAGGAGGTAAAAAAAGATAGTGGATACTCTGGCTGTTATCTTCCAAAATTCTGTGGATTGGAATGTAGTGAATGTGACCCCACTGTTTAAGGAAGAAAGGAAAGAGAAAGGTGGACTACCAACCTGTCATGGCCGGAATGGCAAATGGTTTTCAACTTAGATAAGTGTGAGGTTTGGACAGTCCAGGGTGGAACTTATACAGTGAATGGCAGAGCCTTGACGAGTGTAAACAGAGGGACCTGGGAGTACGGGCGCACAGTTCACTGAAAGCAGCCATGCAAGTAGACAGGTTGGTGAAGAAGGTGTTTAGCACGCTGGCCTTCACCAGTCAGGGCATTAAGTTTGGGAGTAGGGACATTACATTGCAGTTATATAAGTCGTTGGTGAGGCTGCATTTGGAGTACTGTGTACAGTTCTGGTCACCCTGTTATAGGAAAGACATTGTCAAGATGGCGAGGGTGCAGAAGAGATTTACCAGGATGCTGCCTGGACTACAGGGCCTGAGTTATAGGGAGAGTTGACCACACTGGAGTGTAGGAGAATGAGGGGTGACCTCACAGAAGTTTATAAAATCATGAGGGGTGTGGATAAGGTGGACGGTCATCGTCTTTTCCTCAAGGTTGGGGAGTCCATAACTAGATACAAGATAAGAGGGGAAAGATTTGAAAGAGATCTGAGAGGTAACTTCTTTACACAGAGGGTGGTGAGTACCTGGAACAAGCTGCCAGAGGAAACGGTCGAGGTGGGTACAACTGCAACATTTAAGAGGCATTTGGATAGGTACATGGAGGGGAGGGGGCTTGGGGGGTTATGGGCTGAATGCGGGCAACTGGGACTAGCAGGGAGGACGCGGTGGTTGGCATGGACCAGTTGGGCTGAAGCGCCTGTTTTCGTGCTGTATTACTCCATGACTCTGTGACAGCGCAATTGGGGATAAACTGAAATCTATTATAAAGGATGTGAGTATTCAAGTCATCCAGAAAAATAATAATATGATTCAGCAGAGCCAAGGTGAATTGATGAAAGTAAAATCTCGCTTGATTAATCCATTGAACATATATCGTAGATGAGGACGACCCAGTGAAAGTGGATTTTCAGGAGGATTTCAATAAGGTCCCACACTGAAGGTTGCTGAACAACGTTAAAGTACACGGAACTAAGATGGGTGATATACCTGTGTGGATGGAGAATAAATGTGTTTTTCTTGGGCTGGCGTGCTGTGGCAAGTGAGATCTGTGCTCTGGCCCCTATTTCCATTCTACATCAATGATTCAACTGAGGGAATCAAGTGTAGAATCAAGTGTCACTGAAAGCAAACATGCAAACGCAGCAGGAAATTAGAAACACAAATGGTGCATTAGCCTTCCTTGTAAGAGGCTTTGAGTAGACGAGTGAATCTGCATTACTACAGTTGTACTGCCACACCTGGTCTATTATATACAGCTTTCATCTCCTTTCCTAAGGAAGGATATACTCACTATGGATGCAATGCATCAAAGACTCATCAGTTCCTGGGATGGCATGTCTTTCACAAGGAGACATTGAGTATGCCAGGCTCTTCTCTATAGTTTAAACCATCATCCCCTCAGTACTAATCACCAAGCTTCCAAACCTGGGCCTCTGTACCTCCCTCTGCAACTAGATCATTGACTTCCCCATTGGGAGACCAACCTCCTCCTCACTGACAATCAACACAGGCACACCTCAAGGATGCGTGCTTAGCCTACTGCTCCACTCTCTCTACACCCATGACTGTGTGGTTAAGCACAGGTCAAACACCATTTATAAATTTACAGATGACACAGTCGTTGGTAAAATCTCAGATGGCAACGAGGAGGTGTACAGGAGTGAGACAGATCGGCTTGTTGAGTGGTGTCACAACAACAACCTCGCACTCAACATCAGCAAGACCAAGGAATTGATTGTGGACTTCAGGAAGGGGAAGTCGGGAGAACTCATTGAGGGGTCAGTGGCGGAAAGGGTAAACAGCTTTAAGTTCTTGGGTGTCAACATCTCTGAGGATCTGTCCTGGGCCTAACACATTGATGCAATCACAAAGAAGCCATGCCAGCGGCTCTACTTTGTTAGGGGTCTGAGGAGATTTGGTACGTCACCAAAGACTCTTGCAAATTTCTACAGATGTACGGTGGAGAGCATTCTGACTGGTTGCATCACCGCCTGGTATGGAGGCTCTGACGCACAGGATCGCAAGAGACTGCAGAGGGTTGTAGACTCAGCCAGCTCCATCACGGCACAACCCTCCCCACCACTGAGGACGTCTTCAAGAGGCGGTGCCTCAAGAAAGCGCCATCCGTCATTAAGGACCCTCACCATCCGGGACATGCCCTCTTCTTGTTACTACCACCAGGGAGGAGGTACAGGAGCCTGAAGACCCACACTCACGTTTCAGGAACAGTTTCTTCCCCTCCGCCATCAGATTTCTGAACAGTCCATGATCCCATGAACACTACCCTAATATTCCTTTTTTTTGCACTATTTATTTTGTACTTTATAGTAATTTTATGTCTTTGCACTATACTGCTGCTACAAAACAACCAATTTCACATCATATAAGACAGAGACAATAAACTGATTCTGATTCTTTAAGTGACATTGAAACATAAAAAATTCTTCCGAGGTTTGCATTCAAAACAGGGACTGTTTCCAGATTTCTAGATATTACATCAAGGGAATGGGTGCGGGGCAGGAAAATGGCACTGAGGTCAAAGATGAAATAGTGAAAATGTTTAAAAAACTGCTGGAAACCTAAAATAAAGACAAGAAAATGCTGTAAACACTCAGCAGGTCAGGCAGCATCTGTGGGGAGAGAAACAGAGTCTATGTTTCGGGCTGGAGACCCTTCATCAGAACCGGGAAGGAGACAAAGGAAGCCACAGGAAGGGTGAGGAAGGGGGTTAAAATCAGGGTGACCACAGAGATCGGCTGTAAACAGGTAATCTGGTCAGTTAGTGAACAGGAACAGTTAGAGAGTGAGAACATAGACAGAAGAATGTAGGAAACATAGAAGCACCTACAGCACAATTCAGGCCCTTTGGCCCACAAAGCTGTGCCAAACATGTCCCTACCCTAGAAATTACTAGGCTTACCCATAGCCCTCTATTTTTCTCAGCTCCATGTACCTATCCGACAGTCTCTTAAAAGATCCTATCGTATCCACCTCCACCACTGTTGACGACAGCCCATTCCACGCACTCACCACTTTCTGAGTAAAAAACTTACCCTGACACCTCCTCTATACCTACTCCCCAGCACCTTAAACCTATGTCCTCTTGTGGCCACCATTTCAGCCCTGGGGAAAAGCCTCTGACTATCCACCGAATCAATGCCTCTCATCATCTTATACACCTCTATCAGGTCTCCCCTCATCCTCGTCGCTCCAAGGAGAAAAGGGTGAGTTCCCTCAACCTGCTTTCATAAGGCATGCTCTGCATTCCAGGCAGCATCCTTGTAAATCTCCTCTGCACCTTTTCAATGCCTTCCACATCCTTCCAGTAGTGAGGCGACCAGAACTGAGCACAGTACTCCAAGTGGGGTCTGGCCAGGGTCCTATATAACTGCAACAATACCTCCTGGCCCCTAAATTCAATTCCACGATTGAGGAAGGACAATACACCACATGCCTTCTTAACCACAGAGTCAACCTTTGCAGCCGCTTTGTGCAACGAGTTACAAAGTGTAGAGCAGGAGGACATGTCCTTCACTTTTAGAAGACACAAACACACTGAGCTATTATCAAGGTGTTCTTTTGTCTATTGCACTAGGTCACCTGTTGAATGGTAGAGCAGTCTGAGGGGCTGAACAGCCTATCCCCGCTGCTCATGTTCTGGTCCTTGAACCGTCCGTTAATGGAAAGAACCTCCCTTCATCTCCCCTCTTACTGACCTCTATCAAATCTCTTCTCAACCTTTCTCTTCCAAGAATAACCCCAATCTGTAATCAATATTTATCCCTCAATCAACAACAACCAAAAACAGGTTTTCTGACTGACAGAAACAGAGTTAACACTCCTCTCCTCACTGACCTGCTGGGTAGCTTCACCATTTGCTGTTCTTCTTTCTTTCCATTTTGAGGCTTTCTGGCTGTTTGCGGGAGCTTGCTCTGTGACAGTTGGCTGTTATGTTTGCCACAATGTGTGTAAGTGTTTTAGCATGTCCCAAGGAACTGGAAGGTGCTACATAAACAACAAATGCTTTCTTTTGCTTTCGGCCGGATTTGAGGCTACTAATCACATCAGTCTTAAAAGACAACAAACTGCCAGAGGAACTCACGGGTTGAGCAGCACGTGGACTCCCTCCAGAAGTGTGGTTTTAGCTCCAAATTCCAGCATCTGCAGACTCCTGTGTCTCCAATCACGTCAGTCCTGTTTACTCAATCCCTGCCACCCGGCTCCTCCACACCCCCTGTGGTCCCGTGGTCAACGACATTTAGCACCAGCCCACTCCCCAGGCACATCTCATCCCTTGTGACATTAACCATCGTCTGTAAACCTTTTCAGTGTGTGGTCACTAGATGATGGGATGCACACAACAAGCTGAATTCCATACTGCAAGATTCTATGACACTCTCTCTCTCCAAGATTCCCTCTGCTAATTCCTCCAATTGTTATCGCCCAGTTACAAAACCCAACCTTATCCTCCCTCCCCCCACTGCCACTTCTATGAACATGGGGCAGGAGGCCATATAACCCTCCAACCATTCAATGAGGTCTGCAACTGACTTCCATATACTCCAGCAATGCAGCATTAAAAATGGAACCAGTATCAACTGTAGTTTGATTGTCAAACTTTCCTCGAACATTGCTGTGACAAGGGCGATGACAAGCCAACATTTACTGGCCATATCAACATGCCATGCGATGTTGGGTGATTTCTGAGAGCACTTCAGACCAAGTTTATTATTGCACATTTGGAGTCTTATAAATGCTGGACTAAAGGCAACAGATTTTTGTCCCGAACAGTCACCAGGGGGTATAAGAGGTAAGTTTTCTACACAGTGAGTGGTGGGCACGTGGAATGTGCTGCCAGGGGTGTTGGGAGAGGCAGATACATTAGGGACATTTCAGAGACTCTTAGACAGGCACACGGATGATAGAAAAATGGAGGGCTATGTGGGAGGGAATGGTTAGATTAATCTTAGAGTAGGTTAAAAGGTTGGCACAACATCGGGGGCCGAAGGGCCTGGACTGTGCTGTAATGTTCTAAGTGGTGAACCAAATGGGATTTTATGACAATCTGTCCACCATTAGATTTTATTCCAAATTTATTTCGTCTATAAAACCTATCGATTTCCCCAAATATTTGGAAAACCCTGTGAATTCTGTGTTAAATGTGAAATGTGGATACGATAGGCCAGAGTTTTACACTAATCTATGACACTTCAGTGATCGATTAGTGTGGACCTATCACCCCTGCCAGACTTCTTTGGATCACCTCTGGCTATTCATTATTATA
Source organism: Pristis pectinata (assembly GCF_009764475.1). Taxonomy (NCBI): domain Eukaryota; kingdom Metazoa; phylum Chordata; class Chondrichthyes; order Rhinopristiformes; family Pristidae; genus Pristis; species Pristis pectinata. Next base: position 9,755,400 of record NC_067441.1, read on the forward strand.
AAACTACTTTATCTTTTCTAAAGCCAGAATGGATGATCTTCACAACTGGTTAATGTTACAGTGAAATTCATTTGCCGCAGATTTTCCCATTCGCTTAATGGCTTTGCAACTTAATGCTTTCATTTTACCACTCTGACTACCTATTCTGCTCCATTTCCCATTTCCAAAGCACTGCACTGCTAGAATTACCTATCTGAATGGATGGAGCCCATGGATTTCCTAACTCTAAAGTCTATTTTGGAGGTTTCTTCATTTGTATTCCCTTTACTTATTTTGGGCTTTGACCCTAAGTGTTTACTTGCCTCGATAGCTGGATAAATTTCATAATGTGCTCAGCAGAATGATTAAAAATCCCTTTTCAACAGGTTCCAGTGACAGGTGACTTTACACGATATTTCTCATCTTCAGAAAACAACAGTGTCCAGACTCCAGCCATTGCCTGAGGCTTTAATTGCCAAACAGGTTTATCATATGCTCAGGGAGTGAGAGCTATAAGAGAAATCTTTTAACACTACCTATTCTATTTTGTAAGATCAAACAGTAGGAAATTAATAAGAAGAGAGAAATAAGAAGATGGTCTGGTAAACTAGCCTCTATCTCACAGAGGCCAAGCAGCAGCTCCCAGACCTCATACCTCCCTCCGGACCGTGATTCCCTCAGGTCTCAAGCTACACCTGCCCTGTTGTGGGATACGTGGAACAGTCTTCAATTCCATTCTATCCGGTCCCACTTCCCCCAAATTTTTCACTGGTTTTCTATTTTTAGAATTTTATCCTTTATTTATCATGTTGTCTTTCATTAATCTTCCTCCCAAACTATTTAGTTTTGCACTTCACTGCATCAGTGTCCACCCATTCTGTCATCGCTGAGTTTATCCTGATGTCCTTTAATGAGTGTAAAGTGCTTCAAGACATTCTGATGCGTACTGTAAAAATGCTTTCAAATTGGCAACAGCACAAACTGCAAGCAAACAGGGATAACGATGCCCATGTCACTGAACAAACTCTTCAGGATAATCAAAGTGGTGATGCTGTGGTATTCACTCCTGCAGGGGGCAGACGAATAGCATGAATGCACTTGAAGGCAAGCATTTGAAGTAGCGCTACGTTAGTGGGCGAGATGCTTGGGTGGAGGCCCAAGTGAAGCCAACAGCTAGCACGGACTTGTTGGGCTGAAAGCTGCACATTCAACGATAAGTGTGAACTTAACACACAACATGACCTGACCTCCAGTCTCCCATCCTCGCTCCACAGGAGACCACCAACAAGTCCTCAAAGCTTATAAGAAAGACTTTTAGGACTACTTGCATCAGACAGACCCCATGAATCTGAAAAGATGGATTTTTACTGCATACCCAGATGTGACATTGAATGCTCCCCACTCTGTAGCACACCTCCGTGTGTATGGATGGTGTCACGGTCCAAGATCTGTTACTCCAAGGTTAGTACCTGACAGAAGAATCTCAGGAACATCCTCATTCCTTCTGCAGGTGGCATTTCTACTAAACTGTCAAAATGTTTAGATAATGACACAGGACGCAAGGAAATATTTGAGGAGGGTGGAAACAGCCAATCAGGGCTTCTAAAGGAGATAGGACATCCTGGTGAAGGCAAATAATTGGGAAGGATGGGAGTAAATAGATTGGTCTACAATGAGCTGGCAGAGGCTCAATGAGCTGAATGGCATCCTTCTTACCTGATGGACATGATGGCTCCATATTCCAACGCATTTGATCTGGGAGCAGGGACAGGCATTGTGGCTTCTCGGGCCTTTTGCTGCATTCATTCAATCATGGGTGATCTGTACCCTCACGTCATCCGCCTACTGGGGCCTCCCTATAATGTGGCCTGGGCTCAACCCATTTGAGAAGTTGGGATGTTTCTTTTCTGCCCATGAAGGTTCTAACTGCAATGGGTTCTGCACAGACATTAGAGCAATGACCAAATATACGTGTGTGTGTGTGTGTGTGTGTGTGTGTGTGTGTGTGTGTGTGTGTGTGCGCGCGCGTGTGTGTTTGCGCCTGATGCGTGCATGCGTACATGCATTCTTTCGTGTGTGCGTGCATGCTTAGAACCTGCTCTCCAATCATCTTGGAACGCCCTCCACCCTGACCAAGTCCCTGTCCCAGCCCATTCAGGAGCTGGTGTGCAACGGACTCCCCACGGCAGTGGAGTCCTCCAACCCAATCGAGCTCAAACCATCCTAGAGCCCAATGGACAGCTTAAGAAGAAGAGGTTCCAGAAAAGACAGGAGGAAGATTTGCCCCAGTGTTTTCAGGATTTCAGTGATAAGGATAGGCTGGAGGCCAAAAAGCAAAATATTGCAGATGCTGGAAATCTGAACTAAAAACAAAAAATACTGGCAATACACAGCCATTAAAGCAGCATCTGTGGAGAGAGAAACATAACTAATGATTCGGGTTGATGTACATTCACTTTCTCTCACAGACACTGGCTGACTTTAGACCAGAAAAGCTGTGCTTGCAAGGAGGTTTGATGGAGGTGGACAAGATCAGGACTAGTTTAGACAGGGGAGGAGGGAAGTTGTTCCCATCAGTAGATGTTCAAGGATTGGGAGACACATATTTGACATTTTGGGCATAAGATACAAAGGTTTGTTATTCTTTCTGTTGGGTTAGAATCTGAAATAGAACATAGAACAGTACAGCATAGGAACAGGCCCTGCGGCCCACCATGTTGTGTCAAACTTATTAAACTAGTAACTATATGACTAACTAAACTAGTCCCTTCTGCCTACACAATGTCCATAACCCTCCATTCTCTGCACATTCATGTGCCTATCTAAGAGTCTCTTAAACACCTCTGTTGTATTTGCCTCCACTACCACCCCAGTAGTGCATTCCAGACACCCACCACTCTCTGTGTAAAAAACTTGCCTTGCACATCTTCCTTGAATTTACCCCCTCTTACCTTAAATGCATGCCCTCTAGTATTAGATATTTCTTCTCTGGGAAAAAAGACACCGGCTGTCTACTCTATCTGTGCCTCTCATTAGCTTATAAGCTTCTATCAGGTCTCCCCTCAGCCTCCGCCGTGCCAGAGGAACAACCCAAGCCAGTCTAACCTCTCCTTATAGCCCATGCCCTCTAATCCAGACAGCTCTGCACCCTCTCTAAAGCCTCCACAAAATCTGAAATCTCTATGTAACACTCACACCATAAGAGTGCCAGGCAATGACCATCTCCAACAAGAGAGAGTCTAACCCATGACATTCTGTGGCATTACCCTCGCCAAGTCCCCCACCATTCTAGGAATCACCATTAACCAGAAACTCAACTGGTCCAGAACCCAAAACAAGAATAATTATAACAAAAAGGAAACCCCCTCTAGACCTTCTGAATTCTGGGAAACCACCTAAAATGACAAGAAAGGTGACAGTGTCTTAATAACAATGGAGTGATTTACATTATCCCTGATACCTGAATAGTTCTACAAATGGCTGTGATATCTACCCTGCAATGACTTTATTGAGATATAAATGTGGTGGGACCATACCTGGCTCTTCCCAGACTTGACAACCAAAGAAAGCACTGGCTGCATGCTCTGGAGGATTTTACTTTCACTGATGTGATTCAAACTTGAAGAAGAGTATATTTTCTCGAAACGCACTGTTCACTCACCCTGTTACCTTGTAGTTAAAGGGAACTACCTCATTACTCCTTTTTTTTTCGCACTGTTTATTTAATTTTATGATTTATAGTAATTTTATGTCTTTGCACTGCACTGCTGCTGCAAAACAACAAACTTCACGTCATATAAGTCAGTGATATGAAATCTGATTCTGAAGGGTGGGAAATGTTGCATTATCTTGGATAATATAAATTATTGGCATATGAAAAGAATCAGCTGAAAAGCTAAAGCAACAATGGCCTTTAAATGAACAAGACGGGGATATAAATCAAGGAAGATCAATTAACAACGAGCATCAATGTGGAAGCAAATATTGATTTGAAATATAGTTTTTTCCCTTTTATTGCAAGGTTGAAGCTTGTCTATTAAAATCTACTCTTGATCGATCGACAGCTGTGCAGATACCAGTCGGAGACCCCTCATTAGTGTCACTTCCTTCCACCTTTGACAAGTTGATGCATAATCATTCCTTCCTCTCACTAATTCAATTGCTGGCTCCTTCACTGGACATAACATGGGCATGTGCAGGCAAGATACAGGAGATCACTCAGCATAGACTGGAGAAAGTTAACAGATATGACGAGGTTGTCCGAGATCTGGCAGTGTTTAAAATGAAGTGAATAAAGGGCAGCTGGAGGGCACAGATTTTAGGTTGATTGGCAGAAGGACCAGAGGCAATATGAAGTTAAACTTTTTTCAGATGTGGCTCAGATTTGAAACCTACTGCCTGATGGGTGTGGAGGGGGGGGGGGGTGCGAATACAGATTCCAAGAGCCACAGAGCACAGAAATGGGCCCTTCGGCCCAATGAGTCCATGCCGACCATCAAGCACCCCATTATACTAATCCTGCATTGACCCCATTTCCCATCACCTCCCACCCCTCTCTCCCCCACTCAACCACTCACTACACACTTGGGCCAGTTTACAGCGGCCAATTAACTACCAAGTTTCTAGGATGTGGGAGGAAACCAGGGCACCCGGAGGAAACCCACGCGGTCACAGGGAGAACGTGCAAATTTGACAAAGACAGTGCCAGAGGTTGGGATCGAACCCGGGTCTCTGGAGCTGTGAAAACGCGGCAGGGATAGAGGATAGGATAGGGGCGTGGTACTAATTGGATTGGTCTTCAGCATGGTTGAATGACCTCAGTCAAGGGTGCAGAGCATCCAGCAACGTGGAAATTCCTTTGACGGAAGAAATGCAGGCATGCTAATTACCCTCGTCTGGTTGAGCCCATCACAAGTGAGGGAGCACAGTATCAGGAGTAGACCATTCTTTCATACAGTTCAGGGTGATCCACGCATCCTTCCGAAACCCTGCCTAACTACAGGGCATTGGTCTGAGGTTTGAAGGTGTTCCCTAATTATTTCTGAACCTGGTTCAGCAAGATATATCTTAGCCTGAAAACTGAACCCAAGTTTACCTTAGTGTGGAATTCAGTGAGGTGCCTTATTCCTTGCCCTATATTTGTCAAGGGACCTGAAACTCTTCTTACAGAAACAAAATGACTCTACCAATTGTTTGATATTAAAGCAATTTCCAATTACTGTTAAACTTCTTGGAGGGATAGATGGTCTTGTATGATAACTGTAAACAGCATTCAGGCTGAAATTCAAACACCATTTCTAATAACGTTATAACTGCAATCATAATGTTAATGGAATTTTTTTTTGAAACTGTAGATATTGGAGAAATGAGAACAGTAGTGGAGTTTTTATTTGGCTCACCCCGAGCTGTATTTTATCAGTTCAATGCAGACGAATTCTTGACAATTATTCATATAATTTCATTCTGAGTTACAAGAATTATAAGTTGTAATACAAGGGGAGGCCATTAGAATTATATTAGTCCTGATAAAAATAAAAACAGCATAGTCCTGAGCACATTTGCTCAGTTATTCAATTGGAAGCAATGGTTGACATCACTTCAAGGTTTGCTCGGTTCATTGGTGTGCAGTACACACTGGGTAGAGAGACAAGATGTCTCAGAATTTGCTGTCACTGAATGTCCGCCCTCAGACAAGCCCCTGCCAGCTCAGGTTTTTAATTCTTTTTGTGTGGTAAGTTGCTGAAAAGGCAAAGCAGCGTTGTTGCAGCAAAGAGAGCTGAGTGAAAAGATTACAAGAGGGGTTGTCAAATCAGATACAGAAAGAGAAACAGAAGGAAAGTTGGAACAGATTAAGGAGAGAGAAGAGCAAGGGAACTAAACTTTGTAATAGCACAACACTTAAAAGCTGAAGGAATGAGACTCAACATGATAATTAATATTCAGTGGCAGATAAATTGACCATCAACACTTCAGAATTAATGTACCGACAGTTAAAAAGGTCCTCTGAACAAATGCCAAGATTTAATATTCTGTGGTGAGTTTACTACAACAACTGCACACCGTCAGGTTCAGCCAAGCAGTAACAAAGCACTTTGAAAAGGTAACGGATAGCAGGTCAGAGGCAGGGAGAGTGAGTGGGGCGAGGTTCAAGGAATGTGAGAGAGAGAGGAATCAGCTGATCGGTCGCACAGGTAGTTGTCCACCAGAGAGGAGAGAAACAGTTACACTTGAGGGGGAGCACTTGTACCCTAGTCCCGAGAGGAAATGCTGGGAAGATGGGTCTCGCCAGTTCTTGCCTTTCTCCAGTTTCCAGGGTCTCGAAACCCCAGAAAAGCCAAACCTGGCACTCAGATTTAAGGCAGGTAACCTCACTATCACATGTAAACTGATGGCTCACCTCTGGAGAGCAGCTTGGTTACCCGTCCTTTTACAACAATCAGGAGATGGAAAAACTCCACGGCACTATCTTGAGAAGTGTTTGTCAGTGGTGCAGTAAAACCCTGTCGATTCAGTACACGGGGCATGGATGGGACCGAACCAGCAGATTTTCCTGATTATGGGATGTTATGTTATTAATGCTCCAACATACTTTGATGCACCTTTTTAGAAGATGTTACGCAGTAACTTATCAGCGAACTGGTTAAGTTTAAAGGGAGGAGAATCTGGTGAACTTTAAAGGGAGCATGAGACCTGAAGCCCCAAGGTGTGAACGGGGAGTGGGACGGAGCAGGAGAACCTGAGACCCAAGGAGTGAAAATTACAAATCTAACCTGGTGACCTTGATGCTGATCCATCAGGACTTCTGAATGGTCAGAGAGTGGATTATTGAAGTTTTGTACTGAGGTGCATTGGATTAAAGGGACAACGGCAGTACAAACACACAGAACAAGGGCAGGTTACACCAGCCATCCTTAGACCACTGAGCTTGGCTATACTGCAAGTCATTTCAAAGTTTTCAGATAACACAAAGCTCTGGTGTAACAGGCTCAATCTTGCAGTACATGGGGCAGGCACGGTAGTGTCGTGGTTAGCACAATGCTATTACAGCGCCAGTGACCCGAGTTCAATTCCCGCCGCTATCTGTAAAGAGTTTGTACGTTCTCCCCATGTCTGCATGGGTTTCCTCCGGGTGCTCCGGTTTCCTCCCACATTCCAAAAAACGTACAGGTTAGGAAGTTGTGGGAATGCTGTGCTGGCACTGGAAGCGTGGCGACACTTGCGGGCTGCCCCCAGAACACTCTACACAAGAGGTGCATTTCACTGTGTGTTTCCATGTACATGTGACTAATAAAGATGCCTTATCTTATCCTATATTCAAAATGGAGTGTAAATCTATTGCTTACAAACACACCTTTGAAGGAGGCAGGACAAGCTGAGAACACAGTTAAACAGGCACTACAGAGCACAGAGTACAGAAGCAAGGAGGGTATACTAAAGGATATAAAACACAGCTGGTGTTCTGTGGTCAACTGTGAGCTCTGCACTTTGGTGAAGTTATTAGAGAGTTGGAAAGGATGTCGAGGTGATTTACCAGAATATGACCAGGGGTAAAAATCAAAATAGTTTTCCTTCAAGGAGGTTGAGGAGAGATATGATAGAGTGGCACAGAATGGAGTAAATAAGGGAAAACTGTTTTCACAGGAAGGATTGGTAACTGGAGAAACAGATGGAAGATAGCTGTAAAACAAGAAGCAACAAAAAAGAATTTGATAAATTGTCAAAAAGGAAAAAAATCACTGCATGATGGAGGAAGAGCATCATCTTTCAAAACTCAGGTCTCGGCCTTCCCCTGTGAGGTACCGTGCTAAAATTCAGTGCTCTCCCTTGAATCCTAACCAATACTTATTCAGTTGCTATTCCACCACTGTGTCAAACATTGTCTGCTCCAGTCTCCTCTGGAGACTTAATCACAAAATATATAGAACGATGCGGATTTCTGAATTAGGTGCCTTGGGGCACGTAAAGGTGGATCCATCCCCAGGGCCTGATGAGATATATCCCAGGCTGCTTTGGAGATTACTTGAGCCCTGGTGGAGATTTTTGCATCTTTGGGTGAAGTTCCTGATGACTGGAGGACTGCAAATGTAGTTGCTTTATTCAAGAAGGACGGCAGAGATAAGCCGAATAACTACAGACCAGTGAGTCTTACATCAGTGGAAGGGAAACTATTGGAAAAAATTCTAAGGGACAGAACTTATCTTTACTTGGAAAGGCAGGGACTGATTAGGGATAGTCAGCATGGCATTGTTTGTGGGAAATCCTGTCTCAATTTGAATTTTTAGAGGAGGTAAATGAGTGTATTAATGAGGGCAGGGTAGTAGATGTTGTCTACATGGACTGAAGTCCTCTGAGGAGGTCCCACATGATAGGCTGGTTGAGAAGATTCAAACCCATGGACTCCAATGCAGACTTGCAAATTGAATCCAAAACTGGCTTGGTAACAGGATGGTGGTAAGGGGTGTTTTTCTGATTGGAAGTCTGTGGCCAATGGTGTACCACAAGGATCGGTGCTGGGACCCTTGATGTTTATGATATACATTAACATCTTGGATGTAAGTATACGAGGTATGATAAGTAAGTTAGCAGATGATACGAAAGTTGGTGGTGTTGTAGATAGTGAGGAAGGTTGTTTACCATTACAGCATGATATGGGTCAGCTGAAAAGTTGGGCAAAGCATTGGCAAATGGCATTCAATCCTAACCAGTGCGAGGTGATGCAGAGAAGGGTAGGACATACACAATAAATGGTAGGGCCTGAGGTGTTGATGAAAAGAGGGACCTTGGGGTACATGTCCATAGATCCCTGAAAGTGGCAGAACAGGGGGATAAGGTGGTGAAGAAGGCGTATGGGAGGCTGGGCTTCACTGGCTGTGACACAGAGTTGGGAGATTATGTTATAATTTTACAAAACATAAGTCACACCACATTTGGAGTATCATGTGCATTTCTGTTTGCCGCACTGTTGGAAAGATCTGACTGCACTGGAGAGGGTGCAGAGAAGATTCACCAAGATGGTGGCCTGGATTGAAGCACTGTAGTTGTAAGGAGAGGGTGGATAGTCTGGGTTTGCTTGCCGGAGTGAAGGAAGCTGAGGGGTAACCTGACGGTATATCAAATGATGAGGGACATAGAGTAAATTGTAATTTTTTTCCCTAATGCTGGGGGTGTTTAAGTCAAGAAGGCATAAGTTTAAGGTGAGTAGTAGCAGATTTAGAGGGAATCTTTTCACACAGAGGGTGGCTTGAGTCTGAAGTGTGCTACCTGAAGACATGGTGCAGGCATACACCCTCATGACATTTAAAACCATAGAACAATACAGCACAATACAGGCCCCTCGGCCCACCATGTTGTGCCAACCTTCAAGCCACACCTAAGACTATCTAACCCCTTCCTCCCATATATCCCTCTATCTTAAATTCCTCCATATGTTTACCTAACAATCTCTTGAACTTGACCAACGTATCAGCCTCCACCACCACCCCAGGCAACACATTCCACGCCCCAACCACTCTCTGGGTGAAAAACATCCAGAAGCATCCAGACAAGTCCTTGAATAGACATGGCACAGAAGGCCATGGACATACACAGGTAGATGGAATTACTGTAGATACAGTCAGCATGGACATGGTGGGCCGAAGGGCCTGTTCCTGTGCTGAATGACTGTGACTCTAACAATGTCATAGAATCGTACAGCACCAAGCAGGTCCATCGTCCACACTGACCATCGAGCACCCAGTTACACCAATCCCATTCTTTTATTCTCCCCACATTCCCATCAAATCCCCCCCCTCTCCAATTCTACCCCTCGTCTGCACACTCAGGCAACTTACAGTTCACCCACCCAATTCACCCACCAAACCCACATGTCTTTAGGATGTGGGAGGAAACTTAGTCACAGAGAGAATGTGCAAACTCCACATGGACAGCACCGGAGGTCCCTGGAGCTGTGAGGCAGCGGCTCTACCAGCTACGCCACCCATATCTGATGCTGACCCACCAACGCAGCAGAGACAGAGAGAAGCAGTAACAGAACAACGTTCCTTCAAAGATGGCATAGAACCAGGGCTGATCTTTCAGGTACTGATCTGGACTGATTGTGTCGGCTACTTTCTTACTGGTACCAACCCTGCCAGTATTGACAGTAGTCTAATGTCACAACAACACTTATTTGTTTAAACCTCACCACAAGATGGATTTGAATGACAGACTTGGCCCTTGTCGACTCATTAAGTATCTCCCATTTGGCTGACGTCTCTCCTCCCTCTGGCTCTGAATATCTTTAAAGATCTCCTTTTCTCCCCCCACCCCTCTCCCACCTCTGTGTTGAACCAATATTGAAAAAGCTGGCACCATTGCCTGTAAACTCTCCTGTCTGACAGCCAAGCGCACAGCGCTGCAATCAGAGGCTTAAATCCAAATAACGCTTGAGGCTTTTTAATGTGAACTAAATAGTATCTCGAGAGATGGAATCGGCAAAATGTTTGATTGAGAGCAAGAGCATTCAGTCTGGATTTGCTATTTCTAAGCTGTGCTCCACCATAATGAAGTAAAAATCACTGAAGAATTTTGATGCTTCTTGTTAAATCATTTTATGAACCTGATTTTTTTTCCTCCTATTTACTCATTAGAGCTCCAGTGTATTTAGTTACACAATGCATTTTTTTTGCTTGCAGTGTATTATTACTATCAGCATATTTCATTATACAGTTGTGGTAATTATTTACCCAATTTAACACTATTAATTTACTTTCATTCAACTAACACTTAATTGGATATTCCTGGGAAGCTTTCCTCGAGCACTAGGATCCAATACCATGAATCCTGGGGGCTCCAGTGAGCTCCAGTATTTTTTGCACACCCCTAATTATCCCTGATAAAGTGATGGGGAGCTGCCTTCTGAACCACTGCAGTCCTTCTGGTGAAGGTACTCCCACATTACGGTGGAGTTCTGGGATTTGCGTCCAGTGACGACGAAGGACTGGTGATACCACTCCAAGTCAGAACAGAGTGCAACTTGCAGTGGGACTTCCGGCGGATGGTGACCCCTGCACCCGCTGCCCTTGTTCTTTTTGGTGATAAAGGTCACAGGTTTGGGAGGTGCGGCCTGGGTGAGTAACTGTAAGTGGTGCACACGGTAGCGGTGGTGGAGAGAATGAATGTTCAGGGTGGTTGAGTGGGTGACATTATCCTGAATGGTTTTGAACTTCTTGAACGTTGTCAGAGCTGTATTCATCCAGGCAGGTTGAAAATCATTTTGTCACACTTCTGATGTGCCTGATGCCTGCTGTCTTCAGGTTGACTGGGTTCTTTGATGCCACACTTGTTCAAGTGCAGTCTTGACACTCTCACCTCATGTCTGCAGTTCAGCTCGTTGGCACATGTTTGGACCAAGGCAGCACTGAAGTCAGGAAGAGAATGCTTCTCGCAAATTCACAACTGGACATTGGTGAGCAGGTCTTTGATGAGTAAGTGCTGTTTGGTAGCCTTGTCAATGACAACTTCATTTCTTTGCAGATGATTGAGTATAATTAATTGGTTGGATTTTCCTGCTAGTTGTTAACAGGACATACTGGTGCAATTTTCGACGAGCTACAGTAGATGCCAGTTTTGTAACTGCACTGGAATAGCTTAGTTCTGGAGCTCCAACCCTCAGCTGGGATGTTATCTGGTCCCATAGCCTTTGGTGCTCTCCACTGACCCTTGATATTATGAGAGGTGAATTGACTGATTATGATAGATTGATTTGACTGAAGATTAGGGGGCTATGAGGAGGCGGCTGAGGTGGATCACCCACTCCACCGACAGTACCAAAGAAGAACACAGGAACAGGCCCTTCAGCCCACCAGATTGTGCCGAACTAATTAAACTAGTAATTAAATGCCTAACTAATCTCTTCTGTCTGCACAATGTCCATATCCCTCCATTCTCCACACATTCATGTGCCTATCTAAGAACCTCTTAAACACCTCTATCATATCTACCTCCACTACCACCCCTGACAGTGTATTCCAGAAACCCACTACTCTATGTGTTAAAAAACTTGCCCTGCACATCTCCTTTGAACTTACCGCTTCTGGAACCCCTGACCTGCAAAACGCAGCTGAAACACAAAAGCTCAATGTTGTCAATGGTCCCACATCCCAAACTCCCTGTCACTCCAGGTGCTCCTGGGTTTGCAAGATCATGGTAAGAATTCTTCCATCCTGTAAAGCATTCCAATGCTTGCAAATCCCAAGACCCTCTCCCACACTGGGAAACTTAGTCCCAGCGTTTCTGAATCCCAGGACACTCCCTCTGTTTCTAAACCCACTCCCGCTATTTCCAAACACCATGGTTGTTAAGTTCGCAGGTGACATGAAGATTGGTGGAATCACGGATAATGTCTTAGGCTGCAGTGATATCGATGTGCTGGTGAAGTGAGCTGAGAAATGGCAGATGCAGTTCAGTATAGGTAAGTGTGAGGTGCTGCATTTTGGGAGTACCAATGAGGCAGTACTGCATGCAGTTCTGGTGACCATGCTGGAGAGGGTGCAGAGGAGATTCACCAGGTTGTTGCCTGGGATGGAGCAGTTCAGTTATGAGGTCTCTCTTCCCTGGAGTGGAGGGGGTTAAGAGGGGACATGACTGAGGTATATCAAATTATGAGGGGTACAGATAGGGTAGACTGCAAGAAACCTTTCCTCATATCAGAGGGAGATAAAACTAGAGGACGTAGATTTAGGATCAGGGGAAGAGATTTAGAGGGGATCTGAGGGAGACCTTCTTCACCCAAAGCGTGGTGAGTACCTGGAACACACTGCCTGAGAGATTAGTGGAAGGAGAGTCACTGACAGCATTCAAGAAATGTCTGGATGAGCACTTGAGTCACCAGGGCATAGAAGGCTACGGGCCAAGTGCTGGGAGATGGGATCAATATGGGGACATAAGAAATTCTGCAGATGCTGGAATCTGGAGCAATACACAAGAAGTGCTGGAGGAACTCAGCAGGTCAGGCAGCATTTATGGAGGAAAATAAACAGCCGACGTTTCAGGCCGAGACCCTTCATCAGGATAGGAAAGGAAGAGGGCAGAAGCAGAAGCCACGGGTGGTTGCCCACTGCTTGGCATGAGGTGGTGAGCTGAATGGCCTGTTTCCATGCTGTGCGTCTCTCTGACACCATCCCCACACTGATAAGCCAGTATTCCCAGATCCCAGTACACACTGCCCACACAGCTGGATGTCATTATTTACATTGTGTGTTCCTGAAGAAGGGTCCTGACCCGAAATATTGACGGCCTGCTTTTCTCCACGGATGCTGCCTGGCCTACTGAGTTCCTCCAGCATCATCGTGTTTTTCATCTAGATTCCAGCATCTGCAGTCCTCTGATTTTCTTCTCATTGTGTGTTCCTTCTAGTCCAGACCCTTGGGATTGAGGATGTCTTATTTCCACTCCTGTGGTATCTGAGGAGAATGATCAGGCCGATGTGGGGAGGCAGAGCCTTCCACAATGGGACAGGAGGTGTCTGAGGGAGTCAGTAATATGTGAGCTGGTAGTTCCCAGCACCACTTCCACACTGCCTCTATGTGCTCTCAAAGCATGGACCCAACCATCTCTGTATCATCCTGAGCACTCCTTCTTCACTCTGAGCAGTCAGGGGAAGTTATTCCAAAGAATAGGCAGCACAGTGGAGCAATGACCTCAGGCATTGCTCTACTGAACTTGCTCCACACCGACGATCCTGACCTCAGGTGCTGTCTGTGTGGAGTCTGCACGTTCTCCCTGTGACCGCGAGGGTTTCCCCCAGGTGCTCCGGTTTCCTCCCACATCCCAAAGACCTGTGAGTTGGTTGGTTAATTTCTCTGCCATAAGTTGCTCCTGGTGTGTGGGTGTGAGGGCCAGAGTCTGGGGGCAGTTGATTGGAATGTGGGAATTGTGTAGGACTGGTGTAAATGGGTGCTTAAAAGTCGGCATGGACTCAGTAGGCCAAAGGGCTGGTACCTGTGCCATGATTCGGGGGATACTGCATCTTTTTGAGCACAGACTGCAACTCCTGCCCAATGCAGCCAGCTCAGTGTACCTAGTGCCTCTCTGTTGGCCTGGGGGAGCACTTTGGTGTCAGTTCGCTTGTCCTTCCAGAAAATTAGGAGGATTCTGCATCTCAGGTATCTTGTTGGAGGTATCCTTCCAGTGCCTTGAGGTGCCTGGTGGTCTCGAGGTAGTCCAGGTGTCAGGGGGATGGAGGAGGACAGGGATTACTGCTGCGTGGTAGATGGCGAACTCTGAACCAGGTCCAAGGTCTTGACCTTCAAACACTCGCTTCTTCAGACAGCCAGAGGCATGGAAGTTCATGGTGAGTTTCACCATCGATGTCTGGCTTCACTGAGAGGTGGCTCCTGAGATGGGTGTTCTCGGTCTCGCTGTGAGCCTTTATTATTGGAAGGCACTGTTGTACAGTAGAGGCAAGTTGGTGGAGGAGTGCCTTATTGATGTTCAGTATAAGGCCCATCCTCTCATATGCCTCAGTGAACAAGGCAACGATGGCTTAGAGTTCAGCCTCCAAGAACATTCAAGTGTCAGTGACATTTCCCTGTAGCCCGATGGCTGAGCTTCAGGGGACTGCCAATCTACAACAGCACCAGCTCCATTCTACCAGGACACAGTCCATCCATTTTGGTCATTTCACATTTGCAGAGAAGATTAAGAAGACCACAAGAAATTGCAGAGCTGTGAACACAGCCCAGTCCATCACACAAACCAGCCTCTCCTCCACTGAGACCATCCCCACTTCCCACTGCCTCAGGAAAGTAGCCAACATAATCAAGGACCCCTCCCACCCCAGACATTCTCACTTCTCCCCCCTCCCATCGGGCAGAAGATACAAAAGCCTGAGAACACATATCACCAGGTTCACGGACAGCTTCTATCCCATTGTTATCAAATTCTTGAATGGACCTCTTGTATGACAAAAGATGAACCCTTGACCTCCCTGTCTACCTCATCATGGCCCTTGCGCTTTATTTGTCTACCTGCATTGCACTGTCTCTGTAACTGCAACACTATATTCTGCATTTTTTGCCTGTACTACCTCGATGTAATTATGTATGGCAAGATCTGTCTGGATGGCACACAAACAAAAGCTTTTCACTGTATCTTGGGACACGTGATGATAATAAACCAATACCAATTTATGGAAGTGTTGTCTTGGGTGCAGAACACTGGTTATGAGGAGGGTCTGTTCATCCTGGGACTGTTAGTAACGAATGACATTGAGAGAGATTTTACTGAGGTGTATAAAGTTATGAAAGGTCCAGACAGGATGGACTGATTTTCCTTGGCACAGAGGCCAATAAACAGGAGGTACAGATTTATGTTAATTGGCAGAAGGGTTAGAGGGAGATGAGGAAGATTATTTCACTCAGTGAGCACTGGGGATCTGGAACTCGCTGCCTGAACGGGGGGTGGAGACAGTAATTCTTCTCACACTTACACAGCATGGGGACGGACCCTCGAAGAGCCATGACCCACAGGGTACGGACCCAGAAATGGGATGTGAGATTTAAAATCCATTTTTCATTGGCACAGACATGATGGGTTGACAAGTCTCCTATTACGCCGTGAATTTCTATTAACACTCCCATTCTGCAACTCTCAGTGGTACTTCCTTCAAACCATCACCTATCTGAACACCTAGAGATTTTGCAAAGTTGTTAAAACCAAGAGCATGTAAAATAAAACTTCACAGGTTATATGGAAAATTGAACAGAATCTCAGAATTTGGTCCCAAGATATTGGTAAATTCCCCAGAATACCAAGATCACAAATCACCTTACCCAGGAACCATAAATCTATCCATCCTTATACTACAACTTGTGATTATTGTAATTCCTGTCTCTGTAACCCTGTAAAATTTCCTGTCACTCCTTGTCAGTTGGTTCAATATAAATCAGCACTAACTCAGATTTAACGAGGCAGGAAACATATGAATCAAATCAGCTGGAAAACCACCATGAAGAGAAAGAATAGAAGAGAGAAACAGAGGAGAGAGGGAGGGAGGGAACTGGAAGTGGTGAAGGAAAGGGAGCGAGAGAAAGGTGAGGGGAGAAAGAGACTGGAGAGGAGATATAAAAATAAATAGAGAGAAGTGAGAAGGAAAATAGATCAGAAACCAGAAAGAAACAGCTGTGTGCACAGAGGGAACAGACAGAGGAGCAGAAATGTGTCTTGGTCACAGGCTTCAGGAATTTTGGAAATGCAGTACACGGTGCGTGAGCATGCACCCAAGGACAAATGTCTATTCCAGAGAGAGGGAGAGAGAGGTTATGTCAGGCAAAGGGAGAGAAGACAGAGAAATACACATTGAGAGACAAAGGGAACAGGGTCAGACATTTACAGAACATGATCAAAGCCCCACCTGCAGTATCTCTGCCCCTGAGGACAAGTGCATTGATCTCCCATTGTTATGAAACCACAGTACAGAACATACATCTGTGCTGCAAGGAAAACAAACCCAATCTCTCCAGTCTCTCATCATAGCTGAAATACTCCATCCCAGGCAACATCCGGGTGAATCTCCTCTGCACCCTCTCCAGTGCAATCACGTCCTTCCTATAGTGTGGCGACCAGAACTGTACACAGTACTCCAGCTGTTGGCTGACCAATGTTTTATAAAGTTGTTCCAAGACCTCCCTGCATATATATTCTCTGCCCAAGCTAATGAAGGCAAAGATCCTGTACACCTTCTTCATCCTCCAGCTACCTGTGCTGCCACCTTCAGGAATTTTTGGACTTGTACACCAAGGCCCCTTTGTTTCCCAGTACTCCATAGGTCCCCGATATTCCTGGTGTATATCCTATGTTTATTTGACACCCCAAAATGCATCACCTCACACTTGCCAGGATTAAACTCCAGCTGCCATTGCACTGCCCAACTCAACAGCTGATCTGGTCGGGAAAATTCTGCAAGGTCGGAGGGGTTGTGGGGGGAAAGGCTGGAGTGAGCGAGTTGCTCTGCTGGGGCACTGGCATGAACAAGATGGGCCAAATGGCCTCTTTCTCCACTGTCAGGATCTGCGCAGAGTGGGGCAGGGAGGTAATCAGTAACAGGGTATTACCAACACAGGAATTGTGGTCACCACGGCAAAGGAGGTAAGTCTTGTCCATTATCAAAAACAAGTGGTGGGTGTTAATGGGGTGTCAGCAGCACTTGGTGATCGGAGTTGTCACTGAGGTTCCTGACCCACTGTGTAAACTCCCAGAGTGCTGGTATGGGGCAACTCCCAACACAGTGAATGGGCAATATACAAAAAGTGCTGGAGGAACTCAGCAGGTCAGGCAGCATCCATGGAGGGAAATAAACAGTCGAGGTTTCGGGCCGAGACCCTTCATCAGGACTCTCCATGGATTTATTTCGCTCCGTGGATGCTGCCTGACCTGCTGAGTTTCTCCAGCACTTTTTGGGTATTGCTCCAGATTCCAGCATCTGCAGAATTTCTTGTGTCACAGTGAATGGGCAGGTACACAGGTGCAGAAAAAGTGAGGGGTGGGAGGGAATTGGTCTTCAAGTAAAGGCTTTGTTTCCAGGTGCTGTAGGGCAAGGTTTGACCCCAGAACTTCTTCTGATGAACCAGAACATGGTTGAGCAGTGGGACCAATGGAGTACACTGTTTTGTCCTATCTATGATGAAGATCCTCAGTCTCTGGAGGTGCACTCATAGAGGCAAGTAGAAAGAATTCCTCAAGGGCTGGTGAGAGTTCCTCTCACAGGTGTAACTTTGCCTTGTACATGAGTAAAGGGCTTTGCAAATTGAAGAGTTAAGTCCCTTGCTACAATGTGCACCCCCTGTAAGAAGCCATGGTAACTAACCGCCTGTTTAAGGTCAGTTTATGGTGGAAGGTGATGCCCAGGAGTGCTGCTGGCAGGGAAACAGGCATTGGTAATTCACTGAATGTCAGGAAGTATCACTGGCGACACTTTGACTTGATGGAAGTGGTCACTGCCAGAGACTGGTGTGGAATAATGCCAACCTGCTGAATCATTATGCCCTCCCCACCACTGACAGCATCTACAAGTGGCGCTGCCACAAGAAGGCGGCATCTGTCATCAAGGATCCCCACCATCCAGGACGTGCCCTCTTCTCGCTGCTACTGTCAGGCAGGAGGTACAGAAGCCTGAAGTCCCACACCACCAGGTTCAGGAACAGCTACTCTTCTACAACCATCAGGTTCTTGAACTGACCTGCACAACCCTAACCCTACCTCAGCAACAGAACACTATGGACCACCATGTACATCCTTGATTGTGTTGTTTTTAGCACTAATGTCTTGTTTTGCACAGTCTTTTTTCACTGTCAAGTAATTTATGTGTAACTTATGTTCTGTGTGGTGCTGTCTGAATCTATGTGCCTGTGATGTGCTGTAAACAAGTTTTTCATTGTCAAGCAACACATAAGATGTTGGATGATCTCAGCTGGTCAGGCAGCATCTGCAGAGCGAAATGGACAGTTGTCTGAAGTCCAGATGGGTCTCGACCCAAAATGTCAACTGTCCATTTCCCACCACAGACGATGCCTGACCTGCTGAGTTGCTCCAGCATCTTGGGTGTTGCTCCAGAGTCCAGCGTCTGCAGTCTCTTGTGTCTCAAGTTTTTCATTGTACCTGTACATCACCGTATTTGTGCATATGGCAATAAACTCCATGACTTGACATTCCAAGTCCAAGTGATGCTAAGGTCTTGTTGCATTCAGGCACAGATTGCCTCTCTGTGCGACTGAACCAGTGGAGTACAATTCTCAGCTGAGGCTCAGTTTGCCCAAAAGAAGCTCTCTTTTCCTTCATCTGCCCCTTCTCCCTACTGCTGTGGGAGAGTGGTTGGCATTGAACTTCTTCCGAAGCGAGCAGTGGAGGATTCAGCACACAGCAAAGAGCCTCTCTGTATCAGAATCTTAGTTGGAGAGATCCAAAGGGCTGTTATGGCTCAGTTGTAGGTCAGTTCTTTCAGCATTTCCTGGAAGTGGACTAAGCAATGAGCCAAGAATAGAGAGTCAGCCTTTGTTCCCCAGGTACCATCTGACCGACCGGAGTAGTGGTCACAGCAACTACTGTGGAATGAAAGATTCATGTGGGGCGCCCTGGGTGATGATGCTGACTGGGTAAGGATGCAGCACCAGTGGTTATACATCCCCTGCACATGGACTGACTGACAGCCTTTCCAGTTAACAAGGAGTTCCAGGTTCACATACATGATGTCCATCTCATCCCGATCGTCTGTGTTGCTGAAAATCTGCATATGTGCCCTGACTTGTGATGTTCTATATTTAGACAGGAACTCCCTGGTCTTAGAGTAGAATATTTATGTTGTTGCAAATGCAAACTCAGATGTGGGGGTCATAAGATCATAGGAAGGAATTAGGCCATTTGGCTCACTGATCCTGAACTGCCATTCACTCATGGCTGATGTTTTATTCAACCCCATTCTGCCACCTTCTCCTCTTAATCCCATAACCAATCAAGAACCTATCAATCTCTGCCTTACATCACCCAATGATTTGGCCTCCACAGCTCTCTGTGGCAACGAATTCAACAGATTCACCACCCTCTGGCTGAAGAAATTCCTCCTCATCTCAGTTCTAAAGGGACGTCCCTTTATTCTGAGGCTGTGCCCTTGGATCCTGGACTCTGCCACTGATGGAAACATCCTCTCCACGTCCGCTCTATCCAGACCTTTCAGCATCCGGTAAGTTTCAATGAGAACCCCTCGCGCCCCCCCACCGCCCCATCCTTCTGAATTCCACTGAGTACAGGCCCAGAGAGGTCAAACGCTCCTCATATTTTAAGCTTTTCATTCCTGAGATCATTCTTGTGAACCTCCTCTGGACCCTCTCCAGGGCCAGCACATCTTTCCTTCGATACGAAGCCCGGAATTGCTCACAATATTCCAAATGCAGTCTGATCAACACTTAACCCTAGAACATCAACCCTAGAATAAATGTCACTACTGTGTACTTTGGGCATACATGCTTGCAGACATATGATTAAAGCTTCCTTTGGATGTGATTCTCAATAACAATTGGACAATAACTTAGTCTCTCTTTGTCAGTCATTTTCAGGTGCACACCAGCATTCACATAACCTCACAGTAACACAGCTCAGGTCAGGGAGACACAATACTGGGTGCTCCATAGCACTGATTGTAAGGATGGACTGGTAGTGAGCAATACCTGGTAAGGAGCATAGTTTCAACTTTGCTGCTTTCCTATATGGCTGGGTGTACACCGGAATGGAAACTTCTTCTCACTTGGCAGGAGTAAATATGTGCTGCTGGCTCCAATGTTAGGAAGCAGAGGGCAATGCACGACTGTTGCTGCACTACTCAATCAATGCATGCAGTGTTCCAATCCTCCTCAACCATGGGGCTAGTACCTGGAGACTGAAGAACTGCAGAAGTTATATGCCTACTTCAAGAGGGGAGAGGGATAAACCTGTCAACTATCTTATGGTTAAATGCTGAAGGAGAAAATATAAGTGGAAAGAGGGTGGCTGTGGGACCAAGTGCACGCCTGTTGCACAGAGGTGACCTCGTTCTGTTATGCACCGTTCAGTGACTTTCAGCACCGTAACTCCCAGTGATCACTCAGGGACTCACTGGCCCTCTTCTCTGATCTCACCATCGGTGCATAACTCCTTGGTCCGAACCAAACTCACTGTAAACTCCAGCGACAAGAGCTTTAACCCTGCCCTACTTCTGAACCTTGATGTTAACAGCTTCAAGTTAATCTTCTCTTCAGGCTTTCACTTGTAAGTCGTTGCTTTGTCTGTATCCACCAGCCCATTCCCTACCAGGCAGCACATTCAAATCATAATTGCCGTTGCATGGAAAATCTTTCCCTCACATCACTTCTTCAGCAAATCACTTTGGATCCCTACTGTTGGGTTATCAACGCTTCAGGCACTGGGATCAACTTTTCCTAATTTACCCTTTTTAAACTTTTCATGATAATTAACTCATCCATCAAACCTCCTCAGCCTGTTTTGCTTTAACAAGAATTAGTGTCCCACGCTGTAGTAATTGTTCACCCCGGAACCCTTTCCATATCTTTGCACGGTGAGTTGGGTGTTGCTCTTTTAATATATTTTCATTCCTCATTGAGATGATCTTTTTACATCAACTATTAGTTTTCCTAGTTTTTGGTCAGTACAGTTCACAGTTATCACCTGAAACAGGAGACACTACTCTCTGGAGACACAGGAGACAACAGACCCTGGAATCTGGAGCAAAAAACAAACTGCTGCAGGAACTCAGCGGGTCAGGCAGCATTTGTGGAGTGAAATGAACAGTTGACGTTTCAGCTCGAGACGTTCACCTAGGCATTATTCTCTTCCCATTTGATTTTGCTTGCCTCAAATTCCAATGTTAAGTGGCTTGAGCTTTCAGGTTGCTTTGCTATTGGTATTGGTTTATTATTGTCACTTGTACCGAAGTGCAGTGAAAAACTTGCCTTGCATACCGATCGTACAGATCAATTCATTACACAGTGCAGTTACACTGTGTTAGTACAGAGTGCATTGAGGTAGTACAGGTAAAAATAACAGTACAGAGTAAAGTGTCACAGCTACAGAGAAAGTGCAGTGCAATAAGGTGCAAGGTCACAACAAGGTAGATTGTGAGGTCAGAGTCCATCTCATTGTATAAGGGAAGCATTCAAATAGTCTTATCACAGTGGGATAGAAGCTGTCCTTGAGCTGGTGGTATATGCCCGCAAGCTCCTGTATCCTCTGCCTGATGGAAGAGGAGAGAAGAGTGGGGTCCTTGATTATGCTGGCTGCTTCACCAAGGCAATGAGAGACAAAGAGTCCACCTTCCAGCATTTCAAAGGATTGTTAGGGCACAAGAGGTCATTCAGCCCATCGAGCATATGCTCTCCAGGTAGAGCAATCCACTCAATCCCATTCCTCCTACTCCTTCCCCGCAACCCCGTCTCTCACCAGTGTCGAAAGCCCTGATTGATTCTGCTTCTGCCGAACTCAGTAAGCTCCAGATCATTACTGCTCCGTGTAAAAAAAATTCTCCACAATATTTGAAGTCCATCTGCTAATGGACTCCACCCTACCCAATCCAAGTCACGATCGAGTCCACCTCCATCAAATCTCCTCCATGCCTCCAAGAACCCTGCTTCTTCAGTCTAACCTCAGTGCTGATCTGCAATCTGTTATTTTTACATGTTTGTTCTTTGTGATTTTTGCCTCTGTGTCTCTCTGATATGGCATTTAATGGCAAATCTTCAATGTGTAGCTTCAGCATCAGTGGTTGACCAGTTCTGCATCAATATACCCAAGAAGTATACGGTGGGATCTTGGGGTGCAAGTCTATAGCTTCCCGGCATTGAGTATAGAAGTCAGGATGTCATGTTTCAGTTGTATAAAGCTTTCATTAGGCCACATTTGGAGTGTTGTATGCAATTCTGATCACCACGTTACAGGAAGGAGGTGGAGGCTTTGGAGAAGGTGCTGAAGTTCACCAGGATGTTGATTGGATTGAAGTATTTGAGCTGTAAGGAGAGGTTGGACAAACGAATTGTTTTCTCTGGAGAGTCAGAGGCTGAGGGGAGACCTGATAGACGTATATAAGATTATGAGAAGCATAGATAGGGTAGGTAGTCAGAGTCCTTTTTCCAGGGTAGAAATGTCAAATACTAGAGGCCATAGATTTAAGGTGAGAGGGGGAAGTTTAAAGGAGATGTGTGAGGCAGGTTTTTATTTGGAATGGTAGGTGCCCGGAACAGGCTGCCAGGGGAGGTGGTAGAAGCAGATACAACAGCAATGTCTAAGAGGCACTTAGACAGACTCTTGAACAGGCAGGGAATGGAGGGATATGGATCACGTGCAGTCAGATGGGATTAGTTTGGTTGGCATCATGGTCGGCATGGACGTGGTGGGCTGAAGGGTCTGTTCCTGTGCTGCATTAGTCTATGTTTATTAAATACCAATAAACTGCAATACTGCACAGAGGAATAAATCATCCCAGATGTATATTTATTCTTCCTCCTTGCATCCACTGCAACACCCATTACCAAACTCCCCATCCACTCAATACCTGAACTCACCCGAGAACTGCTCAATAGAAAATCCAAGTGATGAGCTGCCTTTGAAATTCAAGCTAAATCACTCCTAATTCAAAGTCATGCAGGCAAAAGCACTGACTTTCTATCAACTTAGCTTCAAGGTTCACTGGTTTTCTTCCAGCACCAGCTTAAACATCACCTCTTGACATTATTGTCAATTTAATGCACTGTGCAGCAAAGAGCTTATCTGCATTCCCACTGCTATTTCTGCTCAGAAGACTGAAGGCCCAAAGTTATATCAGTCTGTGGTAAGACCACAGTTACAGTACTGTGCAGGGTACTGAGCTTAGGAATTCCCTCTCCAAACATCTCCACCTCACTTTCTTTCCTAAAGGATATCATTAGAGGCTCTGTATAAATGGAATAGTTGCTATCATTGTAGTGTGATGATGATTTGGGTTTGAATTATTTGACTTTAGTTTTGAAAAAGCAGGCACGAGCTGGAACCAGTTTTTAATTATTGTTCGACAAACTCAGCTCTTATAAAGTTATTCTATCATGAGATGTGTCAGCTTTTGGTCTCTATAAGCACAATGGCTTCAATGCATTGAGAACTATTTTATGCAATGCAGCTGGAGAGGGGGAGCTGCCTGCCAGCACAACTTCATGTTGGCCATTACAGTGGTCTTCCCATTTTAATTCCTCTCGGCACAGCATAAACAGGACATGCTTGAGTTTCCTGAGATCTGACAGGTCACTTGCCCAGTGCTCACAGCAGTTCAGGAAGTCCCTTAATTATTTCTGCAGCAGAGGAGATTCACCAGGATGTTGCCTGGATTGGAGGATGATATTCAGGTGGAGAGACTGGGTAGGCTGGGCTTGTTTTCCATGGAGTGGAGGAGACCGAGGAATTCCCTGATAGGGCCTGTCTCCGTGCTGTATGACACTATGACATTGCAGCGCACCACTGGTCACTGACTTCCAGTCAGAAAAACACCCATCCACTGCCGCCCTCTGTCTCCTATCACCAAGCCAATTCTGGATCGGGTTTGCCACCATGCCTCGGATCTCATGAGCCTTAACCTTCTTGGACTAGCCTACCATGTGGGATCTTGTCAAAAGCCTGACTGAAGTCCATGTGAACCATGTCTACCGCTCCGCCTTCATTAATTTTCCTAGCTACCTCAAGAAAAATATCAATCAGACTTGCAAGACATAATCTCCCCTGCACAAAACCATGTGGGCAAA
Organism: Pristis pectinata; assembly: GCF_009764475.1. Lineage (NCBI taxonomy): Eukaryota > Metazoa > Chordata > Chondrichthyes > Rhinopristiformes > Pristidae > Pristis > Pristis pectinata. Next base: position 9,779,666 of record NC_067441.1, read on the forward strand.
TGGGACTAGCTTAGGTGGGCACCATGCATGAGTTGGGCCAAAGGGCCTGCTTCTGTGCTGTATCACTCTATGATTCAATGACTCCTCCTAATCAGAAGTAAAAACTGCAGATGCTGAAAATCTGAAACACTGGAATCGTTGAGCAGGTTGGGTCACATCCGTGGAGTCAACATTTTAGGTCAATGATCATAAGAGAAAGTGGGGTGTCTGTGAAAAGATGCAGACCAAAACTGTCAAGGTAAATGTTACATCTGATACTTTCAGTTAGAAACAGCAAACAAACAAAGGAAAACAAACAAAGGAATGAATTAAAACCAAAATCCAGTAAAATCTGTGGAGCGTGACAAAAAAAATGCCTTTTTTCCCTTTCCTCTCACTAACTGCAGTTATTTAAAGTAACCATTACCTTGCCAAGTTTGGTCTGCACCTTATCGCAAGCATTTCCTCTGTTCTTTCCACACTTCACCCTTCGCTGCAACCTAAGACACACCTTTCTAGTTCTTATATGTGTCATTGACCTGAAGAGTGGAACCTGTTTCTCTCTCCACAGAGACACAAGAGACTGGAGATGCTGAAATCCAGAGCACAAGTAACAAACTGCTGGAAGATCTCTGGGGTCAAGCAGCATCTAGATGAGCACTTGAATCACCCTGAAGGCTACTGGCCAAGTGCTGGAAGATGGGATTAATATGAATGGGTGCTGACTGGTTGGCATGAACAAGTTAGGCTGAATGACCCATTTCCATGCTGTACGATTCTATGACTCTACAACGGTGTAACCAAGTGAGCAAGATTAGAGACATTGGTATTGGTATTGGTTTAGTACTGTCACTTGTACCAAGGTACAGTGAAAAACTTGTCTTGCATACCATTCGTACACAATGCATTAAGGTAGTACAGGGTGAAAACAATAACAGAATACAGAGTAAAGTGTCACAGCTACAGGGAAGTGCAGTGAAGGTAGACAAAAAGGTGCAAGGTCAAACAAGGTAGATTGTGAGGTCAAGAGTCCACCTCATCGTATAAGCGAACCGTTCAATAGTCTTATTACAGTGGGGTAGAAGCTGTCCTTGAGCCTGGTGGTATGTGCCCTCAGGCTCCTGTATCTTCTGCCTGATGGGAGAGGAGAGAAGAGAGAATGACCCGGGTGCGTGGGGTCTTTGATTACGTTGGCTCCTTCACCAAGACAGCAAGAGGTGCAGACAGAGTCCAAGGAGGGGAGGCTGGTGTCCGTGATGCGCTTGGCTGTGTCCACAACTCTCTGCAGTTTCTTGCAGTCCTGGGCAGAGCAGTTGCCATACCAAGCCGTGATGCATCCAAATAGGATGCTGTCTGTGGTGCATTGATAAAAGTTGGTGAGTGTCAAAGGGGACATGCCAAATTTCTTTAGCCTCCTGAGGAAGTAGAGGTGCTGGTGAGCTTTCTTGGCCATGGCGTCTATGTGGTTGGGCCAGGTCAGATTATTGGTGATGTCCTCTCCTAGCAACTTGAAGCTCTCAGCCCTCTTGACCTCAGCAACATTGATGTTGAGAATGAGGGCAAATTACTAAACACTTGGCCAAAGCAGAAAGTTTCAAAGATATGGAGAGGCTGAGAGGTTTGGGGTAACTACAGAGCTTGGGGCCTTGGCAGGGGAAGCCATAGTCAGCAATGGTGGAGCAAGGGATATTGAGGTTTCACTGGAGGAACGGAGCACTGGAGAGGATTATTGAGATAAGGAGGAGGAGGCTTAAATACAAGGATGAGAATTTTAGATCCAGAGCGTGACTGGAATGGCATGCAGGGACAGGATACTGAGACACAGCAAAGATTAAAATATTAATGTTGTAATACACAGGAACAGATGTGACATTGACTTTTGGGAATGTCATCAGAGGCAAAGACTGAGGAGTGAATGGCATTTCACAGAGACTGTGAAAAAAAATTAGAGAGTCAGGGCAAGAAGGAAGGGGGAGAATCAACAGTTGCCATCAGTCACTTCAGAGACATTTTGCACATTGATCTGCAAAATGAATTATTGAAATGACCCCGATGGTGTAAACAACATAAGAACTAGGAGCAGGAGTAGAACAACAAATCTCTACCATTTGTCAAGACCGTGGCTGATGTCCTCCCTCAGCACCATATTCCCACACTGTTCCCGATTCCCTTAATGTCAAGAAATCTATCAATCTGTTTTGAATGAACTCAATGACTCCAGGGGAGAGAACTCCGAAGGTTCACCACCGTCTGCATGAGGAAACTTCTCCTCGTTTCAGTCCTAAATGCCCACAGTTTATTCTGTGACCCCTGGTTCTAGAAGACGGCCTCCCCATATCCAGCCAATCGGACCCTGCGGTAGGGGAGGCAGTGGGATGGCTGCAGGGTCAGCAGACTATGCTGGCTGGAACTGACTGGCAGGGTCAAGTTGTAGACGGGAAGAATTCACACTAAGTCTGGAGTTTACCTTCAGAACGAAGCTTCATAACAAGCTAACACGAACAGGGGAGTCACTTACCTGGAACAAATGCTCCCTGGTCTAAAATTTCTAGTACTCTTATAGCATTTCTTATCTACTTTCTCCTCTTTTTATCTCTACCATGTGTGCTCTGTGAATGCAAGGAGCAAGGTAATTGTTTCACACCACCAAGCTTCAGTGCCCGGTAGAGTACATGAGCTGGGGGCAGTTCCGCTTTTACCTTATGTACACAATGGTGAGGTGCCAGCTCAGGAGGTTAGGGGATGGTTGTTATGCAGTATCCAGGCATGGGGTTACTATGTCACTTGAGCCAGCAGCTTGTGGTTGGGGTCTGTCTAAACCAGTTCCAGCCAGCACGGTCTGTCCAACCCTGCAGCCATCCCATTAACTCCCCTACTGCAGGCCCTGCAAAAACTTATGAGTTTCACTGAGATCACCTCTCACTCTTCTAGACTCAACAAAATACGGTCCCAGCCTCTTCTCATAAGGCAAGCCCACTATCCTTAGAAGACCCACACTCAGCGATTCAGGAACAGCTTCTTCCCCTCTGCCATCAGATTTTTGAACGGTCCATGAACCCATGAACACTACCTTGTTATTCCTCTTTTTTTGCACTCTTTATTTATGTTGTAATTTATAATTGTTTTATATCTTTATACTGTACTGCTACTGCAAAACAACAAATCTCATGACATATAAGTCAGTGACAATAAACCTGATTCTGAAACACAGGAGATTCTGCAGACGCCGGAATCTGGAGCAACACACACAAAGTGCTGGAGGAACTCAGCGGGTCAGGCAGCATCCGTGAAGGGAAATAAACAGTCGACGTTTTCGGATCGAGACCCTTCATCAGGACTGGAAAGGAAGAGGGCAGAAGCCAAAATAAAAAGTTTGGGGCGAGGGGGAGGAGCACGGGCTGGCGGGTGATAGGTGAGTCCAGGTGAGGGAGGGAAGGTAGGTGGGTGGGGGAGGGGGGGGGTGAAAGGGAGTGATGTGAGAAGCTGAGAGATGACAGGTAGAAGAGGTAAAGGGCTGAAGAAGAAGGAATCCGGTAGGAGACAGCAGTAGACCATGGGAAGGAGATGGGGAATGGATGACCAGTCCATGATTCTGATTCGGCTTCTGAATCTCTGCTTCACTCCCTCTGTGCCAAGTATATCCACTTTTAAGTAAGAAGACCAAAACTGTTTGCAATACTCCAGGTGTGTGGTTTCACCAAACCGCCACAAAACTACAGTGAGATATCTTCAATCCTGTACTTAAATCAGCTCATTATAAAGACCAACATATTGTGAGCCTTTCTAATCATTTGCTACAAAGTGGAAAGATAATGAAAAACATGGAAAGGGCAGAGAATATTAACAAGCAGAACCAGAGGCAGGAAGCGTTGTTGATCGGCATACGAGTGTACAGTGGGCTTATCACATCACAGGAAGGGCATGAGGGCACTGGAGAGGATGCAGAGGTTTGTGAAGGTTTGCCATTAACGGGCCGGCAGGGCTGAGTTTATGACAAGCAATAGGGAGGTGAGGTTTGCTTCTTCTAGAACAGAGGCGTGTGAGAAGAAAGTGGAGAGGAAGAAGCATTTCCTTTAGCAGTCACACGAATGATTATGTTTGAAGTCCTGGGTGGATCGAAGAGAGAGAAGCTGAGCAAAATATTTCTGATCAACACAGAGCCATGAACCCTACGATCCAACTCGTCCATGCCGACCAAGTTGCTCAACTAAGCCAGTCCCACTTGCCTGTGTTTGGCCTACAAGTGCAGCGGTGAGCGTAACGCTTTATAGCGCCATCGACCCGGGTTCAATTCCGGTCGCTGTCTGTAAGGAGTTTGTACGTTCTCACCGTGTCTGCGTGGGTTTCCTCCGGATGCTCCGGTTGCCTCCCACATTCCAAAGACGTACGGGTTAGGAAGTTGTGGGCATGCTATGTTGGCGCCGGAAGTGTGGCGACACTTGCGGGCTGCCCCCAGAACACTACGCAAAAACACTGTACTGTGTGTTTCGATGTACTTGTGACTAATAAAGATATCTTATCTTATAAACCTTTTCTAACCAGGTACCTGTCCAAGTGTCTTTTAAATGTACCACTTTCTCTGGCAGCTCATTCGATATACGGACCATCCTCAGGTCCCTTTTAAATCTTTCCCCTCTCACCTTAAACCTATACCCTCTAGTTTTTGATTGCCTTTCCCTGGGAAAAAGACTGCATGCACTCACCCTATCTACACCTCCATAAGGTCTCCCCTCGGTCTCCTTGTCAGCCGTCACTCAACACTGTGGTGGGGGTCTGGAACTCACTGCCTGAAAGAGTGACGGAGGCAGAAAGCCACATTTAAACAACACCTATTTGAGCGCTTGACATAAGGTACCTGCGGGTCCCTGGTCCAGGAGCTGGAAGTGGTATTGGTCTGAAAAGTCTGCTATGGCCCCTGAAAGGGCTCCCTCCATACTGTACATCTCAGTGAATCTGATGTGCAAAATACCAGGGATTTGAGCAGACAGGGAAGACAAAACAGCACTGATAAATCAGTAGAAGTCCTTTCTTCTCAAGATTTTTGTTAAGCTTTGTACAAAGCACATCAGGATTGAGCCGCATCAATCAGTAAGGAACAGTGAAAATTTCAAAAGGTTAATCCAATCATTCCACTGTTAGTTTTGGCAGTGTTTTACTGTGTGATCAATAGGCAGTGTCACCGTATAAAGGAGGAAAAAGCAGACTGGAGCCAGACGTGACCCCAGACACCCAAGACTCATTCTTCTAATGCCTTCTATCAATAAAGAAAGAAAAATGTGAGACAAGTGCCGAGCCAGGAACTGTGGCTGCCTCCTCCGGTTACAGTTTGGTGCAAGTTTTTGAGAAGGGCTGACACCGTTTGTGTGAATCATTCTCACATCAGAAGCAGTTCAAAATGCTGTTACAAGCTGAGGGCGTAAATTCTTTCCCCAAAACAATTTGTCCTGCGAAATTAACGTCTCATTTTCACCCATCCTCCTCGTTCCCTCCTCTTCTGAAAGTATCATATTTAGCACTGATGAGCCAGCATTACTGATTTGGGGTTTCACTAAGGGTTAATTTCCAGGACACAGTCCTGAGCAGCAGATAAAACATGGCACTATTAGACAACAACACTTCTTTTCAACACCTTTAATCAAGTATAAGAATGTAGAGGGTGCTTAAAAAAGAAATTAGGAGAGCAAAGAGGTGCCACGAAATATCACTGGCAGAGAAGATTGAGAAAAGTCCCAAGACATTTTATAAGTGTACCGAGAGCAAGAGGAGCCAGGGAAAGAGTGAGGTCCACTGGTGACCAAAGGGGCAATGTGTGTGTGGAGTCAGAGGAAGTGGGTGAGATCTGAAATTTTATCTATATTCAATAAGGAGAAAGACTTTGTAACTGAAGATTTCAGTTGGGATGGTGAAATTCTAGAGCAGATTAAGATAATAAGGGAGGAGGTATAAGATGTTTTAGTGGGCATAGAGGTGGATAAATCCCTAGGGCCTGAGAAGATGCATCCTAGGCTGCTATGGTAGGCAAGGGAGGAGATTTCTGGGGCTCTGACAGAGATATTTAAACCTTCACTGGCTGCAGATGAGGTACCAAGTGACTGGAGAGCTATATTCAAGAAGGGAAGCAGGGATAAGCCAGGTGATCATAAACCAGTTAATCTAATGTTGGTGGTCCTCAACTTGACAGTGCAGAGCTCATCAATTTTATAAACTTTGCTACCAACTTCTCTTCGCTACTGACACCTCCCTCCCTTCTTGATCTCTCTGCACCTCAGGAGACAGATTATCCAGTGACACCTACTACAAGCCCACGGACTCTCACAGCTACCTTGACTACACCTCCTCCCACCCTGTCACGTGCAAGGACGCTGTTCCCTATTGTCAGTTCCCCTGTCTCCACTGCATCTGTTCTCAGGATGAGGCCTTCCACTCCAGGGCATCCAAAATGTCCTTCTTTTTCAGAAAATGGGGTCCCCCCCAACTGCTCTGCAATTGATGGAGTCGTCCAGAAAATCTCCATGACCAGGCAGTAACATCACGAGATGATAGAGGAAGTGGGTGAGAGCACCATTAGAGCCAATTTCAATATCAGAAAACATGTCTTGGCTATTGGAGACTGGGAGCAGCTCCAAGTGGGAGTTGTTCAAAAGTAGAATACTGAGAGTTCAGGGCCGAAATGTTCCCATGGGAAGGCAAGCACAAGGAATCCTAGGTGTCAAGGGATGGATGGCTGGGTAAAGAAAAAAACAGCAAGCACATACAGGTATAGAGAACTGACAACAGAGCAGACCTTTCACAAAGTACAGAACAGAAGTACACAATCAAAGACCCCGCCCACCCCGGACATTCTCTCTTCTCCCCTTTCCCATCGGGCAGAAGATACAACAGCTTGAAAGCACGTACCACCAGGCTCAAGGACAGTTTCTATCCCACTGCTGTAAGACTCTTGAATAGTTCCCTAGTACGATAAGATGGACTCTTGACCTCACAATCTACCTCGTTATGACCTTGCACCTTACTGTCTACCTGCACTGCACTTTCTCTGTACTGTAATACTTTATTCTGCATTCTGTTATTGTTTTTCCCTTGTACTACCTCAATGCACTGTTGTAACGAATTGATCTGTATGGACGGTATGCAAGACAAGTTTTTCACTGTACCTCGGTACATGTGACAATAATAAACCAATTTACTAAGTAGGAAGGGCACTTAATTAGGAAGGCAAAGAGCACTGAGGTTACAGTACAACGATATGAGCCACTTGTTTGAGCACAGCTGGAGTACTGTGTTCAGTTCGAGTGAACACACGATCGGAATGTTGTGCGAAGGGTGCAGAAGGCATTCACCAGGATGTTACTTGGAATGGAGCAGTTACGAGGAGAGACTGGAGAGGTTGGGTTGTTTTCAAGGAGCTGAGGAAGCCAAGAAGCGACCTGATAGGAGTGTACAAAATCGTGAGGGGCAGAGACAGGATAGACAGGAGGAAGCTATTCCCCCTTGCAGAGATGTGTAATGGAACAGAGAGACAAGGAATACAAATACATAGTTCATTGAAAGCGGCGTCACAGGTAGACCGGGTGGTGAAAAAGCTGTTTAGCACACTGATCTTCATCAGTCAGGGAATTGAGTATAGGAGTTGGGACATTATATTCCAGTTATATAAGTCACTGGTGAGGCCGCACTTGGAGTATTTCTCTAAGTGTGTACAGTTTTGGCCACCCTGTGAAGTGGTTAAACTGGATAGAGTGCAGAAAAGATTTATGAGGTTATTGCCAGGACTAGAGAGCCTGAGTTACAGGGAGAGGTTGGTCAGTTTAGGTCCTTATTCCTTGGAACGTAGGAGAATGAGGGGTGACCTTATAGAAATGTTTAAAATTTTGTAAGGCATAGATAAGGTGGACGGTAACAGTCTTTTCCCCAGGGTAGAGGAGTCCAAAAGTAGGGCACATTGATTTAGGGTGAGAGGGGAAAGATTTAAAAGGGACTGAGGGTCAACTTTTTCATGCAGAGGGTGGTGAGCATATGGAACGAGCTGCCAGAGGAGTTGGGTGAGGCAGGTACAACATTATCACTTAAGAAGCACTTGGATAGGTACATGGAGGGGCGGGGCCTGGAGGGATATTGGCCGAACGCAGGAAATTGGGACTAGCTGGGTGGGCACTGTGGTCGGCATAGACTGGTTGGGCTGAAGGGCCTATATCTGTGCTGTATTACTCTGCAACTCTGAGATGTCTAAGACCAGAGGATATTAGGGTTTGGGGTAAAGGTGGGGGTGGGGGGAGTGATTTAGAAAAGATTTAAGTAAGAAATTATTTCCTCAGAGGCTGCTTGCAATCTGGAACGCACTGCCTGAGGGGGGTGGTGGAGGGAGATTCACGCAGCACTTCAGGAGCATCTGGACAAAGTGCTGGTGAATGGGGTTGGTATAGATGGGTACTTGCTGGTTGGCATGGACGTAAGGGGCTGAAGGGCCTGTTTCTGTGCTGTCTGATTCTGTGACTCTATCACTGACCAAAGTTCTCTTAATTCAGAAACAAGTCCTTTAAATCGGAAAATTATCCACGCCACTCTGTAACCTGAGGAAGGTGAGGAGGGGTTCGGAGGGGATGGGGGCGGGGTGTGTGTGGAAACCGAAGAAACGGATTCCTTAGCCGAACAGCCGTCATCAGGAATTTACCCTGAACTTCTAATAAAAGATTTGAAAGACTAAAGATTTTGGAAGTTTCTGATGATCAGGAAAAGCTGCATGGTTTTGTAGATGGATGCCTGATGAATCTAAATTATTTTTTTCAGGAGTTAATTAAAGCAGTGGTCCCACAAGGATCTGGGTTGGAGCTGCAGTTATTCACCATGTTAATTTAGAACTGATAATGGGATAGAAAGAGATTTATCCAAGTTTGCCGATGATACATAGATAGATGGCATTTAATTACAAAGAGTTCGAGTACTTTTGAAATGGTGAAAATAGAGAAGTGGAGAGGGGATCCAAGGAGATTCAACAGTCCACTTAGATAGATTACTAAAATGCCATGTAATCAAAAGGTTGATAGAGCGTTAGCCTTGAGGTTGAGAGGACTAGAATACAATACAAAGCCTTGGTTAGACACTGGCACTGTACACTCAGTGCAGTTCTCGGTACCATACCCGAGGAAGGAAATATCAGTCTTCAAAGGGCTGTAGGTGCACTAGAATGAAAACCAGACTACAAGGGATAAATTAAGATGATTCACACAAACTTGGATTTCATTATCTGGGACTTAAAAGATGAAGGAGTGATTTCATTAAAATCTGGGAGTCTGGCACTGGGGGTGTTCGCTTAAAATTAAGACCTTTCAGAAGTGAAGTCAGGAAATACTTCTACATGTAAAGAGCGACAGAAATTTTCAACTCCCAATAAGATATTAGCGCTGGGTTAATTTATAGATTTTTGCCACTAAGTCAGAGGGTTATGGAGTTAGGTCACAAATCAGTGATTTCCACTTTAAGATATCAGAACAGGCTTGAGGGGCTAAATCCTGATCCCACATGGTATATAAAAAAGAAGTAAATTCACACAGGTGGTTTTTAACAGTTTTTCAGATGTCCGTAATAAAAATATGTTCCAACTGGCAGAAAGGTTCACGCACACAACTTTTGCTGCTCTGGATTACCAAAATAGAAATCCCTTGTGACGAGCTCAGATGAAATGACAGCTGAAGAGTGATGGTCACTACTGTCGATTGACTCTACATGTAGATTTTTCTACCTATACTTAACCTATCTAAATGTTTCAATATTATTAAAGCCTCTAATTGAGCCATCTTTTAACCTTCTCTGCTCCTCTGAAAATCCCTCATCCCTGGCAATATTCCCCTGTCCTTTCCAAATTGTGGATCTCAAAATAGTTTATAATTGTTTCCAAAGAAGCCTTTTTAAAAAATATATTCATTCATGAGATGTGGATGTATATAAAATCATGAGGGGCGTAGATTAGATGGGTGGTCACAGTCCTTTTCCCAGGGTAGAGGAGTCCAAAGCTAGAGGGCCCAGGTTTAAGGTGAGAGGGCAAAGATTTAAAAGGGACCTTAGGGGCAACTTTTTCACACAGGGAGCTGGGTGTATGGAAAACTACCAGAGGAAAAGTGGTAGAGGCAGGTACAATCACAATGTTTAAGACATCTACACACTGGTACATGGATAGAAAAGGTTCAGAGGGATATGGGCCAAAGGCAGGCAAATGGGACTGGCTCAGATAGAGATTTTGGTCGGCATGGATGAGTTGGGCCGAAGGGCCTGTTTCCGTGCTGTATAAACGTTGTATCAGAGTAAAGCTGTGCAGGGAGTGGATGGGAAATAGCTCATGTCATGCACTTGACCATCAGTGGAATACACCTTCCCTGTGTCCACTAATAATATTTTTCCACAATATTTCCAATGTTTAACGCAGTAGGATCTGCAATGCCAAAGTATAAGAAGGGCTCTCCCATGTCACAGTATCCAGTCAACTGGACCCATTGAGTATAGAAGTTGGGATGTTACGCTGGAGTTGAACAAGACGCTGATGAGGCCAAACACAGAGTATTGTGTTCAGTTCTGGTCACCCTGCTATAGGAAAGATGCCATTAAACTGGAAAGAATGCAGAGGAGATTTACGAGGATGTTAGCGGGACTTGAGGAACTGAGCTATGGAGAGGGGTTGAGCAGGCTGGGACTATATTCATTGGAGTGTAGGAGAATGAGGGGTGATCTTACAGAGGTGCATAAAATAATGAGAGCATATATAGGTGAATGCACAGTCCTCGTCCCAGGTAGCACAGGTTTAGGGTGAGAAGGAAGAGATTTAATAGGAACCTGAGGGGCAACATTTTCACCCAGAGGGTGATCCATGAGCTGCCAGAAGTGGGTGAGGCAGGTACATTGACAACATTTAAAAGACACTTGGACAGGTACATGGATAGGAAACTTTGAGAGGGATATGGGCCAACACGGGCAAATTGGAGCAGCAGAGATGAGCATCTTGGTCGGTATGGACGTATTGGGCCAAAGGGCCTGTTTCTGTGCTGTCTGACTCTATGATATAAGGGCTACTGATATTTGAAACTTCATTACAACCAATATACAACGTAGGCTGCACCAATGGGAGTAACAATGTCAAACAAGTGATAACATCTCTTGTAAAACTAATGTTCAATTACAGTCCTTCAAACACCAGAATACAGATGTTCACTGTTGTAATGAACACCAGGAAAGATTCTTAAAGGAAGATTTACTGGATGGTCTTACTTGCAAAAAGTTGTAACAAACTTTGGTTTGTTGAAAAAAAATTCATTTTTGGGATATTAACATCACTGGCAAGGCGAGCATTAATTCCCCTTGAGAAGGTAGCAGCGAGCTGATTCTTGAAGTATTGCAGTACTTCTGGTGAAGGTGCTCATGCAGTCCTATTGCCGGGACAGTTCTAGATTTAAACCCAGCAGTGACGAAGAACAGATGTAATTACAAATAAGGCTCTGCGACCTGGAGGAGAAGCTGCAAGTGGTGGTGGAGGGTTGTTTTTGTAATTGGAAGCCGGTGAGCAGAGGGATCAGTGTTGGGACCCCTGCTGTTACACACATTAACAACCTGGCAGTGACTATAGGATGTATGATTAGTTAATTTGCAGGTGAAACAAAGATAGACTCATAGTTTTGTTGACAGTGAGGAAAATTGTCTTTGGCTACAGAACAATATTGATGAGTTAGTAAATGGTAGAGCAATGGTGCGTGGAGTCTAATCCTGGTAACTGCATGGTGATACATCTTGGGGGACTAATTACGCTAGGACATGAATGGTAGGACCCTAGGAAGTACTGCGTTGGTGAATTGCCTAAAGATTGCTGAAGACAGCAGCATGAGTAGATAAGGTAGTTAGGAGAAGGCAATTGGCACACAGGGTACTTGTCTTCATTAGCTGGGGCATAGAATACAATAGCACCAAGGTTATTGTGCAACCCTATGCCCTACACCCTATAGGCCACAGGTGGAGTGCTGTGTATACGGTTCTGGTCGCCACACGATAGGAAGGATGTGTTTGCACTGGAGAAGGAGCAGAGGAGATTCACCGGGATGTTGCCTGGGATGGAGTGTTTCAGATTTGAGGAGAGACTGGAGAGGCTGGGTTTGTTTTCTTTAGATTAGAGGGGGCTGAGGGGGGACCTGAAAGAAGAATACAAAATTAAGCAGGGCATTGATAGGGCAGACAGTGAGGAACATTTTTCCTTCAGCCGATGGCAATTGCTCTGCCCAGGACCACAAGAAACTGAAAAGAGTTGTGGACACAGCCCAGTGCATCATAGAAACCAGCCTCCCCTCCTTGGACTCTGTCTTTACCTCTCGCTGTCTTGGTGAAGCAGCCAGCATAATCAAAGACCCCACCCACCCGGGTCATTCTCTCTTCTCTCCTCTCCCATCAGGTAGAAGATACAGGAGCCTGAGGGCACATACCACCAGGCTCAAGGACAGCTTCTACCCCACGGTGATAAGATTATTGAATGGTTCCCTTATACAATGAGATAGACTATGACCTCACCATCTACCTTGTTGTGACCTTGCAACATTATTGCACTGCACTTTCTCTGTAGCTGTGACACTTTACTCTGTACTGTTATTGTTTTTACCTGTACTACATAAATGCACTCTGTACTAACACTCTGTACTACCAAAGAGAACTGAGGGAATGTTGCCTCACTGAAACGTGGCTCACACCTGCCTCACCTGCCTCTGCTTGTCAACCTGACGGCTTCTCAATTCATCGAATGGACCGTACAGAGTCCTCAGGCAAAGTTAAAGGTGGAGGGGTCTGCTTCTTAATCAATAACTTGTGGTGCTCAGACGTGATGGTCCTGGCAAGCCCCTGCTCACCCAGCCTGGAATATCTAACAGTGAGGTGTCGACCATTCTATCTGCCAAGGGAGTTCGCTTCAGCTATCCTGATGGCAGTCTACATCCCACCACAGACGGACATGAAGCATGCACTCAATGAGCTACACTCTGTGGTCAACAACCTTGAGACAGGATACCCTGAAGCCCTCTTCATCATTGCAGGGGACTTCAATCAGGCCAACCTCAAGAGTGTGTTACCAAAATACTATCAGCACATCTCCTGCTCCACCAGGGGTGCTAACACCTTTAACCACTGCTGTACAACCATCAAAGATGCCTTCTGAGCCACCCCTCGTCCTCACTTTGGGAAATCAGATCACCAGGCTGTGCTCCTTCTCCCTGCATACAAATAGAAACTGAAACGGGAGGATCCGGTACGGAGGGTCATGCAGTGCTGGTCTGAGGAAGTAGATGAGCTCCTACGTGACTGCTTTGAGACAGTGGACTGGTCCATGTTCAAAGATTCAGCTGCCAGCCTTGATGAGTATGCCACCACCATCACGGACTTTATCAGCAAGTGTGTGGAGGACTGTGTACCAAAGAAGACAATATGGGTGTTCCCAAACAGGAAACCATGGATGAACCAAGAGATCTACTCCCTACTGAAGGAGAGGACTGCTGCCCACAAATCTGGTGATCCTGATCTGTACAAGAAATCGAGGTATGACCTTTGGAAAGCTATCAGGGATGCCAAGAGGCAATACCAACTCAAAATAGAGTCCCTGACCAGCCGCCAGTTATGGCAGGGCTTACATGCCATAACAGGCTACAAGACGAAGCCGGACTGCATAGCTAACAACAGCACATCCCTTCCTGATGAACCTAACGCATTCTATGCCCATTTTGAACAAAAGGGAAGTGGATTATCACCATCCACCCTGACAGCCACCAACGCAGCTGAACCTGTGATCACAGTGGAGGACGTAAGATCAGTCTTCCGGAGAGTGAACATGAGGAAAGCACCTGGCCCAGATGGTGTCCAGGGCTGCGTGCTCAGATCTTGTGCTGACCAGCTGGCAGAAGTATTTGCGGATATACTCAACCTCTCCCTGCTTCAATCTCAGGTTCCCTCCTGTTCTAAGAAGACTACTATTGTCCCGGTACCAAAGAAAAGCAAGGTAACATGCCTCGATGACTACCGACCAGTGGCTCTGACATCCACCATCATGAAGTGCTTTGAGAGGTTGGTCATGGCACGCATCAACTCCAGCCCACCAGACAACCTGGACCCATTGCAATTCGCCTATCGGTGAAACAGGTCTACAGTGGATGCCACCTCCCTGGCCCTACACTCAGCTCTGAAGCATCTGGACAGTAAAGGCACATACGTTAGACTATTGTTTATTGACTACAGCTCTGCCTTCAATACAATAATTCCAAGCAAACTTGTCACCAAACTCTGAGACCTAGGACTCAATACCTCCCTCTGTAACTGCATCCTTGACTTTCTAACAAACAGACCACAATCAGTGAGGATAGGCAGCAATACCTCCGGCACGATTATTCTCAACACTGGTGCCCCACAAGGCTGCGTCTTCAGCCCTCTACTCTACTCCCTATACATTCATGACTGTGTGGCCAGATTCTGCTCTAACTCCATCTACAAGTTTGCAGATGATACCACCGTTGTAGGCTGTATCTCCAACGGCGATGAGTCGGAGTACAGGAAGGAGATAGAGAGCTTAGTGGAATGGTGTCATCACAACAACCTTGCCCTCAATGTCAACAAAACAAAAGAGCTGGTCATTGACTTCAGGAAAGGGTGCGGTGTACATGCACCTGTCTACATCAATGGTGCTGAGGTCGAGAGGGTTGAAAGCTTCAAGTTCCCGGGTGTGAACATCACCAACAGCCTGTCCTGGTCAAATCACATAGATGCCACGGCCAAGAAAGCTCACCAGCGCCTCTACTTCCTCAGGAGGCTAAAGAAATTTGGTTTGTCCCCTTTGACTCTCACCAACTTTTACTAATGCACCATTGAAAGCATCCTATCTGGATGCATCAAGGCTTGGTACGGCAACTGCTCTGCCCAGGACCGCAAGAAGCTGCAGAGGGTTGTGGACACAGCCCAGTGCATCACGGACACCAGCCTTCCCTCCTTGGACTCTTTACCTCTTGTTGTCTTGGTGTAGCAGCCAGCATAATCAAAGACCCCACCCACCCGGGGCATTCTCTCTTCTCTCCTCTTCCATCGGGTAGAAGATACAGGTGCCTGAGGGCACGTATCACCAGACTTAAGGACAGCTTCTACCCCACTGTGATGACTATTGAACGGTTCCCTTATACGATGAGATGGACTCTTGACCTCACAATCTACCTTGTTGTGACCTTGCACCTTATTGTACTGCACTTTCTCCGTAGCTGTGACACTTTACTCTGTACTGTTACTGTCTTTACCTGTACTACATCAATGCACTTTGTATTAATTCCATGTAACTGCACTGTGTAATGAATTGACCTGTACGATCGGTATGAAAGACAAATTTTTCACTGTACCTTAGTACAAGTGACAATAATAAACCAATACCAATACCAATATAAGTTGAGGACATAGGTTTAGGCTAAAGGGTAGGAGGTTTAGTCAGAGACTGAGGAAGAATTTTTTCATCAAGATGCAGTTGGAATCTGGAATGCACTGCCTGAGGGGGAGGTGGAGGCAGATATTCTGACAACCCTTAAGACGTATTGAAATGAGCACTTGGAATGCCATGGCATAGAAGGCTACGGACCAGGTGCTGTAAAGTGGGAATACCAGAGAGATGTGGTGGGCTGAAGGGCCTGTGTCCATGCTGAACGACTCCATGAGGATATCCAGCCTCTGACCTGCTCTATGTGCCTGGTATGATGATGGTGGGAGATACAGGGTTATGCCATTGAATTTCAAGGGTAAATAAAACAAAATGTTGGAGCGACTCAGTGGGTTGAGCAGCATCTGTGGAGGCAGAGGGATAGGGTGGGCATTGCTGGAATGCTAAATGGCTGAAGCACTCGCAGCCTTGTTCAGCCTTAAGCCAGCCAATTCAGTTCTGGCAATCCAGATGAAGGGTCTCGACTGTCCATTTCCCTCCCCAGATGCTGCCTGACCCTGACCAGATGTTCCTCCAGTAGTTTGTTTTTTGCTCCAGAATCCAGCATCTGCAGTCCTTTGAGTCATTGCCCTTGAAATAAAGATAGCACGTGACCAAGTGTGGCACAAGGAGCCCCCGTAAAACTGAAGACAATGCATATCAAGATGGAAACACTCCAGTGGTTACTTGCACCAAGAATGGTAGTTGTGGTTGTTGGAAGTTGACCATCCCATCTCTGCAGAAGGTCCTCAAGGCAGTTGGTTGCCCAACCATCTACAACTGCTTCATCAATAACATTCCTTCTGTCATAAGGTCCGAGGTAGGGATGCTCACTGATAATTGCACGATGTTCAATTCCATATGCAACTCCTCAGCCACTGAAGCAGTCAATGCCTGCACAGAGCAAGACCCAGACAAGGTTCAGGCTTGGGCTGAAAGTGCCAAGTAACATTCTGCCACAGTAGTCCAGCCAATGACCATCCCCAGCAAGTGAGAATCTAACCACCTCCCCTTGACGTTCAATGCCCATGTGGCCCTTTGTGCCTGTGCTGGCCTTTGGAAGAGCTTCATCCCACATACTCTTCTTGTCCGCAATCATGTGAGCTCCTCGTACTTTTGGAAAGTATTGACGGTTTCAGCTTTCGCTGCCTTTTCAGTGGAAGTATTCCGTATTGTAACAATTCTCTTAGTGGAAACATCTCTCTACTCCCTTCTGGATCTTTGCCAATGATTTTAAATTGATGACCTCTGGTTATTGACTCTATAGCTAGAGGGAGTAGCTTTTCTCTCTTTAATCTATCAAAACTTCTCATTATCTTGAAAGCCTCTAATTGGGTCACCTCTTAATCTTCTCTGCTTCTTCGAAATGAAGTCCGTCATCCTTAGCAATACCCAGCTGTCCTTCCTGAACCGTGGAGACCAGAATAGTCCTCAAGCAGACTTTTTTCTTTTGTTTATTGATGGGATGTGGCCAGCACTGACAAGAGCAGCACTCCTTGTCCTGAACTTCAAAGCGACTAGGTAGTAGTTCCAGGTAATAGATTTCCTTCCTTGATGACATTAGTGAACCAGATGGGGATTTTTATGACAATCTGGTAGTTTCATGGTCATCATTACTGGGACCAGGTTTTATTTAATTGCTTGAATTTATATCCTGCAGTTTGGTGGGATTCAAACTCACGTCTCAGGATCAATGGGTCAGAACTCCGGCTGCTAGTCCAGTAACTTAGCCACTGCATTGCCAGATACCCCAACAGTGCCACTCAGTGGCACAAGGAAATGAATCAATCAGGGTAGATTCTTCTGCAAAAATTGAGGGGGTGGTCCACCTGGAGAAAGACAAAGTGGGTGGTCCTCCAGGAGAAAGACAGAATGGGTGGTCCTCCTGTAGAAAGGCAGAGTGGGTGGTCCGCCTGGAGAAAGACAAAGTGGGTGGTCCTCCAGGAGAAAGGCAGAGTGGGTGGTCCGCCTGGAGGAAGACACAGTGGGTGGTCCTCCAGGAGAAAGGCAGAGTGGGTGGTCCTCCTGGAGAAAGACAGAGTGGGTGATCTTCCTGTAGAAAGACAAAGTAGGTGGCCTTCTCCCAGAAACCCATTTTGCTCTATGTAACTGTGTTGACTCCTTTGAAAACCAGTCATTTATAAAGTTCTGTCTTCACTTTGTTGTTATATTCCCCAATTTATAAAGTCTATATTTTGCAGAAAACAAACTGCTGGATCAACTCAGTGGGTCAGGCAGCATCTACGGAGGGAAATGGATAGTCAACAGGTCTAGCATCTACAGTCTCTTGTGTCTCTATTCTATGTTTTTTTTTAAACCATATGCCATCTCTAAGGATTTGTTGCTATGGAGACTAAAGGCATGTGTGTCTTGCTGTCATGCCACTTGCAGAACAATATTTGTTGGATACTGTCTTTCCTGCCATCTGACAATCAAAGTTCATGTGAAAACGTGGACCATTTCTCATAGAAGTCACCCTCTGCAAAGGCAAACGTTGGTGAAGGTGATGGAAAATTTCATCAATGCATCAATGCACACTTTTGGTCAACTGAGGTAAATGATGCTTAAAGGTCAAGATCTCAGACCTGGTACAGAGTCAACCAGGCAGTAGTGATCTCCGGTTTCTGTACCATCTACAGAAGACACCTCAACCTACTGGGGAGATTCCACCAACTGGATGTCATTAAGCCGGAAAGGGTGCAGAAAAGATCCATGAATGTGATACCAAGACTGGAGGGCTTGAGTTCTAAGAAGAGGTTGGATAGGCCGGGACTGAGTTCCCTGGAGCGAAGGAGGCTGAGGAGTGACCCTAAAGAGGTTTATAAAATCATGAGGGACATAGATAAGGTGGATAGTCATGGTCTTTTTCCCAGGGTAGGGAAGTCTAAAACCAGAGGGCATGGGTTTAAGCTGAGAGGAGAAAGATTTAAGAGGGACCTGAGGGCAAACTTTTCACAGTGGGTGGTGGGTACATGGAACGAGCTGCCAGAGGAAGTGGTAGTAGCAGGTACAATTACATAGAACAGTACAGCACAGGAACAGTTCCTTCAGTCCACCATGTCTGCGCCAAACACAATGACAAATTAAACTAAATCTCTTCGACCTGCACATGATCCATATTACAATGTTTAAAAGACATTTGGACAGGTGCATGGACAGTAAAGGTTTAGAGGGATGTGGGCCAAACCCAGGCATATGGGACCAGCTCAGGTAGACAACTTGGTCAGCATGGACGAGTTGGATCGAAGGACCTGCTTCCGTGCTGTATAACTCTATGGCTGTATAACACTGTCTCCTCAAAACCCTGCAAAGTCACTGGAAGGATAAGCGGACCAATTTGGGAGATTTTTGATCTTCTTCTACCTCTATCACCAAGAAGGAGGAAAGAGCACATGGGAACACCATTGTCCGTAGGTCCACCTGCTGGTTTCTCCCGTTCCTTCATCATTGCTGGGTCTAAGCCTTGGAACTCCCTCCTCAATAGCCCTGGAAGGACAGCAGTGGTTCAATGTATCTCTCCATGTATCTGTTCACACCCAAAAGATGAATCAGTCAGACAGATTTAAAAGCCAAAAGAAAATAACCAACAGAAGAAAGGACTCAGAACAAAATCCAGGTGAACGTAGCAAAAGATCCTCACAGAGCAGACAATGGGGAAAGGAATAGATCTAGAAATAACAGAAATGTTTGGAATAAGAGGACCATTAAGTACTATAGAGGGTCATTTAAGTATTTCTCAGGCAGATTCACGATTTCCATAGCTATTTGCATGAGTCCTCACTGCTGATGATAAAACTGAGCTGCAAGTGATACATCTTAAAACTGATGTTACAACTAAACATTGTTAAAGTGAATTCAGATACACTTCTGGCTTGATTAAGTGTTCTGCAAATAAATCAGGCTGTTGGCTGTGATGCCATTTACTGAAAGATGCTCAATTGTGAGCCTCTTGCTCCTGCAGAGGCTGCCAGTGTTAAAAAAAGAACTGCAAGTCAGAACCATTGGTTTGAATTTGGTTATAGACAAGTTAACACAGAACAGTACAGCACAGAAACGGGCCCTTTGCCCCACTATGTCTGCTCCAAACATGATGCCAAATTAAACTACATCTCTTCTGCCTACACATGATCCATATTACATTTAAAAGACATTTGGACAGGTGCATGGATAGGAAAGGTTTAGAGGGATGTGGGCCAAATGCAGTCAAATGAGACTAGCTCAGGTAGACAACTTGGTCAGCATGGTGATCATGGGAGATTCTTCATGCAGGGAGCTCAACGGGGGTGGGAGGCGGTTTATAAGGAAATTACTGAATAGTAATACGACTCTTAGAAGGGAAGATCCTGGATTACCCAACCTGGTTGAATGTTTTAAGGAGGTCACCAGTTTGGTGGAAGCAGGAATCCAGGATGCCAAGGTACATCTTGGTAAGTGGAAGCCTGTGGCAAGTGACTGTGCCAGAGACTAATGAGTTAGTGCTGCTGGATTAAGGTGGGTCTGGGGACTGTTTGCATCTTTGTGGATGTAAGGGACCAGCTATCATTAGCATCAGACAGTCACACAGCACAGAAACAGACCCTTCGACCCACTACGTCTACGCTGACCATTAAGTACTTATGTACACTAATGCCACATACCAGCACTTGTTCCATAGCCTATCCAGCCTCGATGATTCAAGAGCTTGCCCAAATGCTTCTTACACGTTGTGAGAGTCTCTGTATCCACCACCTCATGCAATGCGCTCCAGCTTCCAACTATGCTCTGGGGGGGAAGTTCTTCCTCATATTCCTTCCACACCCACCTCTCACCATAAATCTATGCCCTCAAGATTTAGACTACTACAGGGAAACATTTCCCATTACCTACCCTACTTATGCCCTAATAATTTTGTATCCAGAGTGTCCCTGGGTCACAAACACCCAACTTACGGACCCCCTACCCAACATACGAGCGAGCTCCCATAAATATCATTAAATGTAGACACGTTCGTTCCTAACGAATGGCAGAACTAGTTTCCTCTCGCTCTCTTCTCTTTTAGTAACTTATTCCTTCTTATCAGCTTTTGAAGCCATTCATTACAAACTGTGGAGGTGTGCTTACCATCGAGTGATTTTTGTCTATTGTCCTACTTAATCAACACGTTTACAAAATTCACCTGTAAAAATGGAACCCATTCATTACCTGGCTTCAGCCCCTACCTCTATCAGGTCTCTCCTCAACTTCCTTGGCTCCAAGGGAAACAAACCCAGACTATCCAGTGTCTCCTCATAACCAAAACACTCCATCCCGGGCAACATCCTGGTGAATCTCCTCTGCACCCTCTCCAATGCAATCACGTCCTTCCTATAGTGTGGTGACCAGAACTGTATACAGATCTGTGGCATAACCAGTGTTTTATACAGTTATACCATAACTTCCCTGCTCTTACAAATTTATGCCCTAGCTAATGAAGGCAAGTATGTTATCTGCCACCTTCACCACCTTACCACCTATTTGCCATCTTTAGACATCCTTTACACCAAGATTCTTCTCTTTCTCAACAGTCCCTAAACCCAACCATTTATTGTGTACATCCTGTCCATTAGTCCTCCTATCACCTTTCAGTTATCAGCATTAAGTTTCATCTGCAATTACTCTGCACATCTTACCAGCTGAACAATATCATTCTGTAGCTTAAGAATATCCTCCTTACTATGGACACCACCAATCTTCATGTCATTGGCAAACTTACTAATGATACCTCTTACATTCATATCTAAATTGTATTTAACAAACCGTAAGGATCCCAAGGCCGATCTGCAACCCTCTGCCTCCTGTTACCAAGCCAACTTTAGATCCAGTTTTCCAACCTGCATTGGATCCCATGGATCTTTCGGACCAGTTTTCCCTGTGGGACCTTGCCAGAGGTATTAATGGAGTTGACTACATCAACCTCACTGCCCCTCATTAATATGTTTCGTTACCTCTATGAAAAATGTTATCAAGTTGATCAGATGGGATCTCCCCCAAGCAAAACCATGCTGACTACCTTTGCTCAGTCTCTGCATTTCTAAATGTAGATTAATCCTGTCTGTTAGAACTTTTTCCAAATAACTTCCCTACCTCTGATGTTGGATGCACAGGCCTACAATTTCCTGGCTCATCTCTGCTGCCCTTTCTGAATAAAGACATCACCTTTGCTGCCCTCCAGTTATCTGGCACCTCACCTGTGGCCAGTGAAGATTTAAGCACACTAATGCCTCCTTTTTAATGGCAACGTAATCTAAACTTCCACTGTCCCCCTCCCTGGGTTCTCCAACTACAAGAGTGAATGCTGATTAGACTTATTTAAGACCTCACTTACATCAACTGCCTCCACGCAGACTGTCACATTGGTCCCTTATGGGCCCCTGCTTAATAACACCCCGGAGCCTGATGAGCTGTTACCCAGGCTGCTGAGGGAGGCAACTGAGGAGGTTCACTGGTCACAGGTGAGGTGCAGGTAACTGGAGGGCAGCAGATGTGATGTCTTTATTTAAGAAGGGCAGTGGAGATGAAGAATTACAGGCCCGTGGATCTAACATCAGAGATAGGGAAGTTATTTGAAAAAGACAGGATAAATCTCCACTTGGAAAGGCAGGCACTGACCAAAGACAGTCAGCGTGGTTTTGTCTGGGGGAGGTTCCTGATTATCCTCTTGCGTCTAATATATGTAACTATGAAAAGCTTTGGGATGTTTCTTAATCTGGTCTGCCAGTAAAATTACATGCCCATTCTTCACCCTCCTAATTTCCTTTGAAGTACCCTCCCCTCTCCCTTCCACACTCCAGAAGAGCCTCTCCTGTTTTCAGTTCTCTGCTCCTGCCACATTCTTTATCCAGCCCTTCATATTGCTTGGTATTCCCAGGTTCCCTGGACAGTGTCCTCCCCTTACACTCTCTCAGGGATCATGTTGGCCCTGTACTCTATTAATTCACTTTTAAGTGACTCCTAGTCAGAATCTCTCAGGGATCAGTTTCTTTTCATGATCTTTATCAATTATCTGGAAAAAGGAGCAAAAAGGAAAATGATGGAAGTACTCAGATTGGGCAGTATTGATGAAGTGAGAATCCATTTAAATTTTAAATTTAAATTAAATTTTTTCTGAAATTTTATTTACAGCGTGGTAACAGGCCCTTCCGGCCCAATGAGTCCGCGCCGCCCATTTT
Organism: Pristis pectinata; assembly: GCF_009764475.1. Taxonomy (NCBI): domain Eukaryota; kingdom Metazoa; phylum Chordata; class Chondrichthyes; order Rhinopristiformes; family Pristidae; genus Pristis; species Pristis pectinata. The sequence continues at coordinate 9,802,292 of NC_067441.1, forward strand.
AAACCCAAATTAACCTACCCGTACGTTTTTGCAATGTGGGAGGAAACCGGAGCACCCGGGAAAAATCAAGAGATACCGTTTGCAGACAGCAGGACAATAGTTTGGTCTTTGTGTCTCCTGAGACCTTTGGTTTCATCGGTAATTCCTATTAGAGGTGTATAAAATCATGCAGGGCAGAGGTAGGGTGAATGCACACAGTCTTTTTCCCAGGGTTGTGGAATCAAAAGGGAGTGGCATGGTAGCGTATTACAGCGCCAGCGATCGGGGTTCAATTCCCGTCTCTGTCTGTAAGGAGTTTGTACGTCCTCCCGTATCTGCGTGGGTTTCCTCCGGGTGCTCCGGTTTCCTCCCACATTCTAAAGACGTACGGGTAGGTTAATTTGGGGTTTAAAATGGGCAGCGTGGACTCGTTGGGCCGGAAGGGCCTGTTACCACGCTGTAAATAAATTTTTTAAAAAAATTTAAAGAACTAGAGGGGACAGGTTTAAGGTGAGAGGGGAGAGACTTAAAAGGAACCTGAGGGGCAACTTCTTCACACAGAGGGTGGTGTACGTGGAACAAGCTGCCAGAGGAAGTGGTTGAGGCAGGTACACTAACAACCTTTAAAAGACATTCGGACACGTACATGGATAGGAAAGGTTTAGTGGGATATGGGACAAACGTGGGCAGGTGGAAGCTAGCTTGGATGGGCGTCTTGGTCAGCATGGACGAGTTCAGCTGAAGGGCCTGTTTCCATGCTGAATAACTCTATGACTCCATTTGGCAATGCTGTGTCCAACTCCACCTGCCCTTCTTCACCCTGGCCTCAGGTTGTGTGGGTTCTTCAAGGTATATATACACTTTCCAAAAGAGGTGTGTAAAATTATAGACGGCACAGCTTGGTTTCTTCTACCTGAACTCTGCTGGTTCTGATGACAAGTCATGGATCTGAAACGTTAACTCTGATTCTCTCTCCACAGATGCTGCCTGACCTGCTGCATTTCCAGCATTCCCTGTTTTTATTTCAGATTTCCAGAATCTGCAGCATTTTGATTTTAGAATAAGATATTCCATTTAGGTTATTGCTTAGACTGTGTAAGAAAGGCTGAACAAAATGGAATATATGTTCCATTAGAATCATCAGCCATAATCTAATTGAACAAGCTTGAGGGACTAAATGGTTCCTTCTGCTTTTATGTGCCGAGACTACACTGGCTAACATCACATCATCAAAGGGGACAAAAGAAAATCTACAACTAAATTAAAATAGTTCAAAGTATTATCTCCTTTTAATTGATGAATCTACCATCCTTCAGCAAGAAAAAAGCTTGAAATGTACACTTCAGGGTGATACTAACAAGATGAATGATCCTCATTATATGCTCTTGTGCCTCTTGGAATAACCTGAACAAAAATTAATGAACAAACAGTGGGCTTAGCTGGATGGCTTTATGTTCCATGATGCAAAGTCTGTGCAACAACATGTGCTGGTGCTAGTTTGACCAGAACACCATTGGATCAGGTTGTCCTGGGCCAACCACTGTGCCCACCTACTCACATGTTCCACTGACAGCCCATCCATCCACCTGGTCTCCCAAACGCCCAGGGAGGATCTGTATTTGTACTCGGTGTTATTATCCCCCTCTGCCCCCACCTTTGACCTGGCAAATCCACACAATGCTCACACATTGCTTCCTAATGCTCCTGTGAACCACCTTGGGAAATTTCACTAAATTAAAGGTGTTACATAAATACAATTTTATTTATAATTCTTTCATTCAAAAAGAGAGCGAGACAGCAGGAAATGACAGGCTAGTTACTTTATGTCTGTCATATGTGAGAAGCTATTATTAAAGACATTATAGTTCATAGAAAAAAATCAAGGTAATCAGCCTAAATCAACATGGTTCTGTGAAAGGGGAATCATGCTTAGCCAATTTATTGAAGCTCCTTAAAGAAGTGACATGTTCTGTGGATTAAAGGGAACTTGTGGATGGACTGATATTTCCAGAAGGCAACTGATAAGGTGCCATATCAAAGGTTATTGTAGAAAGTAAAAGGTCAGGGTGCAGCAAGCAGCATACAGTATGGACAGCAGACCAGCAAAAGGAAACAGAAAGTAGGCCGAATACAACTGGATCTTGATCAACTGGGCCAGTGGGTCGAGGAATGGCAGATAGAGATTAATTCAGATAAATGCAAGGTGTTGCATTTTGGTAATGCAAACCAGGACAGGACTTAAGACAGTAAGTGGGAGGTCCCTGGGGAATGTTGTAGAACAGAGAGACCAAGGGGTGTAGTTCCCTGAAAATAGTGGCACAGATAGGGACAAAGTGGTGTAGAAGGCGCTTGGTACACTGGCCTTGATTGATCAGGATATTGAGTACAGGAGTTGGGACGTCATGTACAAGATGTTGATAAGGCCACATTTGGAGTACAGTGTATGGTTCTGGTTGCCTTGCTACAGGAAGGAAGTTATTAAATTGGAAAGGGTGCAAAAATGATTCACAAGGATGTTATCAGGACTGAAGGGCTTGAGTTATAAGGAGAGACTGGATATTGTTTTCCCTGGAGCGAAGGAGGCTGAGAGGTGACCTTATAAGAGGTTTATCAAATCATGAGGGACATCGATAAGGTGAATGGTCACGGTCTTTTTCCCAGGGTTGGGGAGTCTAAAACTTAAGTGAGAGGGGAAAGACTTAACAAGGGACCTGAGGGGAACCTTTTTCACGCAGAGGGTGGTGGGTATGTGGAATGAGATGCCAGAGAGAGTGGTAGAAGCAGGTACAATTACAGCATTTAAAAGACATTTGGGCAGTTATTGGATAGGAAAGGTTTAAAGGGATATGGGCCAAATGCAGACAAATGGGACTAGTTCAATTCGGCAACTCGGTCAGCATGGACGAGTTGGGCCGAATGGCCTGTTTCCGTGCTGTATACCTCTGTGACTCCATGACTCGAGGCGTAATTAAGTCCTTTTCAAGATGCAATGACTGATATGACAACCTTATACAATTCACATAACTGGATGAAGGCACCAAAGGTACAGAGGCTTAATTTGACATAGGTGGGAAGTTGTGGAGAGGGCACAGGGAGGCTATTAAAGGATTTAGATAGGTTACTTGAGTGGGCAAAAGGTGCTGAAAATGGAGTATAATGTTAGAAAACATGAACAATAATAAAAAAATCATGTTATTTCCATGGTGAGATACTGCACAGCTAGGACTGGGAGTCCTAGTGCATATTTCCCAAAAAGCTAGCATGGAGATACAGCAAGTAATTCGGAGACATAACGGGAAGTTGTCATTATTGCCAGAGTTAAATACAGACATAAGGACGTTACGTTTTCATTATTTAAGTTTAGGTAAGGCCATATCTGGAGTGGAGTCAGCGAGACATACAGCATGGAAACAGGCTTCCATGCCTTGGCAATTCAGGTGTTCAACCAGACACCCCTTCAAAGCCGACAACGACTCTGCTTCCACCACTCTCTCAGGCTTTGTATTTCAGATGAAAAAGGTCCCCCTCAGATCCCTAAATCTCTTCCCTTTACCCTAAATCTATGCTCTCTAGTCTTACCTCTCTCCGATATGGGTAAAGTTTCCCACTGTACCCTACCTATACCTCTCATAATTTTATATACCTCAATCATGTCCCCTCTCCATCTCCTCCACTCCAGGGAGAGCAGACCTCATAATTGAACTGGAGCAACACACAAAACGCTGGAGTCCAGATGAGGGGTCTCGACCTGAAATGTCAACTGTCCGTTTCCCTCCACAGATGCTGCCTGACCCGCTGAGTTCCTCCAGCATTTTGTGTGTTGCTCCAGAACCCAACATCTGCAGTCCCTTGTGTCTCCATAATTGAACTGCCCCACCTCAGGCAACATCCTGGTGAATCTCCTCTGCACCCTGTCCAGCACTATCACATCCTTCCTACAGGGTGGTGACCAGAACTGCATGCAGTACTCCAGTTGAGATCTAACCAATGTTTTATAAAGCTGGAGCGTAGCCTCCCTACTTTTGCACCCAATGCCCCAACCACTGAAGGCCAGTAGCCCATGTGCCTTCTTAACCACATTATCTACCTGCACTGCCACCTTCAAGGACCTATGGACTTGTACACCAAGGTCCTTCTGTTCCTCGATACTCCTGAGGACTCTACTATTCACGGTGTATACCCTGACCTCATGAGTTCTCCCCAAACGCATCACCTCACATTTATCAGGATTAAACTCCACCTGCCATTTCTCAGCCCATTTCACCAACACATTGATATCACCCTGTAGCCTAAGACTACTCTCTACACATCAACAACTCCACCAATGTTCATGTCATCTGCGAACATACTGATCCTGCCTCCTACAGCCACATCCTTATCATTCACCTGAATTACAAACCGATCCTTATGGGGTGAAGCGTGCCCAACATTACCCTTGTCTTGATGGCTATCTCTGTGTGTGGGCTGCATCAAGCTGCCTGTAGAATCGTGGTGTCACTAAGTGCTGAGGTTCTACCTGTCCCCGGTGTTGCGAAGGATGGGACTGCCCTCTTTGCCGCACAATGTTCCATTTAGTTGGACACTGCCACACTACCTGTCCTTCGCAGAAAAGCTCCTTCAGGGAAACACCTTTGACCACAAGTCCACCAGTCAGTGGTCAGCATGGAACGCTCTGCAGGAGACAGACACGATGGATCCAGTGGGATGGTTCCCCGTCAAAACCATTTGGCAGAGTGCCTCATTGCCAGAACTCACCAACAGATATTGAGACCTTGCTTGGCTGGCAGTGAGAGGGGCTCTCCCTGTCAGATTCTTCCTGCACGGTCAGAGTCTCACTCCCAATACACGCTAACCTTGAGACATCTGGGATGAAGATGAGACAATTGTCCATCTCTCTGTGGACTGTGCATTTGCAAAGAAGATCTGGAAAAGGACACAAGGGTCCTTTTCGAGGTTCATCCTGAGCAGCTGCATACAGAGGACGTTGGTCTACAGTCTGATGCCAAGGATGCACACTGGGAGTATCATCGGCTAGTGAAAGACGGACTTAGTCTGCCCAAAACGTTGGTCTTCCAGTACACTGAGATGTCCGTAAGGGAATGCTGCTGGCTGACACATTCCAGGCTGCAGGAGTATGTGCTAAAGAACAACTGAAGCTTGGTGCAGCTAACGCAAAGGCTTTGTGGGGAAGAACTGCAGCTCAAGGTCCCACTGCCACTGGACACCAAGAGGCCAGTTCCCATCTAACAGCCCCACAAACACTTGAAAGGTGTATGGTTCAAAGAGGCTACGTGAGTGGCATTGGTATGAGAAACAAAGGACTGCAGATGCTGGAATCCAGATGAAAAACATGATGATGCTGGAGGAACTCAGCAGGCCAGGAAGCATCCATGGAGAAAAGCAGGCGGTCAACGTTTCGGGTCAGGGCCCTTCTTCAGGACTGAAAATAGGAAAAGGGGAAGCCCAATATGTAGGAGGGAAAAGCAGAGCAGTGATAGGTGGACAAAAGAGGGGAGGTCGGGTAGGCACAAGGTGGTGATAGGTAGATGCAGGCAAGAGATAGTAATAGGTGGGTGTGGGGGAGGGGGGGAGAGCAGACCCACTGGGGGATGGGTCAAAGGGAAGGAGAGAAAGGAAATAAAAAGGAAAAGAAAGGGGAGGTAGAAAGAAGAGAAATAGGCTAGGAAAGGGAAGAAGAGAAGAAGCATGGTGGATGGGGGGGGGGGGGGGGGGGGGGTGGTTGTGGGGAAGGGGTGTGGGGATTACCTAAAGTGGGAGAATTCAATGTTCACAGTGGCATAGGTGCTTTGTACACAGAATGTATTAACTTGATGAGATGACAAATGTATTGACAACACCATGACTTGACAGCATGACTGTGAAGAAAGCCATGTACTGTTTTGTATTTCTCATATATATTTTTATGAATAAACTTTATTTTTCAAGTTGAAAAAATAGAGTCCAATTAATCCCACGTACCTGCTCTTTCCTCATTACCTTATCATTTATTTCCATTTATAGTTTGCTTTGAAATGTTGCTATTGAATCTGCTTTCACCATCCTTTCTGGTGGTGCATTCCGGATCACAACTTGATGCTTTAACAAAAGAGGTCCACTCCTCACCCCTCCTCTTTGGGTAATTAACCTACTTGGATATTGACTCTCCTGCCAGTGAAACTGTTCATTTGTTCTGTCAAAATCTCTCATGATTTCAAAAGCTTTTACTAAATTTCTCCTCAACTTTCTCTTCTGAAAGGGTGGCACGATGCACAGCAGTTAGCGTTGCTGCCCCACAGCTCCAGCGACCCAGGTACTATCCTGACCTCAGTTGTTGTCTGTGTGGAGTTCACACCTTCGCCTGGGATTCTGAACAGCTCACTGGCTGACAAGGACTTGTTAAATATCTCTGATAGAAATATTTAAGAACTGTTCAAATCATTAACCAAAAATTATTTTAAATATTAAAAGAAAAGCCAAAGCACATTAAACAAAGTCATTTATACTTCTCCACAGGGTGGCTGACCCCATTCATAGGCCGGACATTCCTGATATAAAGCTGAGGGATGAGTAGGAAGTACATCCAGATCCTCGAGTGTATCAGTGCTCCCCTGCTGGGCCCACTGGTGAGTCCAGTGATGAAGATGACAGTCGCATGTGCCAGCACCTGACCTCCAGCTCGTTTCAGACTCCCGCCTTCCACGGTGAATGCGCAGATGCGCTGAGGCTTGAACACAACGACTAGCTATCAGCCAGCATGATGTGGGGATGATGTGTACTACTCTCTGTCTTTGCATTCACAGTTACTACAAGATCAATGCCCCACACCAAAGTGCTCACAGAACTGCTGAGAAACACATAGCACATTACAGACAGTGGAAGCAACAGCTTCCTCCCAGGAACACTGGGTTTAAAACTCCTCTTTAATCTCCAACAGAAAGCACGTTAGCTCCAACCAGCAGCTTCCATCCAGTTCAATAAAACACAAGCTTCACTGTTTGCCATTCTTGCAGCAAAATAAACACACAGCAGGTGCTAAGCATCAGACAACACTGTGTACCATGTACTTACAGCAGTGCCTGCTTTGGTTGTAAAAATTAATAGAACCATATCCCAACCTCTGCCTGCAGATTATCTGAGATGCCTGAAAAGTAAACATGCTCTCCCAGTGGAAATAAAACTTACCATGACTTCAGTGGAGGTTCCAAATCACAGGAATGTGTCATTAGTGCAGGAACAATCTCCACTTATATACTGCTTTAAATCTGACAAAGCATCCCAAGGCCCCTTTCAGGATAACACTTGTCCCATATAAGGTGGCCAAAGCATTGTCACCAAGGTCAGTTTTAGAAGCACTGTTAAGGAGAAAGAGAGACAGAGAGGAGTTCAGGGAGGTAACTTCACAGCTGAGCTTAAGGTGGGTTTCAGATACAAGACAGTCGGAAAGAGCATGATGAAAGATACATGTAAGATTCAGGTTCAGGACTGGGACAGAGGGGGACCTAGTGCAAGCAGGTCAACAAAGAGCAAGGTAAAGTTTGTGGGGGGGCAGGCCGAGAGGCAAATGTACAAATGGTCTCCATCTTGCTGGTAAAGAATACACCATCACGACTTGGAAATACACTGCTGCTCCTTCATTGTCACTGGAACCAAGATATCTAAGATATCTTTAAGATATCTTTATTAGTCACATGTACATCGAAACACAGAGTAAAATGCATCTCTTGCATAGAGTGTTCTGGGGGCAGCCCGCAAGTGTCGCCACGCTTCCGGCGCCAACATAGCATGCCCACAACTTCCTAACCCATACGTCTTTGGAATGTGGGAGGAACCCGGAGCACCCGGAGGAAACCCACGCAGAGATGGGGAGAACGTACAAACTCCATACAGACAGCAGCCAGGAATGAACCCAGGCTGCTGGCGCTGTAAAGCGTTACGCTAACCGCTACACTACCGTGCCTGCCCTCTACCATGCCTGCCCTGGAATCCTGGAACGCCCTCTCCAACAGTGCCGTGGGAGTTGCTTCACCAGAAGGATTGCTGTTGCTCTGGAAGGCTGCTCGCTGCCATCTTTCCAAGGGCAAGTGAAGGATGGGGATAAATGCTGGCCTTTCTGGTGGCGTCCAGATCCGTAGCATAGCGGTTAGCGCCATGCTATTACAGCGCCAGCGATTGGGGTTCAATTCCCGTCGCTGTCTGTAAGGAGTTTGTACGTTCTCCCGTGTCTGTGTGGGTTTCCTCCGGGTGCTCCAGTTTCCTCCCACATTGCAAAGACGTACGGGTAGGTTAATTTGGGTTTAAAATGGGCGGCGCAGACTCGTTGGGCCGGAAGGGCTTGTTACCACGCTGTAAATAAAAAAAATTTAAAAAAATAAAAAAAATATTACAATGAAGGTCCAGATGCAGGGTCTGGACCCCAAATGTCCACTGTCCATTTCCCTCCTCAGATGCTGCCTGACCCACTGAGTTCCTCCAGTTTCTTGTGTGTTGGTTAAAATAAAGGACATCAGTACCTCACCTCCGTCAGGGGTTCAGGAGGGGACAGCAGGTATCCTCTCCGTCTCACTGAAAGGAAGCTGTTAGGTATCTCTGCTCTCTGATGTCATGCTGGATTAGAAAGTTTCTTCGAAAGAGTAAAGGGAGCCCAGAACTCTGAATTATGGCACAACCAGCAGTGTCACACACACACTCTCAAAATCAAAATGGAACTCAACAATTTCTCCTGTGGGGTGGTCAGTATACTCTGGGTTAAAGCATGACATTGAGTATACAGAGGAGTATGCAGGGAGTGAGCCCCAATGTGCTGTGCTGAGACTCACCCTTTCAGCACACCTTCCATCCCTGTCTCTCATTAAATGGACCCATGCCTTTGAAATGAGAATTTCCATGTTTGGAACTTCTCCACACTTATCCTTCAGTAATGCAGTACGAGTAAAAGAGGGAAGGTTGCTTCAGAGATGGGGGATATGGGACCAGCTTAGATGAGCATCTTGGTCAGCATGGATAGGTTGGGCCGAAGGGCCTGTTTCTGTGCTGTATGACTCTATGAGTTTAACCTCTCTGTGTGGTTGCCCTTGTCCCAGCCCCACAGCTGCCCCTCTGTCCAGAACTCCCCCCTTGCTGCACCAGTCCAGTGACACCATCACGTCTGCCATTCTCACATCACCCAACAGCAGCAAACCGCAGTTTGTAAACATTAGCGAGGACATCACATAACAGCTGAAATTCTCAAACAGATTTGTCAAGGATTGCAAATCAATTAAATGGAAATAGCTGTCATACAGAATCCTAACGGCAGAGACAACAGCAATTTGGTCCATCGAGACCCTGCTCTGTGTTCAGCAATCTATACACTCCCACTCTTTCCCCACAGCCCTGAAAATTATTTTCTCCTGTACCAACCCCGTTGCCTTTGGGAATCTCCGATTGATTCTGTTTTCAAGAGCCTTACAGGCAGACAGTACCAGATGATAGCTATTCTCCTCACATCCCCCTTGTTACTTGTCCACGTTCCCTGATCCTCGAACCATCTGCTAACAGGAACAATTTCTCTCAGCTTACGTCTATCATGACCTTCAGCACCTCTCTCGAATCTTCTCTCGAATCTTCTCTCAAATTTCTTTGCTCTAAAGACAACTCCAGCTTCTCCACTCCGAAATCCCTCATCCCCAGAACCATTCAAAGAAATCTCTCCTGTACCCTGAAGGACTTTCACCCCCTTCCTAAAGTGCAAGCAGCAGAATTGGATGCAATATTTCAGTTGTAGCCTAACCAGTGTTTTATACAGGCTCAACATATCTTCCCTTCTGTTTGTACTCCCAGTTTCTCTGCTCCATAATAACTGTACTATTCTACACCAGTTGGCTTCTGAGATGTCTTTCTTTTCACTTAACCAGGGCTCCCCTCTACCACAGTTAACAGGATTCTCAACACAGTCCGCTCGATTCCTCACACCTTGACTCTTATCCCCTCTCTCCCATCCACAGTAAATAATGTGCCCTTTGTCCTTACCTTCCTCCCCTTCAGCCTCCACATTCAACAGATCACCTCTGTAATTTTGGCCACTTTCAACGAGATTCCACCATTAGACACATCTTCCCCTCCCCTCTCAGGATTCCAAAGGGATCATTCCCTCCGCTGCTCCCCGATACTCTTCCATCTCCAGCAATCCATGCCTCAGGGCACTTACCCCAACACTTACCTTTCCAACATCCAGGGAGTGAACACTGCTTTCAGGTGAAAGCACATGCACTTTTCTAATTTAGTGCATTACCTTTGGTGTTCACAGTGTGGAGGAACCAAACGTAGGCTGGGTGACCACTTTGCAGAACGCAAAACTTCCAGTTGCCTGTCACTTCAATTCTTCATCCCAGCTCCACTCTGATCTCTCTTTCCCTTGGCCTCCAAAAGTGTCCCAGCATAAGCTCAAAGAACAGCATTTCATCTCCCTTTGAGCATGTTGCAGCTTTCGGGACTCAATATTGAATTTGACAATTTCGGTTTACCAGCCTTTCCTGTTCTGGCACAAAGTCATCCACTTAGCTTTCTTAGTCACTCTCTCAACATGTCCTGCTTCCTTCAGGTCCTCAGTTCCTTGACATTCGTTGGATCTGTTACCATTTCACCTCTATTGTCTCTCCCCATTCTTTGCGCTAAGATGTGTCACTCCCTTTGTCGTTCTGTGTATTCATTTTCATTTGTCACAAACAGCCTAAGTCCTCTTGCAGTCTTTTGCTAACTTCATTGTTTTCCACACTTCCAAGTTTGGTGTTGCCTGTAAAATTTGAACTCTCGCTACCCTACATGCCAGGTCCAAGTCACTGGAATACATTTAAAAAAATCAATGGTCCCAGCGCTGACCTGTGGAAACACCAATGTCTGCCATCCCTCGGTCTCAAAAGCAACTGTTTACCAAGACCCTTTGGTTTCTGTCATCAATCCATGTTGCCACTGAACACTCTGGAAACAAGCCTTTGATCTGAGACTTCTGCTTTGTGAAAGTTACACTCAAGTGATTTTTACAGTATTCTCCTGTCTGTGTACTCCATTTTTCATCAACTCAGACTTCTCCAGATACTTATTATTTCCCCCCACATTACTGTCTCTGAAAGCTTTCTCAGCACAGGTTGAATAATGGGGCTGTGGTTGCCGGGAAGACCTTTACACCCCCTTTTGAACAAAGGTGTCACATTTACCATTTTCCTGTCCTCTCACACTCGCTCTGTATCCCGGCAGAATTGGAAGATTATGGCACACCGTCCTGCAACTTCTAGCCCCACCTGTCCCTCAGCAATCTTGGATGTATCCAGACCGGGTGACTTGTGCATGTTAAGTCCAGCTACCCCATCCATTTATTCCCCCTCTACTACATCGTCGCTCCAATATCTTTCTTCATATTTCTCGCCACAACAAAGCACCTCCCATCCAACATGCTTCTTGTAGGAGTGGAAATAATTACAGGACAAATGGGAAACTGTTCTACCTACAGTGTCTCAACTCTAGAACCATGGTAACTTCAACCTCAGCCATTGTGTTGGAGTGAGGAGGTAATGCTTACACATGCTCGGCACGCTGGCCTTCATCATTCAGGGCATTGAGTATAGTAGTTGGAAAGTTATGTTGCAGTTGTATAAGACATTGGTGAGGCCACACTTGGGAGTATTGTGTACAGTTCTGGTCGCACTGTTCTAGGAAAGAAGTTATTAAACTAGAAAGAGTGTAGAAAAGATTTACCAGGATGTTGCCCGGACTTGAGGGCATGAGTTACAAGGAGAGGTTGCATAGACAAAGACTTTACTCCCTGGAACACAGGAGATTGAGGGGGGACCTGATAGAGGTATATAAGATCATGAGGGGCATAGACAGGGTGAAAGCACATCATCTTTTTCCCAGGGAGGGGGTGCAAAAAAAAAGAGGGCATAGGTTTAAGGTCAGAGGTGAAGGATTTAGAAGGGACATCAGGGGCAGCTTCTTCACACAAAGGGTGGTGTGTATTTGGAATGAGCTACTAGAAATAGTGGTTGAGGCAGGCACATTAGTAGCAGTTAAAAGCCATCTGGATAAATCCATGGGTAGGAGAGGTTTAGAGGGCTATGGACCAAACACTGGCAGATGCGACTAGCTCGCTGGGCAACACAGTCGGCATGGGCGAGTAAGGCTGAAGGGTCTGTTTCTACGCTGTGTGACTCTGTGACTCCATGTGTACATTCAGAGATTGAGCTGCAAGTTAATGTTGTTGTGTTCAATGAAGTACATGAGAGTGTGGGCTTTACATTCAAAGTTTGTGAAACAAAGGTCCTAATACCAACCTGCCCTCACTGCACAATGATGTCCCAGAACAATAAAGTGTCCAAGAGGAGACCCTGGAAAAAGTAAACCACTTCCCATATCTCAGGAGACATCGCTTAGATGCTGATGATGAAATTCACTATCACCACCAGTGTTCCAGCACAGCCTTTGACCATTTGAAAAGAGTGCTCAAAGATCAATACCTCAAACACAGCGCAAAGCTAAGAGTCACGACACAGCAGTGATCTCTGGCCTCCCATGTGCTTCTAAAAATATGGACCACCCACAGCAGGGACTTGAAGCACTGGTAGCATCAAGGTCCTGTTTTCCTCAGCCAGCTCTAATCCCTAACAATGGTCCCAAAACAGGCATTCCGCTTCGAGCTCCATCGTGGCAAGAGGTCACCAGGCATCTACCTGGGCAGAGTAAATAAGTTAAGGGCTTTCTCAAAGCATCCATAAAATAACGCACCAACTCTGGGAAATCCCTGGCCCATTATCAAAGAGGAGGAGGACCATTTGGGATGGCGGTGAGAAGCTGAAACCCATGGATTGGGAGCAGATGGAGGTCCACCAGAAACCGCCAGAGGAGTGCACCAGCTTGGTATTGGTATTTGGTATTGGTTTATTATTGTCACTTGGACAGAGGTACAGTGAAAAACTTGACTTGCAAACCAATCATACAGGTCAATTCATTACACAGTACAGTTACATTGAGTTAGTACAAAGTGCATTGATGTAGTACAGGTAAAAACAATAACAGTACAGAGTAAAGTGTCACAGCTACAGACAAAGTGCAGTGCAATAACGTGCAAGGTCACAACAAGGTAGATGGTGAGGTCAGAGTCCACCTCATCGTATAAGGGAACCATTCAATAGTCTTATCACGGTAGGGTAGAAGCTGTCCTTAAGTCTGGTGGTACATGTATCTTGTATCTTGTATCTCCTGTATCTTGTGCCCAATGGAAGAGGAGAGAAGAGAGAATGTCCCGGGTGGGTGGGGCCTTTGATTATGCTGGCTGCTTCACCAAGACAACGAGAGGTAAAGACAGAGTCCAAGGAGGGGAGGCTGGTGTCCGTGATGCGCTTCCACATTACCCTGCACCCGGGTTTCCGTAGCTGGCAGAAATGGCAAAGGATGATATGCTGGATGCAGAGGCTTGTAGGGTGAAAAGCAAAGGCTAGGGGAACTCTATCTCCACTCCGAGGGACCACCAAAGGAAGACGTCCTCCTCATTAATTTTCACCCCGTCCATTATCTCTGCTCCCGTTGAGATATTGGCAGCTTCCTCCAATTAGACCCCATTTCCCAGGGGACACTCAGTGCACTTCTGATGCCCACAGGATGAACACGTGATGGGTCTGGTAGCTTTAACAACCCAGCCCACATTCCAGCATTCTTAGGATCAAAAGCAGACTCGTTCAGATGCTTGCCTCAGTTCTCTTTCTATTGCATTATTAACTTACAACCTGAAAGTACACAAAAGGCCTCAAGGCATTGTGGTGAGGGAAGGGTGCAGGTGGTACCAGGAGAGGTGACTGGGGTAGAACAAAGAAAAAGCTTCCGTTTTAGTTTTTTCTCTGTTTGGTAGTGGGGTTTAACTAATGATTTGTGTCTGAAAAGCCGTTGATCCTACATCATCACTTGAAGAGGCAGAAAAATCTCTTTAAAAGGTACAATTTACATTCCTCTGAGAAGGAATAGCACCACAGTAAGCTGTGCAACTGAACATGTGTCAATTGTTTGTCTGTGCCCAGGAACTGACAGTGAGCAAGGATTAACTCATTTAGAATTCCGACAATGCCTGCAGTGCATCTGTGCAGGGAAACAGGACATTAATTTGCACCCGGGAAGGTCCCATTAGTTGTGACAAAATGAACAAGCAGGTAATACACTTGTCTGAGCAAGAAAGGATAGCTGAGCTATCAAACAGACTTCCCTGCTCTTCTTAAAACAGCACCAAGCAATTCTGTACATCTACCAGAGATGTAAATGCTTCGTCTGAAAGCCTCTGACAATGCTGAGCTCCCTTGGTACTGCATGGAGTTCCAGATACATGGTGCACTTGAATCCATGAGGTCTTTGAATCCGTAACCTTCTGACCCCAGGAAAAAAGCAGTGTAAGAGGATAAATTGGATATCTTTTCAAAGAGCCAGCACTAGCAAATAAACTGAATGCCTGTGCTCTGTGATATACAATTCTCCACAGGATGGTAATGCAGAGAAAAGCAGAACTTACAAAATAAAGGGCACATTCCTACCAATCAGGGTACAGAGTTTGACAGTGGCTTCATTACACACATTTAATTACATTCAGACAGGAAACATGACAAGAAGAAAACCCTCAAAGGACTCCTTGTAAAGATGTGAACAAAGAAAAAAAATTCCACAGCTCTTTACAGAAATGGGACAGGAGGAATAATTTAGGTATGTAAGTCCTCGGCCTCCTCCACTGCCAGGACAAGTCCAAGCACAAACTAGAGGAACAGCACCTCACTTTCCGTCTTGGAACCTTGCAGCCTAATGGCGTGAACATTGAATTCTCCCACTTTAAGTAATCACCACAAATCCTGCCCCCCACCCCCCCCCCCCCAACCATGGCTCTTCTTCTCTTCCCTTTCCTAGCCTCTGTCTCTTTTTTCTACCCCCATTTTTCCTCACCTTTGACCCATCCCCCGATGGATCTGCTCTCCCCTCCTCCCCCACACCTGTCTATCACTATCTCTTACCTGCATCTACCTATCACCACCCTGTGCCCACCCCGCCTCCCCTCTTTTGTCCACCTATCACTACTCTGCTTTTCCCTCCTATGTATCAGGGTTCCCCCTTTCCTATCTTCAGTCCTGAGGTGGGGTCCTAACCCGAAACATTGACCACCAGCTTTTCTTCACGGATGCTGCCTGGCCTGCTGAGTTCCTCCAGCATTGTAGTGTTTTTCATCTAGATTCCCGCATCTGTGGTCCTCTGTTCCTCTAAGAATAATACCCTCTGGGACAGAGGCCAGAAAGGACATATTGAAGTGAGAAGAGTGGTAAAGTTTAGGGACTGAATCTCAGTGTGTGGGGCCAAAATAAATAGATATGCAGCAATTCAGTGGCATTACCATCACTGAGGGCCCCGTCATCAACATCTTGGCACACCATTGATGCCAAACCTAACTGGACCAGCCAGTGAAGTATTGTGGATATACAATAAGTACTATCTCTGCCACACAAGTCCACATCCTGCAGACTGAGTTAAAAGAAAACTGGTATCAAGCTCAGATCAAAGACAGCCAAGCTGAGCGTGTAACCACAGGAAGATCTTCCTGAATCCGGTCCTAACCATACCAATTCAAACCTGTCCCCCTTAACTGAGTCACACACTGGTTTGGAAGCAATGTCATTCACACCTCCAAACTGTTTATTCTCTTCTATATCTGAAATTTCTTCTTTGAAGGCCAAGAAGCCCTGTTGACTCAGCACCTGACTGTTTCTCAACTGGTGCAGTGGGGCAGAGTAACAACAAACCCACAACTTGTTTTTATACGGCATCCTTAACATAGCAATAAAAAGTGACAACAGCGTACATAAAGAGATAACATTAATAATTCTGGTCAAAGAGGCAGGTTTTAAGGTGGATTAGGGCAGGAATCCCAGAATTTAGGACATTGGAGCTGGGAGCAAGAATTGGAGGAATGCTGAGATTTTTGTCATGTTTCCTGACTACATTGGAAGGAGGTCATGTACTTCCCTGTAATTTATTCCAGTGCACATGCCCATTTACACCCACTAATTCTCTAGACAGCTACTTATTCCACAGGTATATTCCACACTATGGTCAATTAACCTGACAACCAGCACATCTTTCGGATGTGAGAGGAAACCAGAGCACCCAGAGAAACCCTCACAATTACAGGGAGATCGTGCAAACCCACATAGACAACTCCTAAGGTCAGGATTGAACCCAGGTCACTGGTGCTGTGAGACAGCTGCACTACCCTCAGCATCTCTGTGCCAGGACCTGCAAGCTGGACGTGGTTCAGGGTAAAGATGGTGTTTGACAGCACTGTTGGCTAGGTGCTCTACCATCCAATTAAGTTGTTGATTACTGTACTACTGGACATACTGCCTCCAGTGTTTACAGGGAGGCTAAGAAGGTTCAGGCAGTAACAGATAAGTGAGGTTAGCTGGAGCAGCTGAGACCCTGCCAGATTTAGAGGAAAGGGCTGAGTTTCCCATGTTAATTCAACCCAGAGTCCAGTGCCACTGTCTGTCCTGGGAGGTTATAGAGTCATAGTGTTATACAGCATGGAAACAGGCCCTTCAGTCCAATTTGTCCATGCCGACCAAGACGCCTACCTGAGCTAGTCCCATTTGCCCACAGTTGGCCCATATCCATCAAATTCCATTTCTCAAGCCACGTGGATTTGAGGAGACTTGCTATGTCACCAGACTTGCGAATTTCTACAGATGTACAGCGGAGAGCATTCTGACTAGTTGCATCACTGGAGGGTCCAATGTGCAGGATTGAAAGAGGATGCAGAGGGTTGTAGACTCAGCCAGCATGGGCACAACCCTCCCCATCATCGAGGACATCTTCAAGAGGCGTGCCTCAAGGAGGTGGCATCCATCATGAAGGACTGTCACCACCCTGGACATGCCCTCTTCTTGTTACTACCATCGGAGAGGAGGTACAGGAGCCTGAAGACCCACACTCAACATTTCAGGAACAGCTTCTTCCCCTCCATCATCAGATTTCTGAACGGTCCATGAACCCATGAACACTACCTCATTGTTCCTCTTTTGCACTATTTATTTATTTCTGTAACTTATAGTAAATGTTATGTCATTATGTCTTGCACTGTACTGCTGCCGTAAAACAAATTTCATGACATATGTCAGTGATAATAAATCTGATTCTGATTCTGGAATTTGATCAACACCTTGAGTTTCAGAATCCATTGCATCAGCCGATGACCCGAGGTGGTTTGGAACGATGGAAACAGAGGGGCAGATATTTATCCCAGGTTGTAAGCACTAAACCTACCATGTAGTAGCTGATGCATGTTATAGTTGCTTGTGAAATTTGATTTTGTTGAAATCAATGGCACTGAGTTTTGGAGGAGGAACATAATGCTAAACTGTTACTGCATCACTCATTTCTACCTCCGAGTCAATCTTACAGAAAGTGAAGGGCTCTAAACATAATCATTAACATTGTTCATTCCAGAGTTAGATGAATAAAACTGTACTTACCATGGAGTGAAATGTCACTTTGTTCCACTCTCAGAGTTTGACTTGGCAGTTCCCAGCATGGGTCATGTCAGTAACTGTTATTCCTGGGACAACCAGTTATTAGTGTTGCAATGCCAACTAGAACCCAACTATAGGGTGGCACGGTAGCGTAGCGGTTAGCGCGATGCTATTACAGCGCCAGCGATCGGGGTTTGATTCCCGTCGCTGTCTGTAAGGAGGTTGTATGTTCTCCCATGTCTGCGTGGATTTCCTCCAGGTGCTCCGGTTTCCTCCCACATTCCAAAAACGTATGGGTAGGTTAACTGGGTTTAAAATGGGCGGTGCAGACTCGTTGGGCCAGAAGGGCCTGTTACCACGCTGTAAATAAAATTTAATTTAATTTTTTTTAAAAATTAATTTAAAGTCCCAGCAGGGTCAACAATCATTCATCCCTGTCCTGGATCTTGGGCACCATGGAAACTTGGAGTGAGAGTCCCTTAGTCAAAATTCATTGGTTCACCACAGTAGCAACCGTACAGAATTTTTAGCCTGCAGTTTGTGAAACCTAATAATTAGTTGGAAAGAGGCATGAGGTTTATTCTGCACATCTTAATAGCATCCTGTTCCTGCATTTCTTTCAATCACTTACCTAACCTGTTCTAAGAGGCTGACCTGGTCTCTGCTTCAATGACCAACTCCAGCAGCGTACTGCACAGCCTTTCAACCATGTGCAATAATGTTTCTCCTGCTTTCAGAGGTAAATCTCTTATACATGTGGACATGTGCCTTGGCCAATATTTAACCCTTCATCAACATGAACTATTTCACTAATAAGGTGTGCTGTAGTGGACTTTGTGGTAATAGTGCTTTCTATTTCACCACAGCAATTACAGTACAACTATTTCTTTGTCTGGTCAAGCACCCTGGGCCACCCCAAGTTTAGGAAAGGCACTACGCAAATGCAAGGCTTTATGTCTTGTAATACATATTCACGTTGTCCAAGTACACACAGAACCATTAATACAGCTTTCAAGGGACCTTCCAATGTGAATCTAGTTGTGAAGCACTCAGAACCAGAACGAGGAAAACTCTTGTTGACCCAGCAACAACCTGCCCCTTCACTTTTCTCTCAATAGTTCACTGTGCAATGCTGGACTCAGCCTACTGCTCTTCTCTGGATGCAGATGCGGTAACCCTTCACACCCAGGTGGTGAGCTGGGAATGGAGTGGATTGCGAGCAGAGTGCAACCCTCAGGCACAGGATCCTGAGGCCCTGACCTAGATCAACCTGACTCGCCACAGTGAAATGTTTCTTAAACTGTCAACACCTCTGATAGTCAACTTAACATTATGCAAATAGAGCTAAATATTTTCTTAAAAATTACTGAAAAAAGCTGAATTTAATTATGGGTACCATTCAAGTTATCAAATAGTTACAAAGTTCATCTGAAGTTAAATAACTCTTCTCCACAGTGTCACAGTGTCAGTAGTCCCATCCAATGAACAAGGTTGCTTTTGCTCTGCCAACCGCCCCTGGCTAAAGCTGACGGTTCACAGAATCATGGAATATTTATCATCCAAGGGGAGGTCAGTCAGCCTGCGCCAGTCACAAAAGAACCAACCAGTCTAATTCCACCTTCCAATACTGGGTCAGCACTCCTGCAGGTCATAGTTCCAGTTCATACCCAACTACTGGTAAAGGCACTGAGAGTTTCTGCCTCTACCAGTCTATCAGGCAGTGAGTTCGGGAACTCTGGGTTCCCTCAGCTGCTACCCGTGACTTCTACCCATGACTTTAAACTTACTCCCCATGGCTTTTCATCCCTCTGCTAAGGGAAGTTGGTCCTTTCTATTTACTCTAACCATGCCCTTCATAATTTGAACACTTCGAATGATTCTCCCCACCCACCTGTACGTGAAGTAGGAAATCCCACTCTATCCAATCTATCCTTAATTTTCCAGTCCTCGGAATATCCTCATAAATCTCTTCTGCATCCCATCCAGAGCAATTACACCTTTCCTCTTTGAGTGATTGCCTCGCGAATGACTTTTAAGTCTACGGCCATGACTCTGATCTTCCATTTGTTTGCCACTTCACTCCATCCCAGTCTGACCTACCCATCAGTGGCCTCCTGCACTGTAATGAGGCCCAACACAGACTTGAGGAACACCACTTTGTCTTTCACTGGGCACGTTGCAGCCTTCCCAACTCGATATCGAATTCTACAACTTTAGGTCAGCACTTTCCTTCAGTCTGTATCAGAACTGTTTCAAATTTTCTCCCAGTTATCCATCTGTGATTTTGGCTCAATGTTCTCTCTCCTTCAGTATAGTCTGGCCTGCTATTAGCAACAAATAAAGAAGCAAAATGTGCCTCTATCTACCACAGTAATGCATTTGGTCTCACCCTGTCACAGGTATTCCTTTTGTTCTGCCCATCCTTCCCCCACCTTCCCTGTAACTGAAATTAACATTTTTTTTCTATTTTCCAGTCCTGATCAAAGGTGTCAGACATAAACATTAACTCTGTTTCTGTTTCCACAGATGCTGCCTGACCTTCTGAGTGTTTCTACCATTTTCTGTTTTTTTTAAAATTTTATTTACAGCATGGTAACAGGCCCTTCTGGCCCAACGAGTCCACGCCGCCCATTTTAAACCCCAAATTAACCTACCCATACGTCTTTAGAATGTGGGAAGGAAACCGGAGCACCCGGCGGAAACCCACGCAGACACGGGAGAACGTACAAGCTCCTTACAGACAGCGAAGGGAATCGAACTCCGATCGCTGGCGCTGTAATAGTGTCGTGATAACCACTACGCTACCGTGCCGCCCCTATTATTTCACATTTTCAGCATCTGCAGTATTTTCTGATGTTCACGTCTCTCCTGCAATGTGGCGATGGGGACTGTAGGCAGTGCTGTACACAGATCTAGCATTACCTTCTTGCTCTGTGCCTTTCAGGATCTGTGAGGATACACTTCAAGGTCCCTCTGTTCCTCCACAACAACCTCTTACCTTGCTGCATGCACTTGTCCAAATGCATTAGCTTAAGTTCCACTTGCCAGCTTTGTGCCCAACTGACCAGACTGGTATCTGCTGATATAGAACATAGAACAGTACAGCACAGGAACAGGCCCTTCAGCGCACGATGTCTGTGCTGAACACAATGCCAAATTGAACTAAATCTCTTCTCCACTTTAGGTCAGCACTTTCCTTCAGAACTATTTCAGAATTTCTGCCAGTTATCCGTCTGTGACTTTGGCTCAGTTTTCTCTCTCCTCCAGTATAGTCCAGCTTGCTATTAGCAACACAAGACACAGACAAAGAAGCATAATTCTCTTCTAAATATCTTTCTGCAGTTTAAAGCTTTCCTTTTCACTATCAACCTTACAACCCATCTTCGTATCATCTGCAAACTTCTACATTTAGGTCTGAACCATTAGTTTATACAGAGCCCTGTGGAACACCACTGCTAACATCCTTCCAGTCACTGAATCACCCACCAGCCACTTTCTTGCCAATGAGCCAGTTTACAATCCACTTCGCTACTTTCCCTTAGATTCCATGGGCCTTTTTTTTGACCAGGCTATCATAGGGTTATAGAGACATTCATCGCAGGAACAGATCCTTCGGCCCATCATGACTATCCCAACTAATCTCAGTTACCATGACTTCAGCCTTCTATGGCTAAGTTCTTGTCCAGTTACTGCTGAATGATGTGAGAATCTCTGCTTCCACCACTTTCTCAGGCAGTGTGTTCCAAATTGCAACCATTCTCTGGGTGAAAAAGATATTTTCTCAGAACCCCTCTAAACTCTTCACCTATGCACTCTGGTTTTAGATGTCTCCACAAAGGGGAAGGTTCCTCACTATCCACTCCGTCTATGCCCCTCATAATTTCATACAACTCTGTCAGGTTCCCCCTCAGCCTCCTCCACTCCAAGGAAAACAAACTCAGCCTGTCCAGTCCCTCCTCATAACTGAAATTATCGATCCCTACAACATTCTGATGAATCTCCTCTACTATGTGGGACCTTGTCAAAAGCAGAAATCAACCGAGGTGACATCAAATACGCTTGTCTCCTTGTTACCTCCTCAAAGAAGTCAATCAATTTAGTCAGACACAACCTTACCTTAACAAATCCTAGCTGACTGTACCTGATTAATCTGTGTTTTTTTTAATTTAACCACCACAAAAATGAAACTAACTGGCCTGTAGTAACTTGGTATATCCCTTCCTCCCTTTCCAAAATGGTGCGATGTTAGCATTTGTCCAATCCTCTGATACCACTCCTGTAGCCAAATGGACTGAAAAATAGCAGTCAGAACCTGTGCATTTCCCTCATGTTTTTTTTATAACAGCCTGGCTTTTTGCCATATTAACCTTTCAATGCCTAACATAGTCATCTCTTTTTTCCTCTATACACCCTGTTATCCAAGGGGCTCTAGATTTGGCAGTCCTACCCTTTATCTTTGTGGAAACATGTTTACCCTGAACCCCTTGAATCCCCTTCTTCAGAGCCTTCCATTGCACAGAGACTGATTTATGTTCAACTCGCTGGTTCCAGTCCATTTTTATTAAATCACTTCACAGTCAGGCCTCAATTTAGAATCTTTCCTCCTATTTCATCTTTTCTCTTTCCCATAACTAAGCTAAATCTAACTGAATTATGATCACTGCTCTCCCACTGACACTCCACCATCTGCCCAGCTTCATTCTTTGGAATCATGTCCAGAACTGTCCCAGATCCTCTGAGGGCTTTCAACACACTGGCTAAAAAATACTTCTTCTGATTGCAACTGAGGAATTCTGTGCCCTCCATACATTTGTGATATCCCAGTTCAAATTTGGGTGATTGAAGAACAAACCTACAAATTCAGAGCAAAAATAAGTCACAGCACCCCAAGCCTGTTCTGTCATTTAGTAAAACTTGGCCAATCCGATTGCAAACTCAGCTCCATAGTCCCAACTGCCCATGCTGTTATAAGACTATTGAATGGTCCCCTGGTACGATGAGATAGACTCTTGACCTCACAATCTACCTCGTCGTGGCCCTTGCACCTTATTGTCTGCCTGCACTGCACTTTCTCTGGAACTATAACACTTTATTCTGCATTCTGTTATTGTTTTCCCTTGTACTACCTCAGTGCACTGTTTTGTAATGAAATGACCTGCATGGATGGCATGCAAAGCAAAGTTTTTCACTGTACCTTGGTACATGTGACAATAATAAACCAATTTACCCCCTTCTTTATCGGGAACCTCTCTACCTCTGTCATAAAAATATTCCAAGACTGTCCACCGCTCATTCAGGAAGAGAGTGCCAAAAATTTGCAAACCTCTGAGAAAAAATTCCATCTAATCTGCCTTAATTAGGCAACTCCTTATTTTTAAATAGTGACCCCTTATTCCAGATTCTCCCACAGGAGGAAACATCCTCTCCATATCCACCTTGTCACCACTCATCAGGAACTTTTATCTTCAATCAAGTCCCCTCTCAATCTTCTAAACCCTGCTGTATTCAAGCATAGCCATTCCAACTTCTTCACTTGACAGCCCACTCATTCCAGGTATCAGTCCAGCAAACCTCTTCTGAATTGCTTCCAATGTATTAATGTCTTCCTTAAATGAGGACCATATAGCCTCATTTGATGGTCCTTCCAGCATATTATACAGCTGTACAGCACAGAAAGAGTTAGGACCTGTACTTATCTACACTATTCCCATTTAGTTGTATTTGGCCCATAGCCTTCCATGCCTTGGCAAATCAAATACATGTCCAGCTGCTGCTTAAACATTGTGAGAGTACCTGCCTGCACCACCCACTCGAGCAGTGTGTTCCACATGCCAACTAATCTCCTTCTAACTTTGGTATTCACTGCCTTTCAAATTCCCTGGTTAATCTCCTCCCTCCCATTTCTGGCTCTGTTTTGCTCGTTTCTGAATCTTTGCTCAGCCTCCCATCACCTTGCCAACCTGGTTTACCCCCAGAGCAGCCTGTACATCTGCCTGTGAGGACATTGGGCCTTGTCCTGTTGCCGTGGAAACAGCCAGGCCCGTTCCAGTCCCGCCTTTCTGAGAACCAGTTCCTAATAGCCCAGGAACCTGAAGCTCTCTCTCCTGCCCCATCTCCTCGCCCACATATTCACCAGCGCTGTTCTCCTATTTCCGCAGTGTGTGGTACTGGGAGTGAAGATTACTCTGCTTCCTAATCTCTTTTCTAATTCCTGAGAAACTACCTGCAGGACCTCATCTCTTTACCTAGTATTGACACCAGAATCTCTGGCCTCCTCTCAAAGTTTCTGCGACTGACCCTTGTACCAGGGAGGCACTGCACCGTCCTGGAATCACATCTTCAACTGTAGACCAACTCCTCCTCCAAGTGTAGGATTGCCTATATGTGTCACTCTCTTGACATTCCTCCCTCCCTGTACAACTCAGCCAGCCATGCTGTTATGGCTTTGGCTCTGAATTAACTGAATACTGAATGGAGAGCAAGGTGCTTTCAGAGGTCTCCTCAGCTACCTGCCCACACTTTTTTGTCTGTCTAGCAGTCATCCTTTCACTCTCAGACCACACTCTCTGGAGCTGCAGGGTGACCACCCCCTTGCTGTCTACATGCTGTCTACAAAACAACCAGCCTCACTGATGGACCGCAGCATCGTCAGCTTTTGCTCACATTAAGATAAGACAAGATATCTTTATTAGTCACATGCGCATCAAAACACACGGTGAAATACATCTTTTGCATAGGGTGTTGGAAGTGTCGCCACGCTTCCGGCGCCAACATAGCACACCCACTACTTCCTAACCTGTATGCCTTTGTGTGAGGAAACCCACGCAGACACTGGGAGAACGTACAAACTCCTTACAGACAGTGGCCGGAATTGAACCCGGGTCACTGGCACTATAACAGCGTCACGCTATAACTGCTACACTACCGTGGCATGGAGCTTTTCCTGCACCCGTGGTTGCCCGGGACACGGAAAGCATGCTGGAGTTCCCACATGGCAGAGGATATACACTGCACAGGTCTGGGGTGTCTGCTCACAAAGCAGAAACCAGAATTATTTCCTTTAATTAATCATTTAAATATAAAACTGCACCATTGCACTTGCATCGCCAAAGTCCCTTACTCCTCTAGACCACAGATACTGCATTCATTGGGCACTGTACACACTGCGTTTTAGCAGAACCCACGGTTTCTCAGGTACCACATATTCTGAGTCATCTGACAGTAACTTCAGTTAACCAGTTCTTGGTTACCTAGTTAACCTTGCAAGGTTACCTTGCACACATAGTTACCACTGGTGTGCAACTCCTCACTTTTTGCTTACCACTGGAAGTGAAAGCATATGGTTAAGAAACAAAAGCGTAATAGAATCTAACAGCAAAACCCAACAAATGAATATTTAGAATTAAGTCAATTATTTCTCACTAAAATCCACTCATCGTAGTCAATGCAAACTGCTGAAACACTGTGCCAAGCCACACTGTGCCTTAGCAGAGTCCAAATGCCAAGTGCATTCAGACCCTGTCCTCAGCAAATCACTGCTCTGCTGTTGGGCATCAGTCCACCAACAGAACGGACAGGGAGATGCACCTATTTCCAGCACCTCCAAGAATTCTGCAACTGGCCCACAGGCTTGGCAACCTAAGAAGTCCTGACAGCTGAGAGCTGGTGGTCAGCGTGATTTGGCCCTCCCAGCTGCAGCTTTCGGGAACATCTCTATCCAACTCCCCGGCTTCAGTTCCCAGCCTTGCACCAGCCACCTGAATCCAAGTGCACGTTCACCCTGAGTTAAGTGGCTAATTTCAAGCCAGAGTAGTTGAAATTATTCCACAGGAGGCAGAGGGCAGCTTCTGACATCCCGGTGCTAAACTGTGGAAATTTAAACCCATTCCAGGAAATCTGGGTGTAATCTAATAAGCAAACAATAGATGGATTTGAGGCCAAAAGCAGAACATGGAACATAGAACAGTACAACACAGGAACAGGCCCTTCGGCCCACAATGTCTGTGCCGACAATGATGCCAAATTAAACTAATCCCTTCAGCCTGCACGTGATCCATATCCCTCCATTCTCTGCATATTCATGTACCTATCTAAAAGCCTCTTAAATGCCACTATCGTATCTGCTTCCACCATCACCCCTGGCAGCACATTCTGGGCACCCACCACTCTCTTGCCTCACACATTGCCTTTAACCTTTCCCCCTCTCACCCTAAAGTTATGTCCTCTAGTATTTGACATTTCTACCCTGGGAAAAAGACTTTGACTGTCTACCCCATCTATACCTCTCATAATTTTATAAACTTCTATCAGGTCTTCTCTGAACCTCTGACATTTGAGAGAAAACAATCCAAGTTTGTCCAACCTCTCATTATAGCTCATACCCTCTAATCCGTGCAGCATCAAGGTAAATCACTTTGTACCTTTTCCAAAATCTCCACACCCTTCCTGTAATGGGGTAACCAGAACTGCACACAATTCTCCAAATGTGGCCTGACCAAAGTTTTATACATGACTTCCTGACTCTTATACTCAATGCCCCGACCGATGAAGGCGTGCCGTACGCCTTCTTTCCCATTCAATCTACTTGTGTTGCCACTTTCAGGGAGCTATGGGCTTGGACCCCAATCCCTCTGTTAAGGGTCCTGCCAAAGAACACAGGTTCAATGTAGTTGACAAAAAAACTGGAGAACTGATGAGAAGGGTTCTTTTGTTGTGATTGTTTTTTCAAAGTTTACCATTGAATGTGTTTCTCTTTCAGACAACACATTCACAACACTGCATAAAAATTCCTTCTGTTGCCTTGAGTCCTTTTGCCAATTACTTTGGAAGGATTCTCTGTTTATTGTCTCCTGTGCAATAGGAAGGAGTTCCTCACTTACTCGACAATAATTTCAAGAGCATCCATTAAATGTCCACATAACCTTCTTGGAGACCAATTCCTGCTTCTCTGATCTGCCCGTGTTACCACAGCCCCACTTAGAAGAAATGGCAAAAACGCTGCTCAAACTGGCTTGGTAAACTTTTCAAGGCGAGTGATTCATTGGTTGCAAAAATTAACACATTTCCTGACATACAGACTAATTTGCAAATTTGTACAAGCTGCTTAATAAGTCAGAACAAGCAAACACACATAGCTATCAAGCAGACAGCTCCATTTATCGCCAATGGAACAGTGTGGCTGTGTTCATTTACCAGACAATGGAAGAGGGAAAAGAAATCACAGTATATAATTAAATGTTTAGCACCT
The DNA here is from genome assembly GCF_009764475.1 of Pristis pectinata. Lineage (NCBI taxonomy): Eukaryota > Metazoa > Chordata > Chondrichthyes > Rhinopristiformes > Pristidae > Pristis > Pristis pectinata. The sequence goes on from NC_067441.1 coordinate 9,829,037, forward strand.
AAACAGGAAAATAAATTCCTGATTCTGTTCTTTCATTTTGCCTGCTAGCAAACATTCAATTCTTAAAAAAAAAGACATATGCAAAGGAAAAACAAAATGCCTGAGCAGCAGTGTTACATATAGGGCTCTCCCAGGAGAAATGAGCTGTAGTTGATTGCGTTCATGTTGCTGCACTGTGATCACAGAATCTATTTCCTCAAGTGGCTCATGGCGATACAATCACCTCATTAACTCCACCTAAAATGCTTGCAGAGTTAGCCATTATCATTAATTAGCGATGAACCACTTACTCAGTAATTTCTTCAGTAACAGTGTGCTCGACTTGAAGCCTGGAGTTGACCTCGATGAAAAAGTGCTTGCCATGCTTATCGATGAGAAATTCCACGGTGCCGGCATTTTCGTAGCCCACCTGGATATGGGGAAACAAAAAGAATGAATTTTACTGCAGTTACACACATGGGAGTTAATCTGCGCACCCTCACAAACCCAATGAAAACATCAAGATCCCTCCTCTCAGCCCAAGACCTGATCACAAATAACTTCTGCTCGCTGGCTGGTCCCTTTCAAATTTCCTGCGCATATATTCTATTTCCCTTGTGACCTCACCCAACCTAGGAATCCAACCTCCAACATTTCTCATTTCCCCCAATTCTTTTTTGCTTGTCCCCTGCTTCTTTTGCCCCACTGTTATTGGCTGTGCCTTCAACTGCCCAGGCCCAAAGGGAAGGAATTTTTATCCCAGGCATGTCTACCTCCCTGCCTTATTAGTCATTGAGAAATACAACACAGAAACAAGCCCTTTGAGTCTGCACTGACCATCAAGCACCCACTCTTAACACTAATCCTACCCTAACCCATTTATTTCTCCCCACATTCCCATCAACTCCCCCCAGATTCTACCCCTCACCTACACACTCACAGCAATTTACAGCGGCCAATTAACCTATCAACTCACACATTTTTGGGATGTAGGAGGAAACAGGAGAACCTGGGGGAAACCCACAGGGAGAATGTGCAAACTCCACATGCAGACAGCTCCAGAGGTTGAGATCGAACCCAGGTCGCCGGAGCTGTGAGGCAGTGGCTCTACTTGCTGTGTCAGTGCGTTGAAGATTAGTGTTTGACCTGCCTTTCAGCACCTTGTGTCTCTTGAGCTCCATCTCAACATTCATCATTGATGCTTTCATGAAACATCTTCAGACAGTTTGCCCAGTTGTTTTTTGCCAAATTTAAAACTACCATCAAAAAAAATCCATTGGGGAATCTGGAAGAAATCTCTTCAGCTAAAGAGTAGTAAGAGTGGTTCACTGTCACAGGGAGAGGCCGAGACAAATGGTATAGATACATTAAAGAGGAATCTGTACAAGCATAAATGGGAAAAGAGAAAATGGGGTTCCGCTGATAGATTTGGATGAGGAAGGATTGGAGGGTTGAGTAGTTGAGTAGCTGGAAGTTTGTCCACAGTTGCTTGCACTGAACCCTCACACATAGCAAAGCCTGTGCACTGCACTATCTCCCAAAAGAACTAAATTTCAAAAGTACTGTACAACACCCAGGCACTGCTGGTGCAAGCCACAGGATGCCTTTCTACACCCTGCATACAGCTTTGTTCAGTGCATCTTTCATCACTGACAGTTCAGAAGAGTTACAGAGACCTCTGCAGAGCTGGGACATATGAACGATGGCATTAAATGTGGATAACTGTAATCACATGAAGAGTCTGTCAACAGAAAATTGATGGGTCATTAGACTGTGGATTTTAATTGTATAATCTTTACAGGCTAATCAGATTAATTTTAAATTCCAGGAATTAAGAAGAAAAGCTTGCATTAATATAGTATTGTTCACAATCTCACAATATCCAGTACAGTACAGTTTGTGATGAAGTGGCATTCTAATCTGTACACTGCAATATACAGGAGAGGGACATAATAGAGTGGTGGAGTAACTCGACAAGAATTGTAAAAACAGAGCTCTAACAGGGATGCAAAAAAGAGATTAGCAAGTGGGTATAATTGGGTCACACACATGGGAAAGTTACAATGGGAAGAAGGAAATGGCAGAGATGCTAAATGAATATTTTATACCTGACCTTGCAGTTGGGAGAAACAAAGAACAGGCCAGAAATAGTAGGGAACCAAGCGTCTAGTGAAAGTGAGGAACAGAGGAATTAAAGTACTCACGAAGAAACTTTCACTTCCCTTTCAAGACATCCCAAAGTGCTCTAAATTTGGTTACTGCTGTAAAGTAGGAAAAATAGCACGCAGCAAGCTCCCAGGAACAGCAATGTGATAAGGACCGATTAGAAATGCTGAATGCAGGATAAATACTGGTGGTTCTCCAGTGACATCCATCCTGCTCTTTTATGAATTTGTGCCGTGGAATCTTGTGCTCCACTCGTGAGGGAAACGGGCCTCCATAAACAACACCTCTCACAGTGCAGAAGCCCTCAGTATTGCCCCAAGGAGTGTTGGCTTGGACTTTGTGCAAGCCCTGGAGTGCTCATAAAAGTGATTCCACTTAGCAATCGCTGACACAGCTAATTAGAGAACACAGAAAGAATAAAGGCAAGAATCCCTCAATTACCAAACTGTACATTATGAATAATAAAACTGTTAGAGAGAGGGAACAACCACGATGCACCTCAAGGCACTTATGACATGACCAGGATTATTTTCCATCTCACTGAACTATCTGATCCAATTTATTTCGCCCTACACTTTAACCTTATTTACACCGTGGAACCAGGGTGTTAGAATTGAATACTCGTTACAGTGAACGTCATGACCTTTAAATAACCAAGTGAAAATTAAGAGTTATATATTAAAGAACTTTGTTGAGAAGTACATGAGGAAAGATATTGCCTTCTACTGTACAGGGACCAATTCATCTCCTCAGAACATGGTGCAGAAGTGCTAGCCTTTATCACAGGATGCTGGAGGGTGGGGGATTGTGGGCAGGGTGTACAAGTAAACAGGAATCTTTCAGCCTCAAGTACCTCTGTCCGTCTCAGTGCCATTATCCTCAATACTCTCAGTCGTAGAAACACAGCACAGAAACAGGCCCTTCAGCCCACCATGTCCATGCCAACCATCCATTTACCAACACTTACTCTGTAGGTTTCTATGCCTTGGTGATTCAAGTGATAGATACTTCTTAATGTTGTGAGAGTCTCTGCCTTCTTCAGCCCCTCAGGCACTGCATTCTGGGTTCTAACCACCCTCTGGGCGAAAAACTTCTCAGATCCCCATCAAACCTCTTACCCCTTCCCCTAAACCAATGCCTTCTAGTTTTAGATGCCTCTGTCATAGGGAACATTTTCGTACAACCTATCCTATCTATCCTTCTCAGAATTTTATACACCTCTATCAGCCTCCTCCGATCCAAAGAAAACAAACCCAGCATCTCCAGGTAACTAAAACACTCCATCCCACGCAATATTCTCTGCACCTTCTCCAGTGCATTCTTACCCTACAATTTCAGTGCTGAGATTTTTAATGAACCCTCAAGCCTCCACACTTCTAGGTTGGGGGAAGAGTTCTAGATTTCCCTTCCCCTCTGACACTCCATCCATGCCCCAACCCCCCCAAGAACGGGTCTGCCTGTGATTTAAAGCTCATGCCCCCTTGTTCTGGACTGCCTCTCAAAGAACTGCCCTTCATCACCCAAAACACTTCGATCAGCCGCTTCTGCTTCTCAACATTCAAGGGAGTACAATCCTGCTATATCCAAGTTACAAGCCAAAGCTCTCTCTTAAATGCCTGTCCCAGACAACAGTTGAAGAAATGGACATTAAGTGAGGACAGGACTGAACTAACTGTGAAGGGAGAAACAGTTAACCCCTCAGATGCTCAGTATCTGCAGTATGTTCTTCTTTTGTTGCAGCTTTCCAACATCTGAGGATTTTTGTTTTCTGACTGTAGCTCCACAGTTGATCTGTCTGCCAATGGCCTCAGTGTACATACCCGGAGAACATTTTCAATGACTACACACACTCACATCTTAAAGGCTTTTTCTGAAGACAAGGTTGAGGGCAGCTGAGGACAGGATCGAGAGTGACAGCGAGTGGGCAGAGAACAAGACAGAGTGGTGAGGGTACCATCAAATGCCTTGCTCAAGGTGGAAGGCAAGGTGTGAACAGTGCCACCAAGAGTTAGAACAAGATGCGAATGACACCATGGACAGTGAAGAGGGATATCTAAGATTACAATGGGATCCAGATCAACTGGGAACGTGGGCCAAGGATTGGCAGATGGAATGTAACTTGGACAACCGTGAGGTGTTGCACTTTGATAGGTTCAGCCAGGGCAGGACATACTCAGTAAGTGGTAGGGCCCTGCAGAGTCAAAGTCAAAGTTGAGTTTATTGTCATACGCACAGGTGCAATGAAAAACTTACTTGCAGCAGCACCACAAGCACAGAGCATATAAGCAGCATTCACAAAAAAGACATAAATTAGAGATAAACTGTACACAATTTATACAAGAAAGAACACAATTAGAACAAAAGTTAATTTTAGTGCAAAGTGATCAAAGTGGTCATCGTGTCGCTAAACTGTAGTGATTACGGTTTTGCTGGTTGGTTCAAGAACTTAACGGTTGAAGGGAAGTAGCTGTTCCTGAACCTGGTGGTGTGGGGACTTCAGGCTTCTGTACCTCCTGCCCAATGGTAGCTGCAAGAAGATGGCATGGCCCAGATGGTGAGGATCTTTGTTGGTGGATGTTGCTTTCTTGAGGCAGTGCCTCCTATCAATACTATCGATGGTGGGGAGGGATGTGCCCATGATGTATTGGGCAGAGGCCACTACTCTCTGCAGTTTCTTATGTTCCTGTGCATTTGAACTTCCGTACCAGACCATGTCAGGATATTTTCAACAGTACATTGTAGAAGTTTGTTAAAGTGTTTGGTGACAAGCTGAAACTCCGTGACCTCCTATGAAAGTAAAGACACTGGTGCGTCTTCCTCGTGATTGCATCTATGTGCTGGGCCCAGGACGGGTCATATGCACCGTCTCTGATGCATGCATATGCACACACACAGACACAGAACAAAGAATCCTGGGGGTATAACAACATTTGGACAGGTACATGGATTGGAAACGTTTAGAGGGATATGAGCCAAACGTGGGCAAATGGAGCTAGTTCAGGTAGACAACTTGGTCAGCATGGACAAGTTGGGCTAAAGGGCCTGTTTCCATGCTGCATAACTCTGTAACTCTGTAAAAAGTGATACTGAGGATGGAGGTAAGGATAAAGAGCCAATGGTGATGAGGATGAGGATGAAGGACTCTGATACCTTACTCTTGTCCTCACCCCACAACCCCTCCCATGCTTAATGTTCACTGTTACATCTGATTCTGTTCATGAACCATCTCCACCTGAAGCCGGCCACGTTTCTCCACCATTTCTCTCCACTCTGTGTTGTTTCACATTTTAGATCTTGTTTTGTTTCTTTGGAGTACACTCCCACCCAGTGGCAAAAAAAGCACATCCTTGACACAGCACAACTGAATGCCAGAGTTTGCCTTCAGCTCCACACAGTGAAGAGAAGCAGAACTACATATTTTTGATTAAATGGGGCTTGTGGATGTCTAAAGCACCACTAATGGAGGGGGGATGTGATGGGCCTAAGAATCAGCTGGAACATTGCTGGGCTCTTATTAGCCTCTGGTAAAATGTAGGGGCATGTCCTCAGATCACAGCTTGTGATTGAAATCTGATAAAGTCCCTGTCATCATCTTTAAAACAGGCAAAATGCTGGCAGAGAGGAGGCTATCTGCTGCCTGGATCAGGGTGGCATGACCATCCTGGATTTCAAGAACTCATTCTGAGGAAGAATTTGCCTCAGTCATACTGTGATAGTGTCATACAGCATAGGAACAGGCCCTTCGACCCAATTCGTCCATGCTAAGTTGCCTAACTAAGCTAGTCTCATTTGCTTGTGTTTGACCCTTATCGCTCTAAACCTTTTCTATCCATTAACCTAGCTAAATGTCTTTTGAATCTTGTACAAATCTTTCTTTGACTCTCATGAGTCAATTATTTCTTCCTATATATGGAATAATAAACACCTTAGACTAAATAAAGTTCACCTTCAGAAGGTTAAAAAGAACGGAGGTTTAGCCTTACCTAATTTTAGATTTTATTACTGGGCAGTCAATATACGAAATCTTATGTTTTGGTTACATTACATTAATCAAGAGGCTGCTCCAGTATGGGTCTCTTCAGAAATTAATTCTGTTAAAAAATTTTCTATTATCTCTTTGTTAGGTTCTTCACTTCCAATATCATTAAATAAACTAACAGATAATTTAGCAGTTAAACATGTTTTGAGGATTTGGTTACAATTTAGAAAATATTTTGGTTTATTGAGTTTTTCTTTGTCCAGTCCCATTTTCTTTAATTACTTTTTTAAACCTTCTATGACTGATGTAGTTTTTAAAGAGTGGGACAAATTAGGTATTACTTGTTTTCAAGATGTGTTTGTTGGAGGAAACCTTTCTTCGTTTGAACAATTGTCTACCAAGTATAATTTACCAAAAACTCAATTTTTTTAGATATTTACAAATTAGAGATTTTCTTCGATCTCAATTACAATCTTTTCCTTTGAGTCCTGATAAGAATTTATTAGATGTAATTTTTAATTTGGAACCTTTCCAGGATGGCTCAATATCTAATATTTATGACAGATTACTAGGAATGAGTAAGGTGCCACTAGATAAAATTAAAAACGCTTGGGAACAAGATTTGCAGATGTCAGTTTCTGAGGAAACTTGGAATGAAATTTTCAAGTTGGTTAATACTTCGTCATTATGTGCTCGTCATTCTCTCCTTCAATTTAAAGTGGTCCATAGAGTTCACTTGTCTAAAGATGAATTATCCCATTTTTATTCTGACATATCTCCTTACTGTGACAAATGCAATAACAGAGTGGCTTCCTTAATTCACATGTTTTGGACGTGTCAGAGTCTTAAAAAAATATTGGACAGAGGTCTTTCATACTTTTTCTGTACTTTTCAAAATAAATTTTAAACTTAATCCTTTGCACTATTTGGGATTGTAGGAGAAAAAGATATATCTTTGAAGGCTTCTGATTTTTATTTCTCTTATAGCCAGGAGGGCTGTGATGCTTAAATGGAAGGAAGTTACTCCGCCTACTCATGCTCAATGGTTACGGGATGTTACGTCATACTTGAATCTAGAGAAGATTCGCTGGTCAGTTTTTGAACCTAACCTAGACTTTCAAACCCTGTGGGGACCTTTTTTGAATTATTTTCAAAATCTCTGATTTGGGGACTAAAATGTAGATATTGACTGACACGGTTACGTTTTTAAAAGTTTTCCCTTGTTGTTTTTTCCATTTAACAGCTTCGGGTTTTGGTAGTGGGAGTAGATTTTTTTTTAATAATAAAATATTTCAATTTTTTCTTCCTTTTTTAACTAACTACTATACGTGATTATTAATTTAGAGTATTGTAATCTAAGTATGATTTAATACAACATACTCAGTAGTATTTTTATTCTCTTTCTTGATGCATGTACTCTGTACTTTTTTTCATGATTCAATAGCAATATTGTAAAGAGGGAAATCTTGTACCCGCCTCTACCACTTCCTCTGGTAGCTCGTTCCATACACCCACCACCCTCTGTGTGAAGGTTACCCCTCAGGTCCCTTTTAAATCTTTCCCCTCTCTCTTAAACTTACGCCCTCTAGTTTTAGACTCCCCTACCCTGGGAAAATGACTGTGACCATTCACCTTATCTCTGCCTCTCATGATTTTATAAGCCTCTATAAGGTCACCCCTCAGGCTCCTACACTCCAGGGAAAACAGTCCCAGCCTGTCCAGTCTGTCCTGATAACTCAACCCCTCCAATCCCAGTAACATCATTTCTGCACCCTTTCCAGTTCAATGACATCCATAACAGTTCTGGTCCCATAGCTAGGTGACCAGAACTGCACACAATACTCCAAATGCAGTCTCACCAACAACTTGTACAGTTGTAATGTGACATCTTTAGTATTTAGTTACTCTCCATCAGGCTCCTTATTCATTGCCCATTCACCTGTTGCTCTGACAACACTATACCATTGGAGTCACACACAAGCCAATCCAAGTGGGGATGACAGGTTTCATTTCCTGAGTCTAAGTCTGTTCGATGTGGCAAGCATTATGGGATACCTTGAGGTTAGATATTACATAAAAATGCAATCTTTTTTTAAATGAGTATTCTTAAATTCAAATAAAATTCCACATAGAATTCAGTTTTGTGCTGTGATTAAATCTAAGTTACTTCAAGTCAATCAATTAGAGCCTTTTAAGCATAATCTTAATGAACAATTTAATAAGTGAACCTGCAGCAATCCTGCCTCGGATCGGGCCTGAGCTAATCCTCAGTGCAGCAGCCCTTTGGTATCAGCTGCTTGAGCAGCAGGTCACAGGCAGATAAAGGAGAAAATGTGTGGAGCTTTGCGATAAACTCAGGTTCCACCCTGAGGAAAATCCCAAACACCAATTACTTTTAAACCAGCTCAGAAAAAACATGTGCCATAACCTGGAAAAATAATTATCCCAAATATGAAGTTAGAAAAGATTCAGAAGACAGCATGGTAACAGGCCCTTCGGCCCACTGAGTCTGTTCTGACCATCAGCCACCATCTTATACTGATCCCAGTTTATTCCCACCACGTTCCTACCTACTCCGTCCCAGATTCCAGCATTCACCTAAACCCAGGGCATGGGATAGACGGTTTCAGTCCTGAGGAGAGACAGGATAGGTTGGGTTTGGTTTACTTGGAACAGAGGAGGCTCTGGGGGACCTGAGAGAGGTGTACAGAATTATGAGAGGCATAGATAGAACAGATTGTAAGAAACTTTTCCCCATTGCAGAGGTATTTAAGAACTCAGGGCATAGGTTTAAGGTGAGAATTAGAGGGGATCTGAGGAAGAATTTTTTCACCCAGAGCGGGGTTGGAATCTGGAACGCACTGCCTGAGGGGGTGGTGAAGGCAGAGACTCTCATAACATTTAAGAAGCATCTGGGAAAGCACTTGACTCACTAAGGAATGATAGGCTACAGATCAAGTGCTGGTGAAGGGGACTAGTACAGACGGGTACTTGATGGTCATCGTAGATTTGCTGGGCCAAAGGGCTTGTTCCTGTGCTGAATGACTCTACAACTACAACCTGTTTCTTGGTACCTTGTGAAGTAAATCAAACTGACGTTGGTGATGGTGGGGATCTCAGGACAAAGCCAAGATGGGGCATCCATTCAACACTTCTGGCTGAACATTGCTGAGATTGCTTCAAACTTGTCTTTGCATTCACTTGCTGGGCCCGACCATTGTTGAGGATGAGGGGGACATCCTCTTTGGTTAGTTGTTCAACTGTCCACATATTTCAACAATGGGTAAAAGTCAAAAAAACTAAAAAAGCTGGGAAAGTACAAACACAAAATGCCGGGAACACTCAGCAGGTCTGGCAATATCTGTGGAGGATACTGGCTAGGATCTTTGAGTCCTCGTTGTCCACGGGGATATTACTGGAGGATTGGAGGGTGGCGAATGTTGACCCCTTATTCAAAAAAGGTAGTAGGGATAGTCCAGGGAATTACAGACAAGTGAGCCTTATGTCTGTGGTGGGTAAGCTGTTAGAAAGGATTCTAAGGGATAGGATCTATGAGCATTTAGAGAATCATGGACTGATTAGGGACAGCCAGCATGACTTCGTGAAGGGAAGATCTTGCCTCACAAGCCTGATAGGGTTCTTTGAAGAGGTGACCAGGAAGATTGATGAGGGTAGTGCAGTAGATGTGGCCTACATGGATTTTAGTAAGGCATTTGACAAGGTTCCGCATGATAGGCTTCTTCAGAAGGTCAGAGGGTATGGGATCCAGGGATGCTTGGCCGTGTGGATTCAGAATTGGCTTGCCTGTAGAAAGCAGAGGGTTGTGGTGGAGGGAGTTCATTCAGATTGGAGGTCTGTGACTAGTGGTGTCCCACAGGGATCAGTTCTGGGACCTCTACTTTTTGTGATATTTATTAATGACTTAGATGAGGGGGTGGAAGGGTGGGTTAGCAAGTTTGCAGATGACACAAAGATCGGTGATGTTGTGGATAGTGTGGAGGGCTGTCGAAGCTTACAGAGGGATATTGATAGGATGAAGAGCTGGGCTGACAAGTGGCAGATGGAGTTCAATCCAGAGAAATGTGAGGTGGTACACTTTGGAAGGACAAACTCCAAGGCAGAGTACAAGGTAAACAGCAGGATTCTGGGCAGTGTGGAGGAGCAGAGGGATCTGGGGGTTTATATCCACAGATCACTGAAAGTTGCCTCACAGGTGGATAGGGTCGTTAAGAAAGCTTATGGGATGTTAGCTTTCATAAGTCAGGGGATCGAGTTTAAGAGCCGCGAAGTAATGATGCAGCTTTACAAAACTCTGGTTAGACTACACTTAGAGTACTGTGTCCAGTTCTGGTCGCCTCATTATAGGAAGGATGTGGAGGCATTGGAAAGGGTGCAGAGGAGATTTACCAGGATGCTGCCTGGATTAGAGAGTATGGATTATGAGGAGAGACTAAAGGAGCTGGGGCTTTACTCAGAGAAGGAGGATGAGGGGAGACATGATATTAAGAGGAATAGATAGAGTGGACAGCCATCACCTCTTTCCCAGGGCACCAATGCTCAATACGAGAGGGCATGGCTTTAATGTAATGGGTGGGAAGTTCAAGGGAGATGTCAGAGGGAGGTTTTTCACCCAGAGAGTGGTTGGTGCATGGAATGCACTGCCTGGGGTGGTGGTGGAGGCTGATGTGTTGGTCAAGTTCAAGAGATTGTTAGATAAGCATATGGAGGAATTTAAGATAGAGGGATATGTGGGAGGAAGGGGTTAGATAGTCTTAGGTGAGGTTTGAAGGTCGGCACAACATGGTGGGCCGAAGGGCCTGTATTGTGCTGTATTGTTCTATGGTTCTATGGAGAGGGAAACAGAGCTAACATTTCAGCTTGAAGACTTCTTATCAACACTGAGGAAGAGCCTATGATCTATAACATTAATAACGCAGATCTATTTTGGAAGCAAAGAGATTATTGCAACTGCTTTTTTTAATTCTTTGGTGTTGCTGCAAGTTCCTCACAGCTAAAATAACTCAAGTCTTCAGTGGACAGCTGTAGAGAACTTTAACTGAAAGTTTCTGAGGTAGTTCTGTTTAGTGAGGACAGCACAGTGGCACTGCTGGAAGAGCTTGGGTTCAATCCTGACTTCTGGTGCTGTCTGTGTGGAGTTTGCATGTTACAGTCATAGAATTGTACATCATGGAAGAAGGCCATTTGGCCCAACTCGTCCACTCCAACCACTGGGCACCCAATCATAGTAATCCCATCTCCCCGTACTTGGTCTTCTATGCCTGGGCGAGTCAAGTGCTCATCTAGATACATCTTAAACGCAAAGTTTTTCTGTGTTAAATTTGGAAAGAACGTGACAATAAATGATACCCATTTACAAATTCAGAAAACATGGCAGGGAAGTGGTTGGAGTTTTTTGAGACACAGGAGACTGCAGATGCAGGAATCTGGAACAACAAACTATCTGCTGGAGGAACTCAGTGGGTCAGGGATGGTCAATGTTTCAAGTCAAGATGGTGCATCAGGAGTTTTCTGAAAGGTGCATCAGGTTACGAGGAATGGCTAAAGATATGAAAGAGTGAACATTTTTCAGGCAAAGTCTTGGTGAAGAATGAACAACAGGGACAGTGTTCTCTCTGTGACACCATGGGTTTCCCCTGGGTGCACCCCCAACTTACTGGTTGATCTGGTGGTGACAATAAAAAACTCAGTAATAAATATCCCTGGAAAGTATCCACACAATTTATCTCCTACGTCCCAATCAACTTCCAATTCAACAAAAGACTACAGATGCTGGAATCCAGATAAAAAACACGATGATGCTGGAGGAACTCAGCTTCCCCCCAACTGTGGTCAAGAGTGCTCACACCCGTATCTCTGCATTTCCCGCACCTCCGCTCTCACCTCCACACCTCCCAGACCCAAGGGGGATAGGGTCCCCCTTGTCCTCACATTTCATCCCACCAGCCTACGTATCCAACACATCAGTCTACGCCAATTCCGCCATCTCCAACGGGACCCCACCACTAAGCATATCTTCCCGTCCCCACCCCTTTCTGCCTTTCACAGGGACCGCGCTCTCCATGACTCCCTAGTTCACTATTACCCCCCCCCCACCCATCCTGCTCCCACCCCGGGAACTTTCCACTGCCCCCGCCATAGGTGCAACACCTACCCCTACACCACCTCCATCCAGGGACCAAACAGTCCTTTCAGGTGAGACAGAGATCCACCTGCACCTCCGTTAATATCATCGACTGCATTCGGTGCTCCAAGTGTGGCCTCCTCTACATTCGTGAGAACAAACGCAGACTATGTGACCATTTCGCAGAATGTCTGCGCTCTGTCCGTAACCACAATCTGCATCTCCCCATTACCAGTCACTTCAACTCCCCCTCCCACACCATCACTGATATGTCAGCCCTCGGCCTCCTCCACTGCCAGGAGAATTCCAAGCGCAAACTGCAGGAACAGCACCTCATTTTCTGCCTTGGATCCTCGCAGCCTAACGGCATGAACATTGAATTCTCCCACTTTAGGTAACCCCCACCATGCTTCTTCTCTTCTTCCCTTTCCGAGCCTCTTTTTTTCTACCTTTTTCTCCTTTCTCTCCTTACCTCTGACCCATCCCCCGGTGAACCTGCTCTCCCCTCCTCCCCCGCACCTGCCCATCACTATCGCTTACCTGCATCTACCTATCACCACCTTGTGCCCACCCCACCTCCCCTCTTTTGTCCACTGTTTTGTCCCCTCTTTTGTCCACTATCACTGCTCTGCTTTTCCCTCCTATACATTGGGCTTCCCCTTCCCCTTTTCCTGAAGAAGTGTCCTGACCCGAAACGTTGACTGTCTTTCTCCACGGATGCTGCCTGGCCTGCTGAGTTCCTCCAGCATCATCTTGTTTTTCATCAAGTCAAAAGGATACCTTTAATTCCATGAGCATTCATATTTGCTAACAATCCCTTGTGAGGACCTTCATCAAGTGTGCAAAGAGACCCATCACCAGCTTCAGCAACAAGACTCGGACAGTCAAACCTTGCTTGCCTTCCGACTACAGATGATGAAAAAAGACATCTAAATTCAGCTGAGTACAACTGCCCCAATCAGAAGACTGTGCACATGACCCAGCTGAGAGTGCTGGCACTGGAATAGAGAGATCTTTAGGCAAATCGAGAGAGTTATGGAACCAGGATAATGCAAGCTCAAGAGGACGAATGTTCTTATGCCCAAGTGATTTATAGTTTCTTAATCGCTGTTGTACGAATTGTGTTGAGCAACTTATTAATGCCATCATCCTATTTTAGCCACTATGGAATGATGTAGTTTACAATCTGAACCAGATTTTGACTCACTCAGTATTGTTAGAATATAAAGAAAGTTTGTCTGCAGCTTTTCAAAGCTCTGCTTATGGTATATCTGACATACTGTGCACCTTAACAAGGATCTACTGGCTTTGGAAGGCGTGCAGTACAGATTATCCAGAAAATTACTGTGGCTCCGGGGATTAGATTAGGAGAAAACATTACATCATTGAGGCTCATATTGTCTGCAGTACAGAAGCCTAAGGGGGATTTTCAGAATATGACAAGAATTGATGGGAGAATGCTTTTCCTGCTGCTAGGTAAATCTGGGATAAGGCAACAAAACAAAATCAGAGCCAGGCCTTTCAGGAGAGAAACTCGGAAACACACACAGTTGATAGAAAAGTGGAAAGCTTTCCCAGAAAAGTAGAAGCTAACTAACTCAATTCATAGTTTTAATTTTGAGATGGAAAGGTATTTGCAAGCCAGGACTTTAATGGGCAGGTAAATGAATTTAAGCCATGATCTCTGAGTCACAGAACAAGGAATGTAGTCAGCACAGTGATCTGGCTCAAACCCAACGCCGTGGGCAGTGGTGGGAGAGAGGCAGCATTGTGATTACTCTGCAGCTATTCCATTGTGAGGTTGCAATGGGTGCAGAACCATGAGGGTGTTGCAGTGAGAGTAGTGTTGTGAAGGTGGGGAGCCAGGACGGTGTAGGTGAGTGCTGGGGGAGGTGTGGGGCAGTGGGTAACATGTGGGTTCAGTGGAGGGTGGAAGGTAGTGAGGGGTGCTGGAGCAGTTTGGGAGGCGTCTATGTGCAGGGGCAGTAGGAGTGTGGAACAGCAAAAGCATGGGATTGCAGTGGTGAGTGGAAATAGGGGACTGGCAGCTGCAGGGTGTAGGCCAGTGAGGGGTCAGTGGGTGGGAGTTGTGGATGAGGCTGCAAAGCAGTGAGGTGGCGGGGCGAGGTCGGGCAGTCGAGGGACGTTGTCGGGCAGGATGAGTGAGCAGGGAAGTGTGGGAAAGGCAGGTAGATAATATGGTTAGCAAGGCACATGGGACACTGGCCTTCATTAGACGGGGCATTGAATACAAGAGCAGGGAGGTTACTTTATAAAATGTTGGGCAAACCTCAACTGGAGTACTGCATGCAGTTCTGGTCACCACACTGTAGGAAGGATGTGATAGTGCTGGAGAGGGTGCAGAGGAGATTCACCAGGATGTGCCTGAGGTGGAGAGACTGGAGAAGCTGGAGTGGAGGAGATTAAGAGGGGACGTGATTGAGGCATGTAAGATTATGAAGGGTCGACTGCAAGAAACATAGAACATACATAGAAGACAGAACAGTACAGCACAGGAACAGGCCCTGCGGCCCACCATGTCTGCAGCTAACACGATGCTGAATTAAATCTCTTCTGCCTGCACATGATCCATGTCCCTCCATTCCCTGCATATTCATATGTCTATCGAACAGCCTCTATTGTATCTGCTTCCACAACCACCCCTGGCAGCCCGTTCCAGGCACCCACCACTCTGTGTGGAAAAAAACTTCCCATACACATTTCCTTTGACCTTTCCTCCTCTCACCGTAAATGCATGCCCTCTGGTATTTGGCATTTCTACCTTGAGAAAAAAAATATTGGCTGTCTACCCTATCTATGCCTCTTTTATAAACTTCTATCAGATCTCCCCTCAGCCTCCGATGCTACAAGTTTGTCCAACAACTCAAGATTGTCCTTATAGCTCGTACCCTCTAATCCAGGCAGCATCCTGGTAAACTTCTGCACCCTCTCTTCAAAGCCTTCACATCCTTCCTGTAATGGGGCAACCGGAATTGCACACAATGCTCCAAGTGCAGCCTAACCAATGTTTTATACAGTTGCAACATGACTTCCTTATACTCAGTGCCCTGACCACTGAAGACAAGACTGATATGCCTTCTTTACCACCCTATCTACTT
This sequence comes from Pristis pectinata, assembly GCF_009764475.1. Lineage (NCBI taxonomy): Eukaryota > Metazoa > Chordata > Chondrichthyes > Rhinopristiformes > Pristidae > Pristis > Pristis pectinata. The sequence continues at coordinate 9,844,422 of NC_067441.1, forward strand.
GCGTGGCCACTTTCAGGGACCTATGAACTTACACCACAAGATACCTCTGTACACCCTGTCATTAAGTCTACTTTCCCCTTACATTTGACCTCCCAAAGTGCAACACCTCGCATTTGCTCGGATTAAACTCCATCTGCCATTTCTCCGCCCATACCTGTAACTGATCTCCAGTACATCCTGCTATATCCTTTGACAGCCCTCTATACTGTCTATACTAGCCTATAATTTCCTGGATTATCCACATTTCTCCTCTTGAACAAAGGAACAACACTGGCTACACTCCAGTCCTCCAGGACCTCGCCAGTTGCTAGTGAGGATACAAAGATCTTTGTCAAGGCCCCAGCCATCGCCTCTCTTGCCTCTTTCAATTAATTAGGATATTATGCAATAAGACCCCAGGGACTTATCCACCTTAATGTTCTTCAAAAGACTCAGCAACACCTCCTCCTTGATCTCACAATGCCTGTTAGCATGCCCCACACTGATCCTTCTCCCTGGTGAACACCAATGCAAAGTACTAATTTAGTACCTCCCCCACATCCTCTGACTCCAAGCATAAATTCCCTCCTTTATCCTTGAGTGATCCTACCCTCTTCCTAGTTATCCTCTTGCTCTTGATCTATGTATAGAATGCCTTGGGATTCTTTTTAATCCCACTTGCCAAGGATATTTCGTGACCCCATTTGGCCTTCCTTATCCCGTGCCAGAGCATTTTCCTGCTATCTTTATATTCCTCAAGGGCCAAGTCTAATTTTAGCTTTCTAAACCTTACAGATGCTTTCTTTTTCTTCTTGACTAAATTCACCACCTCTCTCATCATCCAAGGTTCCCTTACCTTGCCATCCCTGTCCCTCCTCCTTACTGGGACATGAGCTCTGATCAGTTGATCCTAAAACACCCGCCACGTGTCTGAAGTGGCAATGCCCGATAACAGCTGCTCCCGATTAACTCCCTCCCCCCCTAGCTCCTGTCTAATAACGTCGTAATCTGCCCTCCCCCAGCTCACCACTTTCCCGCAAGGTCCAGACGTATCCTTATTAACTACCTTAAAAGGAGTTGTCATCATTGTTCCCAAAATGCTCTCCCACTGAAAGGCCAGTCGTCTGGCCAGGCTCATTTCCCAAAACAAGGTCCAGTATTGTCCTTCCTCTTGTTGGACTATCCACATACTGTTTCAAGAAACCCTCTTGAATGCACTGAAGAAGATCTGCCCCTTTTAAGCTTCTTGCACTATGGAAATCCCAGTCAGAGATGAATAAAACTAGAGGACATGAATTCAGGGTAAGGGTAAGAAGGGATATGAGGGGGAGCTTCTTCACCCAGAGAGCGGTGAGGACCTGGAACACACTGCCTGAGGGAGTGGTGGAAGCAGAGTCGCTGACAGCGTTTAAGTCTGTCGATGAACACTTGAAGTGCCTCGGCAATAGAAGGCAACAGGCCGTGTTGGAAGATGGGATTAATACAAAGGGATGCCCACTGGTCAGCATGGACACGCTGTTTCCATGCTCTGACTCAGTGAAAGTGAGCTGTGCCTGTCAGTCCTATTTGTGACCAGGCTCTCTGTGGCTCAGAATGCACACTGCTGGATCGACACTCACCCATGTCACTGCAGGCCTGATTAACATTGGCTGAAACAAACTGCATCAAAGTGGATTAGTACAAATGTTTTCTCTACAAACTAAGTCATTCAGAGCAGCAGCTAATTTAAATCAAACAGCAGCTTTGAATTAATTCACACAGATTATGGAGTAAACCCAGTCTGCTGACACACTGTGAGGAGCTGTACTCAGTGACCTTGAAATAATAAGGGAACATATCTAACCAATCATATTTTGCCATTGCACATTCAGGAATGTCAATGATTTCACTTTGGTCCCATTTCCACTTTCTTCCACTCCCCCTGACAACTGTCTGAAACTGAACAAGACTTGGTGTTGCTTATGACCAACATGTTGGGTTTTGGAACTCAATCCAAGTGTCGCTAAGAATGGCTGGTCCCATCTCCATGAAATAGTCAGATTCTATCCCTGCCTCAACTCGTACTGTTGGCACATTCAACCATGCCTTTATCTCTGTGATTTGTTTAACACAATACCTTCTGGACAAGCTTCCCTCGTTCTACTCTCTGTAGACTGAAGACCATCTGTGTTCCTAACTAGCTCCAAGTCTTGCTCATACTTTATCGCCTCCATTCACTGAGCCTCACTGGTTACCGGCTAAGCAGCAGCTTGACCTTTAAATTCTCACACTTGTTTTCAAGTCCCTCATTACTTGGTCCTCTCCCATTCTCTGTAACCGCACACCCCCACAGCTCTGAGATAGCTGCACTTCTCACGGTCTTGTTCACCCTGCGTTTAGTTGCCCCATCATTCCCATCCTAAAACTGTCCCTCTTGTTGCCTCCCTTTCTGCCTTGAAACAGCTGCTTAAGATCCATTCATGTTTTTGGTCAAATGCCCCATTGTGTCCTTCTGTGGGTCAGTGCCAACAAATTTTATTTGTTTACACTCCTGTGAACCGACTTGTTTACTATATAAAGGAGCTACATAATGGAAGCTACTGTTGTAAAAATGACCAACACAAACATGAAGGGACATAATTTTAAGGTGATTGAAGGAAGGTATAAGGGGGATGTCAAGGGTAACTTTTTTACACAGAGAGTGGTGGGTGCGTGGAACGCACTGCCTGCAGAGGTTGTGGGGGTAGATACATTAGGGACATTTAAGGGACTCTTAGATAGACACATGAATGACAGAAAAATAGGGGCTATGTGGGAGGGAAGGGTTAGATAGATCTTAGAGCAGGATAAAATATCGGCACAACATTGTGGGCCGAAGGGTCTGTACTGTGCTGTAGTGTTCTATGTCCTACATAGAGCTAGAGGCATAGAGTTACACAGCGCGGAAACAAGCCCTTCAGTCGAACTTGTCTGTGCTAAAGAAATAGCCTAACTCAGATAGTCCCATCTGCCTGTGTTTGGCCCATGTCCCTCCAAACCTTTCCTATCCCTATACTTGTCCAAATGTCTCTTAAATATTGTAACTGTACCTGCCTCTACCACTTCCTCTGGCAGCTCATTCCACGTACCCACCTCTGTGTGAAAAAGTTGCCCCTCAGGTCCCTTTTAAATCTTTCCCTTCTCACTTTCAAACTTTGCCTTCTGGTTTTGGACTCCCCTACTCTGGCAAAATGACTGACCATTCACCTTATCTCTGCCCCTCACGATTTCACAGACCTCTTTAAGGTCACCCCTCAGCCTCCTACGCTCCAGGGAAAAAAATCTTAGCCTATCCAGCCACTCCTTACAACCCTTACAACCTCCAGTCCCAGTAACATATTCGTAATCTTTCTTGCACCCTCTCCAGTTTAGTGACATCCTTCCTATAGCAAAGCGAACAGAAGTGCATGCAGTACTTCAAATGTGACCTTACCAGTGCCTTGTCCAGTGGTAACATCACATTCCGACTCTTGTACTCAATATTCTGACCGATGAAGACCAGCATGCCAAATGCCTTCTTCACCATCCCGTCTACCTGTGTTGTCACTTTCAAGTAATTATGTACCTCTACCCTCTGTACTACAACATCCCCCAGGGCCCTGCCGTTCGCTGTGCAAGTCCTGCTCTGGTTCATGTTACCAAAATGCAGAACACCTCACATTTTTTGAAATTAAATCACCTGCCATTCCTCAGCCCACTGGCCCAGTTGAACAAGATCCCATTGTAATCTTAGATAACATGTTCTAACACACTATTCCATTGATCGTACGACAATCTACAGACAAAAAGACAGTGCTGTAGGAAGAGCTGCCCCACAGCTCCAGCACCCTGGAATCAATCCTGACCTCCGGCGCTGTCTGTGTGGAGTTTACATGTTCTCCCTGTGACAGTCTGGGTTTCCCTTGGGTGTTCCAGTTTCTTCCCACATCCCAAAGACATCTGGGTTGGTAGATTAATTATCTGCTGTAAACTGCACCCACAGGGGTAGTCGATGGGAATGTGGAGAGAATGAAATGGGTTCGTGTCGGATTAGTGAAAAATGGATGGTTGATCTACGTGACTGAAGGGCCTGTTTCTGTGCTGTATTGCTCAAGGACTCCAGGAAAGGATATTCAGCTGAAATGTAGCTCAGGCTGAAATATGATGCCACAAATGAGAATTGCTACTCTGCCTGAACAAGGGGTGTAATGGTGAGATGGAGTTGCTGGTGGCTAGACTGTGCCGGCCACAGTTGCTGGTCCCAAGGGGAATCACTGATGTTTACCTGCTCACAGGTAAGTCCTGAACTTACAGCAGACCTTAAACTTGCTGGGTTTGCCCAACGTTACTGCACCTTGCATCAGCCAGATGTGACACAGCACCAGAATCCTGGCTGGGGATCCTGAACGGGAAATACTGATCCACAGATTTGGAAGAAAAAAAGTGTATACATTTTCCTTATTCATTTTACTTACTTTTAATATCTTTAATTATATTTTTGAATCAATTAAAAATGTAATTTTATTTTAGTTATTCAAAGAATGTGAATGGCTTTTGAATGAGACATTTAAAAATTCTTACAAGTCTTGACAGGTTTGACAGGAGGCGAGGCTTTGACTGAGCCTCGCCTTCTGCCACGGGCCATCGGGATGTTCAGGGGAAGAGCCTTAGCAGTTGCCACCGGAGACCTACTTGCCAGCTCATTACGCCTCACCAGGTGCCTCCCTGCTGCGAAGCATCAGCTTCCACTGAAACCATGCAAACCCCAGTTGGGCCTCAGGCTCAAAGCTTTCAGTGCAACTAAATGGAGACTGCATAATTCCGGAAGCAAAAATATATCTTGGTGCTTACCAATAATTAAACTTGTGCACCAAATGCTCACTGGACAGAGTCATAACATTGAAGAGAACAAGATAGAACAGTACAGCACAAGAACAGGCCCTTCAGACCATCTTGTCTGGACTGTCCATGATGCTATTCATAATCCCATCTGCCTGCACATGGTGTGTATCCCTCCATTCCCTGCTTGTTTATGTGCCTGTCTAAATGCTTCTTCAACATTGCTATCGCATCTGCTTCTACGACCTCCCTGGCAGAACCTTCCAGGCACCTACCACCCTGTGAAGAAAAAAACTTGCCTTGTAAATCTCCTTTAAACTTTCCCCCTCTCACCTTAAAGCTACGTCGTCTCGTATTTGACATTTCCACACTGAGGAAACAATATTCTTACACTCTCTATGCCTCTCAAAATTTTATATACTTCCATCAAGTCTCCAACACTCCAGCGAAAATAATCCAAGTTTCTCTAATGCCTCCTTATAGCTGATACTTTCCAATCCAGGCAACATCCTGGTGAACTACTTCTGCATCCTCTGCAAAGGCCTCACATCCTTCCTGTAATGGAGTGACCAGAACTGCACACAATACTCCAAATGTGACCAAAGTTTTATACAGCTGCAACATGACTTCCCAACTTCTATACTCAACCTACATATCCACTTGTGTTGCCACTTTCAGAGATGTATGGACTTGCACCCCAAGATCCCTCTGTACATCAATGCTCCTAAAGTTCCTGCCATTTACTGTATACTTTGCTCTTGCATTTGACCTCCCAAAGTGCAACACCTCACACTTGTCCGGATTAAACTCTACCTGCCATTTCTCCACCCAAATTCCCAACCGGTCTATATCCTGCAGAATCTTTTGACAACCTTCTTCACTATCCACATGTCCACCCATTTTTGTATTGTCCGCAAACTACTATAAGCCTGCCTACATTTTTGTCCAAATCATTTGTATATATTACAAACTACAGAGGTCCCAGCACTGATCCTTGTAGAAAAGCACAAGTCACAGACCACCAGTCAAACACCCTCTCTCTTCTGTGACCAAGCCAATTTTAAATGCAGTCTACCAACTCACTGTGGATCGCATGTGACTTAATCTTCTGGATCAAGCTACCATGAGGAACCTCGTGGAAGGCTTTATTGAGGTCCATGTAAACAACATCCACGGATCTACCCTCATCAATCACCTTCATCGTCTCCTCAAAAAACTCAATCAAGTTTGTGAGACGTGACTTCCCCCACACAAAGCTATGCTGACTGTCCGTCTGTCCTTTTCAAATGCGAGTAGTCATACAGTCAGACAGCACAGAAAGAGGCTCTGCGGCTCACTGAGCCCACACTAACCATCAAGCACCCATTTACACTAATCCTATTTTATTCTCTCTCAGCTCCATTAATTCTCCCCAGATTCTACTACTAATCTGCACGAGGGGCAATTTACAGCTGCCAATTAACCTACTGAGCCACACATCTTTGGGATGTGGGAGGAAACTGGAGCACTGGGCGGGGATACCCACGCCATCACAGGGAGAACGTGCAAACTCCACACAGACAAGACCCAAGGTCAGAACTGAACCCAGGTCACTGGAGCTGCAAGGTAGCAGATCGACTGGCTGCACCACTGTGCCGGAGGTTATCAACATCGATGTCCCTTAAGATGTTGAATCACAACCCTTACCCGTTTGGCCAGTCTGACTGCGTCGGAGGTGAGCCGGTCTCTCAAATGCTGGTCCAGCTGAGCCGCAGGGGCTATCTCCACCACCTTCTGGTGACGTCGCTGGATGGAGCAGTCTCTCTCGTACAAGTGGATCACATTCCCGTACTTATCGCCTAGAGGAGTAAAAACAGTTCGAATGATCAGACAGATCTGTGTCAAGAAATTCGATGGTATGATGCTGTACTCTCAGTGCTGGGGAGCTGCAGGAAGTGAGACCTGATATTAACCATTTCTGCTGGATTTCGGGTCGCTCCAGAAACTTGACTGTGAGTCACTCCTGCATCCTGCACTCCTGCAAACCTGGTGGTTTCCTGTCACAACACTGCAGGTAACTCGGACCACCCTGTCCTGGGGTTGGGGTGGGTGGGGGAGCAGGGGTGGGTGGGGGAGCAGGGGCGGTCATTGGGCACTTCTCGGACAGTCTGGTCTTCTCATGCTGGAGTGCGAGAACTGCCGGTGAGTTATTCACTTTGTAGCTGTCAATTCCCTCCAGAGTCAGCAATGCACCACAGAGTCACGGGGTCACACAGCAGAGGAGAACCTTCGGCCCACCTTGTCCATGCTGACTGTTGACTGTACTATTTACCCACAATTGGTCCTTGGCCTTCTATGCTTATCTAAATACTTCCTAAATGTTGTGAGAGCCTCTGCCTCCACCACCGCCCCAGACAATGTGTTCCAGATTCCAAACATTGTGTTAAAAAATTCCCCCATCAGCTCCCCTCTAAGCTTCCTACCTCTCACCTTGTTCCTATGTCCTCTTGTTTTAGGTACCTCACCAAGAGGAAAAGACTTTTATTATCTTCCCTGTCTATCCCCATGATAATTTTGTATATGTCTGTCGGGTCCCCCTCAGCCTCCTCCGCTCCACAGTAAACAAACCCAGCCTATCCAATCTCTCCTTATAACCAGAATGGTCCAATCCAGGCGACATCCTAGTGACTTTCCTCTGTACTCTATCCAGTGCAATACAGTGCGGCGACCAGAACTGTGCACAGTACTCAGTACGGCCTAACCAACATTTTATAATGTTGTAACACAACATCCCTGCTCTTACATTCTGGTCCATGGCTGATGAAGAAGGTAAGAATCCCATGTGCCCTTCTTCACCATCTTCTCCACCTGTGCTGCCACTTGCTAGTTGGTACCTATAGCACTTGGTACCTATGGGTGTACCCTAAGGTTCCTCTGTTCATCAACACCCCCTTGGGCCCTACCATTTACTGGCATCTTCTACCCTTACCCGACTTCCCAAAGTGTATCACCTCACACCTGTCAGAATTAAATTTCCTCTGCCATTGCTCCATCCAACTTTCCAGCTGATTGGTATCATCCTATTGCCTAAGGCCACCCTCCTCACCATAAACAACACTACCAATTTCCATGTTATCTGCAAACTTATTAATCATACCTCCTATATTCACATCTGAGTCATGAATGTACATCGCAAACATCAAGGGTCACAGCACCGAGCTTTGTGGTACACCATCAGTCACACACTTCTGTTCAGAAAAACAACCCACTACCACCTTCTGCCTTCTATTACCAACTCAATGTTGGATCTAATTTGCTAATTTGCCTTGGATCCCATGGGCTCTAATCTTTTGGATCGGCCTACCATTGTGAAAGGCCTGATTAAAGTCCATATGGACAATATCTACTGCACTGCCCTCATCAATATACTTGGTTACCTCTTCAAAAAATTCAATCAACTTAGGCAGGACTTTCGATGAATAAAGCCGTGCTGATTATCCCTAATCAATCCTTGCCTTTCCAAGTGGAAATAAATCCTAATTGTTTCCCTGCCATTCACTGGGTGTAACTACTTGGCTTATCCTGCTGCCCTTCTTGAATAAAAGAATCACATTTGCTAACCTTCCGTCATCAGTTACCTCACCTGAGGCTAATGAAGATGCAAACATTTCCTGTAAGGGCTTCAGCAATTTGCTCCCTTGTCTCCCATAGATTCTGGGGATTGATCAATCTTTATATGGTCTAAAGTATCTCACTCATCCTCCTGAATGCTAACATGTACCAGAATATCACCAAACCTCTCCCTCGACCCTCCAACTACTGTGTTTTTCTCCTTAGTGAATACAGATGAGAAGTATTCATTTAAGACCTCATCCATATCCCCTGGCACACATGTCCCTTTGTCCCTTAGGTGGCTTCCTCTTTCCTTGATTATCCTCCTGTTCTGAATGTATGTGAGATAAATTGAGATTCTCCTTCACCTTCTCTGCCAGGAATTTTTCCATTGTGTCCAAGAGCTCTTTTTGAGCCAGTAGGTAGATAGCCCTACTAAAGAAGGGGCAGTTTTGGACCTATTCTGAGAGAATGTAGTCAGGCAAGTGGTTGAAATGTCAGTAGGAGAGCATTTTGGAGACAGTGACCTAAACTCTGTTATCTTCGAGGTAATTATTGAAAGGGATAAGGATGTTTCAAGAATTAAGATCCTGAATTGGGGGAAGGACCTGGCTAAAGCAGGCAGGTCTACATCTGACATGTGGGAGACATTCAAAAATGAAACAATATGCACTCAGGGCCAAAGATTTTGCTTAAGGGTGAAAGGTAAGGATGGCAAGTCTAGGAACCCTGGATGTCAAGGGATATCAAGGGTTGCATAAATTTCAAAAAGAAAGCATATTCCAAGTATTTCAAGTATAGAGAACTGAAAGCAGGAGGACCCTTCAGGGTGGGGTACGTAAAAAGAAGTCAGGTGGGCAAAGAGGGGACTCAAATATCATTAGAGGACAAGATTAAGGAATATCCCAAGGCATTCTGTAAGTACATATAGGGCAAGGGGTAACCAGGGAAAGGTTAGGGCCCAAAAGGGACAAAAGTGTGTGGAGCCAGAGGATGTAGGAGAGATCTTAAGTGAAAACTTTTCACCTGTATTCACCAAAGGGAAGGAGAAGGGAGGGAGACAGTGAAATTCTAAAATGTTATTTTTAAAAAGGAAGAGGAATTAGTGGGCTTAAAGGTGGATAAAATTCTGGGAACTGGTGAGATGTGCCCCAAGTAACTGTGTGAGGCTGTGACGCAGCCTTGCTTAACATCAGCCTGCATTGAGATTGGGTCTGTTGTGGACAAGTTAGCCCAACAGTAATTCAGAATGCAACAACACCCACTACACATGACCTATCTTTCACCTCATAACAGCCTTTGACTCCATCAATCAGGACAAACCATTCTTCTCAAACTTGGATGCCTGGAGAAATTCATCTCCATTCAATGCACGTCGCAGTCTTAACCAAGAAGAATATTAACTTGGTCGAGGAGGCAGGGTTTATTGTGTGTCATAAAGGAGGAAATAGAGGTGGAGATGTTTAGGGAGAGAATTGTGGAGTTCAAGGCCTAGGCAGTCAAAGGGACAACAATTAAAATTGTGAGCTTTTTAGGGGCCAGAATTGGAGAATCTTGGGTGGCTGTAAGAGGTTGCATGGACAGGAATGGCCAAGGCCATTGGAGGATTTAAACACAGGACGAATTTCTCAAACCTAATATGTTGGATTGAATTGAGCAATAAAACTACAATTGCCACTAAAAAGTTCTACAGGAGGGAGAAGTGGAGAAGCTGTGCTTGCTCTTGGATTGTGGCTTCCCTTTGGGTGATAAATATCACAATATCTGGCTTCCCTTACAATTCAACCATTGAACATGGGAAATACTCACATGGGTCAGCTTGAGAGAAGATCAAAACATCAGAAACCAGGAGGAGGAGCAGGCCACTCGGCCCCTCAAGGCTGTCCCACCATTCAATTTGATCGGTTGATCTACCTAAGGCTTCATCTCCTCATCTACGTTCTTCCTCTTTAAATCTCTCCAGTGATCCAGCCTCCATCACCATCTGGGGTACAGATTTCCAGAGGTTCGCCGCCCTCTGCAAGAAGTGGTTCCCACACACCTCAGTTCCAAATGACCACCCCCCCACCTTGTATCTGTGTCCCCTCATTCAAGAGTCTCTCACTAGCCAGTCACTTATAGAGGGTATATGGCATCTATGAGGCCTATGAAAGCCTAAAAATGTGACTTTTGACCATCTTCTCTCTCAAAGGCTGCTCAGAATTTGTTTATTCTTAAATCAGGCTTACCGAGTATCTGTACTTCAATATGCCTGGGTCTCTCGATGAACCGCTCGATGAACAGAGCTCCGTTTCCAAAAGCAGACAGGGCCTCAGAGTAAGCTCGCTGGTAGTTCTCCTCCAGCTCCTACAGAAAACAGCAATCACAGAAAATTTAAAATGCTGAACTTATCGCAGTCTTAAGGAGTTGACTTCAAGCCATGACCACATTCTTTCCAGGCGTGTTTTGTGCTTTCCTCTCTCTGCGGGGACTTGCCTCCGGCACCCAGTCCCCACTGAAAACCAGCATCCAGCCCATTGGATCCCATGGGTATTCTTATAAAATTGAATTGGCAGAAGTACTGTGAGGCCAGAGGGATGCAACCCTTCATTATGATTTATTTACACTGTTGCTTGTCACTCCCTCTCTCTCTCCCTCTCTTTCACTCCACTCTTTCAATAACTTCCCACGTACTCCAGCAAGGCCTTTGACAAGGTCCCACATTGTAGGATAGTCTGAAAGATTAGATTATATGGGATCCAGGATGAGACAGCCAATTAGATCCAAAATTGGCTTGGTGGAAGGAGTCAGCGGGTCGTGGTGGAGGGTTGCTTTTCAGATTGGAGGCCTGTGATCAGTGGTGTGCCTCAGGGATTGGTGCTGGGTCCCCTGCTGTTTGTCATCTATATTAATGAGAATGTAGTGGACATGGTTAGTAAATTTGCGGATGACACCAAAATTGGTGATACAGTGGACGGGTGAAGAAGGTTACCTATGATTACAACAGGATCTAGATGGACTGGGCAAGTTGGGCAAGGAATGACAGAAGGAATTTAACTCAGACAAGTGCGAGGTAAGATAATGATAAGATATTTTTATTAGGCGCATATACATCGAAACACACAGTGAAATGCACCTTTTGTGTAGAGTGCTCGGGGCGCAGCCCGCAAGTGTCACCACGCTTCTGTGCCAACATAGCATGCCCACAACTTCCTAACCCGTTTGTCTTTGGAATGTGGGAGGAAACCGGAGCACCCGGAGGAAACCCACGCAGTTACGGGGAGAACGTACAAGCTCTTTACAGACAGCGGCCGAAATTGAACCCAGTCGCAGAACTTACCCAGTAAATGGTGGGGCTCTGGAGAGTGTTGTAGAATAGGGACACCCAGTACCTAGGTACACAGTTCTCTGAAAGTGGCAATACGTAGCCAGGGTGGTGAAGAAGGCTTTTCGCACCCTTGCCTTCATTGGCCAGAGTATTGAGTACAGGAGCTGGGACATCATAGTACAATTAAACAAGTTATTGGTGAGACTACACTTGGAGTATTGTGTGCAGTTCTGGTTGCCTAGCAATAGGAAGGATGTCATTAAGTTGGAGAGGGTGCAGAAAAGATTCCCAAGACTGTCACCAGGAGTAGAGGGCTTTAGTTATAAGGAGCAACCAAATAGTCTGGGACCGAGGGAAGCTGAGGGAGAGACATGATACAGGTGTACAAAATGAGGGGCATAGATAGGGTAGATAGTAAGAAACTTTCCCCCATAACTGAGATGTGTAAAACCAGAGTTTTAATTTAAGGGGATAAGAGGTTGACAGAGGACAAAATAAAGAACTTCTTCACCCAGAGAGGGATGGAATCTGGAACACACTGCTTGAGTGGTGGTGGAGGAAGGGACTCTCACAGCAGAAGAACAACCTAGACAAGCGTTTCAATAGTCAAGGCACAGTAGGCTATGGACCAAACCTGGTCAATGGGATTACTTAATGGTTGCCGTAGAAATGGTGCACCAAAGGGCCTGTTTCTCTACTGTTTTAAGGCTCTATAGCTGATATTTCAGCTGTTTTTCAATCAACAGTTGTGGGTTAATCTCCCATGATCAGCCAGATACATTCCATCCACTGGTGGCCCATCTATCCTGTTAGTTCTATCCACCAAAAACTCTCCTTGATTTATCAGATTGTCTCTCTCATGAAATCATGCCAGCTCTGCCTTATCCTCATAAGATCTATCATGCCCTATTACCCACTCCAGTAATGAATTCCAGCACTTTCCACACAAATGTTGGATCAATAACTATCGTTCTTTATTTTCCCCTTTTTTCCATTCTTTTCTATCTTCCTACAGACTTCTCCAGGATCTCAAGAACTTTGGGAGGTCGCCAGTAACGCATCTGATATCACCTCAGACACCTCCTTTTGAATCTTTGGTTGCTTTGAATCTACTATTACATCTTTACTATTTGGTTTCTCATTCGACCTTTAGTTCCTCTATTTACTGTGTCTTCTACAGTGCTTGCAAATACAGAATACTTGCTTAATACCGCAGCCATTTTCTTATTCTGCTTTTTAATTTTGCCCCTGAACCCAAATATGTTTCTCATGTTTGACCCACACAATGATATTGAGAGCACCTTACCTCATAGTCACGGACCACTCTCATTCCTCTGCCACCACCTCCATAAGCAGCTTTGAACATGATTGGGTAGCCATATGTGTTGGCGAATTCTTGGGCTTCAGCCAGAGATGTTACAGGCGCTGAGGATCCTGGTACAATTGGAACACCTAGAAAGTGAAAGGATAGTGTTGCATCTCACACATGGTCTTTTCTTGTGCCTGTCCCTTTGGTATGTTTGCCATCAAGGGGTAAAGTGGATAACTTGGTCTGACACTTGCTATCAGAGAGCTTTGCATCAGAGCAGCACTATGCACAACTCCTGAGCAGGTGGTGGAGGCAGGGACTCTCACAACGTTTAATAAGTATCTAGACAAGCACTTGAATCATTAAGTCGTAGATGGCTACGGACCTGGTATATGGGATAGTATGCATCTTTATCTCAAAAAGCCCCAGCACATTAGCACGCTCCACACTGACCTCACTCTCCTCCATCCTTCTTCTTGGTAAAAACCAATGCAAAGTACTCATTTAGGACCTCGCTAACATCCTCTGCCTCCAAGCACATGTTCTGTCCTTTATCGTTGAATGGTCCTACCCTCTCCCGAGTTATCCTCTTGCTCTTGATGTATTGAATGCCTTGGGATTCTCTTTAATGCTACTTGCCAAGGACTTTTCATGGACCCTCCTAGCTCTCCTAATTCCCTTCTTGAGTTCTTCTCTGGCTTCTTTATATGCCTGAAGGGCCCTGTTTGATTTTAACTTCGCAAACCTTATATATGTTTCCTTTATCTTCTTAATTAAATGCACAACTTTACTCGTCATCCAACGATCCCTTACTTTGCCATCCTTGTTCCTCCTTCTTCCTGGAACTCTGTTCTCTGTGCAATTGGTCTTTAAACACCCTCCACATGTCAGATGTGGATTTGCCCAAAAACAGCTCTCCCAATTTAATAATCTCCTGCAAGGTCCATACTTATCCTTACTCATAACTATCTTAAAACTTAAGGAGTTGTGATCACTGTTTCCAAAATGTTCCCCCACTGAAAGGTCAGCCACCTGGCCAGGCTCATTTCCCAACACCAGTATGATCCATCCTTTCGTTGGACTATCTACATACTGATTTAAGAAACCCTCCTGGATGCACCTAAAAATTCTACCCCATCTGACCCTCTTGCACTAAGGAGATCCCAGTCTATATTGGGGAAGTTGAAGTCACCCCCTACAAAAACCCTGTTGTTTCTGCACCTTTCCCTCATCTGCCTGCATATCCTTTCCTCAATATCCTGGTGGCTACTGGGGGGTCTGTAGTATATAGAGGCACACAAAGACTTAACTACATGAGAGACACATGCCCCAGCAGGTACAGCTCTGGCACACCACCCTGCTCATAAACCGGAATAATGCACTTGAGGCTGAATGTACATGTTGAACAAGTTTTTTCCAGGCTTGGGATGTTTTCAGCAGGTACAAATCAGGAAACCACATTAGTACCACAGATCACAATAAAGGAATGGTGAACACTGGTTCACAGAGACGCACAGCATGGAAACAGGCCACTTGGCACACCATATCCATGCTGAACCATACCCACTAATCCCATCTCCCAGCATTAGGTCCCCCTTGGATCCCATCTAAATCTCTCCCATCTTACCCTAAATCTATCATTCTATCTACCTCTGATATGGGCAGTCTACCTTATCTATACCCCACAATTTTATATACCTCAATCATGTCCTCTCAACTTCTTCTACTCCCAGGGAGAACAGACCCATCCTCTCCAGTCTCTCCTCATAACTAAAACACTCCATCCCAAGCAACATCTGGGTGAATCTCTGTTGTATCCTCTCCAGTGCTGTCACATCCTTCCTATAGGGTGGTGGTTAGAACTCACACAGTACTCCAGCTGAGGTGTGACCAATGGTTTATAAAGTTGGAGAATAACCTCCCTGCTTCTGTATTCAGTATCCTGACTAATGAAGGCCAGTGTTCAATATGCCTTCCTAACGACATTATCTACCTGCACTACCACCTCCAAGGGTATCTGGACCTGTACACCAAGGTCCCTCTGTTCCTCAGTACCCTGGGACCCAAGCATTCATGGTGTATGTCCTAGCCTCATTATTACTCCCAAAGCATGTCACCTCACATTTGTCTAGATTAAACTCCATCTGCCATTTCTCAGCCCATTTCACCAACACATCGATATAACCCTGGATATTCCATACTGCACAACTCTGCCAATCCTTGTGTCGTCAGTGAACTGCGAGTACATATTTTGCCTACAAAGCTGCAGCTTGAGACTTTTTCCCCAATGAACACTGCAACCACCATGCAATGGTGAGGATCAATGCTGCCGAAGGAAAACTGCTTTGACTGCCCTCAAACTTCCCAAAAACTAGAACTAATATCCTTGAATAATTCCACTTGTGTACAGCTGGTAAAGACAGAAACAAGAACACTAACAGAGCGAGAGCCAGGAAAAGAGAAGGGAACAGTGACGGATACCAGCTTCGACGGCAATGGCACGAGCCTCCACTTTGTCACCCATTTTGTGCACCACGTCGGGGGAGGGTCCAATGAAGCGCACTCCAGCATCCACGCAGGCCTGTGCAAAGTCCGCTCTCTCTGACAGGAATCCGTAGCCCGGGTGAATCGCATCCACTTCATTCTCCTGAAAGCGGTCAGCATCAAGGAGTAAATGAGAAGTTTGAACAAACAATGAAGTGTGTCTCACTAAACCAAAGAAACCAACCCCTCGTGTCAGCTCCACCATTCAGTACAACACCGCTGAGCTTTTACCTCAGCACCACTCGCACCCACTCACTCTGTGTCCCTTGATATATTGTTGGATATAGAGTCATGCAGTCATGAAATACTACAGCATTGAAACAGGCCATTCAGCCCATTTAGTCCATGCCAACCTTCTGCCTAGTCCCATCTACCTGCACTCAGACCATATCCTTCCACACCCCTCCCATCCATGCACCTGTCCAAACTTCTCTTAAACGTTATAATTGAACCCGCATCCACCACTTCTGCTGGCAGCTCGTTCCACACTCGCACCACCCTCTGAGTGAAGAAGTTTCCCCTCAGGTTCCCCTTAAATATTTCACCTTTCACCCTAAACCTATGACCTCTAGTTCTAATCTCACCCAACCTGAAGGGAAAAAGCCTCTGTTCATGCATATGACAGGGATCAATTCCTGCCGCGAATGTACTCAACAACAGAGCCTCCACAGCCCTTCTGGGTCAACAGTTCCAATATTCAGTGCCTTTCGGGTGGAGAAATCTCCCTTCATTTCTGTCCTGATTGGCCAACCCTTTACTCTGAGACTGTGGCCCTAGTTCCAGTCACATCGCCAGGGGAAATATCATCTTCGCAGCTGCCACAGGGGAGGAATGATGAATTTCTTTCAATCATTTCACAGTGATGAAGCAGATCATCACAGGACCACACCGTGCATTCCTAGTCGCCACCACCTGCATCTTTCCCTTCCCCTGAGCCTCAGCGTCATGACATCCTTCTCCCAGTTGGCTCTCTCCTTCACTGTGCACATCCCTACACCATAACTGCTGCTTACCCATCCTCCACGTCACTTCTTCAGCCCTGATCTCTGGCCTTTCCCTCCTTGCCAACCCCCGCCCACTTCCCACAACACACCAAACCGTATTCCACACCACACTCTCAGCCTCTCTTTCTCCCCAGACTACACCACACAAGCCTCTACACCGTCCCTCTCCCCCAACCCACCCACTCAAAAAGTACCACAGCCCCAGTGGATGCCTTTCCATCTCCTGATCACCCTCTTCCCCC
This sequence comes from Pristis pectinata, assembly GCF_009764475.1. NCBI lineage: Eukaryota > Metazoa > Chordata > Chondrichthyes > Rhinopristiformes > Pristidae > Pristis > Pristis pectinata. Next base: position 9,861,234 of record NC_067441.1, read on the forward strand.
CCACCATACAACATCCCACCCCGCCCTGTAATCACCTCTCCCTCCCTTTACCCACTAAACCACAGACCCAACACCTCCTCCCACCGCATCCCAGCTGATCCAATCTTCGCCCTTCCTGAGCACTCATCTTATCCCCTCCATCTCCACACCATACCCCTGGTCTCCTGGTCTTCCCCTCTCCTCATTCCTAAGGAAGCCATGGCCCCCACACTCCTGCCTGTCTTGTTCGACAGCCGCTGAATGTGAAATGGAACTGTAATGAGCTCCTGCCATTTCTCCTCATTGCCACCACTCAACTCTCCAGCCCCACCATTTGTACCAGAACCTCTCAAACTAGACCGCCCGGTCAGTGCAAGAAGGTACAAACCACAGTCGGAGGTTGACAGGAAAGTTAATCTCCCCATCCTTGTCACTAGGATTCCTTTGAGTGCCTGGAGGCCATTGGGCTACGTGCATGAATACTGTTATTTTTAATTATTTTGTACATTCACAGAGATACAGTCACTGGTGGCAACACCATCATTAATTGTCCATCCCTAATTCTCCCTGAGTTAAGGAGGCAGATAACAAACAACCACACTGCTGAGATGGGAGTCATGTATGGGCCAGACCTGGTACAGGCCACAGATTTCTTTTCCTAAAGGACATCAGGGAACCAGATGTTATTCTTAGATTGACAATCCAGTCATTTTATGGTTGGGATTAACGGGACCAAATGCTCTTTGTACAGAACTATCACAGCAAGTAACTGAAACAGCTTGTAGTTCAATACGTCCAAGGCATTACCAGAGTAGGACATGGCCATTGAGTGGTGAAGACGATACTTGCCTTGGCCACTTTAATGATGTCAGGGATGTGCAAGTAGGCTTGAACAGGAGGCAGTCCTTTCCCAATCAGGTAGGCTTCGTCGGCCTTCTGTCTATGCATCTGTCCCGTGTCCTGCTCGGAGTAGACTGCCACGGTGCGGATCCCAAGCTCGGTGCATGCTCGGAAGACCCTGATCGCAATCTCACCTAATCACAGGGAGAAACATCAGGCAGCACAGCATGTCGTTAGGTAGGAAACTGCTTTACCATTTAATCGTATCTTATCTAAACATTACCCCGAACTGAAGGCCCTCAACCCATCTTGGCTCCAAAACCTTCTATATCCTGTCTGACAAGAATCTATCAGTCCCAGTTCTGAAGCATGCTGTTGACCACCTTGACTTCAGCAGCTTTTGGAGAGCTAGGTCCACTGCCGACTGTGTGGAGAAATGCTTGAAACTCATGAAACACTATACTCATCAGTCAGGGCATCGAGTATAGGAGTTGGGACGTTAAGTTATAGTTCTACAAGGCATTGGTGAGGCCACACTTGGAGTACGGTGTATGGTTTTGGTTACCCTGTTATTGGAAAGATATCATTAAGATGGAAAGAGTGCAAAGGAGATTTATGAGAATGTTCCCAGGACTTAAGGGTTTGAGTTAAAGGGAGAGCTTGGAACATAGGAGACTGAGGGGTAACAGTATAGAGGTGAAGTGGCATAGATAGGGGTAATACAGACACTCTTTTCCCCATGAAAAGGGATTAAAACTAGATGGCATAGGTTTAAGGGGAGAGATTTAAAAGGGGTCTGGGGGTAATTTCTTCACACTGAGGGTGATGCATATATGGAATGAGCTGCCAGAGGAAGTGGTTGAGGTTGGTAAAATAACATTTAAAATACAGTTGGACAGGTACATGGATAGGAAAGGTTTAGAGGGATACAGGCCAAATACAGGCAAATGGGACTAGTTTAGATGGGCATCTTGGTCGGCATGGAAGAGTTTGGCCAAAGGTCCTGTTTCTGTGCTGTATTACTCAATGACTCCATGACTAATTTTAGGACTGGATTCTTCTGCCAGTAGTAGTTTCTATTCATTTATCACAAATGTATTAATTAGACTAACTCATAGTTCAGAAATGAAAGTCTGGAGCACAAAACTTATCCTTAGGATTTAACTCTTTGAACGCCAGTATAAGCCAGGTGAATCTGTCCTCGGTCTCCTCAAAGGCCAAAATGTCTATTGGGAGGTGCAACTCAGAAATGAACACATTTACTTCAGTTGGGGACTGACTGGCTGTTTCACTTGATATGTATCACTGACAATGCAACAAACGGGTCAGCAACATAATCAATGATTGAAGGCTCCAAGGCATTCTACAGGTATGTGAAGAGCAAGAGGATAAGATGTGAAAGAATAGGGCCTATCAAGTGCAGTAGTGGGAAACTGTGTATGGATCCGGCAAAAATGGTGGAGGTACTTAATGAATACTTTACGTCAGTATTCACTATGGAAAAAGATCTGGGGGATTGTAGTGGGGACTTGCAGTGGGCTGAAAAGCTTGAGCATGTAGCTATTAGGAAAGAGGAGGTGCTGAAACTTTTGGAAAGCATCAAGTTGGATAAGTCACCGGGACCGGATGAGATGTACCCCAGGCTGCTGTGGGAGGCGAGGGAAGAGATTGCAGAGCCTCTGACGATGATTTGTATCGTCGATGGAGACGGGAGAGGTTCCATAAGATTGGAGGGTTGCGGATGTTGTTCCCTTAGTCAAGAAAGTAGGGATAGCCCAGGGAATTATAGACCAGTGAGTCTCACCTCAGTGGTTGGTAAGCTAATGGAGAAGATCCTGAGAGGCAGGATTTATGAACATTTGGAGAGGTATAATATGATTAGGAATAGTCAGCACGGCTTTGTCAAGGGCAGGTCCTGCCTTATGAGCCTGATTGAATTTTTTGAGGATGCGACTAAACACATCGATGAAGGGAGAGTAGTAGATGTAGTGTATATGGATTTCAGCAAAGCGTTTGATAAGGTACCCCATGCAAGGCTTATTGAGAAAGTAAGGAGGCATGGGATCCAAAGGGGCATTGCAGTGTGGATCCAGAACTGGCTGGCCCACAGAAGGCAAAGAGTGGTTGTTGAAGGGTCGCATTCTGCATGGAGGTCGGTGACCAGTGGTGTACCTCAGGGATCTGTACTGGGACCCTTGCTTTTTGTGATTTTTATAAGCGACCTGGATGAGGAAGTGGAGGGGTGGGTTAGTAAGTTTGCGGATGACACAAAGGTTGGGGGTGTTGTGGATAGTTTGGAGGGCTGTCAGAGGTTACAGAGGGACATAGATAGGATGCAAAGTTGGGCTGAGAAGTGGCAGAAGCAGTTCAACCCAGATGTGTGAAGTGGTTCATTTTGGTAGGTCAAATATGATGGCAGAATATAGTCTTAATGGTAGGACTCTTGACAGTGTGGAGGATCAGAATGATCTTGGGGTCCGAGTCCATAGGACGCTCAAAGCGGCTGCACAGGTTGACTCTGTGGTTAAGAAAGCATATGGTGTATTGTCCTTCATCAATCGGGGAATTGAATTTAGGAGCCGAGAGGTATTGTTGCAGCTATATAGGTCCCTGGACAGACCCCATGTGGAGTACTGTGCTCAGTTCTGGTCACCTCACTACAGGAAGGATGTGGAAGCCATAGAAAGGGTGCAGAAGAGATTTACTAGGATGCTGCCTGGAATGCGGAGCATGCCTTATGAAAGCAGGTTGAGGGAACTCGGCCTTTTCTCCCTGGAGCGATGGAGGATGAGGGGGGACCTGATAGAGGTACATAAGATGATGAGAGGTATTGATAGGGTAGATAGGCTTTTCCCCAGGGCTGAAATGGTGGCCACAAGAGGACACAGGTTTAAGGTGCTGGGGAGGAGGTATAGAGGAGATGTCAGGGGTAAGTTTTTAACTCAGAGGGTGGTGAGTACGTGGAATGGGTTGCCGGCAACGGTGGTGGAGGCGGATACGATAGGGTCTTTTAAGAGACTGTTGGATAGGTACATGGAGCTGAGAAAAATGGAGGGCTATGTGTAAGCTTAGTAATTTCTAGGGTTGGGACATGTTCAGCACAGCTTTGTGGGCCAGAGGGCCTGAATTGTGCTGTAGGTTTTCAATGTTTCTATGTTTAAGACGGGGTGGAGGTTTCGAATAAAACAGAAAATGGTGGAAATATTCAGTAGTTCAGGCAGCATCTCTGGAGAGGGAAGCATTTGTTTCAGCTCAATGAGCTTTCATCTGGAAAAATTAGAGAAAACCAGTTGATAATGCAAGGGGGGAAGAGGAGAAAACAAATGGTGGGCTTCTGTGAAAGGGATGAGGGCAGGGTGAAGGAGTCCAGTAAAAGCACCAGTTGATAAGGAAAGGTGTAAAGTGAAGGCAAATGAACAGGTGAAATTACCAACAGGATAGAGAAGAGGAAAGAAAGCCATTACTGTCGGAAATGTGAGATGCAAAACCTGAGATTGTTGAACTCAGTGCTGTCCATAAGGATACAATGTGCCCTCTTGTCAAAAAACAAGAGGCTGTTCCTTGAGCTTGTGTTGGGAGTACTGGAGGCAGAGAGCAGTCAGAGAGAGTTGGTTGGAAAACTGAAGTGACAGGAAATTGGACGCTTGAGGTCACCAGTGTGGATGCATGGAGGTGTTCCATGATCACCCGATCTGGGTTTGGTTTTCCCAATGTACAGGATGCCACACAGTGAGCAGTCAGTGCAGTGCAAAAGGTTGTGAGAAGTTACAGCTTTATAAAACTCTGGTTAGGCCACATCTGGAGTATTGCATTCAATTCTGGTCGCCCCATTACGGGAAGGACGTGGAGGCTTTGGAGAGGGCGCAGAAGAGGTTCACCAGGATGCTGCCTGGATTACAGGGCATGTGCTATAAGGAGAGGTTGGGCAAAATTGGGTTGTTTTCTCTGGAGCAATAGAGGCTGAGGGGAGACCTAATAGAAGTTTATAAAATTATGAGAGGCATAGATAGCTGATATCTTTTTCTCAAGTTTGAAATTTCTAACACTAGAGGGCATGCATTTTAAGGTGAGAAAGGGAAAGTACAAAGGAGATGTATGGGGCAAGTTTTTTTGTTACACAGAAAGTGCTAGGTGCCTGGAATGCATTGGACGGGCAGTGGTGGAGGTGCCTATATGATAGAAGCATTTAAGAGGCTCTTAGATAGGCACATGAATGTGCAGAGAATGGAGGGATATGAACCATGTGCTGGCAGAAGGGATTAGTTGTTATTAGCTTAGTTAGTTCAGCACAACATTGTGGGCCAAAGGGCCTGTTCCTTTGCTGTACTATGTTCTATGTTCAAGCAATATACATTCCATACTCTATGTTCTAAGTTCAAGCAAATGCTTCTGGACATCAAGAACATGGATGCATCCAGATACTGTGAAGGTTAATCATGCACGAGAAAGTTGATTGCAGGACACCAGCACATGATGAAAGCAGATGAAGGAATAAAAGATGACAAAAATCTCTTGAGTGCAAATTTCAGAGTCAAATAGCTGGCTCCAGAAAATGCTGTAGGGAAGATTCCTTCATCAGTTGTCCATCACTATCCCCACCTGATGCTGGGTCTCGACCCGAACCATTGACCATCCCTCTGCCTCCACAGATGCTGTCTGACCTGATGAGTTCCTCCAGCAGCTTGAGTTTTGCTCCAAGGAAACAAGAGCTGAGGAAGGCCAGGTGAGTGTGTGACCATGGGATGCCAGAGACAGTAGGGGAAAACCACCAGCTCAGCATCCAACTGTGCCACCGGTTCACTGCTGAATGATTTCCGTATTTCTCACAACCCATAAGCGTTGTCTCAAGGGCATTAAAGTCATCTGCACCACATCTGTATTCTCTGTCATTCTGCAGTGCTCATATTTTTCAAATATTCTTCCAATACAAGAGACCAATCAGTCCATCAAATCCATGCTGGTTCTTACAGCATTTCTATCAAACATAGAAACATAGAAAAACTACAGAACAATTCAGGCCCTTTGGCACACAAAGCTGTGCCGAACATGTCCCTAACCTAGAAATTAGTAGGCTTACCCATAGCCCTCTATTTTACTCAGCTCCATGTACCTATCTAACAGTCTCTTGAAAGACCCTATCGTATCCGCCTCCACCGCCGTTGCCGGCAACCCATTCCACGCACTCACCATTCTCTGAGTAAAAAACTTATCCCTGACATCTCCTCTATATCTACTCCCCAGCACCTTAAACCTGTGTCCTCTTGTGGCTACCATTTCAGCCCTGGGGAAAAGCCTCTGACTATCCACCTGATCAATACCTCTCATCATCTTATACACCTCTATCAGGTCCCCCCTTATCCTTCGTCTCTCCAGGGAGAAAAGGCCGAGTTCCCTCAACCTGCTTTCATAAGGCATGCTCTGCATTCCAGGCAGCATCCTTGTAAATCTCCTCTGCATCCTCTCTATGGCTTCCACATTCTTCCTGTAGTGAGGCGACCAGAACTGAGCACAAGTGGGATCTGACCAGGGACCTACATAGCTGCAACAATACCTCTCGGCTCCTAAATTCAATTCCCCGATTGATGAAGGACAATACACCATATGCCTTCTTAACCACAGAGTCAACCTGCGCAGCCACTTTGAGCGTCCTATGGACTCGGACCCTAAGATCCCTCTGATCCTCCATACTGCCAAGAGTCCTACCATTAATACTATAAGTCTTATTCCCCCATTTATTTTCCCCTTTAGCCACAGGCGAGGTCCCAGAAGACTGGAGAACAGACAATGTTGCTCCTTTGTTAAGAAGGGCAATGGGGATAATCCAGGAACTTATAGGCTGGGGAGTCTTACATCAATGGTAGGGAAGTTGCTGGTGAAGATTCTTCGGGACAGGATTTACTTGGATTTGGAAAATCATGGGCTTATCCAAAAATGGGCTGGTAGGTTAGTTGCCTCTGTAAAGTATAGGTAAGTAGCAAAAGATTCAGAGGGGAGTTGTTGGACATATGTGAGAGGGGAAAAAAAATACAGGGATGCAGGGAAATAATGAGAGAAGGAAAGGGACAGATGGAATTGCTCCATTGGGAGCCAGCATGGACTCCGTGGCCTCCTCCTTTGTACATAATCCGAGGCTTCCTCATTGACATGATGTGGAGACTGCAGGCAAGGCTGGCATGTAATGCCTTTCCTCAGTAGCTTGCCAGGCCATTTCACATGGCAGTCATGTGTGTCTGGGGAAGCATGGCAGATAAAGGTCTCGGGAAAGGCCCGAGGTCCATTAATCATGTATACCAAGGTCTCTCTGTTCCTCAGTTCTTCCTCGGTTCTGACCATTCATGGAGGCACTGGTGATAATTTTCCAGGAATTGATAGACTCCGGCATGGTTCCGGAGGACTGAAGGGTCGCAAATGTAGTTCCGCTGTATAAGAAAGGTGGGAGGCAGCATAAAGGAAATTACAGACCTATTAGTCTGACATTGATGGTGGGAGTTATTAGAATCGATCCTCAAGGATGAGGTTATGGAATACCTAGAGGTGCAAGGCAAGGAAGGTCCAAGCCAACATGGTTTCATGAAGGGAAGATCCTGCCTGACCAACCTATTGGAGTTTTTTGAGGAAATCTCAGATAGAGAGGATAAGGGAGAGGCGGTAGATGTTGTGTATTTAGACTTTCAAAAGGCCTTTGACAAGGTGCCGCACAAGAGGCTGATTAATAAGATGAGAGGTCATGGAATTACGGGTAGGATAACAGAATGGGTGGAGCATTGGCTGGTTGGCAGAAAGCAAAGGGTGGCAATAAAAGGGTCCTGTTCTGGTTGGCTACCGGTTACTAGTGGTGTTCTGCAGGGGTCGGTGTTGGGGCCGCATCTCTTTACTCTGTACATTAACGATTTGGATGATGGAGTAAATGGTTTTGTGGCTAAATTTGCAGATGACACCAAGATAGGTGGAGGAGTAGGGAGTATTGAGGAGACAGGAAGGTTACAGAGAGACCTAGATAGTTTCAGAGAATGGGCAAGGAAATGGCAGATGAGATTCAATGTTGAGAAATGTGCAGTTGTACACTTTGGAAACAGAAATAAACAGGCAGATTATTATCTAGAAGGGGAGAAAATTCAAAGTACAGAAGTACAAAGGGACTTGGGGGTCCTCGTGCAGGATACCCTAAAGGTTAACCACCAGGTCGGATCGGCAGTAAGGAAAGCGAATTCTATGTTGGCATTCATTTCGAGAGGTATAGTGTATAAAAGTAAGGAAGTGTTGATGAGGCTCTACGGGGCACTAGTGAGGTCTCATTTGGAATACTGTGTGCAGTTTTGGGCCCCATATCTTAGGAAAGATGTGCTGATGTTGGAGAGGGTTCAGAGGAGATTTACGAGGATGATTCCAGGAATGAAAGGGCTTACGTATGATGAGCGTTTGTTGGCTCTTGGACTGTACTCGCTGGAGTACAGAAGAATGAGAGGGGACCTCATAGAAACACTTAAAATGTTGAAAGGACTGGACAGAGTAGATGTGGCCAAGCTGTTTCCCTTGGTGGGTGAGTCCAGGACCAGAGGGCACAATCTTAGAATTAGACAGTACAGGTTTAAAACAGAGATGAGGAGAAATTTCTTTAGCCAGAGGGTAGTGAATTTATGGAATTCCTTGCCACGTGCAGCAGTGGAGGCCCGATCATTGGAGGCGTTTAAGGAGGAGATAGATAGATAACTAATTAGTCATGGTATCAAGGAGTATGGGGATAAGGCCGGAAATTGGTGTTAGAATAGGTTTTTTTTTGCTCATGGAGCAGACTTTTCCCCCCATTTCTCATTTCTTTTTCTTTTCTTTTTTTTTCCCTTTCTTTTTTCTTGCTTTTTCCGCTTTTCTTTGGAGCAGACTCAATGGGCCGAATGACCTACTTCTGCTCCCTTGTCTTGTGATCTTGTGATCATATTCATTGCCTTATTTATCCTCACATTTTTCTGGATGAACTTCCACTTGCGATTGCCCATCTTACCAAGTCTTCAATATCGTTCTGTAGCTGGAGATGATCCTTCCCACAATCATCAATGCCACCGATTTGTGTCATCTGCAGACTTAATGTCTCCTACATTCACATCCAGATCAATAATGCTTGTAATGAACAGCAAGAGTTCCAGCACCAATCTCTGCAATATGCCACTGACTTACAATGGCAAATATAACCCTCATCATCACCAAGCCAATTTCAAATCCAATTTGCCAAGTTGACACATGGGACCTTCCTGAAGCCCATGTAAACTGTATCAACTGCACTACTGTTATCGGCAAACTTCGTTACCTCTCTGGAAAAAGTCAGTGAAATTAGTCAGACAGGATCTCCCCCTAACAAAGCGATGCTGACTATCCTTGATAAATCCCTGCCTCTCCAAGTGCAGATTAATCCAGTCCCTCAGAATTTGTTCAGACAATTTCCTTAGCACTGATGTTACATGCCTTTAATCACCTGGCTTATCCCTGCTGCCTTCCTTGAACAGGGTACACAACCACTTTCAGATTAGGCATCTCGAGCCTCTGTAGCCAGAGAAGATTTGAGAATTTCATTCAGAGCCCCAGCACATCATCCCTCCATTCTCTGCATATTCATGTGCCTACTAAGAGACTCTTAAATGCCACATCATATTTACCTCCACTACCACCCCTGGCAGCACATTCCAGGCACCCACCACTTTCTGTGTAAAAAACTTGCCCCACACATCTCCTTTGAACTTACCCTCTCTCAACTTAAATGCATGCCCTCTAGTATTAAACATTTTGACCCTGGGGAAAAGATACCGACTGTCCACTTTATCTATGTCCCTCATAATCTTTTCACACCAGATAAAATTGTTTGCGTTTATATTCATATCTCCACTATCATCATGGAGCAAGGTCCCTAATCTGGCCACAGGAATTGAGCCACAGCGCTGGCTAGCCTTCAGCTCTTAGTTGCTGTCTGTTTGAATGCCTGCACAGAATTTGCTGCGTCCTCCATCCCGAATTAAGCAAATTAGGAAGAAATGGAGGAAGCCATTCACCCCTTTCCCACTGTTGTATCTAATCGATAATGGCTGGTCTCCATGTAACTTCTCCAGCTCCTTAACCCAACCATTAATTATAAAGTTATGCACCCAAATGTTGAACTCCCGTACCAAAAATGTTTTTTTTTCATTGACGTTATTGAATTCTTTAATTTTCTCCAATATCTTAATTCAATTGTATGTTGGCGGTAATAATTTGGGCCTCGGAGATGACTGCTTCTTTCTAGTCCTCATAACAAGGTTTCCCTTCTTACCTCTATTTGCCACCATCACTTTTTTGATGGGCTTGTAGTCCACACTTCGAGTGCTCTGAAAACGAGCATTGAGTACTGTAATCTGCTTCACCCCCAGGAGGCTGAAGCCCCCTTTAATAATTCGCAGCTGAAGCATCTGTAATCAAAGACAGACAATGCATCAAATATTTAACATTCCATTCCAACTCCTGCAATGCAGCCATGAGATATTGCATCTCAGTTATTATTAATACAAATGTTTACCAATTACAGACTCAAAGTCAGCCAGCTACAAGACAGGCTTTGAGAGAGTGCAGAGTGAATATGTTCCACAGGCAGGAATGTCAAATTGTTGATCCCTGTGATATAAACTTGGGAGAATAATAATCATCCTGAGCCATTTTCAGAAACCTGCTGGGACCCATTCACTGGCAGTCAAACTGGAGAGAAATATTGGACGACAAACACCATCACAAAGATTAACTGTCTCAGCAAACAGATGATCACTGTGCAAACAATGTATCTGACCATGCTCTGCAAAAAATACTAATATTAATTATTCTCTTGCCATCTGAGACAGGTAGGAGACAAGAGTTAGGTTTCTTTGAGGGGTGGTCTTTTTCTCTTGTCCAATGGCAACCTCTGTCTCTCACTGCTGTTAGTATCTGGATGGTGATGTGTCCAAAACCTTTAAATGTGGCAGGATATCGTGATAAAAGTCAGCGAAGTACATGGGGTATTACCCTTTAAAATAGAGGCTTAGGATTCAAAGGCAGAGAACTTATGTTGGTTAGTAATTGTCGCATAAAGCTGCAGATGGCGGGAGTGCAAAGCTAAAGGAGGAAACGCTGGAAGCCCTCAGCAGGTCAAGCAGCACCTGTGGAAAGTGAAACAGAGTCAACATTTCAAATAAGGGATCTTTAGTCATAGAGTCAGAGTAATACGGCACTGAAATAGGCCATTCGGCCCTACTCATCCATGCTGACCAAGGTGCCCACCTAAGCTGTCCCATTTTTCCACATCTGGTCCATATCCCTCTAAACCTTTCCTATCCAGGTACTTATCCAAGTGTCTTTTAAATGTTATTGTACCCACCTCTACCACTTCCCCTGGCAGCTCATTCCATGTACGCACCACCCCCTATGTGAAGAAGTTACCCCTCAGTTCCCCTTTAAATCTTTTCCCTCTCATCTTAAACCTATGCCTCTAGTTTTTGGTTACCTTTCCTTGGAAAAGAGACTGTGTGAACATCAGAACACTATCATAGTGTTACGTTAAACCTGTACAAAAAACAGGTTCGGACAGAAGCTGGAGTTCTGCATCAATCACCCATTTACACTAATGCTACAGTAATCCCATTTTATTCTCCCTACATTCCCATCAGCTCCCCCAGATTCTACTACTCACCTACCCACTAGAGTCAATTTACAGTGGCAAATTAACCTACCAACACACAAGCAAAATGTGCAAACTCCACACAGGCAGCACGCAAGGTCAGGATTGAACCTGGGTCTCTGTAGCCATGAGATAGACGCTCTGCTAGTTGTGCCACTGTGCCACCTCCAGTGTGTGGGGAGTGTGGGCTGTGGACTGTGTGGTGTTTGGAATTCGGGAAGTGTCAGCTATGGACTGTGTGGTGTTTGGGGTTTGGGGAGTGTGGGCTGTGGACCGTGTGGTGTTTGGGGTTTGGGGAGTGTGGGCTGTGGACTGTGGTATTTGGGGTTTGGGGAGTGTGGGCTGTGGACTGTGGTATTTGGGGTTTGGGGAGTGTGGGCTGTGGACTGTGTGGTGTTTGGGGAGCGTGGGCTGTGGATTGTGTGGTGTTTGAGGTTTGGGAAGTGTCAGCTGTGGACTGTGTGGTATTTGAGGTTTGGGAAGTGTCAGCTGTGGACTGTGTGGTGTTTGAAGTTTGGGAAGTGTCGGCTGTGGACTGTGTGGTGTTTGAGGTTTGGGGAGTGTGGGCTGTGGGTGCACTGTGGTGCTGAAGAGGTGCTTATGAAGTGTGATGTGTGTGGTGCATGAACGCGTGCTGTGTCTGTTTTGTGTGTGTGTGTGTGTGTGTGTGTGTGTGTGTGTGTGTGTGTGTGTGTGTGTGTGTGTGTGTGTGTGTGTTTCTGAGAGAGGGAAAGAGAACAAATCACAATCAGACACATTATGCAATGGCTGGAATACTTTCCACAATTTGCATGAAATCTTACCTTGACCTGATTACATGAACGCTCCTTGATTAAACTTTTCGATGGAGGGTTTAAACTACAAGTTGAGGCACAGACACAAGGGGGCAGCCTAATGTGTTTAAAATTAATGTGGGCTTGCAAGTATTTGGAGGGTCAATGAACTGATTGGTCAGACTCACATGAAGACAGTTGCATATGCCAGAGTAAAGCACGTTGAAGTGTCTGACCCCACAGAAAGGTTAATCCGCTTTTCTGGCTGTAGATTTGGATTTGATATCCAAATTGACAACACATGGGAATTGTTTAAGTTGCTCCAGTGACCAGGTACAATCCTTGGTTCAGGTGCAGTCTGAGTGGAGTTTGAACATTCTCTCAGTGACAGCATGGGTTTCCCATGGTCGCACGTGCCTGCTCCCACATGGTAAGTTGTCGCAGCTGTGGCTGTGTGGCAGGACCGGCTAGGGGGAATTGTTGCGCATGAGAGAGAGAGGAGACTACAGGGAAATCCATGGGGGAATGGGACTGATGGGACTGCTCCGGGAGCCAGCATAGGCTTGATGGGCCAAACAGCGTTCTCCTGTGATACATAAAGCTATGAAATAAGTAAATGAACTATCAGAGTTGACAGTATTTGATATCAAGCTGGACAATCAATGGGTGCAGATGCCTGAAGTTCTCGATCTCCTTTCCATGAACCACTCTGGCAACAAAGCAATTAACTCTACCGCTCCTTTTTACCTTGTACATTAACGATTTGGATGATGGAATAAATGGTTTCGTGGCTAAGTTTGTGGATGACACCAAGATAGGGGGAGGAGTAGGGAGTATTGAAGAGATAGGAAGGTTGCAGAGGGACCTAGACAGTTTAGGAGAATGGGCAAGGAAATGGCAGATGAGATTCAATGTAGGGAAATGTGCAGTTGTACACTTTGGAAGCAGAAATAAGCGGGCAGATTATTATCTAGGAGGAGAGAAAATCCAAAGCACGGAAGTACAAAGGGACTTGGGGGTACTCGTGCAGGATACCTTAAAGGTTAACCACCAGGTCGGATCGGTGGTAAAGAAAGCGAATGCTATGTTGGCATTCATTTCGAGAGGTATAGTGTATAAAAGTAAGGAAGTGTTGATGAGGCTCTACGGGGCACTAGTGAGGCCTCATTTGGAATATTGTGCGCCGTTTTGCGCCCCACATCTTAGGAAGGATGTGTTGACATTGGAGAGGGTTCAGAGGAGATTTACGAGGATGATTCCAAGAATGAAAGGGCTTACGTATGAGGAGCGTTTGTTGGCTCTTGGACTGTACTCGCTGGAGTACAGAAGAATGAGAGGGGACCTCATAGCGACATTTAAAATATTGATAGGAAAGGACAGAGTAAATGTGGCTAGGCTGTTTTCCTTGGTGGGTGGGTCCAGGACCAGAGGGCACAATCTTAGAATTAGAGGGTACAGTTTTCAAAACAGAGATGAGGAAAAATTTCTTTAGCCAGAGGGTGGTGAATTTGTGGAACTCCTCGCCACGTACAGCAGTGGAGGCCAGATCAATGGGGGCATTCAAGGAGGAGATAGATAGATATCTAAATAGTCAGGATATCAAGGGATATGGGGATAAGGCCAGTAATTGGGATTAGAATAGTTTTTTTCTTCTTCTTCTTCCCCCATTCCCCATTTCTCATTTCTATTTCCCTTTCCTTGGAGCAGACTCGATGGGCCGAATGGCCTGCTTCTGCTCCCTTGTCTTGTGATCTTGTGACCACAATGTGTTCATGCACAGAATAAGATGGACTCAATAAAAGATACAACACAATAAATGGTGAGTCCCTGGCATAGACTTGTTGGGTTAAATGGCCTCCTACTGCGCTGTAACAATTCTACAGTTCAGGAGGCCATTTGGCCCTCCAAGTCTATGCTAGCTCCTAGTAGGACATTCTATCCCCCACTCTACAGGCAGAGAGTTCGTTCTGGTTTTCTGAGTATCTTTCTTCCAGAATTTTGAATCAGTGTTCCTTAATCCTTCAGCTATCTGCTAATGGGAACAGCTGAGGGGGACTGCTGCTCTGAGGATGTTTCCCCTGCTGAAGGTGTCTAGAAAGAGAGGGAAAAGTTCCAGAAAAAGGGGCTGCCCATTTCTGAGGGAAATGAGGACACCCCTCAGAGGGCTGTGACTTTGGAGTTCTCTGCCCCACAGAGCTGTGACGGTGGAGTCAATGAATACACTTAAGGTGCAGACTGACAGACATTTGAACTAAAAGGGAGTTGAGGGATGAGGAGAGAGCAGGCATGTGGTGCTGAGGCTAAGAGTCGATCAGCCATGTTCTTACCGAATGGTGGAACAGGCTTGAGAGGCCGATTGGTCAACTCCTGTTTCTACATTTGCTCTACCTACCCTTCTAAACCAGTCACGTTCACTTCACTCCAATCTCCCCTCAATCTTTGTTCCATGGAGAACAATCCCAGCCTCTGCAGTCTAACCCGAGAGATGAAATCCCTCCTCCCTGGAACTACTTCTCAGTCTCTCAGGGACCTTCACGTGCTTCCTAAAGACTGGAATTGAAAGGAATTGTCTAGTTGTGGCCTAACTTGTGTTTTGGACAGGTTTAACATAACATCCTTGCTTTTGTGCCCTCTACCTTTGTCCCTGAATTCCTGGACCCCATATGTTTTGCTACCCAGCCTCTGAATATACTCCATCTAACTCAATCTACAAGTTTGCAGATGACACCACCATAGCGGGCCGATCTCAAATAACGATGAGTTGGAGTACAGGAAGGAGATAGAGAGCCTAGTGGCATGGTGTCATGACAACAACCTTTCCCTCAATGTCAGCAAAACAAAAGAGCTGGTCATTGGCTTCAGGAAGTGGAGCAGTGCACACACTCCCATTTACATCAATGGTGCTGAGGTGGAGATGGTTGAGTGCTTCAGTTTCCTAGGCATAAACATCACCAATAGCCTGTCCTGGTCCAACCACGTAAACGTCACGGCCAAGAAAGCTCACCAGCGCCTCTGCTTCCTCAGGAGGCTAAGGATATTCAGCATGTTCCTGTTGACCCTCACCAATGTTTACAGATGCACCATAGAAAGCATCCTATCCAGATGCATGGCAACTGCTCTGCCCAAGATCACAAGAAACTGCAGAGAGTTGTGGACGCAGCTCAGCACATCATGGAAACCAGCCTCACCT
The DNA here is from genome assembly GCF_009764475.1 of Pristis pectinata. Classification (NCBI taxonomy): domain Eukaryota; kingdom Metazoa; phylum Chordata; class Chondrichthyes; order Rhinopristiformes; family Pristidae; genus Pristis; species Pristis pectinata. The sequence goes on from NC_067441.1 coordinate 9,876,685, forward strand.
CCATGGACTCTGACTACACTACCTGCTGCCTCCAAAAAGGAGCCAGCATAATCAAATACCCTTCCCACCCCCAACATTCTCTCTTCTCCCCCCCTCCCATGGGGCAGAAGGTGCAAAAGCCTGAAAGCACATACCACCAGGATCAAGGACAGCTTCTATCCCACTGTTATAGGACTATTGAATGGTCCCTTAGTACAATAAGATGGACTCTTGACCTCACAATCAACCTCGTCGTGATCTTGCACCTTATTGTCTGCTTGCACTTTACTCTCCCTGTAACTGTAACACTTTATTCTGCTTTCTGTTATTGTTTTCCCTTGTACTACGTCGATGTACTGATGTGATGAAATGATCTGTATAGATGGCATGCAAAACAAAGTTTCTCACTGTACCTCGGTACATGTTACAATGATAAACCAATTACCAATATGCCTGCATTTCAAAGATATATGCACAAACATTTTTTCACAGTGCCATTTAGTGCACATGGTTTCTCCTTTATTATATTGATTGAAGTATAAATATTGGCCAGGGTACTGGGGAGCGCTTAACTACTCTTCATGTGATCTTTTACGCAGAAAGATATGGGATTGGCAGCTCAGTTTAGGCCAAACAGGAAGCTGTGTTTGTGATGAGTTTGATTCTGCCTTAAGAGCTTGGTTCAGCTCCAATCATAACCTCCTGAGTAAGGAAACTTCATATCTCACATAGGCTGATCCCTAATCCTGAATCTTTATCCCAGGTTCCAGACTCTATGAGGGTCATAGAACTGTACAGCATAGAAATCGGCCCTTCGGCCCACTGCATCTATGCCAACCATCACGCCTATCTACACCAATCCCACATCTGCATTAATTCCATATCCCTCCATGCCCTGCTCATTCAAGCAGCTGTCCTGATGCCTCTTAAACGTTGTTACTGTTCCTGCCTCCACCACCCCCTCTGGCAGCTTATTCCAGATACTGACCAGTCTTTGTGTGAAAAATTTACCCCTCAGATCCCCTTTAGGCTTTCTCCCTCTCACCTAAAACCTCTTCCCTCTTGTTTTAGACACCTCTACCATGGGAAACAGACTCCTGTCCAAAGAAACACTTTTCAGCATCTGTCTATCAACCTTTTCCAAAATCTTCTGTTTCAGTGAGATTTCTTCTCCTTCTAAACTGCACACCTCCAACACGCACCTATCCACTCCGTTTCTTCTCCCTTTGTTCATCCCTCCCATCCCCTCCCTACACCCGATTCCACCTGCCCATCATCCCCTCCCAATCTGGTTCCACCTACCACCTGGCAGCCTCTATTCACACCACCCCCCCCCCCCCCCCCCACGTACTCCTATGCACTGGCAATCTTTCCTCTTCCCTCAGTCCTGATACAGGGCCTCGACCCGAAACGTCGACTTCCACCTTTTGCCTCCGTGGATGCTGCTCGACCAGCTGAGTTCTTCCAGTGGTGTTTTATCATCACTTTGTGGATCCATTGCTATCCCCTCCCAGCTGACACTTCCTTGCAAAGACAGATGCACCAAGGTGAATTTTTTCAGGAGGGTTGACATTGCAGATTTAAAAGAATGGAAGGCAGTCCTGGAGGTGAAGCATCAGCTTAAAATATCAATGTGAGGAAAGGATGTTTTGATTAGGGTCACTGAAGAAATTGCTAGGTTAGATGGAAACTATTTCTTCTGGAGGGATGGCTCCAGAACAAGGGGGAGCAAAAGCAAAGGGGAGTCAGGGTGGGGGTGTCCGGAATTCCCCCTCAAATCACCACAGAGGCTGGGGATCAATTGAACATTGCAAAATTGAGATTTATACGTTTACATCAGATAGTTGTGTGGAGGGTCATTACAGAATCAAGGGAGCTGAACAGAGTTAAGACATAGCTTGGCCTGGATGGAATCGAGTGGCATTGTACGCTCAAGGGGACAAATGGTTTCTCCTGTTCCTTCCAACAGTCTGTATTTCAGAGATAATAGGGTGAAGAGACCTGAAGATGGGTCAAGTGAAGTAGATGAACCGAGGGTAGGGGTCAAAGGGAGTTAGGAGAGGAACTAGGGATGTTTGACTTTAATTTACACAGGAAAGTTGGGAATAACAACAAGTATGCCACACCAGGAAGAACTGAAATAATCAGGAGCAGAACACAATAGTCTGTGCAAGCCTGAAGAGGAAGATTGGACATCCTCTTTAGACATTCAAAAAGAACACAATAAAGGCATGCACACCCAAGCACACTCACACACACGTGCACACAACTATTCAGACTCCCTTTAAACATTTTTTGCTGAGCTGATTTAACCTTCAGACTCTCCATCCTTAAGTTCCTCATACCTGATAAATTTCCTTTGACACTCTCCAAGACCTTTACAAAAGCATGGTGCCAAAATACCCACAAAGTTGCAATCAAGGTCAACCAGTTCAGTCAAATGTACTCATTTCGTGCATCACAAGTAAAGTCAGTTTTAATACACAGCTATTCAGCAATTCAATCCAACAGGCCAATTTCAACCCTCTACTTCTATAACCTTTAGACAGTGGCAGCAGATGATATTCTTTACTTACTCTGAACTTTAAAGTCTCAGCCAGCAGTAGAGAGCGAAATGTTGGTCAGTAATATATAAAGAGGTTCAGCCACATGTGAACTCTGAACAACAGCTCCCACCCTCCTCTATGGAGCACACTATATGGGCTCAGTACACGCATCTGTTGTCAACTAGCCAAACAGACCTCAGCTTTATCTGGAGCAAATAATGAGTCAACCTGGTATCTTGATTTTCTTCTGTTCTCTTGTATTCCCTCATACTTCCCTGCAACACAGGAGGAGGTCACTCGGCCAGAGGTTTGGGGCCCTCAGAGATTCCCATTCCACACCTTACTTTCCTGCCACCTATTCTCTCTCACATGCCCTCAGTTCCACACATGCAATGGCCGATTAACCAACCACCATGCCTGTGGGATGTGGGAGGAATCTGGAGCACCCGGGGGAAGCCCATGCGGTGAGAGAGAAAGCATGCAGCTTCCCCACACAGACACTACACACACACACAGACACTACACAGACACTACACACACACACACACACTACACAAACACACACACAGACACTACACACACACACACTCACACACAGACACTACACACACACACACACACACACACACTACACACACACACAGCACCCAAGGTCAGGATCAAACCCGGGCTACTGGAACTGAGGCAGCAACACTACCTGCTGCACAACTGTGCTATTTAATTTTAGCATAATAATTGTTTACCATAACTTTTGTACACATGCAGCAAAAACATAGGTCACTTTTCTCATTTTTATTTTTGTTTTTAAATGTTACTCAGCATTTCCTCTCTTAAAGGCGATCAGATTAGACACAACCCATCTCCCCACTCTGACTTGAACTAACCGCCACTGTATAGTGCTACAGTTCACCTCTCCCCCCTCATGGCTCAGTGAGTGCCGACTGCCCCCCACCCTGTTACTTTGCAGATGACACCTTCCTTTCCCCATTGGCTGACTGGCTTACCACACCCACTAAATATGTACTCATTAAGTGTCAACATTCACGGGCTCCACCAGGCAGTAGGTCTTTGGGAGACATAATGATGCCATTTCTATTTGCCAAGAGAACCTCCACAAAACATTTACGGAACATGTTTGCTCTCCGGCAATAATGTCATGATGAGGCCACCCCTGGTCCACTTACGTCAAAGTTCACACATGATTGTGCAGCAAACAAATGATCCCCAGTGCATTCAGGACACCAAAGCAAAATATTATGATCCCACCTCCCCAACTTCATTACCAGCATGAGCAATGGTTCATGTGTGCCAAGTATGCAGTAGGGCTCTACCTTGTCTCTCTTTAACAAGCTGCACTCTGCCAGTACAAAGGCAGTGTTTGATCTCAAATTTGTGCACTGCCTGAGGTTTTGAGTTGCTGTTACATGCCGTCTCTCCACACCTGCATGCAAAGTGATAACAAGCTTACCTGCTGAGAGGTGTGCCTATAACTGGGCTACTCCAACGCACTAATGAGAGTTATGGTACAAGTCAGGGATCAGACCGACATCAGAAATCCTGTCAACAGTACCTACAGATTGTTGGCAAAATGCAGAAGTGCCTGATATTCTAGTCATAGCACAGCATAGAAACAGGCCATTCGGTCCACTGGGTCTGTACTGACCATCAAGCACTCATTTTCACATTAATCCTACCCTAACCCATTTTTATCCTCCCCCTCCCCCCATTCCCATCAACTCCTCCCAGATTTTACCAATCCCCTACATGCCAGAGGCAATCTACTGTGGGAGGAACCCAGGGCACCTAGAGGAACCCATGTGGTCACAGGGACAATATGCAAACTCCACACAGACAGCTCCGAAGGTCGGGATTGAACCTGCGTTGCTGGAGCTATGAGCAGTGGCTCTACTAGCAGCACCACTGTGCTGTTCCACTGTGCCGATGCACTGATTGTTTAAAGTAAAATATGTCTGATCATGTTCCCTGTTCTTTATCCATAAGATTGGACAGGAAATGTGGGGGGAAGAAGAATGGAGCTCCTGAGCCTTCCTTACCCAGGGCAGCACCCACGAATCAGCTGCTTCCCGTCCATTGACACCAAAGCCAAAATGCCAGGTCAATGCTCACTTTAAACCTCTTCAAATAGATTTAAATAATTAAATCAAAATATAAGTAGTCTGGGTGGGGACTTCACTTCTACCTTGAAATTCCCATAGAAGTCCTTGCACACTTCTCAATAGAAAATGCAAATGTCAGAATAGTAATACAGTATATGAGAACACATTATGAAACCTCTTGGTCATGAAGTAATAATGGCCCAGAACTGCAGATGCTCCACACTAAAACAAAAGCTTGCATTTAAATAAATGTTCACAGTCATTCACTTTTTCAGTCATGAAATCCAGGGCATTGGTTAGAGTTTACTCATAACTATTTATCTTTATTTCCAAAGTTATTGTGCAGAGGTTAGATGTTTCCACATAAGGTTATCTGGCAATGTTTGAGTTGCTTCTTTTACAAAAATGTTAAATTTGATTCTGTTATCGAACAGAAGACCAGGACTCAGGAACAGTTTGACATCTGGAATGTGGCCTCACCAACGTCTTGTACAACTGCAACATAACATCCCAATTTCTATACTCGACGCCCTGACTGATGAAGGCCAGCATGCCAAATGCCTTCTTCAACACCCTGTCTACCTGCAAACACCACTTTCAGGGAAACATGTACTTGTACTCCAAGAGCCCTCTGCTCTACAACACTCCCCAGGGCCCTACCGTTCACTGTGAAAGTCCTACCCTGATTTGTCTTCCCAAAATGCAACAGCTTGCACTTAACCAAATTAAACTCCATTTCCATTCCTTGGCCCACTTGCCCAGCTGATCAAGATCAAGCTGTAAATCCTGATAACCATTTTCACTGTCAACAACACCACCTATTTTACTGTCATCTGCAAACTTATGAACTATGCCTTGTACATCCTCATCCAAATCATTGATATAAATGACAAATAGCAATGGGCCCAGCACCAACCATAGCAATGGGCCTCCAGTACGAAAAACAACCTTCCACCATCACCCTCTGCTTTCTACTATCAAGCCAATTCTGTATCCAATGAGCTAGCTCTCCCTGGATCCCGTGCAGTCTAACTTTCCACACCAGCCTACCATGTGAAACCTTATCAAAGGCCTTACTGAAGTTATACAGTCTACATCAGCTGTCCTGCACTCATTGACCTACCCCTGTCTTTCCAAATGTTTGTATATCTTATCCCTCAGAATCCCCTCTAGTAATTTACCTACCACAGATGTAAAGATTACTGGTCTTTAGTTCCCATGTTTTTCTTTGCAACTCTTCTTAAATAAAAGCACAACATTAGCCATCCTGCAGTCTTCAGGCACTTCACCCGTTGCTAACATTGATGTATATATCTCAGCCAGGACGACTACAATTTCTCCTCTAGCTTCCCAGAGTGTTCTTGGATATACCTTATCAGGCCCTGGAAGTTATCTATTTTCGTACACTCTAAGACGTCCAGTACCTCCTCTGCTGTAATACAGACTATCCTCAAGACATCGCCATTAACTATGTCAAGTTCCAAAGTCTTCATGTCTTTCTCCACAGTAAAAACAGAGGAGAAATGCTCATTGAGGACCTTGCCCACCCACTGTGGCTCCACACAAAGATGTCCACTTTGGACTTTGAGGGGGCCTATTCTCTTTCCAGTTACTCTTTTTCCCTTAATACACCTTAATTTGGATTCTCCTTAATTTTCACTGTGGTACCTTGCCAAAGCTGTCTCATGCCCCTGATTTGCCCTTCTGATTTCCTTCCTGCATCCAGGGATTCACTTGATCCGATCTCAGATATGTGGTAGTCGGCCTCAGATACGTGGTAGTTGGCCTCAGATACGTGGTAGTTGGCCTCAGATACCTGGTGAGCAGTCCACAGACCATGGATGTTACCTGAACTTGCGGAAGTGGTGTCTTGACACAGGCTGCTCACTGTTGGATGAACTATACAGAGCCGATCTCTCTATCCCAGAAGGAATCCATTAAACTCAGAAGGAATTTGGTGGAGCTCACTGTAGGCCCTTAACTTTTCTTCATGATCAATTTTACAATGGTGCATGATGGAATTAGACTCAAATTGTTTTACTTTCATTGAATGAGCAGGACTTTGACAGTATCACAACCTTTGACAACCAGGATCCCATTTAGCTGATGATCACTGTACACAGTTATTTGTCCAGTCACTGCACTCCCCTGATTTTCCCTCCAGGCCCTCCAAGTGCTTACAATTTACAGTTAAACCTGCTTCCATCACTGTTTCAGATACTACAATGCTAATTACAACACGTCACTCCTGTGAAGTATTTCTCATTATCATGCTTCCTGTTATCTCTAACTCCATCTAAACACATCATAATTAGTAGTGCAGCTGAGCAGACTTTATAATCAAACTGTCAAAGAGAAAAAGCCATTATATATGTTCCAGGGATTCGAGGAAATCATAAAATGCCTGTTCAAAATCAAACAGAAGTGATGAAAAACACTCATCTATTAAATAGCCTGTAGGCCTGGCAGCAAAGCCACTAATCTAGTGGACTATTAGCCACAGGCCTGTACAACTGGTGATGGGTTCCAATCCCACCACAGTGGCTGGGGAATTTAAATTGATGTCACTAAATAAGTGTGGAGTAAAAGCTGGTGCTGGGGATGGTAACCATGAAGCCATTCATAAAACCAACTGTGTTCTCCTTTAGAGAAGAAAATCTTTCCTCCTTTCCTGGTCTTGGCTACATGACTGCCGACCCAACAACCAGCAAGGTACTGGGAGAGATCAGGGAAGGACAATCGATGCCAGCTTTGCCAGCAACATCCGCAACCCATGAATAAATACATTTTAAAGAACTATGAGCAGCAGGTCAGCATCTAAAAGTGCGCTTGGCCATGTGGTAGAAGAAATACACCGTCACAACATGTGAGAGGAGTTGTGACAGGTATGCAATTCCAGGTCACAGAGTGAGACAGTCACACAGCACAGAAACAGGCCCTTCAGCCCATCATGTCCATGCCAACTGTCAAATACCCACCTAAATTAATCCCATTTTCTCGCACTTGGTCTGTAGCCTTCTACACCTCGTCAATTCCAAGCTTCTCCAAATACTTTCTAAATACCGTGAGAGGCTCTGCCTCCAGCACCTCGTCAAGCAGTGCGACCAGCCTCTGGGTGAAGAAAGGTTTTCCTCCGATGCCCTCTAACCCTCTTTCTCCCACGCCCTCTAATTTTAGTTGTCTCTGTTATGGGAAAAGTTTCTCTCTATCCAATCTCTGCCGCTCATAGTTCTGTATGCCTCTTTCGAATCCCACCTCAGGCTCCTCCACTCCAAGGAAAACAAACCCAGCCTGTACAGTCTCTCCTCATAACTGAGGCATTCCATCCCAGGCAACATCCTGGTGAATCTCCTCTGTACACTCTCCAGTGCAATCACATCCTTCCTATTTAGAAGAGCAGCAGCTCATATCCCGCCTGGGTAGTCGACAACTACCCAGACAACTACGGTATAATCATTGAATTTTCCAATGTCAGGTAACCCACCCTCCCTGCGGTTCCTTCTTTCTCCTCTGGTTTCCCACCCCCCCCCCCCCTCCACTGCTGTCACCCAGTTTCACTGCCTTCCACCGCCTGGCTCCATCTGCCCCTCATCCCTCCTTTACCTGGTTCCACTTCCTTACTTATCAGATTCCAGCATCTGCAGCCTCTTGTTTCCACATCAACCACCAGCCTCTGTCCCCGCCTCCACTCTCCCCCGTCCCCATCTGCCCATCATCTTCCTCCTCAGCTGGATCCACCTATCACCTGCCAGCCCCTGCCTCACCCCTCCCTCTCACTGTGCCCAGGCACGGTAGTGTAGCGGTTAGCGTGACGCTATTACAGCGCCACCGACCCAGGTTCAATTCCTGCTGCTGTCTGTAAGGAGTTTGTACGTTCTCCCCGTGTCTGCGTGGGTTTCCTCCGGGTGCTCCGGTTTCCTCCCACATTCCAAAGACGTACGGGTTAGTAAGTTGTGGGCATGCTATGTTGGCGCCGGAAGTGTGGCGACAGTTGTGGGCTGCCCCCAGAACACTCTACACAAAAAGATACATTTCACTGTGTGTTTCGAAGTACATGTGACCAAATAAAGACATCTTATCTTATTATATCTTATCTTTATACCGGCCATCTCCCCTCTACTCTTGGTCCTGATGCAAGGTCTCAACCTGAAACATTCACCCATCCCTTTGCCTCCACAGATGCTTCTTGACCTACTGAGCTCCTACAGTCATTTGTTTTTTGCTCCAGGTTATAGCATCTGAAGCCTCTTGGGTCTCCACGTCCTTCCGATCATGTGGCGACCAGAACTGCACGCAATACTTCAGCTGTGGCCCAACCAAAGTTGTATCATGACCTCCATATTCTGTGTCCCAGCTAATGAAGGCTAATATCCCATACTGCTCCTTCAACACCTTACTGGTTGCCATCAATGTGTTGTCAAGGTTTATCGAACTGAATGCCCTTTGTTCTTTAATACCCCCTATGGCACCTGCCAATGAGGTGTTGACTATCTTTATTAGATCTCCCAGAATGCATCACTTCACACTTATCGGGATTAAAGTTCATCTCCCAGTCTACTGCTGAATTACCAGCTAACCAACATTGTTCTCTGACCTACTATCAACACTACCACAAATTTTCATCTGCAACATTCATATCCAAATTGTTAATGTATATATCAAATAGTAAGGGTCCCAGGACCGATCCCTGCGGTACATGACAGGTCACAGACTTCCAACCACAAAAGTAACTCTCCACCATAATCTTCTGTCTACTGTTACCAAGCTAGCTTTGGATCCAATTTGCCAACGTGCAAAGGTTCTGATGGGCTCAAATATTTTGGACCAGCCTCCTACGTGGGACAGACATCCATGCTGACTACGTCAACCACACTGCTGCAGTCGGAGGTTCCCACCTACTTCAAAAGGACATCAATCATACCGATGCCCAAGAAGAGCAGGGTGAGCTGCCTCAATGACTATTGCCCGGTAGCACTCACATCTACTGTGATGAAGTGCTTTGAGAAGTTGGTCTTGGCTAGAATTAACTCCTGCCTGAGCAGGAACCTGGACCCACTGCAATTCGCCTATTGCGGATGCAATCTCACTGGTTCTTCACTCGGCTTTGGAGCACCTAGACAACAGCAAAACATACGTCAGGCTGCTATTTATCAATTACAGCTCAACGTTCAACACCATCATCCCATCAGTATTAATCAACAAGCTTCAAATCCTGGGCCTCCATTCCTCCCCTTGCAACTGGATCCTCAACTTTCTTATCGGGAGATCACAGTCAGTGCGAATGTGTAATAAATAACATCTCCTCCTCACTGACTATCAACACAGGCGCACCTCAAGGATGCGTGCTTAGCCCACTGCTCTACTTTCTCTACACTCATGACTGTGTGACTAGGCACAGCTCAAAGGCCATCTATAGATTCACCGATGACACCACTGTTGTTGGCAGAATCTCAGATGGCAATGAGAAGGCATACAGGAGTGAAATAGATCGGCTGGTTGAGTGGTGTCACAACGACAACCTCACACTCAACGTCAGCAAGATGAAGGAATTGATTGTAGACTTCAGGAAGGGGAAGTCAGGAGAACACATATCAGTAGACATTGAGGGGTCAGCAGTGGAAAGGGTGAGCAGTTTCAAGTTCCTGGGCGTCAACATCTCAGAGGATCTATCTTGGGCCCAACACATTGATGCAGTCATGAAGAAGGCATGCCAGCACTCTACCAAAGACTTTTGCAAATTTCTACAGATGTACGGTGGAGAGCATTCTGACTGGTTGCATCACCGCCTAGTATGGAGGCTCCAATGTGCAGGATCAAAAGAGGCTGCAGAGGGTTGTAAACTCAGCCAGTTCCACCACAGACACAACCTTCCCTGCCATTGAGGTCATCTTCAAAAGGCGGTGCCTAAAGAAGGCGGCCTCCATCATTAAGGACCCTCACCAACCAGGACATGCCCTCTTCACGTTACCACCAGCGGGGAAGAGGTACAGGAGCCTGAAGACCCACACTCAATGTTTCAGGAAAAGCTTCTTCCCCTCCGCCATCAAATTTCTGAACGGTCCATGAACCCATGAACACCACCTCGTTATTCCTCTTTTGCACTATTTATTTATTTTTGTAACTTATAGTAATTTTTATGCCTTTATGTTTTGCACTGTACTGTTGCCACAAAACAACAAATTTCCTGATAATAAACCTGATTCTGACTGATTCTGCTCTCATCAGTATATTTTGCTTCTTCTTCAAAAAATCCAATCAAATTAGTTGGACAAGATCTCCCACTAATAAAGCCACACTTGACTATCTCTCATCAACCCCTGCTGTTTCAAGGGTAGATTAATCCTGTCCCACAAATTTTTTCCAATAACTTCCCTCCTAATGATGTGGACTCATAGGCAAACAACAATGTGGGCCGAAGGGCCTGTTCCTGTACAGTACTGTTCTATGTTCTAACAATTCAGTGATTCAATGATTCCACAGTACAGGGGAGGCCATTCAGCCTGACAAGATTTTGTCAGCTTCCAATACAAATCTAATTCCCCTTTGGAGGCCTGGACCTAATCTGTTCCTACCATCTTCACAGGCAGCAAATCATAAATACACTGTGTTTAAAAAAAAATCCTCAAATGATTTTTGGTCAAAACTTTTCAATCCATGGCTCTGGCCCATGAACCATCCCCTCAAGGGGAACAACTTATCTCTTTTTATCCGATAGAAACTAATCATGAGCTTGTCCACCTCTATCATCTCTTTACATAGAGTCATACAGTTACACAGCACAGAAACAGGACCTGCAGCCCAACTCGTCCATGTCGACCAAGTTGCTAACCGTTTGCAAGGCCCATATCCCACTAAACCTTTCCTATCCGTTAACCTGTCCAAATGTCTTATAAATGCCCACCCAATTCGAAGAGGCTTGCCTTTATTGGCAGTGGTATTGAGTATAAGAATAAAGAAGTCATGCTGCAGCTACTTGGAGTACTGCATGCAGTTTTGGTCACCCCCATTATAGGAAGGATGTGGAGACTGTGGAAAGGGTGCAGAAGAGTTTTACCAGGATGCTGCCTGGATTAGAGCTATAAGGAAAGGTTGGACAAACTTGGGTTGTTCTCCCTGGAGCATCAGAGGCTGAGGGGAGACCTGATAGAGGTTTTTAAAATTTGAGAGGCATAGATAAGGGTAGACAGTCAGAATTGTTTCTCCAGGATAGAAATGTCAAACACCTGAGGACATGCTTTTAAAGTTGGAGGGGGGAAGTTTAAAGGCAACATGAGGGGCAAGTTTGTTTATGCAGAGAATGGTAGGTACCTTGAATGGGTTACCAGGGGTAGCAGGCAGTTTGGTGGAGTGTAAAGAGGCTTTTAGATAGACCAATGAATATGAACCAAATGAAGGGATATAGATGATACACAGGAGGTGGACATTTGGTATAAATTGGCATCAAGATCAGCACAACGTTGTGGGCCAAATGGCCTGTCCAGTGCTATATTGCTCTATGCTATAAATGTCGTAATTGTACCCACCTCTACCACTTCCTGTGGCAGGTCATTCCATATACCCACCACCCTCTGTGTGAAAAAGTTGCCTCTCAGATCCCTTCTAAAGCTTTTCCCTCTCACTTTATCATATGCCCTCTAGTTTTGAACTTCCCTGCCCTGGAGAAAAGACAGTGGTTGTTCACCTTATCTGTGGCCCTCACGATTTTATAAATCTGTATAAGGTTACCCCTCAGCCTCCTATGCTCCAAGAAAAATGTCCTAGTCTATCCAGTCTCTCCTTTTTACTCAAACCCTCCAATCCCAGTAACATCCTCATAAATCTTTTTTGCACCCTTTCCAGTTTAGTAACATCTTTTCTATTGCCAGACAACAAGAACTGTACACAGTACTCCAAATGTACAGCTGTAGCATGACGTCCCAACTCCTGTACTCAATGCCTTGACCGATGAAGGTAAATGTTCCAAATGCCTTCTTCACCACCCTGTCTACTTGTGTCGCCACTTTCAAGGAATTCTGTACCAGCACCCCGAGTGTCTCTGTCTACAACACTCCCCAGAGCCTCACCATTTACTGTCCTGCCCTGGTTTGTCTTACCAAAATGCAACACCTCGCATTTATCTGAATTAAACTCCATCTGCCATTCCTCAGCCCACTGGCCAAGTTGGGCCAAGACACCATTATAATCTTCACTGTCCACAATAATACTGATTTTAGTCTCATTCACAAACTTACTAACCATGCCACCTCCATATTCATCCAAATCGTTAATATAAATGACCAACAACTATCCAGTGCTGTACTGTTCTATATTCTAAATGTCGTAATTGTACCTGTCTCTACCACTTCCTGTGGCAGCTTGTTCCATATACCTACCACCCTCTGTGTAAAAAAGTTGCCCCTCAGTTCCCTTTTAAATCTTTCCACTGCCCAGAGTAATACTTCAAACAGAGAAAGGTGGCCATGGTTGTCAGAGATGAATCATCCAGTCCTAGGACGTCCATTTGGGTGTTCATCCAAGGCCCAACCACCTTCAGTTGATCCATAAATGACCCTCCTTCCATCATAAGCTCAGAAGTGAAGATGTTCGCTAATAATTGCCTAATATACCTATTCCATGTGTCTATTCTCAGCAAATGAAACAGCCCATGCCTTTATGCAGCAAGACTTTCAGGCATGGGCTGATAAGTGGCCACAGATATACTTTTGATACTCAATGGCATTTCCATTTCCAAGTCCCCAACCTTCAACATTCTGAAGTCACCACTGACTCAGTGGAACCACCCAGAGACTGACAACCCAAAATCTTTCCACCATCTACAAGGCAAAGTCAAGAGTGTAATGAATACTCTCCATCCGCTTGGATGACTATAGCTCCAATAGTTCTCAAGAAACTCAAGTCCATTAAGAACAAACATTCCACTTGATTGGTGGCACATCCACTACCATAAGCACTCATTCGCACAGTGGCTGCAGTGTGTACCTTCTACAAAATACACTGCAGTTACTTGCCCAGGCTACTCCAATTGCTCTGCTCAATCCCACAACCTCTACCACTGAGGACAAAGACAGAAAGCACAACGGAACACATCCCTCTGCAGATTGCCATCCATAGAGTCATACAGGAGAGAAACAGGCCCTTTGGTGCAACTCACCCCTGCCAACCAAGAAGCCCATCTACGCTTGCCCCATTTGGCCCATATCCCTCTAAACATTTCCTGACTTGGAAATACACTGCCATTCCTTCATCATTGTTGGGTCTAAATCCTAGCACTCCTCTAACACTACTGTGGGAGCACCTTCGCCAGAAGGACCAAGTCATGGAGTTCTACAGCTCAGGAACAGGTCCTTCAGCCCACTATCTCCATGCAGGCCTTTTTTCCGATCTACACTAATCCCATTTGCCACATTAGGTCCATATCCCTCCATCCCTTGCCTATTTAAGTATCTGTCTAAATGCCTCTTAAACACAGTGACTGCATCTGATTTCATCACCTTCTCTGGCAGTGCATTGCAGATATCAATCACTATCTGTGTAAAAAAATTTTCCCTCAGATCCACTTTAAAACTCCTTCTTTCACCTTAAGCCTATGCCCTCTTGTTTTTGACTCTGACTATCCCACCCTATCTATGCTTCTCACAGTCTATTGTCACTGCTCAGCCTCCTTCACTTCAGGGAGAACAAGCCCAGCCTATCCAATCTCTCCACATAATTCAAGTCGTTCAATCCAGGCAACATCCTGGTGAATCTCCTCTATGCCCTCTCCAGTGCAATCACATCCTTTCTATAGTGTGGTGACCAGAACTGCACACAAAACTCCAAGCTAACTAGTGTTTTATAAAGTTGCAATGTAACTTCCTACCTTTTATGCCCCAACTTATGAAGGCAAGCATGCCTTATGCCTTCTTCACCACCCACCTAACCATGTTGCCATTTTCAGGGAGGGAACTATGAACTTGGACCCCGAGGTCTCTCTATTCATGAATCCTACCCCTATTTGACTTCCAAAAATGCATCACCTCACACCTGTCCGGAGTAAATTCCATCTGTCAATGCACCACCCAAATTTCCATCTGATCTACACCATGCTGTGTCCTCAGGCAACCTTCCTCATCACCACCAATTTTCATGTCATCTCCATACTTAACTAATCATATGACCTACAACCACATCCAATTCCTTAACGTATCTCACAAACAACAAGAGTCCCAGCACCGATCCCTGTGGTACCCCCTGGTCACAGCCCTCCAATCATGAAAGCATTCCTCTACCGCTACCCTCTGCCTCCTATCACCAAGCTAAGTTTGGATCCAACTTGCTAGGTCAGCTTGGATCTCATGTGCTGGACCAGCCTACCATGCAGAACCTTGTCAAGCCTCACTAATGTCCACACAGACACCTACCACCCTGCTGACTTCAACCTTCCTAGTTACCTCCTCAAAACTGCAGCAATTCAATAGAGCAGTTACATTGGGTATTGAATGCTGGCCTTGCCAACGAAACCAACATCGTGAGAAATTAATAAATAAAAATTGGCCAATGCATTGGAGCAGCAGCTAGTTCTGCCGCCACACAGCTCCAGTGCCCACCTGAGCCCACCCTGTAGGAGGGGCAGTGCTGAGGAAGTATTGGACTGTGGCAGGGGCAGTACTGAGGGAGTGCTGCACTGTGGGAGGGGCAGTACTGAGGGAGTGCTGCACTGTGTGAGGGGCAGTACTGAGGGAGTGCTGTCCTGTGGGAGGGGCAGTACTGAGGGAGTGCTGCCCTGTGGGGGGGGCAGTACTGAGGGAGTGCTGCACTGTGTTGAGGGGCAGTACTGAGGGAGCGCTGCATTGTGGGAGGGGCAGTACTGAGGGAGTACTGTACTGTGGGAGGGCAGTGCTGAAGGAATGCCACACATCCTCAGAGACACAGTACTAACTCTGCAATGCTGCAGTATTGAAGGCAGCTGTACTACCAGAGCGGTAGCAATGTGAGAAAGCTGCACTGTAGGAGTGACGACAAAGAAATGCATTGTTGAAAAAGCAGGTGCTCTTTGGAATGAGAAGTTGAACTGAGGTATCATCAGTCCCTTCATATGTTGTAATGGATCAACAACACGCTTTTGAAGAGCAGAAAAGTTTGCTCAGTCAGCTTTTATCCCCACTGAAGACCTAAAATCAGTGATCTGACTATTTCAGTTATCTGGGCAATTTCAAGCTTACAGCGCTCATGTTAGCCAGATAATTCTTATATAGTAGAAAAAGTGATGAGAGTTTGGAACAACATAATAGCACTATGGGACATCCTCAACGTTTTCAACATGTAAGTCACTCCGCCTACTTTAGGGAGCAGCAACAGCAGAATATCCGGGTTACTGTTTTAGGATTGAACACAGCAATTCCGGTATCTTGGAGACATAAATGGTTCAGAAATTGGTGCTTGCTATGTTTCCTGATACTATGCTTGGAATGACAGGAGAAACCACAGCTCTCCAAGTTTAATCGTCATTTGCATTAAACTTCCAACTGTGCATCTGGACTTTGGCACAAACCTGCCCTCGTTATTCAGTTGTTGACTGGCAATCAGCCCAAAGAACCAGAAGTTTTTGGAACTTGAAACCTGTGACACACTAGGCACTCCAAGTTGCTTTCACTGAATCCAAAATCTCCACATTATCAGATTGAATGATAGTGCTAAACAATGTGGATCTGTTCCTGGGTTGGATGCTGAAGTATGCAGAATGTTCCCTTACACAGCAAGAGTAAGTGCCTACCAATTCTTAAGGCAACAACTTTCTTCATGTTTTATTTCATCTTTTCCATTGAGCTACTACATTAAACAAGAACCATGCAGAATGATTCAAAAAAATCTTTTGATTTGTAAATTTGTAATAGAGTGTTTCTCTCTTTAGTTGAAAAAACTGCCCCTTCTCCATATGAAAACAAGTAATATTTTTGGCATTCTTTGCTCCATGTATTCCCTGGTAATTATCCCATTCATAGGAAATCAGCAGCGCTCCAACTCTGGCTTGAGGCAAAAGCCCATCTCTTTGAACCAGGACCTCTGTTCTGTAGAACTATACAAAAGTTTCTAGGAGCTATGATTCATTTGAGCAAACCAAGCCAGCAGCTTTGCTACGAACAGTAACTCACTCGGCAAGGGGAGATCACAGCATGGTTCCCTGACAATGGTGTACTCTGCCATGCTGACAAGCTCGGTTCCCTGCAGAAGACTAAACTAGAAGGCATGCCAAGAGCAAGTGGCTCGTGATCAAAGAACATAAAACTGTACCACACAAGAACAGGCCCTTTGGCCCATTATGTCCGCGCTGAACATAATGCCAAATTAAACTAATCCCTTCTGCCTGCACATAATCCATATCCCTCCATTCCCTGCATATTCATATCTAACAGTCTCTTGAATGCCACTATTGTATCTGCTTCCACCACCACCCCTGGCAGCGCATTCCAGATACCCACCACTGTGTAAAAAAACTTGCCCTGAACATCTCCTTTAAACCTTCCCCCTTTCACCTTAAAGCTATGCCCTCTAGTATTCAACATTTCTACCCTGAGATAAAGATTCTGACTGTCTACCCTATCTGTGCCTCTCAAAATTTTATAAACTTCTATCAGGTCATCCCTCAGCCTCCATCGCTCAAGAGAAAACAACCCAAGTTTGGACAACCTCTCCTTAAAGCTCATACCCTCTCATCCAGGCAGCATTCTGCATCGGAGAATCTCCCCAGTGAGCCTTCAGAGATGGGGCAACACAGATTCATTATTTTATTGCTTTCTATGAGGTAGTGCAAGATGAAGACTTGAGAAGCTGGAATATTTTTTCAAATAGTCAGATTAGTAAATCAGCTGCATAATAATTAAAATATGGTTTGAGTAGATAGTAGATAGAACCAGATGACTGAAGGATCAATAGCAAAAGGTCATAGTTACTAATTTAAAAGGTAGGAAATTGAGAACTGAGAACAGAATAGAATGAGGAATGGAAATACTTCCAGAATTAGTAATTGCTACAGAAACTAAGTCTTCATTTTTAGATTAGGTGGGGATGAAGAAGGAAAGGAACTTATTATAGAGATATATGGGGGGTATAGATAGGGTGAATGCACAGAGGGTTTTTCCCCTAAGGTTGGGCAAAACTAGAACAAGAGGACATAGGTTTAGGGTGAAAGGTAAAACATATAAGTGGAATCTGAGGGGGAACTTCTTCAGTCAGAGGGTGGTGTGAGTGTGGAACGAGCTGCCAGCGGAAGTGGTAGATGCGGGTTCAATTGTAACAAGAGAGGTTTGAGAGAGGTTTGGATAGGTGCATGGATGGGAGGGGTTTGGAGAGATATGGTCCCGGTGCAGGTAGATGGGACTAGGCAGAAGATCAGATCAGCATGAACTAGTTGGGCCGAAGGGCCTGTTTCTGTGCTGTAGCACTCTGTGACTCCAGTGATAAGTGAGCAGGGGGAGTGGCAGAGCACCGACACTGACTGTGCACTCCTTATAACTTTAAAATATTCAGTGTTAAAAGAAACTCAGTGTGTCAAAACAACGCTGAAGCAATGAATCTAAAGCAGGTGACATAGAAGGCCTGGTGATGACACTTGCCACCTGCAGTGCCTGCACTTCATTTTCCTGATGAAAGACTGTGTTTCTCTCACCACAGATGGTGCCTAACCTGCTGGGTATTTCCAGCACTTCCAATTTTAGTTACCTTTTAGGTGGGGGTGAGATGACGATTCAAGAGCTTCGAAACAAGGACAACTATATAAATTATCTTATAAACATGTATGTACCTTTTCCTTTTTTAATGTAGGCTGACAATATTTCTACAGAATATTATAAAATACTTAAAGGGTGACAGCTCAATGCATGGAGGATGCTTCTTCTGTCTGAGGAATCTAGAGGCAGGGGACAAAGGTTGAGAATAAGGGGCATATTGTCTGGTATTTGGATGAGAAGAAATTTCTTCACTGAGAGTGTGGTAGATTTTTGGAACTGTCTACGATTTTGTCATTATGTTCATTCACAACAGATTGATCGACTTCTGAATATCTAGAGAATCAAGATATATGGTACTGGTTCTGAAATATGATGTTGGGGTGGAAGATTAGCCATGGTCTCCTTGAAATGATGGAGCAGCCGGATAGTCCACTCCTACTTCTTGTTTCTTTCTGGTGAATGCCACAGCTGCTGGATGGTGCATCACTGTCCAACCTCAAGCAATCCTTCAGATGCAAGAAGACGCAGCACACTTTAGCGCTCAAAGCCCAAATCTCTTCCAATTTCTCTGCTAATGTTGGTTTTCAACTCTTAACTGAAATTAGCCCACCCACGTCTCACTCAGTAACCTGGAAACCCAAGTCACAGCCCACATGGCTTGTTCTTTTTGTTTTTGTCAATGGGAGGGTTAAACGTTGCTTATTTTGAGGATGCTCTTGGATACAGAGTCTGAAGGGTGCTTCAGCTGATACGGTGGTTTGGTTGCTTGCCAAAACAACAAGATGCACAGCCTCCTGGCACCTGACTTGCTTTCACAGCCTCACTGGGAAATGGTTCCTGGGTAGTGTGGATAAACGCAGCAGTGTAAATAACTGGCACTGACTGTTGTAGATGATATACAGCTTTTAGGAAGTTTTGGTTCACAATCACATATCACACAGACTAGAGGTTGTGAACCACAAACCAAAAAGAAATCTCAAGCTTTTCTCAAACACAGCATAAAACAAGGCAAGGTTGGAAAGGAACTGGATTATGACTCTAACCAGGGAGCACCCACACAGTAGTATTGTTTACTTCCAAGCATCTTTACCCCTTAAGGATACTGGGCTGGACTAGGCCAGCTGCCAGGAACTAACTGCCAGCCATCAGCTCTGTTACCAGCACATCTCACCATTGAGACCAGTGGCAGATTGAAAGCAACCAGACGTTCTTCACACTCAACCCTCAGCTTTTCAACCCGAAGGCGGATGAAAAGGGAAGCTGTTTTACTTATTTCACAAGTTATTTTGTTCAGTTTGTGTTCTAATGAGTTTAAAATGTACTAAAATTAATTTGAATGGAAATTTTTATTTAATTATCCCAATGGTTTTCCAATGTCTCGATCAGAGAAACACTGAAAAAGCCTTTCACAGCTGTGGAGCCAGTCCCTGGCCTCCAGAGAGGCAGCACGGTGTCCATCTGCTGCTCAAGAGCTCACTCTCCTTGCTGGAGCCCGTCAAGTGTGGAGAGTCAGTTCACCTTTCCCTCTGGAGAAAGGACAGGATGAGAGGACACTACAGGCCAGCTCCAGAACATTCTGGTCAATCATGTGGACTTGGTCCCATTCAGATACTGGACTGATGTTGCAATCCACATTTGGCATTAGAATCTGAACCACGTAACCTTAGCTATCCCAACAGTTAAGGAAGGGCTTTACATGTAATCTCAAACTTGACTGTCTACTAGTCAAAAAATCTTCCAATCAGATATAAAAACAGAAGAGAAACAGTTAAGTGTTTTTCTTTCCACATATGCTGCTTGACCTGCTGAGTTTTTCCAGCATTTTCTGTTTTTATTTTGGATTTCCAGCGTCTGCAGTGATTTTGATTTTCATCCAACCAGGGAGTGCTCTTTCCCAGTTAACCTGGAAAGCCACAGCATCGTCTGGATGGACAGGTCAGGAGACCAAAGGTGAGAGAATGAGGGCAGCTGGAGGTGGGAGGACCAGTGGGGGCAACCAGAGCTGATGACCCTAAAGAGAGAAGCTAAGAGATGTAGCCTGACTTGGATCCTGCTCCACCTCACCGGACACCTGCTGGATGTTCCAGGGTGGACAGCGTGGGAAGTGAGGGTTGGAACTCATTCATCCCTCAACATCCAGAAAATGATCGCTGGATGGGGACTGGGGACCTGGCTTTGGAGTCCAGAACTTGGCCATCTGGTTTGACGGAACACAATCAATCTCAAAGTGAGTTGCACAGGCTCTTCCTTGAGAAGGACCTTCTTTCAGCACTATGAACAAAACTCACGGTTGCAGGACTAAGCCTTTTTAAATACATGCTGAATCCTGTGTTTAGACCTAATGATTATGAATGGTATCGTCCCAGCATTTTGCGAATACTCAGATTATTCCCACAATGCAATAAATGCCTTTCTTGTCACCAACGCCAAATCATATTAATGAACAAAAACAGATCAAGAATTTTCTAAGTTGCTGTGTACATGGGTCTTTTAATATTCCAAACGGTAACAACAAAATTGATTGAAAAGCTGATCAGTTACTCTAAATACAAACCAGATCATCAACTACAAATGAAACGGCAGGTATCAAGGAATAAAATAATAACAGGAAACTGGAAATGCTCAGCTGATCAGGCAGTGCTGGTAGTAATCACTTAATATCACAGATCAATAATCCTTCATTGACCCAATGAAAAGAACTTGCTCTGCTTAAAAAAACATTTCTATAGCACCTCACACATTCCATTCAGGACTACGAAAGCACTTCAACATCCAATGAAGTCCTTTTAAGATACAATTTCCAGAGAAACAAACAAAGCGCTGGAGGAACTCAGGTAGCATCTATGGAGAGAAATGGACAGTCTACGTTTTGGGTCAAGACCCTTCAGCTGGACTCCCCTCTAGACCAGTCCTGATGAAGAGTCTCGACCCAAAACGTTGACTATTTCCCTCCACAGACGCTGCCTGACCCACTGAGTTCCTCCAGTGCTTTGTGTGTTGCTCCAGATTCCAGCAGCTGCAGTCTCTTGCATCTCTGTAATTTCCAGAGATGTTGCTTAACCTTCTTAGTACTTCCAGCATCATATTTTCTTATTTGTTATGTAGGAAGTCAGCTGCTAATTTGCACAAGTTCCCACAAAGGGCAGTGGAATAATAATCGTTTAACCTGTTTTTAGTCACATTAAGTGAAGGATAAATATTGACTGGAACAGGACTGGGCCAACTCCTGCTCTAATAGCATCAACCTGGAATCATTTCTCAAATTCAGGAATATGGCTGGAGTCAAAACAAGATTTTCAGACAAAAGACCACAGACACTTAAACCTGCTGTTTGTCTCTGTGTGACAGTCAAATAATTTCTACACTTTTACCGCAAATACAAAAGACAGATAGGGTATTTTACATAAAGCAAATAAAATTCATACATTCTCTGGCATATTTCCTTACAACATAAGAAGGAGGCAAGTCCTTAGCTCCCTGAAGGTGGTGGCACAGGTGGACAGGGTAGTGAAAAGGGTATTTGGTGTGTTTGCCTTTGTAGGCCAAGGCATTGAGTATAAGTGTAAGAACATCATATTGCAGCTGTACAAAACATTGGTTAAACCGCACCAGAGTATTGTGTACAGTTTGGTTGAAAGCAATTTAGTAATCAGGATAGCCAGGGGCACAGTAAAGGGCGGGAAAGGAATACTCAGTTAAACTGCTTTTATTTCAATGCACAAGGATTAACAGGTAAAGTGGATGAACTCAGAACGTGGATTGACTCTGAGGACTGGGATGTTATGGCCATAACAGAAACACAGCTGAGAGAAGGGCAGGACTGACAGCTCACAGTTCCAGGATACAGGTGCTACAGGCATGACAGAGGTACAGGTAAGTGAGGAGGGGTTGTTACCTTTTTGATAAGGGAGGACGTAACAACAGTGCTTAGAGACAACATCCTTGGAGGGTCGTCCAGTGAGGCTATATGGGTAGAACTTGGGAACAAGAAGGGGAGGGTCATTCTAGTGGGGCTGTATTATAGACCACCCAATAGTCAGTGGGAACTTGAGAAGCAGGTGTGCAGATAAAGTGCTCATAGTTGTAAGGATAACAGGGTTGAATTAGTGCCCGGTATTGAATGGACTACCCAGAGTGTTAAGGGTCTGGACAGGGTGGAATTTGTGAAATGTGTCTAGGAAAGTTTCCTGAGTCAATATATAGAGGGACCTACTCAGGAGGGTGCGAGATTGGACCTCCTCTTGGGGTACAAGGCAGGGCAAGTAACTGAGGTGGCAGTCACTGGAGAACTTTGGCTCTAGTGACCATAATTCTATTAGTTTTAAGATAGTGATGGAAAAGGGTAGGACATGTCCACAGGTTAAGGTCTCAAAACTTGAGAGGGACGAACGGCAAGTGGGAGGCTTTTAAGAGTGTGATATCAAGAGTCCAGGAACAGCATGTTCCTGTTAAGGTGAAGGGTAAACTTGGGGCAAGGTTAGGGAATCCTTGCTGATGAGAGATATTGAGGCTCTGGTCAAGAAAAAGAAGGAAGCATACATTGGGCTTAGAAGGTCAGTGACGAGTGAATCCCTTGATGACTATAAAAAGATTAAGAATACACTTGGGGGGAAATCAGGAGGGCAAAGAGAGGGTATGAGATGGATCTGGCAGGTAAGGTTAAGGAAAATCCCAAGAGGTTCTACAGCTATATTAAGAGTAAAAGAGTGGCTAGGGAGAGAGTAGGTCCGCTTAGAAATCAGCAGGGCCACCTACGTCTTGAGCCACAGGAGAGAGGTGGGATTTTTAATGAATATTTCTCCTCAGTGTTTACTGAGGAGAAAATCATGGTTGCTCAAGAGATAAGGGGAAAAAAGTAGAGATGTTTTGGAGAAAGTTCACTTTACCAGGGAAAAGGTACTGCAGCCTACAGCACATTAAGGTGGATAAATCCCCAGGACTTGACCGAGTACATATTCAAACTTCATGGGGGGCCTTTGCGGAGATATTTGCTTCATCGTTAGCCACTGGTGAAGTTCCTGAAGACTGGAATGTGGCTAATCTTGTTCTGTTGTTTCAGAAGGGGAGCAAGGACAAGCCAGGGAACGAGAGGCAGGTCAGCCTGACATTAGTAGTGGGGAAGTTACTGGAGGGAATTCTGACGGACAGGATTTATCAGCATTTGGATAGACAAGAGTCTGATCAGGGGGAGTCAGCAAGGCTTTGTGTGTGGAAAGTCGTGCTTAACAAATCTTTTAGATGTTTTTTGAAGAGGTAACCAAAAGAGTAGGACAGTGGATGTTGTCTACAAGGTCCCGCATGGCAGGCTGGTCTGGAAGGTTAGATCTCATGGAATCCAGAGAGAGCTAGTTAGATGGATTCAAAACTGGCTCAGAGGTAGGAAGCTGAGAGTGGTGGTTAAAGGTTGTCTCTCAGAATAGAGACCAGTTACTAGTGGTGTGCTGAAGGAGTTGGTGTTATTCGTTATTTATATAAATGATTTGAAACATAGAAACATAGAACACCTACAGCACAATTCAGGCCCTTCGGCACACAAAGCTGTGCCGAACATGTCCCTACCTTAGAAATTACTAGGCTTACCCACAGCCCTCTGTTTTTCTAAGCTCCATGTACCTATCCAAAAGTCTCTAAAAGACCCTATCGTATCCACCTCCACCACCGTTGCCGGCAGCCCATTCCATGCACTCACCACTCTCTGAGTAAAAAACTTATCACTGACATCTCCTCTGTACCTACTCCCCAGCACCTTAAACCTATGTCCTCTTGTAGCAACCATTTCAGCCCTGGGAAAAAGCCTCTGACTATCCACACGATCAATGCCTCTCATCATCTTATACACCTCTATCAGGTCCCCCCTCATCCTCCGTCACTCAAAGGAGAGAAGACCAAGTTCCCTCAACCTGTTTTCATAAGGCATGCTCCCCAATCCAGGCAGCATCCTTGTAAATCTCTTCTGCACCCTTTCTATAGCTTCCACATCCTTCATGTAGTGAGGTGACCAGAATGGAGCACAGTACTCCAAGTGGGGTCTGACCAGGGTCCTATATAGCTGCAACATTACCTCTCGGCTCCTAATTCAATTCCATGATTGATGAAGGACAATACACCATATGCCTTCATAACCACAAGAGTCAACCTGTGCAGCTGCTTTGAGCGTTCAATGGACTCGGAACCCAAGATCCCTCTGATCCTCCACACTGCCAAGAGTCTTACCATTAATACTATATTCTGCCACCATATTTGACCTACCAAAATGAACCACTTCACACTTATCTGGGTTGAACTGCATCTGCCACTCCTCAGCCCAGTTTTACATCCTATCTATGTCTCACTGTAACCTCTGACAGCCCTCCACTCTATCCGCAATACCTCCAACCTTTGTGTGTCATCCACAAACTTATTAACCCATCCCTCCATTTCCTCATCCAGGTCGTTTATAAATATCACAAAGTGTAAGGGTCCCAGAACAGATCCCTGAGGTATACCACTGGCCACCGACCTCCATGCAGAATATGACCCGTCAACAACCACACTTTGCCTTCTGCGGGCCAGCCAGTTCTGGATCCACAAAGCATTGTCCCCTTGGATCCCATGCCTCCTTACTTTCTCAATAAGCCTTGCATGGGCTACCTTATCAAATGCCTTGCTGAAATCCATATACACTACATCTACTGCTCTCCCTTCATCGATGTGTTTAGTCACATCCTCAAAAAATTCAATCAGGCTCTAAGGTAGGACCTGCCCTTGACAAAGCCATGCTGACTATTCCTAATCATATTATACCTCTCCAAATGTTCATAAATCCTGCTTCTCAAGATCTTCTCCATCAATTTACCAACCACTGAAGTAAGACTCACTGGTCTATAATTTCCTGGGCTATCTCTGCTCCCTTTCTTGAATAAGGGAACAACATCTGCAACCTTCCAGTCCTCTGGAACCTCTCCCGTCTCCATTGATGACGCAAAGATCATCACCAGAGGCTCCGCAGTCTCCTCCCTCGCCTCCCACAGTTGCCTAGGGCACATCTCATCCGGTCCCGGCGACTTATCTAAATTGATGCTTTCCAAAAGCTCCAGCACAACCTCTTTCTTAATATCTACATGCTCAAGCTTTTCAGCCTGCTGCAAGTCCTCACTACAATCACCAAGATCTTTTTTCCATAGTGAATACTGATGTAAAGTATTCATTAAGTACCTCCGCTATTTCTACCGGATCCATACACACTTTCCCACTGTTGCACTTGATAGGTCCTATTCTTTCACGTCTTATCCTCTTGCTCTTCACATACTTGTAGAATGCCTTGGGGTTTTCCTTAATCCTGCCCACCAAGGCCTTCTCATGTCCCTTTCTGCCTCTCCTAATTTCCTTCTTAATAGTCCTGTTAGCTTTATACTCTTCCAGATCTCTAACGTTACCTAGCTCGCTGAACCTTTTGTAAGCTCTTCTTTTCCTTTTGACTAGATTTATTACAGCCTTTGTAAACCACGGTTCCTGTATCCTATCGTAACTTCCCTGTCTCATTGGAACATGCCTATGCAGAACTCCACACAAATATCCACTGAATATTTGCCACATTTCTTCTGTACTTTTCCTGAGAACATCTGTTCCCAACTTAAGGTTCCAATTTCCTGCCTGAGAGCCTCATAATTCCCTTTACTCCAACTAAATGCCTTTCTAATCTGTCTGTTCCTATCTCTCTCCAATGCTATTGTAAAGGAAATAGAATTATGATCACTATCTCCAAAATGCTCTCCCACTGAGAGATCTGACACCTGACCAGGTTCATTTCCTAATACCAAATCAAGCACAGCCTCTCTTCTTGTAGGCTTATCTACATATTGTGTCAAGAAACCTTCCTGAACACACTTAACAAATTCCACCCCATCTAAACCCCTTGCTGTATGGAGATGTCAATCGATATTTGGGAAATTAAAATCTCCCATCACAACAACCCTGTTATTCTCACACCTTTCTAGGATCTGTTTCCCTATCTGCTCCTCGATATCCCTGTTACTATTGGGCGGCCTATAAAAAACACCCAGTAAAGTTATTGACCCCTTCCTGTTCCTAACCTCCACCCACAGAGACTCCGTAGACAGTCCCTCCATGACATCCACCTTTTCTGCAGCCGTGACACTATCTCTGATCAACAGTGCTACTCCCCCCACCTCTTCACCTCTTTTGCCTCCCTCCCTGTCCTTTCTGAAACATCTAAAACCCAGCACTTGAAGTAACCATTCCTGTCCCTGAGCCATCCAAGTCTCTGTAATGGCCACCACATCGTAGCTCCAAGCTCTAAGCTCATCCACCTTACTCACAATACTCTTTGCGTTAAAATAGACACATCTCAAACTGTCAGTCTGAGCACATCCCTTCTCTATCACCTGCCTATCCTCCATCTCATACTGTCTACAAGCTTTCTCTACTTGAGAGCCAAATGCCTCTTCCCCAGTCTCTCCAGTTTGGTTCCCACCCCCCAATGATTCTAGTTTAAACTCTCCCCAGTAGCCTTAGCAAACCTCCCCGCCAGGATATTGGTCCCCCTGGGATTCAAGTGCAACCGTTCCTTTTTGTACAGGTCATACCTGCCCCAAAAGAGGCCCCAATGATCCAGAAATCTGAATCCCTGCTCCTTACTCCAATCCCTCAGCCACGTATTTAACCTCCACCTCATTCTGTTCCTATACTCACTGTCGCGTGGCACAGGCAGTAATCCTGAAATTACTATCTTTGTGGTCCTGCTTCTCAACTTCCTTCCTAACCCCCTAGAGTCTTTTCTCAGGACCTCATCCCTTTTCCTACCTATGTTATTAGTACCAGTATGTACCATGACCTCTGGCTGTTCTCCCTCCCTCTGCAGGATATCTTGGACACGATCTGAAACATCCCGGAACCCGGCACCTGGGAGGCAAGCTACCATCCGAGTTTCCTTCCTGCATCCACAGAATCGCCTGTCTGCCCCCGCTAACTATACAGCCCCCCATCACTACTGCCCTCCTCTCTCCTTCCCTACCCTTCTGAGCCACAGGCACTGCCACTGTTGCTTCCCCCAGATAGGCTGTCTTCCCCAACAGTACTCAAGCAGAAGAACTTATTGTCAAGGGGTACAGCCACAGGGGTACTCTCTAGTACCTGACTCTTTCCCTTCCCCCTCCTGTCTGTGACCGACTTGCCTGTCTCCCGTGGCCCCGGTGTGACCACCTGACCATATGAAGGTCATCGAGCTGCATCTCCACTTCCCTAACGTGGTCCCTTAGGAGCTGTAGCTCGAAACACCAGGTGCAGATGTGGCCGTCTGGGAGGGTGGGAGACTCCAGGACCTCTCACATCTGACACCGAGCACAGAAAACCGCACTCATACTACTTCCTTTCCTCAAATCACCTACCTCCCCTCACCCCATTACTACCTAAGCCTGTTGAGCCAAAGCCCAATCACTCAGCTGCCTCTCACTCTGCTGCCCACTCCGAACGCTGCCTGCTGGATATGGCGGTCTTCTTTTTAAACTGTTCGCGTGCTACCATCTGACGTCACGCGCCTGCGCAGTCTATCCCTTCTATCCCCGAATCGTGAGAAAAAAAACCTAGCTTTTCGGAAGTCCTCGGCCAATTTGAGAGATAAGAGAAATCTTTATTAGTCACGTATATCAAAACACACAGTGAAATGCATCTTTTGCATAGAGTGTTCTGGGGGCAGCCCACAAGTGTCGCCACACTTCCGGTGCCAACATGGCACGCCCACAACTTCCTAACCCATACGACTTTTGGAATATGGGAGGAAACCAGAGCACCAGGAAGAAACCCACACAGTTATGGGGAGAACGTACAAACTCCTTACAGTACAAGTGCATAGTTCATTGAAAGCAGCTTCACAGGTAGACAGGGTGGTGAAACTGGCATTCAGCATGCTGGCCTTCATCAGTCAGGGCATTTAACACTAGAGTTGAGACATTATGTTGCAGTTGTATAACTCGTTGGTGAGGTTGCACTTGGGGTACTGTGTTCAGTTTTCGTCACCCTGTTATAGGAAAGACATAGTTAAAGTGGAAAGAGTGCAGAAAAGATTTATGAGGATGTTGCCAGGACAAGAGGGCCTGAGTTATAGGGAGAGATTAGTCAGGCTAGGTCTTTTTTCCTGGAATAAAGATGGGTATCACGGTTGACATGGACAAGGTGGGCCAAAAGGACCTGTTCCTATGTTGTACGATTCTATGAAGGACACTCACTGCACCAAGTCCATGCCAGTTCTCAGAGCAATCCCATTCCTCCACTCATTTCCCTGTTAACACATGCAGAGAACTTACATGAGGCAGCACATGTATTTGCCACAAACACCAAGTCACTAAAATGCTGAATGTGCTGTAGAAATAAAATACTTCCTTTATCCACTTGCCGAGTGTGTATGTGTTCTGGAAGACCAAATGTTATCTTTCTGTGAGAATGATTTCTTCAGATCTGCCAGAGAGTTGGTTAACCAGAGCTCAATGACAATGTGCTGCAAGCCATACTAGACCACTGGTTCCTGATCCTGTAACACCTCAAAAGACTCCTTGTTTTCAAATTCCGCAATGGCCTCCTTCTTTCTTCTCTATAAGCTCTTCCAGACCAACTCCCCAACCGAGATGTCCAGCTTTTCCAATTCTGAGGTTCTTTACACACCTGGTTTTCATTTCAGCCTTCATCCCTGCCAATACAGTGCCAATGTCTGGAATTCCCTCTCACATCATCTCTCTCCCTCCCTCCCCTTATGACCTGCCACCTTCAACAAACTTTTTGCATTTTCCCTAATGTCTCATTTGCTGTCAAATCCAGTTTGAAAATCCCATGAACAACCCAGAGTGTTTTAGTTCATTAAACATTTGTCCAACCTACAAATTAGGAGCAGGAATAGACCTCACTGTAACCTCACCTCCACATTCCTGCCCCCATAACTTGTTTTTTCCCTTGCTTCTAAAGAATCTATCTACCTCTGCCTTAAAAACATTCAAAGACACTGCTTCCATCATCCCTTGAAGGAATGTGCTCCAAAGACTCGCAAGCCTCTGAGGGAAAAACAATCACCTCATCTCCGCCTCAGAAATGACATAGATCCACTTCAATTTACCTGTCACCACAAAAGGTCAACAGCAGATTCTATCTCACTGGCTCTCCACTCTGTTCTGAACCATCCTGACACTAGGCATGCGTACGTCAGGCTCTGTAACAACATCACCTCCTCTCTGACCATCAGCACAGGTACACCTCAAGGCTGCGTGCTTAGCCCCCTGCTCTGCTCTCTTTACACCCACGACTGTGTGGTTGAGCACAGCTCCAATGCCACCTACAATTTTGTCGATGACAGAACTGTTGCTGGCCGAATCATGGGTAGTGATGAGTCAGCATACAGGAATGAGGTAGAACACCCAGTGCCACAATAACAACCTCACACTCAACTTCAACAAAACCAAGGAGCTAACCGTTGACTTCAGAAAGGGGAAGTCAGGAGACCATGTGCCAGTTCTTATTGGTGGGTCAGAGGTAGAGAGAGATAGCAGCTTCAAATTCCCAGGCATTAACACCTCAGATGAACTGTCCGGGGCCCAGCACATAGATATAGTCATAAAGAAGGCACCACAGTGCCTCTACTTTCTTAGAAGTTTAAGGAGATTCGCCATGTCACCAAATACTCTAACAAACCTTTATAAATGCACGGTTGTATCATGCCTGGTACAGCAATTCCAACGCACAGGAACACAAGAGGCTGCAGAGAGTAGTGGACAGAGCCCAGTCCATCATGCGCACAGCCCTCCCCACCTGACAGTATCTACAGGAGGCGCTACCTCAAGAAGGTGGCATGGATCATCAAGGACCCCCACTCTGGGCCATGCCCTCTTTTCGCTGCTACCGTTGCACAGGAGGTACAGAAGCCTGAAGTCCCACACCACCAGGTGCAGGAACAGCTACTTCCTTTCAACCATCAGGTTCTTGAACCGACCGCCACATACTCTACCCCTACCTCAGCAACGGAACACTACAGACCACCTCTTGCACTGCCATGGACTTGTCTCTTGATTGTATCCTTTTTATACTAATGAATTATTTTGCACACTTTTATTCACTATCTTGCATAGTTTGTGTACAATTTATGTATAATTTATGTTCTGTGTGTTGTCTGTACCTACGTGCCTGTGATGCTGCTGCAAGACTTTCACTGTACCTGTACCTCAATGTACTTCTTCACAGGACAATAAACTCGACTTGACTTCACTTGAAATAGTTGACTCATTTTTAAACAGAGAACTTAGCTCCAGATCCTTCTGGAGAGGAAACACCCTCTTGATAACCACCCCGTTAAAATCCCCTCAGGTCATAGTCATAGTCTGGTTTATTGTCATAGGCACAAATACATGTATGCACAGGTGAAATGAAAAATTTAATTTCAGCAGCTTATTTACTTAATTACTCACATCTTTTAAATAAGTTGAAAGTCTAGCAAATACCAGCCAAGCCTGTCTAACATGTCCTCATAAGACAAAAGCAGTTAAATCACGCAGGGGAAAGGCAGCACCCAGGTACATCGCTTTTCCTCAGGCTGCCCCAGAAAGTCGCACAGGGAAAAGAAATTTAAAATTCAGATCAAAGAAAGTGGGTTTGTTAGCCTTAGAGTAATGGAGACACAAGAGACTGCTGATGCTGGAATCTGGAGCAGCAAACAGTCTGCTGGAGGAACTCAGTGGGTCGAGCAGCATCTGTGGGGGAAGAGGAATTGTCAACGTCTGGGATCGAGACCTTGCATCATGACTAATTGTGGAAAGGGCAAATAGCCAGTATAAAGTGGAGAGGGGGAGTAGTGAGAGGTTTGACCACTCCTGCTCTCTTCTTTATACTGGTGGAGAGAAGTCTCGCCACTCACCCTTCCTCTTCATCCTAATGCAGGGTTTCAACCCAAGACGTCAACAATTCCTTCCACTACCCCCCGCCCCCCCCCCCCCCCCCCCCCCCCCCCCCCCCCACTGATGCTGCTCAACCTGCTGAGTTCCTCCAGCAGATTGTTTTGAGCCTTAGAATAATCACCAGCAATTTCCCACCCCTGCCAGCTATTGCTCAGGCTGCCTGAATCTAGCCTGCTCCCAAGAGGTCAAGAGAAACTCAGCAACAAATTCCTCCACCTAATCAACTTTACTCCTTTCAGGGTTGAATAACTCCCTGTAAAATATTCTCACCTTGTCACCGATAAAAAGGAGTCAAGTCCCAAAATAAGTACTTTGGCACAAACATCAATGGATTTTCATTCTGACCTTTGGATACACCATGTTTTACTTGCGGGGGAAGGGGTGGATCAGGAGTTTGTGTACAGAAGCAAGTTTTTTGATGATAATCTACAATGCGGCCAGAGCGATCAATAGCTGTATTTGAGATAAGGATGGAAAGAAAGGTCATTCTGGAAAGACTATCAAACACTGTTTCCTTCATGCCCATAATGAGAAATCTTATCATTGTTAATAACTGCACAGATACAGCAAGCACGCATGTTCTGGTCAATGACAAAGAGAGGCAGAGGATGAGAGCAAAGTTCAGGATTCAAACATGAAAACTCTACACGAAATGAATCTCACACTCTGCAAGGAATCATTAGTCAACCTTTGACAGGAAATGACATGGTAGAAATATTAATAAACAGGTAAGGGTGAATTATCTACAATCCTGAATTCAAGCCACACCTTCTGAAATCCCAAACAGAAACTGATAGAGCAAAATTAAGGTCCAATAATTAGTTGCAGCAAGAGTGGGGAACTGGATAAAAACAAAGTAGAGAGCAATGGTAAACGGAGACACAAGAGATTCTACAGATGCTGAAATGCTGCACACAAATGAAGCAACACACATAAAATGCTGGAGGAACTCAGCAGGTCACGCAGCATCTGTGGAGGGAAATAAACAGTCACCGTTTCGGGTTGAGACCCTTCATCAGGACCCTTCATGGTAAACAGGTTGTTTTTCTAGAGTGGAAGATAGGGTTCCCCAGCAGCCAGAACTGGGACCACTACTTTCATTTTAACTTACAAATGCTTCTGGGCAAAATCTGCACATTTGTGGATGACATGGAGCTTGGAAGAGCAGTATATAGTGATCAATGTATGTAACAGAGTGTATAAACACACAGATAGACTGGCTGAATGGACAGACAAGTAGCAGATGAAAACATAATACAGAGAAGTGTGAAGTGCTACAAGAAGAACAAAGGGAGGCAATAAAAACTAGATTACAGGTTGCGCACCTGAGGGACCTGGCTCTGTATGTGTATTAGGTCTTCCTGAAAGTGTCAGAGAGAGAAAAGGATCAGGGATCCTGGGATTCAATAATGGACACACAGTACAATAGTAGGTGGTATGGTGAAGCGGTGTAAGGCACAAATGGAATACTGTGCCTAGTTCTGATCATGACAGTTCACTGGCTCTTCCGAGTCACAGAGCTTCATACCGTGATCTAGAATGGACATAGGTCCTCTGGCCCAATGAGACCATCAAGCACCCATTTATTAATATCCTACACTAATCCCATTTTATTAGAACATAGAACATTAATAAGATGAGAGGTCATGGAATTACGGGTAGGATAACAGAATGGGTGGAGCATTGGCTGGTTGACAGGAAGCAAAGAGTGGAAATAAAAGGATCTCGTTCTGGTTGGTTACCGGTTACTAGTGGTGTGCCGCAGGGGTCGGTGTTGGGACCGCTCCTTTTTACCTTGTACATTAACGATTTGGATGATGGAATAAATGGTTTCGTGGCTAAGTTTGCGGATGACACCAAGATA
This sequence comes from Pristis pectinata, assembly GCF_009764475.1. Lineage (NCBI taxonomy): Eukaryota > Metazoa > Chordata > Chondrichthyes > Rhinopristiformes > Pristidae > Pristis > Pristis pectinata. The sequence goes on from NC_067441.1 coordinate 9,909,826, forward strand.
GGGGGAGGAGTAGGGAGTATTGAAGAGATAGGAAGGTTGCAGAGGGACCTAGACAGTTTAGGAGAATGGGCAAGGAAATGGCAGATGAGATTCAATGTAGGGAAATGTGCAGTTGTACACTTTGGAAGCAGAAATAAGCGGGCAGATTATTATCTAGGAGGAGAGAAAATCCAAAGCACGGAAGTACAAAGGGACTTGGGGGTACTCGTGCAGGATACCTTAAAGGTTAACCACCAGGTCGGATCGGTGGTAAAGAAAGCGAATGCTATGTTGGCATTCATTTCGAAAGGTATAGTGTATAAAAGTAAGGAAGTGTTAATGAGGCTCTACGGGGCACTAGTGAGGCCTCATTTGGAATATTGTGCGCCGTTTTGGGCCCCACATCTTAGGAAGGATGTGTTGACGTTGGAGAGGGTTCAGAGGAGACTTACGAGGATGATTCCAAGAATGAAAGGGCCTAAGTATGAGGAGCGTTTGTCGGCTCTTGGACTGTACTCGCTGGAGTACAGAAGAATGAGAGGGGACCTCATAGCGACATTTAAAATATTGATAGGAAAGGACAGAGTAAATGTGGCTAGGCTGTTTCCCTTGGTGGGTGAGTCCAGGACCAGAGGGCACAATCTTAGAATTAGAGGGTACAGTTTCAAAACAGAGATGAGGAAAAATTTCTTTAGCCAGAGGGTGGTGAATTTGTGGAACTCCTTGCCACGTACAGCAGTGGAAGCCAGATCAGTGGGGGCGTTCAAGGAGGAGATAGATAGATATCTAAATAGTCAGGATATCAAGGGATATGGGGATAAGGCCGGTAATTGGGATTAGAATAGTTTTTTTTTCTTCTTCTTCTTCCCCCATTCCCCATTTCTCATTTCTATTTCCCTTTCCTTGGAGCAGACTCGATGGGCCGAATGGCCTGCTTCTGCTCCCTTGTCTTGTGATCTTGTGATTACAGCACAGTACGGGCCCTTTGGCCCACAATGTTGTGCCGACATTTTATCCTGCTCTAAGATCTGTCTAACCCTTCCCTCCCACATAGCTCCCCATTTCTCTATCATTCATGTGTCTATCTAAGAGTCTCTTACTGTAAATGTCCCTAGTGTACCTGTCCCCACAACCTCTGCTGGCAGTGCGTTCCATACACCCACTACTCTCTGTGTAAAAAATTTACCCCTGACATCCCCCTTATATCTTCCTCCAATCACCTTAAAATTATGCCCCCTCATGTTAGCCACTGTCGCCCTTGGAAAAAGTTTCTGACTGACCACTCGATCTATGCCTCTTATCATCTTGTACACCTCTATCAAGTCACCTCCCATCCTCCTTCTCTCCAAAGAGAAAAGTCCTAGCTCGCTCAACCTATCCTCATAAGACATGCTCTCCAATCCAAGCAGCATCCTGGTAAATCTCCTCTGCAGCCTCTCTAAAGCTTCCACATCCTTTCTATAATAAGGCAACCAGAACCGAACACAATACTCCAAGTGTGGTCTGACCAGAGTTCTATAGAACTGCAACATGACCTCGCAGCTCTTGAACTCAATACCCCAACTAATGAAGGCCAACACTCCATACGTCTTCTTAAAAACCCTATTGATCTGCGCAGCAACCTTGAGAGATCTATCAATGTGGACCCCAAGATCCCTTTGTTCCTCCACATTCTTCCCACATTCCCACTGAGTAGTCCTACTAAATTCTACCACTCCTGCACGTGAGGAACAACTTACAGTAGTCAATTAATCCACCAACTTCCTGGTCTCTGGAATAAGGGAGGAAACCTGAGCACCAGGAAGAAACCCACAAGGACAAGGGAAAATGTGCAAGCTGCACACGCAGCTGCGTCACTGTGCTGCTCTTCACTTGAGAAAGAACATGAAAATCTCTGAGAGGCTGCAAGAGAGATTTATTCAAATAGCTGCAAATCTGAGGGATTTCAGCAGCAAAGTTAGAATGGAAAAGCTGGGGTTGTTCTCCTTGGAGCAAAGATTTAATTTAGCTGGGCAAGATCATGACTGATTTAAATAAGTAGATCGAGAGAAGCTGTTCCATTTGTGAATGATTCACACAAATCTACAATTTAGGACAAAAGATACAAGGGGTATGAGAGCAAAAAGTTTTTTTTGAAGCAGGAAGTTTTTTTTGAAGCAGAAAGTAGTTGACCCTGGAATTCAGTGCATGGCAGTGGAAATGGTGTCAATTGGGGCCTTCTAAAGGATAACCACTGGATGACAATATCTTGCAGGCTTATGTGAAAAGTGGGACTGACGGGATTGTTCTGCATTGTGCTGGCATGGAATAGGTGGGCAGAATGGTCATACTATCTGCAGAGTAAAATTTGTATGATTCTGAAGAAAAACGGTGCCCCATTAGTAGTTTTCCTTCACATTCTTAGCTCACACATGAAGGAAGCAAGAAATTACTTTGAGGTAGCAAACGCACAAGGTGATGATGTAAAAGGCTTGCATGGATTCAGAGGCTTTCACTCAGGGATGTCTCAAGAGTTTTACTGCCAATTAAGTACAGGTGCTCTTGCGTTACTGAGGGCGGGGGGGTTTGCGTTCCCAGAAAACAGTCCATATCATGATTTCCCGTAACACCACATAATCTGGGCATACATGAAGAAATGCAAGTTAACAAAACTGAATTTTGTGTTGATTTACTTACCTTTTTTCACATGAAGTCTATCAGAGCAAATTTTATTCTGTGTCTCAAGTTTCTGAGTAGTGATTTAGGAATTCTGTGAGGGTGAATTTCTGCAACGCCATTTGTCTCCTGTACACTTGGAGCAGCTTGTAATACTCTCATAACATAGGGGAACATAGCAAACAATCTGCAAGCAGCAAGCTCCTTCAGAAAGAGTAATGCATTTAATATCTGACCACATTAGCGATGCCTATTGAGGGATAAGATCTGGACCTGGGACATGAGGAAGAATCCCCAGTTATTCTTCAAGTTGTGCTATGCACATCAAGGAAATATTGGATGTGATAATCATAGAGTCATAGAGTAATACAGCACGGAAACAGACCCTTCAGCCCAACTGGTCCATGTCGACCACAGCATCCTCCCTGCTAGTCCCAGTTTCCCGCATTCGGCCCATAACCCTCCAAGCCCCCTCCCCTCCGTGTACCTGTCCAAATGCCCCTCGAATGTTGCAATTGTACCCACCTTGACCACTTCCTCTATCAGCTCATTCCAGGTACTCACTACCCTCTGTGTAAAGAAGTTACCTCTCGGGGCTCTTTCACATCTCACCCCTCTTACTTTGTATCTGTGCCCTCTAGTTTTGGATTCTGCAACCCTGGAGAAAAGACTATGACCATCCATCTTATCCATACCTCTCATGATTTTATAAACTATGAGGTCACCCGTCATTCTCCTGCACTCCAGGGAATAAAGATCCAGCGTGGCCAATTCTCCCTATAACTCAGGACCTCTAGTCCAGACAGCATTCTCTAAATCTCTTCTGCACCCTCTCTAGCTTGACAATGTCTTTCCTATAACAGGGTGACCTTGCCACATATAAAGATGGTAATCTTTCCACACACAATTTTTCTCTCCATCCTTATCTCAGCAGAAACCATTGATCACTCTGCTCTATTTGAAGTCTATTTCAATCATCAAAACCCTAGTTTCTGTGGACAAACCACTTCCCCGCTTAGCGAAACCCAAAAAAAACATAGCATATCTAAATGTAGGACAGAGAAACTCTATGTTTGTGCTAATGCATTCATTTTAGAACTTTGGGTTGAGGATAAACAGGGCCTCAGCTTAGTATCTTATCAGAAAGACAGCCCTTCTGACACCACAGTACTTCCTTGGTATTGCAATGGGAAGGTTAGTTGGCTTGAAAACTCAGAACTCGAGATCAGAATGTATAATCTTCTGATGAACATAGAACAGTACAGCACAGGAACAGGCCCTTCGGCCCATGATGCTCTGCTGAACCAATTAAGCTAATGACACCTAATCCCTTCAGCCTGCATATGGTCCATATCCCTCCATTCTCTGCATTTCATGTGCCTCTTAAACACCTCTATCATATCTGCCTCCACCACCACCCAACGCATTCCAGGCACCCACCACTCTCTGCGTAAAAAATTTGCCCCAGACACCTCCTTTGAACTTACCCCCTCTCACCTTAAATGCATGCCCTCTCACATTAGACATTTTGACACAGGCTACCAACTACCTACCCTGTCTCTCATAATCTTATAATCTTATATCAGGTCTCTCCTCAGCCTCTGCCACTCCATAGGAAACAACCTAAGTCTGTTCAAACTCTCTTTATGGCACGTACCCTCTAATACAGTCAGCATCCAGGTAAACCTCTTCTGCATCCTCTCCAAAGCCACCATATCCTTCCTATAATGGGGCAACCAGCATTGAATGCCAAACTCCAGATGCGGCCTAACTGCTTTACAACTTCCTGACTCTTGAACTCAAGTGCCTTGGCTCATAAAGGCAAGCATGCCATATGCCTTCTTTACCACCCTATCAACCTGTGCAGCCACTTTCAGGAAGTTATGGACCCCAAGATCCCTCTGTACATCAACACTGTACACTGTACATTAACTATGTACAGTCCTGCCATTAACTATGTCCCTTTACATTTGATCTCCCAAAGTGCAATACCTCACATTTGCCCGGATTAAGCATCAACTGCCATTTCTCCACCCATATCTGCAACTAATCTATATCCCACTGTATCCTTTGGTAACCTTCTACACTATTCACAACACCACTAATCATTGTGTCGTCTACAAACTTAATAATCCACGTGTTTATCCAGGTCATTTATATCACAGACAGCAGAGGTCCCAGTGAAACACCACTAGTCACGGATCTCCAACTAGAATAAGTCCCATCAACCATTATTCTCTGTCTTCCTTGGACAAGCCAATTCTAAATCCATACGGCCAATTCACCACGGATCGCATGAATCTTGATCTTCTGGATGAGCCTCCCATGAGGGACCTTGACAAACACCTTACTAAAATCCGTGTACACAACATCCACAGCTCTACCTTCATCAATCACCTTCGTCACCTCCTTGAAAAACACAATCAAGTTAGTGACTTGCCCCGCACAAAGCCATGCCGACTGTCCCTAATTAAGCCATGGTCTTCCAAATGCTCATAAATCCTATCCCTAAGAATCCTCTCCAGCAGCTTCCCTAACACTGACGCGAGACTATAGTTTCCAGGATTATCCCTATTTCCCTTCTTGAACAAAGGAACAACATTAACTGATCGCCAGTCCTCCAGGATCTCACCTGTGGCTTGAGAAGACACAAAGATCTTGGTGAAGGCCCCAGCAATCTCATCTCTTGCCTCTCTTAATAACCTGGGGTAAATCCCATCAGACCCTGGGGACTTATCCACCTTAATGTTCTTCAAGAGACCCAACACCACCTCTTTCTTTATCTCAAAATGCCGTAACACTTCTGCACACTCCACATTGGTCTCACTCTCCTCCATGTCCTTCTCCTTGGTAAATATTGATGCAAAGTACTCATTTAGGACCTCGCTAACATCCTCTGCCTCCAAGCACATGTCCTGTCCTTTATCGTTGAATGGTCCTACCCTCTCCAGAGTTATCCTCTTGCTCTTGATGTATGTATTGAATGCCTTGGGATTCTCTTTAATCCTACTTGCTAAGGACTTTTCATGGCCCCTCCTGGCTCTCCTAATTCCTTTCTTGAGTTCTTTTCTGGCTTCTTTATATTCCTCAAGAGTCCTGTTTAATTTTAGCTTCCTAAATCTTACACATGCTCCTTTCTTCTTCATTAAATTCACCACCTCTCTCATCATCCAAGGTTCCATTACCTTGTATTCCTTCTTACTGGAACATCCCCGTCCTGTACTCTGTGCAGTTGGTCTTTAAACACCCTCCACGTTTCAGATGTGGACTTCCCAAAAACGGCTGTTCCCACTTAACTCTCCCTGGCCCATGCCTACTACTCTTGTAATTTGTCCTGCTTCAATGTAATACATTCTCACAAGTATTAGACAAGTACAAGACATAGGGATACCAAATAAACCAAGTTTGTTTGAGTAATTAGAGCACTGAAGTCCCACAAACTTGATGTAGTTTTTTGAGGAAGTGACAAAGATGATTAATGAGGGAAGGTCAGTGGATATTGTCTACATAGACTCTGACAAAGTTCCTCACGGTAGGTAGATACAGAAGATTAAGTCACATAGAATCCATGGTGACTTGGTAGTTTGGATTCAAAATTGGCTTGGCCATAGAAGACAGAGGGTAATGGTAGAAAGGCGTTTATCTGACTGAAGGTCTGTGATCAGTGGTATTCTGCAAGGATTAGTGCTGGGACCTGTTGTTTGTAAAATATATAAATGTTGGTTGCCTGATTAATACGTTTGCAGACAAAACAAAAATTGGTGCAATTGTGGATAAAGAACATTGTCAAAGGATACAGCAGGATATAGATCAGTTGTAAATGTGGGCAGAGAAACTGCAGATAGAGCTTAATCCAGAGAAGTGTGAGGGAGTACATTTTTAGAGGTCAAATGCAAGAGGAAAGTATGCAGTAAATGGCAGGACCCTTAAGAGTACTGATGTACAGAGGGATCTTGGGATGCAAGACCATAGCTCCCTGAAAATGGCAACAGAAATAGATCGGTTCGCAAAGCAGCATATAGCATGCTTGCCTTCACTGGTCAGGGGACTGAGTATAAAAGTTGGGAAGTCATGTTGCAGCTGGATAAAATAGTGGTTCGGCCACATTTGGACTACTGCGTCTAGTTCTGGTCACCCCATTACAGGAAGGGTATGGAGGCTTTGGAGAGGGTGCAAAGGAGGTTGACCATGATGTTGCCTGGATTGGAGAGTATTAGCTACAAAGAGAGGTTTGACAAGCTTGGAATGTTTTCTCTGAAGTGTTGGAGGCTGAGGGGTGACCGGATAGGAGTTTATAAAATTATGAGAGACACAGATAGGGTAGATAGTCAAAGGCTTTTTCACAGGATATAAATGTCAAATACTAGAGGAAGTATGTTTCAGGTGAGAGGGGTAAAGTTTAAAGGAGATTTACGAGGCAAGTTGTTTTACGCGTAGAGTGGTAGTGCCTGGAATGCACTGCTAGGGGAATTAACAAACAAGATGCTGGAGGAACTCAGGTCAGACAGCATCTGTGGAGGGAAATGGACAGTCAACGTTTCGGGTCGAGACCCTTTATCTGGACCCTTGAGGTCAACTGTCCATTTCCCTCCGCAAATGCTGTCTGACCTGCTGAGTTCCTCCAGCATCTTGGTTGTTGCTCCAGGTTCCAGCATCTGTAGTCCCTTGTGTCGCCGGAGGAACTAATCCCATCTTCCAGCATTTTGCCCGTAGCCTTCTATGCCTTGGTGATTCAAGTGCCCATCTGGACACTTCTTTAATTCTGTCAGCAAGATGACAGGTGCAGGAATCTGCACCTCATCTGTGACCAGACACTGGTGGAGTCAAAGATACGTGGTAGAGAGCTGGAACTATTATCAACATAGGTGCACAATTATCATATCTACTTATGGTGCTGTCAAACTCAGCAGGAGAAAGAGAATGGATCTTTGATGGGCTAATGAGATGAAGGAGAGAGATGCTCAGCCTACTGTTAGATTCATAGGTGTCAGGCAAGGTCAGCAGAGGAGATGCTCTAAAGAACAATGGAAGGGCTGACAACAGGAAAGGTTAAAAACTGGTCAAGTTGGATAAAGCAGATCAATGCAAGATGGTCAAAGTGACGGACTGTTGTATTGTGGTTATGTAACTGGACTGATCATCCAGAGGCTGAAGTTCAAATCTCACTCAGTGGTTGGGAGATTTAAGACAGTTAGTTAAATAAATTTGGAAATAAGACAAAACAGCAACTGTGATGATGGTAACTAGTAAATAAAGTTGGCAATCTGAACTTTATTGACTACGAGGTGATATGGTGCATCATGAGATTAATAATGGCCACTCTAAAAATGCAAGCCCTTTTAATGTTCAATAATTTTTGGTGGTGAGGACATTCTCATACCCTTAACATTGGTACTGTGTGGAAAAAGGTAGACAGTACTGTGTTTGTACAACATCTTTCCTGATCTTAAAACATCATAAATGGTTTTACAATCAATAAAGCACTTCTAAAGTGTCAGTGTTGTAACACAGTTAGTAAAATTGCACCCAGGATCCCACAAAGAGCACTGTGCTAATGATCAAATCATTTCCTTCAATGATATTGGTTGTGGGATAAATATTTGCCTAAATACAAAGATAAATTTATCAATGACACAGAAGTGCTCGGTGCACACTGGAAGAAACACTTCAAAGATGTCCTCAACTGTGCCTCTGTCCTTGACATAAGCGCCCTTGAGTCCATTCCACAACAAACTATCCAGTCCAGTCAGCAAGTCAAGAAAAGCCATAGGCCAACTGAAAAATAACAGGGCCTTCAGAGCATTCCAAAGTTCTATAACTCAGTGAAGAGGTACTTCAGTCACGAATTTGCAACCTCATCTCCCATATCTGGGAAGAGGAGGAACTGCCTGGAGACCTCAGAGATTCCACAATCGCAAGCATCTTCAAGAAACAAGATAAATCTAACTTCAGTATCTACACAGGCCCATCTGCCATAGGGAAAGTCAATGCCAGGGTCCTTTTCGATTGCCTCTTCCCACTGGCCCGAGAGCTGGTGACCAGTCGTAGTGCGGATTCCTTCCATCCAGGGGCTCAATGGGCATGATGTTCACCTCGTGACAGTGCCAAGAGAGCAGCAACAACAACTGTACACGGCCTTTTTTGACGTCACTTAAATCAATTGAGAGCAATGGTGGAGCATCCTCCTCAAATTCAGCTGTCAGCAGAAACTCATCTTCAACTGACATCTGCTCCATGATGGCACACAAGCCCGAAAGGTCCACAGCAGAGCCAACCTTAGTGCAGACTGGGTCATCACCTTGACAGTCTTCCGTCTTTCTTGTCATACCTCCATCAAGCTTCCCAATGGATCATAGTTAATCTACAGGGCAAATGGGAAACTGTCCTACCTCCGCTGCCTTCACTCCAGAACCAAGTTTGGTCCAACTTCAGTCATCGAGCTGCAGCATGCAGATGACATATCACCTCGACTCGTTCACTGAAGCACACAAATGTCATAGAGTCATAGTTATTCAAAGTCATGGAGTCACAGAGTCATACAGCACAGAAACAGGCCCTTCGGCCCAACTTGTCCAAGCCGACCAAGATGCCCGCCTAAGCAAGTCCCATTTGCCTGCATTTGGCCCATATCCCTCTAAACCTTTCCTATCCATGTACTCGTCCAAATAGTCAGTCATACAGCAGAGAAACAGTCCCTTCAAGTTGCTGATCAAAACACTGACCTGAGCAGATTACTAAATCCTCACAAAAGCTGCAGAAGAATGAACTGTAAAACATATGAGAACAGAAATTTGCAAAAAATTATAGCAGCTAATACAGCCACTAAGCTCATATACAGAAGCAGTTCCCATGGATGAAGAGAAATTTCAACTCAAACTCAGCTCAGAGCCATCTGTCTGACAAGAGTGCACACCCAGCAGATAAACTCTTCGCTCCTTGCCATCATCACAACAGACCAGATTTCTTCCCATCTACTGCAAGGTAAGGGACACTTGCAGCAATCTTCTCTTCTTGTGCAAGATGTTATGGGCCGCCCTAGAAGCAGATTACTGGTCCAAGATGCCTTTAGAGAGTGAAAGTCCACTGCTGTCAGATATCCCTCACAGTGTACTACATTAGTAGATCACTTATCATATTTCACTCTTCCACATTTTGTCCTGTTTCCAGTGTTCCTTCCACTGTGAAGCCAGTTGATAAGCTCTTCCAAGTATTTGCTCAGGAAAGGGAGAGCGGCCTCTGATTCGCAGTTCACCACGGCAACCACCCAAGCTAAAAGTATCTCCTCAACCCTATGCTGCACTGTATTTCACTACTGCATCATTGATAGGTGTCAACTGTGACCGACAGGTAACACACTCTCTCAGCCTTGAGTTGGTTTTGGGTTGAAGTCCTACTCCAGAGATATAAGACCAGAAATTTGTGCCAAATCGCCCAGTGCAGTGAAGGAGTCAGAATTCTTCTCTTTCAAAGCAAGACAAGGCCCACCAGCACAATCTTAATTCATATTTCAGGATCTAGGTGTCACTAGCAAGGATAATAGTTATTACCTGTCCCTAAATGTCATCGAACAAGCGTCCACATTGGACCTGTCAGGGACATTTAAGAGTCTACCACACTGGAGGGCCTTGGATCCTGCATAGGCCAAACTGGATAAGGATGGAAGATTTCCTCTCCTGAAGATGGGTCTTCATGACAATCTGGTAGTCTTGTTGTCATCACTGCTAATGTGGTTTTTTTTGTTAAATTCCAGATTATTAACTGCATTTAAATCATGATGAGATTTGAACTGAAGTCTGGATTGTCTCACCTCCCGAGACGCTCCGATTCCGAAAAGCTGATAACCACATTCCAGACCGGAGTTCAAATTATTAGTCCAGCCCCTGCGTTACTAGGCAGGTAATTAACAACTGCACCGCCACTGTGTCTGAAATCTGGGCTATGAACAGAAGGGGTGTGTTCAGGATTCTGTGACCAACTGACTTTTTAAACTTTGTAGTAAGTTTGTTGTTGCAACAACTTCTGGAATGCTGCATACCGTTTTGGTCTCTGTTGTAGTTCCTACCAGCACGGGAACAGGCCCTTCGGCCCTACAGTTCCGTGCCGACCCATTCACACCAGTGCCACTTTCTTCCCACCAACTCTTCCCATATTCTACCCCTCGCCCAAGGTCACCTTGACATCTGCCCATGGCTCCTGGGAGGGGAGGTGTCAGCAAAACGAAGGAGCTGGTCACTGACTTATCACTGGTCTCCTTATTTAAGGAAGAATATGTTTGCCTTGGAGTTAGTGCAGAGGGTGTTTACCAGGTCAATTCTATGTGTGATCGAGTTACAATTAAACAGACTGGGCCTACTGGAGTTTAGGAGGAGGGATGGTGAAAGCAGGAAGATATAACATTTTCATTGAGAGAATGGGCAACATTTAGAAAATAACACAGTTAACCAGACCCAACGTGGCTTAATGAAAGGAAAATCATGTTTGACAAATTTCCTGAAGATACAATGACCTGGGTGGATAAAAGGAAAGGAACAAATGTAGTGTATCTACATTTCCAAAAGGTTTTTGATGAGGTGCCACATAATTTGTTAGCGTGTGTAATATATAAGGATTTTCTATCAGAATACAGACAGGATAAGTGGGTCATTTTCAGGTTGGCAAAATGTACCGCAGGAACCAGGGTGGGAGCTCAGCTACTTAAAATATAGCTCAGCTGGAGGGACAGAGTGTACTGCAACCACATGTGCTGGCAATACAAAAATAGAGGCAGAAGCAAATTGTGAGGAGTGCATAGAGGATACAGGTAGGTTAAATTAATGGAAAAATTATGTCATGGGGAAATAGTGGGAAGAGCAGAAAAGCAGAATATTATTAAAAGGAAGCGGTTATGGAATGCTGCTGCAGAGAGTGATCTGGGAATTCCCACTCATGAAACTCAAGGTTAATGTGCAAGCGTAGGAAGGCAAGGGAGTTTGTCCTTTATTGCAAATGAGGATGATGTACAAGCCTTATAACAACTGCATAGGGCTGTAGTGAGATGATACATGGAATAATGCATACAGCTTTGGTTTCGTTATTCAAAGGCATTGGAAAGCAGTTCAAAGAAGAAACCAAGCACAGACTAGGTAACTATTTTGCGGAGCGCCTGCATCCTGTCCAGGAATGGGAGCAGAGATGCAGCAAATAAATGAGATGTGATCAAGGATTCTGCCAATTATGATGGAGAAACCAGTAGTTATCCCAAAGGCATCTTTGCCAAGTCTCATCATCAAAGCAGATATGACAAAGCTAGAAGAACGAGGAGAATGGGATGGAGTCCTTACCAGAGACTCCATTATTTCTCCCCAGCCCAAACACTTCCCGCATACATCCGTGACCTCTCCCAACTCCCCGGTACCAACCAAGCCCATCGCTGGTCCTGAAAAAGATCCTGACCCAAAACGTTGACCACCGGCTTTTCTCCACGGATGCTGCCTGGCCTGCTGCATTCCTCCAGCATCATCGTGTTTTTCATCTAGATTCCAGCATCTGTAGTCCTTTGTTTCTCAAGCTAATCATTACCACAGAAAGGTATATCACCATCCTACACCAGGACCCTGTGAGGGCCCTCTGCTTCTTCATTGAACAAAGGCCCAATCTGCACCCCTCCACCAATACACTCACACATCTGGAGAACTCGTTCTGACATTGAATAAGAAACAAACTGCTGGAGGAACCCAGTGGTTCGAGCAGCATCTGCAGAGGGAAAGGAATTGTCGACACTTCAGCACCAGGCAATTCCTTCCAGATTCCAGCATCTGCAGTCTCTTGTGTCTCTGACATTGAACAGCTTCTCCTTCAACTCACGTTCTCCAGCTCAAAAATGCAGCCCTGAGAACTCATACATGCCCAAGGTACACTTGTCTTTTTGTGGGATAAGTGGAACAGTTGTTGCTTCAGAGACCCTCTCTCAACTCTTTTCGTGGTATATCAGTAACTCTATTGGTTCTGCTTGTTACACTCAGAACTCAAAAGTATCATCACTTTTGCTGCCAATTTCCACCCTGCTCTCAACTTGATCCATCTCTGACTCTCCCCTTTCTGGATCTCTGCCTCAATCTTAGGACCTATGCTAGCAACAAAATCCATCACGTCCACAGTTTCCCATAACTATCCTCCCATGCGGCCTCCATTCCATCCTCGCAGTTCTTCTGTCTCTGTCACATCTGCTCTGACAGGAGCCTCTGAGATGTTTTCCTAGTTGACAGAGCCATTGACTGCATCTATGCGCTCATCCCTTCTTCCTGAAGAGAGCAAGGACAGAGTCCCTTGGCCCTTACTTTCCATCCCAACCACCTCTGCCTTCAATGGCTCCTTCACAATTTCTGCTTCAATGAGATTCTACCAGTAGACACATCCTTCCTTTCCCTTTCCTTTCTGCATTCCAAAGGGACCATTCCTTTCACAACTCCTTGGTCCACTCTTCCACCTAAACCAACCATTCCCCTTCTACTGGCACTTTCCCACGCAACTGACTGAGTCACACACAGCATGGAAATCAGCCCTTCAGCCCACTGTGTCCGTGCTGGCCAACAAGAGTGAATCACATTTTCCAGCATGCAGCCTTCTATGGCATAGCTAGGAGTTACTGGCATCAAAATATTTCTTAAATGCCTCCAGCACTTCCTCAGGCAGTGCATGGTGTAGCATTCAACCACTCTCAGAATGGAAAAAAAATCCTCAAATCTCCTCTAAATCTCTCTCAGTCAGCATGGCTTTGTGCAGGATAGGTCATGTCTTACAAAATTGAGTTTTTTAAGGAAGTGACAAAGGTGCTTGATGAGGGTCAGGCAGTGGATGTTATCCACATGGACTTTAGTAAGGCATTTGACAAGGTCCCTCATGGTAGGTTGATTCAGAAGATAAAGATGCACGGGATCCACGGTGAATTGCAAGTTTAGATTCAGAACTGGCTTGCCTATAGAAGACACAGAGTAGGGTTGGGAGGCTGTTATTCTGGCTGGAGGTCCGTGACCAGTGGTGTACGACAAGGATCGGTGCTGGGACCTCTGTTGTTTGTGATATATATCAATGATTTGTTTGAAAAAGTAGATGAGAGGATAGCAAGTTTGCAGATGACACCAAGACTGGCGGAGTTATGGACAAGTGTAAAGGACTATCAAAGAATATAGATCAGTTACAGATATGGGCAGAGAAGTGGCAGATGGAGTTTAATCTGGCCAAGTGTGAGATGTTACACTGTGGGAGGTCAAATGAAAGAAGAAAGTATACAGTTAATGGTAGACCCGTTCATAGCATTAAGGTACAGAGGGAACTTGGGGTCCAGGTCCATAGTCCACTGAAAGTGGCTATGCAAGTAGGTAAGGTGGTAAAGAAGGCATATGGTGTGCTTGCCTTCATTGGTAGGAGTGTTGAGTATAAGAGTATGGAAGTTATGCTGCAGCTATATAAAACTTTAGTCAGACCACACTTGAAGTACTGTGTGCAGTCCTGGTCTCCCCGTTATAGGAAGGATGTGGAGACTGTGGGAAGGGTTCAGAAAAGATTTACCACGAAGCTGCTTGGATTAGAGGGTATGAGTTATAAGGGATGGTTGGACAAACTTGGGTTGGTCTCCCTGAAGCAGCAGAGGCTGAGGGGAGATCTGATTGAGGTTTTTAAAATTATGAGAGACATAGATAGGGGAAGACCGTCAGAATCTTTTCCCAGGGTAGAAATGTCAAACGCCAGAGGACATGCCTTTAAGGTTAGAGGGGGAAGGTTTAAAGACGACATAAGGGGTAAGTTTTTTTACACAGAGAATGGTGAGCGCCTGGAATGGGTTACCAGGAGTAGTAGTGGAAGCAGACAGATTGGTGGAGTTTAAGAGGCTTTTAGATAGACATGAATATGAAGGGAATGGAGGGGTATGGATGATACGCAGGAAGAGGACATTTAGTATAAATAGGCATCAAGATCGGCACAACATCGTGGGTCAATGGCCAGTCCAGTGTTGAACTGTTCTGTGTTCTAAATTTCCAACCCCTTACTTGAAATCTATGCTCTCTAGACACATACACATCTGCAAATTACCTACCCTATTTTTGCCCCTCTTAATTGTGAATTCCTCAATCAGGTCTCCCCTAAGCCTTCCCCATTCCAAGGGAAACAGACAGCCTATCCAAACACCCCTCACAGCTGAAAAACTCCACCCCAGGCAACATCCCGGTGAATCTCCTCTGCACCCCCTCCAGTACAATCTTGTCCTTCCTTTTAATTGCTTTCACAGAAGATTGCCACTCCCTCCCTAATGGTTTCCCTGGTTAGTCTTGAGCCCATAACATACTTAATCTTGCCTGCCAGTGATATTTTATGCCCCCTCTTTGCTCTCCAAATTCTTTTTTGTAAGTACTACCCCTAAAGTTTCAACACTATTGTAAGCCTCTTCTGTTTTCAGTTTTCTGTTCCATAAGCTACATTTTTTCTTTATCTGACCCTCAATATCCTTAGACCTGTTGGCCTTGCATTTCATTCTTAGGGAACACATTTGCCCTGAACTCTCACTATTTCATTTTGAATAAGTCCCCTGGTCACACTCACAACTTCCCTGAAAGTAGCTGCTCACAGTCTACTTCTGCCAGGTCCTTCCTTGTCACATTGAGGTTGCCTTCTCCCATTTCAGATCCTTAATTTCTGGACCTTGTCTTTCTCCATAACTGCCCTGGAATTCAAAGATCACTATCCTCAAAATGCTCTCTCACAGTCACTCCCACCACATACCCAGCTATGTTCTCAAAGATTAGGTTGAATATCTCTGGTTGGACTTTCTATATACTAGCTCAAAAAGCTCCCCTGGACACACTGTAAAATGACCCCAGTTATACTGGAGGAATTGAAATCCCCTACTACTATTGCCTACCTATTTTTAAACTTCTGTGTGATTACATATCTGCCATCCTTTCTCCTGCTAACAGTTACAAGACCTGTAGTGCAACCCCCACTCCATCCCACTTTTCTCTACCCACATGATCCTACCTAAGATATCGTTCTCATTGATGGAGTAATGGACTCCTTCATTAATACTGCTACCTCCTCTTTTACATTCCCCACTTTTCCCATCACACCTGAAGGTTTTTTATCCTGAATGTTGAGTTACCAATCCTACCCTTCTTTCAACCATATCTCTGTGATAGTAACAATATCACATTACCACATCCATCAACACCCCCCGTTCGTCTGGCGTGCATTAAAATAAAACATAGAACATTACAGCACAGTACAGGCCCTTCGGCCCAAGATGTTGTGCTGACATTTTATCCTGCTCTAAGATCTATCTAACCCTTCCCTCCCATATAGCCCCACATTTCTCTATCATTCATGTGTCTTTGCCCTGAAACGTTGTCTGTTTCCCTTTCTACAGTCCTACCTGACCTGTTGAATGCTTTCACTTTCTGTTTTTATTTGATAACTATCCATGGATATTTTGTGACATAAAACATGCTATAACAAATTTAAAGTCAACTCAACTCTCCACACCTTTTAATATGTAATTTTTTGTGTCGAAAACCTTCCCAGCATGCTGGAATCAAGCATCACGTTTCACTCAGAGTCACTGAGTCACACAGCACAGAAACACGCCCTACAGCCCAACTGGTCAAGGCCAAACAAGATGCCCTTCTAAGCTCGTCCCACTTCCCTGCGTTTGACCCACATCCCTCTAAACCTTTCCTATCCATGTACCTGCCTAAGTGCCTCTTAAATGATGTTAATGTACCTGCCTGAACCACTTCCTCCGGCAGCTCATTCCATATACTGACCACCCAGTGGGTGAAAATGTTGTCCTTCAGGCTCCTATTAAATGTCTCCCCTCTCATCTTAAACCTGTGCCTTCTAGTTCTTGGTTCCCCAACCTTGAAAAAAAGACTGTGTGCATTCACCCTATCCCCTCATGATTTTATATACTTCTATAAGGTCACCCCTCAGTCTCCTAGGCTCCAATGAATGAAGTCCCAGCCTGTTCAATCTCTCCCTACAACCCAGTCATATTACACAAGGGTTGGGGAGAGGAGTGGGGAGGGTGGGGGCAGCCTGTTTGACCACAGAAGACGTGCAACAAGCCAGACAGAGACCAGGGACGGAATCTCTCCGCTCCCCTAGGAATCCATATTCACATTATCTGTAGTTACTTTTCCGTTCTCGACTAAATATCTGGACAGGTTTAATTTTAGCTCCAGATGGCAGTTTACTTCAGCAATTATACTTCAGCTTTCAAGGATTGTAGCCTGTGCCACCTTGTTGTGTCTCGTCTACTGCACTGTCAGACCAAGCATTACCGAGGTTATGTTTTCATCAGCCAAAAATGCCCCTGAAATCTATCTCTGACTGGAGAGCAGAAAGAGCACAAACACTTTCTTGCCCAAACAGCTAACCCCTTATATCACTCTCCTGGCCACCCCACTGTCCTCACATACAGGCAAGTTTCTCCAGCATCCATCCACTTCTGGTGCTCACACCGGGTTTCCCCTACTTGTTACCCTTGGTTTTCACTCCTACAGAAACATATTGGCCCAACTCTCCTTTTACTCCTTTGAATGCTTCCCACATAGACTTACCTGCATGCAGATGCTCCCAGTCTACCTTTGCCAAGTCCTGTCTTATTTTAGTGAACTTGGATCCCCCAGTTTAAGAATTTTATTTCTGGCCCATCCCTGTCTTTTTCCATAACCACTTTGAAATAGATGGAGTTATGGTCATCATCTCCAAAATACTCCCCCACTGACCCGCCCTCCATGTCAGTCCCCAAGATGAGGTCCAGAAATGCTCCTTCCCTCGTTGATCTATTTGCATACTGTGTCCAAAAGCTCTCCTAGACACCCTGCAAAAATTCTGCCACCTCTGAATTTTTATGTTAGGCAATCCTTTTAAAGAAATTGAAAACCCAAAATAACCCTATTTTTGTTACATTTCTTCGCTATTTACTTGCATATCTATTCCACAATCTCCTGTTGATTGTTAAGAGGATTTTTTGTTCCTAATGTCCACCCACATGGCCTCATTTGAGGAGGCTTCTAGGATATTGTCCCATAATATTGAAGTAATGCATTCCTTAACTAACAATGCAATGCCATTGCCGTCCGCCTCATCTGAAAATTCTGTATCCTGGGATACTGAGTTATCAGTCCTGCCCATCACTCAATCATGTTTTAGTGCTGGCAACAATACCATTGTCCCATATGTTAATTAAAGCTTTGAGTTCACCTCCTGGTTAGTCTCCTTGCATTAAAATAGATGCAATGTAGCTTTGTATTCCCCTCACGTATACCTGCCTGCTCTGCCAACTGGATTTACTGACACTTTCTCTTCTATGTGACTGCTCCTCCACATCTGAACATCCACTCTGAGGCCCCTTCCTCTGCCAACTCAGTTTAAACCTTCCCCATCAGGACTAGCAAACCAGCACTCCTCCCCCCACAACAAGGATGTTGGTCCCCAACCACTTGTACAGGTCCTACCTTCCCCAGAAATTGTTCCAATGATGCAGGAACCTAAAGCCCATCCCTCTGCACCATCCCTTCAGCCACGCATTCATCTGACCACTCCTTCTGTTCCTATACTCACAAGCTCGTGGTACTGGAATCAATCCACAGATTACAACCTTTGACGTACTGCTCTTTAAACCTAGCTCCCGAAACACATGTTGCAGGATCTGATCCCTTCTAGTTACATATGGTCTGGAAGTACAAAATGTAATCAGATTCAATGGAAACTTTCAAAAATGTATTTCTTACATACTTGCAAAGGAAACACTTGCAAGGATACTCCTGAAAGCTGGCATGTGCATTTCTCATATTTCCATATTTTCTTACAACATAGCAGGCCTCTATTCTGCAATCTATTTTCTCTCATATAGCCAATTAACCAATCGTTAAATTGCCCCAAGTGCAGATAGGTGGGAATAGAATTGGGATATGGGTGGAAACTGCAGCACCCAGGGAAATCCACATGGTCACTGGGAGGTCATGCAGAACAGTGGTACAACTGATAAAGTTGCAATCTCACTGCTCTGGGAATCTGGGTTCAATCCTGACCTCCGATGCTGTCTGTGAGGAGTCTGCATGTTCTCCATGGGACTGTGTGGGATTCTTCCAGGTAGTCCAGTTTCCTCCACATCCCAAAGACAATTGATCACTGTAAATTGCCCCTGGTGTGTAGGTGACTGCAAGCATCTGGGGAGAGTTGATGGGAATGTGAGGAGAATAAAATGGGATTGGTGTAAATGTGTGGTTGATGGTCGGCATTGACTTGGTAAGCTCAAGGCCCTGTTTCTATGCTGTATAGGTCTATAGCAGGAAGGACACAGTAGCAATAGAGAATCTTCACCAGGATGTTGCCTGGAATGGAGGGCTGTAGTTACAAGGAGAGATTGGGTAGACTGGGTCTATTCTCACAGGAATGTAGGAAGCTGAGGGGTGGCCTTATAGAGGTTTATAAAATTATGAGGGGCATAGATAGGATAGATTGCTTTTGCGCAGGGCAGGGGAATCTAGAACCAGGGGCCACAGGTTTAAGATGATAGAGGGGAGAAATTTACACAGAGGGTGGTGAACTTCTGGAATGAGCTCCTCGAAGAGGTGGTGGAAGCAGATATAATTAGAGCACTTAAAAGGCATTTGGATGGTGGAGGGAATTGGGCTTAATGCTGGCAAATGGGATTATTTTAGACAGACGTCACAGTCAGCACGGACAAGGTAGGCAGTAAGGACCCATTTCAGTGCTGTATGTTTCTATGAATCTCTGAGTTGAGGATTGAAGCCAGGTCACTGCAGATGTGCAGCAGCAAGACTCACTGCTACCCCACTGTGCCACCTGGGCTAAATGGCCTCCTTCAGTACTGCGAGATTCGACAAGTAGAAGAAGCAGAACCCGTTCACCTGCTCAAGTCGGTTTCAACCTTTTGAAGAGACTGTGGTGGATTTGTGACTTCACACCATGTACCAGTCTTTACCTCACACCTCGAACGCATTTTATTATCAAATATCTAACAATACCAGATAGAAAATTAAAAACTGACCAAGCCACCATTGTTAATTGTGAGAAGTTCCAAATTTCTACCATTCTCTGGATACAGGTTTATTTCCCAATTTCAATCTGCCTCCAAATTTTAGGTTATGCCTAATCCTGGGCACCCCAATCAATAGAAACAG
Organism: Pristis pectinata; assembly: GCF_009764475.1. NCBI lineage: Eukaryota > Metazoa > Chordata > Chondrichthyes > Rhinopristiformes > Pristidae > Pristis > Pristis pectinata. The sequence goes on from NC_067441.1 coordinate 9,929,640, forward strand.
TTCCCCTTCATATATGGAAAACATCAAACAAATTGCCTGTTAACTTTCTAAATGCCAGGAGATACCTAATTTGTATAATCCCTCCTCATAATTTAACCCCAGGCATCATTCCGATAAATCATTCTGACCAACGAAGACTTTCAAAGTGGACAAAAAAACCCCCAAAAAGCTAGAAGAACTCACGGATCAATCAGCACCTGCGGAGGCAAAAAGTATCAGATAACATTTTGGGGTCGGACTGAGAGGTAAGAGGAAAGATTGCCAGCATACAGCAGTACAAGAGGGTTGGGATAGAGGTTGGTGGGTGATAGGTGGAACCAGATGGGGAGGAGATGGCAGGCAGACAGAACCAGGTGGGGGCGGGGGGAAAGGTGAACAAAGGGAGAAGAAAACTAGATGGGCTGATGTGTGTGTGTGGGAGGAGATCACTGGGGTTGAGAGTTAGAGTCATAGAGCAATTCAGCGCAGCACGGATACAGGCCCTTCGGCCCAATCAGTCCATGCCAACTACGGTATCCACCCAGCTAGTTCCAATTTCCTGTGTTTGGCACATATCCCTCCAGGTCCCGCCCCTCCATGTACCTATCCAAGTGCTTCTTAAATGATACTACTGTACCTGTCTCAACCACCTCCTCTGGCAGCTTGTTCCATGTACTCACCATCCTCTCCCTGAAAAAGTTGCCCCTCAGGTCCCTTTCCTCTCTCACCCTGTCACCCCTCATTCTCCTATGTTCCAAGGAATAAAGACCTAGCCTGGCCAATCTCTCCCTATAACTCAGGCCTTCTAGTCCTGGCAACATCCTCATAAATCTTTTCTGCACTCTCTCCAGTTTAACCATGTCTTTCCTATAACAGGGTAACCAGAACTGTACACAGTACTCCAAGTATGGCCTCGCCAATCACTTATACAACTGCAACATAATGTCCCAACTCCTATATTCAGTGCCCTGACTGAAATCCAGCGTGCTAAACACCTTTATCACCACTCTATCTACCTGTGACGCCGCTTTCAACAAACTGTGCACTTGTACTCCTAGGTCCTGCCATAACTTTCCAAAATGCATCACCTCACACTTATCTGTATTGAAATCCATTTGCCACTCCTTGGCCCATTTCCTTAACTGATCCAGACCCCCCTGTAATCTATGATAACTTTCTTCACTATCAACCACACCTCCTAATTTCATATCATCCACAAACTTACTGATCAAGCCTTGTGCATTCACCTGAATTACCTGAGTTGCCTGAAATTGGAGAATTCAATATTCATACCATTGGGGAATTGGGTTCTAATGGTATGAACATCGCACATGAGATGTTGTTCGGCCTCTCTGTGGCAGTGGAGAATGCAGAGGACAGACAGGTCGGGGTGGGAATGAGAAGGAAAGTTAAGATGACATGCAACTGGAAACTCGAAATGGTCATTGGAGACAGAGCGCAGGTGCTCGGCGATATTGTCGTCTAGTCAACACTCGGTCTCACCTATGTTGAGGAGGCCACATCGCAAGCACCGAATACGGTAGACCAGGTGGAAGAGGTGCAGGTGAACATCTGCCTCACCTGGAAATGCTGTTTAGGTCCCTGGACAGAGGTGAGGGAGGAGGTGCAGGGACAGGCGTTACACCACCTACAGCTACAGGGGAAAGTTCCTGGGAACAGGCAGGGATGAGTATAAAGGGATGAGTGGACTAGGGAGTAATGAAGAGAGTGGTCCCTGCGGAAAGCGGAAGTGGGGAGTTGGGGGGGGGGGGTGGGGAATGATTGGTGGTGGGATCACATTGGACCACTTCCAAAAGGGAACTGCATAGACATAAGGGACAACTTACAGGGCTGTGGGGAAAGAGCAGGAGAAACGAACTGTTTGTATTGTTCCACCTGGAGCAGGCACAGACTTGATGGGTCAAATGGCCTACTCCTGCACTGTGATAATTCCACTCCATCTGAGGCTAACATATTTTTCTAACTTCTAAAAAAGCTGCTCCTAGTATTCCAGGTGGAATCTAACCAGAGTTCCTGTGGCTGCAGCTTCTACACAAGTTCTCTGGATCTATAGGGAGTACCTCACTGATCTTTCTGAGTATCTCCACACCTGTTAAAGACATTACAATGATCTCCATACACCCAATAAACCAATGTTTGGTGCTTCTTCTTCTAGCTTCTCACAGCTCATCTGCATTTTGCCTGCACTGAAAGGATTTGTCACTGTTCTGCCCAACCTATTAATGCTTCTTTATAATCTACTGCTTCCATTTTAACTCCCTATGGTAATGCATCAACAAACTTGGCTTTTGACCCAAGTTGTTTGCCAAGATTGCGTGGTTGCAGTTCCGAGGCAGATCCTTGCAGGTTGCCACTCGTCACATCTGCTTATTCACTTACTTGCCCATGATCCCTCCCCCTGAACTCCTTTCAGTTCCAGTCTTTCCATCAAACATCTCACAGCGTCCCGTATGCAGACACTTCCCTGTCCAAGGGTGCGCTGGTCAATAAGACTGACGACTGCCTCTTCCAGCAAAGTGATGAAACATCAAGCTGCATTTCCTCAGCACTGCAGGTCCATTCAGCAACAGATGATTAGACCTGGTTCAAATTTGGACCAAAGAACTGAATTCAGGAGGTGAGGTGAGAGTGGCTGCCCTTGAATGAGGAAACCACCTGACTAACGGGGGCATCCAAAGCACAGGTAAAACTGGGAACTAGAAGAAGCAGTCTCCACTTGCTGGGATCATACTTCACACAAAGGGTGTGGACGTGGAGGCCAATTAACTTAGTTCCAGGACATTACTGCAGCAGTTTACTGGAATGGTGTTCCTGGCCACCCTATGCTAAACGGCTCAGCTGACGAGGTTGGAAAGATGAAAATTATGGATGCTTAAGAACACAGAAATTAGAAGAGTGAAGAGGTTGCGGTGGGTTTTGAGGCTGGAAAAGGTCAGAGGAATAGAAAAAGGACAATTCACGGTGTGATTTGCACACAAGGAGCAGAATTTTAAAATTAAGGTCTAAATATCTGAGTACAAGCTAATAATGAATGATGAGCAGTTTACAGAGGATGCAAGGTGGAAGCCCAGCCAGTGGAGTGGTGGGGTGATAAGGGCTTGGATGAACAGATGAGCTGAGACAGGTGCAGATTTGGGTCAAGCTGGAGAAGGAAAGAGATTGATGGTGACACGTTCCATGTTGGTGCGTCCAAGATGCTTCTTTTTATCTTCCAAGATGCTTCCTCTCCACCATAGACATGTCTCAACCACATCGGCACCATTTCCTACATTTCTGCTCTCACCTGCACTCATCCCACCCAGAGCAAGGACAGGGTTGTCTCTGTCCTCAACTTCATCCCCGGTAATTTCCACTAGCTTCAACACAATGTTATCACCAGACGCATCGCCCCCTGCCCACTCAACTTTCAGCATTCCAGATGGACCACCATGACTCTTCCTCCATGACTTTCTGGTTCATGCTTTCCCCTCCACCAACACCCTCTCTCCTTCCCAAAGCACCCACTCTCGCAATCACGGACAATGCAACATCTGCCCTTTCACCTCTTTCCTTCACTCCATCGAGGGACCCAAACATTCCTTCCAGGTGAAGCAGCAATTCATCTGTACTTCTTCCAATTTACTACACTGGGTGACTCCTCTGCAGATCACCTTGCTCGGCCCACACGGGTCACCCATCACTTCTCCATCCTATTCACACTCTGACCTCTCTGCTTCTGGCCTCTGACCATTCCAACAATGTCTCTATTCTGATCACATGCATTACAGCCCTTAGGACTCCACTTCACATTACCGGCCTTCCCGGTTTCTTATCAGATGTTAAAAGGGGGTGCTGCACGACACCAGCATTTCCAGCATTCTCTTTAATCTCACATGTCTAGCAACTGCAGCACTGTATATTTCACAGTTCCAGGACCCTTTATTTCTCCCTTCTCCGTTCTCATTCATCTCCTTCTGTTTATATTTCCTCTGTACAGATCAGCTGCAATTAACAAGCCTTCACCGACCTCTCATCCTGCATCACCTCCTTTCATGTTCAGTCTTTCTTGATCTCCACCCCATCTGACATCCACTTTATTCTCTCCATCCCTCCGCTTTGTAACTTTTCTTAGCTCCAATCAAAGGACTTCGACCTGACATATTATGTCTTTCATCAGATGCTGCCTGACCTGCTGAACATTTCCAGCATTTCCTGCTGAACATTTTCAGTCATTTTTAATATACCCTTCTTCGATATTTTTATAACTAATAAACTAAAGTGTAAAATACACAACTTATTATGCTCCTTTGAATTTCATGTTGGTCAAGGAGACACACTTGGGTTATTCTCCCGAGAGCGTTGGAGGCTGAGGGGAGACATGATGGAGGTTTTCAAAGTTATGAGAGACATAGGCAGGGTAGACAGTCAGAATCTTTTCCCCAGGGTAGAAATGTCAGACGCCCGTGAACATGCTTTTAAGGTTGGCGGGGGGGAGGGGGGGGGGAACGGGGGAGTTTAAAGGTGATGTGAGGAGCAAGTCTTTTTTTACAGTAGGTGCCTAGAATGGGTTACCGGGGTAGTCGTGGAAGCAGGCAGTTTGGTGGAGTTTGAGAGGATTTTAGATAGACACATGAATATGAAGGGAATGGAGGGATGTGGACAATACACAGGAGGACATTTAGGATAAATTGGCATCAAGATCGGCACAACTTCATGGGCCGAATGGTCTGTCCAGTGCTGTATTCAGTCCTATGTTCTTTTTTCTTGCTCCAAGTCAGAAGAATGTGGGTTCAAATCAATTTCAGAAGTATCAGCACAAAAGGAGGACTGACATTCCAACATGATGTTGATTAATTTTCAACTGGCTTATGGAATAACCGCATCTGTTTTCTCCGTGGAATATAAACAAACCTCTTACCCTCTTTCAAACATCATCATAGTTCTCTCCTATGTACTGCAAAACCCACAGCATATTAAAGGTTAGCAAACAAAGTGAAAATTATTAATCATTTAACTTTGATTGTCACAATAAAAATGACATCAGTGCATCTACCATTCAATGTAATTTTAAGATTTACATTACATATAAAAAAATCCAGTTTGACCACTGCAGCCTAAATTGAGGTATTTTAGTTTCTGTCCTGCTGTTTTCCAGTAAAGGTATGGGATTTATCAGTGTTTGAGTTCTACCAGTCTTCACAGACATTCTGTGAATTCCATCAGCTCACATACAATTTCCGAGGCAGCTCAAGGCCTTTACTAATTAGAATCCAAATATGCACGTTACCTGTGGCTGTGCGTGAACTTCTACAATGCCACACTGATTTAAAGAAGTCAAAAATAATCGACCGAAAAGCAGATCTTGGAAACATAGAAGGTTATTTCAAATAAAAACAGAAAATGCTGGAAACAGGTCAGGAGCATCAGTGGAAAGTGAAACCGTGTCAATGTTTCAGGTTAATGACCTTTCATCAGGAGGGGGCAATAATGTCACCAAGGAGGTGAGGCGAATTGGGTCTGTGAAACAAAATTACTGTATGATTGACAATTGTATTTCTGGAAGGTTGATCACATGACATAGAATCAACTGACCATTTTCTGGCCTAACCATTTATTATCAATTTTTTAAGTATTGATTGTAGAGTTCAGAAAAATGGGAGAGGATCTCATTGAAATTTATGAAATTCTGAAAGGGGTAAAAGGCTTGACAGGATAGATGTAGGGAGGGTGTCTCCCCCAAATGAGGAGCCTAGGACCTGGGGACATAGTTTGAGAATAATGGCTCGGCCATTTAGAATTGAAATGAATAGAAATCCGAGGGAGGTGAACCTTTGGAGTTCTCTACCCCATAGCGTCGCGGAGGCTCAGTGGCTGTGTTCATTCAAATCAGTTAATGTCCCAGGTCTAAATGTCCTCATTTGAAAAGGAGGCTCGGACCAGAAGTGTTAACCCTGCTTCTCTCTCCACAGATGTTGCCTGACCTGACTGTTTCCGGCATTTTCTGTTTTTATTTCAGATTTCTGGCGAATGCTGTTTTTTTGATTTTCAAAGATCATAGAACAGTACAGCACAGGGACAGGCCCTTTGGCCCATGATGTCTGTACCAAACAAGACACAGGAGCAGAATTAAGCCATTCAGCCCATCAAGTCTGCTCCACCACTCGATCATGGCTGATTTAATTTTTCTTCTCAACCTCGTCCTCCTGCCTTCTCCCCGTAACCTTTGACGCCCTTACTAGTCAAGAACCTATCAAGCTCTGCTTTAAATATAATAAATATGACTCTGTCTATCCTATTTATGCCTCTAATAATTTTATAAACCTCTATCAGGTCTCCCCTCAGTTTCAGATGCTCCAAACAATCCAAGTTTGTCCAACCTCTTCAATAGATCAATAGATCTCGGAATATTAAGAGAATCGAGGGACATGGTGATGACACTGCAAAATGGTGTGAGACAAAAGATTAGCAATGAATGGTGGAGCAGGTTTGAAGAGCCGGATAGTGTATTCCTGATCCTATTGCGTATTTTGTTGAAAAATCTCGTGTCACACTGAAATATTAAAAGGGTATTTCATGTGCCCATTTAGGATTCTGCTTATTACAAGAATTCACCCCATTGTGATTAACCCCTGTAACTTTGTTTACTTTCTCAATATTGCTCCAATGCGCAGGATTGCAAGGGGCTATAGAGGGTTGTAGGCTCAGCCAGCTCCATCATGGGCACAACTCTCCCCACCATCAAGGACATCTTCAAGAGGCTGTGCCTCAAGAAGGCAGCATCCATCATTAAGGACCCTCACCATGCCTTCTTTTTGTTACTACCGTTGGGGAGGAGGTACAGGAGCCTGAAAACTCAGGCTCACAATTGATGAACAGCTTCTTCCCCTCCACCATCAGATTTATGAGCAATCCATGAACACAACATCATTATTCCCTTTCTTTGCACTATTTATTTATTATTTAAATTTATGGTAATTTTTATGTCTGTGCACAGTACTGCTGCCGCAAAACAACAAATTTCAGACTCTGATTCTGATTCAGCTATTTCTTGGAAAAATGCCTAGTTATGTACATGAAACAAAAAAGGGTTTTGAAGACTCATGGTTATGATCAAATTAAGCAGGATCACACTGTTCCAAGACATTATAAAGAGACTACGCTAATCACAGGATGAATAACAGCACTCAATGACTCAACATCCGAAAGGTAATGAAACCGCTTGGAGTATCATTAACCTCACTGTAACAACTGCAAGATGCAGACTTAGTGCTAAACACTAGACCACTTTCAGTGCAAATCACAAGTAAAAATCTTGCATTTCTGAAGTGCCTTCCACAACCTGAGGATACCACAAGGTGCTTTACATCCAACGGAATACAATCACCGTCAGAAACACAGCAACCAGTTTGTGCACATCACACTCCCACAAAAGGTAACGTGATAATGACCAAAGGACCATGGGGATAATGACTGAAGCAGGTGGGGGAAAATGTTGATGGGAAATGGGGCAGAGTTGCCCTGATTTTCTTCAGATATCTTCTTCAGAATGTGATCCATCAGATTCAATGGTCACTTCTTAGAGTCATGGAGCACAGAAGCAGGCCCTTCAGCCCACCATGTCCATGCCAACCACTTGCCTATCTACACTAATCCCATTTGCCCACATTTCTTGACAAAATTAATCAGTACTTTTCTCCAAAAGTTGCATGACTTGTGGCATCAGGTGAGAATTGCAGTTTTTAAATAAAAGGTGCATCTCACCCAAATGGTAGAAAATTGACATTCCTGCCATGTAGTGTTCATCCTTTGGGCAGCCTGGCACTTCTGACTGCCCGCATTTCATCTGCTGAAATTAGGCTTCAGAACTGTCTTCAAAAATTCTACAGTTTTTGGAATGGGTGCTGTGGACTGCAGGGTGGAAAAACCCCACCATATGAAAAGAGAAGAGAAAGACAACAGGAAACAGAAGGTGGTGGGCACATGGAACGAGTTGCCAAAGGAAGCTGTAGAGGTGGGTACAATTACAATGTTTAAAAGACATTTGGACAGGTACATACAGAAAAGGTTTAGAGGGATGTGGACCAAACACAGACAAATGGGACTAGCTTGGAAAGACATCTTGGTTGACGTGGACGAGTTGGGGTGAAGAGCCTGTTTCCATGCTGCATAACTCAATGACTATGAGATGGATGACCTATAGCGCAACTGGCCAATTCTGATACAGACAGAGGAAATGACATCTGAAGGGGGCTTTTAAGAGGGGCTTGGATGGGCACACGAATGAAAGGAAAATAGAGGGATACGGGCATTCTGTAGGTAAGAGGGAATAGCTACGTCAGCACGACATTGTGGGCCGAAGGGCCTGTTCTGTGCTGTACTGTTCTCTGTTCTAAGATGTAGAATTCAATATTGAGTCTGCAACGCTGCAGCATACCTAGATGGAAGATGATGCGGTGTTCAAGCTTGTGTTGGAGCTCATAACAGTGCAGGAGGCCACAGACAGATATGTCAGGGTGGGAGTGACATGTTGAAGAGGCAGGCAACCGGAAGCTCAGGGTCGTATGATGGTGTACGTGCAGTACTCCTCAATGTAGTCACCCAATCTGTGAGTGATTTCTCCAGCGTAGAGGACAGCACACTGTGAACACTGAACGCAATACACTTGATTAGAAGAAGTGCAAGTGAATCACTGCCTCAGCTGGAAAAACTGGAATGGTTTTGCAATGGAAGGGAAGAAGTTGCATGGGAAAGTGCCATTAGAAGGAAACTAGTTGGTGGAGCAGAAGAACAGACCACAGTTGCAAAAGGAACAACCCCTTCAGAATACTGAGAGGGGACGGAGGGAAGGAGGTGTCAGGTGGCATATCCGTTGAAGGTAATCAGTAATCTCACTGAAGGTTGCAGCAGTGATCTGTTGAAAGTGGACACTGGGGTGGGGGTGGAAGGTTAGCCTCTGGGGAACTCTATCCTTGCTTTATCCAACAGGAGAGGGGTTGAGAATAGAGGTGTGGGAAATAGGTGAGATACAGTAAAGGGTTCTGCAGCAGCCCTCATTAACTGATCAACTCGGTAACTTCATCTACAACTTATCCCCTCCAATGGCAACCCTGGCCTCACCTTATCAGGGATGTCGCATTTGTCCTATCCATACCTCTCCCACCCTCTCTACAACTTAAAACTAACGTTTTCTCTCTTTCCTAGTTTGGATGAAGGGTCTTCACCCTGAAATGTTAACTCTGTTTCTCTTTCTGCAGAGAGTGCCTGATTTGCAAAGGCTTTCCAGCATTTTCTTTAAGACAGTAGGAATAAATGGTCTTCTGCAGTGATGGTGAGTGACTGGCTCAGTACCACAGAAATCCATGCTCAGATCCCACTTAATTACAACTTGCATCAATTATCCGGTAAGGGAACCAAAGTAATATTTTGAAGTTTGCTGACAAGATAAAACTCAGTGGAATCATATTGTGAGTTGAGAATAGGGTGCGAAGAGGCTTCAAGGTGACTTATACAAGTCAAATGAGTGGGAAAATAAATGGCAGATACTGTTTCACAGAAATAAATATGAAACTATCTACCTGGGTAGGAAAACCATGAAGAGAATTAGTTAAATGGCAGTAGTTTGGGAAATATTGATGTACAAAGCTATATGGGTGTCCTTGTACACCAGTCACTGAAAGCAAACATGCAGATGCAGCAAGCAGTTAATGATAAGTTGGCCTTGATTGCAAGATATTTTGAGTGTAAGGCAAGGATGTCTGACTACAATTATTATGCGACCAACACCTGGAGCTTTGATGTCCTTACCTAAGAGATATATTTGCTATTGTGCAGAGAAGATTCACCAGACTAATTTCTGGAACTGCTGTATGAGAAGAAATTGGATTAAAGTGGTCTGTATTTACTTAGGGGTTAGATGAATGAGAGGAGATTGCGTTGAAATATACAAAATTCTGACCAGGTTCAACAGACTGGTTGCAGGAAGGATGTCTCCCCTGGCTGGTGGTTCTGTGACTGGAGATCACAGAATCAGAATGGCTAGGACATTTAGGACTCAGGTGAGAAGAAATTTCTTCACTCAGAACTTGTGGAATTCTCTACCGAGACGGTGGTGGAGGTCAAGTCACTGAATAAATTGAAGGATAGACTTTGAGTCACAAAAGACATCAAAGGATATGGGGAGAGAGCAAGAATATGGTATAGAGAATCAGCCCTGATTACAATGAATGGTCGAACAGACTCAAAGGGCTCAATGCCCTTCTCCTGCTCCTATTTTCGTATGTTTCTGTGGTTCCAGGTAGATGTGGAACTCATGAGCCTTAAACACTATCCAGCCAGGAAGGTACAAGCCACCAAGTGAGGTCCTATTCCTCCACGCTGTTGGCAGCACTGCCCAAGGAACAGTTCCCGAAACTTTGGAATAATGGCAATGCCAACCAAAAGAGCAAAGTTATGTGGTAATCTAATGTTGCATTTGGCAAAATGATGTATTACACCTTCTCAACATCTGTGGTAGGGACTGAGAAAGAGTAAGGAAGCCCCAGATCAGAGAGCAGTTGGGCATCTGTCAGTGGTACCTTCAGAAGAAAAACTGCAAGGCAATGCATTTTGAGAAATAAAAGAAATGAAATTTAATAGAAAGAAGTACATTGAACAGAATACAATTGGTGTGCGGGGACATAAACCATGTTAGGGCCATGGGACACAGAGCAAAGAACTAGTGGTAAATCATCACAGGCACCCAAAGCCTTCTGGGAGATACAAGTCTCAGGTCTGGGAGGTGTTAGCAAAGTAGCATTGACCAGTAACTGCAAGTACATTAAAGATGGTACACACAGTGGAAAGAATGAATGGTTAGGATGGAGGCACAAGAGGCTGCAGATGCTGAAATCTGGAGCAAAAAATAAATCTGGAAGAACTCAGCAGGTCAAGCAGAATCTGTGGAGGCAAAGGGATGGTCGACATTTCGGGTCGAGACCCTGCATCGGGATTGAGAGTATAGAGGGAAGATAGACTGTACAAACCTTAACTTAGAAAAGCTCAGTTCAGTCAGGGGCAATCAATATGGATTTGTTAAGGAAATGTTATGTTTGAGAAAATCCATTGAATTTTTTAAGGTAACGGAGGGTTGATAAGGGGAGTTCATCTGATGTACCCCATTGAGACTTTGGCAATTCTACAAAGAACTGAAGGATATTTACAGCATGGAAAAAGCCATTCGGCCCATCATGTCTGTACCAGGAACTCACTAGTTCCATCCACTCAATTCTTGCAAATCTTTCATGGAGTCGTGGAGCAATACAGCATGAATACAGGCCCTTCGGCCCAACCAGTCCATGCCGACCACGGTGAGCGGTGACACGTAGGCTGGTAGGTGATAGGTGGACCCAGATAAGAGAGGGATGATGGGCAGATAGAACCAGATGGAAAGGTGAACCAAGACAAAAGAAACCCAGGTAGATAGGTATGTGGGTGACGCGCAGATGGTACCAGGTGAGGGAGGGTGATGAGTCTCGGTTAACGGTAGTAACAACGAGAAGTTGGGGGGTGGGGAGGGATGGAAAAGGTGGTGGTGGAAGCAGATAAAAGAATGGCATTTAAGAGACTTTTCGATAGACATGAATATGCAGGGAATAGAAGGATATGGATCATGTGCGGGCAGAAGAGGTTTAGTTTAATTTGGCATCATGTTCGGCACAGACATTATGGGCCAAAGGGCCTGTTCCTGTGCTGTACTGTTCTATGTTCCTAACTTCTACCTTGTAGATAGTAGAAGGACTTTAGGGTGTCAGGAGGTTAGTCACTCACCACAGGATACTCAAACATTGACTTGCTCCAACAGCAACAGTATTTATGTTGCTGGTTCTCTGAGTTTCTGGCCAATGCTGACTCCACAGATATTGATAGCTGGGAACTGAATGTGAAGAGTAAAAGCGCCTACCCTTGACGTGCAGAATAAAATCAGAGAACATCCAATATTGTTTTTTAAATACATAAAGAGCACAAGGATAACTGAGGAAACTGTAGGTTATGCCGTTTAACATGTGAAGAATCAAGTAATTACAGACAAGCTGTAGCATTGGGAATCCATTCTAATAGACCGCACAAACCTTAACTTAGAAAGGCTCAGTTCAATCGGGGCGATCAATATGGATTTGTTAAGGAAATGTTATGTTTGACAAACTCCATTGAATTTTTTGAGGTAACAGGGAGGGTTGATCAGGGAAGTTCATCTGATGTACCCCATTGAGACTTTGGCAATTCTACAAAGAACTGAAGAATATTTACAGCATGGAAAAAGCCATTCAGCCCATCATGTCTGTACCAGGAACTCACTAGTTCCATCCACTCAATTCTTGCAAATCTTTCATGGAGTCATGGAGCAATACAGCATGAATACAGGCCCTTCAGCCCAACCAGTCCATGCCGATCGTGGTGCTCACCCAGCTTGTCCCAATTTCCTGTGTTCAGCCAATATCCTTCTAAGACCCACCCCTCCATGTTCCTGTCCAGGTACTTCTTAAATAATACGATTTTACCTGCCTCAACCTCTTCCTCTAGCAGCTCGTTCCATATACTCACCACCCTCTGGGTGAAAAAGTTGTCCCTCAGGTCCCTTTTAAATCTTTCCCCTCTCACCCTAAATCTATGCCCCCTAGTTTTGGACTCCCCTATACTCGGGAAAAGACTGCTACCATTCACTTTACCTCTGCCACTCATGATTTTATAAATTTCTATCAGGTCACCCCTCATTCTCCTATGCTCCAAGGAATAAAGACCTAGCCTGGCCAACCTCTCCCTATAACTCAAGCCCTCTTGTCCTGGCAACATCCTCATAAATCTTTTCTGCACTCTTTCTAGTTTAACCACATCTTTCCTATAACAGGGTGACCAAAACTGTACAGAGTATTCCAAGTGCGGTCTCACCAATGATTTATACAACTGCAACATAATGTCCCAACTGCTATATTCAATGCCCTGACTGATGAAGCCAGCATGCTAAACATCTTTTTCACCACCCGGTCTTCCGGTGACGCCACTTTCAACAAACTATGCACTGTACTCCTAGGTCCCCCTGTTCCATTACACTGCATGCTGCCCTACCATTCATAGTATAAATCCTACACTGATTTGACTTTCCAAATGCATCATTTCACACTTGTCTGTATTGAAATCCATTTACCACTCCTTGGCCCACTTCCCTAACTGATCAAGATCCCCCTGTAATCTACGATAACCTTCTTCACTATCAACAACACCTCCTAATTTCATGTCATCCACAAATTTAATGTTCAAGCCTTGTGCACTTGCATCCAAATCATTCATGTAAATAATGAATAACAAAGGTCCCAACACTGACCCCTGCGGCACACCACTAATCACCGGCCTCCATTCCGAGAAACAACCTTCAACCACCACCCTCTGTTTCCTACCACCGAGCCAATTTAAATCCACCTAAATTGACCTCCCTGGATTCCATGGGACCTAACCTTCCAGATCAGCCTGCCATGCGGGACCTTGTCAAAGTCCAAATAGACAACATCCATTGCCCTACCCTCATCTACCTTTTTGGCTACCTCTTCAAAAAACTCTGAAAGGTTCATCAAGCATGATTTTCCATGCACAAAGCCATGATGACTCTTCCTAATCAAACTCTGTCTATCCAAATGCTGATAGATCCTGTCCCTCAGAATTCCCTCCAGTAACTTCCCCACTACTGATATCAAGCTGACCAGCCTGTAGTTCCCTGGCTTGTCCTTGCTGCCTTTCTTAAACAACAGAACAACATTCCAGGCTTCGGGAACTTCACCAGTGGTTAACAATGAAGCAAATAACTCCTCAAGGGCTCCGCAATTTCTCCTCTAGCCTCCCACAAAGGCATAGGATACACTCGGTCAGGCACTGGGGATTTATCCATCTTAATACGCTGTAAGTCTGCAAATACCTCCTCCCTGGTAATACGAATGTTCTCCAAAACATCTCCACTAGTTTCCCTTATCTCTTGAGCAACCATGATTTTCTCCTCAGTAAACATCGAGGAGAAATATTCGTTAAAAATCCCACCCATCTCCTGCGGCTCGAGACATAGGTGGCCCTGCTGATCTCTAAGGGGACCTACTCTCTCCCTAGCCACTCTTTTACTCCTAATATATCGATAGAACCTCTTGGGATTTTCCTTAAACATACCTGCCAGATCCATTTCATACCCTCTCTTTGTCCTCCTTATTTCCCTCTTAAGAATATTCTTAATCTTTTTATAGTCATCAAGGGATTCACTCATCACTGACCTCCTAAGCCCAATGTACGCTTTCTTCTTTTTCTTGACCAGAGCCTCAATATCTCTCGTCAGCCAAGGTTCCATAAACTTGCCAGGATTACCCTTCACCCTAACAGGAACATGCTTGACCTGGACTCTTGACATCACACTCTTAAAAGCCTCTCACTTGCCATTCGCTCCTTTCCCTTCAAACGGGCTCCCCCAATCGACCTGTTAGGTCCTGCCAAATTCCCCCAAAATTAGCCCTGCTCCAGTTCAGGACCCTAACTTGTGGACCTGTGGACCTGTCCTATCCTATTCCATCACTATCTTAAAACTAATAGAATAATGGTCACTAGAGCCAGAGTGCTCCCTGACTGCCACTTGTTACCTGCCCTATCTCGTTCCCTAAGAGGAGGCCCAGTTTTGCCCCCTCAACTGGTAGGGCCCTCTATATATTGGCTCAGGAAACTTTCCTGGACACATTTCACAAATTCCACCCTGTCCAGACTTTAACGTTCTGTATAGTCCTGTCAATACCGGGAAAATTAAAATCTCCCACTAATACAACCCTATTACTCTTACAACTATCAGCAATTTCTCTACACACCTGTTCCTCAAGTTCTCACTGATTACTGGGGAAGCCTATAATACAGCCCTACTAGAGTGACCCTCCGCTTCTTGCTTCTAAGTTCTACCCATATGGCCTCACTGGATGATCCCCCAAGAATGTCATCTCTAAGTCCTGCTGTTACGTCCTCCCTTATCAAAAAGCCAACACCTCCTCCTCGCTTACCTGTACCTCTGTCACGCCTGTTGCATCTGTATCCTGGAATATTGAGCTGCGCGTCTTGCCTTTCTCTCAGCCATGTTTGTGTTATGGCCATAACATCCCAGTTCTCAGGGCCAATCCACTTTCTGAGTTCATCCGCCTTACCCGTTAAACCTCATACACTGAAATACATGCAGTTTAACTGAGTATTCCTTTCACAGTCTTTACTGTGCCCCTGGCTATCCTGATTACTAAACTTGCCTTTGCTGGCTACTGCTTTATCCTACGACTTGCTTCTGCTCAGAGTCCCACCCCCCTGCCAATCTAGCTTAAACCCTCCCGTGTAGCACTAGCAAATTTTCCTGCAAGGATATTGGTCCCTCTCTGGTTCAAGTGCAACCTGTCCCTCTTGTACAGGTCGTCTCTACCCTAGAAGAGATCCCAATGGTCCAAGACCCTGAATCCCTGCCCCCTGCACCAGCCCCTCAGCCACGATTTCATCTGGCCTATCCTATTTCTGACTTCGCTATCACATGGCATCAGGAGTAATCCAGACATCACTACCCTCGAGGTTCTACTTCTTACCCAACTCCTTATACTCATTCTGCAGAACCTCATCCCATGTTCAACCTATGTCATTTGTACCAACATGTACAATGACTTCTGGCTGTTTGCCCTCCCATGGGAGAAATTCCCTCACCCTATATTTATCCAATTCGCTCTTGAAGGCCACAGCGGAACCTGTCTCCGCCACATCTGCTGGCTTTGCATTCCAGATTCCAACCACAGACCACATAATTTTGCTCCTGTCACCCTAATTCTCTTCTGCTTTATCTTAAACCTGTGACCTCAAGTCCTCAATCCCTCCACCAACAGGAAGAGCTTCCTACTCTCCACACTCTCCTGGCCATTATCATTTTATGTACTTCTTTCAGGTGTCACCTCAGCCTTCTCTTTTCTAAAGGAAGTAATCACAGCCTCTCTAACCTGTCCTTGTAACTGTAGTCCCTCATTCCAGGAACCACTCTCAGAAATTTTTTCCAGACCATCTCCAATGTCTTCACGTCCTTTCTGTAATGAAATGAACACAGTTCTCCAGATGAGGTGAAGCCAGTGTGTTTAAAGGTTCAGCATGACCTCCCTGCTTTTAAACTCCATGTCTCAATTGGTAAAGAACATAAACTGCTTTCTCAAGCTGCCCTGCCACTTTTAATAACTTCTGCTCCCTTTTAGTAAAGTATTCTTTATTCTATATTGCCTCCCTTCATTCTTCCTACTGAAATGTTTCACTTCACATTAAACATCATCTGCCATGCATCTGCCTACTCCACCAACCTGTTTATATCCTGAAGCCACTAATCCCAGTTTGCTGGATGTGTGAATTCAGTTCTCATTGCATGGTATTCTGAGGCACTAGATAAAAGTCAAGGCTTTATAAATCAGCCCTGTGAGGTGGACGTTTATAATGGAAGAGAGAGAATAATGCTCCATTTTGTGGAAGATAGAAGTGCAAGAAATCTGTAACAAAAATAATACAAGCATCAGACAAATAAACAACCAATTCTGGCTGACAGAACAGAGATGAAATCTGCAATACTTCAAACATACTCAGAAATGTTCACAGCTTGCCTATAGACAAATTACAGACTTCACAGAGGATGAATGGGATGAAGACAGATCATGCTGGAACACACTGTCTAGCTCTAGCTAGAGGAAAACTGGGGATCAACATCCAACAACAATTTGGATTTATATAGCCACTTTAATGTGTGCCACATTTTAGCCAGATTAGTTTCCAAAGAAAGTTTGACATTGAGTATTGACAAGAAAACATTAAGGTTAATGTGCCTTTATTTAAGAAGAGCTGCAAAGACAAGCCAGGGAACTACAGACTGGTGAACAGGCAGATGGGAACGTTGCTGGAGGGGATTCTGAGGGACAGGATCTACCTGCATTTGGAAAGGTGACTGATTAGGGATAGTCAGTATGGCTTTGTGCCTGGGAAATCATGCCTCATGAATTTGACTGAGTTTTTTTTAAGAGATGACCAAGAGGAATGATGAGGGCAGGGAGGTACATATATGTTGTCCATATGGACATTAGCAAGACCTTCGACAAGATCCCGCATTGTAGGGTGGTCAGCTGGTCCTGAAGGTTAGACCACATGGGATTCAGGGTGAGATAGCCAATTGGATACACAATTGGCTTGATGTAGGAGTCAGAGGGCAGTGGTGGAGGGTTGTTTTTCAGATTGGAGACCTGTGACCAATGGTGTGCCACAGGGATTGATGCTGTGTCCACTGTTGTTTGTCATCTATATTAATGATTTGGATAGAATATAGTTGGCATGGTTAGTAAGTTTACAGATGACACCGAAATTGGTGGTATGGTGGACGATGAAGATAATAACAGGATCTAGGTCAACTGGGAAAGTGGGTCACCGAATGGCAGGTGGAATTTAACTAGAACAAGTGCAAGGTGCTGCATTTTGGGAAATTAAACCACGTCAAGACTTACAAAGTAAATGGCAGGGCCCCAGAGAGTGTTGTAGAACAGGTGTACAAGTATATAGTTCCCTGAAAGTGATGACACAGGTAGACAGGGTGGTGAAGGTATTTGGCACACATGCCTTCATTGGTCAGAGCACTAAGTAGAAGAGTTTCTATGTCATGTTACAGCAGTCATTGGTCACAGTCTTTTTCTCAGAGTAGGGTAGGGGAGTCTAAAACCAGTGGGGACAGGTTTAAGGTGAGAGGAGAAAGATATGAAAGGGACCTAAGAGGCAATTTTTCACACAGAGCATGGTGGGTATGTGGAAAGAGCTGCCAGAGGAAGTGGCAGAGGTGGGTACAATTACAACATTTAAAAGACATTTAGACAGGTACATGGATAGGAAAGGGTCCAAAAGCAGGCAAGTAGGACTAACTCAGTAACTTGGTTGGCATGGATGAGTTAGGCTGAAGGGCCTGCTTCCATGATGTATAACCCTACGACTCTATTATAAGTGCTTGGTCAAAGGTTTTAAAGGGTTTCAATAAAGGAGCAAGGGAAGGAAATGAGGCAGAGATTTTAGGGAAGAACTCTAGAGCTCAGGCATTTGCCAGCAGAAGATAGAGTCACCAACAGTGCAGCCGTAATTCAATGTGAAATGAAGCTGGTTATGTGCAATTGGCTTAAATCAAGTTGCTTTAACTGGAAGCTAATATCACCAAGATCAGGTTGACAGCTGAATGGAATGACAGCATCTGACTGCTTTAAAAATATGCACAATGGCTGCACCACTGAGCAATCTGACAAGGCAAGCAAACCCTCACTGCCTCCATCTGTTGATTAGCAAAGGCTCACGGCATGAAAACATTACAATTAACATGGACTACTGAATAAATGTGAATATATCTGCCATTGTGCTATTCATCACCAATTCTAACCTTGATGATAAATGAGGGACTTGTCAGATTATCCACAGTTCTGCTTTGGTTCTGACACCTAAAAAGCCATGAATATTTGAAGTTACTAATATTATAATAACCAAATAATTTAAAACATTCAGTTTATTGAAAAAATTTGAACAGCAGAAGGAAGTTAATACTTTTCAAATTGTTCTCAGACTTTTAAGAATATAAAAGGTGAACCTAATTATTGCATAGAACAGTGCAGCACAGGAACAGGCCCTTCGGCCTATCACCTCTGTGCCAACCATGATGCCAATCTAAACTAATCACACCTACCTGCACATGCTATGTATCCCTCCCGTTCCCTGCCTCTTCATGCGTCTATCTAAATGCCTCTTTGCTATTGTAAGTGCTTCTACCAACTCCCCTGGCAGCATGCTTCAGGCACCTCCCCTCTCTGTGTAAAACAAAATTGCCTCATACATCTCCTTTGAACTTAAACCTCTGCCCTCTAGTCATGTCCACCCCGGGAAAAAGACTGACTAGAAACCCTATCTATGTTTCTCATTATTTTATAAACTTCTATCAGGTCAACCCTCAGCCTTCAATGTTCCAGAGAAAACAATCCATGTTTGTCCAACCTCTCAGTTAATACGCTCTATCCAGGCAACATTCTGGTAAACCTCTGCACCCCGTACATTCATCCTATGGTGAGGGGACCAGAACTGCACACAATACTCCAAATGTGGCCTAACCAAAGTTTTACACAGCTGCAATATGACTTACCAACTTTTATACTCAATGCCACACACCTTCTTTACCACCCTTTCTCCCACTACAACAACCATGTTGTTTTTGCATCTTTCCATAATCTGCCTGCATATCTGTTCCTCTGTCTCCCGCTGGCTATTGGGGGCCTAGATTATAACCCTATCATCATGACAGTACCTTTATTATTGCTGAATTCCACCCATATGGCCTTGCTGGATAAGTCCTCCAAGACATCCTCTCTAAGTGCAACTGTGTCATTTTCCCTATCAGTATGCAACTCCCCCACCTCTTTTACATTCCTTTCTATCAGGTCTGAAACATCTTAAACCCTGGAGCAGTTCTGCCCTTCCCTCAGCCACGTTTCTATAATGGCTGCAACACTGCAGTTCCATGTACTGGACCAGGCTCAAAACTTATCTGCCTCAACCACTGTATTCCTTGCATTAAAATAAATACACTTCAGACGTCAGTCCCATCGTGCTCATTAACCTGACCCTACCTGTCCTTCCCATTAGACTTACCTGACTTAACCTCTGCCTTCTTCCCAATCACTCCACTTGCTGACCTACTGCTCTGGTTCCCACCCCCCTGCCACATAGTTTAAATCCTCCTGAGTGGCACTAAGCAAACCTCCCTGTAATAATATTGGTTTCCCTCCAGTTTATATAGGTCCTGCCTACCCTGGAAGAGATCCCAATGATCCAGGTACCTGAAGCCCTCCCTCCTACACCAACTCCTTAGCCATGTATTCATCTATACTTTCCTATTTCTTGCCTCACTAGCAAGTGGCACAGGGAGTAATCCCAAGATTATAACTCTACATGTCCTGCTTTTTAACTTTCTACCTTAATTCCCTTTTCAAGGAGAACTCAGCAGGTCACGCAGCATTTGTGGGGTAGGGGAATTGTCAGTTTGGTGGAGTTTTAAAAGGCTTTTGGATATACATACGAATATGAATGAAATGGAGGGATACGGATGATACATAGGAGACGAACATTTAATATAAATTGGCATAAGGATCTGCACAACATCGAGGGCCGAATGGCCTGTCCAGTGCTGTACTGTCCTATGTTCTATATTCTATGTATTGTCGTCAGAGACGCTTGACTTCTCCCTGACCTCCCATATCTCACAAGTGGAGCACACCTCTCCATTGACTGCCATTATTACCCCTCTAGCAACTATTGGATTGAAAGAATCCAATAGATTAAAAATAATTACCTTGTTACATCAGTAATTTGTTAGGTAAAATATAAAAAATATAATCCAATCATGTCTTTAATTAGAATGAGCTGCATGAAATAAATTTGGGTTGTCCCCATCCGATTTACTGAATGCATGAACTGATGAATTATTCAATCATAGAATCATTACAGGAGAGGAGGAGGTGCTCATTTGGTTCTTTGACAGCACGGGTGGTTCAGAGGTAGATTTGTTGCAGTCACACAGGAGGCCTGGGTTCAATTCCCAGCCAATGCACCATATATTATGGTGTCAGCGTTGGTTTGAACCGCTTTTAAGTAGGATTTATGACACCAAAGCACACTACACTTCCCTCATCCTTTTGGGCAGCACCGTGACATAGTTAGTAGAGCTGATGCCCTGAAGACTCAGGTTCAATCCTGACCTCTGGTCCTATATGTGTGGAGTTTCTGTGTTCTCCTGCGACTGTGTGCTTTCCCCTGGGTGCTCCGGTTTCCTCCCACATCCCAAAGTTGGTTGGTTAATTGGCTGCTGTAAAGTGTCTGGGTGAGTAGTAGAATCTGGGGTGGGGGGAGTTGATGAGAATATTGTGAGAATAAAAAAATGATGTTAATGTACAATTAGCTTAACTGGGTGGTTAATGGTCAGCAAGGACTTGGTGGGCTGAAGGGCCTGTTTTATGCTGTCTCTCTCCACAAATGCTGTATATGCCACACAGTAGGAAGGATGTGATTCTACTAGACAGGGTGCAGAGGAGATTAACCATGCTGTTGTCTGGATTTGAGCATTTTAAGGAGAATGGACAGGCTGGGTTTGTTTTCCCTGGAGTGGAGGAGGCGGAGGGGGGACCCAATACACAACATTATGAGGGGGATAGATAGGGCAGACAGTAAGAATCTTTATCCCATAGTGGGGGTATCTAAAACAAGAAGGCAGAGGCAGAAGATGAGAGATTGGTGGTTAAGAGGGGATCTGAAGGGGATTATTTTTCACACAGAGTGGAATCTGGAACACACTGGCTGAGGAGGTGGTGGAGGCAGAGATTCTGACAACATTTAAGCAGCAGTTAGTCAAGCACTTTTGTTGCCGAGGCAGAGAAAGCCGTAGACTAAATGTAGGTAAATGGGACTGGTATACAGAAGTAGAATGATTGACATGGACATGGTGAGCCAAGCAGCCTGTTTCTGTGCTGTACGACGCTATCACTTTACGACTCTTAATTGATTATCCAAATATTTTATTCTACTGTTGTTCAATAGAACATAGAACATAGAACATAGAACAATTACAGCACAATTCAGGCCTTTTGGCCCACAAAGCTGTGCCGAACATGTCCCTACCCTAGAAATTACTAGGCTTACCCATAGCCCTCTATTTTACTCAGTATTATTGATTATTGAGTATTTTACTCAATAATGTAAATAAAACCCTGACTAATCACAACTATTTTAATCTATCAATTAATTATGATTATGTTTTTAAAAAATCTTTTGACAACCCCAGTATGAAACTATTGGAATAAAACTTTCTACATCAAAAAAAATTCCCCTTGGATTTTAGAATTTCAGTGCAATTCTGGCACTTTTGCCAGGGGTAAGAAATTCTCCCAACCACTTCTGCCTAAACCATACATACTTTCAAAAACCTGGATCTGATCTCTGCTTCTCAGTGCACTTCACATCAATATATACGCTCATTTAACATTAAATTGTCTGTCTCAATCCTGTCTCAGCCTTCTGGAAAAAGAAGATATGAGATCAGTAAGAGAAATGTGCTTCCTGACTAAAGCAAGGAATTGATTGCTGGTTTCAATTCCACAGCCACAATTCAAAGCCATAGAACGTGAGATGCACTAGCACCAAATGGGCCTTTCACTGTGAGAGTCAACTGTATTATTTTTTCAAACTACAACTTTCGACAGCTGTGGTCACTGGAAAGATTGAGTAGGTCAGGGAAAGGAATTACAAATTCAGAATTAGAAATACCATCTGGCTCAATACAGCCAGTATTGGCAGGTGCTAATATTCGTCAGATGTGTCTTTAAGACCCTTCCCTGAGTGAAGTTGTTATGGGTTCAAGTCCGACTTCAGAGCTCATCCCAAGTGCCCCTGTCAATGATTATCCCTCAGGTCAAACAGTCTCCTCTACCACCAGAGGAGATCTGATAGAAGTTTCTAAAATCATGAGTGGTATTGATAAGGTGGACGGTAGCAGTCTTTTCCCCAGGGTAGGGGAGTCCAAAACTAGGGGGCATAGATTTAGGGTGAGAGGGGAAAGATTAAAAAGGGACCTGAGAGACAACTTTTTCACGCAGAGGGTGGTGAGTAAATGGAATGAGGGTGGTTGAGGTAGGTACAGTAGTATCATTTAAGAAGTACTTGGATAGTACATGGAGGGGAGGGTCTTTGAAGGATATTGGTTGAACACAGGAAATCGGGACTAGTTGGGTGGGCACCATGATCAGCATGGACTAGTCGGGCTGAAGGACCTGTATCGTGCGGTTTTGCTCTGTGACTCTGCTCATGGGACTGGGTGGCAACCTAGGCTCACGCCTCACTGAATGCAATCATGCAACATGTGTTCAGTGGGAATAATGTGTACTGAACATCTGATATCCATTCAATTCTGCCAATGTGGAAAAGACACTCTAAGCCCCCTAAGTCAATATTTACAATAGTTCATCCACACTAGATTAATAAAAGCTACAATTTCACTCTGGCTCAGAACCTGCTTTTTGCTTTGTAAGAACATGTTCAACACATTCAGTACTTCCGATGACTAGCAGCTACACTTTAATTAACCACAGTTTAGTACAGTGCTCAATTCTGCTTTGGGGATCGATAGAATGATCTGTGGATGGGTGTCAATGGATACCAAATAAAGGTGGCATGGTAATCGATCCTCCAGGAAAACTCGTGTTAGCTCAGCTCCCACGGTATTACTTTCATCTCAGATTCAGACTACGGTTCAAGCCAATAATCTAGGCTGACAGGATCTCAATAATGTTATCCAGCACAGAAAAAGGCCCTTTGGCCCACCATGTCCATGCTGACCATTAAGTTCCTTTCCACACTAATCCCACTTACCAGCACTTGGTCCGTAACCTTGGTAACTCAAGTGCTCATCTAAATACTTAAATGTTCTGAGAATCTCTGTCTCCACCACACACTCAAATGCTCCAGACTGCCACCAGCACTGAGTGGAAACGTTCTTCCTCAGATTCCTCCTCTTTCACCCCAGGTCTAAACATATGCCCTCTAATTTTAGATACATCTGCTGTGGGGAAAAGTTTCCTTCCATCTACCCTATCTCTGTCCCTCATAATTTTGTATACTTTGACCATTCCCCCGTCCCAGCTTTCTCCACTTCCAGGAAAATAGACCCAACCTATCCAGTCTCTCTCCTAACTGAAACCCTCCAAACCAAGCAACATCCTCGTGGCTTTCAGGTAAGAATGAATCCAGGCACTGACCCTGTTTCACCCAGTGACCTTTCCAACATTTATGCTTTGTACTTCACCACAAAAGACTGCTAAATTATGGAACCACATGAAAGACTGGGGTTGCACTATGTTAAATTAAACCAGGGCAGGACTTTTACAGGAAATGCTAGGGCACTGGAAAGTTTTGTAGAACAGAAGGACCTAGGGGTACAGGTCCATAGTTCCCTGAAAATGGAGACACAGGTAGACAGCGTGGTGATGAAGGCATTTGGCATACTTGCCTTCATTGGTCAGGGCAAGAGTTGGCATGCCATGTTACAGCTGTACAAGACGTTGATAGAAACACAGAAACATAGAAAAACCCACAGCACAATTCAGACCCTTCGGCCCACAAAGCTGTGTCCAACATGTCCCTACCCTAGAAATTACTAGGCTTACCCATAGACCTCTATTTTTCTCAGCTCCATGTACCTATCCAACAGTCTCTTAAAAGACCCTATCGTATCCACCTCCACCACCGTTGCCGGCAGCCCATTCCACACACTCGCCACTCTCTGAGTAAAAAAACTTACCCCTGACATCTCCTCTATACCTACTCCCCAGCACCTTAAACCTATGTCCTCTTGTGGCCACCACTTCAGCCTGGGGAAAAGCCTCTGACTATCCACCTGATCAATGCCTCTCATCATCTTATATCCCTTTATCGGGTCCCCCCTCATCCTCCGTCACTCCAAGAAGAAAAGGCTGAGTTCCCTCAACCTGCTTTCATAAGGCATGCTCCGCATTCCAGGCAGCATCCCTGTAAATCTCTTCTGCATCCTTTCTATGGCTTCCACATCCTTCCTGTAGTGAGGCGACCAGAACTGAGCACAGTACTCCAAGTGGGGTCTGACCTGCAACAATACCTCCCGGCTCCTAAAATCAATTCCACAATTGATGAAGGACAATACACCATGTGCCTTCTTAACCACAGAGTCAACCTGCGCAGCTGCTTTGAGCATCCTATGCACTCGGGCTCCAAGATCCCTCTGATCATCCACACTGCCAAGAGTCCTAACATTAAGACTATATTCTGCCATCATATTTGACCTACCAAAATGAACCACTTCACACTTTTCTGGGTTGAACTGCACCTGCCACTTCTCAGCCCAACATTGCATCCTATCTATGTCCCTCTGTAACCTCTGACAGCCCACAACACATCCAATCTTTGTGTCATCCGCAAACTTACTAACCCATCCATCCACTTCCTCATCCAGGTCATTTATAAAAATCACAAAGAGTAAGGGTCCCAGAACAGACCCCTGAGGTACACCACTGGTCACCAACCTCCATGCAGAATATGACCCTTCAACAACCACTCTTTGCCTTCTGTGAGCCAGCGAGTTCTGGATCCACATTGCAATGTTCCTTTGGATCAAAAACAGGGAGACAGAAAGTGGGAAACTACAGGCCAGGTAATCTCAGTCATAGAGGACATTTAGAAAAATTGAAGGTGGTCTCTTGAAGTCAGCATGGATTTATGAATGGAAAATCATGTTTGACCAACTTCTAGGATTTCTTTGAAGAAGTAGCAAGAACTATAAGTAAGAGTGAAATGGTGGATGTGCTGCCACCACACTTGATGAAACCACACTTGGAATACTGCGTACAGTTCTCGTCTCCTGGGGAGAGGAAGGATGTCATTAAGCTAGAAAGGGTGCAGAAAAGATTCACGAAGATGTTACTGGCTTGAGCTACATAGAGAGAATGGATAGGCTGGGACTTTTTTCCCTGATGCGAAGGAGGCTGAGGGTTGATCTTATAGAGGTTTATAAAATCATGAGGGGCATAGATAAGATAAATGGCCACAGTCTCTTTCCCAGGGTAGGGGAGTCTAAAATACAGGGCTCAGGTTTAAGGTGAGAGGGAAAGATTTAAAAGGGACCTGAGGGGCAACTTTATCGCACAGAGGGTGGTGGGTATATGGAATAAGCTGCCAGAGGAAGCTGTAGAAGCGGGTATAATTACAACACTGAAAAGACATTTGGACAGATAAGAAAGGTTTAGAGGGATATGGGCCAAACATTGGGAAATGGGACTAGCTCAGGCAGGCAACTTGGTTGGCATGGACGAGTTGGGCCAAAGGGCCTGTTTCTGTACTGTATTACTATGATTCTGTGACTCTAATCATGTTTGGTAGGAATTTTTAAAATATAATTGGCCATGCACTTGGACTAATTTCTAAGGCAATATGGTATGATATGAAATCAGATCACCCTGTAATAAGTTGGCACGGATGCAGCAGGTTGAGTGGCTTCCTCTGACCCCACAAGTAGCTAGAGAAATCATTCGCTGTTTGATACCTTGCCGATGAAAATTGTGTCCACCAGATACTCAGGAACAATGTCAGTTCTCAGATACAAATATACGAATTAGGAGAAGCAGATCACCTCAGCCCTTCAAGCCTGCTCAGCCATTTAATAAGATCATGGCTGATCTGAATAAAACTTCAACTTCATGTTCCTGCCCATCTGCGATAACCCTTCATCCTCTCAATTATAAAGAAGCTATCTACTCCAACCTTAAAAGATATTCAAATACTCTGCTTCCACCACCCTTTGAGGGCCAGATTCCAAAGACTTGCAGCACTGAGAGAAGAAACATCACCTCACCTCTGTCTTGTACGCAGTGACCCCTAGTTCTAGATTCTCCTGCAGCAGGAAACATCCTCTCCACATCCATCCTGTCAACACCACTCAGGACCTCAGATGTTTGAATCATCCCCCCTCCCTCTTCTACATAATAGGTGGCTGATGATTGGCATGAACTTGATGGGCTGAAGGGCCTGTTTCAGTGCTGTATCTCTCTATGATTCTATAAAGTCTAACCTTTCCTCAGAAGACAAGGTATCAGTCTGAATAGCTTCCAATACATTAATATCCTTCCAATACTGTGCATAGTACTCCAGGTACAGTCTCACTAATGCCTTGTAAAACTGAAACACCACATGTGGGTTTCCTCTGGATGGTCCGGTTTCCTCCCACATTCCAAAGACGTACAGGTTAGGAAGTTGTGGGCATGCTATGTTGGCGCCGGAAGCGTGGCGACATTTGCGGGCTGCCCCCAGTACACTCTACGCAAAACGATGCAGTTCACTGTGTGTTTCAATGTCCATGTGACTAACAAAGATACCTTATTTTATTTGTATTCGATTCTTTCAGCAATAAATGATAACATTGTTAGATTTCTTAATCACTCAGACACCCAGATCCTTCCATGGAGCTCTCTGAAAACCATCAGATAATAAGCTGTTTTTCTTCCTGCTAAAATGGACAATTTCACATTTTTGCACATTATACTCCATTTGCCAAATTCTTGCCCACTCACTTAATCTATCTGTTAGTCTTGTTGTTTTCTTAGCTTACTTTTCTGCCTACCTGTCATCAACAAATTTAGCAACCCTTGGTGTCTGCATACAAATTGTAAAAGAATGAGGGCCCAGCATTAATCTCAGTGACACATTACTGCTTGCCAACCAGAAATAGACCCATTTACGGCTCTGTTACTTGATAGCCACTCAATGTTCCATCCACAGCAATATGGGCTTTTACTCTGTATAATAACTTTTCATGCAGAAAAGTCTTCTCTAAATGCAGCACACCCACCATTTCCCCCTTACTTATAGTTCTTGTCACTTCTTCAAAGAACTCCAATAAGTTGGTCAAACATGATTTTCCATTCATAAATCCATGCTGACTTCAAGAGACCACCTTCAAATTTCTAAATGTTCTCTATGACAGAGATTAACTGGCCTGTAGTTTCCCACTTTCTGTCTCCCTGTTTTTGAATGAAAGAGCTGCCTTTTCCATTTTCCAATCAAATGGAACATAACAAAAATCTGAGGAATTTTGGAAACATTACAATTAACACAACTTTCTCAACAGCCACTTCTTTTAAAACCATTGAATGAAGTCCAAGGTGCAGTCTGACTAAAGTTTTAGATAGCTGCAGCATGACTTCCTTACTCTTATACTCAAAACACCTAACAATAAAGGATGAAAGAGCTTGGGCTGTTCTCACTGAGAACTAAAGGAGCTAGGGCTGTTCTCATTGGAGAGGAGGAGGATGAGGGAAGACATGATAGAGGTATACAAGATATTGAGAGGAATAAATAGAGTGGACCGCCAGTGCCTCTTTCCCAGGGCGCCAATGCTCAAAACAAGAGGTCAAAGCTTTAAGGTATTGGGTGGGAAGTTCAAGGGAGATGTCAGACGGATGTTTTTCACCCAAAGAGTGGTTGGTGCATGGAATGCGTTGCCTGGGGTGGTGGTGGAGGCTGATACATTGGACAAGTTCAAGAGATTGTTATATAAGCATGTGGAGGAATTTAAGGGATATGTGGGAGGAAGGGGTTAGATAGTCTTAGGTGTGGTATGAAGGATGGCACAACATGGTGGGCCGAAGGGCCTGTATTGTGCTGTATTGTTCTATGGTGCTATGGACCCAGAGCACTCTCAGATCACAGCCCCAACTATTGCTGAGTGTCACTCCCCTGGTGAGCGTAATTTTCCTGAGTTCTTCCCTCTCTTCCATTTCCCGATTTGCAGCTATTACTTGGATGTTACTTGTAACCTGATGCACAATATCTGCTTAATTCATTTGCCATCCCCTTGTTTTCCATTATTAATTCCCCAGACTCAGGATCTAACCTGCACCTTGTTAATCTTTCTTTGCTGAATATCTATAAAATTTCCAAATATATTTTTCATATTGCTGGCAAGCTTCATCCTTATACCTAATTCTTCCTTCTTCATTAATTTTCTCATCATTCTTTGTTGCTTTTTACATTCTGTCCTATCTTCTAACCTCCCACTCTCCATTGCATGATTAGATGCTATTTCTTTAAGTTTGATACTATCTTTGTTTTTTTTTATTTAATCACAGATGGTGGGTCTTCCCTTTGGATCCTTTTGTTGTATTCTGAACCCTTTGTGCCCTGGAATTCCTCCACTGCATCACGACTGACCGATCACCTAACTTGCCAGTTCACTTCAGCTAGCTCTGCTTTCATGCCCTCATAATTGCCCTTATTTAAGTTTAAAACACTAGTCTTGGACTTATTCTTCTCCCTCACAAGTTGAATTCAAAACTCAATCATATTATGATTGCTGCTACCCAGGGGTGCATTCACAATGCAGCTATTAATTAATCCTACCGTGTTGCACAATGCCATATCTGTCGTAAGTTGCTCTTGAGTTGGCTGAAAAATATACCGTCGTAAGAAACGATTCTGAAAACACTACGAAAACGATCCTGAAAACATCTGGGCCACCTACCTGATCTGATTTTTCTAATCAATATGTAGATCACTTTGTAGTTACTGTCAGGGGGCCTGAACACCCATCCCACAAGTGAATTACCGCTTTTAGAACAGAGGATAGTACAGCACTGGACAGGCCATTCAACCCACAATGTTGTGCCTATCTTGATGCTGCTTTATACTAAATGTCTTCCTCCTGTTTATCATCCATATACCTCCAGTCCCTTCATATTCATGCGCCTATCTAAAGGCCTCTTAAACTCCACCAAACTGCCTGATTCCACTACTACCCCGAGTAACCCATTCCAGGCACCTACCACTCTCTGCTTAAAAAACCTGCCCCTCACATCGCCTTTAAACTTCTCACCTCTAACCTTAAAAGCACGTTTGGTGTTTGACATTTCTATCCTGGGGAACAGATTCTGACTGTCTAAACCTCTCATAATTTTAAAAACCTCTATTCAGGTCTCCCCTCAGCCTCTGACGCTCGAAGCAGAACACCCAAGTTTGTCCAACCAGTCCTTGTAGCTCATACCCTCTAATCCAGGTAGCATCCTGGTAAACCTCTTCTGCACCTTTTCCAGTCTCCACATCCTTCCTATGCTGAGGCAACCTGAACTGCACCTAGTACTCCAAGTGCGGTCTGACTAAAGTTTTAGATAGCTGCAGCATGACTTCCTTACTCTTATACTCAAAACACCTACCAATGAAGGCAAGCACACCATATGCCTTCTTTAGCACCTTAACCACCTTTTAGTATTTCTTATCTGCACCTAAACTATATCCTGGTTTCCTAAACTTAGTTCATCTCTCTATATTGAGCTAGGAGCATCATTAATTAACGGAGCCATTCCTCCACTAATGTCACCTTTGTGCCAGTTTGGATATTTCTAGTTGAGGTCATGTCTCTGGAGGTGGAAGGCAGTAAGAGGACAGGAGCTAAAACAAAAAAATGGAACAGAAGCCAGTTATCTGGCCCTTTGAGTCAGCTCTGCTTCTATCACACAGCTTATTTCCTGCATTACCCCGATATTTCTGATTCCTTAAGTATCTACAAATGACTAAGCCTCCACAGCCTTTCAGGATAGAAAATTCCAAATACTCCCACCCTCTGCCTGGAGAGATTTATGGAGTCAGTGTCAAACAGCACCAAAACAAACCCTTCAGCTCACCATGGCCATGCCAGCTATCAAGTACCTGCCCTCGCTAATCGCATATACCAGCATTGATCGATAGCCTTCTATGCCTCAGCCATTCAAGTGCTCAGCTAGACACTACGTAAAATGTTGTGGGAGTACGAGCGTTGATGATCTACTCAAGTAGTATGTTCCAGATTGCAACCACGTAAAATTGTTCCTTAGATCCCCCATGAATCTCTCACACCTTATGCTCAGCCTAAGCCCTCTGGTATTAGATAGCTCTATTATGAGGAAAAGTTTCTCACTGTACCTCGTCAGATCTTCCCTCATCCTCATGTGTTCCAAGGAAAACAAACCTAGCTTACCCAAGTCTCTCATCACTGAAACAGTCAATCCCAGGCAATATACCAGTGAATCTTCTTTGCATCCTCTCCAGTACAATCATGTCCTTCCTATGGTGTGGCAACCAGAACTATGCACAGTACTCTCTCTGTAGCCTAACTAACGTTTTATAAAGTTGTACCATATGCCCAGCTAATGAATGGGCCTTCTTCATCACCTTATCTACCTGGCTGTCACGTACACCAAGGTCCTTCTGTTCCTCAATTCTCTGCGGGGCTCAACCATTCATTGTGTATGTTTTACCCTTATTTGTTCTCCCAAAGTGCATCACCTTGCACTTATCAGGATTAAATTCCATCTACCTTTGTTCCATCCCGTAGCCTGCAACTAAGCTCATCACAATGAACAGCACCACCAATTTTCATGTCATCTGCAGACTTGACAATCATACCTTCATTTTCTCCTCATCCGAGCCTTAAATGGTCTACCCCTTATTTAGTGACTGTGAACTTTTGTTCCTGACACCTTTTAAGAGTTTTGATGAGATCTCTTCTCATTTATCTTAATGCTGCGAATACAGGCTTAGTCTATTAAGTCTCTTATTTCCTTAGGACACAGGAGGCAGATATTCAGCTCAGCGAGTCAATGCCAGCCAAGAGCAATCCCATCAATCTCATTGCCACACATTTTCCTGTGACCTGTTCTCTCTCAATGCCCATTAACTCCCCCAGTTCTCCTGCCACCAACCTGGACTAGGAGCAATTTACAGCAGCCAATTAACTACCAACCAGCATATCTTTAGGATATGGGAGGAAACCAGAGCACCCAGGGGAAACTAACATCGTCACAGGGAGAATGTGCAATCTTCACAGGAACTGCACCAGAGATCAGGATAATCATACAGCAAATCTCTCATACAGCCATTCCATAACCAGTCGAGTGAATTCTCTGTGGCAAGGATATCCTTATTTTGGTATGAAATCTCATGAAGGCCCTAGAGAATTGCTGTAAAACATTGTTAAAGTCGAGTTTATTGTCATATACACAGGTACATGCATGCACAGGTGCAACGAAAGACTTACTTACATAGATGTGCTGGTCGGTAGTTAATTGCTGCAGTAAATTGCCCCTTGTCCATGTGGGTGATAGGAGAGCTGCCCACCTGGACAAGGGACAATTTACAGCCCCTTCCAGTACTCAAGTCCTTTTGTAATAAAGAGAATAAGGATAAGCCTAACAGTATAACTACAGGCCAGTGGGTTAAACCGTGATGGTGGGAAAGCTTTCGGAGACAGGATTAATAGTCACCTGGAGGAAAATGAATAAATCAAGTCAAGCCAAGGCGAATTAGTTAAGGATGAACTGTGTTTAACTAATTTCATAGAATTTTTTGATGGGGTAACAGATGCTGTCAATCTGGTGCACATGAACATCAAGAAGGACTTTGATTAGGTGCCATATTACAGATTCATTGTCAAAGTTGAAGCAAGATAACGTCAGGTTGATAGCATGGGTATGAAGTTGGCCAAGTGACACATCAGAGGAACATGATGATTGGCTGTTCTTCAGACTGGAAGATGGTGAAAAGTGGCATTTCCCAGGGACTGGCATTGGAGTCACTGCTTTTACAATCTACACTAATGACCTGGACTTGTGGGTTCAGGTCACAAGTTCTACGTACGCAGATGGCACAAAACTTGGTAGTATTGTGAGACACAAAGTATTGTGATAGACATATGGTACATGAAAGACTAGGTGCAGAAATGTGAGGTGATGCATTTTGGTAGGAAGATGAAGATGAATGAAGACACTGTTCAAAAGAGGAGACTGCAGATGCTGGAACCTGGAGCCAAAAAAACAAACGGCTGGAGGAACTCAGCGGATCAAGCAGCATCTGTGGAGGGAAAGCAACTGTCGACATTTCAGATCCCGATGGAGGGTCTCGACCTGAGACGTCAACAGTTTCTTCGGGGCAGGCACGGTAGTGTAGCGGTTAGCGTAACGCTTTACAGCACCAGCGACCCAGGTTCAATTCCGGCCACTGTCTGTGAGGAGTTTGTACATTCTCCCCGTGTCTGTGTGGGTTTCCTCCAGGTGCACCAGTTTCCTCCCACATTCCAGAGACGTACGGGTTAGGAAGTTGTGGGCATACTACAGTATGTTGGCGACGGAAGCGTGGCGACACTTGCGGGCTGCCCCTAGAACACTCTATGTAAAAGATGCATTTCGCTGTGTGTTTCGATGTAAATGTGACTAATAAAGACATCTTAAATCTTAAATGCTGCTCGACCCGCTGAGTTCTTCCAGCAGTTTGTTTTTCGACACTGTCCTAAATGAGTTGTGTGGGCACAAATCATTCAAAGTGCCAGTGCAGGTAGAGAAAGCAGTTAATAAGGTGTACACAGTTCTGAGCTTTATCAATAGAGGTACTGAGTGTAAAAGCTGGGATGTTATGCTGAACTTTAGTAAAACAATGACCTGTCCTTAACTGCAAGATTGTGTTCAATTCTGGTTACCTTACTTTCACAAGGATGTGAGAGCATTAGAGAAGGTACAATAATAATTTACGAGAATGGTTCTAGGGATGAGGGACTATAATTACAAGATAGATCACAGGCTGGGACTGTTTTCTTTGGAGAAGAGAAGGCTGAGAAATCAGACAGAAATACATAAAATGATGAGCAGTCTGGACAGAATGTTATAAAGGGAAGCTGTTCCATTTGGTGGAAAGATCGAGGACTAGAGGTCACGGATCAAAATAAAGAGGGAAAGAACTAAGTGACGTCAGGAAAACAATTTTTAAACGCAATGTGGGGTTAGAATCTGGAAAGCACTGCCTGCGGAATGGTGGAGGCAGGTCCCATTGTGGCCTTCAAGAGAAAATTGGTGGGAAAAAGTTTGCAAGGCTGCAGAGAAAATGGCAGTGGGAGAGAGTAGGCGCAGACACATTGTACCAAATGGCCTCACTCTGTGCTGTGACCGTTTTGTCATTCGATGATAAAGGGCAATTGCCTTCCTTTTCACTTGCCGCTCCTGCATATTGGCTTCCAGTAACTTGCGTACAAGGTCACCTCAGTCTCTTTGAAAATCAGTACCCAATCTCTCACCATTTAAGAAACAGAAACACGAGAGAATGCAAATGCTGGAATCTGGAGTAAAAAAACAAACTGCTGGAGGTACTCAGCAGGTCAGGCAGCATCTGTAAAGGGAAGTGGACAGTTGATGTTACAGGCTGAGAACCTTCATCTGACTGAAAGAATAGAATGGAGATAGCCAGTTCAAAATTCCATCATCTGCAGCCCTTTGTCAGCCTCCTCCTATCACCTCCCAGCCTGTCAGTATTTCCACTCTCCCCTCCTCCACCTGCCTATCACCCCTTCTCATCTGGATCCGCCTATCGCCTGCCGGCTCTTACCCCACCCCTTTCCTCCACCTTTTTATACCGTGTACCTCCCCTCTATCTTTCAAGCCAGATGGTGGGTCTTGACCCAGACCGTCGACTGTCCATTTCCCTCCATAGATGCTGCCTGACCTGCAGTTTGTTTTTTTGGTCCATTTAAGAAATACACCGCTTTTCTGTTTAATTCCCCTTCACATCTGTTCCAGATCATATTGCAGCTGCTTTGCTTTAGTCCATTCGATATCACGACAAGGCCATTTTACATCCTCCTCCCCGCTCACGATCCCACCCAGTTTTGTATTATCAACAACTTGGAGAAATCATTTGGTCCCCTTGACCAAATCACGGATACTGATCATGTGCAACATGGTGGTGTGACAGCGACCCAGGTTTCATACTGACGGCAGGTGCTGACTGGGTGGAGTCTGCACATTCTCACTGTGACCCACTTGGAACTGCCCAGCTTCCCCGGTTTCTCCTCGCACCTCAAAGACATACTTGTAGGTTAAGTGGCCGTTGTAAATTTTCCATAGTGTAGGTAGATGGCAGGAGAATCAAGGACTTGATGAGCACGTGAGAGAGGTTAGGATACAGGGAAATACAGGGAAGAATGGGACTGATAGGATTGTTCTGCTGGGAACTGGCAAAGCCTCAAAGGGCTGAATGGCCTCCATCTGTAGTAAGTGAACAGCTGTGGCCAAAGCAACCACACAACCTGACAACATAAGAGGATCCCGTTATTCCCACACTGTCTAGCAACAATTCTCAATCGACTTCAGCAATATTAACAACTCTGTGTGCTCTGATCTTATTGCCCATACTCCTGAAGTGGGACCTGACTGAAAGTTTTCTGAAAATCCCAAACCACATTCACAGGATCCCCTTAATCGACTAACTAATGCATCAAAGAACTCCAACAGATTTGTCAAATGTAATTTACATTTCATAAATCCACATCGACTCCATTCAATCCTATTATTCTTTTCAAGGTGCTATGTTATAGATACACACAAAATGCTGGAGGAACTCTGCAGGTCAGGCAGCATCTCTGGAGGGAAATAAACAGTCGACGTTTTGGGTCAAGACCCTTCATCAGGACTGGAAAGGAAGAGGGCAGAAGCCAGAATGAAAAGGCAGGGGGGAGAGGGAGGAGCACAAGCTGGCAGGTGAGTCCAGGTGAGAGGGGGAAGGTGGGGGAGGGGGGATGAAAGGGAATGATGCAAGAAGCTGAGAGGTGATAGGTGAAAGAGGCAAAGTGCTTCCCCCTCTCCCCTGGACTCACCTATCACCTGCCAGCTTGTGCTCCTCCCCACCACTTACCATTTTATTCTGGCTTCTGCCCTCTTCCTTCCCAGTCCTGATGAAGGGTCTCGGCCCGAAACGTCAACTGTTTATTTCACTCCAATAGATGCTGCCTGACCTGCTGAGTTCCTCCACCATTTTGTGTGTTGCTCCAGACTGCATCTTCAGAATCTCTTGTGCCTCTATCATTGGCATTGGTACTGGTTTGTTATTGTCACTTGTACCAAGGTACAATGAAAAACTTGACATGCATACCAATCATACAGGTCAATTCATTACACAGTGCATTGAGGTAGTACAGGGTAAAAGCAATAACAGAATACAGAGTATATTATGTTATAGATTCCAAGATCTTCCCTGCACTGATGTCAGACAAATGGATCAGTGGTTCCTTGTTTTCTCTCTCCCTCCTCTCTTGAATAGTGGGGTCACATTTGCTACCGCCCAATCCATGGGAGAGTATCCAGAGAGAACCCTGAGTGTATAGAACTATTGAAGATGACAACCGAGCTTCCACCATCTCTGAAACCACCTCCCTCAAAATTCTAGGATGTACATCAATCGTGTCCTTGGAATTATCGGCATTTAGCTTCACTAACCTCTCTGCTATTGTTTCTTTTCATTAATATCTATTTAATTCATGTTCTCAGTCGTGCCAGACCCTTGGTTCTCTGGTATTTCTGGCAGGTTTGTCTTCTTTTATGAAGAAGAAGTTGCCTAATTCCTCAACAAGGGACCCACACACACACAGTATTCCTTTTTATTTTAAACCATCTCTTATATTTTGTTTTTATGTCCCTTACTGGTTTATTCACAGATTCTAACTCATCTTTCCTGATCAATATGTTGGTCCTCCTTGGTCAATTTCTAAAGCTCAAATTACTGGGAAAAAAAACACTATTTATAGAATAGAAGAAAGAAAGAAAGATAGTATCAAGAAGGGAAGTCAGAAATTTTTTTTCACAGCAATTATGAAATCAGAGAGCAGAGGTTGATGTTTTGTGATACATTGAGACCAGTAACCCTGTCAATGCCATTCCCCAGTTCCTTCGTCATAGCTCTGCAAATTCTTCTCTCTTTCATGCCATTTGAAGACACTGACTGATTCCGTTCTCAAAAGGAGGTGCATTCCAGAACGAAAAACTGCAAATCCTGGGAATTTGAAATGAAAGGTGAAAATGCTACAAGTACTGAGCAGGCCAGACACACCTGCAGGGAATGAAGCACAGTCAATGCCTTGGGTGCATCACAGAGTATCACAAACCTCAGGTACAAGGCTATTTCTCTCTCTCTCTGCAGATGCCACCTGACCTGCTGAGTCCCAGAATGAACAGTGGTAACAGCAAAAATATTGGATGTGAGAGTGCTGGAAACAGGTACTCTTGGTGATGAAAAGATTGTGAGAAACTCAAGATCAAATAGGGCTGCAAACATTCGAGTCAGTCTCAGACAGCACACAAGGTGCTGTTGGTGAAGTAAATGCATTTGTGGCAGGGGCTTTGGTTCCTCAATGTTTAATGGGGGGGGTGGGGGGGGGAGTTAAGAACTTTCAATATCAGATGTATCACATGCTGGATGATAACATTGAGAGAGGGGACACTTTAATGCGAGAGTTTTGTAGCAATACTTTCCCCAAATGATTCGCTGATTTCAGACTAAGACTGAATTTGGTTTATATCAGATCTTTAACAGAATCAGGCTTGCCCGAGGACCAGAACTTAAACCAGGACTATAATTACACGCAGATCATGCCAGGGACTCCGCCAGAGTTGACTGGATGATGATGATCCCTATCACCAGGACGATAGCAAAGTCCACACAGCAGCACCAGAACTAAAGACCAGATCCAAACAGCACTGGCTATAAATTGGGTCTAACAAAGTGTCAGGATGAGTCCAAGTTTGAATCGGCATCAGACTGGCTCAGGACCCGGATCCGCTGTGCACCAGGACAGAACCTGGACCACCGCCAGCACCTGGACCATAACTGGCACAATCCAGAGCAGCATCCCCAGCCACGCCGGCAACGGGACTCACAGAGCACAGATCCGGACCCCAGGCACAGACCCGACCCCGACCCCAGACCCGGACCCCAGGCACAGACCCGACCCCGACCCCAGACCCGGACCCCAGGCACAGACCCGACCCCGACCCCACATCCGGACCCCAGGCACAGACCCGACCCCGACCCCGACCCCACACCAGCTGCTCCGATTCCCCAGCACTGGTCTGAAGGACTGAGCGGCCGTTCAGCCCGGGATTGGGTGGTGGGGGGGGGGGGGGGGCCGGTGAGGGGAGGGACCAGTGAGAGAGCGGTGAGGGGCCCCTGAAGGAATGGTGAGGGGACGGGGCCGGTGAGGTGAGGGGACGGTGAAGGTCCGGACCCAGTGAGGCGCCCCTGAGGGGCGGGTGAGGGGCCGGGCCGCTCCACTTACCGCCGCCGCCGCTGCCGCCGCCGCTCCCACCGATCTGCTCCGCGTGTGCGCGCCCCGCCCCCACTGCCAGCCGATTGGCCGCGGCCAAACGCCGGGCTGTCCGATTGGTGAACACGGCGGCCAATCACTGAGAAGGCGGGTCCTGCAGCATGTGACGTGTTCAATGAGAGTGAATTAAAGAGCTCGTGCCCGCAACGCTGACCGCGCCCCCCCCGGTTACGCCTCACGTCACTGACCCCGCCCCCCAATAGCCACGCCCCTCTCGCGTCACTGACTCCGCCCCCAACCCCCCCCTCATTTTACTGATCCCGCCCCCGGTTACGCCTCCCGTCGTTGGCCCCGCCCCCTCGAGTCGCGCCCCTTCACGTCACTGACTCCCGCCCCGACACACACCCTCCATATATCAGCCCGTCCCTGGTTACGTCTCACGTAACTGACCCCTCCCCTGGGTCACTCTCCACAACACTGACCCCTCCCCTGGGTCACTGACCCCTCCCCCGGTCACTCTCCACAACACTGACCCCTTCTCTGGGTCACTGACCCCTCCCCTGGGTCACTCTCCACAACACTGACCCCTCCCCTGGGTCACTGACCCCTCCCCCGGTCACTCTCCACAACACTGACCCCTTCTCTGGGTCACTGACCCCTCCCCTGGGTCACTCTCCACAACACTGACCCCTCCCCTGGGTCACTGACCCCTCCCCCGGTCACTCTCCACAACACTGACCCCTTCTCTGGGTCACTGACCCCTCCCCTGGGTCACCCTCCACAACACTGACCCCTCCCATGGGTCACTGACCCCTCCCCCGGTCACTCTCCACAACACTGACCCCTTCTCTGGGTCACTGACCCCTCCCCTGGGTCACTCTCCACAACACTGACCCCTCCCATGGGTCACTGACCCCTTCCCGGGTTACTCTCCACAACACTGACCCCTCCCATGGGTCACTGACCCCTCCCCCGGTCACTCTCCACAACACTGACCCCTTCTCTGGGTCACTGACCCCTCCCCTGGGTCACCCTCCACAACACTGACCCCTCCCATGGGTCACTGACCCCTCCCCCGGTCACTCTCCACAACACTGACCCCTTCTCTGGGTCACTGACCCCTCCCCTGGGTCACTCTCCACAACACTGACCCCTCCCATGGGTCACTGACCCCTCCCCGGGTTACTCTCCACAACACTGACCCCTCCCATGGGTCACTGACCCCTCCCCGGGTCACTCTCCACAACACTGACCCCTTCTCTGGGTCACTGACCCCTCCCCTGGGTCACCCTCCACAACACTGACCCCTCCCATGGGTCACTGACCCCTCCCCCGGTCACTCTCCACAACACTGACCCCTTCTCTGGGTCACTGACCCCTCCCCTGGGTCACTCTCCACAACACTGACCCCTCCCATGGGTCACTGACCCCTCCCCGGGTTACTCTCCACAACACTGACCCCTCCCATGGGTCACTGACCCCTCCCCGGGTCACTCTCCACAACACTGACCCCTTCCCTGGGTCACTGACCCCTCCCCGGGTCACTCTCCACAACACTGACCCCTCCCCTGGGTCACTCCCCACAACACTGACCCCTTCCCCAGGTCTGATCCCTCCACTGGGTCACTCGCCACAACACTGACACCTCCCCCAGGTCACTGACCCCTGCCCTGAGTACCTCCCCTCCCACTACAATGGTCTTTGTCTCCACACCAAGGACCCCAGTGCTGAACTCCAGCTCTCTACATCCACACGGGAGCATTTCACTGAGTAATCCCAACACCTGTCCACGACATTACAATGATGTCCCTGCACCCAACATGCCAATGTTCAGAGCTCCAGGTGCTCTCTATCCTCAGGTGACATTTGCCTATGATGAATGGCATTCACCACTTTTCTCCCCAGTTAGTATTTCTTCATATTTTACTGTTTCCATTTTGCCCCCCTATGTTATTGCATCAACAGAAAGGAGATTTACCAGGATGCTGCCTGGATTGGAGACCATGGCTTATGAAGATAGGTTGAGCGAGCTTGGGCTTTCCTCTTTGGAGAGAAGGAGGATGAGAGGTGACTTGACAGAGATGTACAAGATGATGAGAGGCACAGATCCAGTGGACAGTCAGAGACTTTTTCCCAGGGCGACAGTGGCTAACACAAGGGGTCATAACTTTAAGGTGATTGGAGGAAGGTATAAGGGGGATGTCAGGGATAAGTTTTTTACACAGAGAGTGGTGGGTGCATGGAATGCACTGCCGGCAGAGGTTGTGGGGCAGACACATTAGGGGCATTTACAGTAAGAGACTCTTAGATAGACACATGAATGATAGAGAAATGGGGAGCGATGTGGGAGGGAAGGGTTAGATAGATCTTACAGCACGATAAAATGTCAGTACAACATGGTGGGGGGCTGAAGGGCCTGTACTGTGCTGTAATGTTCTATGTTCAAACTTGGATTTTGACCCAAGTCATTTACCAAGAATGAATGGCTGAAGCCGGAGGCAGATCCTTGCAGGTCACCACTCCATCACATTCTGCCTATTTACTGACTTGGCCATGATCCCTCGCCCCAAATTGCTGAATTTCAGAATTCCTTTCAGTTCCATTCTCTTATGACTTCCATATCAAATAATTTCCATACATAAATATTCCCTTTCGAGGACTGTGCCAATTGACAGGACTATCATAGAATTATGGAACTGTACAGCACAGCAACAGGTCCTCTCAGCCCACCTTGTCCATGCCAACTGTGATGCCTGTCTGCACTAATTCCATTTGCTCACATTAAACCCATTTCCGTCTATGCTTTTCTTATCCCAGTATCTGTCAAACACATTTTAAATGTTGTAAATGTATCTGCTTCCATCGCCTCCTCTGGCAGCTCAATCCAGATAACCATCATCCTCTGTGAAAAACTTACCCCTCAGATCTTCTTCGAACTTCTCTCCGCTCACCTTAAACATGCCCTCTAGTTCTAGACTCCCCTGCCCTAAGATTCCTATCCTACCCTACCTATGCCCCTCATAATTTTATAAACCTCTGGAAAGTCACCCCTCAGTCTCCTACATTCCAGTGAGAACAAACCCAGCCAACAAACAACTCCTTATAACTGTCAACTGCCTCTTCGAGCAAAGTGAAGGAATGTACCATTAATGATTGTTCCAACAGTCATGGTAAGCCCGAAGGACCCTCAAACACCCATTACACTAATCCTGCCCTATTCCAACTTTATTCTCTCAACTTCCCCCAGAATGTAACACTCACCCACTCATTAGAGATAATTTGCTTTGGCGAATTATCCCATCAACTCACAAGACCTTGGGATGTTGCGGGGGGGGTGGGGGGGTGGCAGAATTGGAGCACCCGTGGGAAACCCATGCGGTCACAGGGAGAAGGTGCAGACTCCACGCAGACACAGTGCTGGAGGTTGGGAATCACAGGAGGACCAAGAGCTGAAAGGCAGCAGCTTATCTAGCTGTGAGACTATGCTGCCCTACCACTCTACCACACACTAGGAGCAATTGGTCACGACCAATTAATGTGCACATCCTCGGGTGCTATCCAACTGCATTTCTCATCCATAACTCCTCATTGATGCTCAGTCTGGGTTTCACCAACACCACTCAACTGCAGGTGATTACAGCCTTGGTTCAAACTTAGACCGCGGAAGTAAACCTTTGACTCAGACATGAGGTGAGAGTGACTGATTTGAATCAGGATACCATTTGACTCATTGTCAGCCATCCCTTGGAATCGAGGTTGATGTCCATCAGGACTGGTGGGTCTTCGGATGACTGATGATCTTCCCAGAGGCGGAGGAAGCATGACATGATTGGAACCCACCAACATGATAGATCTCATCCTCCTTCTCTCCAGAGAGAAAAGCCCTAGCTCACTCAACCTATCCTCATAAGCCATGCTCTCCAATCCAGGCAGCATCCTGGTAAATCTCCTCTGCACCCTCTCTAAAGCTTCCACATCCTTCCTATAATGAGGCGACCAGAACAGAGGTTCCCTGAAACCTACTCCAAGCTCCATTATAAGACCATAAGATCATAAGACGAAGGAGCAGAAGTCAGCCATTTGGCCCATCGAGTTTGCTCCGCCATTCTATCATGAGCTGATCCATTCTCCCATTTAGCTCCACTCCCCCGCCTTCTCACCATAACCTTTGATGCCCTGGCTACTCAGAGACCTATCAATCTCTGCCTTAAATACACCCAATGACTTTGCCTCCACAGCCACCCGTGACAACAAGAAATTTCTCCGCATCTCTGTTCTGAATGGGCGCCCTTCAATCCTGAAGTTGTGCCCTTTTGAACTAGACTCCCCTGCCATGGGAAACAACTTTGCCACATCTACTCTGTTCAGGCCTTTTAACATTCAAAATGTTTCTATGAGGTGCCCCCTCGTTCTTCTGAACTCCAAGGAGTACAGCCCAAGAGCTGCCAAACGTTCCTCATATGTTAACCTTCTTATTCCTGGAATCATTCTGGTGAATCTTCTCTGAACCCTCTCCAACGTCAGCACATCCTTTCTTAAATAAGGAGCCCAAAACTGCACACAAGTGAGGTCTTACCAATGCCTTATAGAGCCTCAACATCACATCCCTGCTCTTATATTCTATTCCTCTAGAAATGAATGCCAACATTGCATTTGCCTTCTTCACCACCGACTCAACCTGGAGGTTAACTTTTAGGGTATCCTGCACGAGGACTCCCAAGTCCCTTTGCACCTTCTTATGACCTTATGACAGATGATGTCCAGGAAGATGGAGAAAACACTTAAGGGGTGTTCCCAAAGCAGAACATTCTGACGAACTTGGGGGAATCTCTGACACGGAGGAACTCAGTTGCTCAGAACCATCTGAGATGGCACCAACATCCTCAAGTCTCCCTGTGGAAGCCTGCACACTGCCTTCCAAATCACCCACCTGCTCTGCCAAGCACTGTCAAAGTCTGTGGTGCCCACAGTGGCCATATCGATCACCCCTGAACTGAAGTAGATTCAAGTCACCGTCCACACTGAAGGTCTGCCCAAAAAGGAGGAGAGACACACCAGGAGCAGTATGGAGTTGGTCAGAACCAACCTTACCTGAGGTTTCCCACCACAGGAACAACAGACACAGTGCAGGACTGGGAACGCAACAAAATACTTGGTTGTCCAGTCAGTGTGTATGGAGAGAGAAGGAGCTACAGAGAAATGGACAAAGACGCCAGCCTCCGACAACCTCACCGTATGCCGTCTGGCGATCCGGGCATCAGACGGTGATATCTCTGACCTGCCGCTCCGCTAATGGAGCCAGCAGCTAATGGAGAAGGAGCTGAGATCTGGGCCCGAGAGCTCATCTCGACCCTCAGCAACGTGTCAGCCATTCGGCCGAACAGGGTCACTAATCGTCATTGATAAAGTAGGCAACGAGTAGACTTTGTTGGCCTTTGCCAACGAGTTGGCCTTTGCCCAACGAGTAGACTTTACTAATCACAATTAATTCAAAGGTTCACTACACGTTCAAACAAGACTCTTTAACCCTTTAATTCCACAACTCATTAGAATACAGTACAGCACAGGAACAGGCCCTTCAGCCCACGAAGTTGTGCCAACTTAATCAAACTGGTAATTAAACGCCTTACTAATCTAATCCCTTTTGCCTGCATTATGTCCATATCCCTCCACTCTCTGTACATCCGTCTGCCTACCTAAGAGCCTCTTAAATGCCTCTATCATATCTGCCTCCACCACAGCGCATTCCAGGCACCAACTCTTTAGTTACACAACTATTTGATTTACTTTCATGGCTTCCCAAACCCACCAGCCGTGTTCAGATGTCACCCACGCTTGATGAACCCGGCTGGGGTTCGATCCCAGCGAGTTCTTCTCTGTGTCCCTGACTCAGGGTATCCCTCAGTGGTTGGTCTCCAGGGTCACCGCTGCTGGTCATTTCTAAAGGCACCA
Source organism: Pristis pectinata (assembly GCF_009764475.1). Taxonomy (NCBI): domain Eukaryota; kingdom Metazoa; phylum Chordata; class Chondrichthyes; order Rhinopristiformes; family Pristidae; genus Pristis; species Pristis pectinata. The sequence goes on from NC_067441.1 coordinate 9,973,312, forward strand.
TTTTATATATTTCTTCACATACCGCCCAAACATGGCTTAGTTCTTTATTGCCTTTATACATCTTTAATTCTTATCTTTTTCCTTATCTGTTTCCTTACATACAAACTGCTGCTGGTACCATCCAACAACTACTTTAACCATTTGGTTCCCAAGTTACCGGAGTGGTTATCTGAGGTTTGTAATCTGTCATCTGCCACTTTCCGCAGGATGTCAGGTCCCAAACACCCCCACTTCTCCTGCCTTCCAGAAAGCTCACAGTGGGGTGTTTACAATGGGGTGGTCCACAGGGCTGTGAAGCTGTCTCCATGATGTTGTCACTTGAGATTGGCCAGGCGTTGATCACCTGACCTTCCTTCACTGTGCCTCTTGGTTCTCTGGTTCCCAACATCTCTTCCCAGGCAGCAGAGTGTCCTCCCAAAGCCTGATGGGATACTTGACATCGCTCTGGCTGCTACAACCACCCCCCCCCCCCCCCCCCGTTGATCCATGATCAACATAATTAAAACATAGAACAGCACAGCACAGTCCAGGCTCTTTGGCCCATGACCTATATAAACACCTACTGCATGATCGATCTAACCCTTCCCTTCTACACAGCCCATTACCCCCTATTTTTCTTACACCCATGTGCCTATCTAAGAGGCTTTTAAATGTCTCTATTGTATCAGCCTCTACCACCACCCCCAGCAGTGCGTTCCAGGTACCCACCATTCTGTGTAAAAAACCTTCCTCTGACATCTCCCCTAAACTTTCCTCCTCTGACAAACTGATGTCCTCTGGTATTGGCCATTGCCGCCCTGGGGAAAAGGTGCTGGCTGTCCACTATCTATGTCCCTCATAATCTTCTACACCTCTATCAAGTCGCCTCTCATCCTGCGTCGCTCCAAAGAGAAAAGCCCTAGCTCGCTCAACCTTTCCTCATAAGACATGTTCACTAATCCGGGCAGCATCCTAGTAAATCTCCTCTGCACCCTCTCTAAAACTTCCACATCCTTCCCATAATGAGGTGACCAGAACTGAACACAATACTCTATGCGTGATCTATAGAGCTACAACATTACCTCACAGCCCTTGAACTCAATCCCCTGACTAATGAAGGCCAGCGCACTATACGCCTTCTTAACCACCCTATCAACATGCACGGCAACTTTGAGGGATCTAGGGACTTGGACCCTAAGATCCTCCTGTTCCTCCACACTGCTAAGAATCCTGCCACAAACCTTGTACTCTGCCTTCAAGTTCCTTCTTCCAAAGTGTATCATTTCACGCTTTTCCGGATTGAACTCCATCTGCCACTTCTCCGCCCAACTCTGCATCCTGTCTATATCCTGTTGTAACCTTCCACACTATCCGCAACATCTCCAACCTTCATGTCATCTGCAGACTTACTGACCCATACTTCCACTTCCTCATCCAAGTCATTTGTAAAAATCACGAAGAGCAGGGGTCCCAGGACAGATCCCTGTGGAACACCACTAGTCACTGACCTCCAGGTAGGATACCCTCCATCTACTAAACACCCTCTGCCCTCCGTGGGCAAGCCAATTCCAAATGCATGCAGCCAAATCTCCATGGATCCCATGCCTCATGACTTTCTGGATGAGCCTACCATGGGGAACCTTGTTCAACGCCTTACTAAAGTCCATTCTATTTGTTTTGTCACCTCCTCAAAAAACTCAGTTAGGCTCGTGAGGCACAACCTGCTCCTCACAAAGCCATGCTGACTGTCCCTAGTAAGACTATGCTTCTCCAAATGCTCATAAACCCTGTCCCTAAGAATCCTCTCCAATAGCTTGCCCACCACTGGTGCAAGACTCACTGATCTATAATTCCCAGGATTATCTCTAGTATTTCTCTTGAACAATGGAACAACATTAGCCATCCTCCAGTTCTCTCGTACCACTCCTGTGGCTGGGGAGGAGGCAAATATCATCGTCACCCTCTTCAATCTCTTCAATCTCAATCTCTTCCCTCACCTCCTGTAGTAACCTGGAGTACAAATTCCAACACTACCTCTTTCTTAACCTTAACATGCTCCAGCACACTAGCCTGGTCTACACTGACCTCACATTCATCAAAGTCCCTCTCCCTGGTGAACACTGAAGCAAAGTATTCATTAAGGACCTCCCCTACCTCCTCTGCTTCCGGGAACATGTTTCCCTTTTATCCCTGAGTGGTCCTACCCTCACTCTAGTCATCCACCTAGTGGTCCTACACATATGTGTAGAACACCTTGGGGTTTTCCTTAATTCTACTCACCCTTCTCATGTCCCCTTTTAGCTATCCTAAATCCCTTCTTAAGCTCCTTCCTAGTTACATTATAATTCTCAAGAGCCCTGCCTGATTTTTGCTTCCTAAACCTTAAGTATGCTTCCTTCTTCGTCTTGACTACATGTTTCACCTCTCTTGTCAACCATGGTCCCTTTATCCTGCCATCCTTTCTCTGTGTCAGTGGGACAAACCTATCCAGAACCCCATGCAAGTGGTCCCTAAACAGCCTCAACATTCTGCGTGCATTTCCCTGAGATCATCTATTCTCAATTCATGCTTTCAAGTTCCTGCCTAAAACGATTGTAATTAGCCCTCCCCCAATTAAAAACTTTCCCATATTGTCTGCCCCTATCCTTGTCCATGGCTATGCTAAAGGTCAGGGAGTTGTTGTCACTATCTCTGAAATGCTCGCCCACTGAGAGGTCTGTCACCTGACCAGGTTCATTGCCTAGTACCAGGTCCAGTATGGCCTCTCCTCTGGTTGGCCTGTCCACATACTGTGTTGGGAATCTCTCCTGGACACAGCTAACAAGTTCTGCCTCATTTAAACCTTTTGCACTAAGGAAGTTCCAATCAATATTGGGAAAGCTGAAGTCTCCCATGACAACAACCCTGTTATTTTTGCACCTTTCCAAAATCTGCCTGCTTATCTGCTCCTCAGTGTCACGGTGGCTATTGGGAGGTCTGTAGAATACTCCCAATAGAGTGATCGCTCCCTTCCTGTTTCCACCCACACTGACTCAGTAGACGATCCCTGTGTGATGTCCTACCTTTCTGCAGCTTGATACCATCTCTGATTAGCAATGCCACTCCCCAGCCCCACCTTCTACCTCCCTCCCTATCCCTTTTGAAACACCTAAACCGCGGAACATCAAGCAGCCAATCCTGCCCTTGCAACAGCCAAGTCTCTGTAATGGCCACAACATCGTAATTTCACGTACTGATCCATGCTCCATCATCCTTATTCTTAATACTTCTCGCATTAAATTAAACACATTTCAACCCATCCAACTGACTGCATTTATGCCCTGTCCACTGCCTGTCCTTCCTCACAGTCTCTCCGCACATTGCATCTACCTTTACACCAACTGCTCCATCGTCTGACCTAACACTCTGGTTCCCATCCCCCTGCCAACCTAGTTTAAACCCTCCTCAACAGCTCGAGCAAACCTGCCCACAAGGACTTTGGTCCCTCTTGAGTTCAGGTTAACCTATTCCTCTTGTACAGGTCATACCTTCTCCCAAAGAGATCCCAGTGATCCACAAATCTGAAACCCTGCCCCCTGCATCGATATAATTAATGGATCAAACAAGTTATCTCAGCAGGTAAATCCGAACACCAGCGATGAGCGATTAGAAGTTGTGGTACAAGTAAAAGATATACATTCAGTGAACAGATTTAATCAACAAGTAGTTTGAATGCTATACATAACTGCCGAGTAATTTCTCTTCCAACAAGTGACAGTAGTAATTAACCAAATAAGGTAACAGTAATAATAACAGCAATGTAATAATAACAGAATAATAGGGCATATTCCCGAGGTAAATCTGGAAAAGAAAGAAGTGTAGTTTTTCCTCATATGTACAGTTTAGAATTAAATCTTTAAACTTTATTCATCACCGTAAAGAGTGAGAAGAGACAAAAGCATTAGTTGCTTCTGCAAGTGAGAGATCACGGGATAACTGGTTGCCTGTTTTGCAGCACCATCCGTGTCTATGTCTGCCTTGATGACAACAGCTCGGACACTCAGACTCTGAATTAAACTCAGGCTCTGTCAGGGCAGGACGTACCGCTGGTGACAATTGTGTCAAGAGCCGAAAGCTTTTGCTTGGTGAACATGATACCAACTAGACTTTCTATTGTCTAGCAGAATTTTGAATACAGAAGAGCAAGCTTCATCAGATTTCTGACACCCTAACCTGGATTCCATGTGGCCGGTGGGGAATCTGGGCCTCTTTCTTCCTCCCATATCTATTCCAGGGGAAACAAATAGAAGAACACAAACTGAAAACACAGACAAGACAAAACAGAAATCCATGTTTAAACCCGTCTTTGTTGAGAACCTTCGCAAATAACTGGAAAACTTAGAATAAAGAGTCAATTTCTGCAGTGAAAAACTTTAACACAAGACGAAGGAAAAGACAAATGGATGAGGCCCCCACACACTCATATAGTCACACAACTTCTTAAAGAGACACAGCCTTTTTTATTCCCTCTCTCTGATGTCTGCCTACATATCAGTTCCTCTATCTCCAGAGAAGTGACAACACCCTTCTTGCCTCTAATCTCTACCCAAGTGGCCTTGTTTGAGGAGCCTTCTGGGATATTGTCCCTCAATCCTGAAGTAATGCGATCCATGACTAACAGTGCAAGACCACCTCCGCTCTCACATCTCCCTCTGTCCCACCTGAAAATTCCATGCCCTGGAATACCGCATCGTCAGTCCTGCCCATCCTTCAGTCATGTCCTAGTGATGGCAACAATATTGTAGTTCCATGTGTTAATTAAAGCTTTGAGTTCATCTCCCTTACTGGTTAGATTCCTTGCATTAAAATAGATGCAGTTTAGCTTTGTATTCCCCTCGTATGCACCCGCCTGCTCTTTGTTCTGGACATTAACTTTTTCTCCTCTCGGTGACTGTTCCTCCCCACCTGCACACCTACTCCCAGCCCCCTTCCCTTGAAATTCAGGTTAAACCTTCCTCATCGACACTAGCAAACCTCCCCACAAGGATGTCCGTCCTGTTCCAGTTTAGGTCTGATGCGTCCTGTTTGCACAGGTCCCACCTTCCCCAGAAACTGTCCCAGTGACCCAGGAACCTAAAGTCCACTCCTCTGCACCATTGCTTCAGCCACACATTCATCTGACCTCTCCTGTTCCTGTATTCCCTCTCTGTACTGGAAGCAACTTGAGGTCCTTCGAGGCCCTGTGCTCTCCCTCCCTCACCAAACTCACGTTGCAGGACCTCACCCCTTCTCCTTCCTCTGTCGTGGTACCAACGCGTACCACAATTTCTGGTTGTTCACCTTCCCCCTTCAGAACGTCTTGCAGCTCCGAGACATTCTTGACCCCAGCACCAGAGAGGCAACAGACCAACCTGGAGTCCGGTTTGCAGCCCCCCTAACGACAGAATTCCCACCACCATCGCCCTCCCAGTCTTACATCTCCGCTTCTGCACAGCAAAGTCCTCCCTGGTGCCACTAACTGGGCTCTTCTCTCCCGGGAGGCCACCCCACCCCCACTAACAGTACACAACAGGATATGACCCAGGGGAGGGGAATGACCCAGGGTACTCCTGCACTGCTGCTTGCCCTGACTGCCCTCGCTGGTGGTCACCCTTCTCCTCTCTGCCTGCCCTTATGTCATGACTAACTCACTGAACCTACCCCAGCACCGCTCCCCAACACTTTCTCCGCTGCATTGATGACTGCATTGGTGCTGCTTCCTGCACCCGTGCAGAACCTGTCAATTTCATTGGATTCACTGCTAACTTCCAACCCGCCCTCAAATTCACTCAGTCCATCTCCAACACCTCTCTCCCCTTTCTTGATCTCTCCGTCTCCATCTCAGGAGACAGATTACCCACCAATATTTACCGCAAACCCTCTGACTCCCACAGCTACCTCGACTACACCTCCTCCCACCCTGTCACTTGTACAGATGACATTTCTTTCTCCCAGACCCTCCCGTTTCTGCTGCATCTGTCCTTGAGATGAGACCTTCCACTCCAGGACATCCGAGATGTCTTCCTTTTTTTAGGAAACACCTCTCCCCCGCCGCTGTTATTGATGGAGCCCTCACCCACATCTCCTCCATTTCCCACACTTCTGGTCTTACCCCAACCCTCCCTCCCCCACCCCGACAGAACAGGGATAGAGTCGCCGGTCCTCACCTACCACACCACCCGCCTACACATCCAGCACATCCTTCTTTGACATTTTCCCCAGCCACAATGGGCTCCCACCACCAGCGACATCTTCACCTCTCCCCTCCCCCTTTCCGCAGGGACCACTCTCAGTGTCTCCCAGGTCCACCCATCCCCAGGAAATTTCCCCTCCAACCATAGGAGGTGTAACACCTGCCCCTACACCTCCTCCCTCACCACCATCCAGGAACCTGAACAGCCCTCCCAGCTGAGGCAGTCTTTCACACGAACCTCCTCCAACCTCGCTTACTGCACTCGGTACTCTTGATGTGGCCTCCTCTACGTCGGTGAGACCGGCCGCAGACCGAGCGACCGCTTCGCCAAGCACCTACCTCTGCAGCTGCCGGTTACCAGCCATTCCCCCTCCCCAACCCCACACCGACCTGTCTGTCCTCGGCCTCCTCCACTGCCAGGGTGAGGCCAAACGCAAACTGGAGGAACAGCCCCTCGTATTCCCCCCTGGGCAGCCTGCACCCCGACGGCATGGACACTGAATTCTCCAACTTCAGGTAACCTGCTCCCCCTTTGTCTGTTTACTCCCTCCTCCTGATGCACCCAGCCCCATCACCCTGTCTCTACCCCCTCCTCCACACACACTCCAGCTGCCCGTCACCCCCACACCCCTCCCACTGGGTCCCCTCCTCTCCCTGATTCCACGCTCCACCTTCCTCTCCTATCAGATCCCACCGTCTGCAGCCCTCTGTCACCTCCACCCATCACCTCCCAGCCTCTGTCGCCACCCCCACTCTCCCCTCCTCTGTCCGTCTATCACCCCTCCTCACCTGGATCCACCCATCACCTGCCAGCCCCTGCCCCACCCCTTCCCCCTACCACTTTATACCGACTACCTCCCCTTCAGTCCAGATGAAGGGTCTCGACCCGAAATGTCAACTGTCCATTTCCCTCCACGGATGCTGCCTGACCCGCTGAGTTCCTCCAGCAGCTCGTGGGCTGAGGAGGGGCAAATGGGATTTAATACAGATAAATGTGAGGTGATGCATTTTGGAAAGTCAAACCAGCGTAGGCTTGATACTGTGAATGGTAGGGCACTAGGGAGTGTAATGGAACAGAGGGACCTGGGAGTACAAGTGCAGAGTTCGTTGAAAGCGGCATCACAGATAGACAGGGTGGTGAAAAAGATGTCTAGCACTCTGGCCCTCATCAGTCAGGGCAGTGAGTACAGGAGTTGGGACATCATGTTTCAATTGTATAAGTCGTTGGTGGGGCCGCACTTTTTTTGTACAAAACGTTTATTCGTTAAAAAAAACACTACAAAAACAACCAACAGCAAACACGCTACGTCGAGTACAGAAAGAAACAACCCGGCCGAAACCAATACCCGCGCAACACTACGCCCGCAACCGCAAAACGCACGACACTTCACACCAGAATCGCATCCGTCTCGTCCACCACGCACGCGATCCCCTGAGGGGGTGGGGCTGCACTTGGAGCACTGTGTACAGTTTTGGTCACCCTGTTATAGGAAAGACATGGTTACACTGGAAGGAGCGCAGAAAAGATTTACGAGGATGTTGCCAGGACTCGAGGGCCTGAGTTACAGGGAGAGGTTGGCCAGCCTAGGTCTTTATTCCTTGGAATGTAGGAGAATGAGGGGCGACTTTAAAGTGGTTTATAAAATTATGAGAGGCAGAGATAAAGTGGACGGTAACAGTCTTTTGCCCATGGTAGGTGTGTCCAAAACTAGGGGGCATAGATTTAGGCTGAGAAGAGAAAGATTTAAGTGGGGCAACTTTTTCATGGAGAGGGTGGTGGGTATAATGGAACGAGCTGCCAGAGGAAGTGGGTGAGGCAGGTTCAACCATGTCATTTAAGAAGCACTTGGATAGGTACATGGAGGGGTGGGGCTTAGAGGGATATGGGCAGGAAATGTTGACAAGCTGGGCGGGCACAGTGGTCAGCATGGACTGGTTGGGCCGAAGGGCCTGTATCCGTGCTGTATTTCTCTATGACTCTACCACAGGAGGAGCACACCACTGCGTAACTTCCATGTCGTTTATCTCCAGTCCCTTCTACTGAGAAAGAAAGAGAAGAGAACCCTTCCCCTTGTCATGATTCACCCTCCCCACCAAAGGCCGATCCACACCAAAGCCGCATTGACCTCACCCCCAGCACTTCCATGGCCCAGGATGGCCGCTCCCATTCTACCTGCCGCTGATCCCACAGGTGCTGCCATCTCGCTGACACCTCCAGGCCTGAGGTTCCAGGTGAACAGAGGTGTGATTCCTTTGTGTGGGAAGGGCAGCTGAGCCGAGCTCGGACAGTGAGTCTAATTCCCGGGAAAACATGCTGAATAAACCAATGAAAGCCAGCATGGCTCTGTACGGGAAGATTCCATCCGACTAATTTGATTGGCTTTTCCAAAGAGGTAACTGAGTATATCCGTGAGGGTAGTGGAGTTGTTGGATACAGTGAGGCCTTTGACAAAGTCCCAAATAGGAATCAGGTGTGGAAGGTGAACTAGTGGTGTGGTACTTCAGGTTTCTGAACCTCCTTAACCCTCCAAGGAAGTAAAGACTCTGGCGTGCCTTCCTTGTGATTACATCGATGTGCTGGGCACAGGACAGGTCGTCCGAGATGTTAACACACAGGAATTTAAAGTTGCTGACTCTCTCCACCGCCGATCCTCCAATGTAGACCGGTGCATGTTCACCCTCCCTCCCCTTCCTGAAGTCAACAATCAGCTTTTATAGTTTTACTGACGTTGAGTGTGAGATTGTTATTGAGGCACCATTCAACCAGGGGTCCCAGCTCACTCCTGTACGCAGACTCGTCACCACCTGTGATTTGTCCAACAACAGTGGTGTCGTCAATGAATTTGTTTGTGGTATTGGAGCTGTGTTTAGCCGCACAGTCATGTGTGAATAAGGAGTAGAGCAGGGGTTAAGCGCGCAGCCCTGAGGTGCTCCTGTGTTGATGATCAGTGAGGAGGAGATGTTGTTACCAATCTTCACTGACTGAGGTCTGCCAATGAGGAAGTCGAGGATCCAGTTGCAGAGGGAGGTGCAGAGGCCCAGTTCTTGAAGCTTGATGATGAATTTGGATGGGAGGATTGTGTCGAACTCCAAGCTGTAGTCGATGAACAGCAGCCTGACGCATGACTTTCTGTTGCCCAGATGGTCCGGAGCAGAGTGAAGAGCCAGAGAAATCACATCTGCTGTTGACCTGCTGTGGCAGGAGGCAAATTGGAATGGATCCAGGTCACCTCTTGAGGTTGGATTCGCTCCATAACCATCTTCTCAAAGCACTTCAGTACGGTTGTTGTAAGCGCGACCAGACAGTCGTCACTGAGGCAGGTCACCTCGCTCTTCCTGGGCACCTGTACAATAGATACCTTTTTGAAACAGGTGGGAACCTCAGACTGCAGAAGTGAGAGGTTGAATATGTCCGTAAACACTCCAGCCAGTTGGTCCGCACAGATCTTTAGCACTCGGCTGGGTACACCGACTGGACCAGACACCTTTTGTGGATTCACCCTTTGAAGGATGCCCGGACGTCGGCCTCAGAGACTAAGATTACAGGGTCATCCAGAGATGTAGGGGCTGGCGTGGGTGTGACATGATTCTCCCGTGCAGAAAAGGCATTCTCATCCAGGAGTCACGGGTTGTTGCCACGTACGCCACCCGATCTAGCCTTGTAAGAAGTTATATTGTGAAAGCCCTGCCACAGCTGTCGAGCGTCCATCTGTGATTCCAGTCTAGTCTGAAATTGCCTCTTTGCACTTGCAATGGCCTCCGGAAATCGTATCTGGACTTCTTGTATGACTCTGGGTCGCCAGCCCTAAACACCACAGATCTCACCCTCCGCAGATTATGAATCTCCTGATTCATCCACGGCTTCTGGTTGGGGAAGACTCAGGGAAGTCTTTTTGTGGGCATGCACTTGTCTGGACAGGTCCTTGTGAAGTCAGAGACGACTGTGACGTATTCCTTTGGGTCCACTGATGAATCCTCGAATGTGGTCCAATCCACCAACTTGAAGCAATCCCGAGCTCGTTCCTCTGCCTCTGCTGTCCTGCTCTTCGTCATCCTCCTCACTGGTGCCGTGCTCTTCAGTCTCTGTCTGAGCGCAGGCGAGAGAAGCACAGCCAGGTGGTCGGATTTACCAAAGTGTAGGCGAGGGATGGAGCGGTCGGCAGACTTACTGGTGGCACAGTAGTGGTTGAGTGTGTTGGGACTTCTAGTGCTGCGGGTGATGTGTTGGTAGCAGTTACGCAGAGAATTCTTCAAAATCTTCAGCCCTTGTTCCTTGGATTTATCGGGAAAAATTAGAAATATTATTTTGGGAATGAAGAGTTTGCTGAGACCTCGAGGATGTGGTTACGCAAAGACCTGAATTTCTACTTTACGCTTCAGAACATCGCAAGAAATTTCATGACCGGTAGTTTGGAGTTTGAAGATCAGTCACTTTCGTAATGAAGGAAATGCAGCGGAGCAATGTGTACAGCAGTGTGATAATTACCAGGTAATCTGTCTTGGTCTTTGTAATCAGTGCTGAGCAGAACTCAAGGACAAACACACCGCATTTCTTTGTAATGCTCCCAATCTACATCCATGGGAGTGAACAGCAGGACCTCAGTTTGACATCAGATCCAAAAGTGTACCGCAGAGAGAGCAGCACTCCTTCTGTACTGGTCACTGACAGAGCAGCACTCCCTCCGTACTGCAGTCGCTGAAACAGCAGCACTCCCTCTGTACTGGGTGCTGAGAGAGCAGCACTCCCTCCGTACTGCAGTCGCTGAGACAGCAGCACTCCCTCTGTACGGGTCGCTGAGAGAGCAGCACTCCCTCCGTACTGCAGTCGCTGAGAGAGCAGCACTTCCTCTGTACTGCAGTCGCTGAGAGAGCAGCACTCCTTCTGTACTGCAGTCACTGAGACAGCAGCACTCCCTCCGTACTGCAGTCGCTAAGACAGCAGCACTCCCTCTGTACTGGTCGCTGAGACAGCAGCACTCCTTCTGTACTGCAGTCACTGAGACAGCACTCCCTCCGTACTGCAGTCGCTGAGACAGCAGCACTCCCTCCGTACTGCAGTCACTGAGAGAGCAGCACTCCCTCTGTACTGCAGTCGCTGAGACAGCAGCACTCCCTCCATACTGCAGTCGCTGAGAGAGCAGCACTCCCTCTGTACTGCAGTCACTGAGACAGCAGCACTCCCTCTGTACTGCAGTCGCTGAGAGAGCAGCACTCCCTCTGTACTGCAGTCACTGAGAGAGCAGCACTCCCTCCGTACTGCAGTCGCTGAGACAGCAACACTCGCTCCGTACTGCAGTTGCTGAGACAGCAGCACTCCCCCTGTACACCAGTTGCTGAGACAGCAGCACTCCCTCCGTACTGCAGTCGCTGAGACAGCAACACTCGCTCCATACTGCAGTTGCTGAGACAGCAGCACTCCCCCTGTACTGCAGTTGCTGAGACAGCAGCACTCCCTCCGTACTGCAGTCGCTGAGACAGCAACACTCGCTCTGTACTGCAGTTGCTGAGACAGCAGCACTCCCTCCGTACTGCAGTTGCTGAGACAGCAGCACTACCTCTGTACTGCAGTCACTGAGACAGCAGCACTCCCTCTGTACTGCAGTCACTGAGAGAGCAGCACTACCTCCGTACTGCAGTCACTGAGACAGCAGCACTCCCTCTGTACTGCAGTCGCTGAGAGAGCAGCACTCCCTCTGTACTGCAGTCACTGAGACAGCAGCACTACCTCCGTACTGCAGTCACTGAGACAGCAGCACTCCCTCCGTACTGCAGTCGCTGAGAGAGCAGCACTCCCTCTGTACTTCAGTCACTGAGAGAGCAGCACTACCTCCGTACTGGTCACTGAGACAGCAGCACTCCCTCCGTACTGCAGTCGCTGAGAGAGCAGCACTCCCTCTGTACAGCTGTCGGCCGTTTGGACTCGTGAAGCTAAAGCTGTGGATTTCCTGCAACTGGATTTCACTGGCACTGAGTTGCTGTGCGAAACGGCGAGGTGAGAAGTCCTTCCCTTGCAGTGTGAACTGCACGTAGTCTGTGCTGACGTGCTCCAGGTGTAATTGAACATTGGACCCTCCTGATAAAATACCTTGGGGATGACTGTGGTGAGCAAAGTTACAAAGTGCTGCAGGAGCCACAGTATGAGCTGCCATCGTGAGCTAATGGCTCCGGGCAGAGAGGATAACTGTGGGGTATGCTCTCAGGTGTCCCGCTGCTCTCTGGATGAACCTCATGCCTTCTACACTGGGCCGGAAGGTGTGGGAAGCTGCCCCCTTGAAAGTGAGGGGGAAGATGCCAAGCTCCTCCCGGACTGCGGTGAAGCCGAGAAGGGTTCAACCCTGCACACCTGGAGGAGCCTAACGTTTCCCAGGAGCAAACGGGAGAGAAAGAACACTGGCAGGGGATCTACCCCTGCGCTGGACCGAGAGGTGCATGGCAGCGGAGGGTCTCTGTGTGCCCGACACCATGTCAACCAGACTCAAGGTCTTCAGCCAAAGATCTCCGACCAGATCAGCCACTTCTCTGCTCTGAGTGATGACAGCCAACTGCTGCTGAGAGGGCAACAAGGGAGCAAGGGAAAGGCGAAGGATGTGAGGAGAAGGAAAAACACAGTGAGGAAATCGGGAGAGGTAGGCGGTCACTGCACCTCGTGGGACTACCAGAACTCTGAATGGTTGTAAGCCCTCAGGGTTAATCTGACTGGCCCAGGAAGACAGTGCCAGTCAGCCCCTGGGGCGTCCCTGGTCAGTTCACAGATGGGGACTGGACCAGGGTCCTACTTGCTCGTATTGGAGATGGGAGGATATTCAACTGCGTGTGAGGGAGAAGCAGAAAGATCTGCCGACAAGCTGCACAGGGGTTCGTGGTGAGACGGTGCCAAGGTCAGGAGATTGGAGCAGGCTGTTGACAGGAGCTGCTGGGAGTGGCAGTGCGATCTGTCAGGGGTGGAAGTGGGCAACAGTGGGGGACAACTGGTGTCGAAGAGGACAAGGGTCATAGGACAGCGGGAGAGGTGGCAGCATATGGAAAGGGAGGGAGTACAAAGCTGGCCTCAGGATGGCAGCTGGGGCAGTGGTGGGCTCCGCCTGCAGGACGTAGGAGATCGGGGAGACCCCAGTGTCCCCGAGGACTACACCTGCAGGAAGTGCGCCCGGCTGTAGCTCCGGACTGACCATGTGGAGGAAGTGGAGCTGGACTTGGACGTACTTAGGATCATCCGGGATGCTGAGAGCATCACAGATGAGAGGTTTGGTGAGGAGGTCACACCTGAGGTGCAGGCTGCAGGTAGTTGGGTGCCTGCCAGGAAAGGTGGAGGGGGCAGACAGATATGGCCATTCCCCTAGAAAACAAGTAGACTGTTTTGGATACTGTTGGGGGGGGGGGGGGATGACCGTTCAGGAGAAAGCAGCAGCCAGCTCTGTTGCAGACGGGGAGACTGGAAGTTGATACAGAACAGAAACCCGAGGAGTGTTGTAGAGCAGAGGGACCTTGGTTCCCTGAAAGTGGAGTCACAGTAAGACAGGGTGGTGAAGAAGGATTTTGACAGACAGGCCTTCATAAGTCAGGGCACTTGGAGAAGTGTCTTCAGTTTTGGTCGCCCTGCTGTAGGAAAAATATTATTAAACTGGAAAGAGTGCAGGAAAGATTTACAAGCATATAGCCAGGACTTCAGAGACTGAGTTACAGGGAGAGGTTGGACAGGCTAGGACTTCATTGCTTGCAGGAGACAGAGAGATGATCTTATAGAAGTAGAAAAAATCATGAGGGGCATGGATAGGGTGAGTGCACACAGTCTGTTTCCCAGGGTTGGGGAATCAAGAACTAGGGGGCATAGGTTTAAGGTGAGGGGAGAGAGATTTAATAGGAACTTGAGAGGCAACTTTTTTTAAACAAAGGGTGGTATGTATGTGGAACGAGCTGCCAGAGGAAGTGGTCGAGGCAGGTACAATAACAACTTTTAAAAGACTTTCCAGGGTGCAGGTGCTGTAGGTGGGATAGAGGTGGAGGAGAGAGAGGAGTGGGAGTTACATTTCTGACGAAGGAAAACATCGCAGTTAGACATGACATTACTGAGGGAGACTTTATGGGTGGAACTGAGAAATAAGAAGGGGATAATCACATTATTGGGGTTGCACTAATGGCTCCCTGATAGTCAACGGGAATTAGAGGAACAAATATGCAGGGAGACTGCAGAAAGTTGCAAGAATAATGGGGTAAGATATAAGATAAGATTTCTTTATTAGTCACATGTACATCGAAACACACAGTGAAATGCATCTTCCGTGTAGAGTGTTCTGGGGGGGAACCGCGTGTCGCCACGCTTCCAGCGCTAACATAGCACGCCCACAACTTCCTAACCCGTACGTCTTTGGAATGTGGGAGGAAACCGGAGCACCCGGAGGAAACCCACGCAGACACGGGGAGAACGTACAAACTCCTTACAGACAGTGGCCGGAATTGAACCCTATGCTCCTCGCTACACTACCGTGCCTGCCTGTCATAGTAGGGAATTTTAACTCTCCTCATGCAGACTGGGACTGCCATAGTGCGAAGGGCTTAGATGGGGTGGAATTTGTTAAGTGTGTTCAGGAAAGTTTGCTCAGGAAATATATAGAGGGCCCCATTAAGGAGGGGGCAAAGCTCGACCTACTCTGGGGTAACATGGCAGGACAAGTGACTGAGGTGTCAGTGAGGAGCACTTTGGGACAAGAGACCATAAGTTTAAATTAGTTATGGAAAGGGACAGATCTGGTCCAGAAGTTAAAGTCCTAAATTGGGGCAAGGCAAATTTTGATGGTATTAGACAGGAACTTGCAAAAGTTGATTAGAGTAGATTGTTTCTGGGCAAAAGGATGTTTGGCAAGTGGGAGGCTTTTAAAGGTGAGATATCGAGAGTTCAAGATCTACATGTTCCTGTTAGAGTGAAGAGCAAGGTTGGCAGGATTAGGGAATCCTGGATGATGAGGGAAATTGAGGCTCTGGCCAGGGAAAAGGAGGCCTGGGTCAGGTACAGGCGGCTGGGATCAAGTGAATCCCTGGAGGAGTGTAGGCGATGCAGGAGTGTACCCAAGAAGGAAATCAGGAGGGCAAAAAGGGGCATGAGATAGCTTTGGCAGAGAAGATTAAGGAGAATCCAAAGAGATTTTATGCATATTAAGGGAAAAAAAGAGTAACCAGGGAGAGATTAGGGCCCGTCAAAGACCAAAGGGGACACCTTTGTGTGGAGCCACAGGAGATGGGTGAGGTCCACAGTGAATATTTTTACTATGGAGACTTGAAATAGTTGATGGGAATGTCTTGGAGATAGTCTGCATTACAGCAGAGGAGGTATTGGATGTCTTAAAATGTATGAAGGTAGATAAATCTCCAGGGCCTGATATCCAACAACACTGTGGGAAACTGGAGGTGAAATTATGGGAGCCCTGGCTGCGATATATGCATCATTGTCAGTCGGAAGACTGGAGGGTGGATAATGCTGTGCCTTTATTTAAGAAGGGTTGCAAAGACAAACCTGGGAACTCTAGTCCAGTGAGCCTAACGTCTGTGGTAAATAAGTTACCAGAGGGGATTCTGAGGGATATGATGTACAAGCACTTGGAAAGACAGGGGTTGATTAGAGGTAGTCAGCATTGCTTTGTGCGTGGGAGATCATATCTCATGAGGACAGGGCAGTAGACCTGGTCAATATGGACTTCATTAATGCCTTTGATAAGGTTCCGCATGGTAGGCTGCTAAGGAAAGTCAGATTGCATGGGATCCGGGGTGAGCTTGCCAATTGGATACACGATGGTAGAATCAGAGGGTCATGGTGGAAAGTTGCTTTTCAGACTGGAGGCCCCTGACTAGTGGTGTTCCCCAGGGGTCGGTACTGGGCCCATTGTTGCTTGTCATCTGTATCAATGACTTGGATGAAAATGTGAGAGGCATGGTTAGTAAGTATGCAGATGACACTAAAATAGGTGGTATCATTGATAGTGAAGGTTATCAAAAGTTACAGGGGAATTAGCTGAGTAGGTAGGCCAAGGAATGGCAAATGGTGTTTAATTCGGATAAGTGCAAGCTGCTGCATTTTGGGAAGTCAAATCAAGACAGTACTTTCACAGTAAATGGTCGGGCCCTGGGGAGTGTTGTAGAACAGAGGAACCTTGGAGTACAAATACGTGGTTCCCTGAAAGTGATGTCACAGGTAGACAGGGTGGGGAAGAAGGCTTTTGGCACGCTGGTCTTCATTAGCCAGGGCACTGAGTACAGAAGTTGGGATTTTATGTTACAGTTCTACAAGATGTTGGTGAGGCTGCACTTGGAGTATCGTGTTCAACTTTGGTCACACTAATACAGGAAAGATGTCATTAAGCTGGAAAGGGTCCAGAAAAGATTTACAAGGATGTTGCCAGGACTCAAAGAGAGGTTGGACAGGCCAGGACTGTTTTTCTTGGAATACAGGAGATTGAGGGGTGCATAGAAGTGCACAAGATCATGAGGGGCA
Source organism: Pristis pectinata (assembly GCF_009764475.1). Lineage (NCBI taxonomy): Eukaryota > Metazoa > Chordata > Chondrichthyes > Rhinopristiformes > Pristidae > Pristis > Pristis pectinata. The sequence goes on from NC_067441.1 coordinate 9,989,985, forward strand.
TTGGGGAATCAAGAACTAGAGGGCAGAGGTTTAAGGTGAGAGGCGAGATATTTAACAGGAATGAAGGGCAACTTTTTCACCCAGTGGGTGGGGTCGGTATGTGGAAATGAGCTGCCAGAGGAAGCGTTGAGGAAGGTACATTATCAATACTTAAAAGCCACTTGAACAGGTACATGGATAGGAAAGGTTTAGAGGGATATGGGTCAAACACAGGCAAATGGAGCTAGCTTAGATGGGCATCTTGGTCGGCATGGACCAGTTGGGCCGAAGGGCCTGTTCCATGATGTATGACTCTATGTCTCTTTGAGTAGGACAGAACCAGTAAACTACATTGGTACATTGGTTTATATTGTACCGAGGTACAGAGAAAAACTTGGTTTTGCAATGCCGTCCACACAGGTCATTTCATCACATCAGTGCATTGAGGGTAAAGCAATAACAGAATGCAGAATAAAGTGTTAGTTACTGAGAAGGTGCAGTGCAGGCAGACCAGAAGGTGCAGGGCCATGACGAGGTAGATTGAGAGGTCAAGAGTCCATCTGACCAGACAAGGGGGTCATTCAGTGGTCTTATAACAACTGGACCACTAGATAGAAGCTGTCCTTGAGCCTGGTGGTACGTGCTTTCAGGCTTTTGTATCTTCTGCCCGACGGGAGGGGGGAGAAGAGAGAATGTCCGGGGTGGGTGGGGTCTTTGATTATATTGGCTGCTTTACCAAGGCAGCAAGAAATGTAGAGAGCCCATGGAGGGGAGGTTGGTTTCCATGATGCGCTGGGCTGTGTCCACAACTCTCTGCAGTTTCTTGCGGTCCTGGGCAGAGCAGTTGCCATACCAAGCCGTGATGCATCCAGATAGGATGCTTTCTGTGGTGCATTTATAAACATTGGTAAAGGTCAATGGGGACATTCCAAATTTCTTTAGCGTCCTGAAGAAGTAGAGGCGCTGGTGAGCTTTCTTGTCTGTGGCATCCACGTGATTGGACCAGGACAGTTTATTGGTGATGTTCACTCCTTGGAATTTGAAGCTTGAAACCCTCTTGACCTCAGCGCTACTGATGTAGACAGGAGGGTGTACACCGCCCCACTTCCTGAAATCAATTTCCAGCTCTTTTGTTTTGTTGACATTGAGGGAAGGGTTGTTGTCATGACACCATGTCACTGAGCTCTCTGTCTCCTTCCTGTACTACGACTCATTGTTATTTAAGATTCTGCCCACTATGGTGGTCTCATCTGCAAACTTGTAGATGGAGTTGGAGCAGAATCTGGCCACACAGTCATGAGTGTATAGGGAGTAGAGTAGGGGACTGAGGGCGCAGCCTTGTGGGGCACCAGTGTTGAGGATAATCGCGCCGGAGGTGTTGGGGCCTATCCTCACTGACTGGTCTGTTGGTCAGGAAGTCAAGGATTAAGGGATGACTGAGTGGTGGGAGATAGTAGGGGGAGATGTAGCGGAGAAAATGGAAGGGTGGATGGAGTCGGGGGGCAGATGGTGGGGGTGAGATGGTGGGGGAGACGGAGGGGGGAGATGGAGGGGGGGAGATGGATGGGGAGATGGAGGGGGAGGGTGGGGGAGATGGAGGGGAGATGGTGGGGGGAGGGAGGGGGGAGATGGTGGGGAGGGAGGGGGAGGGTGGGGGAGAGATGGAGGAAGGAGATGGAGGGGTGAGATGGTGGGGGAGATGGTGGGGGGAGGAAGGGGGAGATGGTGGGGGAGATGGTGGGGGGATGGAAGGAGGATATGGTGGGGGGGAGACGGAGGGGGAGATGGTTGGGGGAGATGGTGGGGGAGAGATGGAGAGGAGAGGGAGAGGGGAGATGGGGAGGGAGGGGGAAGATGGTGGGGGGAGATGGTGGGGGGATGGAAGGAGGATATGGTGGGGGAGATGGAGGGGGAGATGGTGGGGGGATGGAAGGGGGATATGGTGGGGGGGAGATGGAGGGGGAGATGGTGGGGGGATGGAAGGGGGATATGGTGGGGGGGAGATGGTGGGGGAGATGGTGGGGGGATGGAAGGGGATATGGTGGGGGGGAGATGGAGGGGGAGATGGTGGGGGGATGGAAGGGGGATATGGTGGGGGGGAGATGGTGGGGGAGATGGTGGGGGGATGGAAGGGGATATGGTGGGGCGGAGATGGAGGGGGAGATGGTGGGGGGAGGGTGGGAGAGGGGAGATGGGGAGATGGAGGGGAGGGGAAAGATGGTGGGGGTAGATGATGGGGGAGATGGAGGGGGGGAAGGATGGCGAGATGGACGTGGGGAGATGGAGTGGGGGTGATGGTCTCTAAGCTCTTTGAGCTATTCTCCCCCGACACCATTCCTTTCGTTTGAAGACCAGGCATCCAGAATTGCTGCCAACTCTCTGGCTGTGGTCTCTCCAAGACCCTGCCTTGTTGCAGCAAGACATTGCTGTTACTGACCTCTCATCCTTTTGCAATGCCTTCCTAACTGCCTGCAGCACCTTTCACTGAAGACGTACAATGACACCAGGTCTCGTTGCACCCTCCCCCTTCCCAGTTTCTCACCTCTGAGATGACAATCTGAGATGAGAACCACCCTGGATAACCTCACACCTAACTATCCTTAAACTGCATCTGCCACATATTTGCCCATTCACTCAACTTGTCTTGATCATACTGGAGCCTCTTTGCATCCTCCTCACAGCTCACTCTGAGTTTATTAACAACAGTTACAAGGTACGTGGACAGTTCCATGGATAGGAACGGTTTAGAGGGATATGGGCCAAACGTGGGCAAAGGGGAATCCTGGTCAGCATAGACCAGTTGGGCCAAAGGGCCTGTTTCTGTGCTGTATGACTCTGTGACTCACATTCTCCCCCAGCTTTGTGTTGTTTACAAACTTGGAGATGTGGTCATTGTCAAGGAGTCAGAGTCAGAATCTTACACCATAGAAACAGGCCATTTGGCCCAACCTGTCCACACTGACCACTGGACACCCTTCTGTTTTAATCACCCAACACTTGGCCCATAGACCTTCTATGTCTGAACAATTCAAGTGCTCATCTGGACACTTCTTCAATGCTGTCAGTGACTCTCCCAGGCAGTGTGTTCCAGGTACTTACCCCTCTCTGGGTGAAGAAGGTCCTCCTCAGATCCCCTTGAAATCTCTTCCCCTTTACCCTAAATCTATGTCCTCTAGTTCTATTTACCTCTGATACGGGGAAAAGTTCCCTGTACTCTGCCCTATCTGTACCCCTCACAACTTTATACACCTCAGCCACATTCCCTCCTAACCCCCTGGGCCCCAGGGAGAACAGACCCAGCCTCTCTGGTCTCTCCTCATTGCTGAAACACTCCATCCCAGGCAACAGCTGGGTGAATATCTGCACCCTCTCCGGCACACCCTTCCCATAGTACGGTGACCAGAACTGCGCACAGTGCTCCAGCTGATGTCTGACCGATGGTTTATAAAGTTGCCTAATTCTGTATTCCACGTCACAACTGATGAAGGCCAGTGTCCCATAGCCTTCCTAACCACCTTATCTACCTGTGCTGCTATCTTCAAGGATCTATAGATTTATGCTCAATGCTCCCTAGGAACCTACCATTCTTGCTGAATGTCTTAGCCTCATCAATACTCCCAATTTCACCAACACATCAACATCTCTCTGCAGCCTAAAACGACCTTCCATATTATCAACAACTCTACCAATCTTCACGTCATCTGTGAACTTACTGATCCTGCCTCCCGCATCCACATCCAAGTCATTAATGTGTATTACAAGCAGCAAGGGCCCCAGCACTGATCCCCGAGAAACACCATTGGTCACAGGCATCCAATCACAAAACCAGCACCCTGCCATCACCCTGTCTCCAATTGCCACGCCAATTTTGGATCTAGTTTGCCAATTTGCCCTGGATCCCTTGGGCCTTCTGAACTAGTCTCTCATGTGGGACCTTGTCAAAGGCCTCACCTACTGCAGTGCCACATCACTTTGTTACCTCTTCAAAGAATTCAGTCAAATTGGCCAGACAGGATATGTCCTTGACAAAGCCACGTTGGCTGTTTCTGATTCGTCCCTTCCTCTCCCCTAGAATTTCTTCCAATAAATTCCCTACCACTGATGTTAGGCTCACAGGTCTGTAGTCACCAGACTTTTCCTTGTTGCCTTTCTTGAAAACGGGGACCACCTCTGCTGTCCTCCAGCCATCTGGTACCTCACTTGTGGGCAGCAAAGGTTTAAAAATCTCGGTCAGAGCCCGAGCAATCTCTTCCCTTTAACTGGCAGATAAACCTTGACCAGCCCTGGGGATTTATCCATCTTTAAGGGACTGGGTACCTTCTCTTAATTTATGGAGACTTGCGCTAGAATTTCCCCTTCCCCATCGCTGAATTCTCCAACTACACAATGCGTTTCCTTTGTGAATACTGATGCAAAGTATTCATCTCGGGCCTCACCAACACCTTCTGCTTCCACACATAGATTGCCCCTGCTGGCTCTGATGCGCCTACTTATTCTGAGGCCCTTAATGTATGCAACAACTTCATAGTTACCTTGATCCAGTCCACCTTACTGTGACCCCTTCTTGCCTTCCTAAATTCCTTTTGAAGCATCACCCTACACATTTTATACTCATGGCGGGACTCCCCCATCATTGTACCTGCTATAGGCAGCATTTTATCTCTGATCCAACCCTCAATATCCCCGGACATACAGAGTTCCTTGTATTTGCTCCCCCTCCCTTTCAGAAACGTGACAGCCCTGAACTCTCCCTGTTTCCCCTTTGAATGCTTCCCACTGCCCAGATGTGGACTTACCTGCACATAGATGGTCCAGTCCATCTCTGCCAGGTCCTGACTTACATAATGAAATTGCCCTTCCTGCGATTTAAGACTTGTCCGTCCCTATCCTCTTCCGAAACCGCTTTAAAATGTACGGAGTATTGGTAACAATCTCCAAAATGCACCCCCCCCCCACCACTGTCAGTCCCTCCACCTGACCAGCGACATTGGTGTGCAAGTGTGGAAGTGAGGCCGTGTGCTAGTGGGCATGTATAACACTCTGCAGGTGTAACAGCAGGCAGGTGTAGCAGTGTGCTGGTATAACAGTGGGCAGGTGTAACAGTGTGCAGGTGTAACAGCGGGCAGGTGTAATGGTGTGCAGGTGTAGCAGTGTGCAGGTGTAACAGCGAGCAGGTGTAACAGTGTGCAGGTGTAACAGTGGGCAGGTGTAGCAGTGTGCAGGTGTAACGGCGGGCAGGTGTAGCAGTGTGCCGATGTAGCAGTGTGCAGGTGTAGCAGTGTGCAGGTGTAACAGCGGGCAGGTGTAACAGCGGGCAGGTGTAGCAGTGTGCCGGTGTAACAGCGGGCAGGTGTAACAGCGAGCAGGTGTAACAGTGTGCAGGTGTAGCAGTGTGCCGGTGTAACAGCGAGCAGGTGTAACAGTGTGCCGGTGTAACAGTGTGCCGGTGTAGCAGTGTGCCGGTGTAGCAGCGGGTAGGTGTAACAGCGGGCAGGTGTAGCAGTGTGCCGGTGTAGCAGCGTGCAGGTGTAGCAGTGTGCCGGTGTAGCAGTGTGCAGGTGTAGCAGTGTGCCGGTGTAACAGCGGGCAGGTGTAGCAGTGTGCCGGTGTAGCAGTGTGCCGGTGTTACAGCGGGCAGGTGTAGCAGTGTGCCGGTGTAGCAGTGTGCCGGTGTTACAGCGGGCAGGTGTAGCAGTGTGCCGGTGTAGCAGTGTGCCGGTGTTACAGCGGGCAGCTATAGACGTGAGCAACTGTAACGGGGCAGTTGTGGAAGTGAGCGGATGTAACTGCGGGAAGTATGAAAGTGAACAGTGTCGCAGAGTACAGAACAGCACAACAACAGGCCCTTCGGCCCACCGTGTTTATGCCAAGCATCAAGTGCCTCCTCAGGCAGTGCCTTCCGGATTCCAAACACTCTCCGGGTGAAAAATTCGTCCTCAGATCACATCTAAATCTCTGAGTGCTCACCTTAAACCTCTGCCCTCTGTGCCTTACACTCTCTGCCATGGGGAACAATTTCCTATTATCTACCTATGCCCCTCATAATCTTGTACCCTCCATCAGTTCCCCCCCCCCCCCCCCCACCCCTCCAGGCTCCCCTGCTTCAAGGAAAACAATCCCAGCCTGTCCAGTCTCTCCATGTAACTGGAACACTCCATCCCGGGCAGCATCCTGGTGAGTCTCCTCCGCGCCCTCTCCCGTCCAATCACATCCTTCCTACGGCATGGCGTCTCAGACTGCACGCAAGCTGTACCCAGCTGGGCCTAACACACGTTTTACAAAGTTATACCAGTTATCCCTGCTCTTATATCTATGGCCATTTTGAAGAGGGCGAGCATCCTGCGTGCTATGATATCTTCATCACCTTATCTACCTGTACTGCCACCTTCAGGGATCTTTGGAATTGTACACCAAGGTCCCTTTGTTAGATAGATAGATAGATAGATAGACAGACAGTCAGATGGAGCACTACAGCACAGAAACAGGCCCTTCAGCCCATCTAGTCCATGCTGCCTGATCTTCTGCCTAGTCCCATCTACCTGCACTCAGACCACATCCCTCCAAACCCCTCCCATCCATGGACCTATCCAAACTTCTTTTAAATGTTACAATTGAACCCGCATCCGCCACTTCCGCTGGCAGCTCGTTCCGCACTCGCACCGCCCTCTGAGTGAAGAAGTTCCCCCTCAGGTTCCCCTTAAATATTTCACCTTTCACCCTAAACCTATGACCTCTAGTTCCAGTCTCACCCAACCCGAGGGGAAAAAGCCTGCGTGCATTCACCCTGTCTATACCCCTCATACTTTTGTATATCTCTATAAGATCACCCCTCATTCTCCTGCGTTCTGGGGAATAAAGTCCCAACCCATTCAACCCCTCCTCGCAAGTCAGGTCCTCAAGTCCTGGCAACATCCCCACAAATCTTCCCTGCACTCTCTCAAGCTTATTGACATCTTTCCTGTAGGTAGGTGACCAGAACTGCACACAATACTCTAAATTTGTCCTTGCCAACAACTTGCATGACTTCTTCATAAGGATGGTCACAGTCCTTTTTTCCCAGGGTAAGGGAGTCTAAAACTAGAGGGTGTAGGTTTAAGGTGAGAGGGAGAAGATTTAAAGGAGTCCTGAGAAGTAAGTTTTTCACATTTCACTGTGGGTTTCAATGTACATGTGACCAATAAAGATATCTTACCTTATTGTCACAAAACCGAGGTGCTGTGCATTGAGGTAGTACAAGGCAAAATAACAGAATGCAGAATAAAGTGTCACAGTTAAAGGGTGGTGGGTACATGGAACGAGCTGCCAGAGGAACAATTACAATGTTTAAAAGACACCTGGACAGGGACACGGATAGGAAAGGTCCAGAAGGATATGGGTCAAACGCAGGCAATTGGGGCCAGCGCAGGAAGGCCAAGTTGCCTGGATGAGTTGGGCTGAAGGGCCTGTTCCTCAATTTTTCCCAGGGCACCACCACTCATGGTATGCGTCTGGCCATTATTAGAATCCGAAAATGCTTCAGCTCAGACTTTTCGATATTAAATTACATCTGCCATTACCCTGCCCAACTTATCATTCTGTAGCCCCAGATTACCCTCCTCACTGTTCACAACACCACTGATTTTGTGTCATATGCAAACTTACTCATCATACCTTCCGCACTGGTAAGTAAGTTGTTATGAAAATAACAAACAGCGAGGGTTCCGGCAACGGTCCCTGTGGTTCCCGCAGGTCACAGAAGCATTATCCTCTGTCTCCCTCTACCAAGCCAATTTTGGATCTGACTTGCCTTGGGCCTCCAATCTTCTGGTTCAACCTTCCATGTGGGACCTTGTCAATGGCTTTACAGAAGTGCAGGTGAACCACATCGACCACACTGCACTCTTTAATATACCAAGTTACCTCTTCGAGAAACTCAGTTAGTCAGACAGGATCTTCCAGCAATCTGCACTGTCTATCCCTGATCAATCCGCACTGTCTATCCCTGATCAATCCGTGCTGTTTATCCCTGATCAATCCTTGTCTTTCCAAATGTACATTAATCCTGCCCGAAGAATTTCCTTACTACTGCCGTTGGTCTAAATAGCCGATAAATTCCTTGCTTATCCCTGCTGCCCTTCTTGAATAAAGGTATCACATTTGCTGAGAAGTAGCCAAGGGCTCAGTCCACTACAGTACAGGGGAAGGCATGGATCCAGAGGAAGGAAAACATTTCAGACGCAGCTCATCAGTGGAGCAGATACAGCGGAGATGCAGGAACTAAGAGAATGGAATGGAGTCCTTACAGCCATACAGTTGCGTGAGTCCGCAGGCTTGAATGGATGTCTGTGGCTCACCTATCCTCTGGGACATCCAGAAAGGGAGGGGGGAGAATCAGAGGTGGACCCGTGAGGCTGAGAGCAGGGTGCAAATTGGCAGCAGACGTCAGTGTGATTCTCAGTGCAGGAGGCAGCACCAATGATGCACTGGGTAAAGAACTGAGGGAATGGGCCAAGACGGCATTAAAACAAAGACTATTCCACATATCCCACAAAAATATCTCCTGAGGAAATTAGATCCAGGACTGTGTGGAAGACCATGGTCTGATAATTGACTGGGGGGGGGGGGGGTGGGGGGTCGGGGGGTGATGTCATGGTCCAGATGGAGGTATAGGGAAGCGTCTGAGAGATGGGAGGTCAGTTCGCCAGATCACAACAGCACTACCCTTGTTGGCAGGGCTGGTGACTGACTGACTTCAGGGTTGGCGCTGGGTAAGTGGAGTATTGCAAATCCAGCAGCGGGTGGGTTAGAGTGAGGGCAGTGGAAAAATCACAGAGGGTCAGTTGGCAATGAATAGATCTCGAGAGGGTCAGAGGCCAGAGGAATTCTGGAGGAGAAAGGGTCTGCAATCTGAGGAGGGGACTCCTGGCAAAAGGAATGGGCATGGAGGCGAAAGCAGCGGAAGGAAAGTTCAACGTCGTGTTGGGATTGGAGTTCATTGAGATGAGAAAGTGCAGGGCGGCAGAGATGAGGAGCCTGCTGCAGATGAATCATTCAGGATCGGCGGGAAGATCAGGAACGTGGCGGGGTTAGAACTGAGGGCGGGGGGGTGGAGGTGAGAAAAGTGAAGTGGGGGGTTATTGGAATCCAAGAGCTGTTGAAGTTTGTGATCTTTGACATCTGAAAGGAAGGTATAGTCACCTGGTGCGGCGCGGAAGGAGGGAAAGAACAGACTGGGATGACAGACATCAACAGCTTTGAGGCGGAGTGAGTTGGTGTTCATCTGCGAGAGGTAAAGAGCAGGTGGTAGTTTGAACGTACTTGTGGTCCTGGGTGCATCTGAAATGGGAAGGGTGGGACTTGAGTTGAAATCCATATGGGATAAGTTTTGCTAAGCAGAGAGAGTCTCTTAGAAAAGAGATCTTTTAAGGAAATCTGGAGAGGACCTTTTCTTCACCCAGGGAGTAGCGAGTACACACTGCCTGGAGAGCAGTGGAAGAGTAGTCACTGACAGCATCCTATAAGTGTCTAGACGGGCACGAATCACCCGCGATTAGAAGGCTATGGGCCAAGTGCTAGAAGATGGGATTGGTGTGGATGGGTGCCCGCTGGTCAGTGTGGACCTGACGAGCAGGATCAAGGAGAATCCTAAGGCATTGTATACATATTAAGAAAAAGAGGATGGCTAAGGAGAGGGTAAGTCCATAAAGGGGGGAATTTGTGCTTGGAGTCAGAGCAAGTGGCTGATGTACTAATTGAGTACTTTGCGTCGGTATCTACCGAGGAGAAGGATTTGGAGGATACTGAAAGCAGAGTGGGGCTCACTCATGTGCTGGGACATTTTGAGATTGAGGAGGAGGTTGTATTGGGTCTTCTGGAAAGCATCAAGGTGGATAAGTCCTCAGGGCCTGGTGGCCTAGATCCCTGAATATTGAAAGAAGCGAGGAGATTGCTGGGGCCTTGACGAAGATCATTGTGTCCTTGCTAGCAACAGGCAAGGTCCCAGAGGACTGGAGAGTAGCAAATGTTGTGCCTTTGTCCAAGAAGAGAAATAGGGATAATCTAGGTAACTATAGGCCATTGTGCCCGGTCAGTGGCCGGGAGGCTATTGGAGATAGGAAAGGATTGGAGGGACAGGATTTATGCACATTTGGAAAGGCGTGGCAGTCAGCATGGCTTTGTGCTGGGTAGGTCATGCCTCACAAACTTGATTGAGTTTTTTTGAGGAGATGACAAAGGTGCTTGATGAGGGTCAGGCAGTGGATGTTATCCACATGGACTTTAGTAAGGCATTTGACAAGGTCCCTCACGGTAGGTTGATTCAGAAGATAAAGATGCACGGGATCCAGGGTGAGTTGCAAGTTTGGATTCAGAACTGGCTTGCCCATAGAAGACAGAGAGTAGGGGTGGAAGGCTGTTATTCTGGCTGGAGGTCCGTGACCAGTGGTGTTCTGCAAGGATTGGTGCTGGGACCTCTGTTGTTTGTGATATATATCAATGATTTGGATGAAAATGTAGATGGGTGGATTAGCAAGTTTGCAGATGATACCAAGATTGGTGGAGTTATGGACAGTATAAAGGACTATCAGAGAATACAGCAGGATATAGATCAGTTACAGATATGGGCAGAAAAGTGGCAGATGAAGTTTAATCTGGCCAAGTGTGAGGTGTTGCCCTTCGGGAGGTCAAATGTAGGGTTAATGGTAGACCCCTTAATAACACTGAGGTACAGCGCGATCTTGGGGTCCAGGTCTATTGTTCAATGAAAGTGGCCACGTGAGTGGATAAGGCGGGTAAAAAGGCGTACGACATGCTTGCCTTCATTGGCAGGGGTGTTGAGGACAAGAGTAAGGAAGTCATGCTGCAGCTGTGTAAAACTTTAGTTAGACCGCACTTGGAATGTTCTGTGCAGTTCTGGTCGCCCCGTTACAAGAAAGGTGTGGAGGGGGTGCAGAAGAGGTTCACCAGGTTGCTGCCTGGATTAGAGGTTATGAGCTATAAGGACAGGTTGAACAAACTTAGGTTATTCTCCCTAGAGCATTGGAGCTGAGGGAAGACCTGACACAAGTTTATAAAATTATGAGAGGCATAGATCGTGTGGAGAGTCTTTTTCCCAGGGTAGAAATGTCAAACACCAGAGGACATGCTTTTAAGTTTAGAGGGGGGAGGTTTGACGGTGACGCAAGGGGCAAGCTTTTTTACGCAAAGAGTGGTAGGTGCCTGGAGTGGATTGCCAGGGGTGGCAGTGGAAGCAGGCAGTTTGGTGCAGTTTAAGAGGCTTTTAGATAGACACATGAATACGAAGGGAATGGAGGGATGGGGATGATACTGGACGTTTAGTATAAATCGGCATCAAGATCGACACGACATTGTGGGCCGAATGGCTTGTCCATTGCTGTAACGTTCTCTCTGTTCTGAGTGGGAGCAGTTTGCTGTCGAATCAGGCAGGTGGGCACTGAAGCTCACAGGTGGTAGAAGTGAAAGGGCAGATTGTACAGGAGTCTGGCCGTAGGGACAGATGGATACAGCAGGGCACAGGTGTACAAACGGGCAGCTGTGGGTGGCTGGATGTAGAAGCAGGCAGGAGTCACAGGCATTGTGGGAGGTGGGTGTGCATGGAGCGTGCAGGTATACAAGAGGGCGAGTGCAGAGGTAGGCGAGTGTTGGAGGGGCAGATGGTGTCACAGCTGGCTGGCATAGGAACAGGCAGGTGCAGAGCATGGCTGGTATGTGAGTAGGTACAGAATACAGACTGTATATGAGCAGACAGACATATGTACGAGCAGGTGCAAATACAGGGGGTATATGAGCGAGTAGGTGTACAAGAGACGGGTGTTGAATTGCCTCGGAGTGTCGGGTGGGTGAACAGGTGCAGAAATGAACAGGTCAACGAAGTGGCAGGCGTAGAATGTGGCCGCTATAATGCGCAGGCTGGTTACTAGGCGCAGAATACGGGCAGTGTATGGGTGGGCAGGTCTGCAAGAGGGCGGGTGTGGTGTGTGTACAAGCAAAGGTGTGGAGATAGGGCAGTTGTGGAAGTGGGGGGGTGCAGAAACAAACAGGTATGTGAGGTGCGTGGCAGATGTCGAGAACCGCGGACGTAGATCGGTGTGTGAGCAGGTGAGTGGGGAAGCAGGTAGGTCCGGATGCAGGCAGTTGTAGAAGTCCGGCGCAGAAGATGGGATGGGTGGGCAAGTGTGGACCGATATCGCATTGCCCAGCTTTGTTTGTACCAGAACCGGCCATTTCTGCCGGTCACCCAGCTGGGATTTATCATTAGTTAACTCACCGAGTCACAAGCTTTAACTGCTCGGACTGAAACAATAACAGAAATGCTGGAAGAACTCAGCCAGTCCAGCAGCATCTGTGGAGAGGGAAACCGTTTGTTTCACGTAGAAGACCCTTCATCAGAACTTTGTCCCTCAGTGCTGAGGGTCCTTGACTGGTTTCTCTCTCCACAGATGCTGCTTGACTGGCTGAGTTCTTCCAGCATTTCTGGCTTTGGTTCAGATTCCAGCCTCTGCAATCTTATTTGCTTTCCTCCTGCGATGACTGAACTTGAATCTTTGCAGGATATCAACAGAGTCTTTCGACGTGGATGGAATTACTTTGTGTCAAAACTTTCCGTGTGACGATCTAAGGGACCGAGATCGGTGTTGGTGACCCTGAGGCATTGGAGAGATCATCTGTCAGCCACTGTCTCCACCTGACATGGAGTAGATGCCCTACATTGTTGTGCCCTTGTGTTTCATGAACAATACCACTACTCAATGCTTTTCAGAGATTCACAGAACACAAGGCTGCCACTCATTCCTTCCGCATGTACTGGCTCTTCCAGGGGGCTGTTCAATCAGGCTGGGGAACTGGGCTTGCTCTCCTTGGAGCCGCACATGGTTGAAAGGAGGTTTGATAGAGGTGGACATGGTCACGGCAGGTTCCGATGGGTCAGTTGTACTTCTTGGCTCTTTCCTCACAGCCCAGTCCCCATTAGTTCACATGTCTGTGTATTTCTGGGAGAGATACAACCTTCCCCATTTCCGTTGTATTTCTTTTGGCATGAAAGGCCATTTGGCCCATTGAGTCTGTGCTGGCTCCCAGTAAAGCAATCCTGTAAGTCCCAGACTCCTGCTCCTTACCGCAGGATGAAATTTTGGGTCATAGGGATCCAAGGATGGGACAGGAAATATGTTCAATTGGGATCCAATTCAACACCCGTCCTCTTGTATACCTACTCGCCCATATACTCCGTGTACTTGCACCTGCTCATATACAGTCCGTATTGCCACACTCCCATAGACTTGTTTTTAATTGCGTTTTTGCACAAATCTCTTGTTTTGCAGAGTCTTCTTCTTCACTGCCTTCCATAGTTCGTGTACAATTTATGTATAATTTATGTTGTGTGCGTTGTCTCTACCTACTCACCTGTGATGCTGCTGCAAGACTTTCACTGCACCTGTACCTGACAATAAACTCAACTTCATTCTGCTCCTGAACCCCTTTAGAAGAGCATTCTTTATTCTATAAGAAAAATGCTGGAAATCTGAAATAAACAAAAAATGCTGGAAACACTCAGCAGGTCAGGACAGGGGGAGGGGTGGGGGGGAGATGAGAGAGGGGGAGGGGTGGGGGGGGAAATGAGAGGGGGAGAAGGGTGGGGGAGAGAGGGGTGGGGGAGAGGAGGAGGGGGAGGAAGGGGGAAGGGAGGAATGGCGAGGGGGACGGGGAGGGGGGAGGAAGGGGGAGGGGGGGAGGAAGGGGGAGGGGGGGAGGAAGGGGGAGGGGGGGAGGAAGGGGGAGGGGGGAGGGAAGGGGAGGGGGGAGGGAAGCGGGAGGGGGGAGGGAAGCGGGAGGGGGGAGGGAAGGGGGAGGGGGAGGAGCGAAGGGAAGGGGGAGGGGGAGGAGGGAAGGGAAGGGGGAGGGGGCGGGAAGGGAAGGGGGAGGGAAGGGAAGGGGGAGGGAAGGGAAGGGGGAGGGGGAGGGAGGGGAGGGGAGGGGGAGGGGGAGGGAAGGGGAGGGGGAGGGAAGGGGAGGGGGAGGGGGAGGGGGAGGGAAGGGGAGGGGGAGGGGGAGGGAAGGGGAGGGGAAGGGAAGGGGAGGGGAAGGGAAGGGGAGGGGGAGGGAAGGGGAGGGGGGGGGGGGAGGGGAGGGGGAGGGGGGAGGGGAGGGGGGGGGGGGGGGGGGAGGGGGAGGGGGAGGGAAGGGGAGGGGGAGGGAAGGGGAGGGGGAGGGAAGGGGGAGGGAAGTGGGAGGGGGGAGGGAAGTGGGAGGGGGAGGGAAGTGGGAGGGGGAGGGAAGTGGGAGGGGGGAGGGAAGTGGGAGGGGGGAGGGAAGTGGGGGGGAGGGAAGGGGGAGGAAGGGGAGGGGGGGAGGGGGGGAGGGGGGAGGGGGGAGGGGGGAGGAAGGGGGAGGGGGGGAGGAAGGGGGAGGGGGGGAGGAAGGGGGAGGGGAGGGAAGGGGGAGGGGAGGAAGGGGGAGGGGAGGGGAGGGGAGGGGGAGGGGAGGGGGAGGGGAGGGAAGGGGAGGGGGAGGGAAGGGGAGGGGGAGGGGGAGGGAAGGGGAGGGGGAGGGGGAGGGAAGGGGAGGGGGAGGGGGAGGGAAGGGGAGGGGAGGGGAGGGGGATGGGGAGGGAAGGGGAGGGGGATGGGGAGGGAAGGGGAGGGGGATGGGGAGGGAAGGGGAGGGGGAGGGAAGGGGAGGGGGAGGGAAGTGGGAGGGGAGGGAAGGGGGAGGGGGAGGGAAGGGGGAGGGGGAGGGAAGGGGAGGGGGAGGGAAGGGGGAGGGGGAGGGAAGGGGGAGGGGGAGGGAAGGGGAGGGGAGGGAAGTGGGAAGGGGGAGGGAAGTGGGAGGGGGAGGGAAGTGGGAGGGGGGAGGGAAGGGGGAGGGGGAGGGAAGGGGAGGGGGAGGGAAGGGGGAGGGGGGAGGGAAGGGGGAGGGGGGAGGGAAGGGGGAGGGAAGTGGGAGGGGGGAGGGAAGGGGGAGGAAGTGGGAGGGGGGAGGGAAGGGGGAGGAAGGGGAGGGGGGGAAGGGGAGGGGGGAAGGGGAGGGGGGGAGGGGGGAGGGGGGAGGGGGGAGGGGGAGGGGGGGGAGGAAGGGGGGGTGGAGGAAGGGGGGGGAGGAAGGGGGGGGGAGGAAGGGGGGGGGAGGAAGGGGGGGGAGGAAGGGGGGGGGGGAGGAAGGGGGGGGAGGAAGGGGGAGGGGGGGAGGAAGGGGGAGGGGGGGAGGGGGGGAGGAAGGGGGAGGGGGGAGGGGGGGGGAGGGGGGAGGGGGGGGGAGGGGGGGAGGAGGGGGAGGGGGAGGAGGGGGGAGGGGGGGAGGAGGGGGGAGGGGGGGAGGGGGGGGAGGAAGGGGGGAGGGGGAGGGGGGGAGGAAGGGGGAGGGGGGGGAGGGGGGGGGAGGAAGGGGGAGGGGGGGGGAGGGGGGAGGGGGGAGGGGGGGGAAGGGGAAGGGGAGGGGGGAGGGGGGAAGGGGAGGAGGGGGGAGGAGGGGGGAGGAGGGGGGAGGGGGGAGGGGGGAGGGGGGGGAGGGGGGAGGGGGGGGAGGGGGGAGGGGGGAGGGGGGGGAGGGGGGGAGGGGGGGGAGGGGGGGAGGGGGAGGGGGGGGAGGGGGGGAGGGGGGGGAGGGGGGGGGAGGAAGGGGGAGGGGGAGGGGAGGAAGGGGAAGGGGGGAGGAAGGGGAAGGGGGGAGGAGGGGGAAGGGGAGGGGGGAGGAAGGGGAAGGGGAGGGGGAGGAAGGGAAGGGGAGGGGGGAGGAAGGGGAAGGGGAGGGGGAGGAAGGGGGAGGGGGGAGGAAGGGGGAGGAAGGGGGAGGGGGGAGGAAGGGGGAGGAAGGGGGAGGGGGGAGGAAGGGGGAGGAAGGGGGAGGGGGGAGGAAGGGGGAGGGGAGGGGGAGGGGGGAGGAAGGGGGAGGGGAGGGGGAGGGGGGAGGAAGGGGGAGGGGTAGGGGGAGGGGAGGAAGGGGGAGGGGAGGAAGAGGGAGGGGAGGGAGGGGGAGGGGAGGGAGGAAGGGGGAGGGGAGGGAGGGGGAGGGGAGGGAGGAAGGGGGAGGGGAGGGAGGGGGAGGGGAGGGAGGAAGGGGGAGGGGAGGGAGGGGGAGGGGAGGGAGGGGGAGGGGAGGGAGGGGGAGGGGAGGGAGGGGGAGGGGAGGGAGGGGGAGGGAGGGAGGGGGAGGGAGGGGGAGGGAGGGGGGAGGGAGGGGGAGGGAGGGGGAGGGAGGGAGGGGGAGGGAGGGGGAGGGAGGGGAGGAGGGGGAGGGAGGGAGGGGGAGGGAGGGGGGGGGAGGGGGGGGGAGGGGGGGAGGGGGGGAGGGGGGAGGGGGGGGAGGGGGGAGGGGGAGGGGGGGAGGGGGGGAGGGAGGGGGGGGAGGGGGGGAGGGGGGGAGGGGGGAGGGGGAGGGGGGGGAGGGGGGGAGGAGGGAGGGAGGAGGGAGGAGGGGGGAGGGGGGAGGGAGGAGGGAGGGGGGAGGGAGGAGGGAGGGGGAGGGAGGAGGGAGGAGGGGGGAGGGAGGGGAGAGGGAGGGGGGAGGGAGGGGGGAGGGAGGGGGGAGGGGGGGGGAGGGGGGAGGGAGGGGGGAGGACTGGGGCCGGGACAGGCCGCTCACTGCTCCAGGGTACAGTTGGTCTCGGAAGGACAGCGGGGACGGAGCGGCCCCCTCGCCCGGTGAGAACACCTGTGACACCGACACCCGCCCCGCACCGGCCGCCCGGACTGGGAGGAACAACCGTCCACCATCTTCTCCAGCCTCAGGTCCTCCACGGTCCCACAATGCGCGGCGACGGGGGAGCGGGGCCAGCGCGCAGGCGCGGCGCTGCAGGAAGTGGGGCGGGCAGCGCCAATCGGACGGCGCCACGTCCGCGGGCCAGCGAAGCCGGAAGCCTGGCTCCCGAGCGCTCGGTGATGGCGCCTCCCGCCGCCCCGCTCCTGCCGCTCGTCCTCGGCCTCGTCCTCGGCCTGGTCCTCGGCGCCCGCGCCATCTCCTTCCACCTCCCCTCCAACGCCAGGAAGTGTCTCCGGGAGGAGATCCACAAGGACGTGCTGGTGACCGGCGAGTACGAGCTGAGCGAGCAGCCGGGCGGCCGCACCGACCTGAAGGTGGGAGAGCGGGGAGGGGGGGGTGGAGGGTCTGTGTGTGGCGGGGAGGAGGGGTGGGGGGAAGGGGAAGGGTTGGGGGAGGAGGGGGGGAAGGGTTGGGGGGTGAGGGGAAGGGTGAGGGGAAGGGTTAGGGGAGGGGGGTGAGGGGAAGGGTTAGGGGAGGGGGGGTGAGGGGAAGGGTTAGGGGAGGGGGGGTGAGGGGAAGGGTTAGGGGAGGGGGGGTGAGGGGAAGGGGGAGGGTGGGTGAGGGGAAGGGTGGGGGAGGGTGGGTGAGGGGAAGGGTGGGGGAGGGGGAGTGGGGGTGAGGGGGAGGGTTGGGTCGGGGGGAGGGTGGGTTAGGGGGAGGGTGGGTGAGGGGAAGGGTTGGGTGGGGGGAGGGGGGGTTAGGGGAAGGGTTGGGTGGGAGGGAGGGTGGGTGAGGGGAAGGGTTGGGTGGGGGGGAGGGTGGGTGAGGGGAAGGGTTTGGTGGGGGGGAGGGGGGGTGAGGGGAAGGGTTTGGTGGGGGGAGGGGGGGTGAGGGGTAGGGTTGGGTGGGGGGGAGGGGGGAGAGGGGGTAAGGGGGAGGGTGGGTGAGGGGAAGGGTTGGGTGAGGGGGAGGGTTGTTGGGAGGGGGGGTGAGGGGAAGGGAGAGGGTGGGGGTGAGGGGAAGGGAGAGGGTGGGGGTGAGGGGAAGGGTTGGGGAGGGGGGTAAAGGGAAGGGGAGGGTATGTGTGTGGCGGGAATGAGGGGGAGGGGGTTGTGGGGGGGAAGGGAAGGGGAGGGGGGTGAGGGGAAGGGTATGTGTGTGGCGGGAATGAGGGGGAGGGGGTTGTGGGGGGGAAGGGAAGTGGGGGTGTGGATGTGGGGAAGGGTGTGTGTGTGTGGCTGCGCAACGGGGTTTGGGGGGGGAAGGGTACGTGTGTGTGGGTGGGGAAGGGTCTGTGTGTGGGGGGTGGGGGGAAGGGTACATGTGTGGGAAGGGGTGGTGGTGTGGGGAAGGGGGCTGTTGGGGGGAAGGGAAGGGGTGGGGGTGTGGGGAAGGAAAGTGGCGGTGTGGGGAAAGGGGGGTGGGGGGAAGGGGGTGAGGGGAAAGGAACTGGGGGTATGGGGAAAGGCGTAGGGGTGTGATGACCGAGTGAGTGGTGGAGTTTCGGGGAAAGGGAACAGGGAGGGGAGTGGGCTGAGGGGAGAAGGTGAGGGAGTTGTGGGAGGACAGGATAGAATGAATGGGGGAGAGAATCTGGTGGGTGAGGGGCAGGAGTCAGATGTTGCAATGAGGACCCGTGCACCTTTTCACTGCTAAATGTTTTTCTCAGCCAGAAGAGTCATGCCATCCGGAGGCAGGCCCTTCGGCCCGCTGTGCTGGCCACCTCGTAGAACCAAAACAATCCGTTGGGGGAACTCAGCGGGTCAGGCAGCATCTGTGGAGGGAAATGGACAGTCGTTGTTTCAGTTTGAGATCCTTCAGCTGGACTGAAAGGTAGAGGGGAGATCACCAGTGTAAAGTGGTGGAGCAAGAACCTGCAATGTTGACTGTCCATGTCTCTCCACAGATGCTGCCTGACCTGCTGAGTTTCTCCGGCAGTTTGTTTTTTGCTCCGTATTCCAGCATCTGCAATCTCTTGTGTCTCTGGCCATCATGTACCTACCAAAACTAATCCCGTTTCCAAGCCCACAGCATTTTAGCTATGGTATTTCAATTATGCATCTAAATGCTTATGTGCTAATGGAGTACCTGCCTCCTCCACCCGTTGGGCAATACTTTCCAAATTTCAAGCCTTCTCTGG
This sequence comes from Pristis pectinata, assembly GCF_009764475.1. Taxonomy (NCBI): domain Eukaryota; kingdom Metazoa; phylum Chordata; class Chondrichthyes; order Rhinopristiformes; family Pristidae; genus Pristis; species Pristis pectinata. The sequence continues at coordinate 10,008,793 of NC_067441.1, forward strand.
TCGGGAAAAACTCTTCCTCAAATCCAGTCAACCCCTTCCCTTGAACTTGTGCATTCTGGTCATTGACATCTCTGCTGTGGGGTAGTTCCTCACGATCTACTCTATTTATACCCATAATCTTGTATACCTGAATCAGGTCACCTATTGGCCTTCTCTATGAAGAAAACAGTCTCTCCGATCCAGGCAGTGTTCCAGGGAATCTCCCCTCTGCCCTCTCCAGTACACCTGCATCATTTCTACAATGTGAACAGCACGTGATACAGTACTTCACCTGTAATCTAACTAATGATTTATTTGGCCTCACTGAGCTCTGCTCTTGTACTTTATAGCTTGGCTAATGGAGGCAAGTATCCTGCACACTTCAACTACCTATCAGTGCTGCAAACAATCTGCTGGAGGAACTTAGCAAGTCAAGCAGCTTTGGTGTGGGTGCGGAGGGTGGGGTGGTGAGAGAGAGGAGTTGTCGATATTTTTGACTGAAGCCCTGCATCGGGACTCTGGCGTATCTACCAGTGCTGCTACCTTTGTGGATCCTTGAACATGTACACAAAGGTTGCTCTGTTCCTCAGTACTTGCCATGTATTGTGTATATCCGGGCCTTAAGTCCTCCAAAAATAAATCACCTTGCATCTTTTGGGATTAAATTTCCATCTGACATTTCTGTGCCCATCTACGAAGACCCTTCCTCACTATTTACAGCACTGCTAATCTACTTGTTATCTGCGAACTTACCAATGATACCTCCTACGTTCACATCCAGATCATTAACTTGTACCAGCACTGATCCCTATGTCACAGTCTCACAGCATGGAAACAGGCCCTTCGGCCGAACTCGTCCTTGCCAACTGTGTTGCCCAGCGAGCTAGTCCCATCCACCTGCGTTTGGCCCTCAGCCCCCTAAACCTCTTCTATCCATGTACTTATCCAGATGGCTTTTAAACGTTGCTGATGTGCCCGCCTCAACCACTATTTCTGGCAGCTCGTTCCAAATACGCACCACCCTTTGTGTGAAGAAGCTGCCCCTGATGTCCCTTCTAAATCTTTTGCTTTTGATCTTAAACCTCTGCCCTCTTGTTTTTCGCTCCCCCTCCCTGGGAAAAAGACTGTGCTTTCACCCTATGTCTCTCATGATCTTATACACCTCTATCAGGTCACCCTTCAATCTCCTATGTTCCAGGGAATAAAGTCCTAGTCTAAGCAACCTAACCTTATAACTGAGGCCCCCAAGTCCAGGCAATGTCCTGGTAAATCTTTTCTGCACTCTTTCTAGTTTAATAACATCTTTCCTGTAATATGGTGACCAAAACTGTGCACAGTATCCCAAGTGTGGCCTCTCCAACATCTTGTACAACTGCAACATAACTTCCCAACTCCTACACTCAGTGCCCTGACTGATGAAGACCAGCGTGCCAAACGCCTTCTTCACCACCCTGTCTACCTGTGACGCCACTTTCAGCAAGCTATGCACTTGCACTCCTAGGTCCTTCTATTCCTTCACACTCCCCAGGACCCTACCATTCACTGTATGTGTCCTTCCCTGGTTTGATCTCCCAAAATGCAATACCTCACATTTATCGGGATTGAAAGCCATTTGCCAACCGTCAGCCCACGTGCCCAACTGATCAAGGTCCCTCTTTAATTTTTCATAACCTTCTTAAACCATCTACAACACGACCTGTTGTAGTATCATCTGCAAACTTACTAACCGTGCCTTGTACATTCACATCCAAACTGTTTATATAAATTACAAGCAACAAATATCCCAGCTTCAACCCCTGTGGCATATCTAGACACAGGCCTCCAGTCTGAGAAACAACCCTCGACCATCACCCTCTGCTTCCTACCACTGAGCCAGTTATGAATCCATACTGCTAACTCCCCCTGGATCCCGTGCAATCTAAACTTCCAGACTAGCCTGCCATGAGGGAACTTGTCAACGGCCTTGCTAAAGATTTATAGACAACATCCATTGCCTGACCCTCATCTACCCTCTTGGTTACCTCCTCGTAGAACTCCAGGGGATTTGTCAGACATGACTTCCCATGCACAAAGCTGTGCTGACTGTCCCAAATCAGACCCTGTCTCTCCAAATGTTGGTAGGTCATGTCCCTCAGAATCACCTCCACCACCACTGATGTCAGACTCACCGGCTGGTAGTTTCCTGGCTTGTTTTTAACTACCCGTGTTGTGATCCACCTTTGGTCACAGGCTTCCGATCGCAAACCAACAACTCCTGCCTTTTGATCATCAAAGCATTTTGCCAAACTGCCCTTGATCCAATAGCCTTTTTACCTCTCAGACTAGTGCCCCATGCGGGACCTTGTCAGAGGTCTCGCTGAAGTCCAAGTAGGAAACATCAACTGTACGATCATTGACATATTTAGTCATTTTGTTGGAAAATTCAACCAAATTAGTCAGTCTGGACTGCAAAGCCGCACTGACTATCCCTGATCAATCCCTGCTGTTCCAAACCCTGTCCCTCAGAAATTTTTTTCCAATAATTTCCCTGCCACTGACGTAAGACTCACTGGCCTGTAATTACCTGGCTTATTCCTACTGCCCTCCTTATATAAGGCACCACAATCGCTGTCTTCCAGTCATCTGGAACCTCAGCAATCTCCTCTGTTGCCTCCCCTTGTAGCCTGGGATACATCAGGAGATAATGAAAAAAAAACCCTGCAAAAATGTGAAACAGAAACACAAAATGCTCGAAGAACTCAGCAGGTCAGGCAGCATCTGTGGAGAGAGCCAGCTCGAAGACCCTTCATCAGATACATCAGGCCCTGGAGATTTATCTGCCTCACTAACACATCTAATGTCTCTTGTTGTAATTTGTTCTTGAATCCCATTATCTCCCTTCCCGAATTCTCCGACTGCGTGGCCCTTCAGTGAAAATGAAAATAACACACATGAAAAGCATTTATTTAAGATGTGAAAACAGGAAATGCTGCATACACTCCGTAGGCCTGGCTGCACACGTGGGAAGAGCGACGGGTGACCTTTCAGGCTGAAGTGGGGAAAGGGTCCGTGGTGGCTGCAGGAGAGCTTATCCGTTAGTCCAGCTCCTCTCATTTCCTGCAGCTTTTTCTTTCTCACACATGCCCATGCTCTGATTGATTTTGTCATTAAGAGCTGATATGTAGCTGCCCACTAGCTTGTCTCTGGGGCAATGGCAGTCAAAAGAAGCACATGTAAACTCCACAGTGTTTGAGGTAGGGATTGAATCCAGGTCCTTGGAGCTCTGAGGCAGCGACACTACACACGGTGCCGTTGGGCAGCCTGTTGTTGCTCTGGAATACGGCTTGTTGATATTTGGGTTTCCCTCTGGTAGATGGCGGGAGTGGAGGTGGGGGAGAGTGCGTGGGGCCTGTGTGGAGGGGTTGTCTGGGTGAACTGAGAGTTTACGAGTGGGGCTTGGATCAAGGTGTCAGTCTGAGATCCTGGGAGGGATTTGGACTGCTATGGAAGGGGCAAGGTTGGGTTGACGTTGGGAGTTTGGGACTAGCTGATGGGTTCAGTTGAGAAGGAACAGGGTGGCCATTGGTGCTGTGGAGGATTTGAGTGGGGCTGTCGTGTGGACCACTGAGTATGGTGCTGGAACCAGGGTATCAAGTCCTTCTGTGCACCCTCTCCCAGGTGACAGACTCCTCCGGCCACATTCTGTACTCCAAGGAGGAGGCGACCAAGGGGAAGTTTGCCTTCACCACTGACGACTATGACATGTTTGAGATCTGCTTTGAGAGTCGGCTGCCGACAGGTGAGTGCACGGTGGGAAGAGATTGTGCAGGTGTGGTTTGGGCTGCAGAGGGTCTGGGGTGTGGGGACGAGCAAAGTATCAATCCGAAATTTTGTTGGAATATTGGATGCAACACGTCAACTGATGGAAGTTCACAGGCAAAGTACAGCCGGTGCTGAAGGCTAAAATAGAAAAGAGAATGATCAGGAATTGCACAGTATTTTCTTTCCAATTTTTATTTATGATAGAAGTGCATCAGGAGCGACGTCTCCCTCCCTCGGCTGTTCCCACCCACCCCACTGGCTGTTCATCCACCCATGCCCCTCCCACCCCTGGCTGTCTCTCCATCCACTCTCCCTGCCCCCTCACCTTCTCGGCAAGCCTTCTCTCCCACCCTCTCCTGCCTCTGTAACCTCACACCCCACCTCCACCCCACTGAGTTTTATGTCCCCTCTCCCTCCACCCGTCAATCCTTTGTCTCCGTACTTCTGCTGTGGCGGCACCAGGCTGCGTCTGGGGCAAAATGCTTCGGGGGAAAAAAGTTCCAACCTGTTCAGCATCTTCTCATAACTTGAGCCCTCCAGTCCCGGTGATATCCTCGTGAATCTTTTCTGTAGCTGAATGACATCCTTCCTATAGCTGGGCGACCGAAACGGCACACAGTCCTCCAGGTGTGGTCTCAACAACGACTTGTACAGTCACAAGGTGACATCATTAGTATTTAGTTGCTCTCTGTCAGGCTCCACACACTCAGTGCCCTGACCGATGAAGGCCAACGTGCCAAGCGCCTCCTTCCCCACCCTGTCCACCTGTGTCGCCACTTTCAGGGAACCACGTATCTGTATCCCTAGGTCTCTCTGTTCTACAACACTCTCCAGGGCCCGACCATTTACTGTGCAAGTCCTGCCCTGGTGTCGCGTACCAAAATGCAACACCTCGCACTTGTCCAAGTTAAAGTCCAACTACCGTTCCCACTTTCCCATTTCATTCTAGATCTTGTTTGTAACCTCCTTCACTGTCCACTGCACCACCTATTTTGGTGTCATCTGCGAACTTAGTAACCATGTTAACAACACTGAGGTGCCAGTCCCGCCCCTCCCTCAACCATGTTTCTGTTACGGCTATAATATCCCAGTCTCACGTACAAATCCGTGCCCTGAGTTCATTTTCCTTGCTTGTCAGGCTTGCATTAAAATTGCATGACGAGCTTTGAGGTGATGTTGCAGCTCTGTAACACTCTGGTTGGACCACACTAAGTATTATGTTCAGTTCTGGTCGCCTCATTATAGGCAGGATGTGGCAGCTTTAGAGAGGGTGCAGAGGAGATTTACCAGGATGCTGCCTGGATTAGTGAACATCTAATGAGAAGCTGAGCGAGCTAGGACTTTTCTTTTTGGAGTGACGGAGGTTGAGAGGCGACCTGATAGAGGTGTATAAGATTATGAGAGGCATTCGATAGAGTGGACAGCCAGCAACTTTTCCTCAGGGTGGCAGAGAACATCAGATTAAGGTAAGTGGAGGGAAGTTTAGGGGAGATGTCAGAGGTAGGTTTTGTTTTTACACAGAGTGGTGGGTGCCTGGAACGCACTGCTGGGGGGTGGTGGTAGAGGTTGATGCAATAGGGACTTTTAAAAGACTCTTAGATAGGCACATGGATGTAAGAAAAATGGAGGGTTATGGGCTGTGTAGGAGGGAAGGGTTAGATTGATCATGGAGTGGGTTTATATAGGTTGGCACAACATGGTGGGCCGAAGGGCCTGTACTGTGCTGTACTGTTCTATGTTTCAAAATAAGTGCTCCTTAGTCTGTCAAACCTTTCTTCACTGTCTGTCCAGCCCTTGTCTGTCCTGTCTACTGAACTCGCTGGCTTTAACATTTATGTTTGCTTCAACGTGCCCATCTGCCACACTGCTGGTTTGGGTCCCAACCCCCTGTCAGACTAGCTTAAACCTTCCTGAGTAGCATCTTAGCAAACCTCATTGCCAGGATATCAGTCCCTGTCCGGTTCGGGTGCAACCCGTCCCTCTTGTACAAGTCACCTCTGCCCCTGAAGAGATCCCAATGGTCCAAGAACCTGAACCCTTGCCTCGTGCATTAGTTCCTCAGTCACGCATTCAGATGCACTATCTTCCTATTTCTACCGTCACTAGCATGTGGCATGGGATCCAGAGATTACTACCCTTGAGGTCCAGCTTTTTAATCTTCTGCCTAACTCCTTCTACTCACTCCGCAGGTCCTCAAACCTCTTTCTACCCACGTCATTGATACCAATGTACACAAAGACCTCTGTCTGCTCACCCTCCCCCTTGAGAATGTTCTGCAACTGCTCAGAGACATCCTTCACCCTGGCACCCGGCAGGCAACACACGAGCCCGGAGTCTCGTTCGCAGCTACAGGATCTCCTGTCTGACTCCCTAACTATTGTCTCCCATCATTACAGTTCTCCTTGTCTTCACCTTCCCCTGCTGTGTATCAGAGCCAGATACTACAGCACAGACATGGCAGCTGCTGCTCTCTGAAAGGCCACCCCCACCAACAGTATCCAAAATGGGTGTACTTGTTCCTGGGGGGAGTGGCCGCAGGGGAACCCTGCACACTCTGCTTACTCCCTCCCTTTTTTCCTGGTGGTCACCCAACTACCTGCAGCCTGCCCCTTAAGTGTAACCACCTTACTAAAGCTCCTGTCTACGATGCCCTGAGCATCACAGATGCTCCTGAGGGAGGCCGCTGGCTGTGGTCAGTCGGGAGCTGCAGCCGGACACACTTTCTGCAGGAGTCACCAGGGGCACCGGCGGTGTCCCCTGATCTCCCACTCCCTGTAGGTGGGATGTGTGGCTGCCACCTTTAAACCACTGAGTCTACGGAGGTAAGTAAAAGATCTCCCCTTTCCCTCTGCTCAGCCTCTCGAGCCAAAGCGTCTGCCCTTGCACCTCGCCAACAGCGTTGGTTCTCACTGTGCCTATCATTGGTGACTCCAGCCAGATTGCAAGGTCCCCGCTTAGAGGAGCCTGATCATTTTCTCTCATTCCCAGGCCATTTCCGGGTCCCTGACCAGCTGATCATTCTCAACACCAAACATGGAGTTGAAGCCAAGAACTATGAAGATGTAAGTTCCTGCATAGATCTATCTTCTACATGAGTGAGGGTACAGGGGGAGTGGAGGGGCGTGTGCATGTTTGCTGGGGTGGGGGGTGATGGTGGGGCAAGAACTTGCAAGGGAGGGATCTCTCTGGCCCACGTGGGGTGTGCGTGTACAGAAGGCTGGTGTCTGGGGCTGGGTTCACGTTCCTGTGTCGGGAGGGCTGGTGCAGGCTGCGTTTGTGTACCCATGGGATCTGGGGCTGGGGCTGGTCTTGCGGATGGACGGGTGGGGTGGGGGGGGGGTGGGTACTGTGGTAGGGCTCGGTGATCCACTCTCTGCGGGTGGATGGGATCGTCGGGCTGTGTCTCTGAGAGTCTCTCTTCCCGACAGATCGCAAAGGCGGAGAAGCTGAAGCCCCTCGAGGTGGAGCTGAGGCGGCTGGAGGACCTGTCAGAGTCAATTGTCAATGACTTTGCCTACATGAAGCAGCGAGAGGAAGAGATGAGGGACACCAATGGTGAGAGCAGTGCGGCTCAGACAAGCTGCATTATTCCTGACCCGTGCACGGTTGTTTCTCGGTCACTGTTGTATCGGGGTGTAATTTTCCTGAGAGCGCTTCCCTCTGCTTCATAACAGTTGGATAACTGGTGAAGTTTCCATTTCAAAGCTAAAGAGGTGCGGAACAAAATGTCGCTGTTGGTGCTGTGTGCCAGCCTTGGCAGCAATGCTCACAACTAACTCAGATGATCGCTGGCCGCAGAAAAATTTCTCAGCAAAGGCGACCCTTGCCCTGGGCAGAGCAGTTGATCTTAAGTAATGTCTTAAAAATTGGAAGGAGATGTGGAGTGGTTTAGGAAAATAAATAGCTGAGCTTGGAGGGCCTTGGATCCCAGTGATGGAGAGATTAGACAAGACACTGGAGGAACTTATTGGGCCAGGCAGCGTCTATAGAGGGAGATGGACAGTCGACACTTTGGGTCAAGACCTTCATCCGGACTGCGTCAGGACCAGTGCAGGTGAAAGGTCTCGACCCCAAATGTCCACTGTCCATTTCTCCCCACAGGTACTGCCTGACTTGCTGAACTCCTCCGGCTTGTTTGTCGCTCCAGATTCTGGCATCTGCGGTCTCTTGATTTTAAAATTGGGGATGACTGAGACGCTGAATCGGTTTTGGAAAATGGAAGTGTAGGGGAGTGGGTGTCTCTGCAAGTGTGGGACCTGCCACGTCCTAAACTGATCACGTCTTTGGAGTTTTCTGCTTGGAGGGGCTTTCAGCCCAGTAGGATCTGTGATCCTGTTCACAAGGGCGTGAGATCTGGGTGTATAGATCACAGGATCTCGGGGGGGGGGGGGGGGGGGGGGTGGTGGGAGTGATGCCACTGAGTGAACCTGGGTTTGCCTTCCCACACCTACAGCTTTCTGGTTAGGTGTGGACAAACTGACTCTCCACCCTGGCGCTGGTTCGCAAGGCAGAGTGAGGTCTCGTGTAAGTGTACCACTGATTCCTGAATCCCCTGACTGCCCTTGGCAAGAAGCAAGAGTGGGGAGAGAAACTGTGTAATATGCTGAATCATTTAAACCTATTAAAATTATAAATTTTTAAAAACAAAACTAAGCAAAATAATTGATTAAAACATATTGGAGCATTAACAAATCATTAACAGCATTAAAACTATGGATTAGAAAAGATTAAGCAACTTGCCCTTTTGCTGATCTCCAATTTGGCGACAAGAATGGGGTTTCTAGTTCTTCCTCTGGACTCTACCTGGCGCTCGGCAGCGGACTGAACAACCAGTCAGTCAGTGCAGTCCCTTTAACACCAGAGGGGAGAGTTGTGGAATGTATTTTGGGCAAGGGAATGCATTCAGGGAAGAGGCAAAAGGGATCTTTGCAGGATTGATCATTTTGGAGGGGATTTAAAGTGTAAATGGTGCTTAGGCTGATAGCTGAAGATTTGACAGTCTCAGCTAATCCTGCAGCAGGGAAATGGCCCTAATGAAAGTATGATTAAACTGAAAGCACAGACCTCGAACCATCTGCCACAATTGACCAGCTCCTTTCTTTCCGCAGAGTCGACTAGTGCCCGCGTCCTGTACTTCAGCATTTTTTCAATGTGTTGTCTGGTTGGACTGGCCACCTGGCAGGTTTTCTACCTGCGTCGCTTCTTCAAAGCCAAGAAACTCATTGAATAATGGTGATCAGAATGTGTGTGTGAGTGTGTACGTGCGTCTGAGTTTGGAGGGGGCGCGTGTGAGTGATAACTTACCATTGTTTCTTTGTATTAAATGGAGTGCTTTAAGTATTTGAACAAGGGCTGTGTTTTAATTTGCAGCATTGGAGTTGATAATTGACCCACGGTCAGGGCTTGAGACCACTGAGTCTTGTGAACAGTCAAATAAGCTTCCTCTTATCAGGATTACATCAGATTGACTTGGACCACTCCCCAGGACAAAGATGACCACAGGAACTCCTTGGACAACAACTGTTCTGTAGAAATTTACCTCCACAGGCTGAAACTTTGTGACAAAAACAGAAAATGCTGGAAAAACTCGGCAGGTCAGACTGCTTCTGCAGAGAGAAACTTTCAATGGGTTTTCCAGCATTTTTTATGTTCTTGTTTTAGATTTCCAACGTCTGCAGTTTTTTTTTGATTTTTTTTTTCTCATCTTCTGGAACTACGAATAGCTTGCAAGAAAGGTGCTGTCATCTTGAGTGTCCAAGAGAAAATCTGCAGTAGCCTTTTAACAGGAAAATAATTCTCAAGAAGGTACAGTCTCACCTGAATCAGTCACAGTGGGTCACTGCACCTTTGACTTGTTTTGAGAAGTGACCTGGTTTCCTCAAGTCAAATATTTCTGTTCAATTCCACCTCCCTGGTCTCCAACCCCGTGGGAATAAGTAGCGATTTATCCCCTGAATCCTGGCCACACACTCTGGAGGCTGCTTGGCTGCCAAGGAGGTTTGAATTTCTCTTTTTATTGAGATACTATCATAGTCACGGAGCACAGAAACTGGCCCTTCGCCCACTGAATCCATGCAAACCATCAGGCACCCACTGTACACTAATCCCATTTGCAATAATGCTGTATGAATTTTAAAGATTGATGTAAGCAGACTAAACTGAGCTCCAGGGTGGTTGACTGCCTCGTGTCTGGAGTTATGTGAGTCGACGGGCACGGCACTTCCTGACCTTCACGGCTCGTATGGAGGGATTGAGCTAAAGGGGGTTATTTCTTCTCAAAATTTATACTGTACTAAAGTTTGGCTGCCCCTTCAATCCAGCCCAGAATGTGAGACATGGAGGTTCCCCTCCCGTGGAGGAGTGGATTCTGAGTGATTCGATGCCAGGGATTTGAGCTGGTGAAAGAGGGAGACCTGCGCCAGAGGCTTTTGATTTGCTTGACCACTTGTTTTGTATGTTCTCTGCGGGTGACTGTTGTGTGATTAGTTGGTGGGAGTGACCGGGGTCTGCAGACGTGCGACATTCCGGGGTCAGTCTGTGGTCTTCCGCTGTAAAACGTTTGATTATTTGGGAATAGTTTTGTGCAGAAATTGTAAGAATAAAATTCTCTTTTAATTGGATGTGATGTTTGGGCCTATTTTATGGCGGACCATGTGGTGAGCTGTGGAGGGGACGATGGGAGATACGGTTGATGGTACTTGTGCTACAATGGGCAAGAGCAGTCACAGAGTCATACAGTACGGAATAGGCCCTTTGGCCCAACTGCTCCATGCTGACCAAGATTCCCATCTAAGCTAGTCCCATTTGGCCCACATCCCTCTAAACCTTTCTATCCATGTACCTGTCCAAGTACCTTTTAAATGTTGGTAATGTACCTGCCTTCCAATCATGCTCTCCTGCTCTGTTGAGGAGGGAATTCCAGGATTTGGACCTGGATTTCAGAAGGCCTTGTCTTTGAGGCATTTGATAAGAGAGATCTTAATTTGCATGAATGCCTTTTGTCTTCAGATACAGGAGAAACTGCTTTGGTTTCCTGTAAGTGGACAGCATCCTTCTCTACAATCACCCCCAGCACCTTGAGCGCAGAACAAACGTTCAAGTGAATATTATTGCCTTTGGAATTGGCAAAATGTGGAAGGTTAGGGGCTGATTGGCATGTCCCAATCCTGCCTTTTGAGGCAATTTCAGTGGATACTTCTCGTAATTGTTTTGCTGACTTTAAGATAAGATATTATTAGTCACAGGTACATCGAAACACACAGTGAAATGCATCTTCTGCGTAGAGTGTTATGGGGGCAGCCTTTGACATCGAGCTAAATATCACATCTAAACAGGCCTCTGAGGGTCAGGATGTGATTTTTTTTCCCCCCACACAATAACAACAGATTGTTTTAGACACTAAACATTTATTAAGACAATCTGTTGGATTTGTAAGGAAAAGAAATTATGTTCCCATTGGTATTTGCAGATTCCTTTGCCCTCGATGTGTTGCTTCATTTAAAATGAATTGAAATATTTTTTGCAACTTTTTTACGCAGAGGATGGTGAGTATATGGAATGAGCTGCCAGAGGAAGTGGTTGAGGCAGGCTTTGAACCAATAGGAGCTGGCTGAGGACCATGGGAGAAAATTGAAGCTTTTTGGGAGGTCACGATGCCAATAAGTCTTTTGAACATTTTCAAACTGGACATAGCACAACGTGTGAAGCAGCGAGAGTTTGCCACGTGTTTACTGATGAGTGATCCCATGCAGGCCAGAGGCAGGACTGAGACTGATACAGGTGGACACAGAGTTATGGAGGGGGGGAGGGGGTTGCATGAAGCTGTGTCACCTGTGCTTGTGTGAAGAAATATGAGCAGGAAGAAAAATTGATTTTTTTCCCCACAAATTCTGAGTGAATTTTATGCCATGTATCAAACTTCTGGGCAGTGATTTGTGAACTCTCAGTGAATTTCCATTGCCCGAGCAGCTGTGATGTGGCGTCGCCTGTATTCTCAATGTCCGAGGCTCAGTGTGTAGTATGGGGTGACTGCTTTCCTGTTCTGTTCGGGTTTGGGTGTGGGCATTGCTGGTCAACCCGGCATTTATTGCCCATCTCCAGGCTTTGAGAAGGTGTGCACTGCAGTCCTTGTGGTTGCTGCCACACAAACCGGGAGTTTCCATGGTTTGGATCCAGTGATAGAGCATAGAATGGTACAGTACAGCATGGGAACAAGCCCCACAGCCCATCATGATCTGCTGAACTAATTAAACAAAACTAATCCCTTCTGCCTGCACGTTGTCCATACCCCTCCATTCTCTACACATTCGTGAACCTATTGAAGAGACTCTTAAATGCCCCTATCGCATTTGCCTCCAACACCACCGTTGGCAGCCCATCTGGGCACCCACCACTTGGTGTATAATTAAAAAAAAACTTGTCCCGCACATCTCCTTTGAACTTTCTAGTCTGTTAAATGCATGCCCTCTAGTATTAGACATTTCAACCCTGCGGAAGAGATACCAGCTGTCTGTTCTGCTTGCGCCTCTCATAATTTTATAAACTTTTAAGCCTCCGCCGCTCCAGAGGAATCAACCCAAGTTTGTCCAACCTCTCCTTATAGCAAATGCTCTCTAATCCGGGCAGCATCCTGGTGAACCTATTCTGCGCCCTCTCCAAAACCTGCACATCCTTCCTGTAATGGGACGACCAGAACTGAATGCGATACTCCAGGTGCAGCCTAACCAGAGTTTTATAAAGCTGCATCACAACTTTCTGACTCTTGGAACTCAGTGCCTTGACTAATAAAGGCAAGCGTACCGTACGCTGCCTTTACCACCCTATCGATCTGTGTGGCCACTTCCAGGGAGCTATGGACTTTGACCCCAAGATCCCTCTGTACATCAAAGGTGTTTAAGGGTCTTGCCATTTACAGTGTACTGTCCCTTTACATTTGACCTCCCAAAGTGCGACCACCTCACTCTTGGTGGGATTAAACTCCATCTGCCATTTCTCTGGCTATATCTGCAACTGATCGATATCCCACTGTATCCTTTGGCAGCCTTCTACACTATCCACAACACCACCGATCTGCCAACTTCCTTACACACCCATCCACGTTTTCCTTCTAGTCATTTATATACTGTAGATATATATCACAAGCAGAGGCCTCAGTACAGATACCTGCGGAAAAGCACTAGTCACAGACCTCCAGCCAGAATAAGTCCCATCGACCCTACCCTCTGTCTTCGAGGACAAGCCAATTCTGAATCCAAATGGCCAGGTCACTGTGGATCCCATGCATCTTAATCTTCTGCATGAGCCTCCCATGAGGGACCCTGTCAAACACCTTACTGAAATCCATGTAGACAACATCCACAGCTCTACCTTCATCAAATCACCTTTGTCACCTTAAAAAAACTCAATCAAGTTAGTAAGTCATGACTTGCCCCGCACAAAACCATGCTGACTGTCCCCAATTAGGCCATGGTCTTCCAAATGCTCATAAATCCTATCCCCAAGAATCCTCTCCAGTAGCTTCCCTACCACTGACGTGAGACTCACCAGTCTATCATTTCCAGGATTAACCCTATTTCCCTTCTTGAACAATGGAATAGCATTACCTACTCACCAGTCCTCTGGGACCTCACCTGTGGCTAGAAAGGACGCCAAGACTTTAGTCAAGGCCCCAGCAATCTCATCTCTTGTCTCTCAATAACCTGGGGTAAATCCCATCTGCACACAACACTATCTCCTCCTTGATCTCAAAATGCCCTAGCACATTAACACGCTCCACAGTGATCTCACTACCCTCCACGTCCTTCTCCTTGGTGAATACAAACGCAAGGTATTCAGTTAGGACCTCATCCACATTTCTACCTTCAAGCACATGTTCCCTCCTTTATCCTTGAGTGGTCCTTCCCTCTCCTCAGTTATCCTCTTTATGCATTTATCAATTGTCTTGGGATTCGCTTCAATCTTACTTGTCAGGGTCTTTTCATTGGCATAATGATAATGAAGAAACAGTGATATATTTCCAAGTCCGTCTTGGAAGGGTGGATGGGTGTGGTGCATTTCCTTGTCTTTTAGGAGGTAGATGTTGAGGATTTGGTGAGTCGAGTAGCTGAGTTACTTGATGCAGGACAACACACTTTAGTGTGGCTGTTGAGGCAGGCCATTGATGTGGCTGGTCCACTGATCTTGAGATCAGTGGTCACCTTGAGTATGTCGACGGTAGATTTTGTGGTTATAATGCCACTGAACACCACGTGTGGCTGACGCATTGTGACATTTGTGTAATGCAACTTCCAGCCAATGCCAGAATGTTGTCCAGATGTTGCTCGAGCTGAAGAAGACCGCCATATCCAGCGGGCAGCGTTCGGAGCGGGCAGCGGAGTGAGAGGTAGCAGGGTGATTGGGCTTGGGCGGTAACGGGGCGAGGCGATGTAGGTGCTCAGTGAGGAAAGGAAATAGTATGAGTGCGGTTTTCTGTGCTCGGTGTCATGTGGGAGCTCCTGGAGTCTCCCAGCCTCCTGGACGGCCACATCTGCACCCGGTGTGTCGAGCTGCAGCTCCTAAGGGACTGCGTTAGGGCACTGGAGATGCAGCTCGATGACCTTCATCTGCTCAGAGAGAGTGAGGAGGTGAAAGAAAGGAGTAAAAGGCGGGTGGTCACACCGGGGCCACGGGAGACAGCCAAGTGGGTCACTGTCAGGAGGGGGAAGGGAAAGAGTCAGGTACTAGAGAGTACCCCTGTGGCTGTACCCCTTGACAATAAGTTCTCCTGCTTGAGTACTGTTGGGGGAGACAGGCTACCTGGGGGAAGCAACAGTGGCAGTGCCTCTGGCACAGAGTCCGGCCCTGTGGCTCAGAAAGGTAGGGAAAGGGAGAGGAAGACAATAGTGATAGGGGGTCAGACAGGCGATTCTGTGGACGCAGGAAGGAAACTCGGATGGTAGTTTGCCTCCCAGGTGCCGGGGTCCGGGTTGTTTCAGATCGCGTCCAAGATATCCTGCAGAGGGAGGGAGGGAGAACAGCCAGAGGTTGTGGTACATCTTGGTACCAATGACATAGGTAGGAAAAGGGATGAGGTCCTGAAAAAAAGACTATAGGGAGTTAGGAAGGAAGTTGAGAAGCAGGACCACAAAGGTAATAATTTCAGGATTACTGCCTGTGCCATGCAACTGTGAGTATAGGAACAGAATGAGGTGGAGGTTAAATACGTGGCTGAGGGATTGGAGTAAGGAGCAGGGATTCAGATTTCTGGATCATTGGGGCCTCTGTTGGGGCAGGTATGACCTTTACAAAAAGGACGGGTTGCACTTGAATCCCAGGGGGACCCATATCCTGGCGGGGAGGTTTGCTAAGGCTACTGGGGGGAGTTTAAACTAGAATCGTTGGGGGGCGGGAACCAAACTGGAGAGACTGGGGAAGGGGCGTTTGGCTCTCAAATAGAGAAAGCTAGTAATAGGTACGAGAGGGAGGACAGGCAGGTGATAGAGAAGGGACGTGCTCAGACTGACGGTTTGAGATGTGTCTATTTTAACACAAGGAGAGGAGCTTAGAGCTTGGATCAGTACTTGGAGCTATGACGTGGTGGCCATTACAGAGACTTGGATGGCTCAGGGACAGGAATGGTTACTTCAAGTGCTGGGTTTTAGATGTTTCAGAAAGGACAGGGAGGGAGGCAAAAGAGGTGAAGAGGTGGGGGGAGTAGCACTGTTGATCAGAGATAGTGTCACGGCTGCAGAAAAGGTGGACGTTATGGAGGGACTGTCTACGGAGTCTCTGTGGGTGGAGGTTAGGAACAGGAAGGGGTCAATAACTTTACTGGGTGTTTTTTATAGGCCGCCCAATAGTAACAGGGATATTGAGGGATATATAGAAACATAGAAAATCTACAGCACAATTCAGGCCCTTCGGCCCACAAAGCTGTGCCGAACATGTCCCTACCTTAGAAATTACTAGGCTTACCCATAGACCTCTATTTTTCTCAGCTCCATGTATCTATCCAAAAGTCTCTTAAAAGACCCTATTGTATCCGTCCTCCACCGCCGTTGCCGGCAGCCCATTCCATGCACTCACCACTCTCTGAGTAAAAAAAACTTACCCCTGACATCTCCTCTGTACCTACTCCCCAGCACCTTAAACCTGTGTCCTCTTGTGGCCACCATTTCAGCCCTGGGGAAAAGCCTCTGACTATCCACACGATCAATGCCTCTCATCATCTTACACACCTCTATCAGGTCCCCCCTCATCCTCCGTCGTTCCAAGGAGAAAAGGCCGAGTTCCCTCAACCTGCTTTCATAAGGCATGCTCCCCAATCCAGGCAGCATCCTTGTAAATCTCCTCTGCACCCTTTCTATGGCTTCCACATCCTTCCTGTAGTGAGGTGACCAGAACTGACCAGGGTCCTATATAGCTGCAACATTACCTCCCGGCTCCTAAGTTCAATTCCACAATTGATGAAGGACAATAAATCATATGCCTTCTTAACCACAGAGTCAACCTGTGCAGCTGCTTTGAGCGTCCTATGGACTCAGACGCCAAGATCCTCCACACTGCCAAGAGTCCTAACATTAATACTATACTCTGCCATCATATTTGACCTACCAAAATGAACCACTTCACACTTTTATACATAAATATTATATACACTGTGTGTATGTGTGTGTGTACTGTTTCCCTATATAAATACATATAGGGAAACAGATCCTGGAAAGGTGTGAGAATAACAGAGTGGTTGTGATGGGAGATTTTAATTTCCCAAATATTGATTGACATCTCCATACAGCAAGGGGTTTAGATGGGGTGGAGTTTGGTAAGTGCGTTCATGAAGGTTTCTTGACACAATATGTAGATAAGCCTACAAGAGGAGAGGATGCACTTGATTTGGTATTGGGTAATGAACATGGTCAGGTGTCAGATCTCGCAGTGGGAGATCATTTTGGAGATAGTGATCATAATTCTATTTCCTTTACAATAGCATTGGAGAGAGGAACAGACAGATTAGAAAGGCGTTTAGTTGGAGTAAAGGGAATTATGAGGCTCTCAGGCAGGAACTGGAAGCTTAAATTGGGAACAGATGTTCTCAGGGAAAAGTACAGAAGAAATGTGGCAAATATTCAGTGGATATTTGTGTGGAGTTCTGCATAGGCATGTTCCAATGAGACGGAAGTTACGATAGGATACAGGAACCATGGTTTACAAAGGCTGTAATGAATCTAGTCAAAAGGAAAAGAAAAGCTTACAAAAGGTTCAGAGAGCTAGGTAACGTTAGAGATCTGGAAGAGTAAAAAGCTAACAGGACTATTAAGAAGGAAATTAGGAGAGGCAGAAAGGGACATGAGAAGGCCTTGGCGGGCAGGATTAAGGAAAATGCCAAGGTATTCTACAAGTATGTGAGAAGCAAGAGGATAAGACGCGAAAGAATAGGGCCTATCAAGTGCAGCAGTGGGAAAGTGTGTATGGATCCAGAAGAAATGGCGGAGGTACTTAATGAATACTTTACATCAGTATTCACTTTGGAAAAAAGATCTGGCTGATTGTAGTGAGGACTAGCAGCAGGCTGAAAAGCTTGAGCATGTAGATATTAAGAAAGAGGTTGTGCTGGAGTTTTTGGAAAGCATCAAGTTAGATAAGTCGCCGGGACCGGATGAGATGTGCCCTAGGCTACTGTGGGAGGCGAGGGAGGAGACTGTGGAGTCTCTGGTGATGATCTTTGCATCATCAATGGGGACGGGAGACGTTCTGGAGGATTGGAGGGTTGCCGATATTGTTCCCTTATTCAAGAATGGGAGTAGAGATAGTCCTGGAAATTATAGACCAATGAGTCTTACTTAAGTGGTTGGTGAGCTGATGGAGATCCTGAGAGGCAGGACATGAAAATTTGGAGAGGTATAATATGATTAGGAATCGTCAGCATGGCTTTGTCAAGGGCAGTTCCTGCCTTACAAGCCTGATTAAATTTTTTGAGGATGTGACTAAACACATCGATGAAGGGAGAGCAGTAGATGTAGTGTATATGGATTTCAGCAAGGCATTTGATAAGGTACCCCATGCAAGGCTTATTGAGAAAGTAAGGAGGCATGGGATCCAAGGGGACAATGCTTTGTGGATCCAGAACTGGCTGGCCCGCAGAAGGCAAAGTGTGGTTGTTGAAGGGTCATATTCTGCATGGAGGTCGGTGACCAGTGGTGTACCTCATGGGTCTGTTCTGGGCCCTTACTCTTTGTGATTTTTAGAAACGACCTGGATGAGGACGTGGAGGGATGGGTTAGTAAATCTGTGGATGAGTTTGGAGGTGTTGTGGATAGTGTGGAGGACTGTCAGAGATTACAGTGGGACATAGATAGGATGCAAAACTGGGCTGAGAAGTGGCAGATGGAGTTCAACCCAGATAAGTGTGAAGTGGTTCATTTTGGTAGGTCAAATATGATGGCAGGGTATAGTATTAATGGTAAGACTCTTGATCAGAGGGATCTTGGGGTCTGAGTCCATAGGACGCTCAAAGGGGATGCGCAGGTTGACTCTGTGGTTCAGAAGGCACATGGTGTATTGTCCTTCATTAATCGTGGAATTGAACTTAGGAGCCGAGAGGTAATGTTGCAGCTATATAGGACCCTGGTCAGACCCCACTTGGAGTACTGTGCTGAATTCTGGTCGCCACATTACAGGAAGGATGTGGAAGCCATAGAAAGGGTGCAGAGGAGATTTACAAGGGTGTTGCCTAGATTGGGGAGCATGCCTTATGAAAGCAGGTTGAGGGAACTCGGCCTTTTCTCCTTGGAACGACGGAGGACTTGATAGAGGTGTATAAGATGATGAGAGGCATTGATCGTGTGAATAGTCAGGGGCTTTTTGCCAGGTCTGAAATGGTTTCCACAGGAGGACACAGGTTTAAGGTGCTGGGGGGTAGGTATAGAGGAGATGTCAGGGATAGGTTTTTTACTCAGAGTGTGGTGATCTCGTGGAATGGGCTGCCGGCAACGGTGGTGCAGGCAGATACGATAGGGTCTTTTAAGAGACTTTTGGATAGATACATGGAGCTGAGAAAAACAGAGGGCTATGGGTAAGTTCTAAGGTAGCTACATGTTCGGCACAGCTTTGTGGGCTGAGGGGGCCTGAATTTCTATGTTCTGTGTAAGAGTTGGGAATGGAATTGAATGAAATCTTCAGCTAGGATGTCCACGGCAATTGTAATGAGTGAGAGAAGATCATTAGTGAAGAGGCTGGATGTGGTTGAACCCAGAATACTGTCCTGAGAGGTTCCCACAGAGATGTCCCAAACCTGGGATAATTGACCTCCAACAACTAAGGCTATTTCCTTTCTTCAAGATATAACTCTAGTCAGTGTTTTCCCTCTGCCTATTGACAAGTTTTCTGGAATTCTCTGGTGCTCTATTCAGTTAAGCTCTTTGGTCCAACTTCAGACCATGTCCATAATCATCCAGTTTGCATCTGTACTGCTGTTTATGATCAGGAATAGTTGGGTGATTTTCCACATGGTTCGGTGGATAGAATATAGAACAGTACGGTCCAGCCAAGGACAGGCCCTTTTAGCCCACGATGTCTATGCCGGCCATGGCGTCAAATTAAACCCAGTCCTATCTGCCTGCACATGGACTGTATCACTATTCCTTGCCTGTTCAAATGAATATCTAAATGCACCTAAAATGTTGCTATTGTTTAAAATGTTGTTAAATGCCTCACTAACGTCCACTGTCCTACCCACAGCAATCATCTTCGTCACCTCAAAAATCTCAGTCGAGTTTGTGAGACCCTGACCTACACAAAGCCATGCTGGCGGACACACAACTGGACTGGAGGTGGAAGGTTTCGGAGCACAATAATTCAGCGTTACGTTTGTCAGGTCCCACGGCCTTTGCTGTATCCGATGCTCTTGAATGCTTTAGCCACCTCCCTTCGCTCTGCTTGGTGGCGTGTACTCTCTGTCAGGGAGTCGAGGAAATGAGCTTGATCCCCAGCTGAGGATGGCTGTGTGCGCTTCAGCCTTGTCCTTCCCACACCTAGGCCCTGTGTGGTATGGACAGGAAAGTAAGGAGCATATCTACAATGTAGGGGCAGGGGTGTGTCGTTTCCATCAACTACACGTCAGGTTGGAGCTAAATTTGACCAGAGTTGAGTGAAGGTGGCTTTTCGTTAAACAGGGGTGAGACTACAGTTTTCTGAGACCACAGTGAGCTGCGGGGCGGAGGATGAGAGCAGGGGAGGAGTGCAGGCCTGAGAGGATGACAGTGACACAGAGACCGCAGCTGAGGCTGTGGAAACAACCGAGGAAAGTGGCCCTCCACGTGTGGTTTGACCAGACAACCCTCCCCTTGTGCAGACAATAATTTTGACTCCAGATTTTCAGGAATTGTGCACAAAGTAAATATTTCTCAGTGTACTCCATACATAGTGACTGGTTCCCACCTCGCCACACAGAAACAAGCTCACTCCCACGCACTCCACTACTTATCGACTCCCACACCCCCCTTCCCCCCCCCCCTCATCACCCAGCCCCACCCCTGTCCCAGAAGCCACACATTCTGAGTTCATTTGGGTAGTTTTCTGCAGGAAATGTACTGTGAAATAGTTATTTCTGTCAGTGCCTGGATGCAGTCCAGTTGATCAGAACGCAGATATTTGGAATAACTTATGTTTGTGCAGGGGATGGACGTCTTCTGCAAACCCATCTCACTGCTCCTCTCCACATTCCTCGGTCAGGGGAATGTTGCTTATGACCAAGGACAGATCTTCATCCATGTACACAATCGGAATCCAAACAGTCTTCACTGCCTTACAGCAGTGCCTCTGGAATGGAAAGGAGATCATCAGTCAGAGTTTAATTGCAGAAACTTGATTCACACCTTGTTCTGGTTAACTTTGTTCAGGTAAGGAACTAAGACGCTGTCGACAGTCTCACACGTGGGGTGTGCATCAAACTGACATTCGAGCAAGTTATGCTTAAATATATTTTCATCAAATTGCCTGCCCTGGTCAAACACCCTCAGGTCAGGAACAGAGTAAAGGTCTCTCCATCTTGTCCTGTCTTCACTCAGGGACAAGTGAGGTACAGGGGAAAGCACCTCAGTGCAAACCCCATCAAACACTCCGGGACAAGTGAGGTACAGGGGAAAGCACCTCGGTGCAAACCCCATCAAACACTCGCTGGGCAAGTGCAATGTTGGTCGATTGCGATTTAGCAACATCGCTCCACAGTCGGTGTGAGCTGCAGCCATGAGTGTGTTACAAAGGGGAGGGAGGAGGGGTTGTTTAGAATGTCTTTTCCTGGCGGGAGAGGACGAGCTTTTATTCTTGGGAAAGCAAAAGGCCATTTTCTATTGGAAGGTTGGTGGCTGTGCAGGAAGGCCAGGGAGACAAATATCGGAGGGGTGGGCTTGCTGGTTCCTGAGGGAGGGGTAAACTCTGCTGCCTTCATCTTAGCAAAGTTCCACCCCCACACTGCAGCCTGGCTGAAGGACGTTTATGATCTTTAAAGTCCAGCCGTGTTTCAGCCGACCTGGGTGGAGATTCAGCAGAGAAACTGTATAGTTATTAACACCAACTTTGGATTTCCTTTCCCTTCTGCACCCACGTCCTCTCCGCTATCCCTAACCTTGGGTGGGTGTCTGCTCGTGGGGCCCATGGCCATACCGTCATCTTGGGTGTCAGGACCTGGTGCAGTTCTGCAGCAGGAGCAATACTGATACGCCAAGAAGTGGGGTTACGGCCACCTCAGTGTGACAGCTGGGCCTGTGGAAAAGCAATGGCTGAAGTTATTGGCCTCTTGGTCATTTCCACAGCCTCTCATGTGCACAGGCAGGCTGTGCATATGTGTGCGTGTGTGTGTGCGTCTGTGTGTGTGCGCGCGCGCGCATGCATTTGTGAGAGAGGGTAAGTTCAAAGGAGATGTGTGGGGGCAAGTTTTTTACAAAGAGAGCGGTGGGTGCCTGGAATGTGCTGCCAGGGGTGGGGGTTGGAGGCAGATACGATAGAGACGATGAAGAGGCTCTTACGTAGCACATGGATGTGCAGAGAATGGAGGGAGATGGACATTGTGTAGGCAGAAGGGACTAGTTTAATAGGTTTTTAATTACTAGTTTAATTAGTTTGGTACGACATGATGGGTCGAAGGGCCTGTTCCTGTACTGTTCTATGTCGCTGAGCAAGGGGCTCACTGTGGGACTGATGTTCCTGGGGGTTGGGCAGGGGGACAGCGGGTTGTGTTGCCCAGTGCCCTGTCCTTCACACCCGGTGAGTTGCCCCCCTCCCATCCGCACCATCAGGGGGTGACGTCATTAGGGACTGCCCCAGTCCTGTTTGGTCTCAGGGCAGCAGTTGATATCGTGTTCTCCCACTGCCAGCGCTGTGGACACAAGAACATTTCGGTGTCCCGTTCCAGGGGCCAGCCTCCGGAGTCTTCTGGCCCTCAAGCGGGACGCGGTTCCACGTCTGCAAGGAGACGCGGCACGTTCACGGGAGGCCACCAGTTCCGCCTGGGCAGCTCTAGGAGGTGCTGCCCCCTCCGTTCCACGCCTGAAGCCGGGGTTGGCAGGAGGGGAGGGACCACTGGGGTAGAAGGAAGACGAGGAGGAGAGGCAAGAGCAACTCAAACTTGCTCGCGGGGCCCAGCCCCGGGGAGCCCACCTACCCCGCAGCTGAGCCAAGGTCCAAGGGAGCTGGACGGGAACAGGCTGGAGATGGTGAAGGTCTCTGGAGCACTGCATCGCTCCTCAAGGTGAAGGAAGGTACTGAGGTTGAGGACTCTGAAGTCCAGGGAGCTCCCTGCAGTGGGTGCCTGACCTGTGCCACCATGGACGTGGGGGTGGTGGGGGGGGGGGGGATAGATGTGTCCTCTGTCCCGGGATGAGGCGAATGGGGAATCCCTGACCCCTCCTCTGGGCAGACGGAAAGGAGGCGGAGGGGGCAAGGAGGGGACGGCTGATGAAGCTCACACTGTCCTTCCTGAGGGTACCTGCCTGACCCGACATGAACTAAAGGGCAAATTGATGCTTGAAATTTTTCCCCTCACTTTTCAGCTTGCAGCCCTGGAGGGATAGGCGAGAGTGGTCCCTCCCTACCTCAGCACCTCTGCCTGAATCCAGAGCTGAGAACAGTGGGACCATTGACCTGATGCTGGGGTTCATAAGACCATAAGACAAAGGAACAGAAGTCAGCCATTCGGCCCATCGAGTCTGCTCTGCCATTCTATCATGAGCTGATCCATTCTCCCATTTAGCCCCACTCCCCTGCCTTCTCACCATAACCTTTGATGCCCTGGCTACTCAGAGACCTATCAATCTCTGCCTTAAATACACCCAATGACTTTGCCTCCACAGCCGCCCGTGGCAACAAATTCCACAGATTCACCACTCTCTGGCTAAAGAAATTTCTCCACATCTCTGTTCTGAATGGGCGCCCTTCAATCCTGAAGTCGTGCCCTCTTGTACTAGACCCCCCTACCTTGGGAAACAACTTTGCCACATCTACTCTGTCCAGGCCTTTTAACATCTGAAATATTTCTATGAGGTCCCCCCTCATTCTTCTGAACTCCAAGGAGTACAGCCCAAGAGCCGTGAAACGTTCCTCATATGTTAACCCTCTCATTCTTGGAATCAGTCTAGTGAACCTTCTCTGAACCCTCTCCAACGTCAGCACATCCTTTCTTAAATAAGG
The DNA here is from genome assembly GCF_009764475.1 of Pristis pectinata. Taxonomy (NCBI): domain Eukaryota; kingdom Metazoa; phylum Chordata; class Chondrichthyes; order Rhinopristiformes; family Pristidae; genus Pristis; species Pristis pectinata. The sequence continues at coordinate 10,032,232 of NC_067441.1, forward strand.
AGCCGAGAACTGCACCCTCCTTAAATAAGGAGCCCAAAACTGCCTGTCCCCCTCGCCACCTGCTGACCCAGAGACCCCTGGGGAAATCCAGTGAGGGTTCGCCTGTCGTTGATCCGGGAGTGGGACTGGAGGTGGGTCAACTGACTCGGCTGCCCAGGTGGGGTGGGAGTCTTGGTCACTGGGGGTGACTGCCTGGAGGAGGGTGGGGACTCTGTGGGAGGTTCGGAGTCAGTGAGGGTGTTGGATACCCTTGTAGCCCCTACCAAGTCTCCCCTTAACCTCACCAGGGAGTTCTGGGACTTCCTAGGGAAGGCCATTGAGTCACGGTCGTACAGCATGGAAACAGGCCCTTCCCGTTGCCCCTCCATGCTGTCCAAGGTGCCTTTCTCTGCTAATCCCATTTGCCCACGTTTGGCCCAGATCCCTCTAAACCTTTCCCATCCATGTACCTGTCCAAGTGCTTTTCAGAGCTGCCTCTACTGCCTCCCCTGGCAGCTCACTTCACATATCACCCTCTGTGTTACACCGTCAATGGGAACTGGCATCCTGGAGAGGAGGAGGGACTTGGGCATGGCTCTAATGACCGACGTTGGTTCAAGTGTTCCTCACTGGGTTGTGAAAGGAGTGGACAGGGATAAAGCGACTCCATTCCCTCTCCAGGGTGGTGGTGACTGGATTTAACGTAGCTTTGACAAGCAGGTGGCCGTAGCTAGTTTGAACATCAATGACAGAAGGGGCTCTCTCCACCCTCGCTCGGTCAAAGAGGGGAGACGTGGGGCGAACCTCCTGCAGGAAGACAAGATTGGCCCAGGACGCTGCCCCGGGTCCCGTGCTGATATTCTGGGGTTAGGGTGGTCCACCACCGACAACAACAACCAGCTTCCTCTGTGAGCCATGACTCTGATCACTGGAGTGATTTACCACATAGAGGGCAGCCACTCTCGCCTCACCTCTGGTACTCAGATCTTCGGGACGTACTTGGATCAAGGCTGTGGAGAGGTCTCGAGTTAGTGTGTCACTGACAGCTCTGTCAGTTACCCTCCATCCCTTTGATTGAAGGTATACCGACTGGGCAACAATTAGCCGCATTGAATTGACGCATTTTGTGAACAGCATGAACCTGGGCCATCAGTGGCCCAGCTGGTATTGCTGCTATCCCTCAGCGCCGGAAACCCAGGTTCAATCTCGACCTTGGGCCCTGACTGTGGAGCTTACACATTCTCCCTGTGACTGCGGGTTTCCTCTGGATGATCCGGTTTCCTCTCGCATCCCAAAGGCGCGGGGGTTGGAAGGTTAATTGGTCGCTGTAAATTGCCCCTCGTCTTGTCGGTGAGGGACGGAATCTGGGTTGAGAACGTGGGAGAATCAAAATAATGGGATTATCGTAGGCTTAGTGGAAATGAGTGGTTGGATGGCCGGCATGGAGCCAGTGGACCGAGGGGCCTGTATCTCTCAGTGACTGAGTGGTTTCCCATGTTCTTGGGTAGATGCCAGTGCTGGAACTGGACTGGAACAGACTGGCTCGAGGCACCGCTGGCTCCGGTGTGCAGGTCTTCAGTACGACAGCTGGGGTGCTGCTTGGTCGCATCTCTTCACTGTCTCCCATGCCCTCAGCTGCTTCCTGGTGAATGGGATTGGCGGGAGACTGCCTTGTGCCACAAAGGAGATCCCGGGAGGAAACTTGAGATGGATCGGCCACTCAGCACTTCAGCCATATCTTCACAGGTCACACGCCAGCCTCTGCTGAGGACCAGGACATTTTTGGAGCCTCCTCTTCCTTTTACCTATTTAATAGTCCACCCACATTCCCAACTGGATGTGGTTGGACTGCAGAACTCAGATCTCTGAGATCACTTTCCTCTCTTCTTGATTCTGTGAATGTCTCTGGGAGTATTCATGGAGTTAGAGAGAGATACAGCAGAGGCACAGGCCCTTCAGCCCACTGAGTCCGTGCTGACCATCCACATTCACACTAATCCCACATTCATCCCATTTTATTCTCCCCACTGTCTCACCAACTCTCCCCAGACTCTACCCCTCACCCACACACTGGGGGTAATTCACAGCAGCCAATTAACCTACCAACCCGCATGCCTTTGGGATGTGGGACGAAACCCACAGGGTCACAGGGAGGACGTCCAAACTCCGCACGCACGCACACACACACACACACAGGTCAGGACTGAACCTGGGGTCTCTGGTGCTGTGGGGCAGTGGCTGAGCTACTGTGCCACCTGTATTTACACGGAAGTGGGTGTGCACTGGGACCGGGTCACACAACTATGAACAACAAACATCGGTGCATCGGTGATCTGGAGGAACTCAGCGTCTGTTGTTTTGGTCAGAACCCTGCATCAGGATTGAGAAGGGAGATGACCAGCGAGGGAGGGCTGGACTGAGGAGGGGTGAAGGACGACGGGCAGATCGAGGGAAGGTGGAGGCGGAGGGGGGGGGGAGGAGGGCTGGAGTTGGGAGACAGACATGTGGGTGATGGAGGCAGAGAAAAACGGAGAGGCAACTGGAGTGAGGTGGGGGGAGGAAAGGGTGAAGCTGGAGGGAGATAAGCAAGAACACAAAGGGTCCCACTGCTGGAATCTGATATTTAAGGGAACCATTCCGGGGGGGAGAGACAGATGGAACCAGAACCAGGAGTGGGGAGTGGGAGGATGGGGGAGCTGGTGGGCGGAACCAGGAGAAGGGGTGAGATCCTCGAGGGGAGAAGAAATGGAGGACCGGAGGAGAGAGGGAGGGAGGGAGGGAGAGGTGTGGGGGATAGAAAACAGCCCAAGGGGCATGGGTGACCTGAAATTGGAGAATTCAGTGTTCGTACCACTGGAGTGAGGTGGTGTTCCTCCGGTGTGTGTTGGGCCTCACCCTGGCAGTGAAGAACATCGAACAGGGACAGGTTGATGTGGGAACGGGAAGGCGTCAACTCATCTGCGCCTGGGTCTCGCCGATGTAGAGGGGGCCGTGTCGGGAGCAGCGAATGCAGGAGACCAGCTTCGGCGAGGCGAGGTGAGGTGAATCTCCACCTCTGCTGGAAGGACCATTTAGGTCCCTGGCTGGTGGCGAGGGAGGAGGGGTAGGGACAAGTGTTACACCTGTTCCGGTTGCTGGGGGTCAGGGAGGGGTGGGTGGGGAGGGTTGAACTGACCAGGGAGCTGTGGAGGGAAGGTGGAAAGGGGTGGGGAGGAAAATATGGTTGCCTGTTTGAAGGGAGAATGTGCAGCAGCACTAGTACCAGCTCAGGAACCATTAGCCTCAGGAACTGCTGGTCATGGTGGAACTAGTTTGTGTTGGAGGAGTGGTCAGGGGATGGACATATAGCAGGAGGAACGCGATGCACCAACGGGAATGTCAGACAGCAGGCGAGTAAGTGTGGCAGTGTCAGTTGGAATAAGCTGACAGACACCAGGAAGACGAAGCCTGTTTGAAAACACACAAACCTTTGTGAAGAAGATGGGAGTGCTGCAGGTACAAATAGCTGGGTGTGTGACGTAGCTGGGGAACTGAAACGTCTCAAAACAGAGCAGGTGGCAGATTATTCCTTGTTAGAGGGTAGAAAAGGAAGGAATGGAGACGGCTGGCAGGGAGAGAGCTGTTCAGAACAGAACTGATCTGGTTAGAATTTCAGAACAACAGGAACACCCTTCCTCCGGGATACTTTATTGGCCACCAAGTAATGAGAAGGAGTTGTACAAAACAAATCTGCAGAGAATTTGATGATTGGTAACACAGGGACTTCCATTACCGCAGCACTGAATGGGTTAACAGAATTAAGGACAAAGAAGGGGCGGAATTTCTGGAATGCGTTCGGCAGAAGTTGCTTGATCAGAGGGATGAGGCATTGCTGCATCTGGGAGTTCGAAGGGCCGACGGGTCCCGCTTCAGACCGTAAAGTTTAGATTGGTCATGGAGAGGGCAAGAAGACGTCCAAAGTTGAACTTCAGACCTGGAGGAGGGGCCTTCATTGGGGTGGGAGGTGGCCTGGCCAGGGCAGCCACTTACTGGTGAGTAAAAGCACAGAACCCTTAAACAGCAGGTACAGGCTGGGACCATTGCCATTTGAAGCAAAGATAATGGCCAGAGATGGAACAGATGACAGAAGAGACGATGGGCAAAGAGAGAATATGCTGTTAAGATAAGATGGGATCCAGAAGTCTTGAATTTTCCCGCTCTCCTAACTCAGATTCTGTCCCTGAGAACAAAGGTTAATCTTCACTTGGAAAGTCAGGGATTGATCAGGGACATCGTGGGAAATCCTACCTGACAAATTTGATTGGATTTTATTTTGAGGAGGTAAGACAGAACACAGAGCAGTACAGCACAGGAACAGGTCCTTCGGCCCATCATGTCTGTGCCGAGCATGTTCCCAAATTAAACTAAATCTCCTCTGCCTGCACATGGTCCACATCCCTCTGTTCCCTGCAGATTCATGTGTCTGTCTAAAAGCCTCTTGAACGCCACTATCGTATCTGCTTCCAACGCCACCCCTGGCAGCCCGTTCCAGGTGCTCTCTGTGTAAAAAAAAACTTGCCCAACACATCCCCTTTAATCTTTCTCCCATCACCTTAAGGCTATAACTTCTAGTATTGACATTTCTACCCTGGGAAAATGATTCTGACAATCTACCCTTTTTTTTCCACAAACAATACAAAAGTTTATCAATAAAAGCTCAACAAAAAGACATATAATTGCATAACTACAGTGACTACTACAATAAGCACTACAACAAAAAGAACTATACACATGTGTAACTACATCAGATGCAAACTAAACTACAGAAAAACACACCATTTCAAATTCAAATACCATTAACACTGTCTACAGCACACGCGATCCCTGGGGGGGGGGGGGGTGGTGGGGGTGGGGATCCATCCTGGAATTCTTCCAGAGTTTCCGTGGATACCGCGTGCTCCCTCTCCAAGGACACTTGGGCGCAGATGTAAGCCCGGCTTGGACTGAACCCTCAACTGCCCGCCTGACAATCTACCCCATCTATGCCTCTCGTAACTCTATAAACTTCTATCAACTCTTCCCTCAGCCTCTGACACTCCAACCCAAGTCTGTCCAACCTCTCCTTATTGCTCATACCCTCTAATCCAGGCAGCATCCTGGCGAACCTCTTCTGCACCCTCTCCAAAGCCCCCACACCCTTCCTGTAATGGGGCGACCAGAACTGCACGCAATACTCCAGATGTGGCTTAACCAAAGTTTTATCCAGCTGCAATGTGACTTCCTGACTCTTATACTCTACGTCTCGAGCGATGAAGGCAAGCATGACGTACGCCTTCTTTACCACCCTGTCTACTTGTGTGGCCACTGTCAGGGAGCTCTGTAAGTCAATGCTGTTTCGAGTTCTGCCACTCCCTTTGCATTTGACCCCCCAAAGTGCGACACCTCACATTGCCCCAGATTAACTCCACCTGCCATTTCTCCGCCCATATCTGTGACTGATCCATTTCCTGCTGTGACGACCTTCACTGTCCACATCTCTTTGTGTCATCTGCAAACTTACTAACTCGCCCATCTACATTTTCTTTCAACAACAGAGGACCCAGCGCTGATCCCTGTGCAACACCACTGGTCGCACCACTGACCTCCAGCCCAGAACCCTTCGACTACTTCCCTCTCTCTTCTACGGGTAAGTCAATTCTGAATCACTACCAAGTCACTGTGGATTCCATGCATCTGAATCTTCCTGATCAACCCACCATGAGGGACCTTGTCCAATGCCTTCCTAAAGTCCACACAGACAACATCCACTGCCCTACCCTCATTATCACCTTGGTCACCTTCTCAAAAAACTCAAACAAGGTTGTAAGACATGACCTGCCCCACACAAGGCCATGCTGATGGTCCCTAATTAGCCCATGTTCTTCCAAATGTGAGTAAATCTTATCCCTAAGAATCCTCTCCAATAGCTTCTCTATCACTGGCGTGCATTTCCTGGATTATTCCTATTTCCCTTATTGAACAACACTGGCTACTCCAGTCCTCTGGGACTTCGCCCATGGCTCAAGAGGATACGAAGATCTTCATCAAATCCCCGGCAACCTCCCTCTCTCGCCTCTCTCAATACCTCAGATTGATCCCATCAGTCCCTGGGGTTTATCCACCCAGAGACACAACACCTTGATGTCAAGATGCCTGAGCATATTAGAATACCCCACACTGCCCTCACTATCGTCCATGTCGTCCTCCTTGGTGAATACCAATGCCAATGCAAAGTACTTGTTCAGTTTAGTACTTTGCCAACATCCTCTGACTCCAAGGATAAATCCCCTCCTTTATCCTTGAGCGCTCCTACCCTCTCCCTAGTCACGCTCTTGATTTTAATGTCTGTAAAAAATGTGGAGAAACAAAGGTTGAACCAGTTCCCTTCCACCACCACCCCTCCTTTGCCAGGCTAAACTTGTTCTCACATTGAACGGCCTCTTCCTTTAATTCCACTCATTTACTCCAAATCAGAGGTGTAGCTCTGGACAACTGCTGTGGCCCAAGCTCTGCCTGAACCGGTGGTGTGTGGGGAACAACGCTTGTTTCAGTCCTACCTGGGACCACTCTCTCACCTCGTTTTCTGGTATCGATGCCACTTCCAATACAGAGCTTGAAACTTGCATCACTCATTGTTAGTGATGAGGCTGAGAAGGAGGCTGAGGGGTGACCTTGTAGACGTTTATAAAATTGTGAGGAGAGTAGATAAAGTGGACAGTCACATCTTTTCCCCAGGGTCGGGGAGTCTAAAACTAGAGGGCACAGGTTTAAGGTGAGAGGGGAAAGATTTAAAAGTGACCTGAGGGGTAACTTTTTCACCCAGAGAACGGTGGGTATGTGGAACAAGCTGCCAGAGGAAGTGGTAGAGGCAGGTACAACTACAAAATTTAAAAGGCATTTGGACCGGTACATGGATAGGAAAGGTTTAGGGGGATTTGGGCCAAACACAGGCAAGGAGACTCAGGTACTCAACTTGGTTGGCATGGACGAGTTGGGCCAAAGGGCCTGTTTCCGTGCTCTGTAACTCTAAGAGGAGGGGGTGATGTATTGGTGGGATACTGTATGTGGTTTTTGTTGATCTTTAGCATGCAAGCAGATGCTGGCAAGGACTCATCTGAAGGGGAGCAGTCGTGATACCAGATGAACTGAGGATTAACAAGGAGGTGGCACTAGAAAGGCCGGCTGCTCTTACAATAAGTGAGTCACCCGGTCCAGGTGGGATGCATTCCAGTTTGCTGAGGGAGCTTTGCGTGGAGGTTGCAGAGGGGCTTCCTAGAATCTTCCACTCCTCCCTAGATACAGGGTAGGTACCAGAGGACTAATCTAGTGCCCCTTGTTAAAACCACGATGGGAGGCATGGTCAGCTGAGATGCTGGTCAGTAAAGTCTCAAGGCCAAGGAAGCTTTCAGAAACAATAATCAAGGGAAAGTTAAATGTCTGAGGAAGTCTTTAATAAGGGAGAGTGTACACAGATTTCTTCACGGCAAGTCACGTTAGATTATCCTGGTGAAATACTGTTACTGAGGTAACAGTGGATATCCATGTGAATTTTCAGAAGGTGTTTGACCAGGTCCCGCAGAAAAAGACAATAAGCGAGTTTGAGGCTCATTGAATAAAAGGGTCAGTGGCAGCACTGAGAGAGAAACGGGACACAGGATGGCTGGTGATGGTCATTCCCAAAGGTCAGTGCTGAGATGTCCACGGTCTCGTATAGGTGGCTGCAGGATGAAATTTCAAAGTGTTCAGTTGACACCAACGTGGAAGTGTGGTAAAATTAGAGGAAGAGATGAGACGGGGAGGACATTGAGAGATTGCTGAATGCAAGGAGGTGTGAAGTGATATGTTATGGAAAAGAAATGGTGCCTAACGTCGCACTTCCACAGAGTTAGTGGGAGTAGAGGGAGCTTGGTGTACCTGCACACAGACCCTTGAAGGTCACTGGGCATGTTGGGAGCATGGTTAGTATTGCAATCGGGATTGCGCAGAGACTGTGGGGTCACACTGACCCTGCTAAAACACTGGTCAGGATGCAATTGGAGTATCGCATCCAGTTCTGGTCACCGGACTTCAGAAAAGATGTGGATGTCCTGCAAGCAGCTGGAGTGAGGAGTTCCAATAAATATTTGGCTTCGAGAGAGTCAAAGAAAGGAAAGGTGAGTCGTGCGGTTGATAACAGGTGACGTCATTGCAGTCATGAGAAAGGATCTTGGCTCAGTGGGTTATGGTATAGAATTAGAATCGGGTTAGGTGTAGTTGAAGCAGGGGACAGAAACCATCGGTGGGAGTTGTCTTTAGGTCTCTGAATAGTCGAGATATAGGGCATGGTATAAATGAGGGGATTAGAGGTGCCTCTTCAGTAATCATCGGGGACTTTACTGTACCCATACTGGGAAATTCTTTGAGTTTTAACCATGTAGACAATGTTAGTCAGCATTGTATCTCAGATGGATTTCTCAATCAGTGTGTTGAGGACCATTTTAAATCTCGTGCTGTGCAAGAAGAAAGGATTGTTTAATAACCCTGTTGTAAAGTGGTCCCTGGGAGAGAGTGCCCCTAACGTGATAGAATTTTACATTGTTCAAAAGTGACATCATTCAATCCAAAACCATGGTTTTCAATCCAAACAAAACCACAAAGCTGTAAGGGGTTGGCTTAGGTTAGTAGACTGACAGACTGACGGAGAGGCAATGGACAGCATTGAGAGAAGGGATAGGTGATTTGCAATAAATATTCATTAAGGCACAAAAACGTAAAGGAACGTGGTCCAACTTCAGATTGCAAGGGAAATTAAAGACTGATAATATTAAATCTAAGGAAAAGATTTGCTGATGCAACAGGGGAGGGTGTGACCTAGATTGGCAGAAGGGTGGGACTGAGCAGGGACAACTCACGGGATAAACCAGTAGCCTACGAGAGCAAGTTTAGTGATCAGGATAGCCAGGGGCACAGTAAAGGCAGGGAGAGGCGTACTCAGTTAAACTGCATGTATTTCAGTGCATGAGGTTTAACAGGTAAGGCGGATGAACTCAGAGCATGGATTGACTCTGAGGACTGGGATGTTATGGCCATAACACAAATATGGCTGAGAGAAAGGCAAGGCGGGCAGCTCAATATTCCAGGATACAGATGCAACAGGCGTGACAGAGGTACAGGTAAGCGAGGAGGAGGTGTTGGCTTTTTGATAAGGGAGGACGTAACAGCAGGACTTAGAGATGACATTCTTGGGGGATCATCCAGTGAGGCCATACTGGTAGAACTTAGAAGCAAGAAGGGGAGGGTCACTCTAGTGGGGCTGTTATATCAACCCCCCTCCCCCCACCCCCCCCCCCCCCCCCCCCACTAGTCAGTGGGAACTTGAGGAGCAGATGTGTAGGGAAATTGCTGATAGTTGTAAGAGTAATAGGGTTGTATTAGAACAGAACATAGAACAGTACAGAACAGAACAGGCCCTTCGGCCCACAATGTTGTGCCGACATAGCTATTCCCTCCTACCTACGGAGTGCCCATATCCCTCTATTTTCCTCTCATTCGTGTGCCCATTCAAGCCCCTGTTAAAAGCCCCCATTGAATTTGCCACCACCACCCTATCAGGCAACATATTCCAGGCATCCACCACTCTCTCAGTAAAAAATGTACCCCTCACGTCTGTTCTGAACCTACCCCCCTCTCACCTTAAATGCATGCCCTCTGGTATTGGATCACTCAATAATGGGAAAAAGATATTGCTTGTCCACCCTATCTATGCCCCTCATAATTTTATACACTTCCAACAGATCCCCCCTCAGCCTCTGCTGCTCCAGAGAAAAGAGCCCAAGTTTGTCCAGCCTCTCCTGATAGCACATGCCCTCTAATCCAGGCAGCATCCTGGTAAACCTCCTCTGCACCCTCCCTAAAGCCTCGACGTCCTTCCTATAGTGAGGTGACCAGAATTGCACACAATGTATTCGTGGGATATTTTAATTTCCCAGGTATTGACTGGACTACCCAGAGTGTTAAGGGCCTGGATGGGGTGAAATGTGTCCGGGAAACTTTCCTGGATTTGGGCCCTACTCGGGAAGGTGCAATACTGGACCTTCTGTCAGGGAACGAGATACGGCAGGTAACAAGTGGCAGTCAGGGAGCACTCTGGCTCTAGTGACCATAATTCTATTAGTTTTAAGATAGTGATGGAATAGGATAGGACAGGTCAACAGGTTAGGGTCCTAAACTGGAGCAGGGCTAATTTTGGGGGAATTAGGCAGGATCCAGCTGAGGTTGATTGGGAGAGTCTGTTTGAAGGGAAAGGAGTGAATGGCAAGTGGGAGGCTTTTAAGAGTGTGATATCAAGAGTCCAGGAACAGCATGTTCCTGTTAAGGTGAAGGGTAAACTTGGGGCAAGGTTAGGGAATCCTCGCTGATGAGAGATATTGAGGCTCTGGTCGGGGAAAAGAAGGAAGCATACATTGGGTTTAGGAGGTCAGTGATGAGTGAATCCCTTGATGACTATAGAAAGATTAAGAATACACGGGGGGAAATCAGGAGGGCAAAGAGAGGGTATGAGCTGGATCTGGCAGGTAAGATTAAGGAAAATCCCAAGGGGTTCTATTGATATATTAAGAGTAAAAGAGTGGCTAGGGAGAGAGTATGTCCCCTTAGAGATTGGCAGGGCAACCTACGTCTCGAGCCACAGGAGATGGGTGGGATTTTTAATGAATATTTCTCCTCAGTGTTTACTGAAGAGAATATCATGGTTGCTCAAGAGATTAGGGAAACTAGTGGAGATGTTTTGGAGGACATTCGTATTACCTAAAGTGTGGGGGGGTGGTATCTGCAGCCATACAGCGCATTAAGGTGGATAAATTCCCAGGGCCTGACCGAGTGCATCCCTGGCCTCTGTGGAAGGCTGGAGGAGAAATTCCAGAGGCCCTTGAGGAGATATTTGCTTGATCATTAGGCACTGGTCAAGTTCCTGAAGACTGCAAGGTGGCTGATGTTGTTCTGTTGTTTAAGAAGGGTAGCAAGGACAAGCCAGGGAACTACAGGCCGGTCAGCCTGACATCAGTAGTGGGGAAGTTACTGGAGGGAATTCTGAGGGACAGGATCTATCAGCATTTGAATGGACAGAGTCTGGTTAGGAGGAGTCAGCATGGCTTTGTGCATGGAAAGTCGTGCTTGATGGACCCTACAGAGTTTTTTGAAGAGGTACCCAAAAAGGTGATGAGGGTAGGGCTGTGGATGTTGTCTATTTGAACTTTAGCACGGCCTTCGACGAGGTCCCACATGGCAGGCTGGTCTGGAAGGTTAGGTCCTATGGAATCCAGGGAGAGCTAGTTAGGTGGATTCAAAATTGGCTTGGAGGTGGGAAGCAGAGGGTGGTGGTTGAAGGTTGCTTCTTGGAATGGAGTCCGGTGACTAGTGGTGTGCCGCAGGGGTCGGTGTTGGGCCCCTTGTTATTCATTATTTATATAAATGATTATATAAATCATTTGTTGGTGAATGCACAAGGCTTGGTCAGTAAGTTTATGGATGACACAAATCTTGATCAGCTCAGAAAATGGGCTGAGAAACGGCTGATGGAATTTTATGCAGACAAGTGTGAGGTGTTGCACTTTGGGAGGCCAAACCAGCGTAGGACTTACACAGTGAATGGTAGGGCACTGATGTGTGTGGTAGAACAGAAGGATCTGGGAATACAGGTCCATAGTTCCTTGAAAGTGGCGTCACAGGTAGATAGGGTCGTAAAGAGACCTTTTAGCACATTGGCCTTCAAAAGTCAGATCATTGATTACAGGAGTTGGGATGTTATGTTGAAGTGTAAAAGACATCGGTGAGGCCAAATTTAGAGTATTGTGTGCAGTTCTGGTCACCTACCTACAGGAAAGATATTAATAAGCTTGAAAAAGTGCAGAGAAAATTTACAAGGATGTTGCCAGGACTTTGAGGACCTGAGTTACAGGTTGAATAAGTTAGGACTTTACTGCCTGGAGTGCAGGAGAATGAGGGGAGATCGTATAGAGGTATACAGCATTATGAGGGGTATAGATAGGGTGAATGCATGCAGGCTTTTCCCCCTAAAGTTGGGTGAGACTAGAACTTGAGGACATAGGTTTAGGGTGAAACGTGAAATATTCAAGGGGAATCTGAGGGGGAACTCCTTCACTCAGAGGGTGGTGCGAGTGTGGAACGAGCTGCCAGCAGAAGTGGTAGGTGTGGGTTCAATTGTAACGTTTAAGAGAAGTTTGGATAGGTGCATGGATAGGAGGGGTTTTGAGGGACATGGTCCGGGTGCAGGTAGATGAAACGTGGCAGAAGATCAGGTCGGCATGGACTAGATGGGTTGAAGGGCCTGTTTCTGTGCTGTAGTGCTCTACGATTCTATGACAAAATTAGGAGGTGTTGTTGATAGTGAAGAAGGTTATTGTAGATTACAGGGGGATCTTGATCAGTTAGGGAAGTGGGTCAAGGAGTGGCAAATGGATTTTAATGCAGGTAAGTGTGAGGTGAGGCATTTTGGAAAGTCAGACTAGTGTAGGGCTTATACTGTGAATGGCTGGGCACTAGGGAGTGTAATGGAACAGAGGGACCCAGGAGTACAAATTCATAGTTTGTTGAAAGTGGCGTCACAGGTCGACAGGGTGGTGAAAAAGGCATTTAGTACGCTGGCCTTCATCAGTCAGGGCATTGAGTAGGGAAGTTGGGACATTATGTTGCAGGTGTATAAGTCGCCGGTGAGGCCGCACTTGGAGCACTGTGTACAGTTTTGTTCACCCTGCTATAGGAAAAACGTGGTTACACTGGAAAGAGTACAGAGGAGATTTACGAGGATGTTGCCAGGTCTGGAGGGCCTGAGTTATAGGGAGAGGTTGGCCAGGCTAAGTCTTTGGAGTGTAGGAAAATGAGGGGTGATCTTATAGAGGTTTATAACATCATGAGTGGCAGAAATAAGGTGGATGGTTGTAGTCTTTTCCCCAGGACAGGGGAGTCCAAAACTAGGGGGCATAGATTTAGGGTGGGTGGGAAAAGATATAAAAGGGACTTGAGGGGCAACTTTTTCACGCAGAGGATGGTGAGTGTATGGAATGAGCTGCCAGAGGAAGTGGGTGAGGCAGGTACAACAGTATCATTTAAGAAGCACTTGGATCGGTACATGGAGGGGTGGGGCTCGAGGGATATGGGCCAAAGGCAGGAAATTGGGACTAGCTGGGTGGGCACAGTGGTCGGCATGGACTGATTGGGCCAAAGGGCCTGTATCCATGCTCTGTGACTCTAGGACTCTATTTACAAAGTTGCCAGAAAAAGCAGTAAGTGCGATGATTGTGAGAGTTTTAAAATTCAGCGAAGGCTGACCAAGAAATTGATAAAGATAAGGGGAAAATAAAAAAAATGAAGAGTAAACAGTTTGAAAAATATAAAAATGGATATGAAGAGCTTCTCTTGATATATAAAGAGGAACAGACTAAGGAGAACGATTGTGGGTCCAGGGCCGACAGAGACGGGAAGATTTATAGTGGGGGATGAGGAAATGGCAGAGGAATTAAATCAAGACATGGTCTCCAGGGAAGAAATACTGGTGTTCGAAAGGCCTAATGCAAATGAGGGAATGAGAGAAATAAGAGTTAACAAGGAAGTACCTCTAGAGAAATTAATGTGCCTAAAAATCAACAAATCCCAAGGTCCTGAAAATCCACAGCCCAGAGTTTTGACAGAGGTGGCTGCAGAGATGTGGTTACCATCTGCCAAAGATTTGGTGATTCTGGAATGGTTGCAACAGCCTGTAGAAATCATGACTCCCTGAAAAAAACGCAAGAATCTGCTGACCAGACATTTGGGAATCCTGATGCTTTGGCCCCTGGCTCACTGGTTGATGTTTCTTATGCACCCTCCAAACCCTCCGGGACCCCGCTTCCCACGCTCACTCTAAACCCTCCGGGACCCCACTTCCCCTGCTCCCTCCAAACTGTCTGGGATCCCGCTTCCCACACTCACTCTAAACCCTTCGGGACCCCATTTCCCACGCTCCCTCTAAACCCTCCAGGACCCCACTTCTCACGCTCCCTCTAAACCTCCTGGGACCCTGGTTTATGCACACCCTTTAAATTTGCCAGGTTCACTGGAAAAGATATTATAATGCTGAGTGACATCTTCGTTTAGAAAGTGAATAAAAATTGCTTTGGGGTATTAATAGTAACATCCAATAATTCAGAAAACCTGTTGGTCTGAACCCACCAAGCGTGCTGGTTTATTGGAATTTTACTGTATTTTAGAAAGAGGTGAAAGCAAACGCTGGTGGGTGTGTGGGACGAGCTGCCAGAAGAATTTGTAGGGGTGGGTACAGTTACAATGTTTAAAAGACACTTGGAAAGATACACGGATAGGAAAGGTATAGCGGGATATGGGCCAAATGCAGGCAAATGGGACTGGCTCTGATAGGCAACTTGGTCGGCACGGACAAGTTGGGCAGAAGGGCCTGTTTCCATGCTGTATAACTATGACTCTATGGCTCTATAACTACAGACCTTCACTATTTTTTCTCTTATAGAGATGGTAAAGTACAATTCACAGGAGGGTATGAAGGAGTTATTTCTGATTTTAAAAGCAGGAGTATAAATGGTGAAAACAGTCTGACAATTATAAAGGGAACAGTGGCGGTGGGATGTATAGTGCAGGAGTTCTATAATCCAAGCATTTAATTCAGTTTCTCAATTTCCCATTTTGCCCTGTTGTATCGTTCCAGCTCAACAAATCCCGTACCCACTGAGATTCCTCTGATTATTCACGTTTAAATTATTCAGCAGACTGAATTTTACCCCTCTGGATTGACATTCGCTGTTTTGCAAAATATAGATTTTTAAATTAACTTCTGTTGGTGATTGAGCAGGTCACCCTGCGAAAGGAATATACTTCAGCAAATAAGTCCGTTATAACTGAATGGTGATAACCCTGCAGTGGGCCAGAGTGAGTGGCCATCCCTTCAACCTCATCCAGGTTACCAACACTGTTGTGTGAAGCAGATTGGACGCATGTGGAAGAGTCCACATGATGCAATCGGTAACTGGGGGGAGCGCAGCATTTATTTATAAACTATTGGAACTCATGGTACATCACAGAAACCAGCCTCCCCTCCATAGACTCTCGCTGCCTTGGTGAAGCAGCCAGCATAATCAAAGACCCCACCCACCCGGGTCATTCTCTCCTCTCCCCTCTCCCATCGGGCAGAAGATACAGGAGCCTGAGGGCACGTACCACCAGGCTCAAGGACAGCTTCTACCCCACTCTGATAAGACTATTGAACGGTTCCCTTATACGATGAGATGGACTCTTGACTTCACAATCTACCTTGTTATGACCTTGCACCTTATTGCACTGCACTTTCCCTGTAACTGTGACACTTTACTCTGCATTCTGTTATTGTTTTTACCCTGTACTCCCTCAATACACTGTGCAATGAATTGACCAGTACAATCGGTATGCAAGACAAGTTTTTCACTGTACCTCGGTAATGTGACAATAGTAATTAAGGGCTAATTAAGGACAGTCAGCAGGGACTTCAGTAAGTCGTTTAACAAGGCCCCTCATGGTAGGTTGATCAGGAAGATTCAGATGCATGGGATCCACAGTGACTTGAGGTCCTGTGCGGTGAGTGCAGGGAATTAGGAAAGAGGCTGAATGCGTGCTCGTCAAGGCAGGAATAGAAAGATAGAACAGATGAATGTATGGCTTGAGAGCTGGTGCAGGGGGCAGGGGTGACCTGTACAAGAGGGACGGGTTGCACCTCAACTGGAGGGGAACCAATATCCTGGCCGGGAGGTTCGCTAGTGCTACTCGGGAGGGTTTAAACTAATTTGGCAGGGGGATGGCAACCAGAGCACCAGGTCAGAAAGTGGAGGGATTGAGAGGAAGCGAGATGTCATGACCAGTAAGTCTGTAAGGAAAGACCAGCAAGAGCAGGGTAATAGACACAGTGGGTCGGACGGTGTTTATTTTGATTCTAGGAGTATTAGGGGTAAGGGTGATAAACTTACAGCATGAATCAATACATGGAACCATGATGTTGTGACCATTATAGAGACTTGGTTGAGAGAGGGACAGGACTGGATGCTTAATGTTCCAGGGTTTTGATGTTTTAGAAAAGATAGAGAGGGAGGTGGGGGGTGTGGGGGGGAGATGCACTATTAATCAGGGATAATATCACAGCTGCACTCAGAGGGGACATAAAGGAGGGCTCATTCACTGAGTCTATATGGGTAGAACTCAAAAATAAGAAAGGTGCAATCACTCTGATGGGATTATACTACAGACCCCCCAATAGCCACCGGGACATTGAGGAACAGATATGCAGGCAGATTCGGGAAAGGTGTAAAAACAACAGGGTTGTTGTCGTTGGTGACTTCAACTCCCCCAATATAGACTGGGATTTCCTTAGTGCAAGAGGGTCAAATGGGGTAGAATTTGTTAGGTGCATCCACTAGGGTTTCTTAAATCAGTATGTAGATAGTCCAACAAGAGGAGGGGGCCGTGCTGGATCATACTGGTGTTGGGAAATGAGTTTGGCTAGGTGACCGACTTTTCAGTGAGAGAACTGTGACCACAACTCCTTAAGTTTTAAGATGGCTATAGGTAAGGATAAGTACGGCCCTTGCAGGAGAGTATTACATTGGAGCAGGGTAAGTTATAGGAGCATTAGCCACAAGCTAGGGAGAGTTAAGTGGGAACAGCTGCTTTTGGGCAAGTCCACATCTGACATGTGGGGGGTGTTTAAAGACCAACTGCACAGAGAACAGGACAGGGATGTTCCAGTAAGAAGGAAGGATAAGGACGGCAAGGTGAGGGGACTTTGGATGTCGAGAGAGGTGGTGAATTTAGTCAAGAAGAAAAAGGAAGCTAATGTAACGTTTAGGAAGCTAAAGTCAAATGGAGCCCTTGAGGATTATGAAGAAGCCGGAAAAGAAGGGAATTGGGAGAGCCAGGAGGCGCCATGGAAAGTCCTTGGCAAGTAGGATTAAAGAGAATCCCAAGGCATTCTACGCCTACATTAAGAGCAAGAGGATAACTAGGGGGAGAGTAGGACCACTCAAGCATAAAGGAAGGACCATGTTCTTGGAGGCAGAGGATGTGGGTGAGATCCAAACAAGAGATTCTGCAGATGCTGGAGGAACTCAGCAGGTCAGGCAGCATCGATGGAGGGAAATGAACAGTCGACATTTCGGGTCGAGACCCTTCATCAGGACTGGAAAGGAAGAGGGCAGCAGCCAGAATAAAGAGGGAGGGGGAGGAGCACAGGCCGGCAGGGGATAGGTCAGTCCAGGTGAGAGGGGGGAGGTAGGTGGGTGGGGGAGGGGGGGAGTGAAAGGGAGTGATGTGAGAAGCTGGGAGGTGACAGGCAAAGGGCTGAAGGAGAAGGGATCTGACGGGAGAGGACAATAGCCCATGGAATAAAGGGAAGGAGGTGGGGAACCAGAGGGAGGTCATGAGGGCGAGGGAAGGGAAAGAAAAGGGGTGAGGGGGGCCACAGCAATGAGGGCAAACAAAGGGGGGGGGGAGTGAAAACTGAGGGGAGAGGTTACGGGAAGATAGAGAACTTGATGTTGATGCAGTCAGGTTGGAGACTCCCAAGGCGGAATATGAGGTGTTGTTCCTCCGACCTGCGTCTGGCCTCAACGTGGCAGCAGAATAGGTCTTGGATAGATGAAAGGTCTCGACCCAAAACGTCGACAGTTTATTTCTCTCCATAGATGCTGCCTGACCTGCTGAGTTCCTCCAGCATCTTGTGTGTGAGGTCCTAACTGAATACTTTGCATTGGTATTTAGCAAGGAGAAAGACATGGAGGGTCAGTGTGGGGTGAGCAGATGTGCTGGGCATTTTGAGATTAAGGAAGAATTAGTGTCGGGACTCTTGAAGGACATTAAGGTGGATCCCCAGGACCTCATGTGAAGGTTATTTCTCAGAATGGAGGCTGGTGACTTGTGATGTGCCACAGGGGTTGGTGTTGGGACCCTCGTCATTCATTATTTATATAAATGATTTGGATGTCAATGCACAAGGCTTGATCAGTAAGTTTGTGGATGGTACGAAATTAGGAGGTGTTGTTAATAGTGAAGAAGGTTGTTGTAGATTACAGGGGGATCTTGAGCAGTTAGGGAAGTGGGCCGAGAAGTGGCAAATGGAGTTTAATACAGGTAAGTGTGAGGTGATGCATTTTGGAAAGTCAAACCAGTGCAGGCCTTATACTATGAATGGTAGGACACTAGGGATTGTAGTGAAACAAAGGGACCTAGGAGTACAAGTGCATAGTTCATTGAAAGCGGTGTCACAGGTAGACAGGGTGGTGAAAAAGGTGTTTAGCACCCTGGCCTTCATCAGTCAGGGCATTGAGTATAGGACATAATGTTGCAGTTGTATAAGTCGTTGGTGAGGCTGCACTTGGAGTACTGTGTACGGTTTTGGTCACCCTGGTTAATCTGGAACGAGTGCAGAAAGGATTCATGAGGATGTTGCCAGGACTCGAGGGTCTGAGTTACAGGGAGAGGTTGGCCAGGCTAGGTCTTTATTCCTTGGAATATAGGAGAGTGAGGATAGACCTTAGAGAAGTGTTTAAAATTATGAGAGGCACAGATAAGGTGGATGGTTGTGGTCTTTTCCCCAGGGTAGGGGAGTCCAAAACTAGGGGGCATAGGTTTAAGGTGAGAGGGGACCTGAGGGGCAACTTTTTCACGCAGAGCACGAGTTTCTAGAGGAAGTGGGTGAGGCAGGTACAACAGTATTATTTAAAAAGCACTTGGATCGGTACATGGAGAGGGATATGGGTCGAACCCAGGAAATGGTGACAAGCTAGGTGGACAATGTGGTCAGTATGGATAGGTTGGGCCAAAGGGCCTGTATCCATGCTGTATTGCTCTAAGACTCTATGACTCTATACACCTCATTGAGAAAGGCAAGAGATGAGATTGCTGGGGCCTTGACCTAGATCTTTGTGTCTTCTCTAGCTATGGATAAGGTCCCAGAGGACTGGCAAGTAGCTAACATTGTTTCATTGTTCAAGAAGGGAACTGGAGATAGTCCTGGAAATGATAGACTGGTGAGTCTCACGTCAGTGGTAGGGAAGCTGCTGGAGAGGATTCTTTGGGATAGGATTTATGAGCGTTTGGAAAACCATAGCCTAATTAGGGACAGGGGGCATGGCTTTGTGTGGGGCAAGCTGTGTCTTACTAACTTGATTGAGTTTTTCGAGGAGGTGACAAAGAGGATTGATGAAGGTAGAGCTGTGGATGTTGTCTGTATGGATTTTAGTAAGGTGTCTGACAAGGTCCCTCATGGGAGGCTCATGCAGAAGATTGAGATGAATGGGATCCACAGTGAATTGGCCGTTTGGATTTAGAATTGGCTTGCTCATAGAAGACAGAGGGTAGTGGTCGATGGGACTTATTCTAGCTGGAGGTCCGTGACTAGTGGTGTTCCGCAGGGATCCATACTGGGACCTCTCCTGTTCGCAGATGATAGAAAGATTGGTTGTGTTGTGGATAGTGTAGAAGATTGCCAAAGGATACAGCAGGATATAGATCAGTTGCAGATATGGACGGAGAAATGGCAGGTGGAGCTTAATATGTCCAAATGTGAGGTGTTCCACTTTGGGTGATCAAATGTAAGGGGACAGTACACTGTTAGTGGCAGGACCCTTAACAATGTGGATGTACAGAGGAATCTTGGAGCCCAAGTCAATAGCTCGTTGGAATTGGCTGCACAGGTTGATAATGTGGTAAGGAAGGTGTATGGCATGCTTGCCTTCATTAGTTGAGGTATTGAGTTCAAGAGTCAGAAAGTTATGTTGTAGCTTTATAAAATTCTACTTTGATCACATTTGGAGTATTCCATTCAATTCTGGTTGCCCCGATATAGGAAGGAATGTGGAGGGTTGGGAGAGGGTGCAGAAGAGGTTCACCAGGACGCTGCCCGGACTAGAGGGCATGTGCTATAAGGAGAGTTTGGACAAACTTGGGTTGTTTTCTCTGGAGCAGTGGAGGCTCAGGGGAGATCTAATATGTTTATAAGATTATGAGAGGCACAGATAGAGTAGACAGCAGGTATCATTTTCCCCAGGGTCAAAATGTCTAGTACAAGAGTGCATGCACTTAAAGTGAGAGGGGGTAAGTTCAAAGGAGACGTGTGGGTCAAGTATTTTACGCAGAGAGCGGTGGGTGCTGCAATGTGCTGCCAGGGGTGGTGGTGGAGGCAAATATGGTAGAGGGGTTTTAGAAGTTCTCAGGCACACGAACATGTAGAGAATGGAGAGATATGGATATTGTGTAGGCAGAAGGGATTAGTTTAGTTTGGTGTTTAATTACTACTTTAATTAGCTTGGCACAACATTGTGGGTTGAAGGGCCTGTTCTGGTGCTGTGCTATTCTAAGTACTGTACTCTGTGTTTGGATTCAGAGTTGGCTTGCCCACAGAAGACAGATAGTAGTGGTGGAAAGATGTTATTCTGGCTGGAGGTCTGTGAATTTATAGACTTTGAGAAGATCCCTTACAGCAGGCTAGTCTGGAAGGTTAGATTGCATGGGGTCCAGGGGGAATAGCAGATTGGATTCGTAACTGGCTCAGTGGTAGGAAGCAGAGGGTGATGGTTGAGGGTTGTTTCTCAGACTGGAGGCCTGTGTCTGGTGGCGTGCCACAAGGGTCGGTGCTGGGGCCTTTGTTGATTGTAATTTATTTTAACGATTTGGATATGAATGTACAAGGCATGGTTAGTAAGTTTGTGGATGATATGAAAATAAGTGGTGGTTACTTAAACTGGCAGAGATATTTTGAAATGTCCTTAACCACGGGTGAGGTGCCAGAGTACTGGAAGATAGCTAGTGTTGTTCCGTTGCTCAAGAAAGGCTCTAAGAATAAGCCAGGAAATTATAGGCCGGTGAGCCTGACGTCAGTCGTGGGTAAATTATTGGAAGGTACTCCAAGGGACAGGATATATAAGTATTTGGATAGACAGGGCCTGATTAGGGATAGCCAACATGGCTTTGTGCATGGTAGGTCAAGTCTAACGAATCTTGTAGAGTATTTTGAGGAGGTTACTAAGAAGGTTGATGAGGGAAAGGCGGTGGACGTTGTCTACATGGACTTCAGCAAAGCCTTTGACAAAGTCCCACGTGGGAGGCTGGTCCAGAAGTTTAAGTCGTTTGGCATTCAGGATGAAGTAGCCAATTGGATTCAACGTTGGCTTAAAGGGAGAAGGAAGAGAGTTGTAATGGATGGTTGTTTCTCTGTCTGGAGTTCTATGACTCGTGGTGTGCTGCAGGGATTGGTGCTGGGCCCGTTGTTTATCATCTATATTAATGATTTAGATCATAATGTGATAGACTGGTTCAGCAAGTTTGTGGATGACACCAAGACTGGGGGCGTAGTGGACAGCGAGGAAGGCTATCAAAGCTTGCAGAGTGATCTTAACCACCTAAGAAAATGGGCTGAAAAATGGCAGATAGAACTTAATGCAGGTGCTGCACTTTGGGAGGACAAACCAGAGTAGGACTGATACAGTGAATGGTAGAGCTCTGATGTGTGCGGTAGAACAGAAGGACCTGGGAATACAGATCCATAAGTGGCATCTTGAAAGTGGTATCACAGGTGGATAAGGTCGTAAAGAGAGCTTTTGTCACTTTGGCCTTCAGGGCACTGAGTACAGGAGTTGGGATGTTATGTTGAAGTTGTTTAAGAGATTGGTGAGGCCGAATTTCGAGTATTGTTTTGCAGTTCTGGTCATCTACCTACAGGAAAGATATCAATAAGCTCGAAAGAGTGCAGGGAAAATTTACAAGGATGTTGCCGAGACTTGAGGACCTGAGTTATAGGGAAAGGTTGAATAGGTTAGGACTTTATTCCCCAGAGCGCAAGAGATCGTATAGAGGTATACAAAATTATGAGGGGTATAGATAGGGTGAATGCATGCAGGCTTTTTCCCCTCGGGTTGGGGGAGACTAGAACTAGAGGACATAGGTTTAGGGTGAAAGGTGAAATATTCAAGGGGAATCTGAGGGGAAACTTCTTCACTCAGAGGACGGTGCGAGTGTGGAACGAGCTGCCAGCGGAAGTGGTGGATGTGGGTTCAATTGTAGCATTTAAGAGAAGTTTGGATAGGTACACGGATGGGAGGGGTTTGAAAGGATGTGGTCCAGGTGCAGGTAGATGGGACTAGGCAGAAGATCAAGTCGGCATGGACTAGGTGGGCCGAAGGGCCTGTTTCTGTGCTGTAGCACTCTGTGACTCTATGACTAAAGTTATGAAAAATTACAGGGGGATCTTGATCAGCTGGGTATGTGGGTTGAGGACTGGCAAATGGCTTTCAATCCAGATAAATGTGAGTTCTTGGATTTTGGGAGATCAAACCAGAATAGGACTTATACAGTGAATGATAGGGCCCTGGGGAGACCCTGGAGAGGGACTATGGAGTGCAAATGCACAGTTTGCTGAAAGCGGTGTCACAGGTAGACAGGGTGGTGAAGAAGGCATTTGGCACCCTGGCCTTCAGTGGTCAGGGCATTGAGTACAGGAGTTGGGATGTTATGTTGCAGTTATATAAGACATTTGTGAGACCTTACTTAGAGTATTTTGTACAGTTTGGGTCACCATATTATAGGAAAAATGATATTAAACTAGAAAGAGTACAGAAAAGATTTACCAGGATGTTGCCTGGACTTGGGAGCCTGAGTTACAAGGAGAGGTTGTGTAGACTGGGACTTTATTCCCTGGAACGTAGGAGGTTGAGGGGGGACCTGATACAGGTATCATGAGGGACATCGACAGGGTGGAAAGCACATAGTCTTTTTGCCAGGGAGGGTGAGCTAAAAACAAGAGGGTTTAAGATCAGAGGCGAGAGATTTAAAAGGGACATCAGGGGCACCACACAAAGGGTGGTGCGTGTTTGGAATGAGCTGCCAGAAATAATGGTTGAGGCGGGTGCATCAGCAACATTTAGAAGCCATCTAGTTAAGTACATGCATAGGGGAGGTTAAGAGGACCATGGACCAAATGTGGGCAGATGGGACCAGCTTGCTGGGCAAAACAATCGGCATAGATGAGTTGGGCTGAAGGGCCTGTTTCCCTGCTGTTTCACTCTATAACTAATTCACCCATTCCCAGTGTCAACCCACATGGGGAATCAGAAGGGCTTCGCAACATCTCATTTGCTGATCTCAAACACCAAGAGTCAACCCCTGGCGGTGCCCTTGCTGTCACACTAAGGCTGTGGATCCTGCAGGAGTCCGATACCTACCCTGTGAGCTCTTGTGCTCGAGGACGTTTGGTTCTGGTGGCAGCGAATGGACACATCGCGTGGGTGTCTGCAGCTGGCACAGTGCACGTAAGTAATTTGCTCTGGGTACAGAATCCAATGTTCCCAACCTAGATCTGGAGATAAACACAGGATGAATGCGGTGAAATGTTACAATCTGCAAGCCCATATCTGTCTCTGAGCATGAAAAGGGAATACAGCAAAGGTAAACTCAACTCTGAATATACCTGCGAGAGGTTTAAACTGGGAATACACTGTTGTGTCGGCCCTCGGGTGGTTACAGAAAGGACTTACAGGAACGGTTCAGGGAATGAGGGATTTCAGCTCCAGGGTTGGACTGGAGAAGCTGGGGTTGTTCTCCTTGGAGCAGGGAAGGTTGAGAGGAAGTTTGGAACAAAATCAGGACTGGTTTAGACAGGGGAGGTGAAGAGAAGCTGCTCCCATTGGCAGATGGTTCAAGGACCAGGGGGAACAGATTTAAATTGAAAGGGAAATGCTACAAGGCGATGTGAGGAAAGTCTTTTTATTTAGAGAGTGGTGATGGTCTGGAGCTCATTGCTTGAAGGGGGAGGAAACAGGGTCAGTCAGGGCTTTGAAAAGGGAACTGGATGGGAACTGGAGAGAGGATAATCAACAGGGGTATTGGAATTAGAATTAGTTTATTATTGTCACATGTACCCAGGTACAATGAAAAACTTGTCTTGCATACTGTTCATACAGATCAATTCATTGCACAGTGTATTGAGGTAGTAGAGGGTAAAACAATACAGAATGCTGAATAAAGTGTAACAGTTAGAGAGAAAGTGCAGTGCAGGTAGACAATAAGGTGCAAGGTCATAACAAGGCAGATTGTGAGGTCAAGAGTCCATCTTATCCTACTAGGGAACCATTCAATAGTCTTATAACAGTGGGCTAGAAGCTGTCCTTGAGCCTGGTGGTATGTGCTTTCAGGCTTTTGTATCTTCTATCTGATGGGAGGGGAGAGAAGAGAGAATGTCCAGTGTGGGTGGGGTCTTTGATTATGTTGGCTGCTTTACTGAGGCAGCGGGAAGTGTAGACAGAGTCCATGGAGGGGAGGCTGGTTTCCGTGATGTGCTGAGCTGTGTCCAGTTCTGCAGTTCCTTGTCACGGGCAGAGCAGGTACCGTACCAAGCTGTGATGCATCAGTAAAGGTTGGTGAGTGTCAAATGGGGAGAGCGCCAGGGGGTAGGACTGATGAGGTTATACTACTGGGCTCAGTATAGGATCAATGGGCTGAATGGTATCTTTACGTGCTGGAATTATGGCCTTGGTGTAAGGTTGTTTCCGACTTGAGAAGTAGTTTCTTTCCTGCCAGTATTTATTATTATTGTTCTTTAATCTATGAAGATAAAGAAGGAAAACAGGCAGGAGGGCAGGAATAGTGGCTGAGCTTGTACAGGCACAACGTGCTCTTTGATTCTAAGCTGCGACCTGGCTGTTGTGCCTACTTAATCCCCATCCAAAGTGTGCGCTCCGCCCTCACATGTGGGCTTTACTCTGGTGGGAAGGAAGGAATGTGACAGTTTCCAAGGCAGCAGCAGCACGACTGGGGGACCTTGCTGTTGCTCTTGCCTTTTCAGGTTTGGGGGATATTAGTGAAGAAACCTTGGGAAGGAAGTGCAGTGTTACACGTGATCAAGTTACACCTGATGCACTCTGCGGCCACAGTACAACAGGATGGAGAGAGTCAGTGGTTCTGGTGGAGAAAGGCTCCTGGGAAGTTTATCACAGACGGAAGGAAAGGGTCCGAGTGATCAGCTGGTGTTCGGCCGAGGCAAACGTTGAATCCATTTACGCTGGAGCTGATTAAGCGACAGGACTTTGGAGGAATTCAGCAGCCAAGCAGCGTCTGTGTAAGTCAACGTTTTGGGTTGTGATCCTGAATCGGGACTCCAGTTGCAGGACCCGAAACATTGACTTACACCTCTTGCCTTCACAGATGCTGTTTGAAGTGCCAAACTCTTACAGCGTTCTGTTTTTTTTTTGTTCCAGGTTCCAGCGGCTGCATAGAATTGAGCTGAGGGAGTGGGATTGGTTTTGATCCAATTCCAGGGTTTTCCTATTACTCCCTACATCAGTCCCAAGCTCATCCCACTGCTCAGTTCTCTTCTATAGTGCTACAGCGTCTCCACCGTATAAACGCCACCACCCTGCTCTGTCCCCAGAGCCTTGTGTCAGCCTTAAACTGATCCCGTTGCTCCATTCTCTGTCCATGGACCTGTATTAGTGTGAAGCTATTCTACTACCCCACGTTCCCCATGGTTCTGTATCAATCCAAAACCAATGACAATGCTGAACTAATCCCATGGCCCTTCTCCCTCCCGATCTCAATGAACCCACCTGCTCCACGATCTAGGTGAAGGAACTGACGGCACTGTGGCCGAGTTTGCAGACGATGCCAAGATAGGTGGAGGGACAGGTGGTGTCGCGGAGGCAGGGGGCCTGCAGAAGGACTTGGACAGGTTGGGAGAGAGGGCAAAGAAGTGGCAGGAGCATAGGGAAATGTAAGGAGTTGGTAGGAAGAATAAAGGTGTGGACTATTTTCTAAATGTGGAGAGAATTCAGAAATCAGAAGTGCAAAGGGATTTGGGAGTCCCAGCTCAGAGTTCCCTTAACTTGCGGTTTGAGTTGGTAGTAAGGAAGGCAAATGCAATATTAGCATTCATTTCGAGAGGACTAGAATATAAAAGCAAGGATGTACTGCTGAAGCTTTATAAGGCGTTGGTCAGACCGCATTTGGAATATTGTGAGCAATTTTGGGCCCTGTATCGAAGGAGGGATGTGTTAGTCCTGGAGAGGGTCCAGAAGAGGTTCACAGGAATGATCCTGGGAATGAAAGGCTTAATGTCTGAGGAGCGTTTGATGTCTCTGGCCTGTGTACTTGATGTTCAGAAGGATGAGGGGGGATCTCATTGAAACCTGAAAGGCCTGGATAGAGCGGACGTGGAGAGGATGTTTCTATCAGTGGGAGAGTCCAGGATCCGAGGGCACAGCCTCAGAATAAAGGGATGTCCCTTTTGAACTGAGATGAGGCGGAATTTCTTCAGCCAGAGGGCGATGAAACTGGTGAGGGCTGCGGAGGCCAAGTCATTGGGTGTACTTCAGGCAGAGATTGATAAGTTCTTGATTGGTCAGGGGGTTAAGGGTTACGGGGAGAAGGAGGGAGAATGGGGTTGAGAAAAAATATCAGCCATGATTCAATGGAGGAGCAAACTCAATGGGCTGAATGGCCTAATGCTTCCCCTATACCTCATGGTCCAATCAATTCCAAACTGCCCCTTTCACTGCCAAATCTAACCATACGGTCTGCTTTCCCCCCCAGAGTGTGGTGTCAAGCCAAATCCCAGCACCTTTTGCAGGTGCTAGGTATGAATTAGGTGCAGGATGTGGACACTCAGTTCTCCAGGTCTGATCCATCATTTTAGAAGGCATTCCCATCCAGCCGGGATAATGTTTCACCTTCTCCTTATCAAGTATCTCTCTACCTTCAAAATATTTGCTCTACTTCCACCGCTGTTTGAGGAAAAGAGTTCCAAAGACTCTCCACCTTCTGAGATACAAAATTTCACCACATCTCTGTGAGGCAGCAGAGTAGTGCATCTGGTAGAGCCACTGCCTCACAGAACCAGAAACCCAGGTTCGATCCCAACCTCTGCTGTGTGTGTGTGTGTGTGTGTGTGTGTGTGTGTGTGTGTGTGTGTGTGTGTATCTCCCTGCGATCGTGTGGGTTTCCCCTGGGTGCTCCGGTTCCCTCCCAAATCCCAAAGATGTGTGGGGTTGGTGGGTTAATTGGCTGCTGTAAATTGCGCCTCAGTGTGTGAATGAGAGGTAGAACCTGCGGGGTGTCGGTGGGAATGTGGGGAGAATAGGAATTAATGCAGAACTGTTTGATGCAAATTGGTGGTTGATGGTGGGCAGAGACTTGGTGGGCTGAAGGGCCTGTTCCCTGTTGTATGACTCAATGACTCTGACTGGGACTCAGATGGACAACCCAGGATCCCGATTCTCACAAAGGACAAAACATCTTCTCCGCCTCCACCCTTTCCCCACAGGAAAACCTGCTCATTCCAGTCAGGTAAACCTTCTCCGAACTTGTTTCCAACATCCTTCCTTAAATAACTGTTATAACAGTAGAGGCTGTTGGTGAGGTCAGGTTGCAGCTGTAGAGGCTGTTGATGAGAGGTTACAGCTGTAGAGGGTGGTGGTGAGACCACCTTACAGCCGTAGGGAGTGTTGGTGAGACCATGTTACAGATGTAGAGGGTGTTGCTGAGACCATGTTACAGCTGTAGGGGGTGTTGGTGAGGTCAGGTTACAGCTGTAGAGGACGTTGGTGAGACCATGTTGCAGCTGTAGAGGGTGGTGGTGGGACCATGTTACAACTGTAGACGGTGTTGGTGAGACCATGTTACAGCTGTAGGGGCTGTTGGTGAGACCATGTTACAGCTGTAGAGGGTGTTGGTGAGGTCAGGTTACAGCTTGTAGAGGGTGTTGGTGAGACACACCTGGAGTATTTTGTACAGTTCTGGTTACCATATTACAGGAAGGATGTCACTAAGCAGGAGAGGGTGCCGAGACATTACCGGGACTGGAGGGCTTGAGGTGTAAGGAGGGACGGGACAGGCTGGGACTCTTTTCCCTGGAATGGAGGAGGCTGAGTTGTGACCTTTTAGAGGTTTAAAATATCATGAGGTGTGGTCACAGAACAAACCTACTTCCAACTAAGTTCCCTGTAACCTATTCTCCCCACATTTCCGTCAACTCCCCCCAGATTTTACCCCTCACCCACAGACTCGGGGTAATTTACAGTGGCTAATTAACTCACCGACCCGCACGTTTTTGGCATGTGGGAATGAAGCCAAAGCAGCCAGGTGAAACCCCTTGGTCCTAGGGAGAAAGTGCAAACCGCACACATGCTGACTGAGGTCTCTGAACTGAGGCCAGAGGTCGAGATCGAACCCGGGTCTCTGGAGATTTGAGGCTGGTAGTCGCAGTTTTTTTTCCTCGGGCAGAGGAGTCGAAAACTAGAGGGTTTTGGTTTCAGGTGAGAGGGGAGAGATTTAAAGGGATCCGGATCTGAGGGGCAGGAGTTTCACGCAGAGGGTAGTGGGTATATGGAACGAGCTGCCAGAGGAAGTGGTGCAGGCAGGAACAATTACGTTTTAAAGACATTTGAAGAGGTACATCGATAAAAAAGGTTTAGAGGGATACGGGCCAAGTGCAGGTAAATGGGACCAGCACAGGAAGGAACTTTGGCCAGTATAGATGAGTTAAACAGAAGGGCCTGTTTCTGTGCTGTATCGTTCTCAGACTCTATGATGATACATCAATACTTCACAAGTACTCCAGATGTAGTCTTAGTAATGCCCTATTATAATGGACGTATAACATTGCTACTTCAGTGTTCAATTCCATTTGCAATAAACAATAACATTCTGTTTGCTTTCCTAATTCCTTGTAGCAACACACAAAGGTGTTGGAGGAACTCAGCAAGTCAGGCAGCATCTGTGGAGGGAAGTGGACAGTCGATGTTCTGGGTTGAGACCTTCCATCATGGGCCTTGACTTGAAACGTCGACCGTCCATTTCCCTCCTGCTGAGTTCCTCCAGCGTATTTGTGTGTTGCTCCAGATTCTAGTATCTGCAGTCTCTTGTATCTCCTAGTTACCTGCAGGACCTGTTACTGGCGTTCGGTGAATCACACACTGGCCACCGAGATGCCCCGTGTCTCAGTAACTGACTCCCGGTGTTAAGTTGATCATTACCTGTGAGGGAGATCTGGGCTGCAGTTTGGCAGCAGTGTCTCGGTGAAGTTGGTGTTGTGGATACATTGGTCCCGGTGACAGGCACCTCACTCTGAGAATGTGTCTCAGTCCCGGCTGTAAAATAATATTACAGAATTATACAGTGCAAATCAGGTGACACAGTGGTGCAGCAATTAGAGCCACTTGCTCAATACAAGATGGCATGGCTTTAAAGTAATGGGTGGGAAGTTCAAGGGTGATATCAGAGGGAGATTTTTCACCCAGAGGGTGGTTGGTTCATGGAATGTGCTGCCTGGGGTGGTGGTGGAGGCAGATACATTGGTCAAATTCAAGAGATTGCTAGATCAGCATATAGAGGAATTTAAAATAGAGGGATATGTGGGGGGAAGAGGTTAGAGGTTTAAAGGTTGGCACAACATGGTGGGCCGAAGGGCCTGTATTGTGCTGTACTGTTCTATGATTCTATTCTATGATCTACGTTCTTCACAGCTCCAGCGACCTGGGTTTGATCCCGACCTCTGTCTCCGTCTGTGTGGAGATTGCACGTTCTCCCTGTGACCGCGTGAGCTTCCCCCGGGTGCTCCCGTTCCCTCCCACATTTCCAAGGAATTGTGGGTTGGTCGGTTGATTGGCCGCTGTGAGTTACCCTCTAGTGTGTGAGTGAGGGGTAGAATCTGGGGGGCGGGGGGGGGGGGGGGAGTTGATGGAAAAGCAGGGAGAATGCATTACAGAAAAGTTAGGGACTGAATTTGTTCTGTGAGCTGACATAGACTCGATGAGCTGAAGTGGCTTCCTGTGTTGTAAGGAATTAAAGAATTGGATACCCAGGTGGAATTTGGTGAGAATGTGGACAGTAACAGGTAAACCACAAGGACAGTGAATACTCATCGAGCCGGAGAATGGGAATGAATTTCCCAACATCCGTGCTGGAATGATGACGGAATCTTAACCTTGGCCCAAGAATTCCATAAAAATCAATGCGATCCAATTACTCACATAATAGAGTACAAACCCTGGCACATTCACATTATAAACCTTACAGTTCGGCACAGTCACTCCGTAAACCATCATATTACCACACCCACAACAAGTCCTCTCACAACAGCACTCCTACAACATGTCATCCCCTCTACACTTTGAATGGTCGCTGTATCTGTGCTGTATTGCTCCATGACTCTTGGTCTGCAGCCTCCTACGTGCAGGTAGATGGGATTAGTTTAAATTGGCATCATGGTCGACCATAGATTCATGGGCCGAATGGCCTGTTCCTGTGCTGCACTGTTCTATGTTCTCTACCCTCTGGATACTTCTTAAATGTTATGACAGTCTCTGCCTCCAGCTTCTCAGACAAAGTTCCTCCTCAGTACCCTCTAAGCTTTGCTATAAATCTATACACTCTGGTTTTAGAACATAAAACATAGAACATTGCAGCATAGTACAGGCCCTTCGGCCCACAATGTTGTGCCAACATTTTATCCTGCTCTCAGATCTAACTAACCCATCCCTCCCACATAGCCCTCTATTTTTCTATCATTCTCTGCTCTGGGGAAATGTTTCCTGCTGTCTACTCTACCATAAATCTGTGCCTATCATTTTGTAGAGGTATGTAAAATCATAAGGGGTATAGACAGGGTGAAGGCACACAATTGTTTTCTCAAGGTTGAGGAAGTAAGAGCGAGAGGGATAGGTTTAAGGTGAGAGGGGAGAGGTTTAACAGCTAGTGCATAAATGGAATGAGCTGCCAGAACGGTTGAGGCAGGGACAATAACAACATTTAAAAGACACTTGGGCAGGTGCACGGATAGAAAAGGTCTGGAGGGATATGGGCCAAATGCGGGCAAATGGGACTGGCTTGGATGGCCATCTTGTTGGCATGGACCAGTTGGGCTGAAGGGCCTGTTTCTGTGATGTATGACTCTATGACTCTGTAATTGGCTTGATGGTAGGAAACAGAGGATGAAGTTAGAAGGTTGTTTTACAGACTAGAGGTCTGTGACTAGTGGTGTGCCTCAGGGCTCAGTGCTGTTTGTCTTTTATATTATCTATTTGGATGAGAGTACACAAGGCATGGCTAGTAAGCTTGCAGATGACACCAAAATAGGTGAGTAGATGACACCAAAATAGACAGGGAAGAAAGTTATTAAAAGTTGCAAGGGGATCTTGATCAGCTGGGTAAGTGGGCCGAGGAATGGCAAATAGTGTTCAATCCAGGTAAATGCAAGATATTGCATTTTAGGAAGTCAAACCAAGGTAGGACTTTCACAGTGAACAGTAGGGCCCCAGGGAGTGTTGCAGAACAGAGGGACCTGGGAGTACAGGTATATGGTTCCCTGAAAGTGGCATCACAGGTAGATAGGGTGGTGAAGACGGCATTTGTCACGCTGGCCTTCAATCAGACCATTGAATGTAGGGGTTGGGAAGTTATGTTGCAGTTGTACAAGATATTGGTGAGGCCACACCTGGAGTATTGTGTACAGTTTTGGTCGCCCTCTTGCAGGAAAGACACCATTAAGCTGGAAAAAGTTCAGCGAAGATATGTGAGAATGTTGCCAGGACTTGACGGCCTCAGTTATAGGACTTTATTTCTTGGAGTGTAGGAGATGGTTTTATACACCTTATAGAGGTGTATAAAACCATGCGGGGCATAGGTAGGGTGAACACACACAGTCTTTTTCCCAGGGAAATCAAGAACTAGAGGGCATAGGTTTAAGCTGAGAGGGGAAAAATTTAAAAGGGACCCGAGGGGCAACATCATGCAAGGGTTACTGCGTTTATGGAACAAGCTGCCTTAAAAGGCACTTGGACAGATACATGGGTAGGAAAGGTTTCGAGGGATATGGGCCAAACATGGGCAAATGGGACTAGCTTAAATGGGAATCTTGGTCAGTATGGACCAGTTGGGCTGAAGGGCCTGTTTCAGTGCTGTATTGCTCTACTATAAATAGTAAACACTCACATTACAGCACACTCAGATAGTAAACTCTCACACCTGTAGGGAAGGGTTGAGAGGCCGAGTGGAGACGTGGTTTCAGGTGTAATTAGTGTGGGGTGGTGAGAGGAGAGGGAATGGGAGCGGGGGAGTGAGGTGGAGCCGAGAGCCAGTGAACCCCAGAGAACTGAGGGGGCTGTGTGTGCGTTGGGAGCGTCTGTGGGGAGACAGTGCGAGGAGAGTCGGTGTGAGGGAGTGGAGCCGTCTTTGGTCTCATTGACTCTCACGTGGTTTTCCCTCCCTCTCTCTCCCTGATTTCATTTATTCTCTCGCTGTTTCCTCTCAACCCTCTGGGTTTCTCCTGAACTCCCGACACATTCCTGTCTGCTCTCACCACTCGCCCTTGAACTTGCCTGGGTGGCCGCTTGCTGAAATATGGGACATGGCCTGGAGTCTTGCTCTCCACATCGACCGGAGCTGCTTCACTGTCTCCGTGTGGATTCTGGGGATGTGCTGGAGATTCAAGGCTTGGAGGAGGAGGTGCTTTATGTGCTGCACTGTCCTTTCATTGCTTCTGTAAAGAAAAATAGCTTTCATGAAGGAAACTGGAGTGAAGGTCAGAGGATTCCATGGGCTGCCGATGCCTTGCAACCTCCCCACAGTCTGAGCTGATTCACCTCCATTACTCCATCCACTGTGGCACTGTGTGAGAGAGTGGGTGCGGGGCTGGCAGTGTGGGGAAGTCCTGGATTATGGGGGATGAAGTGTGTGCTTGGCATGGGCTGAGAGGGAGGGCGTGGGGGTGTTGAGGTACTGTGGGGAGGGGAGGAGGGGCCAGGTGGGTGGGAATGGAGGGGCCAGGGTCAACTGGGTGCATATGTGGGAATGGTTTAGATTCTGATTCATACGGCGTGGAAACAGGCCCTTCAGCCCAACTGGTCCATGCCGACCAAGATGCCCATCTAAGCTAATCCCATTTGCCTGCATTTGGCCCATATCCCTCTAAATCTTTCCTGTCCATGTACCTGTCCAAATGTGTTTTAAATGTTGTAATTGTCCTTGCCTCAACCACTTCCTCTGGCAGCTCGTTTCATATACTGACCACCCCCTGTGTGAAATTGTTGGGACAGCCCTTAAACTCTCTGGTTTTAGAATCCACTACTCTGGGGAAAAAGACTGACCGTCGACCTTATTTGTGACCATTATAATTTTATTGAGGTCACCCCTCGGCCTCCTTCGCTCCGGGGAAGACAATCCCAGCCTGTCTAGCTTGTAACTCAGGCCCTCCGCTCCCGGCAGTCATCCCGTGACTCTCTTCTGCACCCTCTTCAGCAGGGTCACATCCTTCCTGCAGTGTGGTGACCAGAACTGTCGACAGTGCTCCAGGTGCGGAGTAACCACAGGACCAGGAGCGGTGGGGCAACTGGGCAGCATGGACAGGGGAACAGGAGTAGGGGGGGTGAGTGAGGGTAGGGATGGGGGTTTTGGCGACAAGAGGGGTGGTATATGGGAGAGCTGACAGGGTTGACAAGGGAGTGGGTGTGTTGTGAGTGGGTGCTGAGAGAGTGAGGGGGAGGGAGGGGTGTGTGAGTGGGTGGGGTGGGGGGTGGAGGTGACAGGGACTGTGGAGTCATTGAAGGGACTGGAGATCCAAATCTGCTGGAAACACTCAGCAGGTCAGGCAGCATCTGTGGGGAGAGAAATAGAACTGGAAAAGTGAGTAAACAAGTACGTTTAGGTTGTAGGGAGGGCGGGCTGGAGAGGCACAGCATGGTGTGGGGATGGCAGGTCAGAGAGAGGGGAGGGGAGGGGAAGGAATGGGGTCATGGCTGAGAGAACGGAGAGTGAGTGAATGGAAGTTAGTGAAGGGTATTGAGTACTCGGGTATGGGAAGGTGAGAAAGGCGGGGAGGAGCGGGGGGCTGGTGAGGGGGAGGGGGGACTGGGTCTGGAGTGGGAAGGGACCAGCAGTTGTGGGTGTGAGATGGGAGTTAAGTCAAGTCAAGTTTATTGTCCTGTGCACAAGTGCGGTGGGGTACAGGTACAATAAAAAACTTACTTGCGGTGGCATAACAGGCGCAGAGGTACCACACACCAGGTATATAGATACATAAATTGTATATAAATTATACAAAACTTGAAAACTTGAAAAACAGCAATATAAAACAAACCACAATCAGAGACAAGTCCATGGGAGTGCAAGAGGTGGTCCGTAGTGTTGAGGGCGGATGAGGAAGGCGAGTGGGAGTGTGGCACGAGACAAGGAAGCAGGCGGTGTGAGGGGGAGGATGGGGAATCTCTCACACCCTGTCACTGCGCGAACTGCCGCTCCGGCTGCTCTAGCAGGGAGTGGAGTTTCTGAGGAAAACCTGACCCGCACTTACCTGCTCACCGAAGCTTTGGCACTTAGAGCTCAAACACGGCCAAAAACGGCCGCTCCAAAATGGCCGCTCCGCTCTGCTTCCCTTTTATACCTGCAAACAGCTTTTAAAATGCTGCTGCCTCCTCCCCTCTGCTCCACAGTCTGCTGGGACTGGAATGCACGCCACATGTTCCCGGGAGCGTAGGAGACTGAGGGGCGACCCTATAGAGGGGTATAAAATCACAAGGGCCATAGGTCGCTGTATGCACACAGTCTTTTTCCCAGAGTTGGGGAAATCAAGAACTGGAGGGCACAGGTTTAAGGTGAGAGGGGAAGGATTTAAAAGGGACCTGAGGGGCGACTTCTTCATGCAGAGAGTGGTCCGTATATGGAATAAACTGCCTGAGGAAGTGGTTGAGGCGGGTACAATAACAACATTTAAAAGACACTTGGACAAGTACATGGATAGGAAAGGTTTAGGGGGATATGGGCTAAACACGGGGAATTGGGACTGGCTTAGATGGGTATCTTGGTCAGCATGGACCATTTGGGCCGAAGGGCCTGTTTCTGTGCTGTATGACTCCATGACTTTATGGCACTACCTCAGGCGGCTCGTTTGATGTACCTACCTCCCTCTGTGTGAAAAAGTTTCCCTTCAGGTCTGTTTTAGATTCCTCCCCTCTCACCTTAAACCTGTGCTCTCTAGTCTCAGACTCCCCTCCCCTGGGGAAAGGACTGTGACCCTCCATCTTACCTACGTCTCTCATGATTTAATAAACCTCTGTCAGGTCACCATTCTTCCTAGTTCTTGTATTTGAACCCCTGTTTTGTGTATTTGACCTCAGGGCACTTTCCCGTCACGTGGGTGGGGGACGCGGGGAGGTGGGTTTGGAGTGGGGGCAAGGGCGATCTCAGGCTGCTGGGTGGGGTGTGGAGCTCAGGAGCAGGACAGGGACAGATCGCACTCCTTCCGCACATCAAACAGTACTGGTGCCTACTGCTGTGGTACACCGCAGGTGACTGGCTGACAGGCAGCCCAGCAGCTGCACACTGACTGCAGACAATGCAATGAAGATCCGTTTACCTGTTTGTGGTGGATGCGGTGGAGGGCGCGGGGGTGCGGCCTGAGCGCTGCTCAGGAGCTGGAAGGAAACGCGATGTCCTCAGGGGGGCCAAAGAGAGGAAGATCAGCAGGGAGATAGGAAGAGGCCGCATGTTGATCCGATGCTCAAGTGAAGCCAATCAGAACCGTCTCACAAGGTCACACCTGGCCGATAACTCCCGCACACAGATAAACGTTGAAAGCAAACAGTAATGGAGATTACAGGTCCCCAGCAAGTGATGGGATCAGCTGCTTCACCCTGCCAGCCCCGTCTGTGGGAATGCTCACCAGACTTTGGTGGGTGTTGCTGTGTTCAGCCTGGGAACAGCTTTATCTGCTGCCGCACACCAAGCTGACCTTGGGATACGGACATTTCTCTGTGAAGCTGAGGGAGGCAGCAGACTGGGTCACATGGTCCCATTGTGCTGGACCCTCACTCAAAGCGTTAGTGCTTTGACGGGTGGAGGACAACTCCCCAGCCTCGCAGGTGTGGGGCGGCCAGACTAAACACAGCGAGTGCCAGAGCAGAGTCAAAATAAGATTACAGGGATCTCACACTCAGGGACACTGAGCGTGCCCCTGATTCAAAGCAGTTCGAGCCCGGAAAGTGCAACTGTTGGCAGCTTCTTCCGATGATGAGCAGGGAAGAGCATGCTGGGAGCTGGGCTGGGCATCCCAATCAGCCAGGTGCCAACCAAATGAAGCTGGGTGGGTCGATGACACAGCTAAGGCCAAGCAGCAATGTAGCATATCACAGACAGGACGAAGCAACCTCACAACCAGCGGTCAGCAGCGGTGGACAGTTGCAGTGAACAGGAGGAGGGGGATTCCAAGGATATCCCCATCTCCAAATGTGGTGAGCGTGGGAGGGAAGGCTGAAGCATTTACAGCCACGCTCAGTCCAAAGTAACGAGTGGACCAGCCCCTCAGCTCTTGCATCAAAGTCGAGTTTACTGTCACACAAGTCCATGTGTGCACAGGTGCAATGGAAAACTCACTTGCAGCAGCATCACACGCACATAGCATCAGATAGGCAGCATTCACAAGAAAAACACAAGTTAAACAAATAAAATACAATTTTTGTAAGAAAGGACACAATTAGAGCCAAAAAAAACCAAAGTCTATTATAGTGCAAGTGATCAAAATGGTCATAGTTTTGCTAAACTCAAATGATCTCGTGCCGGCTGGTTCGAGAACCGAATGGTTGAAGGAAAGTAGCCGTCCCTGAACCTGGTGGTGTGGGACCTCAGGCTTCCGTACCTCCTGCCCGGTGGTAGCTGTGAGAAGACGGCACACAAACCAGTCTTCAGGCAATTGATTCAGTCCACATGGTATCAGGAAACAGCAGAGGGCAAAGGCCGTGGAATCGGGCAACATCCCGGCTTTATACTGGAAATGTGTGCTCCAAGGGAGCCAGGTTGTTCCGTCCCATAAGAACTCTGCATTGATCTAGCCAGCTGTCCAATCCCGCTCATTACCACCCAACCAGTTTATTCTCAGTCATCAACAAAGTGATGCAAGGTGT
Source organism: Pristis pectinata (assembly GCF_009764475.1). Taxonomy (NCBI): domain Eukaryota; kingdom Metazoa; phylum Chordata; class Chondrichthyes; order Rhinopristiformes; family Pristidae; genus Pristis; species Pristis pectinata. The sequence continues at coordinate 10,069,191 of NC_067441.1, forward strand.
TGGTCTCAGTGCTTTCAAGTGGTGTTTGTCAAGCGATACGGGGCTGACCAATGTCTAATGTGATTTTTGATTGGGCAGCTCCAGCCCTTATACCAGCCTTGGCCCAGACACGGACCAATCAGCTCATTGTTGAGGTGAGGCGAGGGTGACCTCAAGGCAAGAAGGAGCCCTGAAGTATCGGAGTTGGTGGGCATTACCGGGAACATTTTTCAGTGGTCAGAGTCTATTCACCACCTTGACATTTGTACCCCCTGTCACAGCGCTCAGTACTGCAGTGTGCTTCATTGACAAAACTCACTGCAGTCACTGGCCCAGACGACACTGGAAGCACATCCCATAAATCGCCAGTATATAATCACTGGGTGTAAATCCTGGAACAACAGCTCTGGGGGCACTTTCACCAGGACTGCAGCAGTTCGGTGTGAATTGGGAGCCAGAGTTGGCCACTTGGGTCTTCAACCTTCCTTTGCTCCCCGCCGCCTTCTCAAGGCAGTTAGAGATGAACAAGAAGGACTGGCCTTTTTCACCAGACCTGAACGTAAAAAGATACGTGCTGAGAATTAAGGTTGAAGCACATGGCATTGTAGCATGAATACAATGTTGGCTGAGTGGTAGACAACGGGGGTGGGAGGCACTGGTTGTTCTTCAGACCAGAGGGAAATGATTGGTGGAATTAACCAGGGATCAGGGTTGGGGCCATTCCTCTTTGATCTACAGTCAGAACGCGGGTTCGTTGCAGTCTCTGTGTGGATGACCCAGCACTTGGCAGCATTTTGAATTGTGATATATTGCAGCCGATGTAACCAGGCTGCTGGAATGGGTAGGTGAAGTTGAGCGCAGAGACATGAGGTGATGCAATTTTGTAGGAAAAATAAAGGATGTCCTTCTACATGGGGTGCAGGAGCAGCAGGACCGAGGGGTCTGTGGGCCAGATGAATTGAAAATGGCAGGGAGACACGAGAGACTGCTGATGCTGGGATCGGGAACAACAGCAGGTCGGGCCACATCTCTGGGGTAGAGGGTGGGTGGGGGCAGAGGGGGAAGTACGAATTCCTGGCACCGGTCCTGACGCAGGGTTTCGACTCGAAATTCCGACAATTCCTTTCCCCCCCCACACAGATGCTGCTCGGGTTCCTTCAGCAGATAGTCTGCTGCATTGAACATTACAGGGCAGGTTGAGAAAGAGGTGAAGAGACAATTTGTGGCTTTAACAATGGAGGCATGGAGTATTTATAAAACATTTACTTGGCCTGAACTTCAAGATTGTGTTCATTCTGGTTGCAGTGTTACAGGAAGGAGAAACAAAGGGCCACAGATGCTGGAATCCAGATGAAAACACAATGATGCTGGAGGAACTCAGCAGGCCAGGCAGCATCCGTGGAGAAAAGCAGGCGGTCAATGTTTTGGGGATAACTATGAATAGGTGTAGGGATGGTGACAGGCCTGGTGGGGGAGTCTAGGTGAAAGAAGAGGGCTGGAACCTGAAACGTTGACCGCCTGCTTTTCTCCACGGATGCCGCCTGGCCTGCTGAGTTCCTCCAGCATCATCGTGTTTTTCTTCGCTATAGGAATGGTGTAGAGGCAAAGAGAGGGTTCAGAAAAGATTGAAGGGAACGGCTCCTGGGATGTGGGAGTACATTTACAAGGATGGATTAAAGAGGCTGGGTCTGATTTTTTCAGAGAAGGGAGGGCTGAGGGGAGTTTGATGGAAGGAGTGGAGATGAAATGTTGTTCTTGTCGGTGGACGGGCAACAGATGTAAAATAACGAGGAAAAGAATGAAAAAGGACTTGGGAAAGAACTTTGTAAACAGTATGGTCGGAAGGCGCATGCGCTGGAGGGAGGTTTTGTTGTCACCTTTAAGAGGGAATTGAATAAATGTCTGGTGAGGAAAAATTAGCAAGGCTGTGGAGGGAGAGCTAGTAAGTGAAACCAGTGAGTTGTTTCAGTGGAGAGATGGGGTCGATTTGATGTCCTGTGTAGCCAGGCAAGTGGCTCAATTGTCCGTGGTAAAGCATCTCCCTAAGTGCTTCAGTGCCTGTGGCAGAGCATAAGGAAGGCGTCCGGCATTGGTAGGGGTGTTGAGTACAAGAGTAAGTCAGTCATGCTGTCGCTCTGTAAAACTTTAGTCAGACCGCACTTGGGGTACGTGTGCAGTTCTGGTCACCCCATTACAGGAAGGATCTGGAGACTGTGGAGAGGGTGCAGAAGAGGTTCACCAGGATACTGCCTGGATTAGAGGGCATGAGCTATAAGGAGAGGTTGGACAAACTTGGGTTGTTTTCTCTGGAGCGTCGGAGGCTGAGGGGAGACCTGATTGAGGTTTTTAAAATTATGGAAGGGTAGACGGTCAGAACCTGTAGATTCAGACAGGGTAGCAATGTCAAACACCAGAGGACATGCTTCTAAGGTTGGGGGCGGAGGGTGGCGAAGTTTAAAGGTGATGTGAGGGGCAAGTTTTTTATGCAGGCGCCTGGAATGGGTTACCAGTAGTAATGGGAGCAGGCAGTTTGGTGGGGTTTAAGAGGCTTTTAGATGGTCACATGAATATAAAGGAAATGGAGGGATGTGGATGACACACAGGAAAAGGACATTTAGTATAAATTGGCATCAAGATCGGCACAACATTGTGGGCCGAATGGCCTGTCCAGTGCGGTACTGTTCTATGCTGACACAGTGACTGTAACTCAGTAAGTTTCAAGGTTACTATGGAAAAAAGATAAGGATGGGCTGGAAATTAAGGTCCTGAATTGGAGGAGACTGATTAAGACAGAGCCTAACAAAGATAGTCTGGGAACAGCTACTGGCAGGTAAGTCTACATCTGACAAGAGAGAGTCATTTAGAAGTGAAATAGTGAGCGTTCAGGGCCAGTGTGTTCCAATGAGGGTGAAAGGTAAGGGCAACAAATTCAAGGAACCCGGCCTGTGGAGATATTCAGTGTCGGATAAAGAGACAAAAGGAACCACGTAGCACGTTCAGAGAACTGCAGGAAGGGAAAGGCCCTTCAGGAGGATCCGAGGTGTAGGGAGGACTTAACAACAAATAGGAGGGCAAAGGTGGGACATGAGGTACCATCGGGAGATGAGATTAATGAAAATCCCAAAGCAGTTTAGAAATATACTGAGGGCTTAAGCTCCTCAAGAGGGACCATAGGGTCAGGCTGTGCATGGAGCGAGAGGACATAGGTGAGGTCTTCAATGAATATTTCTCATTTTCATTCACTGAGGACAAAGGACGTTAAATTCTGTAAAAAGGTGTTTGATTTCTCAGCAGGTTTAAAGACAGAAACATAGAAAGATAGAACTCGTGGGGTGGTCTCCACCATTCAGTACAGTCCAAATTCAGGCCCCTGTTCCAACTTCCTGAGAACAATATTTAACTCCTATTAATGTTGGCTTCACGGTAGGGTAGCAGTTAGTGCAACACTATTACAGCACCAGCGACCCAGGTTCAATTCCGGCTGCTGTCTGTAAGGAGTTTGTATGTTCTCTCCGTGTCTGCGTGGGTTTCCTCCGGGTGCTCCGGTTTCCTCCCACATTCCAAAGATGTACGGGTTAGGAAGTTGTGGGCATGCTATGTTGGTGCCAGAAGCGTGGCAACACTTGTGGGCTGCCCCCAGAACACTCTACGCAAAAGATGCATTTCACTGTGTGTTTCGATGTACATGTAACTAATAAAGAAATCTTATCTTAACTGCCTTCTGCTGAAGAGAATTCCACAGGTTAACCAGGCCCCAGGAGAAAATATTCTCCTCATCTCAATCTCATCCTTAGACAGTGATTGCTGGTCATCAGGAATCTCCTTCTGATATCTAACCTGTCCAGTCCTGTTATGAATTTTATGGTGTTCTGTGATATCCCCTCTCATTTTTCTAAACTCGGGAGAATATGTGAAGCCATGCTGACTCAATCTCCTTTCATAAGTCACTCTCACCATCCTAGTCTGATGAACCTTTGCTCAGTACCCTCCACAGAATGAGCATCTTCCTCAGATAAGGAGACCAAAACTGCAAACTATACTCAAAGGGCAGGATCACCAAAGCCCAATGTAATTTCTGCTCCTCCCTTTGAACCCTCTGTGCCTGAGGAGATGTATCGCAGTCCATTGTGGGAGGCAAGGGAGAGATTGCTAGTGTTCTGACAGAAATGTTCCAATCTTTACTGGCTGCAGGTGAGATGGTGGCTGCTGCAGGACAGCAAGTATTCAAGAAAGGCAGCAGGAAATGGCTTTGTTCAAGAAAGCCTAAAAATTACAGGTCTGTGAGTTATTGGGAAACAGTCTGAGGAACAAGATTAATTTATGCTTGGAAAGGCAAGCATTAATCCAGCCAGCATGGCTTTGTTAGGGGTCAGTGCTATCTAACCAAGTGTGGAGGTGACAAAACATTATAGTGTTATTGACATTGAGGAGGGTAATTAGGCTACAGGACGAGGGAGACTGCAGATGCTGCAGTCTGCAACAAAAAAACAGAACACGAGAACTCAGCAGGTTGAACAGCATCTGTGGAGGCAAAAAGTGTCTGTCCACATTTTGGGTCGAGACCCTGCATCAGGACTGAGAGGAAAGAGAAAGGAGAGATGGCCAGAGCAGTGAGACATGGAGTTTAATCCTGTTAAATCTGAGGTGATGCATTTCGAGAGGACTGATAATGCTCGGACATGCACCGTGAATGGTAGGACCCTGGGGCTTATTGAGGAATAGCAGGACCAATTATCCCTGAAGATGAGTTAGATAAAGTGTTGAAGAAGGCATATGAGAAACTTATCTTCATTCTCTAAGGGCATAAAGTTTATGAGCAGGCAGGTTATTGTACAACTTTATAAAACATTCATTTGGCCGCAGCTGGTGTACTGAGACACAAGAGATTCTGCAGATGCTGGAATCTGGAGCAACACACACACAAAATGCTGGAGGAACTCAGCAGGTCAGGCGGCATCTATGGAGGGAACAGCTTCTACCCCACTGTGATAAGACTATTGAACAGTTCCCTTATACAATGAGATGGATTCTGACCTCACGATCTACCTTCTTGTGACCTCACATCTTACTGCACTGCACTTTCTCTGTAGCTGTGACACTTTGTACTGTTACTGTTTTTACCTGTACTACCTCAATGCACTGTACTAACTCAATGTAACTGCACCGTGTAATGAATTGACCTGTACGATCGGTTTGCAAGCCGAGTTTTTCACTGTACCTCGGTACAAGTGACAATAATAAACCAATACCAATACCAGTCAACATTTTGGGTCGACACCCTCCATCAGGACTGGCAACAGGCCACCTGTCCTGATGAAGGGTCTCGGCCCAAAACGTGGACGGTTTATTTCCCTCCACGGATGCTGCCTGACCTGCTGAATTCCTCCAGCATTTTGTGTGTGTAGCTGGGGTACTGTGTTCCATTCTGGTCACCAAACTATGGAAAGATATGGTTGCACTGGAGAGGGTGCAGAGGAGATTCACCAGGATGTTGGAGGTGCTGGAATCCGGACTGCAGGAATTGTCGATGTTTCGGGTACAGCTGAAACATTGATGATTCCTTTCCCGCCACAGACACTTCCCGGTTGATTTCCTCCAGCGGTGGTTTGTTGTTTCTCCAGAATGTTGCCTGGCATGGAGCAGTTTCGTTAAAAGGTGAGACTGGATAGGCTGGGGAGGCTGAGGGGGTTCCTGACAGAGTTGTAGAAAATTAATGAGGGGGGGAGCGTAGATAGTATTTTGAATCTGGAACAGTGTCTGAGGGGGTGATGGAAACAAGTAATCTCACAACAGAAAGGGGAAAGGCTTAGGGGGAACATTAGAGGGAACTTCTTCACTCAAAGAGTGGTGGGAGTGTGGAATGGGCTGCCATCTGATGTGGTAAATGCAGGCTCGCTCTTAACTTCTAAGAGCAAATTGGATAGATACACGGACGAGAGAGGTCTGGAGGGGTATGGGCTGGGGGCAGGTAAATGGGATTAGCCGAATAATGTTTCGGCACAGACTAGAAGGGCCGAATGGCCTGTTCTTCTGTGCTGTAGTTTTTCTATGGTTCTATGGTTCTATTTAGGAATTATCGAGATGAGCACTTCAATTGCCAAGACATAGAAGGGACCATCAACAACTCCACACTTCTTCCAGGGAAACAAACTGACCAAGGCATCTGTCAAGCAAATGTTGGCTTGGAATCAACACAAATATAACAGTGGGCCCTGTAACTCCTCAATATATTTGATACATAACTAACAAGACGACTTTCAGTTTACCCCTTGGGTTATATCAGTTATGCAATCCATCCGGGCTGTAGTCTTGTTGCAATAGCAGCCATCATCCGGGGAAGTGTGTGTGGGTTCACAGCAGAGTGGTTCAGGGAAACAGTAAAGAATGCTTATCCATCAGGAACGCATGCTTCGTTAAGGACACAGCGTTTGGAGAAAGTACAAAGGCTCCTCCAGACACGGGGAAACCCAGGAGTCACTAGTCACAGCCGACACCACTTGGATTTTCTGTTGCCGCTATTCTGCTGACTATTTCCTTGATTCGGAGTGAAGATCCAGGGCATTGCACTGCCTTGTTGTGAGCCAACTCAGAGTTTGAATTAGATGCAACTGAATGGTTACCTGGACTCAAGATTCTACATCATTTTAAACCACCACTTACAGACTTCGACCTATTATATTTCTGTAAATACTTACAATGGATAACTAATTGGCCACAGTTCATGGGTGACCCTCACAAAGTGTGACGGGAGCTGGGGTAACGGCCATGGAGAATCATAACCCACTTTGTCAGCCCAAGTGACCCCTTACAGGATCGGCCCGGGAGCCGTTAGGGCAGCGGGTCCCTCTCAGGTAGTGGCTGAGTATTTAAAAAGTAGCGTGTTTTCCGTAGGCTTTTCCCTTACAGGATCGGCCCGGGAGCCGTTAGGGCAGCGGGTCCCTCTCAGGTAGTGGCTGAGTATTTAAAAAGTAGCGTGTTTTCCGTAGGCTTTTCCCTTACAGGATCGGCCCAGGAGCCGTTAGAGCAGCGGGTCCCTCTCAGGTAGTGGCTGAGTATTTAAAAAGTAGCGTGTTTTCCGTAGGCTTTTCCCTTACAGAATCGGCCCAGGAGCCGTTAGAGCAGCGGGTCCCTCTCAGGTAGGGGCTGAGTATTTAAAACAGAGTGTTGATTGGTTGATTAGAGGGAGTGAGCACTTGAGATAATTGGCAGGGACAAATATAAAGTAACTGAAGAGGAGCAGCTAGTGAGGATCGGCCAGTGTGTGAGTGGCTCAGGGTAAGAGTGGAACTTTGAGGCTTTGGCTTTGGCTTTGGCTTTGGCTTTGGCTTTGGCTTTGGCTTTGGCTTTGGCTTTGGCTTTGGCTTTGGCTTTGGCTTTGGCTTTGGCTTTGGCTTTGGCTTTGGCTTTGGCTTTGGCTTTGGCTTGAGAGACTTCGACGAGCAGGGGCCGAGGACGAGCTTGCTCCCAGTGAGGTAAGGTCGGGTAAGTTCCTTTAATTAATTTAATTAACATAGGAGTAGGAAATGAAGGCAGCAGTTAGGGCAGTCGAGTGCTCCGTATGCAGTATGTGGGAAGTCAGGGATGGCACACTTGTCCCTGATGACCACACCTGGAAAAGGTGCATCCAGCTGCAGCTCCTGACAAACCAAGTTAGGGAAATGGAGCTGGATGAACCCCGGATCATTCGTGAGCCAGAGGCAGAAATAGACAGGAGTTTCAGGGAGATAGTCACCCCTAACAGTCACGAGGCAGGTAGCTGGGTGACTGCCAGGAAAGGGAAGGGGTATAGACAGAAAGAGCAGAGCACCCCTGTGGCTGTTCCCATCAACAATAAGTATACCGTTTTGGATACTGTTCGTGGGGATGACCTACCAGGGACAAGTTGTAGTGGTCGCGTCTCTGGCATCAAGACTGGACCCTCAGCTCAGAAAGGAGGGAAAAGAGGAGAGCAGTAGTGATAGGGGATTCATATAGGAAGTTCTGTGGGAGAGATCGAGAATCCCGGATGGACTGTTGCCTCTCTGGTGCCAGTGCCCATGATATCTCGGATGAAATTCTCGATATTTTCAGGAGGGAGGGTGAGCAGCCAGATGTCGTGGTCCACGTAGGGACCAACGATGTGGGTAGGAAAGAGGAGGAGGTCCTGCAAAGAGAGTTTAGAGAATTAGGTGCAAAGTTGAAGGACAGGACCTCCAAGGTTGCAATCTCAGGATTAATACCTGTGCCACGTGCTAGTGAGGCTAGAAACAAGAGGATAATGCAGCTAAGTACGTGGCTAAGGAGATGGCGCAGGAGGGAGGGCTTCAGGTTTCTGGATAACTGGGCTTTGTTTCGGGGAAGGTGGGACCTATTCCGACGGGACGGTTTGCACCTGAACTGGAGGGGGACTAACATACTTGCTGGTAGGTTTGCTAGTGCTGCTCTGGGGGGTTTAAACTAGATTTTCGGGGTAGGGGATCCAGAGTGTTAGAGCAGATAGTAAGGTAGAGAAGGGAAAAGGTCATGTGAGGACTGCAGGTATAGACAGAAATCAAAGGTTTGTGCATGATAGAAATGTTCTCAGGTGCATCTATTTCAATGCAAGGAGTATTGTAGGTAAGGCAGATGAGCTTAAGGCATGGATTGGCACGTGGGATTACGACATTATTGCTATTAGTGAGACTTAGTTGCAGGAGGGGCAGGACTGGCAGCTTAATGTTCCGTGGTTCCGTCGTTTCAGACATGATAGAGGTGGAGGGATGAAAGGGGGAGGAGTGGCGTTACTAGTCAGGGAAAATATCACAGCTGTGCGTAGACAGGACAGCCCGGAGGGCTCGTCTACAGAGGCCATATGGGTGGAGCTGAGGAACAGGAAAGGTGTGACCAGACTAATAGGGTTGTATTATAGACCACCCAATAGTCGGAGGGAATTGGAGGAACAAATCTGTAGAGAGATAGCAGACTGATGTAAGAAACAGAAAGTTGTAATAGTAGGGGATTTTAACTTTCCACATATTGACTGGGACTCCCACACTGTGAAAGGGCTGGATGGCTTGGAGTTTGTCAAATGTGCTCAGGAAACTTTTCTAAATCAATATATAGAGGTACCAATGAGAAAGAATGCAATGCTTGATCTCCTATTAGGGAACCAGACAGGTCAGGTGACAGAAGTATGTGTAGGTGAACATTTTGGGTCCAGTGACCATAATGTCACTAGGTTCAAGCTAACTATGGATAAGGATAGGTCTGGTCCCTGAGTTGAGGTTCTAAATTGGAGAAAGGCCAATTTTGTGGAAATGAGAAAGAACCAAGGACGAGTGGATTGGGATAATTTTTTTTCTGGCAAGGATGTGTTCAGTAAGTGGAAGGCCTCCAAAGGCGAAATTTTGAGAGTGCAGCGTTTGCATGTTCCTGCCAGGATTAAAGGCAAAGTTAACAAGCATAGGGAACCTTGGTTTTTAAGGGATATTGGTGAGCTGGTTAAGAAAAAGAGAGAGGTGTATAGCAGGTATAGGCGACTAGGAACAAATGAGGTACTTGAAGAGTATAGAAAATGTAAGAAAATACTAAAGAAGGAAATCAGGAAGGCAAAAAGAAGACATGAGGCTACTTTGGCAGATAACGTGAAGGTAAACCCAAAGGGTTTGTACAAGTATATTAAGAGTAGGAGGATAGTGAGGGACAAAGTTGGTCCCCTAGAAGATCAGAGTGGTTGTCTATGTGTGGAGCCTCAGGAGATGGGGGAGGTCTTAAACAGTTTTTTTGCATCAGTATTGACTCAGGAAACAGGCATAGAGGATATGGTAGGAAGGGAAACAAGCAGTAGGATCATGGAACATATAGAGATTAAAGAGGAGGAGGTGCTTGCTGCTTCACAGCGAATAAAGGTAGATAAATCCCCCGGGCCTGACAAGATATTTCCTCGGACCTTGAGAGAGACTAGTGTAGAAATTGTGGGGGCCCTGGCAGATATATTTAAAATGTCCTTAGCCACGAGTGCGGTGCCGGAGGACTGGAGGGTAACTCATGTTGTTCCATTGTTTAAAAAAGACTCTAAAAGTAAACCAGATAATTACACGCTGGTGAGCCTGACATCAGTAGTGGGTAAATTATTAGAAGCTGTTCTGAGAGATCGGATATACCAGTATCTGGACGACCAAGGGCTGATTAAGGATGGTCAGCATGGCTTTGTGCATGGTAGATCATGTTTAACGAATCTTGTAGTTAGTTGAGGAGGTTACCAAGAAAGTAGATGAAGGAAAGGCTGTGGATGTTGTCTACGTGTACTTTAGAAAGGCCTTTGACAAGGTCCCACATGGGAGGTTAGTTCAGAAGGTTCAGGTATCCATGGAAAGGTTGTAAACTGGATTCGAAATTGGCTGTGTGGGAGAAGACAGAGTGATAGTGGATGATCGTTTCTCAGACTGGAGGCCTGTGACTAGTGGTGTGCCTCAGGGATCTGCGCTGGGGCCATTGTTGTTTGTTGTCTATGTCAATGATCTAGATGATAATGTGGTAAATTGAATCAGCAAGTTTGCTAATGACACTAAGATTGGAGGTGTAGTGGACAGTGAGGAAGGCTTTCAAAGCTTGCAGAGGGATCTGGACCAACTGTAAAAATGGGCCAGCAAATGGCAGCTGTAATTTAATGCAGACCAGTGTGAGGTGTTGCATTTTGGAAGGACAAATCAAGGTAGGACACACACAGTAAATGGTAGGGCACTGAGGAGTGCGGAGGAACAAAGGGATCTGGGAGTTCAGATACATAATTCCCTGAAAGTAACATCACAGGGAGACAGGGTTGTAAAGAAGGCTTTGGGCATCCTGGCATTCATAAATCAAAGTATTAAGTATAGGAGTTGGGATGTTATGGTGAGCTTGTATAAGACATTGGTGAGGTCAAATTTGGAGTATTGTGTGCAGTTCCGGTCACCTAACTATAGGAAGGATATCAGTAAGATTGAAAGAGAGCAAAGGAGATTTACTAGAATGTTGCCGGGTCTTCAGGAGTTGAGTTACAGGGAAAGATTGAACAGGTTAGGACTTTATTCCTTGGAGCGCAGAAGAATGAGGGGAAATTTGATAGTTTATAAAATTATGAGGAGCATAGACAGAGTAAATGCAAGTAGGCTCTTTCCACCTAGATTAGGAGAGATAAGTACAAGAGGACATGGCTTTAGGCTGAAGGGGGAAAGGCTTAGGGGGAACTTCTTCACTCAGAGAGTGGTGTGAGTGTGGAACGGGCTTCCATCTGATGTGGTAAATGTGGGCTCACTCTTAAGAATAAATTGGATAGATACATAGACGGGAGAGGTCTGGAGGGTTATGGACTGGGTGCAGGTAATTGGGACGAGCGGAATAAAGTTTTGGCACAGATTAGAAGGGCCGAATGGCCTGTTTCTCGGTGCTGTAGTGTTCTATGGTTCTAAACTTCCACAAGCTTTGAATGAGATAACATGCACACAGTATAGATACTCTGAACAAAGCAGAGTCACATCCCACTTTGAAGGACACAGTTGTAATGAATCCAGTATTGGGCCACCCACGAAGAAGAGAATGAGAGAACTTTGCAGTATAAATTGATTCACTTGATGGAAGTTAATCCACACACCGGGAGTGAGCTTTGCAGATGGCTTTTGTCTCCTTTGGACCCCTTAGAATAAGTGCTTTATACAAAAATAACTTTTTACCAGAGCCACATCCCGCTATATTGTTATACTTATATGAACTCCCAGCAAGTGAACACGTGTTGCCTTCAAGATACCCTCTTATTCCAAATGCATTCATTTGGTCGAAGTTATAGCACAGGGGGCAATGACCTCTGCAGTTGGCCATCTTGTCTCCCCACTGCTAAACAAAATAGAATGCTTCTATTGGGATAAACTTCTCTAATTCATCCAGTATTGTTCTTAATGTGAAGTTTAGATTGGAATGGACCTGATCAGAAATAGATTTAGTTGACAGAAGTGACAACCTTGTCCTTCCTTCTTACTGGAACATCCCTGTCCTGTACTCTGTGCAGTTGGTCTTTAAACACCCCCCCACATGTCAGATGCGGACTTGTCCAAAAACAGCTCTTCCCAATTAACTCTCCCCAGTTCCTGTCTAATACTGTCGTAATTTGCCCTGCTCCAATTTAATACGCTCCCACAAGGTCCATACTTATCCTGATTCATATCTATCTCAAAACTTAGGGAGCTATTACCACTGTTCCCTAACTGCTCTCCCACTGAAAGGTCAGTCACCTGCCCAGGCTCGTTACGGTCCAGTACGGCCGCTCCTCTCGCTAAGCTATCTACATACTGATTTAAGAAACCCTCCCAGATCCACCTATCAAATTCTGCCCCATCTAAAGCTCTTGCATGAAGGAGATCCCACTCTATGTTGAAGTTGAAGTCAGCCATGCTGACAACCCTGTTGTTTTTACATCTTTCCCGAATCTGCCTGCATATCTGTTCCTCAATGGTCCAGTGGCTATTGGGGGGTCTGTAGTATGATTCCATCTGAGTGATTTCCCCCCCCCATCCTTTTACCTCCCTCTATCTTTTCTAAGACACTGCTACCTTGGAACATTAAGTATCCAGTCCTGTCCCTCTCTCAACCAAGTCTCTGTAATGGCCACAACATCATAGCTTCATGTACTGATCCATGCTCTAAGTTCATCACCCTTCCTCCTCATACTCCTGAAACACACTTCAACCCATCTGTCCCACCATGTCGATTACCTTGCTCCTGCCTGTCCTTCCCTACAGACTTACTGGCCCTGACGTCTGACCTGGTGCTCTGGTTCCCATCCCCCTGCCAGACTAGTTGAAAACCTCCTGAACTAGTGAACCTCCCGACCAGGATATTGGTTCCCCTTCATTTAAGGTGCAACCCATCCCCCTTGTAGAGGTATCCCCTGCCCCAGAAGAGGTTCTAATGATCCAAGACCCTGAAACCCTGACCCCTGCACCAGCTTCTTAGCCATGCATTCATCTGTTCTATCTTTTTATTCCTGCCCTGACTAGCAGGTGGCACCGGGAATAATCCAGAAATGACTATCTCCGAGGTCCTGCTTTTCAGACTCTTTCCAAACTTCCTCTGCTCACTGCGCAGAACCCCTTCCCCCTTTCTACCTATGTCATTGGTGCCAATGTGCACCACAACCTCTGGCTGCTCACCCTCCCCCTTGAGAATATTCTGCAGCCTCTCTGAGACATCCTCAATCCTGGCACCTGGGAGGCAACACACGGTCTCTCCTGCAGCCACAGAATCTCCCGTCTGTCCCCCAAACTGTCGAGCCTCCTATTACAGTTGTTCTGCCTAACTTTAACCTACCCCCCACCCGCCCCCGAGCCTCAGAGCCAATCAAAGTGCCACTGACCTGGCTGCTGCTGTTGTGCCCTGATGGGTCACCCCCCACCAGCCCTCCCCAAGCAGTATCCAAAGGGGTTGACTTATTGCTGAGAGGAATGGCAACAGGGGTACCCTGCACTGTCTGCCTGCTCCCTCCACCTTTCCTGGTAGTCACCCAACTATCTGCTGCCTGCAACTTAGGTGTGACCACCTCACTAAAACTCTAGTCTATGATGCTCTCAGCAATCCAGATGATCCTAAGTATGTCCACCTCCAGCTCCACTTACTTGACGTGGTCAGTCTGGAGCTGCAGCCGGGCTCACTTCCTGCAGGTGTAGTCCTCGGGGACACTGGGGTTCTCCCTGATCTCCCATATCCTCCAGGAGGAGCCTACCACTGCCCTATGCCATCCCAGCCACTCCAACAGGAAGAATAATTCGAAGGAAAACGTTACCTGCTCTTACCTGTTCCTCTGCTGAGCCTCCTCTCACCTAAGCCCCATGCTCCAAAGCCTCTGCAATTATTCTCAAACACGACTGCTCCCCAAAATGGCTGCTCTGCTAGAGCCTGCCTCCCTTTTATACTACCCGCAAACAACTTCTAAACATTGCTGGCTCTTCCCCTGTGCTGCTAAGGTTACTGGGACTGCAGGTGGTACCACACTGTCCGTTAGCTGCCCTTGGATAGAAATGGTAATTTTATACTACAAAAGGTTTTAACTCATACCTACGTCTTATAGTGAGGTAAGTATAATACCGTCAGTATAATACCATGTACACCAGCAATGCACTTCATGTAAAGAAAAGCGGATTACAATCCATCAAAAAACTATTCGATTCTATTTGTAACTTGAGGGTGAAGTTGGCAGATTGTACTGCACCCTCAGTCAGATACCTTTGGAAAAGATGCTGTGATTTATGGTACAAAGGCCATAACCAAATAGATGAAAATCTTCCAAAGAGATAAATGTTTCCAAATAGCCCAGAATTTCTCTTCACCTGAAGGGATGTAGATGACAGTCTGTCATACAACAAAAGGATTCAGTAACTGGAAATGAGATGTGGAGATGGCACTGCAATCTTAGTTCGATTCCTTTGGAGAAGATGGAGTATTTTATACTACAAAGTTGATTAATTCCACAGAGTGAATGCTTGCAATGAGATAAACAGTTCTGAATGCTCCAGAAATGCTCTTTACACCAAGAGAAGCATTGAATCTCCCATACGAAATTAAGATTCAGTAGCTGGAAGATATTTTGCTGACTACACTTCACTTAAAGAAGATTACAATTCATTGTACAACAACATAGATCCAGTTGATGGAAGTTGATTGTACATTTCAAATGAGATTTGCAGATGGTACTGCACTCTCAGCCTTTGGATAAGATAGAGTACTTCATGCAACAAAGGCTATTCACTAAACTGAGTTAGGTTAGACAATGAGATAAACATCTCCAGGCACTCGAGCATTGCTCTGCGCGGAGAAGTCAATTACGACCTGTCATTCAACAAATAGGTAGAGCTGATGAAAGGTACGTCATACATTGTGAATGAGGTTTGCACATGGTACTGCGCTCTCAGTTCCGTGCCTTTTGATAAGATATGTACAGTACTTTATGCTACAAAGGCTATTAACTAAAAAAGGAGTTAAGTCTGACAATGAGATAAACATTTCCAGATACTCGAGCATTGTTCTTCACATAAAGAAAAGTAAATTGCAGTCATCATGTGACAAATGTGGGGCGAGATTTAATAGGAACTTAGAGGGCAACTTTTTTACACAAAGGGTGATATGTATATGGAACGAGCTGCCAGAGGAAGTGGTTGAGGCAGGTACAATAAGAACATTTAAGAGGCACTTGGACAAGTACATGGATAGGAGAGATTTAGAGGGTTATGGGCCAAATGAGGGCAAATAGGACTTGCTTGGATGGGACATTTTGGTTGGCATGGACCAGTTGGGCCGAAGGGCCTGTTTCCATGCTGTACAACTCTATGACTCTAAATATCTTATGTTGATGGCAGTAACATTGTACATTGCAAATGAGGGGTGCAGACGGTATTATACTCTCATTTTGATGCCTCTGGATTATGTAGATAATAAGATAATGCAGAGTATTTTATACTACAATGGATGTTGGCTAAACAGTGATGTTTTACACTTCTTAAATACTTCCATGTACTCCAGAATTGCTCCTCACACAAACAGAAGTAGATTAAAGTCTATCATAAAATAAATAGATTCCATTGATGGAATTTACTTCTTTCATTTAAAATGAGGTTTGCAGACGGTACGACACTTTCACTCAATGTCTTTAAATAAGAGAGAACATTTTCTTCCATGAAGCTTTTTAAGTCAATGGAGTTACAACTTACAATGCGATAAACACTTTCAAATACTGCTCTCCACAAAAAAGAGCAGATTACATAGAACAAAGAACAGTACAGCACAATACGGGCCATTTGGCCCACAATGTTGTGCTGACCTTTAAACCTCGCCTAAGACTATCTAACCCCTTCCTCCCACATATCCCTCCATTTTAAATTCCTCCATATGCTTATCTAGTAATCTCTAGAATTTGACCAATGTACCTGCCTCCACCACCGGCCCAGGCAGTGCATTCCATGCCCCAACCACTCTTTGGGTAAAAAACTTTCCTCTGATATCTCCCTTGAACTTCCCACCCATTACTTCAAAGCCATGCCTTCTTGTATTGATCATTGGGAAAGAGGCACTGGCTGTCCACTCTATCTATCCCTCTTAATATTTTGTACATCTCTATCATGTCTCCTCTCATCCTCCTCTCCAAAGAGTAAAGCCCTAGCTCCCTTAGTCTCTCCTCATAATGCACACTCTCTAAACCAGGCAGCATCCTGGTAAATCTCCTCTGCACCCTTTACAACACCTCCACATCCTTCCTATAATTAGGCGACCAGAACTGGACACAGTACTCTAAGTGTGGTTTAATCAGAGTTTTATAGAGCTGCATCATTATCTCATGGCTCTTAAACTCGATCCCTTGACCTATGAAAGCTAACATCCCATAAGCTTTCTTAACTACCCTATCCACCTGTGAGGCAACTTTCAGGGATCTGTGGATATGGACCCCCAGATCCCTCTGGTGCTTCACACTACCAAGAATCCTGCCATTAACTTTGTACCATGCCTTGCAGTTTGTCCTTCCAAAGTATACTACCTCACACTTCTCTGGATTGAACTCCATCTGCCACTTCTCAGCCCAGCTCTGCATCTTATCAATGTCCCTTTGCAATCTTCGACAATCCTCTACACTACAACACCACCAACCTTTGTGTCATCTACAAACTTGCCAACCCACCCTTCTACCCCCTCATCCAAGTCATTAATAAAAATCCTGAAAAGCAGAGGTCCCAGAACCGATCCTTGCGGGACACCGCTAGTCACAGCCCTCCACTCCCTCCACCACAACCCTCTGCTTTCTACAGACAAGCCAATTCTGAATCCACACGGCCAAGTTCCCCTGGATCCCATGCCCTCTGACCTTCTGAAGAAGCCTACCATGTGGAACTTTGTCAAATGCCTTACTAAAATTCATGTAGACCACATCTACTGCACTACCCTCATCAATCTGTCTGGTCACCTCCTCAAAGAACAGTCTGTTACACCACACAGTTCTTGGCAGTTACTTCATCCATTGAAAATGAGGTTTGTAGATGAAACCACACTCTCAGTTAGATGCAAACTAACAGACTTGTGTCATACAATGAGATAAATGTATCCGTACACCAGCCATGCACTTCACATAATCAAAAGCAGATTATAATCCATCATAAAATGTGTAGTTACTTCACAGCTTGAAACAAGATTGTATTATCCTGTCAGTTAGATGCCTTTGATTTAGATGGAGTATTTATAGTACAAAGGTTATTAAATGAACAGACTTAAAATCTTCCAGGCAGCCCAGGATTGCTCTTTATATGAAGGGCAGTAGATGACAAACTGTCACGCAGCAGAAGTTTGAAATAATTTTGTAGACTGTGAATGAGGTGCTGAGATTGCTCTACACTCTTGGTGAGATGCCTTTTGATAAGATAGAGTAGATTATGCTACAAAGATTATTAACTATACAGAGTTAGATAAAACTAGGGGACATAGATTAAGGATGAGGGCCGGGAGATTTAGAGGGGATCTTCACCCAGAGAGTGGTGAGTACCTGGAACACACTGCTTGGAGAGAGCGATGGAAGCAGAGTTTTTGTTGGCATTTAAGAAGTTCTAGATGAACATTGGAATAGCGGGATTGGTACAGGTGAGTGCCCGCTGGTCAGTGCGGACACAATGGGCCGAATGGCTACTTCCATGCTGTGTGACTCTATGACTTTATTGCAAATGAACATTGAAGAAAGTTGGGTATTTATGTATAAGATCGAGAGCTTCACGAACGAGAATGGCCACAAACTGAAAGCGTTAAACCTTGCAATGAGACAAAACATTTCAAAATGCTCTCAAATTCCTCTTTGCGTTAGCAGAAGTAGTGTACAACCATTGGTTGGAAGTTAAGCCAAACATGACAAATGAACGTTGCAAATGGAGAGGTTGATGCCTTTGAGAGAGTGGAGAAAGAAAATAGGGATTGTGAAAATGAGAGAGAGAGAGAGAGAAAGAAAAAGAGAAGTGTGAAAGATAGAATGGAATGAGAAACGGGGAAAGGAGAGAGAGTGAGAAAGGGGTGTGAGATTGATTTGGAGACAACGAGAAAGGAGAGAATGAGAAGGAAGAGGAGATAGAGGAAGGAAATGGGGAAAGAAGAGGAGGGAGAGGAGTGGAAAGATTCTGAAAAAGAATGGAAAGAGAGAGAGGAAAAGGGAAAGAGGGAGATGGAATAAAAGAGGGAGAAAGAAGGGGAGAACGGAGAGAGAGAAAGCAGAAAGAAAGAGAGAGGAATTAGAAAGATGAAGATTGGAAAGAGGAGCAAAGAGGGAAGGGGACAGAGTCAGGGGTAACAGGAAAGAGGGCGAGGATGGGGAGAGAGAGTGAGCAGAGGGAGAATGGGAGAGAGGGAGAGAGAGGGAGGACAGAGAAGGAAAGGAGAAGGTGGGAGAGAGAGAAAAATGAAGAGAGATGGAAAAAGTGAAATAAGAGAGAGAGAAAGAGAGCAAAGGGAGAGAGCAAATGCAGAGTGAAAGGTGAGAGAGACAGAAGGAGAGGGGGAGGAAGAAGAAATAGTGAGAGTGAGGGTGATGGAAGGGAACGAGAAAGATTTTGTCTCTCTACGCCTCTCAGATTCTTGCACACTTCTGTCAGGTGTCCCCTCAGCCGCCTTCGCTCCAGGGAAAGCAGTCTCTCCCCAGGACTAAAGTCCTCCATCCAGGCAGCATCCTGATGAATCTCCTCTGCATCCTCTCCAGTGCAACCACATCCTTCCTTGAGGAAAGCGAGGGTGATTGGCACAGTTGGAAGAGGAAAGAGGGAGAAAGGTTTAGATTGCAAGAGAATAGAGGGAGCGGGAAAATGAAAGAGAAGTGAGAGGGGAAAGGAAAGAGTGAGCAAGGAAAATCAGCGAGAGGGGAAATGGTAAGAAGCAGAGAGAAAAATGGAAAGAAAGAGAAGCAAAGGAGTTCGGGAGAGGGGGAAGAAGGAAAGAATGAGAGGACGAAAAGCGAGCAGAGATGGGGGAAAGGGAAAGAGCGTGGGGGGAGAGGGAGGGCAGTGAAATAGAGGCAAAAGCAGAGAGAGAGAGGGGAGGGAGAAAGAAAGAAGAGATAGAAGATAGAACAGCACGGGAACAGGCCCTTTGGCCCACAATGTCTGTGCCGACCATGAAGCTGATTTAAACTAATCCCGGCTGCCTGCACATGGTTCTTATCGCTCCGTCCCCTGCCTGTTCATGTGTCTGTCTAAATGCCTCTTCAACGTTGCTGTAGTATCTGCTTCTACCACCTCCCCTGGCGGCCTGTTCGAGGCGCCCACCACTCTCCGTGTTTAAAAAAAAATTATAGGAAATTGGGAATGAGGGAAAAGGAGATGAGAGAGGGGGGGAGAAAAAGAGAGTGCAGGCGATAGAGGAAGAGGGTGGGAGAAAAGGGAAAGCAGAAAGGGAAAGAGGGACAGAAGGAAAAAAGGGTAAAAAGGTATTGAGAGTGAAAGGAGAGAGTGTGGAGAGAGAGCAGAGAGAGAAAGGAAAAATGAGAGAGAGCGAGAGAAGGGAGAAGAAAGAGGAAAAGGAAAGGAAGGGGAAAAGAGGAGAGAGGGGAACGAAAATGAGAGGGCAAAATAAGATATCAGCAGAGCGGGGAGAGATAGGAACACGGAAAATGAACGAGAGAGGGTGGACGTGAGAAAGCAGAGGGGGAAAAGAGAATGAACGAGTAAAGGGAAAATCAAGAGGTAGAGGAAGTGAAAAAAGTAAAAGGTAGAGAAGGAAGAGACGGTGGGGAAGGAAAGAGGGGAAAGCGATGGGGGGAGGTGAGGGAGGGAAAAGGAAAGAGTTTGGGGGGAAAGGGGAGGGATGGGGAGATGGAGAGAGAGGAGGGAAAGACTGGAAAGAGGTTGAGAGGAAAAAGAGAGAACGGGAGGAACAAAAGAGGGAAAAGAGAGTGTGACAAAAAGAAAGGAGACAGCTAAAAGGGAGAAGGAGAGAGAGGCTGAAGGGGAGGAGAGGGAGGAGGAACAGGGAATGAGAGAGCGAGGCGGGAAAGGAAGAGATGGGAACTGGGAACTATTGTAGACAATAGTTGGGTACTGGAAAGGGGCAAAGGAAAGAGAACGAAGGGAAATGAAAGAGAGGGGGAAAAAGTCACCAGACAGAGCAAAGGAAAAGAAGTGAGAAAGGGGAAAGGAGAGGGGGAGAAACTGAGAAAAAGAGGGAAAAGAGAGAGAGAGAAAAGGAAAGAAAGGGAGGAAAGAGAGAGGGGAAAAGAGAGAGAGAGAGGGGTAAAAAGGAGAAGAGGAAAGAGAGAGAGGGAGGAAGGAGGGGAAGGGCGGAGAGGGGGAAGCGAAAGCGACGGTGAGAGGGAAAGGGAGGAGGTGGAAAAATGGGACAAAAAGAAGAGAAGAAAACAGAAGAGAGAGAGAGAGAGAGAGAGAGGAAAGGAAAACATGGAGAGAAAAAATGAGAGAAAGGCAGGAACGTACCAGTGACGGAGGGAAGTGGTAGAAGTCTCTTCTACTCAATAAGTTATGTTGCAGCTGGATAAAACTTTGGCTAGACCACATTTGGAGTGTGAGAACATAGAACATAAGAACATTTTGTGCTCCGTTCTGGTCACCCCATTGCCAGAGGCTTTGGAGAGGGTGCAGAAGAGGTTCATCAGGACGCTGCCTGGATTAGAGGGCATGAGCTATAAGGAGCGGTTGGGCAAACTTGGGTTGTTTTCTCTGGAGTGTTAGAGGCTGAGGGGAGACCTGATAGAGGTTTATAAAATTATGAGAGGCGTAGATAGGGAAGACAGAGCCTTTTTTCCAGGGTAGAAATGTCAAATACTAGAGGACGTAGGTTTAGGATGAGAGGGGGAGCCTTTAAGCAGGAGTTTGGGGTTAAGTTTCTTTTCACAGAGTGGTGAACGGGCTGCCAGGGCTGGTGGTGGAAGCAGATACAACAGTGGTGTTTAAGGAGGCATTTAGAAAGGCACATGGATAGACAGGGAATGGAGAGCTATGGATCATGTGCAGGCAGATGGGATTAGTTTAATTTGGCATCTTGGTCGGCACAGACATGGCGGGCCGAAGGGCCTGTTCCTGTGCTGTACTGTTCTATTGTCTCTTACGCACCTGATAGGTTGTCTTATTTAGGGTACTTTATGGGTTCTGTATTCTGAGCCTGAGGGTCATTGATTTCGAAGCACTAAGGAGTCTTAATACAAGAGGGAGTTGTATTATTGATCGGTCAGAAGAGCCATGCTGTTGTAAGGTGCTCTGTGGGTCTCAGGTGTAATATTATCTTGACCTGTTTCATTGGTATTAAGTATTTATGTGTTTCTGGGTTCGACGTGTATTATCGATGCCTGGGAGCCTTTGGATGGAGCTCTGTTTTAGTGAGATTGTGGAGCTACATAAGTTGAAGTTTATTGGTCTGAGGTTGTATTATTTTGATACACTTCCGAAACTTGGTTTATTTTTTGAGGGGGGTGGTGCATGTCTGGGGAGATTTATAGGTCTGTTTGCTGGGAAAAAGCTGAAGTGAATTATCAGTCCATAGAATGAATCCATTTTAAGGCATTTATTGATCTTGATCTATTGCACAATTTGAGATGATTTAGAGGTGATGCGTGTTTTATGGGCATCAGATATTTCGTGATTTTAATGTTGTTTAGTTCTTAGGTTCCCTGTTATTTTTGTGAGGCCTTCTTGACTCTGAAGTCAGAATCAGAATCAGGTTTGTTATCACTGATTTATGTTGTGAAATTTGTTGTAACATACTTCTTTGGTAATGAGTGTGCAAAATGATTTGAGGTATTTTAAGGTTATGTTTTGGTGGCTTTTTATGTATCTGCGTAATGAATTGACCTGTACGATCGGTACGCAAGACAAGTTTTTCACTGTACCTCAGTACAAGTGACAATAATAAACCAATACCAATACCGATATCTTGGAGAGATTCACTAAGATGTTGCCTGGAATGGAGAGCAGTGGTTGTAAGGAGGGATTGGATAGGCTGGGGTTGTTCTCACTGGAACATAGGAGGCTGAGCGGTGACCTGATGCAGGTTTATAACATTAAGGCGGGCATAGGTATGGTAGATAGTCAGTCTTTTTCTCGTGGTAGAGGTGTCTAGAACTAGAGGGCACAGGTTTAAGGTGAGAGGTAGAAATTTAAAGGAGATGGTAGGACCCTAAAGAGTGTTGTAGATCAGAGGGATCCAGGAGAACAGGTATAAAGTTCTTTGAAAGTGGCGACACTGGTAGGCAGGGCGGTGAAGGCAGCATTTGGCACGCTTACCTTCATCAGTCAGTGTATTGAGTACAGGAGTTGGGACATCAATTTGCATCTGAAGATGCATCTGAGACCACGCCTGGAGTATTGTGTGCAGTTCTGGTCACCCAGAAGGATGGCATGAGAGGGTACAGAAAATATTCACAAGGGTGTGAGTTATAAGGAGAGACTGGATAGTCTGGGACTGTTTTCCTTGGAGTTTCAGAGCCGAGGGACTTATAGAGGTTCATAAAATTATGAGGGGTGTAGATAAGGTCGCAGTCTTTTCCCCAGGGTGGGGAAATCTAAAACTGAAGGATTTAAGGTGAGAGGGGCAAGCTTTAAAAAGATCATGAGGGGAAACTTTTTCGCACAGAGGATGGTGGGCACCACTTCCTCTGCAGCGAGGCGGGTACAATTGCAATGTTTAAAAGACATTTGGACAGGTACATGGATAGGAAGGGTCTGGAGGGATATGGGCCAAATGTGGGCAATGGGACTAGCTCAGATAGACGTCAGCATGGACGAGTTGGGTCAAAGGGCCTGTTTCTGTGCTGTGTAACTCTGAGCTGAGATCTTGAGGGATCCGTTTTTCACGCAAAGGTGGCGAATATCTTGAACGACTTATCAGAGGAGGCGGTGGAGACAGATACGATTATAACATTTAAAAGCTACTCAAACAGGTACTTGGATAGAAAGGTGTTGAGGGATATAGGCCAATGGGAGCAGATGGTCGGCATGAACGGGCTGGGTCGGATTGGCCCATTTCTGTGCTGTCTGTTTCTATGATTCTATTTGGAGGTGACGCAGATGATTGATGAGGGGAGGGTAGTGGATGCTGTCTACGTGGACTTTAGTAAGGCACCTGACAAGGTCCCTCATGGTAGGCTGATCCAGAAGATTAAGACAAATGGGATCCACAGAGACTTGGTATATTGAATTCAAAAATGTCTTGGCCACAGAGGGTAGTGGTGGTGGGGGGGGTGGGGGGGGTGGGGGGTGATTCTCTGGCTGGAGTTCTGTGACCAGTGGTGTTCCGCAGGGATCAGTGCTTGGACCTCTGTTGTTTGTGGTACAAGCAAATTATTTGGACAAACATAAATTGGTGGAGTCTTAGACAGTGAGGAAGGTCATCAAAGGATACTGATCAGGCGGAGATATGGGAGGAGAAATGGAAGATGGATTTTAATCTGGACAAGAGTGAGCTGTCTCATTTTAGGAGATTAAATGTAAGAGAAAAGTACACAGTAAATGGCAGGACCCTAGGAGCATTGATGTAGAGAGGGGTCTTGGGGTGCAAGTCCATAATTCCTTGAAAGTGGAAACACAAGTACATAGGGTGGTAAAGAAGGTGTATAGCACGCGAGCCTTCATCGGTTGGGGCATTGTGTAGTAAAGTCACAAAGTTATGTTGCATCTGTATAAAACTGTGGTTAGGCCACACTTGGAGTATTGTGTGCAGTTCTGGTCACCCCATTACCGGAAGGGTGTGGAG
Source organism: Pristis pectinata (assembly GCF_009764475.1). Taxonomy (NCBI): domain Eukaryota; kingdom Metazoa; phylum Chordata; class Chondrichthyes; order Rhinopristiformes; family Pristidae; genus Pristis; species Pristis pectinata. Next base: position 10,092,870 of record NC_067441.1, read on the forward strand.
GATTTAGAGTGGGTGCAGAAGAGGTTCACCAGGACGCTTCTTGGATTAGAGGGTATGAGCTATAAGGAGAGGTTGGACAAACTTGGGTTGTTTTCTCTGGTGTCGGAGGCTGAGGGGAGACCTGATAGGAGTTTATAAAATTATGAGAGGCGTAGACAGACAGAGTATTTTTCCCAGGGTGGAAATGTCAAATACTAGAGGGCACAGGTTTAAGGTGGGAGGGGGAAAGTTTAAGGGAGATGTTTGAGACAAGTCTTTTAATTACACAGGGTGGCGGGTGCCTGGATCGCACTTCCAGGGGTGGTGGTGGAAGCAGATTCGATAGTGGTATTTAAGAGGCATTTAGACAGGCACATGGACAGGCAGAGAATGGAGGGATGTGGACCATGTGCGGGTAGATGAGATTAGTTTAAATTGGCATTATGGTCGGCACAGACATGGTGGGCTGAAGGGCCTATTCCTGTGCTATGTTCGATGTAGTATTTCATTCGCTTATCCATTTATGACACTTTATTATCCTGTGGTGTTGGGTTCCTGTGCTGTGTGTAATAGAACCGAGGCAGCTTATGAACACTGAACATTGTTTTGGAGACATTTGTTGTGTTTTGTTTTGTTGAAGATTATTGTCATTCCTCACGGACGAAGTGCTTGATGCTTTATGGGTCTGAGTGGTTACATCATTATTGGGTGCTTCACAATCTTTCTGTTCCCTTACCGTTGAGATGTTGTGCTGTGTTTGAGGAATTGTGCGATACCATGGTATTGTGAGGTGCTGTAGGGGTCCTGAGGTTCTATAAAATCATTGGCTGCTTTCAGAGTCTACCATGTCATAATATTTCAAGGAATTTTATCGATTTGAGGTGATGTATTATCTGAGGTGTTTTGTGGGTCTGAAGTGTTGTAATTTAATGCTTCATGAACTGGAATTCTGAACTTCTGATCAGATTTACAGTCTGAAACTATATTATTTCAGGAGCATGACGTGTCCGAGGTATTGCTTTATCCTTCAGTGGTTGCTGTGCCTGACTTGCCGCGTTATATTGTACTTGGCTGCGGAGTATGCAATTTTAGGTCTCTTTCTGGGTCTGAGGTGATTTACTATTTTAGTGTGTTTTCCGGAGTGTGAAAATAAGGTGCAGGTGCTTTAGGTGGGATAGAGGTGGAGGAAAGAGAGGAGGGGGAGTTGCATTTATGAGTCAGGGAATGTCACAGCAGTAGTCAGAGATGAAATTACTGAAGGGTCATCCGGTGAAGGTTTATGGGTGAAGCAGAGAAGAAGGGGATGATCCTGCTAGGATTGTACTATAGACCCCCAAATAATCAACAGGTGTTAGAAGAACAAATATGCAGGGAGATTGCAGAAAGTTGCAAGAATAATAGGGTTGTCATAGTAGGGGATTTTCACTTTCCTAATTTAAACTGGGACAGCCATAGTGTGAGGGTGAGATTTGTTAAGTGCATTCAGGAACGTTTCCTCATGCAATATATTGAAGGCCCCACTAGGGAGAGGGCAAAGCTTGACCTACTCTTGGGTAATAGGGCAGGACAAGTGACTGAGGTGTCAGTGGGGGAGCACTTTGGGACCAGTGGGCCATCGTTCTATTAGTTTTAAATTAGTTGGGAAAAGGGACAGATCTGGTCCGCAAGTTAAAGCTCTAAACTGGGGCAAGGCAAGTGTTGACGGTATTAGACAGGAACTTTCAGAAGTTGATTGGAGTAGGTTGTTTCTGGGCAAAGAGACATCTGGCAGGTGGGAGGCTTTTAAATTGAGATATCAAGAGCTCAAGATCTTCATGTTCCTGTTGGAGTGAAGGGCAAGGCTGGCAGGAGTGGGGAACCCTGGAAGATAAGGCTCTGGTCAGGAAAAAGAAGGAGGCCTGGGTCAGGTACAGGCAGCTAGGATCAATTGAATCCCGGGAAGGTTAGTGGGGATGCGGGAGTGTACTCAAGAAGGAAATCAGAAGGGTAAAAAGGGGGCATGAGATAGCTTTGGCAGAGAAGATTAAGGAAAATCCAAAGCAATTTTATAAGTATATTAAGGGAAAAAGGAAGAGATTAGGACACCTTTGTGTGGAGGTGTGGGAGGTCCTCAATAAATACATCTCTGTTTTAAATGTGCAGAAGGACATGAAGACTTCTGACCTTGAGATGGTTTGTGGGGATGTCTTGGGGACAGTTTGCATTGCAGCGGAGGGACTGGATGTCTTTACACATATCGAGGCAGTTAAGAGGCTCTTAGATAGGCACATGGATGTGCAGAGAATGGAGGGAGGTGGACATTGCGTAGGCAGAAGGGATTAGTTTAGTTAGGCATTAATTACGTTTAATTAGTTCGGTACAACATCATAGGCCGAAAGGCCTGTTCCTGTGCTGTACAGTTCTATGTTCTATGTATGTATGGAGGTGTATTAGTCTCCAGGGCCTGGCCAGATATATCCAAGAACAGTCTGGGAAGCTAGAGAAGAAATTGTGGGAGCCCTGGCTGAGATATATGCATCTTCGTTAGCGATGGGTGAAGTGCCTGAAGACAGGAGGGTGGTTAACGTTGTGCCTTTATTTAAGAAAAACCTGGGAACTATAGACCTGTAAGCCTAACATCTGTGGTAGGTAAGTTAATAGAGAGGATTCTGAACGACAAGATATACATGCATTTGGAAAGACAGGGGTTGATTAGAGATAGTCAACATGGCTTTGCGCGAGATCACATCTCACGAACTTGACTGAGTTTTTTGAAGGTGATGAGGGCAGGGCAGTAGACATAGTCTATATATCACTAAGGCCTTTGCTAAGGTTCCGCATGGTAAGTTGGATTGCACGGGATCCAGGGAGAGCTGGATAATTGGATACAGAATTGGCTGGATGGTAGGAAGCAGAGAGTGATGATGGAAGGTTGTTTCTCGTACTGGAGACCCATGACTAGTGGTGTGTGTCGGGGTTGATGCTGGGCCCATTGCTATTTGTTATCTATATCAATGATTTGGATGAGAATGTACAAGGCATGCTTAGTAAGTTTGCAGCTGACAGTAAAATAGGTGGTGCCGTTGACAGTGAAGGTGGTTATCAGGATTTACAGCATGATCTTGATCAGCCTGGTCAGTGGGCCAAGGAATGGAAATGCAGTTTAATTTGGATAAGTGCAAAGGGTTGCATTTTGGGAAGACAAATGAGGCTTGGGACTTACACAGTGAACAGTGGGGCCCTGCGGAGTGTTGTAGAACAGAGGGGCTGAGGAGTACAGGTACATGGTTCCCTGAATGTGGGGTCACAGGTAGACCAGGTGGTGAGGAAGGCGTTTGGCACACTGGCCTTCATCTGTCAGGGCATTGAGTAGAAATTGGGATGTTATGTTGCAGTTGTACAAGATGTTGGTGAGGTCGCATTTGGAATATTGTGTTCAGCTTCAGTCACCCTGCTGTAGGAAAGATGCCTTTAAGCTGGAAAGAGCGCAGAAGAGATTTACAAGGATGATACCGGGACTTGAGGCACTGAGTTATGGAGAGAGTTTGAGCAGGTTGGGACTTTATTCACTGGAGCGTAGGAGACTGAGGGGTGATCTTATAGAGGTGTATAAAATCATGAGGGGCATTGATAGGGTGAATGCACTTAGTCTTTTTCCCAGGGTTGGGGAATCAAGAACTACAGGGCACAGGTTTAAGGTGGGAGGGGAGAGATTTAATAGGAAGCTGAGAGGCAACTTTTTCACCCAGAGGGTGGTCAGTATATGGAACGAGCTGCCAGAGGAAGTGGTTCAGGCAGGTATATTAGCAACATTGGATGGGTACACGGATAGGAAAGGTTTCGAGGGATACGGGCCAAACGCAGGCAGGTGGGACTAACTTAGATGGGAATCTTGGTTGGCATGGACCAGTTGGGCCGAAGGACCTGTTTCCGTGCTGTATGACTGTGACTCAATTTTGTATAGAGTCATAGTCATACAGCACGGAAACAGGCCATTCAGCCCAACATGTCCAAACCAACCAGTGGGCACCCACCTGTATTAATCCCATCTTCCAGCACTTGGCCCATAGCCTTCTACACCCGGACGATTCAAGTGTCCGTCTGGACGCTTCTTAAATGCTGTCAGTGACTCTGCTTCCACCGCGCTCTCAGGCAGTGTGTTCCAGGTCCTCACCACTCGCTGGGTGAAGGAGGTCCCCCTCAGATCCCCTCAAAATCTCTTCCCCCTTCCCCTAAATTTTGTGGTTTTATCTCCCTCTGATTTGGGGAAAGGTTTCCTGCAGTCTGCCCTATCTGTACCCCTCATAATTTTATACACCTCAGTCATGCCCCCTCCTAAACCCCTCCGCTCCATGGAGAACCCTGTCCACTTCCGACGCAGGGTCTCAACCTGAAACAACTCTCCACAGATGTTGCTTGACGCACTGAGTTCCTCCAGCAGTTTGTTTGATGCTCCAGATTAGATCATCTGCAGTCTCTTGCATCTCTCAGCCTCTCCGCATAACTGAATCTCTCCATCTCAGGCAACATTGTGGTGAATCTCCTCTGCACCCTCCCCAGTGCTATCACACCCTTCCTCTTGTGTGGTGACCAGAACTGCACACAGTGCTCCAGCTGAGGTCTGACCAATGGTTTATAAAGTTGGAGGATAACCTCCCTGCTCTTGTATTCAGTGTCCTGACTAATGAAGGCCAGCGTCCCATATGCATTGTTAACTATGTCATCTACCTGCACTGGCACCTTCAATGATCCATGGATTTGTACACCAAGATCCCTCTGTTCTTCAATGCTCGCTGGGGTCCTACAATTCATGGTGTATGTCCTAGCCTCATTTGTTTTGTTTTAGAAGGCTGAGCAAATGTAATGTTTTGATATGCATGACTGGTGTGAGTTGAGATAGTGTTATGTGGAGCTTTATACGTCGGAGGTCCCACAATATTTAGAGGGAATCTGTAGGTTTGATGTGCTGGTTTATTTTGGGATGTTTTACTGATCTCTGTGTGTTATGTTATTTTGGGGAGCTTTCAGGGCTGGTCCTGTGTTATTTTTATATCATTTGCAGTTGCTTTAATTTTGCAGCCTGAGTTGTTGTGTTATGTTGTGTGCTCAACAGGACGTAGATGTGCTGCCTTGGGGAGCCGGATTTTGTTCTGTTGTGTCTTACGTGTCTGAGATTTGTTTTATTTTCTGTAACTTATAGGGATAACGTGCAGCAATATTTTGTAATTCTTTCCAGTTCAAAGTGTTTCTATTTGGAATTTGTGGAAGTCTCTGAAGTTTCATATAGACTTGAACATTTTTAATTCGAAGCTGTGTTATTTTGAAATGGTTTTAGGGTCTGAGGTGCAATATTATTTTAAAGTGCTTTATAATTCCTAGGTGTTTTACTGTCATTGATCTTTATATGTTGGTAGTGCCATTTTGTTTTCAGACATTTAGAGGTAACAGTGGCATGGAAACACATCGACCAACAAGCACCCAGTTATACTGACCCCAGCCTAACACCACTTTATTTTCCCACATTCTCATCAACTCCCCCTCTCCCCGAGATTCGACCTCCATCCAACACAGGATGGGAAACTTACAGAAGCAGCCAATTAACTGAGCAAGTTGTTGGGATGTGGGAGGAAACCGGAGCACCCCAGGGGAAACCCATGCGGTCACAGTGCAAACTCCACACAGGAGGCCAGGATTGAACTTGGATCATTGGAACGGTTTGGATGGATATGGGCAAATGGATGAGTTGGGTCCAAGGGGCTGTGGATCTGTACTTAGTTACCTTGTTCTAAAAGTTTGAAATATCTTTAGTGTGACATATCTTACAGACAGAAGCAATGAACTGCCAATGGGCCAGTCTGACTCTGCTTGGAGAGAGATCAGCCCTTGAATCCGAAGGGTAGTAGGATCGCAGGGAGCCTCAAGGGTCAGAGTGCATCCAGGTTGTTTGGGGATTGGGAGAGAGACTCAGCACCGAGTGTGAGTGAGTTAGTACAAGGGGAGATTTCACAGTCTCTTTCAGCTGCTCCCCGAACGTAGTCTGAGTTGTAGGGTTTTGGCGAGGCATCGTGAAGCCTCCTTTCGAAGAGTTGCAGTTGGAGTCATGCACAGGGGCCCTGTCGTATGTATTCAGTAAACACTGTAAACAGCGCCCATAACTGGATGAAATAGCCCAAGGTGTTGATCGGTAAAATGAGGGATTTCCTGCGGTCCTCCTTCTCTGCGTCTGCTGGGATCCTGAAGCCTCCGGTCACTGAGACGTGACTGGTGGTGAAGCACCAGGAGAAATGGGACGACAGAGGTGAGGGTGTCAGGGAGGAATTCAATTGAAATTGAGAAGATTTAACCCTGTTAAAAATAGAAGATGGTGCTTTAAACAGCTCAGCAGGGTCACTGTCCACAGAACCACGGCTGCTGTTCCCTCGGTGCAATATTGAGTCTTCAACTTCTGGCAACAAATGGCCACAAACCGGTCAAAGGTGAAAGTGATGGTGAACCAGACAGAACAGTCGGTGGCTGCAGAAAGCAGCACGGTGTGGGTATTACACACGGGGATAGGCGGCAGGAATTCAAAAGGGATCCGATGAACAGTCAGAATCTGCCTCAATATCAGGCCAAGGAAACCACCCACTAGACCCATTGCTGCCATGGCAACTAGGTAGTGAGTGACAGCTTGGGAGAGACCACACTTACCCTGGGGCAGGCTCACAAATGTCACCATGTTCACTGTGAGGAGGGAAAGAAACTGGAACGTTGCACATCAGGCTGGGCAGAAAGTGAGAATCTTCTGTTCCGTGCTCCTGTGTCTGAAGATGGACACTGACTATTGCACCGGTGGTTAACTGCTGGAGGTATTGGCTACCATTCAATGAGTCCAAGCAGGAGATGGAAGATAATCTTATGTTTGGGGCCCAGATACCACAGGAATAACACAGGAAAATAATCACGTTAATAATCAGAAATAAAATACCAATGCTTGGACGGGGATGTGTTCCAGTCAACAAAGATAATTATAGCAAATACTAAACACTGTGTAGCCTGAGTTACACTTTCTCATCATTGCCCCCTGGGTTAGTGAGGGAGCATCGTTCCAGGTCCCTGCTTCTCATGGGTTGGTTGGGGGGACATCAGGGGTGTTTCCTGCTCGAGTGAACCTGAACGAGTGTGATAGAGTCAGCGGAGGATCCTTTTCTTCATCATTACCCAGTGACCCTGGGCTAGTGTGGTTGGAACTCAGCTCCCCGTTCCTGATCCTTACCCAGTGATGGAGGGAGGGAGGAACATGGACGCGTGTAGGCAGAAGGGACTAGTTTAGTAAGGCATTTAAGTACCAGTTTAATTAGTTCAGCACAACATCATGGGCCGAAAGGCCTGTTCCTGTTATAGTGTCATTGAGATTCATAGAGCAACACAGCACAGGTACAGGCCCTGCAGCCCACCCAGTCCACGCCGACCACGGTACCCACCCAGCTCGTCCCAATTTCCTGTGTTTCACCCATATCCCTCCAAGCCCTGCCCCTCTGTGTTCCTATCCAAGTCCTTCTTAAATGATACTGTTGTACCTGCCTCACCCACTTCCTCTGGCAGCTCGTTCCATACACTCACCACCCTCTGCGTGAAAAAGTTGTCCCTCAGGTCCCTTTTAAATCTTTCCCCTCTCACCCTAAACCTTTGCCCCCAAGTGTTGGACTCCCCTAACCTGGGAAAAAGACTGTTACTGTCCACCTTGTCTATGCCTCTCATAATTTTAAACGTTTCTATAAGGTCGCCCCTCATTCTCCTACGTTCCAGGGAATAAAGACCCAGCCTGGCCAACCTCTCCCTATAACTCAGGCCCTCCAGTCCTGGCAACATCCTCGTAAATCTTCTCTGCGCTCTTTCCAGTTTAGCCACGTCTTTCCTATAACAAGGTAACCAAAACTGTACACTGTGCTCCAAGTGCAGCCTCACCGACAACTTATACAACTGCAACATAATGTCCCAACTCCTGTACTCAATGCCCTGACTGATGATGGCCAGCGTGCTAAACACCTTTTTCACCACCCTGTCTACCTGTGACACCGCTTTCAATGAACTATGCACTTGTACTCCTAGGTCCCTCTGTTCCATTACACTCCGCAGTGCCCTACCATTCATAGTACAAGTCCTATGCTGGTTTGACTCTGCAAAATGCAACATCTCACACTTATCTGGATTCCTTCTTATTCAGCCCTTTGCCTCTTCTACCTGTCACCTCTCAGCTACTCACATCTCAACCTCCTCCCCCACCCACCTACCTTCCCCCTTTCACCTGGACTCGCCTGTCACTTGCCAGCTTGTGATCCTCCCCCTCTCCCTACCCTGACCTGCTTATTCTTGCTTCTGCCCTCTTCCTTTCCAGACCTGATGAAGGGTCTCGACCTGAAACGTCGACTGTTTATTTCCCACCATAGATTCTGCCTGACCTGCTGAGTTCCTCCAGCGCTTTGTGTGTGTTGTTCCAGATTCCAGCATCTGTGGTCTCTTGCGTCACACTTGCCTGTATTGAAATCCATTTGCCACTCCTCAGCCCACCTCCCCAGTTGATCAGGTTCCCCCTCTAATCTATGATAACCTCCTTCATTATCAACAACACCTCCTAATTTCACGTCACCTGCAAACTTGGCAAATGTTCAGGGGATATTTGTGTGGAGTTCTGCATAGGTACATTCCAATGAGACAGGGAAGTAATGATAGGGTACAGGAACCGTGGTGTAGAAAGGCTGTAATAAATCTAGTCAAGAAGAAAAAGAAAGCTTACAAAAAGTTCAGAGAGCTAGGTAATGTTAGAGATCTGGAAGAGTATTAGGCTAACAGGAAGGAGCTTAAGAATGAAATTAGGAGAGCCAGAAGGGATCATGAGAAGGCCTTGGTGGGCAGGATTAAGGAAAACCCCAAGGCATTCTACAAGTATATGAAGAGCAAGAGGATAAGATGTGAAAGAATAGGACCTATCAAGTGCAACAGTGGGAAAGTGTGTATGGATCTGGAGGAAATAGCAGAGGTACAATGAATACTTTACCAGTATTCACTGTGGAAAAGGATCTTGGTGATGATTTGCAGCAGACTGAAAAGCTTGAGTATGTAGATATTAAGAAAGAGGATGTGCTGGAGCTTTTGGAAAGCATCAAATTGGATAAGTCGCCGGGATTGGATGAGATGTACCCCAGGCTGCTGTGGGAGGCAAGGGAAGAGATTGCTGAGCCTCTGGTGATGATCTTTGCATCATCAATAGCGACGGGAGAGGTTCTGGAGGATTGTGGATGTTGTTCCTTTATTCAAGAAAGGGAGTAGAGATAGTCCAGGATATTATAGACCAGTGAGTCTTACCTCAGTGGTTGGTAAGCTGATGGAGAAGATCTTGAGTGGCAGGATTTATGAACATTTGGAAAGGTATAATGTGATTAGGAATAGTCAGCATGGCTTTGTCAAGGGCAGGTCTTGCCTTACGAGCCTGATTGAATTTTTGGAGGATGTGACCAAACACATCGATGAAGGGAGAGCAGTAGATGTAGTGTATATGGATTTCAGCAAGGCATTTGATAAGGTACCCCATGCAAGGCTTATTGAGAAAGTAAGCAGGCATGGTATCCGAGGGGACATTGCTTTGTGTATCCAGAACTGGCTGGCCCACAGAAGGCAAAGAGTGGTTGTTGAAGGGTCGCATTCTGCATGGAGGTCGGTGACCAGTGGTGTACCTCAGGGGTATGTTCTGGGACCCTTACTCTTCGTGATTTTTATAAATGACTTGGATGAGGAAGTGGAGGGATGGGTTAATAAGTTTGTGGATGACACTAAGGTTGCAGGTGTTGTGGATAGTTTGAAGGTCTGTCAGAGGTTACAGCGGGACATAGATAGGATGCAAAACTGGGCTGAGAAGTGGCAGATGGAGTTCAACCCAGATAAGTGTGAAGTGGTTCATTTTAGTAGGTCAAATATGATGGCAGAATATAGTATTAATGGTAAGACTCTTGGCAGTGTGGAGGATCAGAGGGATCTTGGGGTCCGAGTCCATTGAACGCTCAAAGCAGCTGCACAGGTTGACTCTGTGGTTAAGAAGGCATATGGTATATTGTCCTTCAATTGTGGAATTGAATTCAGGAGCCGAGAGGTAATGTTGCAGCTATATAGGACCCTGGTCAGACCCCACTTGGAGTACTGTGCTCCGTTCTGGTCACCTCACTACACGAAGGATGTGGAAGCCATAGAGAGGGTACAGAGGAGACTTGCAAGTACGTTGCTTGGATTGGGGAGCATGCATTATGAAAACAGGTTGAGTGAACTCGGCCTTTTCTCCTTGGAGAGACGGAGGATGAGGGGTGACCTGAAAGAGGTGTATAAGATGATGAGAGGCATTGATCGTGTGGATAGTCAGAGGCTTTTCCCCAGGGCTGAAATGGTTGCCACAAGAGGACACAGGTTTAAGGTGCTGGGGAGTAGGTACAGAGGAGATGTCAGGGGAAAGTTTTTTTACTCAGAGGGTGGTGAGTGCATGGAATGGGCTGCCGGCAACGGTGGTGGAGGCGGATCAAAAGACTTTTGGATAGGTACATGGAGCTGAGAAAACTAAGAGGGCTATGGGTAAGCCTAGTAATTTCTAAGGTAGGGACATGTTTGGAATAACATTGAGGGCCGAAGGGCCTGTACGTGCTGCAGGTTTTCTATGTTCAATGTTCTATGTTCTAAGCCTTGTGCATTTGCATCCAAATCATTTATATAAATAGGGAATAAAAAAGGTCCCAACACCGACCCTGTGGCAAACCACTAGTCACCAGCCTCCATTCCGAGAAACAACTTTCAACCACCACCCTCTGCTTCCTACCTCCGAGCCAATTTTGAATCCACCTAACTAGCTCTCCCTGGATTTTTATGGGACCTAACCTTCCGGACCAGCCTGCCATGTGGAACCTCGTTGAAGGCCTCGCTAAAGTCCAAATAGACAACAACCACTGCCCTCCCCTCATCTACCCTTTTGGTTCCCTCTTCAAAACGCTCTAAAGGATTCGTCAAACACGACTTCCCACGCACAAAGCCATGCTGACTCCTTCTAGTCAAGACTCTGTCTATTCAAATGCCGGTGGATCCTGTCCCTCAGAATTCCCTCCAGTAACCTCCCCACTACTGACGTCAGGCTGACCAGCCTGTAACTCTGTGACCCAAGATCTTGTGTCAGTTTGAAGGTACCGACCCAGTTCTGCTTCTGATAATTACCCCATGACCATTGGTTAGTGGGAGGTATCAGCCCACCAGTGACCCTGCCCCAAATTGGAGGCAGGGTGGGGTGCATGCATCGAGACTCTAAGTCCCATGCTTAGCATTATCCAGAGACTGAATGTTGCTCCATTCAGCTTCACAGCCGATAATATATTCAAGTAATTTACCCAATTGCGCGTGTAAGCTAATACACTTTGCATATACTCACAGTCAATTGCTTGCAGCTTCGGAAGATACAAACAGATAATAGAAGCAAAGTTATCAAGCCATTGAGTCATCAGCAGGGAAAGAGGCCCTTCGGCCCACCACGTCCGTACAGACCCATCCACATTAATCCCATCTTCCAACACTTGGCCCGTAGCCTTCTATACCTGAGTGTTTCAAGTGCCCGCCTAGACACTTCTTCAATGCTGTCGGTGACTCTGCCTCCACCGCTCTCTCAGGCAGTGCGTTCCAGGTCCTCACCACTCACTGGGTGAAGAAGGTCCCCCTCAGATCCCCTCCAAATTCCAGAGAACCATACAACAATACGGCATAATACAGGCCCTTCGGCCCACCATGTTGTGCCGCCCTTCAAACCACACCTAAGACTATCTAACCCCTTCCTCCCACATGTCCCTCTATCTTAAATTCCTCCATATGCTCATCTAACAACCTCTTGAACTTGACCAACATATCAGCCTCCACCACCACCCCAGGCAGCGCATTCCATGCACCAACCACTCTCTGGGTGAAAAACCTCCCTCTGACGTCGCCCTTGAACTTCCCACCCAATACCAAAGCCATGTCCTCTTGCTTTGAGCATTGGCGCCTTGGGAAAGAGGTGCTGGCTGTCCACTCTATCTATTCCTCTCAATATCTTGTATACCTCTATCATGTCTCCTCTCGTCCTCCTTCTCTCCAATGAGAACAGCCCTAGCTCCTTTAGTCTCTCCTCATAATCCATACTCTCTAATCCAGGCAGCATCCTGGTAAATCTCCTCTGCACCCTTTCCAACGCCTCCACATCCTTCCTATAATGAGGCGACCAGAACTGGAAACAGTACTCCAAGTGTGGCCTAACCAGAGTTTTGTAAATCTGCATCATCACTTTGCGGCTCTTAAACTCGATCCTCTGACTTATGAAAGCTAACATCCCATAAGCTTTCTTAACTACCCTATCCACCTGTGAGGCAACTTTCAGTGATCTGTGGATATGAACCCCCAGATCCCTCAGCCCCTCTACACTTCAGAATCCTGCCATTTACCTTGTACTCTGCCTTGGAGTTTGTTCTTCCAAAGTGTACTACCTCACACTTCTCTGGATTGAACTCCATCTGCCACTGGTCAGCCCAGCTCTGCATCCTACCCCCTCATCTAAGTTGTTAATAAATATCACAAAAAGTAGAGGTCCCAGAACCAATCCCTGTGGGACACCACTAGTCACAGCCCTCCAATCCGAATGCACTCCTTCCACAACAACACTCTGCTTTCTACAGGCAAGCCAATTTTGAATCCACACGGCCAAGCTTCCCCGGATCCCTTGGCATCTGACCTTCTGAAGAAGCCTATCATGAGGAACCTTGAAAACGCCTTACTAAAATCCACGTAAACCACGTCCACTGCACTACCCTCATCAATCTTCCTGGTTACCTCCTCAAAGAACCCTATCAGGCTTGTGAGGCAAGATCTTCCCTTCACAAAGCCATGCTGGCTGTCCCTAATCAGTCCATGTTTCTCCAAATGCTCATAGATCCTATCTCTTGGAATCCTTTCCACCAGTTTACCCACCACAGACGTGAGGCTCACTGGTCTGTAATTCCCTGGAATATTCCTACTACCTTTTTTGAATAAGGGGACAACATTCGCCACCCTCCAATCCTCCGGTACCATCCCCGTGGACAACGAGGACTCAAAGATCCTAACCAACGTTTCAGCAATCTCGTCCCTCGCCTCACGAAGCAGCCTGTGGAATATTCCGTCAGACCCCGGGGACTTATCTGTCCTAATATTTTCTAACAGCTCCAACACATCCTCTCTCTTAATATCTACATACTCTAGAACATTACCCTCACCTACACTGTTCTCAGCATCATCAAGACCCCTCTCCTTGGTGAATACTGAAGAGAAGTATTCATTGAGAACCTCACCCACTTCCACAGCTTCCAGACACATCTTCCCACCTTCGTCTCTAATCAGACCTACCTTTACTCTCATCATCCTTCTGCTCTTCACATACGAGAAAAAAGCCTTGGGATTCTCCTTAAACCTACTCACTAAAGCCTTTTCATGTCCCTTCTTGCTCTCCTCAGCCCCTTCTTAAGCTCCTTCCTTGCTACTCTATATTCCTCACGAGCCCTATCTGATCCTTGCTGCTTACACCTTATGTATGCTGCCTTCTTCTTCCTAACTAGTTGTTCCACCTCTCTCATCACCCACTGTTCCTTCACCCTGCCATTCCTTCTCTGCCTCACCGGGACAAATTTATCCCTAACATCCTGCAAAAAATCCCTGAACATTGACCACATCTCCATAGTACATTTCCCTTCAAAAAAGTCATCCCAATTTACACTCCCAAGTTCTCGCCTTATAGCCTCATAATTTGCCTTCCCCCAATTAAATATCTTCCCGTCCTCTTTGCTCCTATCCCTGTCCATGACAATTCTAAAGGTTATGGAGCAATGGTCACTATCCCCCAAATGCTCACCCACTGATAGATCTGTCACCTGACCCGGTTCATTACCTAAAACTAGATCTAATATGGCATTCCCTCTAGTCGGCCTGTCAACATACTGCGTCAGGAATCCGTCCTGGACACACTTAACAAACTGCGCCGCGTCTAAACCTTTGGCACTAAGTAGGTGCCAATCAATATTTGGATAGTTGAAGTCTCCCATTATAATAACCCTGTTATTTTTGCATCTCTCCAAAAACTTCCTCCCAATCTGCTCCTCAGTATCCCTACTGCTACCGACCGGGGGCCTATAGAGTACTGCCAGGAGGGTAACTGCCCCTTTCTTATTCCTAACTTCCACCCATATTGACTCTAGAGAGGATCCTTCTACATTATCCACCCTTCCTGCAGCATGCTGTTTATCTGATGCTCTGTGCCTGTGATGCTGCTGCAAGTAAGATTTTCATTGCAGCTGTGCACACATGGACTTGTGCATATGACAATAAACTTTACTTGGACTTTTGACATCTGATGTTGTAAGATACGAAGAGACTTGTCTATCACCCCTCAACTCCCCAGGACTTCCAACACTTCAGATCAGATGGCAGGCGGTAAGCTGTAGTTTGTGGCTCTGAAGCTGCTGGTCTCTGCAGAAGGTGACTGAAGGTGGGGTTTCTGAGGAGCTCAGGTGAAACCAGAGCAAATCCAGGAGGTCACTGAAAAAGGTGCAAGCTCCAAAAGATAGCACCAGAGGGCAGCATTGAGCTAGGTCACCGGAGCTGTAAGACATCAGCTCTACCAGCAGCGCCATTGTGCTATTATTAACCTTTGTACTGTCGATAGATTCTCAAATGTTGCAATGAAATGCAACTTCATTCCTTGTGTATTGGTTATCAGGCTCAGGTGAACAGGTTATGTGAATGTAATCCCTGTACTGGTGTAACCGAACAACTCACTCCAACTCTGTACTCAAGAACACCAGAAAATAGGAACAGGAGAAGGCCATTCTGTCCCTCAAGCCTGTCCTGCTATTGAATATGATCGTGGTTGATGTGCCCAAGGCCTCAACTCTTTCCAGTCCTGATTCCGTGGCCCTGAATTTTCTGATCTTTCAAGATGTGTCTTACCTCCCCATTAAGTACCGTCAGTGATCTGACTGAAGTGGTGAATTACAGGGATTCACCACTCTCTGCAAAAAAAAATTACCTCGCATCTCAGTTTTAAGTGACACCATCTGATTTTGTAACTATGCCCCCCTTCTTCAAGACTTTCCCAGTGGTGAAAGACATTTGAAAATCTACCCTATCATGCCCCCTTAGGATCTTACGTATTTCAATGAGGGTACCTATCTTTTAAACTCCAAAGAATGTAGATCCAACCCTCCTGTAGGACAGACTTCTCATCCCAGTGTCAGCCCTGTGAATCTCTCCTGGACTACATCCAAGGCTAGTATATTTTTTCTTCTTTCGGGGGACTAAAACCGTGCATAAAACCTCAGGTGTGGCCTCACCAATACAGAGTAAAATTGTAACAATATTTCCCTTTTACTAAACTCCAAATCCCTTGCAATAGAGGGATATGTGGGAGGAAGGGGTTTGATAGTCTTAGGCGAGGTTTAAAGGTCGGCACAACATTGTAGGCCAAAGGTCCTATATTGTGCTGTATTGTTCTATGTTCTAAAGTGCCATTTTGCATCCCTAACTGCTTGCTGCATTAACCTGCTAACTTTTTGTGATTCATTCATAAGTACACTTATAACTGCATTTCTAAGTCAAGGGGATCTGTTATGGGACCTCTGTTTGCCTTATATATAAATGATTTGGATGAAAATGTGGTAGGGTGGGTGAGCAAGTTTGCAGACGACACAAAGATCAGTGGCATAGAAGATTGCCACAGGACGCAGCAGGATACGCCTCATTATAGAAAGGATGTGTAAGCTTTAGAGACGCTGCAGAGGATATTTACCAGGATGTTGCCTGGATTGGAGAGCATGTCTTATGAGGATAGGTTGTGCGAGCTAGGGCTTCTCTCTTTGGAGAGGAGGAGGATGAGATGTGACTTGATAGTGGTGTACAAGATGATAAGAGGCATAGATTGAGTGGACAGTCAGAGACTTTTTCCCAGGGCGACAATGGCTAACATGAGGGGACATAATTTTAAGGTGATTGGAGGAAGGTACAAAGGGAGCGTCAGGGGTAAGTTTTTTACACAGAGAGTGGTGGGTGCGTGGAACGCACTGCCGGCAGAGGTTGTGGGGGCAGATACATTAGGGACATTTAAGAGACTCTTAGATAGATACATGAATGATAGAGAAATAGGGGGCTATGTGGGAGGGAAGGGTTAGATAGATAGAGCAGAATAAAATGTCGGCACCACATTGTGGGCCGAAGGGCCTGTACTGTGCTGAAATGTTCTATGTTCTATATAGATCAGTTGCAGATATGGGCAGAGAAATGGCAGGTGGAGTTTAATCCGGCCAAGTGTGAGGTGCTGTGCTTTGGGAGATCCAACATAAAGGAAGTGTACACAGTTAATGGCAGGATCCTTAACAGCGTTGATGAACAGAGGGATCTTGGGGGCCAGGTACATGGCTCCCTAAAAGTGGCCACACAGGTTGCTAGGCGTATGGCATGCTTGCCTTCATTAGTCGAGGCATTGAGTTCAAGTGCCAGGAAGTTAAGTTACAGTTTTATAAATCTCTTGTTGGGCTACATTCAGAGCATTGCATTCAGTTCAGGTCACCTCATTATAGGCTTTGGAGAGGGTGCAGAAGAGGTTCACCAGGATGTTGCCTGGTTTGGAGGACGTGTGCTACGAGGTTGAACAAGCTGGGGCTGTTTTGTTCTGGAGCAGCGGAGGCTGAGGGGAGACCTAATAGAAGTTTATAAAATTACGAGAGGCATGGACGGAGTAGACAGCCGGTATCTTTTTCTCAGTGTTGACAAGTCTGGTACTAAAGGGCATGGATTTAGGTGATTGGGAGAAAGTACAAAGGAGATGTACGGGGCAAGTTTTTTACACAGAGTGGTGGGGGCCTGGAATGTGCTGCCAGGGGTGGTGGTGGAGGCAGATAGCACAGGAGCATTTAAGAGACTCAGATAGGCACATGAATATGCAGAAAAAGGAGGGATTAGATTAACTAGGAGTCATTGGTTTAATTAGTTTGACACAACATGGCGGGCCAAAGGGCCTGTCCTGTGCTGTATTGTTCTATGTTCTACGTTCTATGCATACCTTATTCCCTCTGTATTTGCAGTTTCTCTCTATTCAGACAACAGTGCCTTTTGATTCCTCTAACTGCAGTGCATAACCACACATTAAACTCCATTTGCAAAGTTTCATCCATTCACTGCACCATATACAACATCTTGTCAAATGTCTTCTAGAAATGCAAATGCACTCTATCTACAGGCATAGCTATCAGCTCTGCTCGAGAAAAGTTGTCAAATATGTTTTACATTTCATCATGTAAAAGATATTCAGGCAGATGAGGGTAAGATGCAAAAACAACAAGGTTGTTGTCGTGGGTGACTTCAACTTCCCCAATATAGACTGGGATCTCCTTAGTGCAAGAGGTTTAGACAGGGCAGAATTTGTTAGGTGCATGCAGGAGGGTTTCTTAAATCAGTGTGTAGATAGTCCAACAAGAAGAGGGGCCGTACTGGCCCTGGTGTTGGGGAATGAGCCTGCCCAGGTGACTGACCTTTCAGTAGGAGAATAGTTAGGGAACAGTGACCACAAGGTAGCTATGAATAAGGATAAGTATGGACCTTGCAGGAGAGTATTAAATTGGGGCAGGGCAAATTACGAGAGTATTAGGCAGAGTACAGGATAGGTATGTTCCAGTAAGGTGAAAGGACGAGGTAAGAGAACCTTGGATGTCTGGAGAGGTGGTGAATTCAGTCAAGAAGGTAAAGGAAACGTATGTAATGTTTAGGAAGCTAAAATCAAATGAAGTCCTTGAGGATTATAAAGAAGCTAGAAAGGAACTCAAGAAGGGAATTAGGAGAGCCTTGAGGGGCCATGAGAAGTCCTTGATAAGTAGGAATACAGAGAATCCCAAGGAATTCTATACGTACATCAAGAGGATAACTAGGGAGAGGATAGGACCACTCAAGGATAAAGGAGGGAACATGTGCTTGGAGGACATGGGCGATTGTTACTTTGCATCAGTATTTACCAAGGCGAGGGATGTGGGGGTTGGGGAGTGTGCTAAAATGCTAGGGCTTTTAGAAAAAAGAAAGAGATCTTGTTGGGTCAGCGTGTGCTTGAGCAGGGAAAGTCATATCTTACTAAATTGATTGAATTTTTCGAGGAGGTGATGAAGGTGCCTGATGAAGGCAGAGATGTGGTTGTTGTTGACATGGATTTTTGTCATAGTTCTGAGTGCTGGCCCTCGATTCGGTCCCATTGATGGTGCCTCGTTGTGCAGCACATGGATTCTATGCACCACTAATTGCATAATGACACACCTGAGTCCCATCAGGAGACTAGCATAAGAACCCTGGTTTCACTAGCACTAGTTGCCAGAGTATTGGTCCATCTCAGGGTATCTTTTGTCTCCTGACTGCTTGGAGCTTTCAACTCTAGAGCAGTCCTGGTTTCGCTGTGTCTGCTTGAAAATCCTGTTTTCGTATCGGGACTCTGTCTCAGAGCCCCGAGGCAAGATTCCTTCTGGTTGCTGCCTGCACTCGGTTCTGAGGGAGCATCCTGACTCCAGTCTTGTACTGGGGTTCTGCATTTGGGTTCTCTGTGATCTTGTGTGACATTGTGACAGATTTTAATATGTTGTTTGACAAGGTCCCTCAGGGGAGGCTCATCCAGAAGATTAAGATGCATGGGATCCAAGGTGAATTGGTGAATCCACCCCTGGCAGTCCATTCTAGGCACCCACCACTCTTTGTTTAAAGAAAAACTAGCCCCAGAACATGGATTTACCCCCTCTCACCTTAAATGTATGCCCTCTGGTATTAGACATTTCAATCCCGGGAAAAGGATACTGGCTGTCTACTCTATCTGTGCTTCTCCTAATCTTATAAACCTCTATCAGATCTCCCCTCAGCCTCTGCCACTCCAGAGAAAACAACCCAAGTTTGTCCAGTCTCTCCTTATTGCACATGCTCTCTAATCCAGGCAGCCTCCTGGTAAACCTCTTCTGCACCCTCTCTCCAAAGCCTCCACATCCTCCCTTAAGCATGCCATAAGCCTTCTTTACCACCCTATCAACTTGTGCGGCCACTTTCAGGGAGCTATAGACTTGGACCCCCAGATTCCTCTGTACATCAATCTTCGTATCATCTGCAAACTTACAAACCCACCCATCTATGTTTTCATTGAGGTGTATATCACAAATAGCCTTAAGCTGCATAGGATCCACAGTGACTAAGTCATTTCGATTCAGAATTGGCTTTCCCTTATATATTCCCTCAGCGGTCAATGGGACTTATTCTGGCTGGAAGTGCTTGACTGCTGGTGTTGCTCTGCAATCTGTGGTTTGTGACATATCTCTGCTGTTTGTGATATATATAAATTACCTGGATGAAAACATGGATGGATGGTTTAATAGTTTTGCAGCTGATACAAAGACTGGATAGTGTTGAAGATTGCCAAAGGGTACAGTGGCATATAGATCAGCTGCAGATATGGGCAGAGAAATGGCAGATGGAGTTTAACCCGACCAAATGTGACGTGTTGCACTTTGGGAGATCAAATGTAAAGGGACAGTGCACTGTTACTGGCAGGACCCCTAACAGCGTTGATGTACAGAGGGATATTGGTGTCCAAGTCCATAGTTCCTTGAAAGTGGCCGCACAAGTTGATAGGGTGGTAAAGAAGGCTTATGGCATGCTTTCCTTTTTTAGTTGAGGAATTGAGTTCAAGAGTCGGGAAGTTATGTTACAGCTTATGTTACACTCTAGTTTGGCCGCAGTTCTGGTCACCCCATTGCAGGAAGGATGTGGAGGCTTTGGAGAAGGCGCAGAAGAGGTTCGCCAGGATGCTGCCTGGATTAGAGGGCGTGTGCCATAAGGAGAGGTTGGACAAACTTTGGTTGCTTTCTTTGGAGTGCTGGAGGCTGAGGGGAAATCTCAGGGTTGAAATGTCTAATACTAGAGGGCGTGCATTTAAGGCGAGAGGGGGTAAATTCAAAGACGACGTGCGGGAAAAGTTTGTTACAGAGAGAGCGTGGTGGGTGCCTGGAATACACTGTCAAGGTTTGTAGTGGAGGCAAATGAAAGGGATGTGGACATTGTGTAGGCAGAAGGGATTAGTTTAGTTAGGTGTTTAATTACTAGTTTAATTAGTTCGGTACAACATAATGGGTCAGAGGGCCTGTTCCTGTGCTGTTCTGTTCTATGTTCTGTGGATTGTGTCCATAATTTGGTCAGGTTCAAGGTTGTTTTGAAAGGCAACAAGGATAGTCTGCAAGCTAAGTGTCTGAATTGGGGGGAAGGTCAAGTTCACGATCATCAGACAGAACCTAACAAACAGACCGGAGCATCGGCCTGCAGGTAAATCCATATTCGGCAAGTGCAAGTCTTTTATAAGTGAGGTAGCAAGAACTCAGGTCCAACATGTTCCAGTAAGGGTGAGGATTACAAATCCAGGGAACCTTAGGTGTCAAGGGATATCAAGAGTTTGATCAAATACAGACAGTGCAGCAGGGTTCTTAATTACTGAAATTAGGAAGGCAAAGAGGGGCCATGAAATATCACTGGCAGATTAAGATTAAGGAAATGTTTTTTTTCCGAGGATCTGAGAGCTGGGAGGGTGGAGCAACATCTGGGAAGCTTAACAAAGAGCCCTGCTGATTGGCTGAAAGAGTTTTTTTTGGTAAAGCATTCCTGATTGGTTAGTTGTGAGATGCATCGGTCAATAAAAGGAAAGCAGCCCGATTAAAGCAGCTTTTGTGGAGCGGCCAGACTGAGAGTGGCGCAGTGTTTGAGTGGTAAGTCAGGAGGCTTTGGCTCACGAGGCTTCGGCGAGCAGAGGCGCGGTGACGTTCTTTTAAGTTTCCCTTTGTAGTCGTCAGGACGGCAGTTTGGGCAGTGGCATCCTCCTCCTGTAGGATGTAGGAGACCAGGGAGACTGGCAGTGCCCCTGAGTAGCTGGCGTTGGAGCTGGACGCACTCAGGATCATCGAGGTAGGAGGTTTAGCGAGATGGTCACACCGAAGGTGCAGGCAGAAAGTAGTTGGGTGACCACCAGGAAGGGTAGGTAGTGCAGGATTCCCCTGTGGCCATTGCCCTAGAAAGCAAGTACACCGCTTTGCACACTGTCGGGGGGGATGACCATTCAGGGGAAGGCAGCAGTAGCTGGGTCTGTGGCACCAGGACTGGCTCTCAGGCTCAGTGGGGAAGGGTGAAGGCAGACAGGACTGTCGTGATAGGGGACTCGATAGTTAGGGGGACGGACAGGAGATTCTGTGGCCACAAAAGGGACTCCGGAATGGCACGTTGCCTCCCTGGTTCCGGGCTCCAGGATGTCTCGGGGTGGCTGCAAAATATTCTTTCGGGGGTAGGTGGGTAGGGGTGTGAAGGGTGCTGAGCAGCCAGAAGTCATTGTGCATGTTGGCACAAATCACGTAGGTAAAGAAAGGGCTGAAGTCCTGCAGAGTGAACATAGGGAGCTAGCAGGTTAAAAATCAGGGTAGTGATCTCCACATTACCTCCAGTGCCACGTGCTAGTGTGGGTAAGAATAGGAGGATATGGCAAATGAATGGATGGCTGAAAAATTGGTGTAGGGTGTGGGGACTCAGAATGTTGGACCATTGGGATCTCTTCTGGGGCTGAGGTGACCTGTACAAGAGGGACAGGTTGAACCCAACCTGGAGGGGGAACAATATGCTGGCAGGCAGATTTACTGGTACTTCTAGGGAGGGTTTGGCGGGGATGGGGGTGGGATCCCAAGCATCAGCGAGGCAAATGAGAGGCTGGAAAGTGATGTAGAAGTCAGTGACAGCAAGTTGAATATGTATGAAGGCAGGACAACGGCAGGGACCGAGGAAAGTCTGTGGGATTGGATTGCATTTAATACGATGCAGGAGGTCGGACAGGTAAGGCGGATGAACTTAGGGCTTGGAGAACTACGTGGGACTGGGATATTATGGCCATAAGACAGGACTGGCTCTGGGGTTCAGGTGCTTTAATTGGGATAGAGGTGGAGGAAAGAGAGGAGGGGGAGTTGCATTTTTGATTGAGGGGAATGTCACAGCAGCAATCAGAGATGAAATTACTGAAGGGTCGTCCGGTGAAGCTTTATGGGTGGAGCTCAGAGATAAGAAGGGGATGATCACATTGTAGGCCCTCAAATAGTCACAGAAATTAGACGAACAAATATGCAGGGAAATTGTGCAGCGTTGTAAGAATAACAGGGTTGTCATGGTAGGGGATTTTAATGTTCCTAACATAAACTGGGACCGCCATAGTGTTAAAGGCTTGGATGGGGTGCAATTTGTTAAGTTCATTTAGGGAAATTTCCTTGGGCAATATACAGATGGCCCTACTGGGGAGAGGACAAAGCTCAACCTACTCTTGGGTAATAGGGCAGGTGACTGAGGTGAGAGTGGCGAGCACTTGGGAAACAGTGACCAGATTTCTATTAGTTTTAAACTAGAACCATAGAACCATACAGCACAAAACAGGCCCTTCGGCCCACCATGGCCCTTCGGTCCATCAAACCACCCTCACACTATCTAACCCTTTCCTCCCGCATATCCCTCTATTTCACATTCCTCCATATGCCTATCCAACAAACTCTTGAACCTGTCCAATGTATCTGCCTCCACCACCACCCCAGTCAGTACATTCCATGCACCAACCACTCTCTGGGTGAAAAACCTCCCCCTGACATCTCCCCTGAACCTCCCACCCATAACCTTAAAGCCATGCCCTCTCGTCTTGAGCATTGGTGCCCTGGGAAGGAGGTGCTGACTGTCTATCTGTTCCTCTCAATATTTTAGATACCTCTATCGTGTCTCCTCTCATCCTCCTCCTTTCCAGTGAATAAAGCCCTAGCACCTTAGGCCTCTCCTCATATTCCATACGCTCTAATCCAGGCAGCATCCTGGTAAATCTCCTCCGCACCCTTTCCAATGCCTCCACATCCTTCCTATAATGCGGCGACCAGAACTGAACACAGTACTCTAAGTGTGGTCTAACTAGAGTTTTGTAAAGCTGCATCATCACTAGTTATGGAAAGGGACAGAACTGGTCCACAGGTTCAAGTTCTAAATTGGGGCAAGGCAAATTTTGACAGTATGAGACAGGAGATCTCAACGGTTGATTGGAGTAGGTTGTTTGCTGGCAGATGGACCACAGGCAAGTGGGAGGGCTTTAAAGGTGAGAGAGTGAGAGTTCAAGGACTGCATGTTCCTGTTAGAGTGAAGGGTAAGGCTGGTAGGAGTAGGGAAACCTGGATGATGCGGGATATCGAGACCCTGGCCAGGAAAAAGGAGGCCTGGGTCAGGTACATGCAGCTGGGATCAAATACTCCCTGGAAGAGTATAGGGGATGCAGGACTGTACTCAAGAAGGAAATCAGAAGGGCAAAAATGGGCATGAGATAGCTTTGAAAGAAAAGATTAACGAGAATCCAAAGAGATTTTATGTATATGAAGGGAAAAAGACCCATGTGCAGTTCTACAGGATGCTGGTGAGGCCTCACTTGTAGTATTGTGTTCAGTTTTGGTCTCTCTGCTATAGGAAGGGTGTATTAAGCTAAAACTAGTGCAGAAAAGATTTACAAGGACTTGAGAGACTAGAGTTATAGGGAGAGCTTGGACAGGCTAGGACTTTATTCCTCGGAGCACAGGAGAATGAGAGGTGATCTTAGAAAGATGTATAAAGTCATGAGGGGTATAGATAGGGTGAATGCACAGTGGGGAATCAAGAACTAGAGGGAATAGGTTTGAGGTGAGGGGGAAAGATTTATTAGGAACTTGAGGGGCAACTTTTTTATACAAAGGTTGGTAACTATGTAGAATGAACTGTCAGAGAAGTGGTAGAGGTGGGTACAATAACAACTTCTAAAAGACAGTTGAACAGGTACATGGACAGGAAAGGTTAAGATAAGATATCTTTATTATTCACGTGTGCATCAAAACACACAGTGAAACGTATCTTTTGCGCAGAGTGTGCTGGGGGCAGCCCGCAAGTGTCGCCATGCTTCTGGCACCAAGATAGCACGCCCACAACTTCCTAACCCATACATCTTTGGAATGTGGGAGGAAACCGGAGCACCCGGAGGAAACCCATGCAGACACGGGGAGAACGTACAAACTCCTTACAGACAGCGGCCGGAATTGGAATCCAGGTTGCTGGCGCTGTAAAGTGTTACGCTAACTGCTACATTATCGTGCCTGCCCATAAAAGTTGTAAAGATTTAGAGGGATATGGGCCAAATGCTGGCAAATGGGGCTTCGATGGGGCATCTTTGTTGGCATGGACCAGTTGGGCCGAAGGGCCTGTTTCTGTGCTGTATGAACCCCAGCTATTTACAAAAATTTTGAGGGTAAAGTTTGAAAGTAAGAGGGTAACGAGAGAAAGAATGGGGCCCATTAGGGTACCAAAGGGACAATCTGTGAGGAGCCACAGCACGTGGGCGAGATCTTCATTGACATAGTTGTGGCCCACCCAAGGTTTCGTAAATGAAAAACACGATGATGCTGGAGGAACTCAGCAGGCCAGGCAGGTCCTGACCCGCTTGCCTGCTTTTCTCCACGGATGCTGCCTGGCCTGCTGAGTTCCTCCAGCATCATCGTGTTTTTCATCTCGATTCCAGCATCTGCAGTCCTTTGTTTATCAAGGTTTTATAAAGCTGTACCAGGACATCCTTTATACTCTGTGCCCCGACTAATGAAGGCAAGTGTCCCGTATGCCACCTTTACCACCCTATCTACATTTGTTACCATCTTTGGCCTTGTGCACCAAGGTCCCTTTGTTCCTCAACACTCCTTTGAGCCTTACCTACTTATATTTGACCACCCAGATGTATCAACTCGCATTTACCAGGAACGTATTCCTTCCGCCATTGCCCTTGTCCAACTTCCCAGATGATCAACTGTAACCTCAGACATCCTGCCCCCGATCCCAGCACTAATCCCTGTGAACATCGTGGCCACTGCTGCTCATCGGTTTCCACTCACAAAACAAGCCTCTACCATCACCCCTGTCTCCTGTTACCCAGCCAGGTTTGGAACCAATTTGCCAAATTGCCTTGCATCCCATGGGCTCGAACCATTTGGACCACACTTAGAACACAGGAACAGGCCCTTCGGCCCATGATGTTGTGCCAAACTAATTTAGATAATGACACGTAATCCCTTCTGCCTGCACGTGGTCTGTATCCCTCCATTCTTCGGCAAGGACCTTTGTCAAATCCTTACTGAAGTCCATGCGGACCATGTTGACCATACATGTTGCTCATCAATACATTGAGTTTCCTCTTCCAACAACCAAATTAAATTAGTCAGGAAAATCCATGCTGCTGTTTCCAGTGAATTCGTACCTCTCCAAGTGTAGATTAATCCTGTCCCTTTGAGTTTTTTTGAATAATTTCACTTTCACTGATTTTAGAGTATCTACTTATAATTACCTTGTTTATCTGTGCTGGTCTTCTTAACATCGGACATAGAATAGTACTGCACAGGGACAGGCCCTTCGACCACCATGTCTGTACTGACCATGATGCCAATCCAAACTAATCCCATCTGCCTGCACACAGTCTGTACCTCTCCAGTCCCTGCCTCTTCATTGTGTCTGTCTAAATGCCTCTTAAACTTTGCTATTGTATCTGCTTCCACCACCTCCCCTGACAGCACATTCCAGACACCCACCTCTCCCTGTGTAAGGAACTTTCCTTGTATATCTCCTTGAAACCTTCCCCCTCTCAACTTAAAGCTATGTCGTTTAGTATTTGATATTTCTACCCTGGGGTAAATACTCTAACTGTCTATCCAATCTATGCCTCTCATAATTCTTTAACTTCTCTGAGGTCACCCCTCAGCCTCCGACGCTTCAGAGAAAACAATCCAAGTTTGTCCAGCCTCTCCTTATAGCTAATACTCTCTAATCCAGGCAGCATCCTGGTGAACCTCTTCTGCACCCTCTCCAAAGCTTCCACATCCTTCCTGTAATGGGGTGACCAGAATTGCACACCATTCTTGAATAAAGGTACCACATTTGCTGCTTTCGAGTCCTGTGGCACCTCACCGTGGGCAGCAACAATTTGAATATCTGTGCAAAGGCCCCAGCCATCTCCTCCCTTGCCTCCCACAGCAGTCTGGGATACCTGTGGACTTACCTGCCTGTCTACCCACAAAGATATCTAATACTTTCTCCATTTTAAGCTTAACATGCTCCAGAATTTCACCACCCTAACTAAATCTCCAACCACAAGATCTATCTTCTCAGTGTATACAGGTGAATAGTATACATTCTGGCTCCACTTTGTGGATTGATCATCAGACTTAGCAATTAGATCTATCTTTAGATATCGTGGAGACTCCAGGATGCTATTTTTCCTCCCTGGTGCTGGGGTCAAGTGTGTCACGAAGCAGCTGCTGGATATTCTGAAGGGGGAGGGTGGACAGCCGCTGGGTGTGGTACATGTTGGTACTAACAACATAGGTAGGAGAGGAGGTCCTACAACATGAGTTTGAGGAGCAAGGGTCTCAAAGGTTGTAATCTCTGGATTGGTTCCGGTGCCATCAACAAGAGAGCATAGGAACAAGAGGAGGTCAGACGTGGGCCGATTGTTGTCATCACTAAGATGTGACTGAAGGATGGGCAGGACTGATGACGCGGTATCCCGGGCTACGGAATTTTCAGGTGGGACAGAGGGAGATGTGAGAGCGGAGGTGGTCTTGCACTGTTAGTCATGGATCGCATTACTTCAGGATTGAGGGAGGATATCCTAGAAGGTTCCTCAAACGAGGCCACGTAGGTAGAGATTAGAAACAAAAAGGGTGTTGTCACTTCTCTGGGGGTGTATTACAGACCTCCCAATAGTCAGCAGGAGATACAGGAACAGATATTTCTAATAGATTCATAGAGTTACACAGCACAGAAAGCGGCCTTGCCTGTCCATGCTAATCTCATTAGCCTGTGTTTGACCCATATCCCTCTGAACCTTTTCCATGTATCTGTCTAAATCAATGTTTGAAACATTGAATTTTACCTTGCTTTACCACCCCCTGTGGCAGCTCTTTAGAGTAAAACTCTAGTTAGGCCACATCTGGAGTATTGCATTCAATTCTGGTCACCCCATTATAGGAAGGATGTGGAGGCTTTGGAGAGGCTACAGAAGAGGGTGCTGCCTGGACTCGAGGGCATGTGCTATGAGGAGAGTTTGGACAAACTTGGGTTGTATTCTCTGAAGCAGTGATAGCTGAGGGGAGACCTGATAGAAGTTTATAAGATTATGAGAGGCATAGATAGACAGTTGGTATATTTCTCCCCGGGTCGAAATGTCTAATACGAAAGGGCATGCATTTAAGGTAAGGGGGGTATTCAAGGAGATGTGTGGAGCAAGTATTTTACACAGAGAGTGGTGGGTGCCTGGAATGTGCTGCCAGGGGTGGGGGTGGAGACAAATACGATAGAGGCTCTTAGATAGGCATATGATTTTGCAGAGAATGGAGGGATGTGGACATTGTGTAGGCAGAAGGGATTAGTTTAGTTATGCATTTAATTACCAGTTCAATTTGTTCAGCACAACATTGAGGGCCGAAGGGCCTGTTCCAGTACTGTACTATTCTATGTTCCATGTTCTAAAAGATTCACATGGATTTTACCAGGATTGGAGTGATTAAGTTGTAAGGAGAGACTGGACAGGCTTGGTCTTTTTTCCCTGGAGCAAAGGAGGCTGCGGGATGACCTTGCAGAGTTATATAAGATCATGAGGGGTGTAAATAAGGTGAATGGTCAGTCTTTTTCCCAGGGTTGTAGAGTCTAAAACCAGAGGGCACTGAGGGGAAAGATATACAGGGGACCTGAGGGGTATGTTTTTCACAGAGGGTGGTGGGTATATTGAAGGAGCTGCCAGAGGAAGGGGTAGAGGCGGGTACAGTTATAACGTTTAAAAGACATTTGAACAAGTATATGGTTAGCAAAGGGTTAGAGGGATATGGACTAAAAGCAGACAAATGGGACTAGCTCAGATAGACATCTTGGTCGGCATGGACGGGTTGGGCCGAAGGGCCCATCTCCATGCTGTATAACTCTATGCCTCTGTAACACATTGATGTCACCCTGTAGCCAAAGACTGCCCCCACACTGTCAACAACTCCACCGATCTTTGTCATCTGTGAACTTACTGATCAAGCCTCCGACATCCACATCCAAATTGTTTCTGTATATCACAAAACAGCAAGGGTCCCAGCACTGATCCCTGTGGAACACCCCAAGTCACAGGCATCCAGTCACAAAAACAACTCTGTACCACCTGTCTCCCATTACCAACCAAGTTTGCATCTAATTTGCCAATTTACCCTGATGCCTTGGGCCGTAACTTTTTGCACCAGTCTCCCAAGTGAGACCTTGTCAAAGATTTACCCCGCCATCATCAATAAACATTGAATTATTTGAAGAGGTAACAGTGAGATTGGTCAGACAGGATCTGCCTTTGACAAAGCAGTGCTGGCTCTCTCTGATTAGTCCCTGCCTTTCCAAGTGATCATTAATTCTGTCCTTTGAGCATTTTTCTCGCCAATAACTTCCCTGCCACTGATGTTAGGCTCACAGGCCTGCAGTTAGGATGCTTTTCCCTGCTGCCCTTCTTGAAAAGGGGACCACATTTGTTGCCCTCCAGTCATCTGGTACTTCACAGCGAAAGTTTAAAAATCTCAGCCAGAGACCCAGCAATCTCTTCCATTGCCTTCCATAGCAGCCTGGGATAAATCTCATCCAGCCCTGGGGATTTATCCACCTTTATGGGATGTTAGACGTGTGTTGGAGGGAGTGCAGATCACGTTGATGAGGTTGTTAGGATGACGGGGTTGACCTAAGAAGAGATGAGACCCGTACAACGATGAAAGTAGTAAAGCAACTTTAAGTAGAAACAAAAAAGAGCAGAGGCTTGACCAACTCATCAAACTTCTCTTTATGTTATAAACTTCCATCAGGTCTCCCCTCAGACCCCACCGCTCCAGAGAAAACAACCAAAGTTTGTCCAACCTCTCCTTACAGCTCATGCCCTCTAATACAGGCAGCATCCTGGCGAACCTATTCTGCACCCTCAGTTGTTCTCACCCTTACTGTGCTCAGTTCTGGTCACCTCACTACAGGAAAGATGCGGAAGCCATAGAGAGGGTACAGAGGAGATTTAAAAGGATGCTGCCTGGAATGCGGAGCATGCTTTATGAAAGGAGGCTGAGGGAACTTGGCCTTTTCTCCTTGGAGAGATGGAGGATGAGGGGTCCTGATAGAGGTGTATAAGGTGATGAGAGGTATTGATCGCGTAAATAGTCAGAGGCTTTTCCCCAGAGCTGAAATGGTGGCCACAGGAGGACATAGGTTTAAGGTGCTGGGGAGTAGATATAGAGGAGATGTCAGGGGTAAGTCTTTTACTCAGAGAGTGGTGAGTGCGTGGAATGGGCTGCTGGAAACGGTGGTGGAGGCGGCTACGATAGGGTCTTTCAAGAGACTGTTAGATAGGTACGTGGAGATGAATAAAATAGAGGGTTATGTGTAAGCCTAGTAATATCTAGGTTAGGGAAATGCTCAGCACAGCTTTGTGGGCCAAAGGGCCTGAATTGTGCTGTAGTTTTTCTACGTTTCTATGTTTCTACCCTCTCCAAAGCCTCAATGTCCTTCCTACAATGAGGCAACAGGAACTGAATGCAATACTCCAGATGCAGCCGAACTAGAATTTTATAAAGCTGCAACATAACTTCCCAACTCCTGAACTCGGAGCCCCGACTGATCAAGGTGCAAACATGCCATATGCCTTCTTTACCACCCTAGCAACCTGTGCAGCCACTTTCAGAGAGATATGGGTTCGGACCCCAAGATACCTCCGTACATGGACACTGGACACAGGCCTCCAGTCTGAAACAAACCTCGACCATCACCCTCTGCTTCCTACCACTGAGCCAATTATGAATACAATCTGCTATATTCCCCTGGATCCCATGCAATCTAACCTTCCAGACTAACCTGCCATGACGGGTCCATAAACTCACAGACCTCCAGCCAGACTATCACCTTTCCACCACTACTATCTGTTTTCTATGGGCAAGCCAACTCTGAATCCAAATATTGAACACACCACCAAAACAGCACCAGAAAAGATCCTTCAACCCACAATGTTTTGCCAAACTAATTAAAGCAGTAATTAAAGACCAAACTAAACTATTCCCTTTTGCCTGCACAATGTCCATATCTCTCCATTCTCTGCACATTCATGTGCCTATCTAAGAGCCTCTAAAACACCTCTATCGTATCTGCCTCCACCACCACCCCTGGCAGCACATTCCAGAACCACCACTCTCTGTGTACAAAACTTGACTCACACACCTCGTTTGAACTTACCCCATCTCATCTGAAATGCATGCACTGTAGTATTAGACATCTCAACCCTGGGAAAAAGATACTGGCTGACTACTCTATCTGTGCCTCTCATAATTTCGTAAACTACTATCAGGTCTCCCCTCAGCTTCTGCTGCCTCAGAAAATACAACCCTGGTTTGTTCAACCTCTCCTTATAGCTCATGCCCTCTAATCCGGGCAGCATCCTGGTGAACCTCCTCTGCACCCTCTCCAAAGCCTCCAAACACTTCCTATAATGTGGCGACCAGAATTGAATGCAATACTCCAGATATGGCCCAACTAGAATTTTATAAAGCTGCAACATAACTTCCTGACTCTTGAACTCAATGCCTAGACCGATAAAGACAAACATGCCACATGCCTCCTGATGAAGGGTCTCAACCCGCAACATCGACTGCTTATTTCCCTCCATGGATGCTGCCTGACCTGTTGAGCTCCTCCAGCACTTTCTGGAACCAAGATCCCTCTGTATATCCACACTGTTAAGGGTCCTGCCATTAACTGTGTATTGTCTGTTTACATTTGATCTCCCAAATTACAACACCTCACATTTGGCTGGATTAGTATCCATCTGCCGTTTCTCTGTCCATATCTGCAACTGATATATATGCTGCTGTATCCTTTGGCAATCTTCTACACTGTCCACGACATCACCAATCTTTGTATCATCTGTGAACTTACCATCGCACCCATCTACATTTTCATCCAGGTAATTTATATACATCACAAACAGCAGAGGTGCCAGTGCAGATCCCTATGGACAGAGTAAGTCCCATCAATCCAAATGGCCAATTCACCATCGATCCCATGCATTTTAATCTTCTGGATGAGCCTCCCATGAGAGACCTTGTCAAATGCCTTACTAAAATCCCATGCAGATAGCATCCACAGCTCTACCTCCATCGTCACCTTTGTCAGCTCCTCGAAAAACTCAAGGAAGTTACTAGGTCTGACCTGCCCTGCACAAAGCCATGCTGACTCTCCCTAATTAGGCCATGGTTTTCCAAATACACATAACTAAGAATCCTCTCCAATAGCTTCCCTCCCAATGACGTGAGATTCACAGGTCTATAGTTTCCAGGGTTATCCCTATTTCCTTCCTTAATTAACCAAACAACATTAGCAACTCGTCAGTCTCTGGGATCTCGCCTGTGAATAGAGAGGACACGAACATCATGGGCAAGGCCCCAGCAATCTCATCTCTTGCTTCTCTCAATAACATGGGGTATATCTCATCAGGCCCTGGAGACTTATCCACCTTAATGTTCTTTGATGCCCAACACGACCTCCTTCTTTATCTCAAAATGCCCCAGCATAATAGTACACTCCACACTGATCTCACTAGCTTCCACATCCTTCTCCTTGGTAAATACCGATGCAAAGTACTCATTTTGGACATTGCTCAAATCCTTCGCCTCCCAGCACATGTTGCCTCCTTTACCCTTGAGTGGTCCTACCCGCTCCTGAGTTATCCTCTTGCTCTTGATATCGGTATAGAATGTCTTGGGATTCCCTTAATCTTACTTGCCAAGGACTTTTCCTGGTCCTTCTTGGCTTTCCTAATTTCCTTCTTGAGTTCTTTTCTGTCTTCTTTATAATCCTCAAGGGCTTCATTTGATTTTATCTTCCTCAACCTCACATACGCGTCCTTTTACTTCCTGAATAGATTCACCACCTCTCTTGACATCCAAGGTTCTCTTACTTTTCCATCCTTGTCCTTACTTCTGACTGGAACATACTTGGCCTGTACTCTGTGTAGTTGGACTTTAAACACCCTCCACATGTCAGATGTGGACTTGCCCAGAAACAGCTGTTCCCAATTAACTCTTCCTAATTCCTGCCTGATACTCTTGTAATTTGCCCTGCCCCAATTTAATACTCTCCTGCAAGGTCCATCCTCATTCTTATCTATAGCTATCTTAAAACCTAAGGAGTTGTGGTCACTGTTCCCTAGATGTTCTCCCACTGAAAGGGAATACTCTCCCACTTGTGGAAATTTCAGAGAAAGAAAGAGGGAATTATTCTAGCTGGAGGTCCACGATTAGTGGTGTTCTGCAGGGATCTGGACTGAGACTTCGACTGTTTGTGATATACATACATGACCTGAATGAAAATGGGGATGAGTGGCTTGGTAAGTTTGCAGACGATACAAAGATGGGTGGTGTTGTGGATAGTGTAGAAAGTTGCCAAAGGATACAGTGGGATATAGATAATTTGCAGATATGGGCAGTGAAATCGCAGATGGAGTTTAATCTGGCCAATTGTGAGGTGTTGCACTTTTGGGAGATCAAATATAAAGGGACAGAACATGGTTAATGCAGGACCCTTAACAACGTTGATTTACAGAGGGATCTTGGAGTCCCTGAAAGTGGATGCACAGGTTGACAGGGTGGTAAGTAGAATGGCATGCTTGCCCTTATTCATTGAGAATTGAGTTGAAGTGTCAGGAAGTTACTGTATGTTGCAGCTTTATATAAAAAATCCTGTTTAGGCCGTATCCGGAGAATAGAATTCAATTCTGGTTACCCCACAATTGGAAACATGTGGAGGTTTTAGAGGGTGTGTATAGAGTTCACGGAGTCATACAGCACCAAAACAGGCCCTTTGACCCAACTGGTCCATGCTGACCAAGGTGCCCATCTATGCTAGTCCCATTTGCCTGCATTTGGCTTATATCCCTTAAACCTTTCCTATCCTGTCCCTGTCCAACTGTCTTTTAAAAGTTATTCCCGTCTCTGCTTCCCCAACCCTGGTGAAAAGACTGAGTGCATTCACCCTATGAGTTTATACAGCTCCATGCGATCACCTCTCAGTGATTTAAGGAGTAAAGTCCTAGCCTGTCCAACCCCTCCTTATAACTCAGTCCCTCAAGTCCTTGCAATACCTTTGTAAATATTTTCTGCACTCTACCCAAGTGCCTAAGGTGGTAAAGAAGGCGTATGACATACTTGCCTTCTTTGGTCGGGGTGTTGAATATAGGAGTATTCAAGTCATGTTGCAGCGATATAAAACTTTAGTCAGACCGCACTTGGAGTATTGCGTGCAGTTCGGGTCACCATGCTTTTTAAGGAGAGGTTGGACAACTTGGGTTGTTTTTCCTGACGTGGAGGCTGAGGGGAGACCTGATAGAAGTTTATAAAATTATGAGAGGCACAGATAGAGTAGACTGTCTGTATCTTTTTCCCAGGTTTGGAATGCCTAATACCAGAGGGCATGCATTTAAGGTGAGAGGGGTTACCTTTATAGGAGATGTGCTGGGCAAGGATTTTACACAGAGAGCGCTGAGTGCCCGGAATGTGCTGCCAGGGGTGGTAGTGGAGGCAAATATGACAGAGGGGTTTAAGAGGCTCTTGGATAGGGACATGAATGTGCAGAGAATGATTGGATATGCTTATTTTGTCAGCAGAAGTTTTGTTAGGGATTTAATTACTATTTTAATTAGGCTGAAGGGCCTGTTTCTGTGCTGCACTGTTCTGTGTTCTATGTAGGTAGTAGCACACTTCCCTCTTTGAAGAGGTATCTGTGCCATGGGTTTAATCTCGAGAGGATCTAAGGAAGATATTTTTCACCCCAGAGTGTTAGAATCTGGAAGGCACTGCCTAACAGGATGGTGGAGGCAGGTACACACAGCAGTTAAGAAGCATCAGCACCAGCATTTGATTCGGCAAGGCAGAGTAGGCTATGGACCAACTGCTGATAAATGCTCATTGACCGGCAGAGACACTGTGGGCCTATTTCTGTGCTACATGAATCCATGACTCTATGCTGAATTGTTTTGAATTTCTTAACATGACTAAATCATCGTGATGATTCATACTTGGTCTAAGTTGCTTTACTGTTACAGATTCCATAGAACGATAGAACCATAGAACAATACAACACAATACAGACCCTTCGTTTGACCTCCTTTGTCTGAAATGTATTACGTTGAGTTTTACAGGTCTAATGATATTGTGAGAGCTGGCCAGTGTCAGAGCGGGGAGCTGATGCTTTGGCTCAAGAGGCTTCGGCATGAAGAGGCTGTGTAACTGGCCCATGTGTTGGGGGTTAGAGCGGATCTTTAAAAACGCTTCGGTGACGAGGCACGGGTAAGATCAGGTAAGGTTTTATTTTGTGGTTGATCCTATTCTCCCCTCTCCCATTTGTAGGTGAGGGGGTTGAGCCGGGGTGAAGCGGGGGAATGGGAGGAACTCTAGCCAGGGACAGGAGCGCAGTGTGTCCACACCGAGGAGATGGGGAGCAGGGGCCGTGTCAGCCGAAGCAATGCGCAGGATTTCTCAGGTCCTGTGAGCAGTGAGCGCACTTTATCAGAAGGGTGCGAGGCGATTTCACCACATCCTTCAGCTGATCCCTGAACTTCGCCTGTGTCACGGCGTAAATGGCGGTGTTTGTGCAGCAGCTGAGCAGCTGAAGCATGAAGCCCAGTTCCCGCACGGACCAAGGTGGAAACACAGTCACAGGTCCCAAGTACCGCAGCCGGGCCCAAACGTAGTAAATCGTAAAGAGCGCCCACAGAAGGATGAAATTGCCGGAAATGACCAGTAGTAAAACGAGGGATCTCCGGCGGCTCTCCATCTCCGGGTCTCTGGGACTCTCCCCATTGCTGGGAGCCCGGAGACGTCTGCGGGCTCTGCTCGCCACTAAAACGTGCTTGATGGTCAAAGCATTGAGGAGGAGGACCAGGATAAACGGGATCACAGGAGTGACGAGGTAATGGAGGAATTCAATGGTTCCCCAGAATGGTGAATACAGAACATTCTTTCTACCATAACAAAACCATGGGTTATTAAGAAGATAATACCATCCCCTGAGCAGAAAATACCAGAAGATGTTCTTTAAACAACTCAGCACGGTCACTGTCCCCAGAACCACGGCCGCCGTTCTTTCAGAGCAATACTTAGTTTTCAGCTTCTGGCAACAAATGGCCACAAACCGGTCAAAGGTGAAGGACACGGTGAACCAGACAGAGCAGTCGGTGGCTGCGTAAAGTAGGATGGCGTGGACGTTACACACGGGGATAGTGCGCATTATTCGAAACTCTGTCGGATAAGCAATGGGGATCTGCCTCAATATCAGGTCGAGGATAACCACCAGAAGATCCGCCGTCGCCATCAGCACCAGATAGCGTGTGACACCCTTGGAGAGGCCGCACCTTCCCCGTGACAGGATCACAATGGTCACCAAGTTCACTGTGAAAAGAGTAAACAGATACGATGCAGATCAGACGGAGCAAAGTTAACAGTTTCACTGAGGAGGAAATGAGATGTGAAAACCTCTCCTCTATATTCGAAGTTTTAAGCAAATCATTGCATTCGGGATAGAGGTTATCTTCTGGAAACCGGGTATACCATTCAATGGAATCATCCTGGAGATGGAAAGTAGAAGTCCACTGGAGGTCGGGTAACGTGTAGTGATCAGAAACGAAGATGTCGCTGATGGTTGGACATGTGGTTCAGTAAAACCTGGCGCAGCACGAAGTAAATACCGCCTGAGTTAGGCTTCAGTTGTGGGAGTGGGAATTAATGCAAACTAATCAGCTCATGTTCCGGCTCCTGATTATTCCCCAGTGACCCGGGTTGGTGGGCGGATAACAGCCCAGGTTCCAGCTTCTGGTCAGCATCCAGTGACCGACCCTGGGTAAGTGTGAGCATGTCCGTCCACATGTTGCTCCTGACCCTGACTCGTTGGCACCGAATTATATTTGGAACTGAATCCCAGCATTTTGTAGTTCAAACCAACATCCCAGAGGAATCGCGGTTACAACATGGACAATCTTTACCCCTGCAGCCCCCTTGGAGCTGCACAGTTTCCCACCGGTGGAGCGGAATCCAACACATTTTCACAGGGTGTCACCATGCACTTTGATGGAGCTGGCCGACAGCGTGGATAAAGCAGTAGTTACTCGTGGAGGGAGAACCTGACGTCGTGCTTTGGCGTGGAGCCGGATTTAATAATTTACAAAAACTGGCAAAGATAGGAGTGCATCAAACGGAGTGAGAGGCTGCATTAGATTTCTCTAAATGTCCAAACACAAAGGTACTGGAATGTATGTGCAAAATCCTTTGAAGGTTACAGAACAGCTGGAAAATCCAACGTGATCTTGTATTTTCTGAAATGTCAAAAACAAAACCGGAAGACAGAGATCAGGAGGCATTGATAAGGCGACGGGTTAAAACTCACGGTTAACGTCCAATGGCCTGGGCTTTGGATTGGCAAGACGCTACTGGGGAGGGGAGAGGGCTGTAAAAGTGTCTCAGTGGAATAGAAATTGAACGGGGAGTGCGGCGCAGGGGCAGACTGGAGAAACCCGCATCATTCCCTGGTCTCGGGGAGAGCTGGAAACAGAAGCGTGTAGATGGAATGAATTAAGAAACACAAAACTTATCCACTGAAGAAGGAAAGCCGGAGGCCAGAAGCTGAAGATCATTTGTAAAAGCGCCGAAGGTTTTGTGGTGAATCGTGTTGCCCTCATAACTCGGTCAGACAAATCTAACTGCAGCTTCCACGGGGGAAATGGATGAACAGGGGACTTGGGGTGGAAAGAAGCAACGCACTGAGCCTCGGTGAATTTGTGAAGGGGTCGAAGGTGACACCCTTGTCTTCGGCACCATTCCATTTGTTTATTATCGCTACTCTCTCCGTTCTACAGAGTTACACAAACTTCTCGATAAAGCGCACTTATCCGATAAGTACATTGCAATGGGCTAGACCAAGATTGGCACGCATCCGGTTACATGGGCAAATTTATGGAGACTGAGACAGAACGCCAAGAGTTGGGCGAGAGTATGCAGAGAAATGTTCAGTGCTACGTTGGTACATATACCAGCGAGGGGGATGTGCGGGTCATTATTGGAAGTTTTAAGGAGATGGGGAACAGATAGCGGCGTCTGGCACAATAGCAGAAATTGACACATTTCCGAACGTAGTAATTTCAGGCCTTGACTCCACTGTAAACCACGAGTGTCCAATCAATACCTGCGTTGGGTTTCATATCAGGAAAGACAGAATCAAGGAGGGGGTAGAAATAACAAAAGAAATGGAGTTAAACATGGTTCGTAGCATTACCAAGTTGGATAACTAGACTTACCAGGAACGGCAATGATAGCGAGTATTGGATAGCAAATTGGTTGAATGGTCCGCAGTACACAATAGATCCGATCATCTAATGTCAGCCAATCATAATTTGCAAAAATATAGTGAGACGCCCAGAAGACATTCCGGCCCATTCCGGCAACTTCTGTACCCAAAGCCGGACCACCCGTTTGCATCGCTGTGAAGCTGCCGATCTCCGCCGGTACCGGCGGGGCTGCTCTCACTGATCGTGCGATAGAGCAGGGAAAGGAACCCTTATTTGTGTAAGAGGGAATTCTCAAGTGACACAACTGGGGCCCGTGGAGATTAACATTAATTAACAGCTATGAAGAAACATTTAACCCCTTCATATCCAGAGATGGGCAGCAACAGGGAAAGAAGGCACGAGAGGCAGCAGAGACTGCAGATGTTGGAATCTGGAGCAACACACAATCTGCTGGAGGGACTCAGCGGGTCAGGCATCATCAGAGGGCAGTAACTGGCTTTATATTCTGGGAACTGAGACAATTGTCAAACGGCAGTGGCCCAGCGAAAAGATTGTATTTGTGTCAGCAAATCCTTCGGTATTTCCTTACCAGGTTACCGCATGCTTGACACTGCCATCCCCACAACATTTTTGGAGAATGAATTTTGGTCGATTTGTGGTCAATTTTGACTCACCCTGACTAATGCAATATTCTCGAAGGTATAACTGCAATGGGTGTGCCTGAAATTTCAGAGGTTACGTCGACATTACCCTATAATGAATGCCCGGAAGAGTACAACAAAAAATTTAGAGGGTTAAGGATGTTCACCAGTATTTAAAAAGACTCTGAGATAGGTCAGAAATATCAAAGGGTTACCAAGAACTGTTTAAAGAGAGAATGTGCTCCTGCTCCATGTCTTGCGTCTTCATTCTAATGCCTTATTTTCATTCCCTTGCAGGGAGTGTTTAGAGGCGAGACAGCTTTATTCGAGAGCACTTGGATTATTATTCTGAGTCCAGCCCAAAATGAACCTACCCTGGGAGCTCCATTGGACAGAATCATCGGATGAGCATCGCAGGGAACGGGGCCTTTCCACCCAGACACTCCCGGAATGGTCCAGAGCAAGACTCTCAGTTCTTGTCCCCGCTCACCCTGGGGTAGCCCAGTAGAGTAACTGCTCCTTTCTTGTTCCTAACTTCCACCCATACTGACTCTAGGGAGGATCCTTCTACGTTATCCACCCTTTCTGCAGCTGTAATAGTATCCCTGAACAAAAACGCCACGCCTTCTCCTCTTCTTCCACCCCCCCCATCCCTTTTAAAACACTGAAATCCTGGAATATTCAGTATCCATTCCTGCCCTGTTGACAGCCAAGTCTCTGCAAGAGCCACAATATCGCAGTTCCACGTATTTATCCAAGCTTTTAGTTCATCACCCTGCATTTAAGTAAATACACTTCTGCCCATCCACCTTTCTACCTTTATATCCTATACTCTGCTTCTCCTTCCTCAAAGCCTCTCTATATGTTAGATATGACTTTACTTCTTCCGCTGACCTAACCCTCTGGCCCCCATCCCCCTCGAGAATTAGTTTAAACTCTCCCGACCGACACCAGCAAACTTACCTGCAAGGATATTGGTCCCCCTCGAGTTCAGGTGCCAGTGTTAGAAGGCATGTGCTATAAGGAGAAGTCAGTGCCAATGATCTCAGAATACATCCAAACTTGGGTGCTTGCAATGTAGACCGTATGGATTTATTTTGCTGCACCTTTCTAATGTAAAACCATGAAGTAACTTTTTTCTGAAGTATTTAATGTTTTGTATTTTATGATGCTGAATCGTTTCGTCACATACGTTTGATTGTACAGCTCAGTCACGAGATTGATGGAGATAAATTGAGATAAATGAGATAAATTCATATTCTGGCCACTTTCTGGAATAAAACTGTGCAGTAACCTGTTCTAAATTGCATTATTTTATGTATTTCATTGTATTCAATCGCTTGGTAACATTTATTTGATTGTACAGCTTAATCCTGAGTAGTTTACGCCAACGGTATCACAAAGCTTCGTCAAAGCTTCAGACAGTAACTTGTTCTAACGTAGTTCTTTGTAGGAGGTAATCCTGAGAAGGTAGAGCTATCCTCCGGTGCGATTTTCCCTATTTTCCCCTTTCCCCGCTCTATTCCTCTGATTCACCCCCGACTCTCACTATTTGTCGTCTTTCCCAACCTCTTCAGTCCTCGAGCTAAAATTTATCGGGATATGAACCTCAAATATCTCTCCTGGGTAGTCTTTCTCTTACTATACAGAACAAGCTGAATAATGACTCTACTCGTGAAGCTGCAGACAGCCTGGAGCCTCCTCGTTCACTCAATGAGTTCAGATCTGACGATGATTTGGTTTTAGCCTCAACTCAACCTTTTTCGTTGTTTCGTCTGTATCAGTGATTTGTTCGATTAAATGCCACGTTTCATGATCTCTGTAATTTACTCTGGGAACGATATCAGATTAAAGAATTCCAGGAACAAGATCATTCCTTCGGAGAATATTGACAGGATTTAGTTCGTCGTGAAGCATCCGAAGAGCACTGGAGATGCTGGTTTGGAAAACAAAGGGTCTGGACTTAGTGCAACAGAATGAATGTGGTCCCAAATATAGAAGAATAGCCAAGAGGAACAGATTAAAACTTAATAGAGAGCACAAAATAATGAAGCTGATTCGGACATTTAAAACTCAAAGTAATTACAGCAAGCTAGGGAAAAAGATAGCTGTGGGAGAATGACTCATAATCTTGAAGCTGGAGAATGCCAATTTAAGAGTGA
The DNA here is from genome assembly GCF_009764475.1 of Pristis pectinata. NCBI lineage: Eukaryota > Metazoa > Chordata > Chondrichthyes > Rhinopristiformes > Pristidae > Pristis > Pristis pectinata. Next base: position 10,133,138 of record NC_067441.1, read on the forward strand.
GATGGGGACGCACATACTCACAGAAAATCTTGGAGAAATTTGAACCTTACAGGACAAGGACGTAATAAAAATCAGCAACAGTGGACCTGGCTCGATTCTACAAGAATTTTGGAAAAGGGAAACCACATGTAACAAATCCGTTGGATACTTTTCAGATTGTGTCCTAGAGACATGATAAGGCGGAATCATTAGGTAGCGTGTCTTAGGTATCGAGGGCAAGGTCATCAATGGGGCACAGCAGTTGCTTTCTTTGGAAACTTCATTAAAAGTTGTTTTCTTTGGAAACTGCATTGATGATACTTGAACATACAGGACGAAACGCGGGTGTTGATGGTTTTGGGAGATAGGAGAACTCGGCTGATACAAGGTTTTGGTGTTGATATCATTGAATTGGATGAGGCAATAAAATGTGCAAGTTTTTGTGTGACAGTTTCTAGGTAACAATGTGTGCTTTGCAGATGATGGAACTAGTCTTCAGGAGTATGTAAATGTGAATGTCTTTGCACGACAGATGGTATATAACGTGGAGACTGAGAGAAACGCGGGACAGTATTTAAACAGTGAGTGATTGAACGTTGTGATGTTGAGAAGTGATTGGATCTGTGCCCAAAAAGTACTGAAAGGGAACATACGGAGGCAGCAAATATTTCGGCATAGAAACGGTCTCGTCATTGTTATCAACATCCATTCTGCCGGAAGAACTCAGCCGGTGCGGCAGCAACTGTTGGGGAAAGGCATTGTGGACTTACCGTATCGCAATTCTGATTCAGGACTGGAATTGGTCGAGGGGAGATGGCCAGCATAAGGAGGAGAAGGGGAGTAGTGAGACAGCAGTACGAAGTGATTCTTGATTGAGGAGGGGTGTGAGGCAAGAGGCAGGTTGGGCCAGGAAGGGGAGGGCGTGGAGCCGGGAAACAGAGGCAGATGGAGGTAGACAAGGACAAACTGTGAGGCAACTACCAGATGGTCACTAATATGAACACAAAGGGCTGCCAGTCCTGGAATCTGAGTGTTAAAGGGGGTGAAAATTGGAGCCACTAGGGGAGGGGGTAACGGCAGATGGAACAGAATCAATAAGGGAATAGGAAGGTGATGGGTGAATTTTGTGTGCGGTGGTGAGTGGAGGGGGCGAGGGATGAAGATGGTTGATGCGAGACTGGGAAAGGGGACAAAATAGTGAGGACCAGAGGCGAATTGCATAAAGAGAGTGGAGAAAGGGGCAAACCCCAGAGGATGATGGCGTTGCTCGAATTGGAGAACTCAATGTTCATGCCATCGGGTTGGCGAATGCCCTGCGGAACATAATCTGTTGTTCCTCTAGTTTTCGTTGGATCCCACCCCGACAACGGAAAAGGACGAGGATGGACAGGTCAGTGAGGGGATGGAAATGGGAATTGAAGTGACATGAAAACGACAGCTCAGGTGGCCACTGCGGACAGAGCTTAGGTGCTCCGCAAAACGGTTGCCAAGTCTGCATTTGTTCTCGCCGAAGTAGATAGGCCACATCGTGAGCACCGAATACAGTAGGCAAGTATGAACGGTGATAAGGGCTTGCTTGGAGCAAGAGGGGCATGTTGGCAAGAAATGTGCGCAATGCTCTGCATAGTTTAACCTTTTACCTCCCTAACCTTGTGCGAGTGTCCCTGATCATTCGTCACCTTGTTTAATGCTTATCTGTTGCATATCACATTCCCATTTACTACCCATTTATTCTAAATTATCTCTTTACTTGTCTCTCGATCTCTTCATCCCCCTTCTCCTTTCGAAATAACCCCCACCCATGGCTCCATCTCTGTCCTTGGGATAAAGCGTGAGAGATGGGTAACACTGATCCGAAGCGACAGCAGGGAAAGTCTCGAGAGTGAAATGGGATACGAGCAGAAAACTGACACACCAGTAGAAGTTAACACATTCACTGTTAAAACAATTAAAACTCAAGTAGCTGTGAATGGTTGAGCATGCCAGGCCATTTGCACCCAGGTGGCCCAAAATGTTTGTTTAGGGCTGTGATCCCTTCCTCCCAGCGAACGCGCGTCGTAACAACCAAAACCTTTAATTTCAAACAAGAAACAAATCACTGACGTCAAGGGGTGTGTGGTGCATTCATTTTATTCTCATGATTCAGAAATATTTTAAGAGGGTTGGGTCACATGGTCTTCAAATCACGGGGAGCCTAAATTAAAGGTGGTTGCTCCGTCCGTCCATCGGAGGGATTCATGGGCTATGCGTGCAGCATGTGTAGCCCCAAAGGCAAACTTCGAAAACAGCCTTCTGTCGCGGGAGGCATTCGCCAAGTACGCATTTTCCTCCGTTTTTGTAGCATCCAAAAAATTCACCTGAAATCCAGAAAACAAGGAGAATGTCCAAATTGAACACAGGAGAGAATCAGCAATATTAGAAGTACTACACTCGGATATCATTCGGCTTCCTGAACCAAATCTTTGTTTATTTTCATCGTTGGTATTCCACCCCATTCATTTTCTGCCCATTACTATAACTCGAAATTCACTCAATGTTTTAAACTCCATTTGTCTGACATTCGAAACGAATTTCTACAACTCTGGGAATCATGCAGCGATTCAACGTCTGCATCATTCTCGGGTTCAAAACTCAAGACGCTCGAGCGAAAGGAATTCTCATCGTTTTAACTTCCAACGTAAGAGGTGGAAGGGCAGTTTAGCTGGAACATAGAATGGATTGACTAAGATCTAAAACTGTTCCCGTACAGGGCGTTGAATAACCAGTTTAAAGACACGACATTGTTAATCAGACGCAGCAGTAGCAAAGGGGATGTTTCCTTTTTACCCTGAAGTTCCGTGGGATCCACGATTCACATCCCGAAGGTCGAGTGTAGGTAGAATTTTTTCTCGTTCGGTGCTGTGTCGCTCACAAGGCCATACAATGCGGGCTGGGAAATTGGATTCAGATATTGGAACAGAGTCTCGTTTCTCTGAACGCGGTATTGAACCATTAGTAAATGATTCCGGCAAAAGTTCTGCTAAATTGTTATATGTGTTTACCTCTAGTATTTAACATCTCAGTCGGAGACGGCTGATGTGCAGTGGCAGGTCCAAGCAACACCCAGGCTCCAAGTATCAAGAGCAGGACTTTGATCGTCCGCGTTGAGCTCCTTGGTCAGAATGATACATTGCTGTGCAGAAGCCCGTCATATTCGTCTGGGAAGCTTTTGCCTGTTAATAATCATAGGTGGTGGAACCGACTCTTTCTTAGACTAACCAAATCCCTGAGCGAAAAAGCAAGATCAAATCCATACCCATGTAGTTTCTGATTAATAAATAGAGAGATCTGTCTGAGTAATGATTAAACAGGACATGGCTTAAAAGAACATTTGGTAATGATTTAAGTGCAGAATCATTAAACAGAAAAAGAAATGGAAACACAACGTGTCGAACCTTGATTCCATAGAACCATAGAACCATACAGCATAAAACAGGCCCTTCGGCCCACCATGTAGTGCCGTCCATCAAACCACCCTCACACTATCTAACCCTTTCCTCCCGCATATCCCTCTATCTCACATTCCTCCATATGCCTATCCAACAAACTCTTGAACCTGTCCAATGTATCTGCCTCCACCGCCACCACCACAGGCAGTACATTCCATGCACCAACCACTCTCTGGGTGAAAAACCTCACCCTGACATCTCCCCTGAACCTCCCACCCATAACCTTAAAGCCATGCCCTCTCGTCTTGAGCATTGGTGCCCTGGGAAGGAGGCGCTGACTGTCTACTCTATCTATTCCTCTCAATATTTTATGTACCTCCATCATGTCTCCTCTCAACCTCCTCCTCTCCAGTGAATAAAGCCCCAGCACCTCAAGCCTCTCCTCATATTCCATACGCTCTAATCCAGGCAGCATCCTGGTAAATCTCCTCTGCACCCTCTCCAATGCCTCCACATTCTTCCTATAATGAGGCGACCAGAACTGAACACAGTACTCCCAGTGTGGTCTAACTAGAGTTTTGTAAAGCTGTATCATCACTTCGCGGCTCTTAAACTCAATCCCACGATTTATGAAAGCTAACCTCATTGGCCTTCTTAACTGCTCTTTCCACCTGTGAGGCAACTTTTAGTGAACTGTGAATATGAACACCCAGATCCCTCTGCTCCTCCACACTGCCAAGTACCTTGCCATTCACCCAGTACTCTGCCCTGGAGTTTGTCCTTCCAAAGTGTACCACCTCACACTTCTCCAGATTGAACTCCATCTGCCACTTGTCAGCCCAGCTCTGCATCCTATCGATATCCCTCTGTAAGCTCCGACAGCCCTCCACACTATCCACAACACCGCCGATCTTAGTGTAGTCCGCAAACTTACTAACCCAGCCTTACACCCCCTCATCTAAGGCATCAATAGATATTACAAAAAGTAGAGGTCCCAGAACTGATCCCTGAGGGACACCACTAGTCACTGCCTTCCAATCCGAGGGCACTACTTCCACCACAACCTTCTGCTTTCTACAGGCAAGCCAATTCCTAATCCACACAGCCAAGCTTCCCTGGATCCCTTGGCCTCTTGACCTTCTGAAGAAGCCTACCATGAGGAACCTTATCAATCGCCTTACTAAAATCCATATAGACCACATCCACCGGACTACCCTCATAAATCTTCCTCGTCACCTCTTCAAAGAACTCTATCAGGCTTGTGAGGCAAGATCTTCCCTTCACAAAGCCATGCTGGCTGTCCTTAATCAGTCCATGATTCTCTAGGTGTTCATATATCCCATCCCTTAGAATCCTTTATAACAGCCTACCCACCACAGACGTGAGACTCACTGGTCTATAATTCCCTGGACTATTTCTACTACCTTTTTTGAACAAGAGGACAACATTCGCCACCCTCCAATCCTCCGGCACCATCCTCGTGGACAACGAGGACTCAAAGATCCTTACCAGCTGTTCAACAATCTCCTCCCTCGCCTGTCGAAGCAGCTTGGGGAAAATCCCGTCAGGACCCGGAGATTTATCTGACTTATTCCCGTAAACATAAATTGTTAATTACCGAATGGATATAAAATAGAATGAGCGGCAGAGAGATTGCGTACGGCTTGGTTTCCAGGCTGGACCTTCGGAGATTTCATGCCATGGAACACACAACAGTACAGCACAAGAACAGGCCCCTCGTCCCACCATGTTCTGCCTCCATAATTGAACGCTGACCTAAACTAACCCCATCTTCAACACCATGTCCAGAGCCCTCCGATCCCTGTACATTCATGTGTCTATCTAAGAGACTCCTATACTGTCGTAGTTGCCTCTAACACATTCCTGACACCCACCACACTCTGCCTGAAACATTGCCCCCCTCTCTCCCTCTCTGTCTCTGTAAATGCATGCCCTCCATTCTGAGACACCTGAAAGCTGTGGAAAAAGATACCAGCTGTCTACCTACTCCGCTCATAATCTTATAAACGTCTATCTCGTTTGCCCTCATCCTCCGCCGTTCCTTTACCGCCCACCATCCAGTGAGTCTTACGTCAGTGGTGGGCAAACTATTCGAGACGATTCTTAGGGACAGGATTTACAAGCATTTGGAGAAGCATAATCTTATTCGGGATAGTCAGTATCTTTTTGTGAGGGGCTGGGTGTGCCTCATAAACCTAATTGAGATGACAAAACAAATTAATGGACATTGGATCGTGGATGTGGTGTATATGGATTTTAGTAGGGTGTTTGACAAGGTTCCGCATGGTAGGCTCACCCAGAAAGTCATCAGGCATGGGATCCATGGATACTTGGCTGCATGGATTCGGAATTTGTTTGCCGCAGAAGGCAGATGGTGGTAGTAGATGGAGAGTATTCTGCCTGGATGTCGTAGACCAGTGGCGTTTCATGGGGATTTGTTCTGGGTCCCCTGCTCTTTGTGATGTTTATAAATGATTTGGAAGAGGACGTAGAGCGTTGAGTTTATGATACCTACTTCTGTCCAAAGTTAATGTGTTCGAGAATTGCACAGGCCCTGAAAGAATTATCCAACTTTAATGCAACTGAGAAGCCCATATCATCTTTGTCATTTCCACTTTTCATTCCGATGGAGGGCTCAACAGACAGTTATCTCTGTTGGGAATATTTGTTGTGCCGATCTTGATGCCAATTTATACCAAATGTCCTCTTCCTGTGTATCATCCATACCCCTCCATTCCCTTCATAGTGTCATAGAGTGATACAGCACGGAAGCAGGCCCTGTGGCCCAACTGGTCCATGCCGAACATGGCATCCTCCCTGTCAGGCCCAGTTGCCCACGTTCGGCCCATAACTATCCAAATACCTCCAAAATTTCCTCCCCATGTACCTATCTAAATGACATAAATGTTGCAATTATACCCTCCTCGACTACTTCCTCTGGCAGCTTATTCCATACATTCACTTCCTTCTGGATAAAGAAGTTATATATCATGTCTCTTTTAAATCTCTCCCCTCTTAGCTTGCATCGGTGCCCTCCAAACCGTTCACATTATCCTTAACCCTCCTGATTTTATAAATTTCTATGAGGTCCCCCCTCATTCTCCTTTGCTCCACCGTATGCAGCGTGGCCAAGCTCTCCCTATATCTCAGGCCTTCTAGTCCAGGTATCATCCTAATAAACCTGTTATGTACCCTCTACAACCTGACGATATCCTTACTATGACAGAATAACATTACAGAACAGTGCATAGTGCTCCAAATGTGGCCTCATTAACGAATGCAACATATTGTTCCTGCTCCAAAACTCAATGCCCTAACTGATGAAGCCCAGCATGCGAAACATCTTCTTCACCACCCTGTCTGCTTATGCGGTCACTTACAGCGAACTGTGCACTTGAAGTCCCAGATCCCTCTGTTCTAAAACACTCATCAGTGCCCTGCCATTCACAGTATAAGTACTAGCCTTGTTTCAATTTCCGAAATGCAGCACCTCAGACTTGTCTAAATTGAAATCCATTTGCCATTCCTCAGCCCTAATCCCTAATTGATCAAGATCTCTTCGGAATTCATTGTAACCTGTTTCACTATCAACAAGACCACCTGATTTATCATCATCTGAAAACGTGCTAATCGCGCCACGTACATTCATATACGAATGAAGGATAGGTTGAGCGAGCTGGGGCTTTTCTCTTTGGAGAGAAGGAGGATGAGAGGTTACTTGATAGAGATGTGCAGGATGATAAGAGGCATAGATCGAGTGGACAGTCAGAGACTTCTTCCCAGGGCGACAATGGCTAACGCGAGGGGACATATTAAGGTGATTGGAGGAAGATATAAGGGGGATATCAGGGGTAAGTATTTTACATAGAGAGTGGTGGGTGTGTGGAATGCACTGCCTGCAGAGGTTGTGAGTGAACATACATTAGGAACATTAAGAGACTCTTAGATAGACACATGAATGATAGAGAAATGGAGGGCTATGTGGGAAAGAAGGGTTATATAGTTCTTAGAGCAGGATAAAATGTCGGCACAACATTGTGGGTAGAAGTGCCTGTACTGTGCTGTAGAGTTCCATGTTCTATGACCGTGGACATTCCGCTAGTCACACGACTACGGCTGGAGAATTGATCTTCATGCAACACCCTCTGTTTCCTATCATCGAACCAATTCTGAATGCACCTCGTGAGCTCCCCCTGAAACCCATGCGATGTAACCTTCCAGATCAGCCTGCCATGTGGGACTTTGTCAAAGGCCTTAAGAAAGTCCATATAGACAACATCAACTGTCTATGTAAATGCCTCTAAAACTGCACCAAACTGCTTGCACTGTTATTGCCCCAGTAACCTATTCCAGGCATCTGCATGAAAAGCTTGTCCTTCAGGTCACCTTTAAAGATACCCCCAACTTATAAAGTGGTTCCTCTCATCTTTGATATTTCTATCATGGTAAAAATACTCTGACTGACCACCCTATTTATGCTCCCATAATTTTGAAAACCTGTTATAGATCTCTTCAGCCTGCGACGCTCTTTGGAGAACAAGCCAAGTTTACCCAACCTTTCTCTTTTGCTCATGCTATCTTATCCAGGGAGCATCCTGCTGAATCTCTTCTGCACCCTTTGCACAATATCCACATCTTTCCTACAATGAGGCGATTAGAACTGCTCACAATACTCCGTGTGGTCTAACTAAAGTTTCAGATAGCTGCAGCATGCCTTCGTTACTCTTGTACTCAACACATCTACCAATGAAGGCAAGCATTCCATATGCCTTTTTTAAAAATCAACTTACCGACTGGTGCAGCCACTTTCAGTGAACTATGGACCTGGACCCCAAGACCCCTCTGTACCTCAGTGCTATTAAGGGGCCTAACCTTGTTGTATAGCTTCTCCTTTCATTTCACCTTCCAAAATGCAACACCTCGGGACTTTCTGGTGAGTTTAGAGCTAGGTGATCACACCCAAGGTGCAGGCTTCAGCTAGATTGGTGATCTCCAGGACAGTAGGCAATCAGTCCAGGGTTCCCCTGTGGCCACTCCACTCACAAGCAGGTATACTTCTTTGGAAACTGTTGAAGGGGATGTTCTTTCAGGGTGTAGCAGTAGCAGCTCGGTCTCAGGCACTGTGAATGGCTCTGAGTCTGAGAGGGAAAGGGTACAGTCAGACAGGGTAATGGCGATGGAAGCCTCAGTAGTTATGGGGCAAACAGGAGATTCTGTAGCTGCAGAAGAGATATCAGGATGGTGTGTCGCCTCCCGGGTCCCAGGGTCAAGGGTGTATTTGAGCAGCTGCAGAAGGTTAACAAGAGGAGGGCGAACTTCAAGTGGTTGTTGTCATAAACAAGGTTGTGGTACAAACGACACAGGCAGAACAAGGGATGAGGTCCTGCAGAATGTGTAAAGGGAGTGAGGAAAGACATTAAAATGCAGGGCTTTGAGGGTACAGAGAGTTGTGGACACATCCCAGCGTGCCATGGAAACCAGCCTCCCCTCCATGGACTCCAAACCCCTCTCGCTGCCTTGGTGAAGCAGCCAGCATAATCAAAGACCCCGCCCACCCAGGTCATTCCCTCTTCTCTCCTCTCCCATCAGGCAGGAGCCTGCGTGCACGTACCACCAGGTTCAAGGACAGCTTCTATCCCACGCTGATAGGACTATTAAACGGTTCCAGTATACGATGAGATGGACTCTTGACCTCACAATCTACCTTCTTGTGACCTTGCACCTTATTGTCTACCTGCAATGCACTTCCCTGTAGCTGTGACACTTTACTCTGTACTCTGTTATTGCTTTTACCTGTAGTACCTCAATGCACTCTGTATTAACTCAATGTATCTGCACTGTGTAATGAATTGATCTGTACGAAGGGTATGCAGGACAAGTTTTTCACTGTACCTCGGTACAAGTGACAATAATGAACGCATACAAATACCAAGCACTGATCTCAGGATTATTCCCGATACCACATAGCAGTGAGTCCAGGAATAGAAAGATAGGCCAGAAAAATGCGTGGCAGTGTAGGGATTCTGGTTCTTGGATCATTTGGGATATCTTCGGGGTAGAGGCAAACTTGACAAGAAGGATGGGTTACACATGAACCAGAGAGGGGCGAATATCCTGGCGGGGACATTTTCTTTTGCCACAAGGGAGGGTTTTAACTAGATTGGGCGTGGGATGGGAGTGGAGAGAATGAATTCAGTGAGAATCAAGGGTACGTACACAATGCGTGTAATCCCAGCAATCAAGATAGCGAGGTTTATAGTAACAGGGCAGATAGGACCACTGTTTTAAATTGCATTTATTTCAATGCACGTATCTTTAGAAGTAAGGCGGACGAACTGAGGACGTGGATTGACTCTAGGATATTGTGGCTATAGCGGAAATGTGGCTGAGAGAAGGGCAGGATTGACCTCTCAATGTTCTAAGAGATCGATGCTTTTAGTTTCACAGAAGAACAGGTATGAATGGAGGGGATGTTTGCTTATATGATAAGTGGGACATAACAGCAGGGCTTAGAGAGGATATTCTTGAGCAGTCACCTAACGAGGCCATTTGGGTACTTAGAAATAAGAGGGGAATGGTCATATTGGCAGAGCTATAGTATTGTCGTAGGCGGCAACTTGACGAGCAGATATGTTCAGAAATTTCACGTAGTTGTGAGAATGGTAGGGTCGTGCTAGTGGGAAATTTCAATTTTCCCGGTATTGACTGGGTCACCCAGAGTGCAAAGGGCTGGGTGGGGCAGAATTTGTGCAGTGTGTCCGAGACAGTTTCCTCACGCAATATATAGAGGAATCTACTGGGGAATGAACAATACTGGACCTCTTCTTATGGAATGAATCGGGCCATGTCACTGAAGTGGCAGTTGGGGAGCAGTGGGATACAGTGGGGAACTTTTGGTTCTATTAGTTTTAAAATCATCATGGAAAATTATAGACTTGGTCCACAGGTTAATGTCCTGAACTGGAGCAGAGCCAACTTTGAAGGTATTAGGCAGAATCTGGCTGGGGTTGACTGCGCGATTCTAATTAAAGGCAAAGGAACCGTTGGCAAGTGGGAAGCTTTTCAAAGGGTCACATCAAGAGTCCAGGACAGCATGTTCCTTTATGGGTGAAGGGTAGACATACCTAGTTCAGGGAACTCTGGATGACGAGAGATATCGAGTTTCTGGTCAGGAAAAGGAAGGAAGCATATATTGTGTTAGGCAGCTGGGTACGAATGAATTCCTCAGCAAATATAAGAAGTTTGAAACCAGTTTTAAGAGGGCAATCGGGAGGGCAAGAAACACAATGACATGGATTTGCAGGCAGGGCTAACAATAATCCCAAGAAGTTCTTTTCTTGACAACAGTTTTTTTGACGGAAGTCAAAGGGTGACCAAGGAGGGAATCTGTCCTCTTAAAGACTATCAGCGCTGCCTATGTGTGGAGCCACAGGAGCTGGATGAGACTTTTAATGTCTATTTCTCCTCTGTGTTTACGAAGGAGAAAATCATGGATGCCAAAGCAATAAGTTGTGAGGTTTTGGATCATATGCTTATTAGGAAGGAGTTATTTGAAATCATGAAGCACATTAAGGTCAGTAAATTTCCAGAGCCTGAACAAGTGCACCCCTGGATCTTATGTGACGCCAAGTAAGAAATCGCAGAGGCCCCTGCAGAGATCCTTGCTTCGTCGTTAGTCACTGGCGAAGTTCCAAAAAACTGGAGGGACACTAAAGTTGTCCCATTCTTCAATAAGGGTAGCAAGGACAGGCCTTGGAAATTACAGGCCGGAGAGCCTGACTTCAGTTAAAGGGAAGTTACTGGAATGAATTCTGAAGGACAAGATCTATCGTCACTTGGATAGTCAAGGCCTGGTTAGGAAGTCAGAAGTTTTTTTGTACGTGGGAGGTCATGTTTGAAGATTCTTTTGGAGGTTTTCGAAGAGATAACTAAGGGATAGGGCAGTGGATGTTATCTACATGGACTTTAGTAAGGCCTTTGAAAAGTTCCTTAGTGGCAGGCTGATCTGGAAGATTCAGTTGCATGGGATTCAGCAGGAACTAGCGAGCTCGGTTCAGAATTGGCTCGATAATAGGAAGCAGAGGGTGATGATTGAATGTCGATTTTCTGACTGGAGGCCTGTGACTAGTCGGGTCCCCCAGGGGTCAGTTGTGGGACATCTATAATTCATTATGAATGTAAATGATTTGGATATGACTGTACAAGGTATGATTAACATGTTTGCTGATAATACTACATTATGGAAATTTGTTGATAGTGAACCAAGTTGCAATAAATTGCAAAGAGATCTTGATCAGTTAACGAGATGGGCTGAGGAATTGCCAATGGATTTCAACTTAGATAAGTGTGAGGTGATGCATCTTGGACATTAAAACCAGTGTAGGACCTTTACGGTGAATGGCAGGGCACTGACAAGTGCTGTGGAACAGAGGGATCTGGGACTACAGGTATACTGTTCGCAGAAAGTGACCGGACAGGTAGAGGATGGTGAAGACGTTTAGTATGCTGGCCTTCATCAGTAAGGGAATCGAGTATAGCAGTCGTGAGTACAGCAATACGTTGCAGAGGTTACACTTGGAGATTTTTTGTACAGTTTTGGTCGCCCTTATAGGAAAGACATTGCCAAGCTCGAGAAGGTACGGGAGAGATTTACGAGGATTCTACCTGGAGTAAAGGGTCTGCGTTATCGGGAGAGGTTGGTCCTGTTGAATCTTTATTAGAAACATAGAAAACCTAAAGCACAATTCAGGCCCTTCGGCACACAAAGCTGTGCCGAACATGTCCCTACCTTAGAAATTACTAGGCTTACCCATAGACCTCTATTTTTCTCAGCTACATGTACCTATCCAAAAGTCTCTTTAAAGACCCTATCGTATCCACCTCCACCACCGTTTCCGGCAGCCCATTCCACGCACTCACCACTCTCTGAGTAAAAAACTTACCCCTGACATCTCCTCCATACCTACTCCCAAACACCTTAAACCTATGTCCTCTGGTGGCTACCATTTCAGCCCTGGGGAAAAGCCTCTGACTATCCAGACGATCAATGCTTCTCATCATCTTATATACCTCTATCAGGTCCCCCCCTCATCCTCCGTCTCTCCCAGGAGAAAAGGCCGAGTTCCCTCAACCTGCTTTCATAGGGCATGCACCGCATTCCAGGCAGCATTCTTGTAAATCTCTTCTGCAACTTTTCTATGGCTTCCACATCCTTGTGTAGTGAGGTGACCACAACTGAGCACAGTACTCCAAATGGGGCCTGACCAGGGTCCTATATAGCTGCAACAATACCTCCCGGCTCCTAAATTGAATTCCACGATTGATGAAGGACAATACACCATATGCCTTCTTAACCACAGAGTCAACCTGTGCAGCTGCTTTGAGTGTCCTGCAGAGAGAAACTAAGAAGGTCATTAGGAGAGAAAGGAGGAATTATGAAAGGAAGTTGGCGGATAACATTCGAAAGGATACTAAGAGTTTTTTTTAAATACATAAGGTGTAAAAGAGAGACACGGGTTTATATAGGACCAATTGATAACGGTGCAGGAGCTATTATAATGGACGATAGAGAGATGGCAGAGGAATTGAATGAATATTTTGCATCGGTCTTCACCGTGGAGGACATCAGCAATGTGCCGGTTAGTCAGGAGTCTCACGAAATGGAATTGAGTTCAGTTAAGATTACTAGGGAGAAGGTGCGAGGAAAACTAAATGGACTAAAGACTGATAAGTCTCCCGGACCGGATGAGGTGCATCCCCGGGTTCTGAGGGAGGTGGCTTTAGAGATAGCGGAGGCATTGGTGATTATTTTCCAGAAATCGATAGATTCAGGCGTGGTTCCGGAGGACTGGAGAGTCGCAAATGTAGTTACGTTGTATAAGAAAGGAGGGAGGCAGCATAAAGGAAATTACAGACCTATTAGTCTGACGTCAGTGGTGGGAAAGTTATTGGAATCTATCCTTAAAGACGGGGTTACGGAATACCTAGAGGCGCAGGGCAGGATAGGTCCTAGCCAACATGGTTTTGTGAAGGGAAGATCCTGCCTGACCAACCTATTGTTTTTTGAAGAAATCACAGGGAAGGTGGATAAGGGAGAGGCGGTAGATGTTGTGTATTTAGACTTTCAAAAGGCCCTGATAAGGTGCCTCACAAGCGACTGATTAATAAGATGAGAGGTCATGGAATTACGGGTAGGATAACAGAATGGGTGGAGCATTGGCTGGTTGACAGGAAGCAAAGAGTGGAAATAAAAGGATCTCGTTCTGGTTGGTCACCGGTTACTAGTGGTGTGCCGCTCCTTTTTACCTTGTACATTAACGATTTGGATGATGGAATAAATGGTTTCGTGGCTAAGTTTGCGGATGACACCAATATAGGGGGAGGAGTAGGGAGTATTGAAGAGATAGGAAGGTTGCAGAGGGACCTAGACAGTTTAGGAGAATGGGCAAGGAAATGGCAGATGAGATTCAATGTAGGGAAATGTGCAGTTGTACACTTTGGAAGCAGAAATAAGCGGGCAGATTATTATCTAGGAGGAGAGAAAATCCAAAGCACGGAAGTACAAAGGGACTTGAGGGTACTCGTGCAGGATACCTTAAAGGTTAACCACCAGGTCGGATCGGTGGTAAAGAAAGCGAATGCTATGTTGGCATTCATTTCGAGAGGTATATTGAAAACAAGTAAGGAAGTGTTAATGAGGCTCTACGTGGCACTAGTGAGGCCTCATTTGGAACATTGTGCGCCGTTTTGGGCCCCACATCTTAGGAAGGATGTGTTGACGTTGGAGAGGGTTCAGAGGAGATTTACGAGGATGATTCCAGGAATGAAAAGGCTTAAGTATGAGGAGCGTTTGTTGGCTCTTGTACTGTACTCTCTGGAGTACAGAAGAATGAGAGGGGACCTCATAGCGACATTTAAAATATTGATAGGAAAGGACAGAGTAAATGTGGCTAGGCTGTTTGCCTCGGTGGGTGAGTCCAGGACCAGAGGGCACATACTTAGAATTAGAGGGTACAGTTTCAAAACAGAGATGAGGAAAAATTTCTTTAGCCAGAGGGTGGTGAATTTGTGGAACTCCTTGCCACGTACAACAGTGGAAGCCAGATCAATGGGGGCGTTCAAGGAGGAGATAGATAGATATATAAATAGTCAGGATATCAAGGAATATGGGGATAAGGCCGGTAATTGGGATTAGAATAGTTGTTATTTTTTCTTCTTCTTCTTCCCCCATTCCCCATTTCTCATTTCTATTTCCCTTTCCTTGGAGCAGACTCGATGGGCCGAATGGCCTGCTTCTGCTCCCTTGTCTTGTGATCTTGTGACACGGACCACAAGATCCCTCTGATCCTCCACACTGCCAACAGTCTTACCATTAATACTATACCCTGCCATCATATTTGACTTACCAAAATGAACCACTTCACACTGAACTAGGTTGAACTCCATCTGCCACTTCTCAGCCCAGATTTACATCCTATCTATGTCCCGCAGTAACCTCTGACAGACCTCCACACTATCTGCAATACCTCCAACCTTTGTGTCATTATCAAAGTTACTAACCCATACCTCCACTTCCTCATCCAGGTCATTTATAAAAATCACAATGAGTTAGGGTCCCAGAACAGATCCCTGAGGTACACCACTGGTCACCGACCTCCATGCAGAATATGGCCCTTCAACAACCACTCTTTGCCTTCTGTCGGCCAGCCAGTTCTGGATCCACAATACAATGTCCCCTTGGATCCCATGCCTCCTTACTTTCTCAATGAGCCTTGCATGGGGTAGCTTATCAAATGCCTTGCTGAAATCCATATACACTACATCTACTACTCTCCCTTCATCGATGTGTTTAGTCACCTCCTCAAAAAATTCAATCAGGCTCGTAAGGCAGGACCTGCCCTTGACAAAGCCATGCTGACTATACCTAATCATATTATACCTCTCCAAATGTTCATAAATCCTGCTTCTCAGTATCTTCTCTATCAGCCTACCAATCACTGAGGTAAGACTCAGTGGTCTATAATATCCTGGGCTATCTCTACTCCCTTTCTTGAATTAGGGAACAACATCCGCAACCCTCCAATCCTCTGGAACTTCTCCCGTCTCCATGGACGACGCAAAGATCATCGTCAGAGGCTCCGCAATCTCCTCCCTCGTTTCCCACAGCAGCCTGGGGTACATCTCATTCGGTCCCGGTGACTTATCCAACTTGATGCTTTCCAAAAGTTCCAGCACCTCCTCTTTCCTAATATCTACATGCTCAAGCTTTTCAACCCGCTGCAAGTCCTCACTACAATCCCCCAGATCTTTTTCCATAGTGAATACTGACGTAAAGTATTCATTAAATACCTCTGCTATTTCTTCCGGATCCATATACACTTTCCCACTGCTGCACTTGATAGGTTCTATTCTTTTGCATCTTATCGTCTTGCTCTTCACATACTTGTAGACTTCTTTGGGGTTCTCCTTAATCCTGCCCGCCAAGGCCTTCTCATGTACCCTCCTGGCTCTCCTAATTTCCTTCTTAAACTCCTTCGTGTTAGCCTTATACTAGCATAGCGGTTAGCGCGACGCTATTACAGCGCCAGCGATCGGGGTTCGATTGCTGTTGCAGTCCTAAGGAGTTTGTACGTTCTCCCGTGTCTGCGTGGGTTTCGTCCGGGTGCTCCGGTTACCTCCCACATTACAAAGACGTACGGGTAGGTTATTTGCGGTTTAAAATGGGCGGCGCGGACTCGTTGGGCCGGAAGGGCCTGTTACTACGCTGTAAATAAAATTTTAAAGAAAAATCCCTAACATTACCTAGCTCTCTGTGCCTTTTGTAATCTCTTCTTCTACTTTTGACCAGATTTATTACAGCCTTTGTACATCACGGTTCCTGTATCCTATCGTAACTGCCCCGTCTCATTGGAACATGCCTATGCAGAACTCCACACAAATCTCCCCTGATTATTTGCCACATTTCCTCTGTACTTTTCCCTGAAAACATCTGTTCCTAATTTAAGCCTGAGAGCCTCATAATTCCCTTTACTCCAACTAAATGCCTTTCTAGTCTGTCTGTTCTTATCTTCAAACTATCCAAAAAACCTGTAACCTTTGTGTCATCCACGAACTTACTAACCCATCCCTCCACTTCCTCATCCAAGTCATTTATAAAAATCACAAAGAGTAAGGATCCTAGAACAGATCCCTGAGGTACACCACTGGTCACCGACCTCCATGCAGAATATGGCCCTTCAACAACCACTCTTTGCCTTCTGTGAGCCAGCCAGTTCTGGATCCACATTGCAATGTCCCCTTTGCCCCCATGCCTCCTTACTTTCTCAGTAAGTCTTGCATGGGGTACCTTATCAAATGACTTGCTGAAATCCATATACACTACATCTACTGCTCTCCCTTCATCGATGTGTTCAGTCACATCATCAAAAAATTCAATCAGGCTCGTAAAGCAAGACCTGCCCTTGACAAAGCCATGCTGACTATTCCTAATCATATTATACCTCTCCAAATGTTCATAAATCATGCCTCTCAGGATCTTATCCATCAGCTCACCAATCACTGAGATAAGACTCAGTGGTCTATAATATCCTGGGCTATCTCTACTCCCTTTCTTGAATAAGGGAACAACAGCCGCAACCCACCAATCTTCTTGAACCTCTCCCGTTTCCATCAATGATGAAAAGATCATCGTCAGAGGCTCTTCAATCTCCTCCCTCGCCTCCGGCAGCAGCCTGGGATACATCCCATCCGGCACCGGCGACTTATCCAACTTGATGCTTTCCAAAATTTCCAGCACCTCCTCTTTCCTAATATCTACATGCTTTTCAGCCTGCTGCAAGTCCACACTACAATCCCCCGGATCGTTTTCTGCAGTGAATACTGATGTAAAGTATTCATTAAATAGAACCATAGAACCATACAGCACAAAACAGGCCCTTCGGCCCACCATGTTGTGCTGTCCATCAGACCACCCTCACACTATCTAACCCTTTCCTCCCGCATATCCCTCTAACTCACATTCCTCCATGTGCCTATCCAACAAGCTCTTGAACCTGTTCAATGTATCTGCCTCCACCACCACCCCAGGAAATGCATTCCATGCACCAACCACTCTCTGGGTGAAAAACCTCTCTCTGAAATCTCCCCTGAACCTCCCACCCATAACCTTAAAGCCATGACCTCTCGTCTTGAGCATTGATGCCCTGGGAAGGAGGCGCTGACTGTCTACTCTATCTATTTCTCTCAATATTTTATATACCTCTATCATGTCTCCTCTCATCCTCCTCCTTTCCAGTGAATAAAGCCCTAGCACCTTAAGCCTCTCCTCATATTCAATACTCTCCAATCCAGACAGCATCCTGGTAAATCTCCTCTGCACCCTCTCCAATGCCTCCACATTCTTCCTATAATGAGGCGACCAGAACTGAACACAGTACTCTAAGTGTGGCCTAACTAGAGCTTTGTAAAGCTGCATCATCACCTCGCGGCTCTTAAACTCAATCCCGCGACTTATGAAAGCCAACATACCATTGGCCTTCTTAACTGCTCTTTCCACCTGTGAGGTAACTTTCAATGAACTGTGAATATGAACCCCCAGATCCCTCTGCTCCTCCACACTGCCAAGTACCTTGCCATTCACCCAGTACTCTGCCCTGGAGTTTGTCCTTCCAAAGTGTGCCACCTCACACTTCTCCGGATTGAACTCCATCTGCCACTTCTCAGCCCAGCTCTGCATCTTATCAATATCCCTCTGTAAACTCTGACAGCCCTCCACACTATCCACAACACCACCTATCTTAGTGTCGTCTGCAAACTTACTAACCCAGCCCTCCACCCCCTCATCTAAGTCATCTATAAATATCACAAAAAGTAGAGGTCCCAGAACCGATCCCTACGGGACACCACTAGTCACTGCCTTCCAATCCGAGGGCACTCCTTCCACCACAACCCTCTGCTTTCTACAGGCAAGCCAAATCCTAATCCACACAGCCAAGCTTCCTTGGATCCCTTGGCCTCTGACCTTCTGAAGAAGCCTACCATGAGGAACCTTATCAAACGCCTTACTAAAATCCATGTAAACCACATCCATCGCACTGCCCTCATCAATCTTCCTGGTCACCTCCTCAAAGAACTCTATCAGGCTTGTGAGGCAAGATCTTCCCTTAACAAAGCCATGCTGGCTGTCCCTAATCAATCCAGGATTCTCAAGGTGTTCATAAATCCTATCCCTTCGAATCCTTTCTAACAACATACCCACCACAGACGTGAGACTCACTGGTCTATAATTCCCTGGCCTATCCCTATTACCTTTTTTGAACAAGAGGACAACATTCGCAACCCTCCAATCCTCCGGCACCATCCCCGTGGACAACAAGGACTCAAAGATCCTTACCAGCAGTTCAGCAATCTCCTCCCTAGCCTCTCGAAGCAGCCTGGGAAAATCCCGTCAGGCCCCGGAGATTTATCTGTCTTAATATTATTTAACAACTTCAACACATCCTCCCTCTTGATATCAACAACCTCGAGATCATTACCCCTACCAGCACTCCCTTCCGCATCATCAAGACCCCTCTCCCTGGTGAATACCGAAGATAAATACTCATTGAGAACTTCTCCCACTTCCGCCGCCTCCAGGAAAATTCTCCCACCTTTGTCCTTAATCGGACCTACCTTCACCCTAGCCATCCTCCTACCCTTCACGTACTTGAAAAAGACCTTGGGATTTTCCTTAACCCTACTAGCCAAAGCCTTTTCATGTCCCCTTCTAGCTCTCCTCAGTCCTTTCTTAAGTTACTTCCTTGCTACCCTATATTCCTCACGGGCCCTGTCTGAACCTTGCTGCTTATACCTCACGTATGCTACCTTCTTCTCCCAAACAAGTCGTTCCACCTCTCTCGTCACCCACAGTTCCTTCACCCTGCCATTCCTTCTCTGCCTCACCGGGACATATTTATCCCTAACATCCTGCATAAGATCCCTGAACATCGACCACATCTCCATGGTACATTTTCCTTCAAAAAGGACATCCCAATTTACACTCCCAAGTTCTCTCCTTATAGCCTCGTAGTTAGCCCTTCCCCAATTGAAAAACCTCTTGTCCTGTCTGCACCTGTCCCTGTCCATGACAATTTTAAAGGTTATGGAGCAATGGTCACTGTCCCCCAAATGCTCACCCACCAATAGATCCTTCACCTGTCCCGGTTACCTCACCTCCTCTCACCTGGGAAAGGAATATGACCATTCACTTTCTATGTACCTCTCATGATTTTAAATACCAAAATAATGTCATCCCTCAGTCTACCTCTGCTATTTCTTACGGATCAAAATACACTTTCCTACTACTGCACATGATAGGCCCTATTCTTTCGCATCTTATCCTCTTGCTCTTCACATACTTGTAGAATGCTTTGGGGTTTTCCCTAATCCTGCCAGCTAAGGCCTTCTCATGTCCCATCCTGGCTCTCCTAGTTTCCTACTTAAGCTCCTTTCTGTTAGCCTTATACTCTTCCAGATCGCTAACCTTACCTAGTTCTCTGTACCTTTTGTAAGCTTTTCTTTTCCTTTTGACGAGATTTACAATAGCCTTTGTACACCACAGTTCCTGTATCCTCTCGTGACTCCGCTGCCTCATTGGAACATGCCTATGCAGAACTCCATATAAATATCCCCTTAATATTTGCCACGTTTCTTCTGTACTTTTCCCTGAGAATGTGTTCCCAATTTAAGCTTCCAATTTCCTGCCTGAGAGCTTCATAATTCCCTTTACTCCAAGTGAACGCCTTTCTAGTCTGTCTGTTCCTATCTCTATCCAGTGCTATCGTAAAGGAGATAGAATTATGATCGCAATCACCAAAATGCTCTCACACTGAGAGGTCTGACACTTGACCAGGTTCATTTCTCAATACCAAATCATGTGCAGCCTCTCCACTTGTAGGCCTATCTACATATTGTGTCAAGAATCCTTCCTGAACACACTTAACAAACTCCACCCCATTTGTCTGGAGATGTCAATCGATATTTGGGAAATTAAAATATCCCATCACAACAACTCTTGTTATTATCAGACCTTTCTAGGATCTGCTTCCCTATCTGCTCCTCAATATCCCTGTTACTATTGGGCGGCCTATAAAAACACCCATTCAAGTTATTGACCCTTTCCTGTTCCTAACCTCCACCCACAGAGATTCCGGAGACAGTACCTCCATGACGTCCATCTTTTCTGCAGCCGTGACACTATCTCTGATCAACAGTGCCACTCCCCCACCTCTTTTCCCTCCCTCCCTGTTCTTTCTGAAACATCTAAAACCCGGCACTTGAAGCAACCATTCCAGTCCCTGAGCCATCCAAGTCTCTGTAATGGCCACCACATCGTAGCTCCAAGTACTTATCAAAGCTCATCCGTCTTGTTCACAATACTCCTTGCGTTAAAATAGACACATCTCAAACCGGGCTGAGGACGTCCCTTCTCTATCATCTGCCTATCCTCCCTCTAAAAAGATAATGATGGCGAACATATTTGTAGATCCATTATGGTAGCAAAATTGCATAATTTATAACAGCGATAAGATACACTCTAAAATAGCAATTCATTTACTGCGCAGACAATTACTTCAGAATTAATATCTACCTGGAACTCTACTAATAGAAATCTATTCTTTGCATAGATTTTCTTCCCAGAATAGATAATTGCTGTCAGCAAAACGCAGATCAGATGATTCAGGAGTTTTGGCATGGGATGTTAGCGTACTTCTGTAAGGAAGCAGAGCAATGGTGAAGCACTCCCTCGGTACCCCGAGACATGCCTGTGTGGTTTATCTACTGAAGACTCTAGAGCACAGGTTAAAGCTACAACCTTCTATTTCAAAGGCAACATCTGAAACACAGCTGCAACATATCTGGTAAAGAGATTTTGAGGTCTCTTAATATGTCACTCAAGAGGCTACTCGTCGACTGTCAACAGCATGTGGTTTATCAATTAGCTTTAAAATCACTTGTAGGCATTATGTGGTCAGATGAGTAAGTTTTCAATGGTTAGTTTAAACACTTGGAGTCACAATCCTCACCAGGTCTGGCCAGCTCACAACTTTAATTGCTCTCAATTATCATTGACTTGTAACTGCCTTAAGTATCCTATGACATCAAAATTAAACTTGATACACGAACCCCATGAATAAATACAAAACGTCTTTAGCAGATTATTAAGAGGCTGAATTCAATCTATCCTCAGCTTTCTCTGTTCTGCTGACCACAGTCCCAGTAGATTAATTCTTTCCTCAATTAGTTTCACAAACCTGACAGCAATGGGATCTATCCCAAGTATTTAATGTCATTTCCAAATGACACATTCAACTTACAAAGAGCATCTTATTGCTAAATCAATGCTGCGTCTAAGTTGCTGGTACCCTGTTGTTTTTGTTCTACGTTCCCTGAGGTACCATTGTTCTTTTTGCAGCTTTACTTATCTGCACCATACTTTCTGGAAGCTATACTTCTTTATGCATTTCATGGTGTTGAATCGTTTGGTTCTGTTATGGTTCCGAGTGCTGGCCCTCGATTCGGCTCCATATGGTGCCTCGTTGTGCAGCACATGGATTCCACGCACTACTAATCGCATAACGATACACACCTGAGCCCCATCAGGAGACTAGCATAAGAGCCCTGGTTTCACTAGCACTAGTTACCAGAGTATTGGTCAACATTTGGGTGTACTTTATCTCCTGACTGCTTAGAGCTATCAGATCTAGAGCTGTCCTGGTTTCACTGTTCCTCTTAGGACATCCAGTTTCTGTGTTGGGACTCCACCTCAGAGCTCAGAGGCAAGATTCCTTCTGGTTGATGCCTGTATTTGGTTCTGAGGAAGCATCCCGACTCCAGTCTCGTACCAGTGTGCCTCATTTGGGTTCTCCCCGAGCTTGCTCTTCGCTTGACACTGTGACAGGTACCATTCATTTGATTGTACAACTTATCCTTGTTGAGCTCCTTGGTCAGAATGATACACTGCTGTACAGATACCTGTTATATTTGTCTGAGAAGCTTTTGCCTATTAATAATCATAGGTGATGGAACAGTCTTTCTTGGACTAACCAACTCACTGAGCTAAAAGCCAAGCTCAAATCCACATCCATGTAGTGTCTGATTAATAAATAGAGAGAACTGTCTGAGTAATGCAAAAATAGGACATGGCTTAAAAGAACATTTGGTAATGATTTAAGTGCAGAATCATTAAACAGAAAAAGAAATGGAAACACGATGTAGCCAAACTTGATTCCCATAAACCTAAATTGTCAAATACTGCATGCATATAAAAGACAATAAGTGGCAGGGAGATTGTGTAAGGTTTGGTTTCCAGGCTGGACCTTCGGAGGTTTCATGAGATGGAACATACAACAGTACAGCACGAGAACAGGACCTTCAGCCCACGACTTTGTGCTGCCATAATTGAATGCCGACCTAAAGTAATCCCCCTGCCAACACAATGTCCATATCCCTCCGCTTCCTGTACATTCACATACCTATCTAAGAGACTCTTATACTCGTCTATCATAGTTGCCTCTAACACCGCCCCTGGCAGCACATTCCTGTTACCCATCACTCTCTGCCTGAAACATTGCCTCGACCATTCCCCCTTGATCGCTCTCCCTCTCTCTCTTTCACTTTAAATACATGCCCTCTAGTTTTTGACACTTGGAACCTGGAGGAAAGATACTAGCTGTCTACTCTACCTACTCCTCTCATAATGTCTACCTTGTTTGCCCTCAGCTTCCTCAGCTCCAGAGACAACAACCCAACTTTGTCCAAACCTCCCTGTAGCACATGCCCCCTAATCCTGGTAGTATCCTGGTAAACCTCTTCTGCACACCCTCCAAAGTCGCGACTTCCTTCCGATAATGGGGCCAGCAGAACTGAATGCAATACTCCAGATGTGAGTTTTATAAAGCTACAACATAACTTCCTGACTCTTGAACTCAGTGCCTCAACTAATAAAGCAAGAATTCCATTAACCTTATTTACTGCACTATCAACCTATGCAGACACTTTCAGGAAGTTATGGATAACGTCCCCATTATATCAACACTGTTTGGTGTCTGTACATCTCTGTGCTATGTACTCTGTATATCAACACTGCTGTCTTGGAATTAACCGTGTACTGTCACTTTATATCTTATCTCTCAAGTTGCAACACCTCAGATTTGGCTGAGTGAAACTCCATCTGTCATTTCTCTGCTGATCTATATCCCGCTGTATGCTTTGGCAATTTTCTACACTATCCACAACAATCTAAAATCTTTGTATTATCTGCAAACTTAACGCTGACGATCTCTTTATCTCAGCAAACGTCTTCATTCAGAGGTGAGGTTACTGTTTTCTGTTTTATATTAGTCAGTGTTAGTGCAAGCTTTCCATATATGTGGGCAGTACCGGGGTACATACTGCCAGTAACTGAGGAAGTTAATGACACTTGCACGAAGAAACGGACCGTCTGACTGCATCAGACCCTGGGCATATGTCCACTTGAAGTCTGCTGGCCATCTGATGCCTCCCCCTGTCCAATACCAACTCCCTGACCTTTAGCATAGCCACAGACAAGGATAGGAGCAAATAATATGGGAAGGTTTTTAATTGGGGAAGGCTAATTACGATGGTATTAGGCAGGAATTTGGGAGTGTAAATTGGGGACAAATGTTTCAGGGAAATGTACAGCAGAATTGTGGAGGTTGCTTGGCGACCACTTGCATGGGGTTCTGATAGGTTTGTTACACTGAGACGGAAAGGATGTAAGGTTGGCAAGAGAAATGGAAGTCAAGATAAAGAAGAAAGCATCGTTTGAGGAAGCAAAAATCAGACAGGGCTCTTGAGGGTTATAAGGCAGCCAAGAAGGAGCTTAAGAAGCGACAGGAGTGCCATCAGGGGACATAAGAAGGCGTTGGCTGGTAGGATTAAGGAAAATGTAAGGGCGTTTTACACGTCCTTGAAGAACAGGAGAATGACCAGAGTGAGGGCAGGACTGCTCAGGGATGAACAAGTGCCTGAAGGCATAGGAAGTAGGGGAGATCGTTAATGAATACCTTGCTTAAGTGTTCACCAGGAAGAGGGACATTGACGAATGTGAAGTCAGCGTAGAACAAGCTAATACGCTGGAGAATGTCGAAGTTAAAAGAGACAGAGTTGGAGCTTCTGAAAAAAAAACGTTAGAATGGATAAGACCCCGGGTACAGAGGGGGTATACGTCACGTTACTATGGGAAGCGAGGTAAGAGATTGCTGGGGCGATTACTATCATCTTTGCACCCTTCCCAGACGCAGGAGAGGTAACAGAATATTGGACGATGGCAGATGTTGTTCATGGAAAGTAATAGGCATAATCCTGGGAATGATAGAGCAGTGAGTCTTACGATAGTCGTGGACAAACTATAGAAGAGGATTCTTAGGGACAGGATTTACAAGCATTTGGAGAAACGTAGTCTTATTAGGGATAGTCAGTATGGTTTTAAGGGGCAGGTCGTGCCTCACGGGCTGAACTGAGGTAACAAAACATTGATGAAGATGGGGCTGCGGATGTGGTGAATATGGATTTTGGCAATGTTCCCCCATGGTAAACTCGTCCAGAAGCCCAACAGGCATGGGATCTAGGAGATGTGGCTGCATCGATTTGGAATTGGCTTACCCGCAGTAGGTATAGGGTGGCAGCAGATGGAGAGTATTCTGCCTGGAGGTCGGAGACCAGTGGTGTTCCACAGGGATCTGCTCTGGAACCACTGCTCTTTGTGATGTTTATACATTACTTCGAAGAGGAAGTGGAGGGCTGGGTTTCTGATACTTGCTCCTGTCCAACGTTAATGTGTTCGAGAATTGAACAAGCCCTGAATAACTTTTCCATCTGTAATGCAACTGAGAAGCCCACATCAGCTCGACCATTTCCCCCTGGGGAGCTCAACAGAGACAATCATCTGTTTGGAATAATTGTTGTGCCGATCTTGATGGCAATTTATACTAAATGTCCTCTTCCTGTGTATTATCCATATCCCTCTATTCCGTTGATAGCGTCATAGTACGGAGACAGGCCCTTCACTGCACAGAAACTGGTCCTTTGGACCACCTTGTACATGACGAACACAGCATCCTCCCTTCTAGTCCCAGTTCGTACCATTACCCTCCAAGATCCTCCTCCCCATCTATCCATCTGAATGACTCTTAAATGTTGCAATTGTACCCTCCTCAACAACTTCCTCTGGCAGCTCATTCCATGCACTCACTTCCCTCTGTGTAAAGAGTTACAACTCAGGTCTCTTTTCAATTTCTCACCTCCGATCTTGTATCGGTACCCTCACGACTGTCCACATTATGCTTGCCCCTCATAACTCCTTTGAGGTCCAACTCGTACTACTCTGCTCCGTGAACAAGATTCCAACGTGGCCAACCTCTCCCTACACCTCAGCCCTTCTAGTCCAAGCAACATCCTGGTTAATTTCGTATGCACCCTCTCCAGTCTTTACTATAACAGGGTGATCACAGTAGTACACAATACTCTATGTGCAGTCTTGTCAACAACTTGTATAACTGTAACATAATGTCCCTACTCCTAAATTCTATGCCCTGACTGAGGAAGGCCATTATGCTAAATGTCGCCTTTGTCATCCTGTCTACTTAACACAGCCTCTTTCAGCGAACTGTACACTTGCACTCCCAGTTACCTCTGTTTCACAATACTCGTCAGTGCCCTGTCATTCATTGTATAAGTCCTACTCGGGCTTGAATTTCCAGAATGCATCACCTCACACTTATCTGAGTTGAAATGCATTTGCCATTCCTCAGCCCAAATCCTAACTTGGTCAAGAACTCTTTGCAATTCATTGTAACCTGCTTTCACTGTCAACAAGACCCTCAATTTGTATCGTCAGAAAACTTGCTAATCATGCTATTTCCAAATCATTCACATACCTGATGAATAACAGGGGTCCCAATACTGACCCCGGGACATCTCGCTAGTCACAAGACTCCAGTTGGAGAATCGACCTTCAAACAGCACCCTCTGCTTAAAATCACCGAGCCAATTCTGAATACACCTCGCTACTCCCCTTGAATCCCACGCGATGTAACCTTCCAGATCAGTCTGCCATGCGGACCTTGTCAATGCCTTACTGAAGTCCATATAGAGGACATCATATTGATTTGTCTATCTAAATGTCTCTGAAACTGAACCAAACGCCCGCACCACTCTTACCCCAGTAACATATTCCAGGGATCCACCACACCCTGCATAAATAAACTTTCCCCTCGGGATGCCTTTAAACTTCCTCCCAACCTAAAAAAGTAGTTCCTCTGGTGTTTGACATTTCTATCCTGGTGAAAAGATTCTGACTGCCTGCACTATTTTTGCTCTCATAATTTTGAAAACCTCAGTCAGTCTCTCTTCAGCCTCCTAAGCACCGAGGAGAACAAGCTAAGTTTGTCTAACCTTTCCCTTCTGCTCATGCACTCTAATCCAGGCAGCATCCTGGTAAACCTCTTCTGCACCCTTTCCACGGCCTCCATATCTTTCCTGTAATGAGGTAATTAGAACTACACTCGTGTGGTCTGACTACATTTTTTTCTAGATCAAGCATGAAACCAAAATGAGTATTCTTATACTCAGCACCCCTACCAATGAAGGCAAACATTCCATATGCCTTCTGTCACCTTACCGACTTGCTTGGCCAGTTTGAGTGCACTATAGATCTGGACCCCAAGGTCCCTCTGCGTCTCGATGCTATTAAGGGTTATAACTTCACTGTATACCTTTTCCTTTCACCTCCCGAAGTGTAGCACCTTGGTACTTTCTGGTGAGTTTCACTGAACAGGAGCAGGAACTTGGAGCGAGAGCTGCGAGGATTTAAAAGAGTTAAGTCTCGGGACTTTCTGGTGAGTTTCTCTTAATGAAAAGAACCACAGTTGTAAATTGTTGGTTAATAGCTGATTGGCTAATTGACAGCGGCCAATAAAAAGAAGTTGCAGAGCAACGATTCTGTAGATGCCGTTCATGGAGTGTTAGACTGGAGAATTGAGGCTTTACCTCAAGTGGCTTCGGCGTGCACAGGTAGAGTAATCGCCCCAGGTATTTGGAGTGACAGCAGCTCTTTAAAATAAAGAGACTTCAGTGAGGAGAAACCGGTAAGAACAAGTAAGATTTTATTTTGTTGTTGATCCTTTGTCCCTGATTCAATATATGCAGGATGGTAGGGCAGTAGTATTCTCCTCCTGTAAGATGTAAGGTGTCAGGAAACCTCATGATCTCCCCGATGGCTACGTCTGTGGGAAGTGCGCGGTAGGGAGAGCTTCCTGGGACTCGCGTGTAGTGTACAGGGGGAATACATGTATGTGGTATCAGAGGAGGTGATTCTTATCTGGTCTGTGTGAGGGGGAGGTGTATAGGACCCCTCTTTGAGTGTATTGAGATGTATGTTAAAAAGTGGGAGGGAGTGTGGCAGTAGTGTATTATCTGTACTGGGTAAGCTGTTTGGTTCCTGGGTAAGTGTGGGGGTATGTATGAGAGTGTGTGTAGGGTAATGTGGTTGTCTGTTGCCTGGTGTGTGTTGGGGGGAGCTGTACAAAACACCAGTAGAAGTATGTAGGATGTATGTGGGATGGAGGGCGGTGGTACAGGGGATCTCCCTAGGACTAGGGTGTGGATGTATAGAGGGAATGTACTGAAGCATATGTGGGATCAGAAGGGGTGCCTGTTGTCTGTTCTGTGTGAGGGGAAGTTGATTCAGTTTACGTGTATTGGAAGGAGGGGAAAAAAGGTGGGGTGTGGTACCACATGTACTGATCCGTGATAGTTAAGCTGATTGGGACCCGGGTAAGTGCGCAGGGGAAACGTATGGGAGTGCATGTTGGGTAGGGGGTGCTGATTGACTAGTCTTTGTAAGGGAAAAGGTGTCTATGACCGCAGTGCATGTTGACAGGGATGGCTGAGGGATGGGGGTGGGTGGAACGTGTAATGTGCTGTATCGGGGGAGCAGACTGGGACCCGGGTGTACGTATTGAGGGGGAATGTATGGGAGTGTATGTGGGGTCAGAAGGGTTGGTTGCGTTGGGGGGAAAACGGTGCCTGGGACCCCAGCATTAATATTTGGGGATGCATGTGGTAAAGTGGGCTGGAACTTGTTAGCTGGTCTATTGGGGGTGGGCTCTGACTGGGTCAGGGTGTGAGTGTGTGGGGGTGTATGGGAGTGTATGTTGGGTGAGAGGGAAGGTCCTTTTTGAGATCAGGTTCCTAGTCAGTGTCAAATTAATAGGGAACATATGACCCTCATCTTCTAAGCCGAATTATCTAGACCAAACTATGATTTTTTTTATTTTTTGAAAAAAATAATTTTAGACATGTTTAGACCGTTTTGTGAATAGGTTTCAATCCATTTCTACTCTGCTCTCTTTCTATGAGGGATTGACCAGGTAAGGTGAGGTTGTTAGTTGGCAGATGGTGGGAAAAATATTCCTCCTGTGTTCATTGATTTCATTACTGGAGATTCAGTCTCACTGGACCCTGCCACTTTGATCTGGCCCACGTCTTCATTATCCTAGTCCCGCTCCACTCGCCTTTATTGGGATCTGTGCCTTATACCATATCTTAATAGAGTGGGATAGGGGTTACAGGTGTTGTAGTCCTGTATGTGAGGTTGGGGGGGGGGGATTAATTGCGTTTGTGGAGGGTTTTGGCTTGTGGGGGTGTTGGTTATGGTTTCAGGGTATTTGCTAGGATTTGTTGGGGTTAGGGTTAGGTGTTGCGTTTGCGGGCAGGGGCATAATGATCCCTATTGTGCTTGTTACTCTCTTACTTGAGATTCAGTCACAAACAACTGCCACTTTGATCTGGCCTATGCCTTTATTAACCTTGTCCAACTCCACTTGCCTTTATTGTGATGCTTGTTTTCTTGGGGTCGATCAGCTCGCGTCCTTGGCTGGAGCTTTCTCTCCCGACTGGGGGTGAATCCAGTTTCACTGCTCCTGTGTTTCATCAAGGGATCCAGTTTTGCTTCTTCTCCTCTTCTGCTGACAGTTCTGCTCTGGTTTTGCACTGTAATAGTACTGAGGTGTCCTGTGTGTCTAACCCTTAGGCCGTTACCTGTTTCTCCAATGTATACGATGTGGCATGTTTTACGCTGAATTGCATAGACCAGATTCTGCTGGCCACAGGTTATCTTCTGCTCCATCTGTTCCCATTTACCTGTTGCTCTGTTGTGTATGCATTTTGCTATTTTTAAATGTTTACATACCCTACAGTGTCTCTCAATGTAGGGTATGTAGCTTTGTGTGGGTTGGAACTAACTAATAGGTCTCTTAGGTTCTTAGCCCTTTAAAAGCTGACATTATTGTGTATTGGCCTAGTATTTTTACTGGGAGTTGACTAGGGTTGTGGGATGTTAGGGTTAGGGAAAGGGCTGGGGGTGATGGTGAATTTTAGGAATTGTGATTGTGGAGGGTTTTGGCTTGAGGTGGTGTTGGCCAGGGTTTGTCGAGGAGTTATTTAACAGGGAAAATTCAGGGTTGTGTAAGTGGGATCAGAAGGGGTGCCTATTGTCTAGTCTGTGAGGAAGTTGTCTGTGATACCGGAAAATGTATATAGGGAAGTATGTAGGATGGCTGTGGGGGGGGGGGGGGTTGCGGGTGGGAGGCGGTGGGGTTGGGGGGTAGTGTAATGTGCTGTGTCAGGGGAGCAATCTGAGACCCGGGTATTAGTGTTTTGGGGGAATGTTCGGGATTGTATGTGTGATCTTGTGTGTTGTGGGCTAAAAGGTTGCTTTGGACCCTAACCTAAATGTATAGGGATGTAAGTGGGATTGGGGGGGGTGGTACATGTGAGCTGGTCTATGGCAAGTGGGTTCTGTCTGGGTCATGTTGTGAGTGTGTTGGAGTGTATGTTGGGTGAGGGAGAAGATCGTTTTTGGTATTGGGTCCCCAGTCAGAGTGAAATTAATTGGGAACTTGTGACCCTAGTTTTTCTAAACCTAATTTACTCGGCCCGATTGTGATTTATTTTTTTTAGATATTTATTGATTTTTTTTTAGACTTTGTTTAGACCGTTTGGGGAGTGAGTGGGTTTGTAATAACTCAATCCATTTCTTCTCTGCTCTTTCTCTGGGAGGTTGCCCAGTTCAGGTTAGTTTCCAGGCCTAGGATCTCTAAAGACTGGATCCTGTGCCGCTGGAAATGACTGCTGACAGATCTGCTCTGGTCTTACCCTGTAATAGTACTGAGGTGTCCTGTGAGTCTAACCCTCAGGCTGTTATCTGTTTCTCCAATGTATACAACGTGGCATTCTTTACACTGAATTACATAGACCAGATTCTGCTGGCCACAGGTTCAACTGTGCCCATTGCATACCGTACAGTGTCTCCCACCACAGTTTGGAGCTGTGTTTAGTTTGGTACCAACTAATAGGTCTCTTAGGATCTTAGCCCTTTTCAAAGCTGACCCTATTGTGTATTGTCCCAGTGAGGTCAGCTGCCCCTTCAGTTGTTGGAAGTGGGTCGCAATTAGTGTGTGGATATTGATGGTCATCCTACTGTACACTGTAGGTAGCTTGGATGTTGCCCTATTCTGTGGCCTGGGGTTTGTGAGGCCTCTTAAGAAGTCTGAATTGATGTGTCTGAGACTGTTTATGTAACCTCTCTGTCTGAGTGCAGTGCAGAGGATAGCCGTGGCCTGGTTGAAATCCTCCTCCCTGGTGGAAATGCAGTGGAAACGGGTCAGTTGTGATTTGCCGATGCCTCTGAAGGTGTGTTTTGGGTGATGGATCACTGTGTGCACGAGGGTATGGGTATCTGTTGGCTTAAAGGCTTTGGTCGCTAGTTTATGCCTACCATTTTCTGCTGCTAGTTTGAAAACGGTGGTGTCTAGGAAGTCAACTTTCTCTCTACTTGTGATGGCCTTCACTTTAATGGAGGGGTGATGTGTGTTTAAGATTTGGATAAATTCTTCTAACTCTCTCTGTCAATGTATCTGGACCCTTCCAGATGTCATCAAGATATCTGTAGAGGCACATGGTTTTTGTTTTGGAACATTTCAGGAAGACTCTCTTCCCACTTTGCCATGTATGTGTTGGCATAGGCTGGGGCAAATTTATTTCCCATTGCCATGCCTTTGGCCTGTAGGTAGAATTCATCATTGAATTTAAAGTCATTTTTTGTCAGGCTCAGCTGGAGGAGTTTGATTAAAGCCTTGTCTGTTGTCTCTGGGTCTGGGTATTTCTGAAGGATCTCTCTGACTGCCTCCATGCCCCTGTCTGTCTCTATATTTGTGTATCGGCTTTCAAAGTCGATGGTAAAAAGTATGTTGTCAGGGGGTACTGAGAGGGAATTGACTATTTGGACGAAGTGGTATATGTCTTTGGTGTAACTGGGGTGTTTCTGTGACAGTGGATTGAGGAAGGAGCCAATGTATTCTGCTATCAACACTGCTGCAGTCTGATACGATGGGCCTTTCTGGAGGTACTTCACTGGGTACAGTTCAAGTGTCTCTCTGGTTGTGTATTTTGGGGAGAATGTAAAACTTTCTTGCTCGGGCTTGTGTACCTGTCAGGTATTCAAATTGTCTGGTTGATGTGCCCATAACTTCTGAGCTCTTTAGGGTTAGGTTTTGAGTTAGTGGGCAGTGGGGAAAACTATCTCTCTAGTGTTCATTGATTTCGTTACTGGAGATTCAGTCTCACTTGACACTGCCACTTTAATTTGCCTCACGCCTTCATTAACCTGGCCCCACTCGACTCACTTTTATTGCTATCTGTACCTTATTCCAGACTCGATCGCTTAATGGCGTGGGATAGGGGTCCCAGAAATTTTAGTCGTGTATGTATGGTGGGAGTGGGGGGTTAACCTGTGATTCCGGAGGGTTGGTATGTGGTGGTATTAGCTAGGGTTTGTTGGGGAGTTGGCTTGGGTGGGACGGAGAGTTTGATGGGATTGGTCAGGGAGTTGACAAGGGTTGTGGGATGTTAGGATTAGGGGAAGGGGCTGGGGGTGCTGGTGGTGAATTTGGGACCCGGGTCTAAGTGTTTGGGGGACATGTACAGGAGTGTGTGGAATCAGAAAGGGTGCCTAATTGGATGCCCTGTGTGAGGAAGCTGTCTGAGAATTTTGGATATGTGTATTGAGATGTATGTAGGATGGCGGAGGGTGGAACGTGTAATATGCTGTGTTGGGGGAGCCGGCTGAGACCCAGGTGTAAGTGTTCCGGGGGAATGTTCGGGAGTGTATGTGTGGTCCGAAAGGATGAGTATTGCCTGGTCTGTGTTGGGGGAAAAGTTGTTTTGGACCCTAACTTAAATATATAGGAATGTATTTGGGATCGTGGTGTGGTACATGTCAGCTGGTCTATTGGGAGTGGGTCCGTCTGGCTCAGGGCGTGAGTGTGTGGGAGTATATGAAAGTGTATGTCGGGTGAGGCAGAAGAACTTTCTTGGGATTGGGTCCCCAGTCAGAGTCAAATTAATTGGAAACGTGTGACCCTCATATTTCTAAGCCTAATTTACTAGGCATGATTGTGTTTTTTAGTTTTTTAATTAGCTTTTTTAAAAGACTTTTAGATCGTTTGGGGAGTGGGTTTGTAATAACCCAATCCATTTCTTCTCTGCTTTCTTTCTCTGAGAGGTTGACCAGTTTAGGTTAGTTTCCAGGCCCAGGATCTCTCAAGACTGTATCCCGTGCTGCTGGAAATGCCTGCTGAGAGGTCTGCTCTGGTCTTGCCCTATAATCGTACTGAGTTGTCCTGTGAGTCTAACCCTCAGGCTGTTACCTGTTTCTTCTATGTATAAGATGTGCCATTCTTTTCACTGAATTGCATAGACGAGATTCTGCTGGCCACAGGTTATCCTCTGCTCTATCTGTGCCCATTTTCCTGTCGCTCTGTTGTGTATGTTTTTTGCTATTTTTAAATGTTTACATGCTCTACAGTGTCTCCCACCACATTTTGGAGCAGTGCACAGTTTGGTACGAACTAATAGGTCTCTTAGATTCTTAGCCCTTTTCAAAGCTGGCACTATTGTGTATTGTCCTAGTGAGCTCAGCTGCCTTTTCAGTTGTTGGAAATAGGTCTCAATTAGTGTGGATATTGATGGCCATCCTACTGTACCCTGTCATCTGTGGTAGCTTGGATGTTGCCCTATTCTGTGGCCTGGGGTTTGAGTCATCTCAAGAAATCTGATTTGATGTATCTGAGTCTGCGTTTACTGTAACCTCTGTTTCAGTGCAATGTACAGGATAGCCGTGGCCTGGTTGAAATCCTCCTCCCTGGTGCAAATGAGGTGGAAACGGGTCAGTTGTGATTTGCCGATGCCCCTGAAGGTGTGTTTTGGGTGATGGCTCGCTGTGTGCAGGAGGGTATGGGTGTCTGTTGGCTTGAAAAAGACTTTAGTCGCTAGTTTCTGCCTACCATTTTCTGCTGCTAGCTTGAAAACGGTGGTGCCTAGGAAATCAACTTTCTCTCTACTTGTGATGGCCTTCACTTTTATGGAGGGGTGATATGTGTTTAAGATTTGGATAAATTCTTCTAACTCTCTCTCAAAATGTGTCTAGACCCTTCCAGATGTCATCTAGATATCGGTAGAAGCACATGGGTTTTTTGGAACATTTCAGGAAAACTGTCTCTTCCCACTTTGCCTTGTCTGCCGTCTCTAGGTCTGGGTATTTCAGCAGGATCTCTCTGACTGTCTTTTTCTATATTTGTGTATAGGCTTTCAATGTCCATGGTGTCAGGGAGTACTGAGAGGGAATTGACTATTTGGGCGAAGTGGTACATGTCTTTGATGTAGGTGGGCTGTTTCTGTGACAGTGGATTGAGGAAGGAGTCAATGTATTCTGCTGTCATGTAGGTCTCACTGGCAGTCAGATATAATGGGCCTTTCTGGATATACTTCTCTAGGTACGGTCCAAGTGTCTGGCTACTTGTGTATTTTGGGGAGAATGTAAACCTTTCTTGCCTAAGCTTGTGTCCCTGTCACGTATTCAAATTGTTTCTCGTTGATGATCCTACAACTTCTGAGCTCCTTTATAATGTATTTAATCTCCTGTTGTGTTTCCAAGTATATGTCATTCTCCGTTTGTCAGATTTAGTGCGCTTTTGGCCGTTTTAGTGTGTTATTGGCAGTATTAGTATATTTTTGTGTGATTTGCGTTTCTGTCAGTTTTATTGTGTTCTAGGCTGTTCTAGTGATATTTTGGCAGGTTTAGTGTGTTTTTGTGTTTTTCTGCTTTTCTGGCAGTTTCAGTGTGTTTTTGTGTCATTCTGCGTTTGTGAGTTGTAGTGTCTTTTTCGGGCCAATTTGCTCTGTATTTGTGGTATTCTGTGTTTCTGTCAGCTTTGGTGTGTTTCTGGCCGTTTTGCTGTGTTTTTGTCATTCAGCGTTTCTGTCAGTTTTAGTGTGCTTTTGTGTTATTCTGCGTTGCCGTCAGTTTTGCTGTGTTTTTGGCCGTTCTGGTGTGTTGTTGTCTTTTCCATTGCTGTCAGATGTAGTGTGTTTCTGGCAGTTTGTGTGTTTTTGTTTTATTTGGCGTTGCCGTCAGTTTTCCCGTGTTTTTGGCCGTTTTAGTGTGTTTTTCTTCTGTTTTCTTTGTTGATGTCAGTTTTAGTGTGTTTCTCGCCTTTTTAGTGTGATTTTGCGTTACATTGCATTGCGTGAGTTTTAGTGCGTTCTTGGCTGTTATAGTGTGTTTTTGTGTTATTCCGCGTTGCTGTCAGTTTTAGAGCGTTTCTCGTAATCTCACCGTGTTTTTCTGCGTTTTTGGCCGATTTAGTGTGTTTTTGTGTTACTCTGCGTTGCCGTCAGCATTAGTGCGTTTTTGGCTGTTTTAGTGTGTTTTTCTGATATTCTGCATTGCCGTCAGTTTTATTGCGTTTTTGGCCGTTTTAGTGTGGTTTTATGTTATCCTGCGTTGCCTTCAGTTTTATTGCGTTTTTGGCCGTTTTAGTGTGTTTTTGTGTTATTCTGCGTTGCTTTCAGATTTTGTGTGTTGGCCGGTATAGCGTGTTTTTGTGTTATTCCGCGTTGCCGTCAGTTTTAGAGCGTTTTTTTTGCCGTTTTAGTGTGTTTTTGTGTTATTTTGCGTTGCCGTCAGTTTTTCCTGTGTTTTTTGGCCGTTTTCGTGTTATTCCGCGTTGCTCTCAGTTTTAGTGCGTTTCTGGCCGTCTCAGCGTGTTTTTCTGCGTTTCTCGCCGTTTTATGGTGTTATTTTGGATTGCCGTCAGTTTTAATAAGTTTTTTGCCTTTTTAATGTGTTTTTGTGTTATTCTGCTTCGCTTTCAGACTTTGTGCGTTTTTGGCCATTTTAGTGTGGTTTTGTGTTATTCCGCGTTGCTGTCAGCATTATTGCGTTTTTGGCCGTTGTACTGGTTTTCTGTTGTTCTGCGTTGCCGTCACTTTTAGTGAGTGTTTTGCCGTTTTTGTGTTATTTTGCGTTTCCGTCAGTTTTGCTGTTTTTGGCCGTTTTGTGTGTTTTCGTGTTATTCTGCGATGCTGTGAGGTTTAGTGCGTTTCTGGCTGTTTTAGTTTGTATTTGAGTTATTCCGCGTAGCTGTCAGTTTTAGTGCGTTTCTGGCCGTCTCAGCGTTTTTTTTTGTGTTTCTCGCTGTTTTATGGTGTTATTTTGCATTGCCGTCAGTTTTAGTGCGTTTTTGCCCGTTTAGTTTGTTGTCTTTTTACTTTGCCGTCAGATGTAGTCTGTTTCTGACAGTATTAGTGTGTTTTTGTGTTATTTGGCGTTGTCGTAAGTTTTGCTGTGTTTTTGGCTGTATCAGTTTGTTTTTGCCTTTTTTCTTTGTCTGTTGGAGTGTGTTTCTTGCCTTTTTAATGTTTTTGTGTTATATTGTATTGCCGTCAGTTTTACTGTGTTTATCGCCGTGTTAGTGTGTTTTTCTGTTATTCTGCGTTGCCCTCAGTTTTAGTCCGTTTTTGTTGCTGTTTTAGTGTGTTCCTGTGTTATTCTCCGTTGCTTTCAGATTTTCTGCGTTTTTGGCCGTTTTAGTATGTTTGTGTTGCTGTCAGTTCTAGTGCGTTTCCGGCCAACTCAGCATGTTTTTCTACGTTTCTCTCCATTTTATGGGGTAATTTTGCATTACCGTCAGTTGTAGTGCGTCTTTGCCCGTTTTAGCTTGTTTTTGTCTTTTTCCTTTGCCGTTAGATGTAGTGTGTTTCTAGCAGTCTTAGTGTGTTTTTGTGTTATGGACTCAGTGAATGTCCCTTTAAGATATAGTTAGTTGTGTATGTGTGTGGGGGGGGGGGGGGCGCATGCTTACGTCAACAGAAGATAAAGGACGTAATGACGTTGTTGGAGTAGTCAGTCGAAGTCAAAGAGGGAGAGAGAGAGATAAAAGGGAGAGAGACACCAGCCTGCTAGTTTCTCTATCGATGGATAAGAGACAATAACTCTGTCTGCCACTGAAATCCACGTTTTGAAACTGGAAGTAATCCGGTGGAGTTCACTTTGTTGCTGACCTGTAGAAGGAAACAGGTATTTGTGTGGACGACCATGATTCGGATGCTTTTCGGGTGAGGAAGTCACTACCGAGTAAACACTGAAGCATCGTTTGGGTTCCATCGTGGAACATTTGGATTTCGTGATTACTCTCTCTCTATGTTCTCTACATCTACGTCTTATCTTCAGACAACGGTGGTTGTTGAAGAAGCCTTTGCTCATGTTTCACCTTACGGCTTGCTGAACTGAACTTTAAGAACTCCTGGACTTGGAGTTTGGGGACTTTGCCACACACACACACAAAGAGTTTAGTTTTTGGGGTTAATGTTCAAGGTTTAACATTTTTACTTCTAACATACTAGCATTTTTACTTTTATTTTTCTTATTATCATTAGTGATTAATAAAATAGTTTTTAACACTGAATCATGACTCAGTGTGTTTCTTTTGTTGCTGGTTCGTAACAAGTACCTCCACTATTTCTTCCAGATCCATACACACTTTCCCACTGCTGCACTTGATAGGCCCTATCCTTTCACATCTCATCCTCTTACTCTTCACATATTTGTAGAACGCCTTGGGTTTTCCTTAATCCTGCCCGCCAAGGCCTTCTCATGTCCCTTTCTGGCTCTCCTAATCTCGTTCCTAAGTTCCATCCTTTTAGTCTTGTACTCTTCCAGATCTCTAATATTACCTTAGCTCTCTGTACCTTTTGTATGCTTTTCTTTTCCTTTTGACTAGATTTATTACAGCCTTCGTACATCATGGTTCCTGTATCCTCTCGTGAATCCCCTGACTCATCGGAACATGTCTATGCAGAACTCCACACAAATACCCCCTGAATATTTGCCATATATCTTCCGTACTTTTCCCAGAGAACATCTGTTCCCAATTTAATCTTCCAATTTCCTGCCGGAGAGCCTCATAATTCCCTTTACTCCAAGTAAACACCTTTCTAGTCTGTTTGCTCCTATCTCTCTCTCCAGTGCTAACGTAAAGGAGATAGTGATCACAATTCTATCACCAAAATGTTCACCCACTGAGAGATCTGACAACTGACCAGGTTCATTTCCCAATATCAAATCAAGCACAGCCTCTCCTCTTGCAGGTCCATCGACATACTGTGTCAAGAACCCTTCCTGAACACACCTAACAAACTCCACCCCATCTAAACCCCTCACTGTCTGGAGATGCCAATCGATGTTTGGGAAATTAAAATCCCCCATCACAACAACTCTGTTATTCTCACACC
Organism: Pristis pectinata; assembly: GCF_009764475.1. Taxonomy (NCBI): domain Eukaryota; kingdom Metazoa; phylum Chordata; class Chondrichthyes; order Rhinopristiformes; family Pristidae; genus Pristis; species Pristis pectinata. The sequence goes on from NC_067441.1 coordinate 10,171,258, forward strand.
TTTCTAGGATCTGCTTCCGTATCTACTCCTCAATAACCCTGCCACTATTGGGCGGCTGAGAAAAACACCCAGTAAAGTTATCGATCCCTTCCTGTTCCTAACCTTCACCCACAGACTCTGTAGACAATCTCTCTACAACGTCCACCTTTTCAGCAGCCGTGACACTATCTCTGATCAACAGTGCCGCTCCCCCACCTCTCCTGTCTCCCTCCCTGTCCTTCCTGAAGGATCTAAAACCCGGCACTTGAATCAACCATTCCAGCCCCGGAGCCATCCAAGTCTCCGTAATGGCCACCACATCATATCTCCAAGTATTGATACAAACTCTAAGCTCATCCACCTTGTTCACAACACTCCTTGCGTTAAAATAGACACATCTCAAGCCTGTCTGAACATTTCCCTTTCTCTATCACCTGCCTATGGTACTTACTCCTATCTTCCTCTATCTGAGAGCCAAACACCTCTTCCCCAGTCTCTCCAGTACGGATCCCACCCCCCCCCCAACAATTCTAGTTTAAATTCTCCCCAGCAGCCTTAGCAAACCTCCCTGACAGTATGTTAGTCTCCCTGGGATTCAAGGTCAACCCGTTCTCTTTGCACAGGTCATACCTGCCCCAAAAGAGGCCCCGATAATCCAGAAAACTGAATCCCTGCTTCTTACTCCAATCCCTCAAACACGCATTTCACCACCTCCTCATTCTGTTCCTATACGCACTGTCACTTAGAACAGGGTAGTAATCCGGAAATTACTACCTTTGAGGTCTTGCTCTCAACTTCCTTCCTAATTCTCTGTGGTCTCTTTTCAGGACCTCATTCTTTTCCCTACTTCTGTAGTTGGTACTAATATGTACCACGACCTCTGGCTGTTCTCCCTCCCCCTTCAGGATATCTTGGACGCGATCCGAAACATCCCGGACCCTGGAAGCTGGGAGGCAAACTACCTTCTGAGTTTGATTCCTGTGTCCACAGAATAGCTTGTCTGCCACCTGACTATAGAGTCTCCTATAACTAGTTCCCTCCTCACTCCTTCCCTGCCCATCTCAGCCACAGCCTGGACTCTGTGCCAGAGACACTGCCACTTTAGCATCCCCCAGCTAGGCTGTCTCCCCCAACATTACTCAAATAGGAGTACTTATTGTCAAGGGGTACAGCCACAAGGGTACTCTCTAGTACCTGACTCCTCCCATTCTCCCTCCCCCTCCTGACTGTGACCCAAATGCCTGATTCCGATGGTCCCGGTGTGACCACCTGCCTATAACTTCTCTCTATCACCTCCTCACTCTCCCTGACCAGACGAAGGTCATCGAGCTACATCTCCAGTTCCCTAACACGGTCCCTCAGAAGCTGCAGCTCGTCACACCGGGAGCAGACGTAGCCTTCTCGGAGGCAGGGAGACTCCGGGAACTCCCACATCTGACAAAGTACAGGAAACCGCACTCATACTCCTTCCTTAACTCAAGTCCCCAACCTTTACTCGCCCCTTTAAGCAGAACCTTTTGACCCAAAGCCCAGAACACTCTGCTCCCTCTCACTCCGCTGCCCGCTGGATATGGCGGTTTGCTTTTTAAACTGCCCGCGCCTTACCTGCTGACGTCACGCGCCTGCACAGTCCAGTTCCCACTATTACCGACTAAAACTTATTTAAAAACTTATAAAACAGAAGCTTACTCAACTAAAACTTACAATAAAAACTCTATGCAAAAAAAAAGAAGGAAAACTTATCTGTCCCGAAGTCCCGACCTCTGCCGAAGCGAAACCCACGAACCTCTGGTACGTTACAAGATTGAGGGCTTGTCCGGGATTTATCCCAAGATTGACGAGAGTGGTTCGAAATCGAAGCTGGAACGAGAGGTCTGGGTATGAGACAAATTGGGGTCATTGGACGACTGATTGTTGGTCGGCCTGATAAATTTCTTTTTGATTGGCTTGTGTGTGTGGAAACCAGCAGCAAAGGATATTGAATTTTATTCCGTACCAGCAACAATAGGAACAGAGGGAGCCGTGTATAAGTGTTAAAATCTACTTATTAATAACTACCTGTAAAAATAGGAAAAGTAAAAAACTTTATATATTAAACATTGACCCCAAACATAAACTTGAAGTGTGTGTGTGGCAAATTCCCAAACCACAAATCTAGGAGTAGTTCTCTAAGTTTCAGTTCAGCAAGTCAGAAGGTAGAACAATGAGCAAAGGTTTTTGCAAAACCACAGTAGATTGTAGAGGGAATGTAAAGAGAATTTACGAAATCCACATGGTCCACGATGGAACCCACATGACACCTCAATCACCGAAGTATCTGACAAGTGTGTTCCGATGTATCAGACACACCGAGGGCATTCGATACGTGGCCACTTACAGAAATACCTGGTTTTCAGTACAGGTTTACGACAAAGTGGATTCCACAGATTGCTTCAGAAATCCATACATGGATTGTACAGTGACAGACACAGCTATTGTTCTTCATCCATAGATTCATAGACTGGCAGTCGCTCTGTCTCTCTCTCTCTGTCTCTCTCTCTCTGTCTCTCTCTCTCTGTCTCTCTCTCTCTGTCTCTCTCTCTCTGTCTCTGTGCAAACAGACAGTACGTTCCAGTTATAATCTTGCAGTCCTTCGATAACACCACACACACACGCTACTCCACGACTGTCCAGGTGCCTTAAAGGGACATCGCCCCCCCCCCAAGAAAAATACTGATCTGCAAGAGCAAAATTTTTAACTGCGTATAAAATTAGTAAAACTATGGTTTACAATTATCATACGACACGATTACATAAAATTGCATTAGTAAAGAAAGATTTTCCATAATATCTGGAAAGGCAATTAGCAATTATGTTATATTCGCCTTTAATGTCAGTTATCATGAGATCATACTCTTGTAAAATTAAACTCCAGTTTAACATTCTTCTGTTCTTGTTTTTCACGCTGCCAAGAAACACCATTGGGTTATGATCTGTTTACACAGTGAGTGGTTTCTGAGCTGTGCAAACATACACATCAAAATGCTGCAAAGCTATAATAAGCGACAATAATTCTTTTTCTATGGTGGAATAATTTTTTGATGCTCATTAGATTTCTTTGAAAAGTAAGCTACAGGATGGTCCATATCATCATAGTCACCCTTCTGCAACAACACAGTTCCTGCAGCTTCATCACTGGCATCCGCTGCTAATGAAAATGACTTTTCAAAGTCAGGTGATTTGAGCACAGGTTGGTAACATTAAATATCTTTCAGTTTCTCAAATGCTTCCAAACAAGGCTCTGTCCAAACAAACTTTACCCCCCTTCTTTTTTTTTCAAGAGGGAACAATTGGCTATCACATGACGAGGTTTCTTACAATAATAACAAGTACGTTCAGCAGATTTCCCCAGCAATAGCTGCCGATCATCCTTCCCCTTTTGACTACTCCCCAATTTAACCTCCAGTTTATCTGGATTTCCTTATAACTCTTTTGGAAGGTCTTTGTTGCTCCCCACTTAGACTTGTGGGTTAAGGCAAACTCATCTGCCAACCTTGCCTTTTCTTGCAAAGTTTCCACCTCCTTCTCGTTTAGATACATTGTTATTTCAACTGGGACACAATTTTTAATGTCTCCCACAAAAGTCAATTCTCTGTCTATCATAATCCTAAACTATATTTTGAGCCGTGCACCATCGTTCAAAACACACACTCTTTTCAGTCACAAAGTCCATGTACGTCTGGTCCGCAGATTTCCTCAGGTCCCTGAAGGTTTACCTATAAACTTCAGGAACTAATTCATCAGCTTTAAGCACAGCTTGTTTTACCTTCGTCTAATCAGCTACGTTAGTAACAGACAACGCAGAATAAGTTTGTTGAGATTTACCTTTAATCACATTCAGTAACATAAGACCCCATCTGGCCAGTGGTCACTTTGAACTCTCAGGAACGTTTTCAAATGTTGGAAATATCGATCAACCTGACCTTCCTCAAATGGATGGACTAATTTAACCTCCCTACTGGCCATGAAACCACCACCAGAAACAGAACCCCCACGATTCAGTATTTCTAACGCATGCCGTCGCTGTTTCTCCGGTTCCTCCCTATGTAACTCCACCCTCCTATGTTCCATCCCTAGTCTCCTGTGTTCTAACTGTTTCTGTGCCAGTTGTACCTGGGCTTCAGAAATCACTGGTTTACTCTCAGGAAACTGTTATAACTCACTCACCTCAAATTCCCCCCAATTCTAAATAATAGCGAACTACTATTCTATGAATACTGTACCTGCTTTTTTCATAGACCGCCTTACTGCTTCAAGGTTTAACTGTTCATCAATGTTCAACAACTCTTCCTTTATCACCACCTTCAATCTCTCTGTCATGGCTCCGAGAGCTGATTCTCGATTCTGTCCCTTATTCACACTGATGGAGCCTTGTTGTGCAGCACATGGTTTCCATGCAGTACTATTTGCGGAATGACACACACCTGAGTTCCATCAGGAGACTAGTACAAGAACCCTGGTTTCACAAACATTGGTTGCCAGATTATTGGTCTGTCTCTAGGTATACTTCTTCTCCCGGCTGCTTCGAGCCGTTAAATCTAGAGCAGGCCCGGTTTCGCGGTATCTCCTAGAAAACCCTGTTTCCGTGTCGGAATCCCGAGGCAAGATTCCTTCTGTTCGCCTTTCTGCGTTTGGTACCGAGGAAGCATCCCGACTCCAGTCTCGTTCCTGTGTTCCGCATGTGGTTCTTCTGCGATCTCGCTCTTCGTCTGACTTTGTGACACCCTCAAAGGTTGGTGATTCCATGAACGCGTCAATATTTATTGCTGCTGCTAGTTCCACACACACAAACCAATCAGAAAGAAATTTATCAGGCCGACCAGCGATCAGTCGTCCAATAACCCCAATTTGTCTCAAAACCAGATTCTCGTACCAGTCTTGATTTCGGAACACTCTCGTCAATCTTGGAATCAATCCCGGACACACCAAGTTTGTTATGTACCAGCAACAATAGACACACAAAGAGCCATGTATAAGTGTTAGAATCTATTTATTAACATTTGACGCCCTTACTAATCAAGAACCTATCTACCTCCGTATTAAGTGTACCCAATTACTTGCATTCCGCTGTCGTCTGTGGCAGTATATTCCACAGATTCACCACCGTCTGGCTTGCAGAAATTCCTCGTCATCTCTGTTCTAAAGGGGTGTCCTTCTGTTCTGAGGTTGTGCCCTCTGCTCCTGGACGATCCCACCATTGGAAACATCCTTTTCATGTCAATTCTATCCAGGCCTTTCAGCATTCCGTAGGTTTCCATCAGATCCCCCTTTATCCTTATAAACTCCACCGAGTACATATCCAGAGCCATCAAACGCTCTTCATACGTTAACCCTTCCATTCCAGGTATCATTCTTGTATACATCCTCTGGACCCTATCCAATGTCAGCACATCCTTCCTTAGATATGGGCTCAAAACTGCTCACAGTAATCTAACTGTGGTCTGACCAACGCCTCATAAAGTATCAGCATTACGTCCTTGTTTTTATATTCTGGTCTCTCGAAATGAATGCGAACATTGCATTTGCCTTCCTTACTATCGAATCAACCTGCAATCCTACAGTAGGATTCCCAAGTCCCTTTGGACCTCCGATTTCTGAATTCACTCCCCTTTTAAAAATATAGCCTACGCCTTTATTCCTTCTAACAAAGTGCATGACCATACACTTCCCGACTCTGTATTACATCTGCCATTTCTTTCCTCAACACTACCTGTCCCACCACATATCTTTGTATCATCTGCAAGCCTGGAAACAAAGCCCCCAATTACGTCATCCAGATCATTAACATACAACGTGAAAAGTAACGGACGCAACACCGACCCCTGCGGTACTCCAGCAGTCACCAGCAGCCAGACGGAAGAGGCCCCCTTTATTCCCACTCTTTGTCTTTTGCCAGTAAGCCAATCGTCTATCCACGCTGGTACCTTTACTGTTATAACATGGGTTCCTATCTTGTTTAGCAGTCTGACGTGCAGCACCTTGTCAAAGGCCTTCTGAAAATCCAACTGAACAACATCCACTGGCTCTCCTTTGTCTTTCCTGCCTGATACTTCCTGAAAGAATTCCAACAGGTAACATCTCCCCTGAAGGAAACCATGCTGACTTTTATCATGAGCTTCCAAACATCCTGAAACCTCGTCTTTAATAATGGACCCTAACATTTTACCAACCACTGAAGTCAGGCTAATTGCCCTATAATCTCCTGCCTTTTGCCTCCCTCTTTTCTGAAAACTCTGGAGTGACATTTGCGATATTCCAGTCTTCCGTAACTATTCATGACTCTAGCAATTCTTGAAACATCACTACTCATACCTCCATAATCTCTTCAGCTACCTCTTTCAGAACCCTGGGTGTATTGCATATTCTCCAGTTGATCCCTCTACCTTCAGACCGTTCAGCTTCGCAAGCACCTTATCCTTAGTAATAGCTACCACAATCACTCCCCCCCCCCCCCCGACTCTCTCAAATTTCTGGCATGTTGTTGGTGTCTTCCACAGTGAATACAGACGCAAAGTACTTATTCAGTTCGTCCGCCATTTCTTTGTTCCCCATTACTATCTCCAGCGTCCTTTTCCAGCGGTCCGATGTCCACCCTTTCCTCTCTTTTACTCCTAACCTACCTAAAAGAAAGCTTTTGTATCCTATTAGATATAATTCGCTATCTTATCTTCATGTTTCACATTTTCTCTCCTTACTGATTTCTTGGTTGCCGACAGAGAAGGAGGCCATTCGCCCCGCAGAGTTCATGTCAGTTCTGAGCAGCGCAATCCAGGGAATCCCATGTTACCCATTTTCCCGAAGACCATCCTCTCGCCTGAGTTCCTTTGGTTTCTCTTTGGAAGAACGAACTGATTCCCTTTCCGACAACCAGTAAGGCAGATATTTGCATGCAACTTTTCTGAAAACGAGGATCCGTTTCATCTCCTCCCTTCTAATGATTTGCATAACATTCAAGAGTTTACTGCAGGAAAGCATGGTTTGTGTTCCTAGGTAGGCCGAAGGGCATTTTTTTCTGTGTCCATACTCTATATTTAACCTATGTCCGTTAAATCTCAAGTATTCATTCACAAGGGCAAATTTATAATAAAACAATAGATTCTAAATATTTGAAGGTGATTTGTGCTGGAAGTGACTGTTCAAAATATCAGTCTTTGTGTAATGCTAGTGAATCAAAGGCATGATACAATGAACACACAAGAAACTGCAGGTGTTGTAATGTGGTCCAACAAACAAATCTGCTTGAGGAACACAGCATATCGAGCAGCATCTACGGGGGAAAGGAATTCACGACGTTTTGGATCGAGAGCCTCCATCAAGATACAATGAGTTTGGTTTGGTGGCTCGCATGAACGAAGGAAAGATTCCTAACGGCAAACTTTACAACCATATGGATGACAAGGTGTAGAATTGGTAAGATACCACAATAAAGGAAAAGTTGAGTTAGGAACGTAAAGCTTAATACAGCATGGAGACTTCAATCATACTAAAAGTGCACTAGCGATATTGGAACAGAAATCAGGAACGTAAAGTGCATGAGAAAACCTGGTCAAGTTTAATGAAAGAAAATCCACCTGTCTTATGAAAGGTTTTATACATGTGGGAAAAGAGGATCTTGAAGGCAAGGTCGAGCATGTTAGGAAGGAAGAAAGCTGGGGTGTGGAGAAGTTTTTCAATGAGTACACAACGGCGTCTTCAGTAGAGCGGAGGTTGGGAAAACTAGTTGAAAAAGACGTGAAATATTTAGAAGGATGACTGTTGAAATATTACAAGGTCAGCAGTTATGTTATAGGTTGAGTCACAAAGTCTGGATGAAATTTATTCCAGGCTGTTTAAAGAACCAAGGGCAAAAATTATGATGGAATCTACGGGGATTTTAGAAGGTCTTTAACCAGATTCTTAGAAACCGGTATACAAACACTTCATACAGAGATTGGTGATTGCCTGAAAACAGCTATCAATGATAAGTAATTAATGCAAAGGATGTCTTCATATTTGAGGGGAAGGGAGTGAAAATGTTTATTCATAAAATACCGTAGAGGCGAAAGATCGTGCGGCGCATTGAGACCAATATTTTGGCCCAGATTCCTGCCTCAAGTACAAGATACCACAAAGAAAAACTCCGACCGCTGAGATGATTGCATCAACAAAACTTCCACCAGCAATACCGTATTGCGATGTCTAACCTTAATTTTCACGTGACCAGCGCATTCTGATACCACACCCCCCCACGGCACATGTTCGCAAATAAACTGTAAAACACAACCATCTCTGGCTCAGACAGACCTCGCAATTTCAAGCTCCTTCCTACCCTATTTTCGTTAAGTGCGTTCGTCAAATCCTTGTGTACTATATCTATGGAGAGCAATGGATCAGAGACACGTTGCCCTGACACCGAATTTTCGTTTCCTGTGTGAAAATTTATCCAGTAACCACCGAAGGATGTGCAGTTCTATCCCAGGGATAAAATAACAAAACGCTCATCGTAAGCATTTAGTTCTTTGCACCTGCATTCCAAAGTAACTAAATGAATGGTGAATCCTTTGGTGAATATAACAGGCACCAATGTTTCGGCAACGTGACTTTATTGTTCACCTGTATTTACTGTGGAGAAGGACACAGAATCTGCTGAGTTCCGGGAGGAAACTGTGATATCCTGAAACATATCGACATTATGATTTAACAGGTTAACTGCAATCACAAGGACAGATTTTCCACACAAAATTTACTGGGCATATGCAATGAGCTGACAGAGGTAAGTAGGGGCGCCTACAATTGCAATGTTTAAAACACATTTGGACGGGTACGTGGATAGGAAATTTTCATATGGTTATGGGCGAAACGCAGGCAAATGGCATTAACATAGATAGATATCTTGGCCAGTATAAACGAGTTGGGCCGGAGGGCCAGTATCCGTCTGTAACCCAATGAATCTATGACTCTATGAATCAGTGGCATATCTGTCAAACCCACTGATGTTTTACAACATTAATTTTCAATGCTCTGCCAAATTGCAACCAGATTTGTCAGTTATCTACACAACTGCCCATTTAATGTAAACAGATATTTCACTCCATTCTTCAGCTCTTTTCTGAATTTCCTCTGTGTCAGTCCATAGATACACGTGTTGGTGCATATACTGATCATTTGCAACATATATCCGAACTGTTGCAGGATATATGTCGGGGTATTCAAATATATGTCTGTGTAAGAATAATTTTGTGCTTGCGAGGTTACAGAGGACACTACATAAGGTATCCAAAATAATATGAAATTGGCTGATATAGCGAACAACAAAATCATTGACTTTCTCCGGTTCTCCACCTCTACATCCTTCTGATTCTCACTACTGTTCCGGAGTCCCCTGCGAATTTTATTTGCCGCTACGATGTGTCTGACTGTTAAACCATTGAATGTCAGAATTAAACAGATTGGTAACAACGGTGTTAAGATACTTTCTAATAACTCGTATGCTTTCCACGCCGATGAAGTCGAGTATTCGGCCGTATAGACGCAGCGCCATGGAACGTTGTCAGTTATGACTTCAGGCTCCACCATAAAGTAAACCGGAACACATATCGCACAGGCCACAACAACCACGGCCAATATAACCACAGTCGCTTTTCTCTCGGTGCAGTATCGTTCCCTCAGCTTTTCACAGCAAATTGCGATAAAGCGATCGAAAGTGAAAGACACAGTGAGCCAAACGGAACAGTGCCTGGTTACAACCCTCAGTACAATTGTCAGGGCGCAAATCGGCGTAATGAGCAAGAAATGGGCATACATATAGATATAATTTGTCTGCTCCACAACAGCAACAACAATAACCACCATTAGATCTGCTGCTGCCATTCCCACCAGGTAACGGGTGATGCATTTGGAGAGTCCACATTTTCCCCGAGACAGGATCACAATCGCCGTTAAATTAACTGCAAAGCAAAAAAAAGAGTTATTCCAAACACGAAAAAACGGATCGGTTTCATTTGTCAAATCCGCTGGACCGTGCCGAATGGTTCCCCTTCCTCTGATCCTATGCTGAAAACGGCTGTCTGAGAATCTTAGCGAGGAAATACAGTACGTCCGGGCTTCGCCGTTGCACTCCATCTGGAGGACAAGAGGTGGATAGGAGTGACAGTTTCGTCGGCAACTCTCCAGCAGTTTACAGCGGGTGATTTGAAGTCCACAACATACCTGTGAGCCGCTGATCGCCCCAGTCAGCGAGATTTGGTCCATTACTAGAGCTGAAATATTGAAGGGAGCATTGGCAGTGGTAACAAATGGATCCAGGGAGACTGTCCCTTCGGGCATAATATGTTTGTGAAGTAAACCACAGATTAAAAAAAATGTAAAAGATCAGCAGCGTGACAACCGGGACATCTTTCACTTTATTGTTGATCTTGAGGAGATATACAGACAGATATAAAACACGTGTTCTGATTTGATGACACATGGCAGAAAAGGCATGTCTGTCAAAAAGAAATTGGAAAGTTCACTGAAAGAGCTGCCAGGTTGTTGTTGCAAATTTCTAAGTTTCTCTCCTGATTCAGGCTCCAACCAAGAACAGCATATATCGGTAACGCATCGGAAAAGGAAGGAAAGTAGAATGCTGGACCAATGTAAAAATGAGCACTGATTTCATTGACTAAATAAACTGACATCAAGTAGTTCAAAATACGCTAAAATAAAAAAAAACAAAACAATCAGATGCTTGAAGCGTCTTCATTTCTGGGAACACTCGTCAAGTAATGTCATCATCTGTGCCGGGCATGAAGATGACTAGTCTACAGTGCGGCAGGTATAGTCCAAAGGGAAACCACACACATAGTAAACCAGCTATAGTATCTTACCAGGGATACCAACTGCTGCAAGTGAAGGATAGAAAAAGCTAGCGATGTAATAAATTGCAGGATATCCCATTTTCTTTCCGTGGCACCGATCCGTTTGCACAGAACTTTCCAACTGCCCATGTGTACCGATTGATTTAACAAACTCTTATACAAGAGATGTAAATTCCACTGAGACAATTAATGTGACCACCTCCTCAGTCACATCAGGCACACCCATTGAACAAACACACGGTAAATAATTTTACTCATTGTATCACTGCGTAATGAATGTGGTTCCCCAAGGGATATTACAAGTAATGAATTATAAAAATAAAATACGGCAACCTTTTTTGAAGGGTAATGTTGCAAATTCAGTTTCTTGAACACAAGGTTTAAGTAGCTGAAATAGAATAATTATTGGATCAGTATTATTTATGACATGAACACTCAGCTTGAAATAGGCACCACTCTTAACATTAGGCGGAGCACACTAGGCTTCCGACATTAAGAAAGACATTACTTTGGCGGGTGAAATGAAGGACACGTCTTCCTCGAAGGGGTAGATTCATTCCACCCTTTGACTTTCGTGAGTCTTTCGTGCTGGAATTCAGGGAAACAGCTGAGGACATTTAACGTAATAAAAAGAAACTCTATTGACTTACCCCAGAAGACATACTTATACTGGAGTCACTTGAGATAAACACACGGAATCCTTATTTACAAAACTGGACCGGTGGAAGACCGACATTTTCCAGCACAGTATGGGCCGTTAGGTCCGAAGCATCCGCATCTATCCCACTGAGAGACTTGACCACGTCCCCTCGCACGTGGGCGATTGTTGCAGTTCACTTTTTCCAGATTCAGACATTTATCGCTATGGGTTTTGTTAGTTTTGTCCAGGTTCTTATACTACTTCAATTCTTAACAGGCCATTTGTTGCCTGCCTTAGCTCATATCGACGATCCATCCGTTGTTTGCTCCGCTGATCTCTCGTTCGGCACCAGATAGACCTGATACTGTTTCCTTGTTTACTTTCAGGTGTCTTTTCTTCAAATCGTCACCTGTATAATTATCGAACCGCATTAGCAGTCAACAAAACAAACAGCACAAAGTGACAACGTATCACTCCCGCGCTGTACTTGCGTTGGAAGTACCGCGCCCTGATTACACGTCTATGATACCTTCCCGGGCCAGTCTTACTTGTTTTCAGGTTACAATCCCACATTGTGTCCACGAGGCACTGGGTCTCATAAACACGAGCCATCTCGGGCCGCTTTCGCCATTCAATGGCCTCTCGCTTTCCAATTCATCACCAAATTGCATTGCAGAGCTGCGGAGCTGTTCAAGTTACTTTACTTCTGCTTCAGCAGCTGTCAAGAGCATTTTGTTTTCCTAATGCAATACACCACTCTGCATTCACTGGTTAACCCGCACTGATCTACAGCCCTCGGCACATTGGAGAAGGCCCCACCATGGACACTACGCGTTCGCAGCCTTTGAACACCATGGAAGTGTGTTGCTCTCTGCCAGATATACATTTCCTTTTGACTCCTTTCCTGTGAATTGCTTTGACCCAGAAGGTGGGAACATCTCCCACTTGTTCCGAATGCTCTCCATCCTGATTCCTACTCCCCATTCTTCTAGTCGGCAGTACCTTCATTCGCCCTACCGGGATACTTGATTAACATTGGGCCGCTCACATTGATGTTATTTATTGAATTACTTGGGATAGCCGAGTTTCTACCAAAGCAGTATTTATTACCAATCTCAAATTACCCCGGTGAAGGTAGTGGTGAGCTGCTCTCTGCTGGTGGTGTATGGACATACTTGGACCGAAGAACAATGAAGAGACAGTGATATATTTGCAGATAAAAGTAGCGTGTGACTGCACGGGAACTCGCAGGTGGTGATGTTTCCTCGCACAGAATGCTCCAAGCTGTATACAAAGCTCCAATTGCGACCACACTAACTACTTGAATTGCTACAACGTGATATTCCAAATTTTGCACTCAGTGCCACGCCGATGAATTCAACTATGCCATGCGAACTCTTCGTCACTCGACCTGGCTGTGTTGTTATTTTCCGGGAGCTATGTACAAGGTATCAACAACGCAACCCAGTGCCCTGCATTTCAATGTGTTTCCTGACCTGGTTTACTTTAGGCATTCGGTCTTTAGTCATTCAGATTGAGACTGAAACTATCTATTAAGGGCCAGTCAACTGAAATATTTACCCTAATTCTCTCTCAACAGCCGAGCTTTTCCGCCATTTCCTATTTTCTCTTTTCATGAGAGGCTATGTACTTCCAATTCAAATATATAAATATTTAGCTGATGTGTTTGCAAAGTCAGCAGACAAGTTTCACAATGAATCAACGTAAGCTGTTGTCTCCTCAGGGCTGGAGGAATTCTGACACTCATTCAATAATATTGACAAAATTAGGAAATGAATGAGTTCTCAGAATTCGACAAACATGAACCTGTAGATGTGGAGGAAACATAATAATTTGCAAGAAGCCCCGGGGACGATACCAAATGTTCCTCGGGTCATCCGCTGCTCTCAACATTGCAGTTGACCCCAAAAGTTGAATCCCGGAGACAAATATTAAAAAATCGCAAGAGACCCAGAGAAAGATCAGCAAAATGCCTGATAGCACGGCTGCAGGCCCACAGTGAGGGAGCCAAATTAATAATTTGAAACAGATCCAACTGCTGGAATGAACGGAACGAATTATCCGACTGGAACGTTGTACCGAAACGGAGTTTGCGTTTCAGCATGAAGGCCCTTGACAAGTCCGTTGTTAGTTTCAGAAAGTATGCTGGGGGAGTGGGTGAAGGAAAGTGAATATCTCTGATAGGGTGAGAATAAAACCATTGATGTGGTGCTCTCAGTATGATCGCGCTTTTTTTGCTTTACCTGTTGTTCAATATATACAGCATGAGAGATGTTAGTGCAACAGATTATACAATGGCAATGAGAGGAAACTGAACGAAAGTCACAGATGGCCGAGAGACAAAAATGATCAATTCTGATACGGATCAAAATTCCACATTGGGCTAAAAGTGCTCAGGGGGATATTCAAGCGCATTTTGGGTGCAAATCGATTGGTCAGACTGCGTGTAGGAAGGGGAATTGAAGTAGAAGCCACGAGACATTGAGGGTTTCCCCTTCGGATTGAACTCGGGTGCACTGGAATGCCGACAGCACTGTGTGTAATTGGGTAAACATTTTCCCTGCTCTTTAATCACACGTTGTTGAACAATGGGGATCTGACAGAGCACACATAAGAAGAGACCATTCGCACTATCCTCTCCTACTCTGTTTATTAATTGGCAGCCAGAGGAATCGCATCTTCCAACACTTGGGGCGCAGCCCTGTTTATAATGAAGATGGATTATCAGGAATTCGGTACAATGGAACAGCAGGCAGAAGACAGACGAATCTATAAACATCAAAACTCAAATGTTGGAAATATCATACACGAAGAAAACAAAGAAATAAAAACAGACAATTCCGGCCAAACAGACTCTGAAAAACAAAACAATTTCCGATTAGACGAATATTTTGTGTTCACTTTTCTTTTGGTAAACCAGTTGTGCTTTTGTGAGAGTTTCCTTACGGAAAAGACATTGGTCAATCGTTTTTAAGCTACAGAAATTCGATAGATCTGTTTCATATTGTCAGTTCTGAGTCTCTCTTTCATTTACTACAGTGGAATTTAATCCTGTCGTCTGTAAAAATGATAATAATATCGCTGCTGCCAAATGTGTTGAATTGGTTTCTCTCGTTGAACTAATAAATTGGACGGAATGAGTTCGAAATCAAAATATAAGTAGCCTTCTCATTAGTTGATTCAAGTTCAATAAAGTGATAATCGAATTAAATTTTATTTTCATAGCGGCTCATTTAATGTGAAGAGATATTTCACTCCATTTTTCAGCTCCTCTCTGAAGATCCTCCTCGTCAATGCATAGATACACGTGTCGGTGCAGGCACTGAGCATCTGCAACATACATCCAAACTGTTGCAGGATATCTATCGGCGTGCTGATATATCTGTCTGTGTAGGAATAGTTTTCCACAGGCCGGTTCATGGAATGCACAACATAGGGTATCCATTATAATATGAAAATGGCTGATATAGCGAACAGCAAAGTCATGGACTTTCTCCGGTTCTCCACCTCTGGATCCTTCTGACGCTCACTGCCCTGGCGGTCTCTATTTGCCGCTATTATGTGTCTGACAGTGAAAGCATTAAACAGCAGAATTAAAGATATTGGTAATAACGGAGTCATGATACTGTCAAAGAACTCATATGCTCCATGCCGATGATGAGGCTGAGGCAACGCAGCGCCGTGGATCCACTGAAAAGTAAAATGGAATAGACCTGGCACAGCCCGCTGCAATCACTGTTATTATCACCACAGTCGCCGTTCTCTCGGTGCAATATCGTTGCCGCAGCTTCTGACAGCAGATGGCGATGTAACGATCGAAAGTGAAAGCCACCGTCAACCAAACGGACCAGTCGGTCGTTGCGAGCCGCAGAACATGTGTCACAGTACACACCGGAGTTATGAAGAAGAAATTAGCAAACATAAAGATAAAATTGATCTGCTGCAGTATAACAGCAACGACAACGCATATCAGATCTGCTGCCACCATGGCCACCAGGTAGCGAGTGATGCATTTGGAGAGGCCACATTTTCCCCAAGAGAGAAACACAATCGCCGTTAAATTGACTAAAAGACATAAGAAAAAAAAAAATAATACCAAGCGAGCTAACACTGATCAGTGCGAAGTATAATAGTCCGGACTGGGCCACCCTCTGGAGCCTCCTGCAGGGTGCCAGTTCGCATGCGCTAACCGAGATGGGAAACGGGTCGCTGATAAAACTGGCACTCCTTCTGGCGATGTATATCCGAGAATCAACCAGTTTGGCTCCGTGAAGTGATCCAACAGGAAGGATATCCAGTGACGGAACCTTGTTTTAATAAGAGCCGAGCGTCTTCGGGAAATTCTTCCAAGGACTGAACAGATGGTCGGATATATTTGTATCTGGCCCGAAGTTCAGTCTATCCAGCGGTGTTCTCAGTTGTTTAATGGGGTTAGCGACTTTGGAGAACAGAAACTGCATTGCAGTAGTTTGCTTTAAGTTCATTTTACTTGATGCAATTATATTGTTTTAAATTGGTAAATTAGGTTATTATTGTCACACGTGCCGAAGTACAGTGAAAATCTTGTCTTGTGTACCGTTCATACAGATCAATTAATTACAACAGTGCATTCAGTGTACAAGGTAAAACGATATCAAAGTGAAGAATAAAGTGTAACAGTTACAGAGACAGTGCATTGCAGGCAGACAGTAGGGTCCAAGGTCATAACGAGGAACCGTTCAATAGTTTTATAACAACGGGATAGAAGCTGTCCTTGAGCCTGGTAGTATGTTCTTTCAGGCTTTTATATCTACGCCCGATGGGACAGTTGAGACGAGAGAATGTCCGGGGTGGGTGAAGTCCTTGGTTATGCTGGCTGCTTCACCAAGGCAGCGAGAGGTATAGACAGAATCCACCAAGGGAAGCTGGTTTCCGTTGTGCTGGGCTGTGTCCACAACTCTCTGCAGTATATTGCGGTGTCCGGCAGAGCAGCTGCCATACAAAGCCGTGATGCATCCAGATAGGATGCTTTCTCTGGTGTATCGATAAAGTTGCTGAGTTTCAAAGGGGACACGACACGTTTCTTTAGCTTTCCTCAGGGGCTAAAGGAGCTGGTGAGATATCCTGGCCGTGGTGTCCAGTTGGTTGGAACAGGACAGATTCCTGGTGATATTCACCCATAAGTATTGAAGCTCTCAATCCTCTCGGCCTCAGCACTGGTGATCTGAACAGGGACATGTGCAAGGCCCCCTTTCCTGAAGTCAACGAGCGGGATTTTGTTTTGCTGACATTCAAGGAAACGTTGTTGTCATTGCCACTATGTCTCGAGGCACACTATCTCTTTCCTGTATTCCGACTAATCGTTAATTGAGATAAATGATATTCCTTCATTGCTTCTACCTGTTGAAACAGATTTCTTGCATAATTACTTATTTAATAAACGCAAAGTCTTTAAACCTGATACGGGAAATGCTTGTCAGAGACCGAGATGCCTCCTGGCCTCACGAGATGTCAAAGAAACACATGGGGGTATCCGGTTCCAGGGTAGGCGGAACATCATCCCTGCTGAAACGGGCCCTTACTCTCTGACAGCAACGCCTCTCGGAACACAGGTATCAGCGAAGCGTCCCGGACATGGGAGCCCCAGGACGGAAGAGATTATCCTGCGAACGGACACTGCCCTGGAGGTGAAAGGCGAAATTGCCGGGACAAGCATAATCAGTGAGACAATTATAGAAACAATCCCGTTCAAAGAAAATCCGCAAGAAATTGCAAACCAGAAACTAATAATTTAGCTCGAGGTTAAAGGTGGAAAACAAAAAAAAAAGCAACCACGAAAAGGAAAGAATAATGTAATGGGACACAAAGTATACTCCCTCTTCCTTCAGGGGAAAAAAGCTGAAGTTCGCGATTGAAAATTGCAAAGTCGCTGGTGGGGAAACGGATGCAGACACTGCTTGCGAGGACAACATTGTTCTTGCAGATAAATAAGGGGCAGGTAGACGACATCTTATTAAAATCTTTCTTTTCTTGGTCTGATTGTATTTTTTTTCCACCATCAGGGAGGACCCAGGAAAGTAGGTCATGGTGGTTGATAGAACACCAAATGACAGATACTAAGGTAACACACGGAAAACATTCAACAGAGGTACTTTGGATGACTGTAACATTGTACGTCATCGGACTGTACGGAAAAGGATGGTACATTATACAGCCATAGTTATTTTCCCTCTGGCCCGACGGGGTGAATTCAGTGTGTTCTCCCTGACAACATAATTCAGGTCAGTGATTTTTTCTCCTTACACCGAGCCGACATTGACCTGCATGGTCTAGATACATCTGTCGTTCCCAACTCGGTTAACACTAGAAAGGACGAACTTCATTTGAAGGGAGAGACCAGAAAAGATGTCGATAATTTGGGGCATAATCGAGCGGGGCCAAGAATCGTCCCGCTGCGTTCTCCCCCAAACCTTCAATGTCTTATGGGCACAACTGTGCTGGGACCAGAGGGTATCATGCCACCGAACAGAATCAGCAGTGACCAGGCCTCAGCGCCGTGAATCCTGACTGCATTTGACAGGAGGTTATGTTGGTGTGGAATTGATGGACTGCAGTTTGCAAGCTTGCAGGAATATTCTAGTACTTCGCGGCATAGATAACGGCATTGGATTTCTATTATATGCTTATATGGATAACAAATTAACACATGTAAATGCATTGAAAATATCATTCAGATTCCCATATAGAATCAGGCCACTATAGTAACATAAATTATATTGTAAAGACGAAATAGTATCAATGTGTTTTCTTTGCAATAGCCACTCACTCTAATGATGCAATAGACTAAGGAACCAGAGAGCAAGACACGGGTAATCTACGTTTCAGTGAGAGTAATATAAAGTCAGAGACACAGTAATCGATCAGATCAAGTACCTTACCAGGAATACCGGCGGCTGCAAGTGCAGGATAGTAGATGCTCGCTATGTAGTAAATTGCTGGATATCCCATTTTCCGTCGGAAGCAGAGGTCAGTTGAATGAAACCTAACAACTTCCCATATACATCGGTTCAAGGAGCTCTTATACACAAGAAATTAAGCCAATTACTCCTTTAAGCTAATTAGAGCGCTCATCAATCACATTAGCCACAAAGCACTGAAGAAACACTTATGGTGATATATATTTGCTCTTTGTGTCGCAATGTAATATATTAAACTCTTTGAGGGATATTACACACTATTTGATTCCATGTTATTTCGACAGAAATTCAGGAGATAACATTACAAATTCTGTTCCCTGTCATGAGGTTTCAGCCGCCGAAACAAAGCCACGAAACTCGTTATTAATACGTGTTAGAAAGAGACAGCTCTTGTTCTTCCATAAAACAAGCGCTGCATCTTTCAAACACGCATTAATAACAGCAATAGTTGTGTTACACAGGCTTGCAAAATAAAGGAAAAGGTGGTTAATTCCGCAGGTGCAATGAGGGATAAATCGTCCTGGATATATTGGATCTTGCCCATTGAAGGGTCCGAGCAACTCGTCGAAAATGGAAAGGTGAATCGAAGGTCCAGTTACTTACTTTATTCACGGGTACATTTATGCGCAGGTGCAATGAAAATACTTGCAGCAGCATCACGGCCACATCATTTTTTAGAGACACAGCATCCAGAGAAAAACAAATTAACGTACACTACCCCAAAAATGCAAGATAGAACAAAATTACAACCATAAATTCCACTGAAGTGCAAAGTAGTCAAATTGTTCATGGTGTTGCGACACTGAGGTAATGACTGGGGTTGAGCAGTTAGGTTTAGGAACCGAACGGTTGACTGGAAATAGCTATTCTTTAACTTGGTCGTGCGGTACTTCAGGCTTCCACCCTTCCTGCGGGTGGTAGTTGCAATAATATGGAATGGTCCGGATGGTGGGATCTTTGATGATAGATGTTGCCGCCCTGAGGTAACATCTCATGTAGACAATTTCGATAGTGGGGAGGAATATGCCGTGATGTGTTGGGCTGATTCTATTACTCTCTGAAACGTCTTACATTCTGCGCATTCCAAATTGCCATAATAGACCATGATGCAACCAGTCAGGATACTTTAACAGAACTTATGTGGAATTTTGTTAGAGGGTTCCGAGAAAATAAAGACTCTGACGTGCCTTCCTTGTGATAGCATCTACGTACTGAGCCCAGGAGAGGTCATCCGATATGTTAACGCCCAGGAATTTAAAGCTGCTGACCCTCTGTACCGCTGATCCACCATTATAGACGGAGAATGTTCTCCCTCCTTCTCCTTCCTGAAGTCAAGACCTGATATTTTTTAGTTTTGCTGACGTTGCGCCAGAGGTTCTTGTTGCGGCACCGCTCAACCAAATGATCTATCTCACTCCTGCACTCTGACTCCTCACCATCTGCGATTCATCCAACATTAGTGGTATCGTCCACGAATTTGTATCTGGCATTAGAGCTGTACTTAGCCACACAGCCATGTTTGTATAGAGTGTAGGGCAGAGGGCTAAGCAGACGACATTGAGCTGCATCATTTGTTGATGATCAGGGAGGAGATGTTACTAATCCTCACTGTCTGAGGTCTGCCGATGAGGAAGTCGGGGATCCAGTTGCAGAGAGAGGTACTGACGGCCAGGACTTGAAGCTTGATTATAGCTTTATCTTATGTAGTTTGGTGATCGGAAGATGTTGGTTGATGTTGCCATGGTCTTTAAATATCATTTAGTTACTTTCGTTACCTTTGGTAAAATTGCCAATGCAGTCAGATATTACGTTAAGTCTGCAACGCCATCCGCGGTCCGAGCAAACCTTTCAACAAGAAAACAGTAATCTAACCCCGTGTTACTCTGCAGATGAACTTTCCTCCATCCTGTAAAGTGAAAGGCAAGGCTTGCAGAAGTAGTGAACCTCGGCGACCGAGGAATATTGACAATCTTGTCAGGAAAACGAAGAACACTTGGATCAGGTACAGACAGCTGGAATCAAATGAATCCCTGCATGAGTATGGGAGATACAGGGATATACTCAAGAAAGAAATCAGAAGGGAAAAAATGGGGCATGAAAGAGATTGTGCAGTAATATAACGGAGAATCCAAAGAACACTTATCAGAGGAAAAGAAGTAACTATATTGAGAGAATAAGGCCCCTCAAAGTCCAAAGTGGACATATTTTGTGGAGCATGGGCAACAAGTGAGGTCCTCAATGAATATTTCTCCTCTATGTTCACCGTGCAGAATGACATGAAGACTTCGGAACTTGAGGTACTTAAGGGTCATATCTTGGGGATAGTCCGCATTAGAGAAGAGGAGGTAGTGGATGTCTTAAATCGTATGAAAATAAATAAATCTCCAGGGCCTGGTCAGGTATATCCAAGACCATTATGGAAAGCTAGAAAAGATATTGTCGGAGCCCTGGCTGAGATGTTTTAATTATCATTACCCACGCGTGAAGTGCCGGTAGACTGGAGGGTTGCAAATGTTGTGTTCTTATGTAAGAAGGGCTGCAGAGAAAAATATGGGACCGATGGACCAGTAAGCCTAAGATGCGTGGTTGGTAAGTTACCAGAAGGGACTCTGTGATGGATAATATATACAAGCATTTGGAAAGTCGGGTTAGATGAGGGATAGTCAGCACGGTTTGATGCGTGGGAGAACATGTCTCAAGAATTTGATTGAGTTTTATGAAGAAGTGTCCAAGAGGATAGATGAAGGCAAGGCGTTTATATGTGGTCGATATGGACTTCATTCAGGCGCTTAAATCAGTTTCCGCTTGGTGGGCTGCAATGGAAAGCTATGAAGGATGGGATGCAGCGAGAACTGCTCACTGGATACAGAATTGGCTGGATGGTAGGAAGCACAGGGTGATAGTGGAAGGTTGGTTATCGGACTGGAGACCTGTGACAAATGGTGTTCCCGAGAGTTCGTGCTTGGTGTATTGCTACTTGACATCTGAATACATGTTTCGGATGAGGATGTACAAGGTATTTTCGTAAGTTTGCACGTGTCGTTGACAGTGAGGATGGTTATCGGGATTTATAGAGGTACGTTGATTAGCTGGATAAGTGGGCTGAGGAATAGCATATAGAGTTTAATTCTGATAAGTCGAGATGCTGCATTTTAGAACACAAATCTTGTTAGGGCATTCACAGTGAACGGCAGGGGACTGCGGTGTGTTGGCAGAACAGAGGGACATATGTGTACAAGAACATATTTACCTGAAAGTGGCTTCGCAGGTCGACAGGATGGTGAAGAAGGCTTCAGGAAAAACTGGCCATCTTCAGTCAGGAACATATCACATGGAAGTTCGGATGTTATCTTGCAGATGTACAATGCGTTTGTGAGGGCCGCATGTGGAATGTTTTGTTCGTTTTTGTCACCCTGCAGTAAGAAAGTGGAAAGAGTGCTAAGCAGATTTACAAGAATATTGCTGGACGTGCGCGACTGAGTTACGGAGAGAGTTTGAGCAGGTTGGGACTTTTTTCTTTGGAGCATAGGAGAATAAGGAGTGATCTTATTGTGGTGTACACGGTTATGAGGGGCACAGATAGGGTCAATGCGCTCAATTTTTTTCCTGGGTTGGGGAAAAAAGAACTAGATGGCATTGGGGATGTGAAAGGAGAGAGATTTAATATGAACCAGAGGGGCAACTTTTTTACTCAGAGGCTGGTCAATATGTGGAATGAGCTGCCAGAGAAATTGGTTTATTCATGCACATGAAACACTTTTAAAAGGTACATGGACAGGTACATTAAGACAAAATTTCAGGGCAATATGGACTAAAGGCGGGCAAATGACTCTTGTTGGATGGGGCATCCTGGTCGGCGTGGACCTGTTGGGGCTGAAGAACCCCCTTCCGTGCTGGATGAACCTATAACTCTGGACGACTTGGAACAAACGAGGAACATTTTTTTTCTTTCCGTTCTGTTTTTAAAACAAAATTCTCATGCCAATCTTTCAGAATACATGTTGTCAACCACAGACACATAACTGAGGAGGAACGTTGCTACTTCCATCTTATTTTTCACAGGAAATTTCACGCCTTATTTACATACTTTATTGATCTATTTCTTTCATTCTACATGCGAGGAGCCCAAGTAGTCTGTTGCCACGCAGTCAGGATGTTTCCGGCCCTTCCGCCGATATGACTAGTGCGCCGTTCACTCACATTAGTTCGCGAAAACCCAACTGGAAAATCGCCTGCAACACAACATTTACTCAGTTCAACACACAAAAAGTGTTGGAGGAACTAAGAAAGTCAGGCAGCATCCCTGGAGGGAAAAAAACAGTCGACGTTTCGGGCCGTGACCCTTCATCAGGACCAGAAAGGAAGAGGGGAAAAACCAGAATAAGAAGGTGGGAGAGGGTAGAAACACACGTAGGCAGGTGGTAGGTGAGTTCAGGTGACAGACGAGTTCCGGTGAGAGGCGAAGGTAGGTGGGTGGCGGAGGGGAGAAGATGTAATAAACTGAGAGGTATAGGTAGAAGAGGCAAAGGGCTGACGAAGAATGAGTCGGTAGGAGGGCGGTGAACCATGGAATAAAGGATGGCGGGGGGAGGAGAGGAGATGGACAGGTCATCGGGCGGGGGGGGGGGGGGAGGGAAGGGAACCACCTGAATAACTAAAGACAGAAGAGTTGGGGAGTGGGTAAGAAAAAGTAGGGGCTGGGTTACCGGAAGTTAAGGAAATTGATGTAGAGGCCATCTCAGTTCACTCCTTTGTGCTCATTTTCCTCAGTCTACCACTATAGTGAGAGATGATTCAAAGTGGACAGAGCCTCTGGAGAAGGACCTGAATCATAAACCTCGCCACCTCTAGCCTTCCTCCCACTTTAAGACTGGAACTTTGTATTATGAACAGAATTTGGCAAAGTCTCAAAGCCTTATGTGACAGGCAAATGGTAGAACAAATAATGTTGGGCCTCAGTTCTTCTTGGAACACTTTCCCCTTCAGTACATCTCAGAAACTCCTGCGTGTCCCCACGACACAACATCACTGTGGCACAAGAAATGAGGAGAGTTTACTGACATCCGGAATTCCACTATCTGGCAGTCCGGGTGGTACACCTGCGACTATTTCACTGCAATAGGTCAGTTGTGAGATTCTTGCAATCTGAAGAGGTTGTAGCCAATTATAACTGGAGACAATGCTTAATAAGAGATCTGGAGGGAGCTCGCTGTCCATCACTATCTTCATGTCAACTGTAGAGCAGAAGGTTCAACATCACAGTATTTTTTTGATGCATGTTCATACCTGCGGGTAGCGGTGAACCCATTCCTCCCGTTTGCTCAACAGCCCCTTGCTTTTCATTGGTTCAACCTGAGCTTTTCCTGGAACTAGTGTTTTGTCAAGTAAAGTTATGTTATTCAGTGACAAATAAAGGCACAACCCAGAAGCCAAGTAGTTTGGGAAAAAAGTAAACAGGTCGTTTACTTTCTCTATATAGTAGCTGCAGTGGTGTTTTTTCCACGATCTGCTCTGCGGGAAAGCTGCCTCGAAGATGTAGATAACACCTCGGATCGGAACAGTGCAAAGAGAGATCAGACGGTACGTAGATGGCGGCCACACCAAGGAGTCCAGGTCCGAGTCCAACGAGCATTTTGAATATATAGGAAAGGCGTTTTCAATGTTCTGTGTTGAAGTTAAATTTGATTTAGGGCTTTAGAAATCCTGTAATACCCACCGTACCTGAGAAGCAGTGAACCCAATGTTTTGTGTAACAGAGGAAACTTCATTAAATTTTGTTGTCTACCACAGACCCTCCCACCTACCTCACTCAGACAGGTTGTGTACTTCGTGCCTGATGTAATATCGGAGGTGAAAAGGACTGTCTCCTCTGGCATTTGCTGGCCAAACAATGCTTTGAATTTTGGCCAAAAACAATCAATGATAAAAATCAATGCGACAGAAAGCCGGACTGAAGTTGAGAAGGCCAAATGATGGATGTGTTTACTCTCACTATAAATTCAGATACAATTTCCCATTTCATATGTGCTATGTTTAAAATACATATATTCTAAAACAAGCCGACCGCGAGTTCAGTCCAAAGTATCAACAACATTCCCTGTTTCCATTCGTTCACTAGTTTGCTCGCTGGAGTTCTGTTCCTCGTATCATTTGGGAATTGCATCTCCCACTGCACAAAAGAACAATCCCAAATTTCAAGCAGGAACCACTTTGCTCCATTCAAACATGTGGCCATTAACGGTCCGATCCACAACACTCTTACATCAAATACAACAGATGCTGGAACTCTCGAATCCAACAGGTAACGCTGGGAGAACTTACACAGCTTAATGTTTCATGTCAATAACCATTCATCAAAAAAAAATCACATCTCCGCACTACCGATCATCCTTCCCGTCTCCCATCCTGCATCATTTGAAGACTATAATTGTACCTGCTTCTACGGCTTCCTTGTTCCATCTAACCATAATCCTCTAGAGAAAGTTGTCCCTGGTGTCCCTTTTACTTTTTCCCTCTACCACCTAATTTTTTCTATTTTATACTCCCCGAGCGCTGGGGAAAAAATCAATTAAAGCTGGACTTTTTCTTTGCCCTCTCATGATATTATGTACCTCTCTAAGATCACCCCTCAGCTTCCCACGGTCAAGGAAAGGACGCCTCAGCCTATTCCCTCTCTTCTTGGTAATGCAGCCGTCCCCCCCGACCCAGTAGCATCGTATGAATCTTTACTTCACCTTTTTCCAGCTTAATGACATCCGTCCCTGCAGCTGGAGGACCAGAACTGTACACAATATTCCAGTGTAGTCTCACCACCGTCTTCTAGCCATGTAAAGTGATGTCCAATCTCGCAGTAATTACTCTAACAGGCATACCAAATATCTTCTTCCGAACCATCTCTCCCCGTCTGTAAACTTCAGGGGAAAAAATATGTTTCCATCCTTCGTCTCTCTGTTCTACAATCCTCTCCAGCACCCGACAATTTACGGTGCAAGTCCTGCCCGCGTTTAACTTACCAACCTGTAACAAATCGCACTTATCCGAGTTAAAATTCATCTGTCAATCCTTGACCCACTTTCCCAGTTGATGTGGTTCTGGGGTGAACTTAGATAACCTTCTTTACTGTGTACTATACCACGAATACTGCAAACTGCAAACTTACCAGCCATGCCATCGACATTCTAGTCCAATCGTTAACATAGAAAGCAAACAAAAGAGGACACAGAACGGATCCATCTGATGCACCACTGGTCACAAGCCTCCAGTCTGAAAAACAAAACTCCACTGCCACCGTTCTGCCTTCTGGCACCAAGGCTAGTTTTATCCAATCTTACAGCTCACTCTGAATGATCTAAACTTCCAGACCAGCCTATCATGCGAGACCTTGTCAAAGTCCATCTGGAAAACGTCCACTTCCCTGCCCTCATCAATCTTGGTCACCTCTTCAAAGGATACTCAATGAAATTTGTGAGGAACGATTTCCCACGCAAAAAGCCATGATGACTATCCATAGTCATCCTTTGCCTTTCCAAATCCAAGGAGATTCTGTGTTCAGAATCCCTTCCCATAACGTTTCCACCACTGATATTAGATTCACCGGTCTGTCGTTCTCCGGATTGTCCTCACAGCCTTTCTCAAATAGAGTAACAACATCAGACATCTTCCCGTCTTCCAATACCTCAACCGTAGCTAACGATGATACAACAAGCCAGGGCCCCAGAAATTTCTACCCACAATGTCCTTGGAGACACTTGGAAAGATATATCAACGTTTATCAAACGTTATCCAAACAATCATCTCAATTAGAACAGGTACTTCTAGGGTTCCGGGAGGCAGATAGATGGGTGGCTGCCAGAGTAACGAAAGAGAAAGGGAAACAGGCAGACAGAGCAGAGGGAACCCGGGAGCTGTTCCTCTCAAAAACAGGTATTCCGCTTTGGATTGCTGTTGGAGGGGGATGGCCGACAGGGATCTAGCGGCAGTAGGCAGGGCTCTGGCACTGGGACTGGTCCTGCTGCTCGGGAGGGAAGGGAGAAGAGGAGGGCAGTAGTGATAGCGGACACGATAGTCAGGGGAAAAGACAGGAGTTTTTGTGGACATGAGCGAGAATCCCGAATGGAATGTTGCCTCCCAGGCGTCAGGGTCCAGGATGACTCTGATCAGGTCTACAGTATTCTTTGACGGGAGGGAAAGCAGCAGAAGTCGTGGTACATGTAGGTACCAACGACATAGGTAGGAAGGGGGATGAGGTCCTGAAAAGTGAGTTGACAGAGCTAGGCATAAGGCTGAAGAACGGGACCTCAAGGGTAGCAATCTCAGGATTGCTGCCAGTACCAAATGATAGTTAAGGTAAAAATAGGAGGCGATGGCAGTCGAATGCGTGGCTGAGGAGTTGGTGCAAGGGGCAAGGTTTTAGATTTCTGGATCATTGGGATCTCTTCTGGGGAAGGTGGGACCTGAACAGATTGAGGTGTTACAACTGAACTCGAGGGGAACCAATATCCTGGCAGGCAGGTTTGCCAGTGTAGTTCGGGAGGGTTTAAACTAGTTTCCAAGGAGTATGGGACCGGAGGGATAGGTCAGTGGAAGAACGGCATGGAGTAAAGCTAGATCTAACATATATAGAGGCTTTGAGGTAGGAGAAGCAGAGTATAGCGTTTAAAAGTAGGAAGGTGGTTGGTTAAAGTGCATTTACTTAAATGCCAGAAGCATCAGGAATAAGAGTGATGAACTGAGAACTTGGATAAATACATTGAATTATGATATTGTGGCTCTTGTAGAGACTTGGCTGTCACGAGGCAGGAATGGATACTGAATATTGCCCGATTTCAGTGTTTTAAAAGGATAGGGAGGGATGGGGAGAGGAGGAGGGGTGGCGTTACTGGTCAGGGATACTATTATAGTTGCAGAACGGGTAGATAATTTAGCAGGATCTTCTCTAGAGTCAGTATGGGTCGAGGTTAGGAATAAGAAAGGAGCAGTTACTCTACTGGGAGTGTTCTAGAGGCCTCCTGGTAGCAGGAAGAATACTGAGGAGATCATGAGGCAGATTTTGGGAAGGTGCAAAAATAACAGGGTTGTTATCATGGGAGACTTCAACTTCGCAAATATTGATTGGCACCTGATTAGTAGAAAGATTTCGACGGGGCAGAGTTTGTGAACGGTGTCCAGGACGGATTCCTGTCACAGTATGTTGACAGGGCCCGACTGGAGGGAATGCCATGTTAGATCTACTGTTAAGTAATGAACCGGGTGAGGTGACAGATCTCTCAGTGGGTGAGCATTTGGAGGACAGTGACCACCGCTTCCTAACATTTAGCATTGTCATAGACAAGGATAGGAACACAGAGGACAGGAAAATATTTAATTGGGGAAGGGCAAATTTTGAAGCTAAAAGGCAAGAACTTTCGTGGTGAGAATTAAGATGTGTTGTTTTTGAAGGGAAATGTACTATGGAGATGTAGTCGTTGTTCAGATATATCTTGCAGGATGTTAGGGCTAAATTTGTCCCGTTGAAGCAGAGAAGAATGGCAATGAAGGAACCATGGCTGACAAGGGAGGTGGAACATCTAGTTAGGAAGAAGAAAGCAGCATACATAAGGTTTAGGCAGCAAGGA
The DNA here is from genome assembly GCF_009764475.1 of Pristis pectinata. NCBI lineage: Eukaryota > Metazoa > Chordata > Chondrichthyes > Rhinopristiformes > Pristidae > Pristis > Pristis pectinata. The sequence continues at coordinate 10,199,342 of NC_067441.1, forward strand.
TCAGATAGGTCTCTTGAGGAATATAGGGTAGCAAGAGAGGGACTTAAGAAGGGGCTGAGGAGAGCAAGAGAGGACATGAAAAGCCTTGGCAGATAGGGTTAAGGAAAACACCGAGGAAATTTCACTTATCTGACAAGCAGAAGGATGACGGGAGAAAAGGTAAGACCGATTAGGGATAAAGGAAGGAAGATGTGCCTTGAAGCTGTGGAAGTGGGTGAGGTTCTCAATGAATACTTCCTCTTCAGTATTCACCAAGGAGAGGGTCCTTGATGACCCTAAGGACAGTGTTGGTAAGGTTAATGTTCTAGAGCATGTTGATATCAGGAGAGAGGATTTGTAGGAGCTGTCAGAAAATATTAGGACAGATAAGTCCCCTGGGGCCTGATGGAATATTCCCCAGGCTGCTCCGTGAGGCGACGGAGGAGATTTCTGAGCCGTTGACTAGGATCTTTGAGTCCTCGTTGTCCACGGAAATGGTACCCGGGGACTGGAGTGTGGGCACATGTTGTCCTCTTATTCAAAAAAGGTATTAGGGTTAGCCCAGGGAATTATAGACCAGTGAGCCTTACGTCTGTGGTGGGCAAAATGTTGGAAAGAATTCTTAGAGATTGGAGATATGGGCATTCCAAGAATCATGGTCTGATCAGGGACAGCCAGCATGGCTTTGTGAAGGGTAGATCATGTCTCACAAGCCCTGATAGTGTTCTTTGAGGAGGCGACTAGGCAGATTGATGAGGGTAGTGCAGTAGATGTGGTCTACATGAATTTTAGTAAGGCATTTGACAAGGTTCCACATGGTAGGCTTCTTCAGAAGGTCAGAGGGCATGGGATCCAGGAAAGCTGGCCATGTGTATTCAAGAATTGGTTTGCCTGTAGATAGTAGAGCGTTGTGGTGAGGGAGTGCATTCATTTTGGAGGGCTGTGACTAGCGGTGTCGCACAAGGATCGGTTCTGGGACCTCTGCTTTTCATGATTTTTAGTAATGACTTGGATGAGGGGGTTAGAAGGGTGGGTTGGCAAGTTTGCAGACGACACAAAGGTTGCTGGTGTTGTGTATAGTGTGAGGATTGCCTAAGATTGCAGAGGGACATTGGTCGGATGCAAAGCTGGGTAAGAATTGGCAGATGGAGTTCAATCCGGAGAAGTGTTGAGGTGTCACACTTTAGAAAGACAAGCTCCAAGGCAGAGCACAAAGTTAATGGCAGGATTCTTGGTAGCGTGGAGGACCAGAGGAATCTGGGGGTCCATATCCACAGATCGGTGAAAGTTGCCTCACAGGTGGATAAGATAGTTAAGAAAACTTATGGGGCGTTAGATATCACAAGTTAAGGGATCGAGTTTAAGAGCCGCAAAGTAATGATGCGACTCTATAAAACTCTGGTTAGACCAACTCTGGTTAGATTAACTCTGGTTAGTACTGTTGGCCTGTTCTGGTCGCCTCAATATAGGAAGGATGTGGAACCGTTATAAAGGGTGCAGAGGAGATTTACCAGGATGCTGCCTGGTTTAGAGAGTATGCATTATGAGGAGAGACTAAGGGAGCCAGTGATTTACTCTTTGGAGAGAAGGAGGATGAGAGGAGACAGGATGGATGTGTTCAAAATATTAAGCGGAATAGATAGAGTGGACAGCCAGCGCCTCTTTCCCAGGGCACCAATGCGCAATACAAGAGGGCATGGCTTTAATGTAATGAGTGGGAAGTGCAAGGGAGATATCAGAGAAGGTTTTTTTTTACCCAGAGAATGGTTGGAGCATGGAATGCGCTGCCTAGGGCGGTGGTGGAGGCAGGTACTATTGGTCAAATTCAAGAGACTACTAGATAAGCATATAGAGAAATATAAAATAGGAGGGATATGTGGGAGGAAGGGGTTAGATCGTCTTAGGCCAGGATTGAATGTCAGCACAACATTGTGGGCCGAAGGGCCTGTACTGTGCGGTACTGTTCTATGTTCTATGTTTATGCACTTTCAGACCTCCAGTACCTGATCTTTTTCAATGTAGATATGGTTAAAGGCGACATTATTTCCTTCTCTGAATTCCTTTGCTTCCGTAACCCTTCTACACGATAACTACAGACGAAAAATATTGAGTTTTCTCCTCTCGTGTGGCTCTACGCATAGATGATCACATTGATCTGAATAGACCTCCTTGTCTATCCTTTTGCTCTTCAAATACTTACAGGATCTGTAAGGATTCTCCATTAACTAATCTGCCCAAAGAACTCTCACGTTATATTTCTGCCCTCTTTATGCCCCCACTTAAGTGTTCTCCTACATCCCTTGTTCCTGTCAAGGGATTCGTTAGATCCCAGTTACCAATAACTGACATACACATTCTCTTTCCTGACCAGTCCCTCGGTATTCCTCGTTAACTAACATTTCCCAAGTCTGCCAGACTTGTCCATTCATTGTAAAATGAGCATACCGGCCCTCATCTCTCGTCGTCGTATGCATAACTTCAGCTGCCGAAACTGAGCTTTAATTCTGATTTTGCCAACCCAGGGTGTTACGCTTAATGGCAGAAAACAATATTTATTTGAACATGATTGAAGCTCAGACATGGTATCAAAGAAATAGAATGTTCAATAGTCTCTTTTAAAGTGTCAACGAACAAGATTTAAATTAATTGTTTGTAATAAACCATCGAGGAACGACACCATTAGTATAAATTGTTTCCAGTTGTTTGTTCACTGGGTTGTACCTAATGAAGTGGCCGTACTACTTGGCTCTCTGGACAATCCCTCTCTTCTGTAATGAGAGTTTGTCAAAGCAGTCTCCAGTTCATATGTTTAGTTGGAACGTTTCTGTACAACTTATCGCTGCCTCACACAGAAAAATGGGATATCCAGCAATTTACAACTTGCTATCCTATACTTGCAGCGGTTGGTATCCCTGGTAAGTTACTGGAGCTGGCTACTGATTGCATGTTTCCCTATTCCTGCTGCGTCAGCTGCACTGTAGAACAGATGAGTTGACACCCTGCACAGATGTTGCATCAGCAAGATGAGTGATTCAAGGATTTTCAGACTACAAGCATTTGTATTTTTTCATGTTTGTTGATCGTTTTGATTTCGAGTTCTCTTGTTAATAACATCACTTCAGTTAATGTAAATGTTGGCACTGTTGCCAACATTTTACTGACATCGACTTTCCGAAGATTTACCGGTCTAAGTACTTCAACGTGTGAGTCTGCATTAGTACAGAAACTTAGAACTTGCAGGAACGAAGAGGCAATCCTGCCCATCGGCGCTGTTGTTGCAAAGAACTCCAGGCTCATTTCAGTCATTATGCAGCTAATAAGAGCTCCTTTTTACACCTGCCCAAATGTCTCGAGTTGAAATATCATCGTGAAAGGTCTCCCCGCTTTCCCCTTTGGGATTCTTCTGCCATTTTTTTATTTTTATTTTAAATCTGTGTTCTACTTTCCAGAAATGTTATCCCTGAAGATGTGATCCCTCTCAGTCTATTTTCGTACCACCATCAATGCTCCTGTCAGTATTTTCAGCTCCATTGATGGACTAAGTCTCGATTACTGAGGAATTCAGGCGCTCATCGGTAAGTGTCGTGGACTTCAGAGACCCGGTTGTAAAGAGCTGGGGATTTGTCGACGCAAATGTCACCCCGTTCCGCCGTTGTCGTCTAGCTAGAATGCAGCGGCAGAGCAGGAAGGACTGAATTTCCACTCTCATCCAGTCAGACCCAGTATAGGATAAGAAAAATGGGAATCATCCAGCCCGGTACAGGGCTTATTTCAACGTGTAAATCAAGTAAAGCGCATTGGGTTTCTTGCACTTGAAATTAACTCTTTGTTTCTTTTTCATTGCTTGCAGTTAGTTTATATAGCAATTGTGATTCTCTCTCGGGGAAAATGCGGACTCTCCAAATGCGTCACTCGCTACCTGGTGGGAATGGCAGCGGATGATTTACTGGGTGTTGTCATTGCTGTTGTACTGGAGCAGATTAGTAATACCTATATGTATTGTAGTGCCTTGCTGATTACTCCGATCTGCGCTGTGACACTTGCCCTGAGGATCGCGACCATGGACTCTTCCGTGTGGCTCACGCTTGCTTTCACTTTCGATGGCTTTATCGCAATATCTTGTCAAAACCTGCGGGAATGATACTGCAGCGAGCGAACAGCGACTCTGGTTATCTCAATCACGGGTGTATTGAGCTGTGCGAGGTGTGTTCCGTTTTTACTTTGCAGTGCAACCTTCCGTTATCATTGATCACGTACCGTGGCGTTGCATCGCCAAAGCTGAACATCATACATCATCCCTGTGGAAAGCCTATGAGTCATTCGACAGTATCTTAACACCGTTATTGCCAATCTGTCTCATCCTGCTGTCCAATGTTTTAACCGTCAGACATATCATAGCGGCAAATACCGTCCGCCGAAGTCTACGGAACCAACAGCGAGAATTAGACGGATCCAGAGGTGGAGAACCGGAGAAAGTCAGTGATTTTGTTGTTCGCTCTATCAATGAATTTTATTTTATTGTGGATACCCTATGTAGTTCACTGCATGAACTGGTAACCGCAAAATTATTTTTACATTAACAAATATTTGAGTACCCCGACATATATCCCGCAAAAATTTGGGATAATTTTGCAATTTCCCTGTACTTGCACCAACACTTGTATCTGCACACTGTCACCGAGGAAATTCAGGGAGGAGCTGAAGAATGGAGTGACGTGTCTGCTTACATCAAATTGGGAACTCTGTAAATGACGTGTCAGTCCTGTTGCAATGTTCTTCGAGTTCTCAAATAAATGGCCTAAATCATTCAGAGGTGTGGCCAATATGCCATAACTCAATGGAAGTGTGTGGTAACAGTCAGGAGGCTGCTAATTTCACCGCAGGAAGCAACATTAGTTTGGTTAAATGGGGAAACTAGTCCGACGAATTAAGTGCTGGTTGTTCCATCGGTAGAATGAAATTCACTTGATTGTTGATCCATGGGACATGAGTGTTCATCCTCCTGTGGAAGCTGGAAAAATTAACTGATAAATTAAAGAAATCAATTGGCATCAGATAAGCAGAGACGGACTCTGAAGGGTTTTCGTAGATATAGCACACAACCTTGGGCAATGCTGGTTCAGTGAGGAAATTCAACGTTCTAAATACATCTGAAGTAAACAAGGCCTGAATAAATAAAACCTTTTCTGACATGCAGTTGGTCATGCTTTGCAACGTTTGTTATCAGTTGATTGTGGTGGGAGCTGGTATCAAAAGTACGCCCGTGGCGTAGTAAAGCAATGATATTCCTTATAATGGATACCGCTGACTACAGTTTTGTTTTCAGGCTGGGGGGATACCACCCCAAAATCCCCTCATCCCAGAGACAATAAATATAGCCCAAATTCTGATTTCAAAGCGGAGTACAATTCCTTTACACATTTATTCATTCATGTATGATTATTTCCCACTCTTTCGTGGTCTTTATTCGGATGCCAAATAATGGTTAAGATTCCCTTTGAATAAAGTACTGAACATGGATGTTGTTTACATTTCAAGACCACCCTGTGGATGGGGAATTTGTCCTTGCATTAAATGCTGCCTTTCCCATTACTCAAGTGAGTTAATGGTAAATGAGAAACTCCCGGTGAAACAGTCCGGATAGAAATCAATGTTACTAACAAGTGAAGTTTGATAATCAGGTAATACTGACTAGTCTCAGTTAATTACGAAATTTTGCATTATTCTAGAATAGATTACTGAGGGACCTCAGGCATACTCCGTTATTTAACTAGAACAGGACTAATCTGCTTGTAACATCAATTCCTGGTTTCCATCTACCCTCTGTCACTACCCCACGCCTTGCTTATCAAGAATGTATCGACAGCTGCCTTTAAATGTTCAAAACCTGCTTGCATCCTCCTCTGAAGAGGACAGCTTCGAAGACCTAGGGGCATCTTGGAGGACAAATCACATTACTTGTGCCTTAAATGGGCGATCACTCACTTTACAACAAGCAGCCCTAATTTTAGTTTCTCTTCTCTCATTCCGCAGCAGACCGATGATCACTTCAGATTTCCTTTTTTTCAAATCCGTAAAATGTTTTTCAGGTCGGTTATTATATTTTTGACATGAATCTTTTTCTTTACATTCTCGTTGCCACACAATGTCAAGATTCTTTGCTGAATTCTAATGTGTGTTAACGTTTATTATATTATAGATTTCCTCTTCAGAAAAAAGCGAGGGATTAAAATTCACAGTTAACAGTTAATCCCTGCCTATGATTCTATGAACGTTAACGCTCAGATACAACAAATTGGAATGGAAGCTCTTTGTTGGCCAATAATCGAAGAACATTTGGGAGCAATATTGGAGATATCTTTATCTTCTGTTGACAGCCACTGCAGGATCACACTTCTGCTTCCATTAGATCTTAAATTATATTATTATTTGTCTACTATCCAACAAATCTTCAGATGAAAATCAAAGCTCATTCAACATAATACACAACATACTATCAGCAACATTCCATATACCTTCCATGTTTGTTTATTCAGATACAATTTCCTTGTTTCATGTTAAAATAAATACTTTCATATTATGCTCACTTTTCATTAATGGCTGTTTCACTACCAAATCATCAGTCAACCCTCTCTTATTACACAATACTTGGTCTAAAATAACCTGCCATTTCTCTTCTCTGTTGCTAAATGTCTCAAAGGGACCCTCCGAAATTTGTTCTCCACCTTATTACTGCAAATTTGGTTTGCCCAGTTTCGATATCGATATATAGTTTGCTATTCTATCACACACGTCTCATCCGCTGCTGTTTTCACAAATTACCCTACACTACCCAACCCTTCACTACGTGGGAAAGATCAGAATGTCCGTCAGTGTTTGGAACCAAAGTAAATTAAAGTGGCTTTTCATGAATATTTCTCTTCAGTTTTTACCGCGGAGCAAACGATGGAGTTCAAGGAAATTATGGAAATCAGTTGTGTTGTCTTCGACAATATACAATTTAGCAGGGAAGAGGTATCAGATGCCTTAAGGTGCATTGAGGTGGATAAGTACCAGGACCCGACCTGGTGCATTCTTACACTTTGTGTGAATCTGGAGAACAAATTGCCGAGGGCTTTGCAGAAATCTTTGCTTCATCTCTGGCCAAAGGTGAGGCTCCGGACGATAGAGCAATGGCTCATGTGGTACCATTATTTCAACAGGGTAGCAAAAACAAGCAAGGAACATACAGTGCTGTCAGACTGAAATAGGTAAAAAGTAAATTACTGGAGTGGATTCTGAGGGACAGGATCTGCCAATATTCGGCCTGATTTGGGACAGTCAACGCAGTTTTGTGTGTGGGAAGTCGTCTCTGACAAATATCTTTGAGTTAGTCGAGGAGGTACCCAAAAAGATAGATGAGGGTAGGACAGTGGATGTTGTCTGTACAGACTTTAGCAAGGCTTTTGAAAAGGTCCCTTATGTCAGGCTAGTCTGCAAGGTTAGATCGCATGAGATCCAGGGTGAGAGAACTGATTGGATTCATAATTGGCTCAGTGGTAGGAAGCATAGGGTGATGGTAGAGGGTTATTTCTCAGACTGGCTTGGTGTTCCACAGGTGTTGGTGCTGAGACCTTTGTTGTTTGTAATTTGTGTAAACTATTTGGAGGTGAATGTACAAGACACAGTTAATTAGTTTGTAAATGATCCTAAAATAGATGGTGTTGTAGCTAGTGCAGAAGGTCATGAAAAATTACAGGGGAATTTTGATCAGCTAGCTATGTCTGTTGAGGATTGGAAATGGCTTTCAATCCAGGTAAATGTGAAGTATTGCATTTTGGGAGATCAAAGAATTTTATGACATACAGTGCATTAAAAGGTCCTGTGTGTGTGTGTTATGGAACATGCGTTGCAAGTACGTTGTTCACTGAAAGTGGTGTCACCGGTAGATCGAGTGGTGAAGAAGGTGTTTGACACGTTGGCCTTCATCAGTCGGATCACTGAGTATAACAGTTGGCAAGTTATGTTGCAGTTATATAAGGCATTGTTGTGACCTCATGGTGAGTGTTGTGTACAGTTGTGATCACATGCTCTGCTCGTAGGTTTCACGGGACAGTAACAGGTGGAAATTGATCCCGATAAGTGCGAAGTGTTCTATTCTGTGGCGTGTTATTCGGGTAGGACATATCCCATAAACTGCATGACTTGGGGAGCAATTAACAAGCCCTTATGTAGAAGTACATCGACTACTGAAGGTGGAAACACCAGGGTTCTGATAAATGCATGCGGTATGCTCACTCTCAATACCGGGACACCATTTTTAAAAGCAGCGAGTTTACGCTCCAACTCCATAAAGTTTGTTAAGGCCACCCTTGCGACATTCTGAGTATGTCTGATCTCAACGACAAAGGAAAGACGTGATTCCACAGCGGAGGGTGCAGGGGATTTTCACCAGTATGTTACCATGGATGGACATCTTCAGCGATGAGTAGAAACCGGATAAACAAAATTTATTTTCATTGGGGCAGAGTGCGCCGAGGGGTGCTTGCTGGTGTAGACATTTATGACAGGCACAGGTGGCAAGAACAGCAGCAAACCTTTCCCGTAGAAGAAGTGTCTAAGACTAAAGGACGAGAGTTTAAGGCGAGGAATAAGGGACAGTTGGGATCTGAATAAGATTTCTTTTAGCCAGAGATGGCAGATATCTGGAACGCCCTGCTAGAAGGAATGGTGGAGGCACGTGATCCCTCAACAATAAGAAGCACTTGGATAAACAAGTGAACCTTTAAGGCACAGTAAGCTACTGATTAAGTGCTGTTCGGATTACTTTAATCAGTACTTGGTGGTTAGCATGTACACGGTGGACCAAAGAACAGTTTCTGGGGTGGATGTGACTCCAACTGATAATTACGCCACAATAGTTCCAGACAATTATCTCCTTGCATAAAAGAACGTCCAACCGCCAACTTTCTATGTGTACCCTCTCATGGATAAAAACAAATAATGCTGGAAAACTGACATAAACAGTAGCTTTTCATCCATTGCGGTTGGAAATTAGTGTACAGCAAACAATCGATGACTTGTATCCCGAGGATTCAAAGACTGACTGGTGAAATTGTAATATGAATAGTGGAATTTTCTCCACTGTGGCTAAGATTATCCTCGACATGCTTCTCTTATAACAGCAGAGATCTAATCACGTGTTGATGCAGCGACTAGTCGGAAGAAGAAAGGACATTTGCTTCTGGTGATTGACAACACATCTGACCAATGAATTGTGGTGTAGTTTTAAAGAAAACCTCAGTTGCACATACGCAGATAAGGCAAAATAATGTTACTGCTCAATGCTGAATTGTTCGGGATGTAGGAAAATAGGGGGAGCTCTTATGCAGGAAGTAAGCTGTCAGAAACCGCAGTAACATTAGAGAAGGAATTACTGCAAATGTAATACAGCTGAATTTCTGAAAATATATGATGCAAGAGAGTACATCAAAAATCAACAACGAGGTCTCGCCGAGCAGGTTTTAAAGTAGAAGGCGTCTAAATGCTGGAGAGTACTGCATGATCTGCTTACAAATTCAACCTGGCTTCACGCAAACAGACTTTCATTGTGTGTCATGAAAAACCATTAAAAATAGAAGTTTCGGCGGATTTACGCCATCAGAGAAAAGTACGTACGGGGAAAAAAGTTGTTTTGTTAAATCTCTTTCGTCGCGGTAACTTTCAGGACTAAAACCGTCCGTGTGGGATGTGGGCGACGTGAATATGCCACCGCTGGACTTCAGTAATTTTACCTGTCACATTGAACCCCTTTCCCTCATTGTACGGTCCATGTGCTGCGCCTAATCTAATAACGATGGTTATTTGAAGGTGATTATCCATGTTCTAAATATCATTGATGCCAGGAAAAAGCTGTATTGAAGCAACTCGAACCTCGTGTCCGAAGGACTAAACTTGCATCATGATATTCGAACAAATTGCACAAACAAATGCTTGTAATATCCATTGAGGAATTAAATGCATTGCATAATAGCACAATGAATAAAAATAGTTCACTGTAAGTGCTTGTTCAATGGGTTGTGACTGATGTGTGTGGAGGCGTTCCATTAATTGTCCCAGTGGATCTTCCCTCCCCTATATAACAGATTCTTGAACCATTGGCCAGTTCTTGGGATAGTTGGAACGTTTTGAAAAACTGCTGGCAGCTCCTCGCTGAAAATGACATATGTAAGGGTTTACGACGTAGCGAGCATTTACTATCCGATACTTGCAGCTGTTGGCATTACCGGTAAGGCACTGCATCTGGTTACTATTTCATTGGCTCCGTCTTTCTGTTATTTGTAGTGCTAACTGCAGGTTGTTCTGTCTGCTGTCCACTCACTAATTGTACCATTTAAAATATTGGAAATGTTGACTTCGGTCCTGACTCTGACCTTACTTCACTCTCTCAATGCGGGTACAGAGGAATCACGGGCGGCGTTTCCATCAGACACATTCCAGGATTATCCGGTCTCTTAGATCAGATTAATCCTGTTGAAATGTGAACTGCTCTGCAGACGGAACGGGATTTTATTTTGGAAAAAGTTGCAGTGAATTGTCTGACTGGACTTAAATAAAGTGGCGATATTGCAAGGACACCAAAATTGGAAAAGCGGCAGTTTGGATCCACGCTTCCCAATGGTCAGTGACCCCATAACGATTATAAATGAAAATCAAAGCAGTGCACATGCAGTCAGACTGGAATAAAAACACAGGAGTTTGGAAACGCAGAGCAGATTAGACAGCAGCTGTGGAAAGATAAATGGAGTTAACGCTCGAGGTCGAAGACTTTAATTCGGCACTGGGCAATTGATAAACATGTTTGTTGCCGGAAGGGTAGGGAAGCAAAGATAGGACAAAGGGTCTCTCTGCATAAGGGAAACATCAGGGCTGCTGTAAATGAGGTTATCTGGTGGTTCGGTTCATAGGACCTTGCAGAGAGAGAGAACGTTGATCTTATAAAATAACATCAACGAAACTGTACAATTAGAATGTGAGAACACAATCAGATAGCTCTAAGAATTGTGAGGTGTAGAGCTGCAGCATGTGTCCAATAGGTAACTCTATGCCAATGGAGAGAGGAAAACTGACCTGATGTCACAGATGGATGACTGGCCCGTTCTGCTGCAGACGGAATCAAATAATTCTTCAAATGAGCTCCGCAAGCAAGTAAAATCGGAGGAGTGCTTTACGGAGAACCTGGGCTTTCACCTGCCTTCTGCTTTATTGCTCCATCCCACTCCCTGTCTGAAATTCTATGTCTGTGGCCCCTGAAAAATTTTAACGAGGCCCAACGCAAGCTTGAGTAACATGATCTCATCTCCGGCTGGAACTTTGCAGCCTTCTGGCCTCGACGGGAATTCTTTAACTTTAGACACCTCACCCTCTCTGCCCGTACAGAAACCACCTTGGTCTGCTGCAGCTCATTCATCTGTTATATTGGGTATGTTTTTCTCTCTCCATTGGCACAACCTCACCTTCCCAGTGAGTCCGGAAACTCTGAATGATGAAACTCCTATAAACTTTTTTTTTCATTTTGTCGCTCCATTTCAACGCCCCTGAGGAGGAAACAACATGGTGTCGGCAAATAATTACCGATATTATTACTTCCACCAGGTGGGGATGTTTATTCCCCACGGCAGCAATGTACTCACCTTATCAGAGACAATCCATTTGTTCCATACATCCCATCCCATTATCGATGCAACACAACACCAAATTGTTTTCCATCATTCCTAGTTTTGCAGAAGAGTCACCGACTTGGAACGTCATCCCTGATCTACAAATACTACCTGACCCAGCATTAACTCCTTCTTTCATTGCGGGTGTGTGCAGAATTTACGTGAAGGCGTTCCTGCCAGTGAATATTTTCACCCTCTGTCTCCCAGCTCCACGTTCCGGAGTATTAGTTACATATGATATTTGCATCCAGACTTGGTAAGTGCAGGCGATCTGGTGCCGAACGCGGCGATTCCAGACATCAGCGCGTGCGCAGAGCCCTCAGCATCTTTCTCGTTTGTCAATCAAGTGAAGTTGATTCGGCTAAACGTTTGTGAAGCTAACGCTCTGATTTCCTTTCCCCTTGCAGTCAATTTAACGGCGATTGTGATCCTGTCCCGTGGAAAATGTGGACTCTCCAAATGTATCACTCGTTACTTGGTGGGAATGGCAGCGACGGATTTCATAGTGGTTGTTATTGCTTTTATTGTGGAGGAGATTAATAATCTCTACTTGTACGCCAACTTCTTGCAAATAACTCCGATTTGTGCTCTGACGCTTCTCTTTAAAGTTGCAAGCCTGGATTGCTCCGTCTGGCTGACTGTTGCTTTCACTTTCGATCGCTATATCGCGATTTGCTGTCAAAATCTTCGGAAAAGATATTGTACTGAGAGAGCAGCAACTGTCGTTATCGTAATAGTGGGTGTTGTGGGCTGTGTGAGGTGCATTCCATTTTACATTGCAATTGAGCCTTATGTAATAATTGACAATGTGCCTTGGCGTTGCGTCTTTATACCTGAATACTTTACATCATCAGTGTGGAAGGCGTACGAGTTGTTTGACAGCATCAAAACACCGTTATTACCAATTTGTTTAATTCTTCTATTTAATGGTTTGACAGCCAGGCACATAATAGCTGCAAATAGAGTTCGCAGGGGACTCCGGAGTAAAAGTGAGAATCAAAAAGATTCGGAGGTAGAAAACCGGAGAAAATCGATTATTTTGTTGTTCGCTCTATCGGGCAATTTCATATTATTGTGGATGCCCTATGTAATACACTCTATGAACTGGCAAGCGGTGAATTATTCCTACACAGACAAAAATATGAATACCCCGATATATATATTTCAAAATTGTGGTACTATGTTAACGTCTCTCAGTACCTGCACCAACACCTGCATCTATGGACTGACACAGAGGAAGTTCAGGGAGGAGCTGAAAAATGGAGTCAAGTATGTATTGACATTAAATGGATTGCTTTGTAAATAACAGGAATGCCATCTTAATGCAACTTGGTTGATTTTTCAAATACATATTCTTAATGCCTTCTAGTGTTTGTAAGCATTCCACAAACCCAGGAATGCAGATAGTTGGCAATCAGTATCCCACTGCTGAAGTTAAAACAGTATAAATTGTGGGATTAATAGGGTAACTATACCGACGAATTAATTCTAACATTGATAAACCTGACCTTCAACGACTGTACATATTGGGAAAGGGTTAGGAATGATAAAGGCATCCATGCTCGGAAAATTAATGTTCGCACTTTCAACACGTTATGGCCGAATTATTTTCTGGGGAGCATTAATTGACGTCATCAAATTTGTGCTCTTTTAAAAATTATGTAATAACAGGTGTACATAATTTGTTCCTTCTGTGTGTTTCAAGGCCCCACGCGATCACTTTCTAATCCTAATTCCTACATGAACTATGATGTTTCAGCCCAATTGTTTAGTTGCATTTCCCTGAAAGATCAAACTTTCCTTTAAATTAATTACTTGCAACTGAAGCTGTTTACAGCCTTTGTCCATTCTCTGGGTACCGTGTTTTCCTATTCGGGTTATTGGATTATTTTCCTCAGTTAGCAAAATAAGTTACTGTTTCCCGTCAATTGACACTTCTTTTGCAACCGAAGAAGAGGCAACATGTCCTTTCAGTTCTTCTCTCCCGCCATTCAGGGACCCAAACTGTCATTCGAGGTAAATCAGCCATTGACTTTCACTTCTTCTTACCTTGTGTACTGCATTCCTTTCACAACTTTGCCTCCGCGACATTGGTGAAGCCAAACGCAATGTAAGAGATTGCTTTGTGAAGAACCTGAGCCGAGTCCACAGGAGGAACCGAGAAGTTCCGCTTGCTTGCCATTTTATTCCACCGACCCACTGCCACTCTGAACTCTCTGTCTGTAGCTCGCTGCACCTTTACAGCGCAGTTCCAGAAACAGACTCAGACTTTACAATTTACCGCCTGCAGGACTTTATATTGAATTATCTAACTTCAAAGAACTTGTTCTTTCTTTCTTCTGGTATCATCGCCTGTCATTTATTCATGCATTCTTTTCATTTTTGTTTGCCTTTTGCCCGTATGGTTTGGTATTCCTACCACATCCCAGTAGGCCAGACAATAAAGCAGCATTCGGAATTCACAACCGTTCCGACACATTATGCAGGCAAATGAGTTGAATTGTGCTTTCAACGGTTATTAATTCCCCCTGTTGCACTAATTCTTTGGTCCACCAATTGTTATCCCCGATCATCTCTGCAATTTATGTTAATTACAAATTAGGCTGAATCCCGTGTTTCGCAGTTTAGGAAGGGTCTTTGACCTGAAATGTTAAGTGTTTTCGGTTTCCATAGACACTGTTTACTGGCTGAGTTACTCCAGCCTTCCCTTTTTTTCCAGATCCCAGCATCTGCTGATTGAATTGTTTCAATTGCTACACATTTTCTTCCGAGAGGACATCTACATTGTTCAATCGCCAGTGCGCTGATCCTGACACGTGCACATGTAGCAGACGAAACTGGGGAAAGTTTGGGTCTCTGTGTGTCGTTTTTGCATTTTCGCACAACACCTGAAGAGATATTTAATATTTCTCCTGTACCAATCACGTTCATAACACATCGCACCCCGTATTTTTGATGAAGGGAAGGCTATTCCTCTGAGGAAAGGTCAGACAAGTTGCGCGACAACACACTGTGGTTAATGGAGTAAGATGTAATTTGAGTGAAACATATAAGGTCCTGAGGGGCCATGACAGGGGCAATATCATGTGTTGCAGCGTAAAATATGTTGAATTTTTGAATATTGTTCACGATGTTGTAAAAATATTGTTTAGATAAAAGCAGTGCATTAACCACATTAAAGTCTCTTGTGCAAATATGGTTGATAACTGAAGGCACTGCTGGAAGAGATACTGGAATCAGACAGAATTATCAATGATAGGCGAGACCAGGACATGAATGCAAAATAGAAAACTGAAGCACTTGCAAGAAACTTCAGTTAGAAGTGCCGAGTGGATGACCCATCCTCAGCATGATAAATAGCAGTTTTCAGCCAATTCGATTCCGTCCATGTGATATTAAGAGACAACCACATGCATTGCATGCAGCAAGATCTCTGGGCCCTGACAACTTTCCAGCAAAATTGCTGAAGATATGTGCTCTAGAACTTGCCGCGACCTTGGGCAAGTTGTTCCAATGCGGCTATAACACTGGCATCTACCGGGAAATGTCGAAAGATACGTGTGTATGTCCTGGTCAATGACCGCCCCAGTCTACTCTCGATCAGCAACAAAGCGAGGGAAGGGCTGATCGATGGTGCTATCAAGCGACACTTGCTTGGAAACAAGCTGCTCACAGACGCACAGCTTGGCTTCTACCAACGCCACGCAGCTACAAACCTCTTGGTCATGCTCCAAATGTGGGCAAAATAAATTAACTGCAGACAGTAAGTAAGACTAATGTCCCTGAATTCAAGACAACATTTGAACACGTATGACATCAAGGAGCCCTGACTAAATTGGACCAATGGGAATCAAACTGGATGAATGGGAACGAGAATCCGCTGGTTAGAATCACACCTAGCACTAAAGAAGATGATTGTGGTGATTGGGGGCAAATGTTCTTAGCTACAGGATATCATTTCAGGAATTCCTCAGCGTAGTATCCTCCATTAAATTATCTTCAACTGCTTTACACATGATCTACGTTTAATCGTAATATCTGAAATAATGTTGCTTGCTAATGATTGCACAATCTTCAGCACCGTTCACTACACTTCAAATACCGAAGCAGTCCACATCTAGATGTATAAAGACCAGGATAATACAGTGGCATGTGCTGACAGGTGAGAAGTAACATTGGACAGCAAATGTACTAAGCAATGACGATATCCAAGAAGAGAAAATCTAGCTAACACCCCCTGACATTAGAGATAAACCTGGTATCAACATATCGAAACAAAGCTCTGCGGTTCCGGCACACCAGAAGTGGACATTGGAACATAAAAGAAAGGAAAGGCTTCAAAACATACCCAACATCACAAGTGGTTTTGCCCCAGATGTGAATACCTTACCGGGAATTGAAGCATTCTAGTGCAAATATGTTGACCAGCTGACCATTGGGTCACCAGCATTAGAAAAGTCAAGTTTCTTTGATTTAATTCATGTCACTGCTGGGTGCTGGAAATGCAGTAAACGTTACGCGATCAGACAACATTCCCGCTACGTTATTGAAGGCCTGTGCTCAAAATGACCTTAGCCTCTGGACAAAGTACAGTGATCACACTGACATCGACCCCATAATTGTCCAGATGTGTCTCTTCACAAAAGCAGAGCACAGCAATTTCCTGTTATCACGCAGAGTCCACTCACAATGATCAGGATAATTATGAATGTTCATGGGCTGTGCATTCAGGCGACACTTCCTCATCTTTCCTCAAATCACCATTGCCTGGGTTGGGTATAGCCACAACCACAAGGCTCCCATGGTTATCACAGCCGTGCCGCAAACAATGGCTAAAGAGCTGACATCGGGTGCGGTGCAGTAACATGACAGTATCTGGTCTTTATTTCAAGACCACATTTTAAAACATGACCTGGTAAACCTGGTCAATGGCATCAAGGTGAAAACATTCCAAATAATGCAATCATTCTTTGTAGAAACAAAGATATTTGTGGTTTAGGGGTAATCATCGCACACCACAACAGGCATCGTGGGTCGCAATGCCTGACCCTGGAACGTACCATTGTAAGTGCCGCTGTATAGTTTCACGTCAACTAAGTTCAGGTGATTTATCAATGATCTGCCATTTATCATGTCGGAAATAGGAACTTGCCCAATGATTGCTGAACATTCAATTTATTTTCCAAATACTCAGAAATGAAACAGCACAAATCTATTCAGGGAATGATTGCTCAGTAAGAAACTTACACTTAGAGTAATATTCACTCAAATATGGAAGGAAGTCACAGTTCAGTCAAGCAAAAAGAGCAGAAAGGGGCATGGTAAGACATATAGGAGCACTCAACGGTTAAATTGGATCCACTGAAACTTAAGACGATGGATAGTCAGGTTGAGCAATATAAGGGATTCCTGGATGGACAGGTTAACTTGTGTGGCCGATAAAATCCTGGGAGTTCGTTATCTGAAACTGAAACATTCTATATTCTATATTCTATACCATCGAGTTATGAGCTACCGGTATATGAAATTTTGGTGTTCCAATTTGTAGTAGTGTTCTCCGTGGCAACGAAGATGTCCGAAGGCAGACAGGTCTGTGTGGGAGTAGTAATCAGAGTTAAAATGACATGCAACAGGATCCTCGTGATGGCAGTGGGGCTAAGAGTAGGTGCTCCGTACAGCGGCCGTGTATTCCACCCTTGGTTTTTCCACTGGTGAGATGGCCACATTGTGAGCACACAATGAAGAAGACGGAGTTCGACAAATTTCAGGTGAACGACTACCTCACATTGAAATGCAGCTGAAGTTCCAGTCCCAGAGAATATTGCGGAAGTTAAAATTACCCACTACAACAACCCACTTGCATTTAGATCCTTCTATAATCGGCTTACATATCTGTTCTTCTGTCTCCCACTGGCTATTGAGAGACCTATAATATAATCACATCAGAGTGATTGCACCTTTGCAATTTCAGAGCTCCACCCATATTGCCTCAGTGGGTGACCCCATCCATTATGTACTTTCTGAGTGCAACTTTATCATTCTCCTTGATTAGTAATGCAACTCCTTTTTTTACCTCCCACTTTATATCATGGGAGCATAGCGGAAAAATATCACAAAGTTGTTGCCGAGTCATGAGGGTCTGAGTTATGGGCAGAGATTGGGTGTACGGGACTATTTTCCCCGGAGGTTTTGGGAGGCTCTGGGGTGCCTTTATAGAAGTTTATATATTCATGAATGGAATAGAGAAGGATGTAAAAGAGGGGGAGGACCTGCACTGTTGACAAGGGAGAACCACTTTGCTGTGCTCAGAGAGGACATATGGCTCATTCACTGAGCTGGATCCTGGATTGCAGACACGATGGACGCCTCTGGGTTGCGCTCAAGATGCGGCTTTATTGAAGAACAAGCTGGCTGAGGTAAACGGATATTTCGCTCCGCTTTTCACCTGCTCCCTGAACTTGGACTGAGTCACCGCGTAAATAAATGTGTTTGTGCAGCAGCTGAAGTTTCTCTGAAAAAATCCGACATGGTTGAAGATCCATTCAGAAACATTGAAATCTGGTCCTGTGACCTGATTATGGACAAAATTTATAACCCACGTCATTCACAGGAGGATGAAGCTGTCGGAGAGGGTGAAGAGTAAAACCACAGACCTCGTCCTGCTCTTAGTCTCAGGGTCATTGCGGTTATCGTCCTTGATTAGACCCATCAGCCCCTTACGAACGAGACTGGCTACTGAAATATGCCTGACTGTCAGAGCGTTAAGAAGCAGAGTGAGAGCGAAAGGGAGGAAAGGAATAAAAACTGCACCCATCCTGTCATATCTCACCCACCCAGGCTCAGTGTAATAACTGTTCTTCGGTCGACAGTACCAGGGTACATTGTCGATGATCGCTCCGGGTTCCCGCGTGAAGTAGCGGGGAACATTTTTCAGGTAGAGCAGAATTCCAGTTTTTTTAAAACCGCAGCCGCAGTTTTCCCGGTGCAATATTTTGTTTTAAACTTCTGGCAACAAATAGCGACATACCGATCAAAGGTGAAGGTGACAGTGAACCAAACAGAACAGTCTGTCGCTGCATAGCTCAGTACTTCGAGAACGCTACAGAGAGGGCCGATGTACAGGACTCAGCGGAATGTAATTATAATCGATCCAATACAAAATGACCTCACTGAAAATGACCAGTAGATCCGCCGCTGCCATGGCCACCAAGTAGCGAGTAGTGCAGGTGGAGAGGCGACATCTTCCCCGGGACAGGATCACAATCGCCACTAAATTCACTGGAGAAAGAGAACAGAGCAGAAACTGTGCATTACTGACCACATTTTCCTAGTGTGAACTAGGGCTCGGGTTTCAGCCAAAGGTCTGGAGTGTTGGGAGTCGGTGAGTGGTTGGAAATCCAACAACATCAGACACGGGTCTAACTGTGCCCAACCTGCCCACTTCAGGGTTGGATAGATAAGGCGAATGGTTGGTAAATGGAGCAGATAAAACATGCTGCCATGAAAAACAAATGGCGGAATTGCCCATTCAATGGTTTATCCTGATTCCGGTCGCTGGTTGGGCCAGGTTCACTGATTTAACCTGGATATCCAACATCTCATGGGGCCGAGGTGGGTTTCAGTGGGAAGTCAGGGACAACTTGATAGCCAGCGGCAGAATGACTCCGTTAATGGATCAATTTAACAACAAACGCCAGCAGATTCGTGGACTCTAGTTCAGTTGATCGGACCCAATTATTGACCAACAGACAGTGGAATCTGACTGTGACAGACTCCACGGTGAGGCGTGTCCACAGGACCAGATATTCACTCTGATCAATAACTCCGAAACAGCGAACTGAAGAATGTAAAACCCTCCCCGTCACACCTTCACGGGGAACTGCCTGTCCCGAACAATGGGATATCTCTGGGCAAGCTGGCACTGAAGGCAAGAGCAGCATTCGAGCGGATCCGGCAGGATAGAAGGAAAAGAGGTTCAGTTTTGGTTGCCAGAAAATGAGAAAAATCAGAACATTGAATTGACAGGATCGACATCACTGACGTATATTTATACACACAGCATCAATCTGGCTGATCATAAACTGGTTCAGACTGGTTAACACACGGCGGTACCAAATATAAATTGCTCTGCTCACCTACCAGGAACTCCAGTGACGGCAATGATCACGTACAGTATTTTCTCCACTCTGGCATATCGTCCATGCATTTCTCTACCCAGCGATGTGTCCCCATATGCAATGTGTAATCTCTCGGAATGAAATGTTGAAGCAGTGCATTCCCGGGGTTTTTATACCATTGAACGATCACCACGGGGACAGTGAGATGACAAAAAGAGTTAAAGATTTTTAAATTATATAAAAACCGATTACGTCAATCAAGTGAAATTCCCTCTGTGACAGATTGTGATTAATTAGATTGTGATTAATTGGAATTGATTGAGAAACTGCAAGTGATGGAAATTGTGACGGTACTGCGGGATTTAAATTGGGAGCTGCATTGTTCCAGAGAAGGGGATATTGTTTCAAACCCATGAGACTCAACTCTGTGACTCAGGTTCTGTGGCTGATTACCTCCAATATGCTTCGTTCAGGAAGACAATCCCAAATGCCAAGGGCCCTCTCAGGGTTTCTGCCTGCCCCGTTTGATGACGGACTGTGCGACCTTTGTTCATAGGTTGACGAATTAGTTTAACAGACCGTCTGAGACTAAAAAGGCCCCTCCACTCTGATTCTGCACTCATAATAATCGCGACTCATCTTGCTGGAACCTCATTCCCTACTTCCGGCATCCCAGTAACCATTTACACCTTGTTTGAATGAAATATACCTAACTTTGTCTTGCGACAAAAAAAATCTCTGCCGACATCACCCTTGAGGAGGTTATCATCATCACGTGATCCGTCTCCCCGCATTCCCTGCCTATCCATCTCTCTGTAAAAATGCTTTTTGAAAGTTGCTTCTTAAACGTTGCTTTCGTATCTTTCCAACACCTCCCCTGGCAGCTCGTTCCATGTACTGACCACTCACTGGGTCAAAGAGTTGCCCCTCAGGTTTCTCTTGAAACTCTCCCCTCTCACCTTAAACTTTTCTCCTCCAGTTCTTGATTCCCAACCCTGCGAACAAGACTGAGTGTATTTACCCTTTCTATGTCCTGCATAATTATATATACAGCTCTATATGGTCAACTCTCAGTCTTCGACCGTCCATTGAAAACGTCTCAACCTGCACAATCTCTCACTATATATCAGTCCGTCGAGTCCAGACAAATATTGTTAAATTCCTTCTGCATTCTTTCCAACTTAATGGCACCTTTCCTGTAGCAGGGTGACCAACACTCAACACAATATTCCAAATGCTAACTCTCCAACGTCTTGCACAACTGCAGCATCCCATGCCAACTCCTGTACTCAATGTCATGACGGATGAAAGTCATTGTGCCAAAAGCCTCCTTCACTCTACCAGTCTACCAGTGACGTCACTCCTAGAGAAAAATAAAATGCAAAACCAAGTAGTAGTGAATGAAACGTATGATTCTGAATTTGCAGGTGGTGCGGCTGGGAGATGTACTCTGAGATCTCAGCACAATCTGAAGAAAAGATTTGAGGATGGAAAAGTTGATGCCAAAGTCATCAGCTGCACCCAAGGCGATATTGTTGCTTTATTTATGAATTCTGGGTATTTAATTATACTTTGTTATTTGAAGCCTTTGTAAAATACGACTCTTTGAAGTTACTCCGGATTTGTAGTCCAAGGGGCAACTGGATGGTTTTTAACTGTCAACGGATGGGGTGTAGGGCGTGGAAGAGGGCAGGAACTTTGCAATGGTTTTAAGACAATGATTATGGACATTCGACTTATCTTATTAAAACCTTGTAACTTGTGCAACTCACATCGTTAACAACAGGGGGTACTAGTTAATGTGCTAATGTGGGAAACAGATTAATTAATGTTTGTTGCTATGATTATTGCTGTAACGACTAAGTACGTGTAATGTAGCAGGAAATTTATCCGTGTATTCAATGTCTCGGGTTACGATTTTCGCTTTCATGTTGGTTTGGGCTGACGTGCTAGAGGTCCCGCGTTCAAATTCAGGAGGAGTCCATTTTCCGGCAGTATCGCCGATTTCCTTCCATTTAATTATCGTTGAAGGAGGTAGTTCAACTAACGTCCAACAAATTTGAAATCTGGACGTGGGGGTACAAAGTCATCGTTTAAAATTGTGACTGTAGAAAATAATGGATATATATTGATTACTGGATGTAATCCAACACCGGAAGCTTTGCTGTCGAATGCTTGCAGGAAGATTTGATATCCCATTTATCTATTGAACACGCATGATACAATGATTTTCTGGTGAAAGTGACAATTCCAGCCCAGCATTCAATTGCAGCGTTAATCGTTGTGAAATATTTCCATTAATTCAGGGAATTGAAGACTCCCAGTTTTGCAGCAGGTCCGACGTCTGACCTCCAATTAGGAACATCACACAATAGACGTTGGTTTCACAAATGAAACGACTTCCATAATCTCACCAAGTTTACATTATGTATCAGTATTTTTCAAGAATTATAGCTTTAAAAGCGCGGAGGTGAACCGATGGAGGACAGGGATTCAGCAAGTCTGTGAAGAGTGAGACATCATTTAGATCAGTAATAGCCTGACGACTCCATCAGCGTCAAGAGAATTAACCGCGTGGGGGAACAGCTTCAAATTCACGCAGTCATTGGTGCTCCTCTCACCAACAGCATAATGATCCAAACAGGTTGTCCAGCGTGACACTCCTCATTACGCCACTTGTCGTTTCTCCACTCAGTGGACATGAAGACATTGCAGGAATGAATGGAAACGAATAATCACAATCCTCATGTGACATAATCCAGGGGAACAAGGACTGAATGTGTTTGGACTGTTGAACATCGACTGAGACAGAAGAACGGCCGAGTCCTTCTGGTCTGGATTCGATGTGGTTGGTAGAAAAAACATGAAATACACCAAATCCACTGTGCAATCCCAGATAATGGCAGGAGCTGACTGAGGACAGACAGTATTATGTAATACACCAAGCTTCGCAATGGACAATTGAAGAAAGCCCCATAGAAAGACCCATAGTCAGTGTGTGCATGGCAGGCCGAACGGTATTTTCTGTGTTATGGGACTGTCTGACTCCCTCTTACATTCATACTGTATTTCCAGCTCGGTAGAATAAGTGATTAACAGCCCGCTCCACCGCTTTCCGTGTTCCGAGCTCTGCTTTATGAATTTGCTCAGCCATATATATCTCAGGTACTTATGACTCCGACTATACTTGATGTGTCTGTTTGCAGCTACAGCTGCAACTGTTGTCAATACATTTTATTCTCCTTTGTGTTGTGTTCAATATGTTTCTGGCTGTGCGGATTGCGAACTTCCCTCTGTGTTCTCATTGCACCCTGAAGGATTTACAAGTTCCACAAATACAAAGATTAACACATCGGGTGCTGCTTGGGAGAGAGTAACTTTAGGTGATGAAGAAACACTGCTGCAAGTTCCATCAGCTGTGTGAATGAACCAACATGCCACACTGAACTGAAAGGAATGGCTGCATTTAAGCAAAGCAACGACTTTATCATTCTCGACCGTTCCTTGTAGTCCAGTCACGGCCTTGCTCCGTCCTTCCACTGTAATATTTTCCGGCTCCGTCTCCCTGACGTAACTGTTTTATGTAGGGATTAAAATGTACAAATCTTTGCCACACAATTGCTCCTGGTCAGAAGTCTACAGCTTCAGTGGAAACTGTTCAATTCTGTTCGTCGTGAATGTTGTCTACTGATAACGGCGACAGGGATGATAATCCCGCTCAGTACGAGAGTAAGGGGGGTTCCGACACTTGGTGTGTGTACTTGGCTGAGCAGCCTATGATACCAAGCTGCCATCGGTGGGATTGTGAAAATCAGAAGGCTGGGAGAACTCAGAGTGTCAAGCATCAGCCGTGGGGTCAGCAGGATGATATATGCAATTTGCCTGCACAGATACAGCTTAACCCGTTGATTTCTTCGTATGTTCTGTTTTATTACAGGCTCCAGCATCTGCATTTTTTTTGTCTTCATCTGATTACTGATCATCTGAAGACAGAATCCTGCCCAAATATTTAAAACCTATCTGTTCTTCCCGGACTGTACGTATCGAAAATTCAGCAGCCTGACGGCAGTATTGCAGAGCAGCCTAAGAAGGATCTGGAGGCTCATCATCTCTCTTGCGGTCAAAAGGAGCGAACCAAGCTTCAGGTGTTTTGTGGAACGCCCGTTTGAGAACAGAGAGCGACTCTCTTTCTGAATAGAAGATGATTCAACGCAAATTAAATTTGGACAAATATCGGCAAAATTATGGTGCTGTCGCGAGGCATATGGAAACATAAGACACGTTTTACAAATGAAAATAACATTTCTATGACCAAGACAGAAATTCCATCCCTCACTTCCAACAGGGTATAAGGCTTCATCTTAGTCAGTAGCAGAAGACACGAACAATGAATAAACAAAGTAATATGAGAAGGAGGAAGTTGAAGGGAAAACCTCCATCGATAAATAAGGTCAGTTCGTACACATACGGTGCTCAAGGCCGGGAAATTCTCGGGTCGCAGGACCAACACAGATGGATTCTCAAGAGTGCCGGGCTGGCCTATGGAGATCATGTGGATGACATTTACTCTGATACTTCCTTTACCTGTTCTGGGTGGTCAATGGGGCAATGTCCTGAAATGAACAAAGAATTGGCTATAACTAAATGGTCAACACTGATTATCGAGTGCGAGTTATTTCCCAACCGTCTCATGTCTCCCGGTGAGAAAAGAAACGTTCTCCAACTGGATTACCCGTCAGCCCCCTGCAGAAGTGCGGGGGAATCAACGATCCGCCGGATAAGGACGGCCACGCCTACATCTCCATGATGTTTGCCACCGTGATTCCAACCATTCTTGTTTCATCCTCATTTTCAGGGAGAGCAGGATCACTGTCTCAGTCCTTTGTGTCAATCAGTTCGTCCAGGATGGGACTTACTGGATTCAGGGCATGTGGAATGCACTTGCCTTCCTTTGATTGTTCAGAATCCCGAACAACAATAATACTGAATTAATTAGGAGTTCAAGGAAACAAGGGTGTTGATGGTAAGGGAACTGACTGGCTTGCGGTATGTCAGTGGAATGCAATACCTGTATATTTATTTCAGGAATCGGGACAAGAGTACATATCCCTGTGTCTGTATCAATTGTACAACGGCGGAAATGATTGAGAGCTTGAAGCTGTGAGGTGTAACCATCAATAAAGATTTACCCTGATCCAGCCACGTGTAAGCTATGGCCAAGAAAATACATCAGCTCCTCTATTTCCTCAGAAAATTAGACATATTTCAGAAGATCGTCACCAATGTACACCAAGGAGAATCCTATCTAGATGCATCACGGCTTGGCATGGCAACTGCAAGAAGTTGCAGAGAATTGCGAAGGAAGCCCAGTTAATCATGAAAATCAGCCTTCCCTCCATTGAATCAGTCTGCAATTGCCATGTGTTACGTACCAGCAACAATAGAAACACAGCGAGTCTTGTACAAGTATTTAAAACTATTTTATAAATAACTACTTGTGATAATAAGAAAAGTAAAACATTATATATCTAACATAATCCCTAAAACTAAACTCGAAGTGTGTGTGTGGCAAATCCCCAAACCCCAAGTCTGGGAATAGTTCTCAAAGTTCAGTTCAGCAAGTCATAAGGTAGAACGTGAGCAAAGACTTTTGCAAAACCACCGTTGACTGAAGAGAAAATGTAGAGAGAATGCAGAGAGAATTTAAGAAATCCAAATGTTCCACGATGGAACCCATACGACACCTCAATCTCCGATGATCTCCATTGCCTTGTTCCGAAGTATCTGCCACCCCGATGGCATTCGATACGTGGCCGTCCACACAAATACCTGTTTCCCAATACAGGTAAACGACAAAGTGGAGTCCACTTGTTTGCTCCAAAAATCCATACGTGGATCGTAGTGACAGACACAGCTAATGTTCTTCATCCATTGTTATGGAGACCAGCAGTCATTCTCTCCCTCTTTCTCGCTCTCTCTCTCTCTTCTCCGACTAACTTCAAATCACTGAGCAAACCGTCAGCACGTTGTTATTATCTTGCTGTCGTGATGACACCACACACATACCACTACTCTACTGTCCAGGTCTTAAAGGGACATTCACCTAATAGCAACCTGACTCGTAACACGTGGCTTTGGGAAAGCAATCAATGTTTGACTGAGTTCTCCTACACCAGTCATTATCTCTTCCCCCACCTCCTATCCGGCAGAAGATACAAAACTTGAAAACACGTACCACCAACCTCAATGACAGTTTCTATATAGCTGTAATGGCTCTTAATCAGTCCTCTTATACGATGAACATGAACCCTTGACCTATCAATCTAGTTTATCGTGGCCCTTGTATGTTTTCCGTCCGGCTGTACAACATCTCTCTGAAACTGCAACACTATATCCTACATTCCTTTCTTTCTTTGTACTATCCCGATGTACTTACGTGCTGAATGATCAGTCTGGACGGAATGTAAGTAAAAGCTCTTCGTTAAATCTCGTTGCATGACAATAATAAAGCAATAAAACAATGTACCTCGCATTTTAGTACTATTTAATACACTTCAGCAGCAATGTTTATCAGCAAACGGATGACAATCAGAAACCAACTAAATCTCCAGTTTTCCCACCACGTAGATTAGTGGAGGGTGTGAGGAAAATACGCCGGTAATTGTGCGGAAGAGTGCTGCCGCTGGTAGAGCCGCTGCCTCACCGCGTCAGAGACCCAGGTTCAATTCTAATCTCCGGAACTGTCTCTGTGGAGTTTGTACATCCTCCCAGTGACCGCGTGTGTTTTTGCAGGCTGTTCCGCTTTCCCTCCACATTCCAAAGACCCGCCGTCTGGATGTTAATTGTGCCCTCTACATTGACCATGGCGTGGAGGTGAGTGGTAGAATCAGCGAGGAGTTCACCAAATGTAGGGAGAATGGGATTTATTTAGGATGAGTGCAAGTGGATGGTTGATGGTCGGCACGGACTTGATGGGCCGAAGGGCCAGTTTCGGAGACATCTTCAAGAGGCGGTGCCTCAAGATGGGGTCATCCGAGTAATATGCCCCCTCAGGAAGGGTAAGGACCCTCACCATCCGGGACATGTCCTCTTCTCGGTACAGGAGCCTTAAGACGTATACTCAGCGATTCTGGAACAACTTCTTCCCCTCCGCCATCAGATTTCTGAAGACTCCATGAACACTACCTCGTAATTCATTTTTTCACGATTTATTTATTTTGCAGTTGACCGTATTTTTATGTCTTTCCACTGCACTGCTGCTGCAAAACACCAGATCTCACGTGACACAAGTCAGCGATGATAAACCTGATTCTTATTCTGAGTTCTGATACTGGAAATGGCCCAGAATTTATCACCACAGTCCGCAACTATTCCCTGAACCCAGCCTGTGTCACAGCATAAATGCACGGATTTGTGCAACTCAAAGGCACAAACATGAATCCTATATCTGATACAAAAGTAGGAAGGTGCAACGAATGATATCCCGAACTGTACATTCGCTTCCATGTTGAATACACCGAAAATAACTCCCATCATAGAAAGAAATTTCCGGAGATAGGTAACAGCAACACTATGGATTTCCTTCCGCTCTGGAGCTCGGGATCTCTTGGCTTCTTCTTGCTTTTCTGACCCTGGAGTCTCCTGCGGGCTCCACTGTCCACTAAAATGTGCCTGACATTTAAAATACTGAGCAGTAAATTGAAAACAAACGGGACACAGGGACTGAGAATATAATGAAGAAACTCAATTGTTGTCGAGGTCACTGAAATCATAACACGGAGCTCCATGTGACAAAACCAAGGAGTATTCCCCAACCTGTACAGAGATGTGTACATAAAATACCAGTGCACATTCTTCAGACTGCTGATCACAATCAATCTTCCCAGAAGCTTCGTCGCGGTTTTCTCTCCTGAATATCTGGATTTCAGCCTCTGTCCAGAAATGGCAATAAATCGATAAAAGGTGAACGTAAAGGTGAATGAGAGGGAGCATCCGGTGACTGCGTGATGCAGGACAGTGTGGATATTGCAGGTGAGGATGAAAACCAGTAATAACATCCGATGAGCAATCGGAATCTGCCTTAGTATTATAACGAAGATAACGACTAGCAATTCGGCCGCGGCCATGGCCACTAGGTAGAGGGTGACGCATCTGGACAGACCACACTTACGTGGAGACGGGAGCACAATCATCAGCAGTTTAACTGTGAGGATAAAGAATGAGAACAGATTACCGAAGCAGGATGAACGCGAGAGCGGTATCAGAATTATTTTGGGATCATATGTTACGTATTCTGAATTATCACACCTTACTCCGATGGGGATCATGAGAAATATCACATCTAGCTTTTTGTCATTCCCAAAGCAAAGATCACAGTGTCAATCTCCTCAACGAATAAGATTTGACAACACAATGGCGATACGGTAGTAATCGACTGCGTCAAATATATATCAAGCACCAATGACAGATCAGCCGACGCCCATAGTTTTGTAACTGGCACTGATTGAAGATGACACGTCCTTTCTAGACGTACTGGAGCTTACCAGGAAATTCTCACAGCATTAAGAGTGTGACTATTCACCTTGTTGTCTAATTCACCCAAATTCTGCCCATCTTTGTTTTGGTAACTGCTGGTGAGATGGGAGCCTCAGTATTCTTGGACATGGAGAAGAGAAGAAATCCGTGAAAGAATCAGAGGGTGGTGGTTGAAGGTTATTTCTCGGAATGGAAGCCGGTGACCAGTGGTGTGCTGCAGGGGTTGGTGTTGGGACCCTTCTTATTTGTTATTTTAAAAAAATGATTTCGATGCGAATGCACGTGTTGATCAGTAAGTTTGTGAATGACACAAAATTAGGAAGTGTTGTTTACAGTGAAGAAGGTTATCGTTGATTACAGAGGAGCTTGGTCGGTTCGGGAAGTGGACCGAAAAATGGCAAATGGATTTCAATACAGATCAGTGTGAGTTGATGCATTTTGGAAAGTTAAACCAGCGTAGGACTTACACTATCAATAGTGGAGCACGAGGGAATGTAATGGAACAGCGGGACCTCAGAGTCCAAGTGCATATTTCAGTGTCACACGTAGAAGGATTGGGGATAAAGGCATTTAGCACGCTGGCTTTCATCAGCCAGGGCATTAAGTAGAAGTGTTGGAACATTATGTTGCAGTTACATACGTTGTTGGTGAGGCCGCACTTGGAGTACTGTGTGCAGCTTTCGTCAAACGTACTGGAAAGACGTGGTTAAACTGCTCAGATCAGAAAAGATCTACTGAATGTTGCAAGGACGAGAGGGCCAGAATTATAGGGAGATGTTAGCCAGATTAGGTATTTATTTCTTGAAGCTTTGTAGACCTGAGGGAGGTTTATAAAATCATGAGGGGCATAGATAAGGTGTACAATGGCGGCCCTTTCCAGAGGGGAGCGCATTCCAAAAATATCGGGCAGAGACTCAGGTTGAGGGTAAAGATTTAAATGGTAACTAAGGGGCAACTTTTCACGCAGAGTATGGTGTGTTTATGAACAGAGCTGCCAGAGGAACTGTTTGAGGCAGCTAGAACAATGTAATTTAGGAAGCACTTGGATTGACACATGCAGGGCTGCGGCTTAAGAGAGATACGCGCCCAACGCAGGAAATTGGGACCAGCTGCGGGTGCATCGTGGTCGGCATGGACTCATTGGGCCGAAGGACCTGTGTCCGTGCTGTATTGCTCTTTGGCTGTCTGACTCTTATTTGTGCGTTATGAAATGATCCCACATTCAAGCCATCGAAGTAAGAAGTGAAAGCGACCACTTACACGCAGGTGGGGTAAGTAACGGGAGCAGTGGTATTGAATTATCATGGGAAAGAACACATCACTGTATCTCCATGTGGGGGACCTTTCTCCTCAAAGGTGCACGTGGAAACAAATCGGTAAAACCAAACTGTGCAAATATTTAACGAAATCTCGAATGCAGATTGTAATTCTACAGTAACGTCATAAAACAGCAATTCGCTCAATCAAGGGACGAGAATAATTTCGGCACTATCATGATCATTTTGGACGTTGATAACATTGGGTCTTTATTTCTTGTTTTGCACCGCTCCACCATTCTCCAGCATAGGCTATTTCCACCTGAAAACACAGCAAATCATGCAATGAAAAATAATTGAACTTTACCTTAGACCCATCACAGCGGGCACCTCACTTCTTGAGTGCTTCTGTTGTTTTCGGTGTCTATTTTAGATTTCCATCACTTTCAATATGTTCATCTTTTTTTGGTGCCGTTCCGTCAGAATCATCAATTGGACACAATGGACACAAAATAAACAGCCGTGTTTGATGTCAACCAGTGACAATCACTTGTTCAACAGAGGAGAGGAACGGATTTCTGTACTTTGTATCCTGCTCCAGAAGCGCGTCAATATGACAATAGCAGTAACAAATGACAGCGCGATAACAGACCCATAGCAGAGGTAAAACTGGGCGAGTATTTATCTGTAATTAATGTTTTGTGGTGTAAGTCCAACGACATTGTCTAAAATGGACGGCTCTGCCGAATTACGGGCGACTCCAAGAGCAGCCAAGGTAGCATAGTATATCTTCTGGATCACATGAAGGGCCGCAAATCTCTTCCACTGAATAATCATCTTCTTGTTATAGGGAAGCCCCTAATTCTTTGAGTCGTCCTCGCCAATCGGCTCCCTGAATGTCGGCTTGCAAAGAACTCGTTTCAATAGTAAACGTAATCCCTCCGGTGGGACCAATGGGTCCCTGAGTAACCTTCTGCAATTGATTCCCTTTAACATAATGCATGTGTTGCATAATTTTTTGAATTTTTAAATTTTAAATTTTATTTACAGCGTGGTAACAGGCCCTTCCGTCCCAAAGAGTCCGCGCCGCCCATTTTTAAACCCAAATTAACCTACCTGTACGTCTTTACAATGTGGGAGGAAACCGGAGCACCCGGAGGAAACCCACGCAGACACGGGAGAACGCACAAACTCCTTACAGTCAGCGACGGGAATCGAATCCCGATCGCTGGGGCTGTCATAGCGTCGCGCTAACCATTAAAGGAAACATGACATGGTTCTGTGGATGAAACTTCCACAGTCTGGGTAATTGTTGATGCTCAATGGAGTAGTCAAATTATCTCCAATTAACTGCTTGTCGATTTCTTCAAGCTTCCCATCTCCGCTGGGAGTCTATTATAATATAACTATCAAATTTAAGATAAAGTTGAATCTGCACATCCCTTACCTCTTGCTTCACAAGCATTATTTTCTCAGTAATGTTTTTTGGAACAGTAAAGTCACTTCACGTCTGCGACACTGTGGCTCTTTCTGAGTTACAACCGACTAACACTGTCCATGTCCCTATACTTCTGTCCACAGACTCCGTCTGCCCCAGTTTCTGCGACACCTTGAATAGCTCATCAATGGTTTGACCCTTCATATCGATAATACCGCTGGTAGAGTCCATTGTATTGTTCGGTTTGCGTTGTTAAGGAGAGACAAAATCACTATTGACATGCAGAAGCCGCTTTCCATCACTGGCTGACTCCGGAGATCAGTTGAGCTCAACATTCCGACGAGAAACAGGCAACAAATGAAACATTTCATTCCGTCGAGACTGGGAACCGATTTTGCGAGCCCGGACTTTGGAGAGGACCAAACTTTCAATTGAAATCGTATCCGAGGGAAATAGCAGCGACATGTGATGTGTTTCAGCTTCACAGAAGCATACACCCAAAAGTTGAGTCACGTGTATGAAAACATAATTGTTATCATTGATTAGTCAGAGAGTAACACAGCAGGGAAATATCCCCTTCGGCCCAACTGGTCCATGCTGACCATAGCATTCTTTCTGCTAGTCCGAGTTGCCTGCGTTTGGCCCATATCCCTCGAGCGCCTCCACTCCATGTACCTGTCCAAATGCTTCTTAAATGTTGCATTTGTACCCACCTCGACCACGTCCTCTGACAGATCACACCAGGTACTCAATGCACACTGTGTAAAGAAGCTGCCTCTCAGGTTATTTTTTAACCTCTCCACTCTTATCGGCGCCCTCTCGATTTTATCTCCAAAACCTGGGGAAAAATACTGTGGCCATCCGCGTTATGCATACACCTCATGATCTTCTAAACTTCTGTGAGATCACCTCACGTTCTCCTGCGCTCCATGGAATAAAGATCCGGCGTACAGAAATCTCCCCCAATAACTCAGGCCGTCTCGTCCAGGCAGCATCCTCGCAAATCTCTTCTGCAGCCTCCAGCTTGACGACGTATTTCCTATAGCAGGATGACCAACATTGTGTACAATACATCAACGACCTATATAATTGCAACATCATGTCCCTACTCCTAACCTCGAAGGTCTGACTCATGGTATTCGTTTAATAGTTTCTACTCCAGTTGTTAACTCTTCAGTTCCAACCCACAATGTCCACACATTCCACATGCTGGGGACACCATCTTGTGTTCTATGTGCCTGTCCGCAGAACGTGCTTGAATGCATCACGTCTCATCTCTCCGTTGGCTTAATAATCATCGTTCAGCACGTCGTCCGTCCTTTGACCCAACATATCCATGCCGACCATCAAAATTCCACTTAACTTCGTCCCGCACTGATCCAATTTTATTCTCCAACAGTCCCATCGACTGACCCGATTCGACACCATTGGCTCCAACCATATCCCACATCGCACAAATGAGAATAAAACAGACACCTCGTAACTTCCACAAACCGCGTGTTCCACTCTGTTCTGGCTCGTAGAATCAGACAGAACAATGTCTCCGCAAGACATGAAGTTCAGAATTGAATCCTAATCTCGAGACCTGTGAAGCAGCAGGTCTTCCTGCTGCGTTAATGTACGTTCTATATTGCTTTTCCTGTAGATCGGCGGCTGTATCGGCTCACTGAACCTTGCAGGTGAATGATTGTTGGCAATTGGCTCCAATGTCAAAGTTTCATATCAACATAGAACAGTACAGCTCAATACAGGCCCTTCGGTCTACATATCCCTCTATTTTAATTTCTTCATATGCTTATCCGGTAATCTCTTGAAATTGGCCAATGTACCTGCCTCCACCACCACCCCAGGCAGCGCATTCCTTCCCTCAACCACTCTCTGGCTATCAACCTTCCTCTGATATCTCCTTTCAACTTCCTATCCATTATTTTAAAGCCATGCCCTCTTGTATTGAGCATTGGTGCCCCGGGAAGGAGGCGCTGGCTGTCTACTCTATCTATTCCTCTCAATGTTGTGTACACCTCTATCATGTCTCCTCTCTTCTTCCTTCTCTCTAAGGAGTAAATACCTAGCTCCCATAGTCTCTCCTCATAATGCATACCCTTCAAACCAGGTAGCATCCTGATAAATCTCATCTGCATCATTTACAACGGTTCCAGGTCCTTGCTATAATGGGCCGACCAGAACTGGACACAGTGCTCTAGGTGTGGTCTAACCAGAGTTTTACAGAGCTGCATCATTACCTCGCGGCTCTTAAACTCGATCGCTCTGCAAATGAAAGATGACAGCCCATAAGCTTTCTTAACTATCCAATCCACATGTGAGGCAACTTTCAGGGATCTTTCGGTATGGACACCCAGATTACTCTTCTCCTCCACACTACCAAGAATCCTGCAATTAACTTTGCCCTCTGCCTTGGGCTCTGTCCTTACAAAGTTTACCACATCATAGTTCTCCGGATTGAACTCCATCAGCCACTTCTCAGCCCAGATCTGCATCCTATCAATGACCCACTGCAATATTCGACAATCCTCTACACCATCCACAATACCACCAACATTTGTGTCGTCTGTAAATTTGCCAATCAACCCTTCTGCCCCTCATTCGTCATTAATGTCACGAAAAGAGAGGTACAAGAACCGATCCTTGTGGGACAACGCCTTTCACAGCCCTCAAATCTGAATGCAGTCCCTCTACCACAACCCTCTGCTTTCTATAGGCAAGTCAATTCTGTATCCACACAGCCAAGCTTCCCTGAACCCTACACCCAAAAACCTTCTGAAGAAGCCCATCATGCAAGAACCTTGTCAAATTCCTCACTAAAATTCACCCAGACCACAACTACTGCACTGTGCTCATCAATATGTCTGGTCAACTCTTCAAAGAACAATATCAGGCTTGTGAGACATGATCTGCCCTTCACAAAGCCATGCTAGCTGTTCCTCATCAGACCATGATACTTGAAATGCCCATGGCTTCTATCTCTAAGAAACCTTTCCAACAGTTTGACCACCACAGTCGTAAGGCTCACTGGTCTATAATTCCCTGGACTATCTCTACTACCTTTGTTTGAATAAGAGGATACATTTGCCACCCTCCAATCCAAAGGTACCATTCCCGTGGATCACGAGGATCCTTGCCAAAGGCTCAGCACTCTCCTTCCTCGCCTCGCGAAGCAGCCTGGGGAATATTCCGTCAGTCCCCGGGGACTTATCTGTCCAAATACTTTCTAACAGCTCCAACACATACCCTCTCTTGATATCAACATGCCATAGAAGATTAACCTTACCAACCTCAGCGTAATCAAGGCCACTGTCCTTGGTGAATAGTGAAGAGAAGCATTCATTGAGGACCTCACCCACTTCAGCTTCCAGGCACATCTACCCAACTTTATCCCCAATCGGTCCTACCTTTACCCTCGTCATCCTTCTGCTCTCAACATGTGAAAAATGTCTTGGGGTTTTCCTGAACCCTACTCAGCAAGGCCATTTCATGTCACCTTCTTGGTATGCTCAGCCCCTTCTTGTTCGTTCCTTGCTACCCTATATTTCTCGAGACCTATCTGAACCTTGCTGCCTATACATCATGTATACTGCCTTCTTCCTCCTAACTAACTGTTGCACCTCTCTTGTCAACCATGGTTCCTTCACCCTGCCATTCTTTCTATGCCTCACCGGGACAAATTTATCCCTCACATCGTGCAAGGGATCCCTGAACAACGACCCATCTCCATCGTACATGTCACTTCAAAAATGTCATCCCAATTCACTCTCGCAAGTTCTGGCATTCTAGCCTCATAATTTGCCCTTCCCCAATTAAATATTTCCCTCGTCCTCTTTGCTCCTATCCTTGACAATGACAATGCTAATTGTTAGGGAGTGGTGGTCACGGTCCCCCAAATGCTCACTCGCTGAGGTCTGTCACCTGACCCGGTTCATTACCTTATACTAGATACAATATGGCATTCCATCGAGTCGGCCTGTCAACATGCTGTGACAGGAATCCGTCCTGGACACACTAAACAAACTCTGCCCCGTATAAACCTTTGGTCCTCAGCAGGTGCCAATCCTTATTTTGGAATTTGAAATCTGCCATGATAACGACCTTGTTATTTTTGCACCTTTCCAAAATCTGCCTCCCAATCTGCTCCTCAATATCCTTGCTGCTACCAGGGGGGCCTATAGAATACTCCCAGTATAGTAACTGCTCCTTCTTTGTTCCTAACTTCCACCCATACTGACTCTAGAGAGGATTCTGGTACATTATCCACCCTTTCTGCAGCTGTAATAGTATCCCTGACCAGTAACGCCACCCATCCTGTTCTTCTCCCTCCGACCAATCCATTTGAAAACACTGAAATCCAGGAATATTCAGTATCCATTCCTGCCCTGTTGACAGCCAAGTCTCTGCAAGAGCCACAATATCATAGTTCCATGTATTTATCCAAGCTCTCAGTGCATCAGCCTTATTCCTAATGCGTCTTGCATTTAAGTAAATGCACTTCAGCCCATCAACCTTACTACTTTTACACCCTATTCTCTGCTTCTCCTCCCTCAAAGCCTCTCTATACGTTAGATCTGGTTGTACTCCATGCACTTCCTCCCCTGACCTGTTCCTTCGGTTCCTATCCCCCTTGCAAACTAGATTAAACCTTCCCGAACCACACTAGCAAACCTGCTTGTAAGGACTTTGGTCCCCCTCGAATTCAGGTGTAACCCATCCAATCTGTAAAGGTCCCACCTTCCCCAGAAAAGATCCTGTCGTGGAATAAACCGAGATTCAAGATTGACCAGGAGACGCAGAATATTCTTCAAGAAATTAAACCTTTATTTGCAAACAAAAGCTGTGACACTCAGAGAACTAGTCACTGAGTGCCCCTGAACAAAGGCTTACAGCTCTTTATATGGCTCCTTCGTAGTCTAGTTGGCATAATCAATCATGTCAGTTTCAGCAGCAGTGATATCTAGTTACAGACACCCATTTCTCATCCCCCTGCATTCCGTCAGTTATTTTCACAAGTGTTCCTCTAGCTTATTCACACCATGCTTGTACTTCGCTACAGTTATCTTCCGGTTTATTTACTACATGCAGTTACTACATGCCTTAGTACCAACATCAGTACCAGGCACTTCTCTAATTACAATATACCTTTAATACCTTAATTACAAGATACTCTAATTATTTCTGCAGTTCAAACATCGGTACCAGTCACAGGATCACGCTTAGGTCGTCATGCTTGGTCACCTGTGAGTTATCTGACCCTTCCCGCGCGCGGGCTTTCCCTTCGATGAAGAAGGAGCCAGCGCCATCTTAGGCACAGAACAGATTATGAATAAACATGTGTGCAGCCTCTATTTACTGCATATTCTATAGCAGTCGTTGAGGTTTGTTCACAGATCGGAGGCCTGTGACCAGTGGTGTGTCGCAGGGATCGGCGCTGGCTCCTCTGTTGCGTGTCGTGCATATTAATGATTTGGATGAGAATATAGATGGCATAATTAATGTGTTTGAAGAAAGCAGCACAATTGGTGTTATAGTGTACAGTGAAGAAGGTTGTCTAAGGTTACAACAGAATCTACATCAACTGGGAAAGTTGGCAGAGGAATGGCAGCTGAAATTTAGCTTGATATAGTGATAAGTGGTTCATTTTGGGAAGTTAAAATATGACAGGACACACACAGTGATTGCCAGGCCCCTGTTGAGTGAGAGACCAAGGGGTAAATGTATGTAGTTCCCTGACAATGGAAACACAGGAAGACAGGTTGCTGAGGAAGGCGTATTATGGCCTGCTTGCCTTCGTCGGCCGAGACATTCAGTATAAGATCTGGGACACCATGGTATATTTATAACAGACGTTGGTTGGGTCGAAGTTGGAGGATGATGTGCAGTTCTGGCCATCACACAATACACGGACGTGATCACTCTACAGAGAGTGCAGATACGATTCACAATGACATTTTCTGGATCGGAGGGCTTCCGCTATCAGGAGAGATTGCATAGGCTAGGTCTGTTTTCCCTGGAGGGAAGGAGGCTGACAGGTGACATGATAAAGGGAGACAAATTATGACAGGCACAGATGGGACAAATGGCCAGTGCCTGTTTTCCACTTTAGGGGCGTCTAAGACCAGAGGTCTTAATTTAGTGTGAGAAGGAGAAGGTTTAAAAGGAGATCCGTGGGATAAAGATTTCAGACATAAGACGGCTGGTCTCTGGAATGAGCTTCCATAGGAGGTGGTGGAGACAAGAAGAGCAACAGCATTTAAGAAGCATCTTGAAAGTTCCGTGAACGAACGAAGCATAAACGAATGTAGAATTAATACAGGCGAGTGGGGTTAATATTGTACATATGACGACCAACACAGCCACGGTTGGCCGGAAGGCCTGCTCCTACAATTGACCAATCTCTGGCACTATGAACATCATCATATTTTTCGAAACCTTAGACGTAGACATAAACTCCGATGCATGTTCCCATATTTGACAGCAGTACCCCATTGTGCTGCCACATTGCTGCCTGTGAGTTATTTTCTCTTTCTCTTTTCTTATAGCTGTAGCGTTTGTACCCTGAGATTTGGGCTTGATTGAAACTATTGCCATCAGAATGGAAAGACGGGAACCTGCAGATATCTGGATCACCAGAAGGCATTTGACAAGGTCCACAGACAAGGCTAGTGCTCTAGATAAGATCTCATGGCTTTCCAGGAATGAGTCTGCACGGTTTGAAACGCGTTTATGCCAAAGAATGCAAAGTCGGTATAAACGGGTGTTTGTTCGAGCTGGAAGGATGTAACTGCTGGACTCTCCCAGGAATCTATTGTCGTCTCTCACCGATTTACGATTTGTACAATGATCCCCAGAAGGGGTCGGAGTGCAAGGTATCCAAGTTTGCCTGTGTCACTGAAGTAGGTAGGGTGGAATATTGCAATGAGGATATCAGGACTCTGTAACAGGATATACAGTAGATAGGTTGAGTTAGTGTGGAAACTTGCCAAATGTGGTTTAAGGTGGTAAGGTGTGAGATCATCCACTTTGAGAAGAGGAATCTAAAGGCAGACTATTACCTAAATGGATGGAGATTGTAAATGAGCGGAGGGTTCTAGATGTTCGTGTGCAGTATGTAGCGGGTGTTGAGGAAGGCACAATGAATACTGGTCATTATCGCAAGAGGTCTGGTGCTTGGAAGTGTGGAAGTTTTGTTCCAATACATTCTATGCACGTTTTCAACAGAAGAGAAGTGCATTGTCACCATCCACCCTGACAGCCTCCAATGCAGCTGAACCTTACGTCCGCCACTAAGGTCCGTCTTCGGGGGAGTGAACACGAGGAAAGCAGCTGGCCCAGATGGTGTCCCTGGCTGTGTGTTCACATCTTGTGCTGATCAGCAGGCAGAAGTATTTGCGGACATATTTAACCTCTCCCAGCTTCAATCTCTGGTTCACACCTGTTTTAAGAAGACCACTATCATGCCGGTACCGAAGAAAAGCAAGGTAACATACCTCAATAACTACCGACCAGTGGCTCTCACATCCACCATCATGAAGTGCTTTGAGAGGTTGGTCATGGCACGCATCAACTCCAGCCTCCTAGACAACCTGGACCCATTGCAATTCGCCTATCGCCGAAACAGGTCGACAGAGAATGAGATCTCCCTGGCACTACGCTCAGCTCTGGAGCATCTGGACAGTAAAGACACCTACGTTAGACTATTGTTTATTGACTACAGCTCTACCTTCAATACAATAATTCTAAGCCAGCTTGTCACCAAAGTCCGAGACCTAGGACTCAACACCTCCCTCTGTAACTGGATCGATTGACTTTCTAACAAACAGACCGCAATCAGTAAGGATAGGCAGCAATACCTCCGGCACGATTATTCTCAACACTGGTGTCCCACAAGGCTGCGTCCTCATCCCTCTACTCTACTCCCTATACAACTCATGACTGTACGCCAGATTCTGTTCTACCTCCATCTACAAGTTTGCAGATGATACCACCGTTGTAGGCCGTATCTCAAACAGCGATGAGTCGGAGTACAGGAAGGAGGTAGAGAGCTTAGTGGAATGGTGTCATGACAACAACCTTTCCATCAATGTCAGCAAAACAAGAGGGCTGGTCATTGACTTCAGGAAAGGGTGCGGTGTACATGCACCTGTCTACATCAATGGTGCTGACTCGGCAGGGTTGAGAGCTTCACGTTCCTGGGAGTGAACATCAACAACAACCTGTCCTGGTCAAATCACGTAGATGCCACGGCTAAGAAAGCTCACCAGCGCCTCTACTTCCTCAGGAGGCTAAAGAAATCCCGTTTGTCCCCTTTGACTCTCACCAACTTTTACCGATGCACCATAGAAAGCATTCTATCTGGATGTATCACGGCTTGGTACAGCAACTGTTCTGACCGGGACCGCAAGAAACTGCAGAGAGTTGTGGACACAGCCCAGCGCATCACGGACACCAGCCTCCCCTCCTTGGACAGTCTTTAACTCTCGTTGTCTTGGTGAAGCAGCCAGCATAATCAAAGACCCCACCCAACCAGGCCATTCTCTTTTCTCTCCTCTTCCATCGGGTAGAAGATGCAGGAACCTGAGGGCACGTACCACCAGGCTCAAGGACAACTTCTACCCCACTGTGATAAAAGTATTGAATGGTTCCCTTATACAATGGGGTGGACTATGACCTTACGGTCTACCTTGTTGTGACCTTGCACCTTATTGCACTGCACTTTCTCTGTAGCTGTGACTCTTTACTCTGTACTGTTATTGTTTTTACCTGTACTACATCAATGCACTCTGTACTAACTCAATGTAATTGCACTGTCCAATGAATTGACCGGTACGATCAGTATGCAAGACAAGACTTTCACTGTACCTCGGTACAAGTGACAATAATAAACCAATACCAATACCGAATAGTTTACTGATGAGACCACAAATGGAGGACTGTGCACACGTTTGGTCTGCTGAATGACGAAATAATTTTCTCAAAGGACAGCAATACGAACGAAGTTCACAAGGATAATAACCGGAGTGGGAGTGTTGTCCTACAACCGGAGGTTACGTTCTCTCTCGCGCGCTCTCCCTCTCTCTCTTTATTTGCAAGGAAAGTTTGACTGACTGTGTCTTCGTTATTTGGGGCGGGTGGTTTCACACGAAGATGGATTGTGGCCACAATACCGATATCTTCACCATTACCTAATATTCCAATATTCTGCGAGGGAAGCACGGGAGGGCTGTGACGTCCAGGCCGTGAGAGGAGATGGAGACCTGCAGATTCTGAAATTAATCATTTATTTATTTTCTTCTCTGAGCCATCTGTGTGTTTTCCTGTCCACACAACTACATACTGTGAAAGACAGTGACAATTTAGACTTCAGATGGTCTGGTTCCACCTACCGACGTCTTTCGATCAACTCACGTTCACATCGTTACTGCGATGAAACCCACTAATCATCGCCTCACCAATGCAGAAAAATCCAGAGCTGTTTGACTCAGGACACCAGAGTGCCACAAGGTTCAGTTTGTGAACGAAATGACGTTCCATCTGTGATAATCCGCTGGCTAGCTCAGAAAATTAATGCAAGCAAACGAAATAAAACTCCCCAATCAAAGGAAGTGTCTGTGCGTGTCTGTGTGCGTCTTTGAGTTGGGAGTGCACGAAATGCTCTACCAAGATATAACTCGATTGTAACTGTATAATATATTAAAATTTACCTGGGACTGTCACACGCTGCCAGAGAGTTAAAAGGTTGGGGACATTAAGACTAAATTCCTGCCATCTCTGGACAAGGAAGGGGAGGGGGATCGTGGCGAAATCCTTAGCAATAAATCAAAAGGTAACTGATAATCTCCAGTGGGCATAGTCTCCAAAGTGACCAGAACACTGCAGTCGCGAAGAGCGACCTGGTCATTTTGTCACCAGAGGTTAGATTGGTGGTGACTTTACACCCTCTAGAGGGCCTCGAGCACATGGACTTCAGTCCGTAAAACTGAGGGTGTGATGGGTACTTTTTAATGTAACAATAACATAAAAATCATTGGAAGCACACAGTCCCACATAATGATAGACTGCGCAAAATAAGGAATTCTGAACTGTTGCCAATCACGCATTCACTATCGGACCTTGAACAACTGGCGATAGCGGAATCCCGGCAAATGGTTAACCTGGGGATGCAGGGGGGGAAACCTGTCTTACACACGTTCCCTGATCACCCGTCCCTCCCTCCCTTCTCCATACCCACTCACTTTCTCTCTCTACTTTTCTTCTTCTCTCCCCAATCTGTTTCTCCGCCTCCCACCCCCTCCCCATGTGCACACTCTCTCTCCCCCGTTGGACGTCTCTCTCCGTCTGTTTATTATCTTTTTCAAAACCTCCTCCCATCTCTTACAATCTTCCATTTTTTCTCTCTCCAACCTCTTCAACTCTTCCTCCCCCTTTCTTTCACCCCTTCGTTCCTCTCCTCTTCCATAGCTGGTCTCTCCCATCACGCTCACACTCTGACTCTCTCCTCTCCCACCTGCTTCTCTCTTTTCTTCTGTCACCTGCCCGCCTCCCTTCTGCAAGCCTTCTCCCTCTCCTTCCTGTTCTCTCTATCCCTTGTCCCCC
Source organism: Pristis pectinata (assembly GCF_009764475.1). NCBI lineage: Eukaryota > Metazoa > Chordata > Chondrichthyes > Rhinopristiformes > Pristidae > Pristis > Pristis pectinata. Next base: position 10,240,968 of record NC_067441.1, read on the forward strand.
AATTTCACACACTTCTCTCCCCGATTGACTCAGCCATTGCTCCCAGCTCTACCATCCCCTCACCCACCTCATTCCCACCCTTTGCTATTCGCTGTTGTTCCCATTTCTGATCCCGTTTCTCGCCATTTTCCTCCACGATTCTGCTTTAATCCTCTCTTTCACACATTCTCTACTTCCCATCACTCTCCTCTCTCACTCCACCCATCTCTGTACCACGTTCCCTCTTTCCCTCCTCATGCATCTCCCCTGATTTCTCTGGCAACCTTATCCGTCCACCCGCTCTCCCTCTTCTCCCCCAGCCAAGTTCTCCTCTCTCCTCCCCGCCCTCTCTATCGCCCTTTCTCTTGCTTTCCTTTCCAGCGTTGTCGTGCCATCGTCTCACCCATTTTACCCAATTCGTCCTCCCCTTCTCATCCCCCTGTCCCTCTCCATTTCCCATCCAGTCACGCACTTCCCACTCTCTCCGGTGCTAAAGAGCGCGCCTGCCTTCTGATGGGGCCGAAAAGAGGAATGCCGCTCTCAGGGGCATTTCTCAGCGGCCGACTCCTGCAGTCCTCTCCAGTAGATCAGCAGCTCGGAGCTTCTGACAGCGTGAGAGGTGACGAGCTGTCTGTAGGAGCAGATGGAGAACGCTACCCTGTCACCGAAGAATACAGGTCGGGTGTGGATTTCCACCGGATCGACCTGCAGCTCCGCCACGCGCAGCCCTACGTAAACATCCTCGACTTTGAGCAAAGGCCTCCTCCCGGAGAAGTTCCACACACGACAGGCCAGGTCAGTGGAGAGGACGTACCCGATGCCGGAACAGTAAGGTGGGTACGCCTCTCTGGGGTACTCCTCCTTGCTGACATACCACTTGCTAGACGTGTCGCGGAAAGGTCTGGCGCCTTTCACAATTAACCCAGTGTAGACGTTGCTGCGGATGACCGGGACAGGAGTTCCATCAAATATTCGATGTTAATGAACGTCAGAATCAGTCTTCATCACGAAGGAGGCAGAGGGACAGGAGCGGCAGAGCCACTCCAGACCAAACAGCACCTTGAGGGTCAGGTTATAGTAAGTGTCCTCGAAATCTCCCTGGATGATGTCCTGGTGTAGAGCGCCCTCGGGCAGGATCCAGTCCTGCCGCTCCCGTCCGTGTCCCAACAGGAAATAGGTGACTGACCTGGGTCCACCAACCCGTCATTCGCTCCCCCAGGTCTGGCGAATGGCCGAGCGAGTTTCAAACTGATCAGGCGAGCTGGTGACCAGAGGGACGAGGAAGGGGGAGCTGTTGTCACACCGGCTGGCTGGCCGCATCAGGAAGGAGGTGCCGTTCAACTGAGAGGGAGATCGGGGCTGGACGCTGCTGCGGCTCTAATCTCTGCTCCACAGAAGCATAGGGATCAGGCAAAGAATTAGAAGCAGGAGGATGCCACCCTTGAGGAACCGGTTGCCACGTTGTGGTTTGGGGCAAATTTGCTGCCAATGTCTCGGATAAAGAAAACAAATACATCAACACTTGCGTTCCAAACAAGGAGAATGTTCCGCCCATCAGTACTCTGAGAGATACGTGATGTGGACAGAAGGGAGGCTGGGTTCATCCGGAGATGGCACCTGAGAGAACAGGGGGCTCCCACAATAAAGCACCTCCCACGGTGTGGTACTTCGTGGGACCAGAGCCTCCCACAGTGCAGCAGCTGATGGGCAATGCCCGTTGCACAGTGCGGTGCTCCTCGCATAGCCTAACTCAAAGAGATGCGTTTCCACCTACTGGTTCTCCCAGAATTCGGCGGCCTCTCGGTTCTACACTAGCCCTTCGCGGCGCTCCGTAGACATTACCCCTCCAGACTGCAAATATTAAATGCAATTCCTGAATATGCGCCAGCTCGTTCGGATGAACTGGCCTTCCTGCTGAGATCCCCGTCATGGCAGAAGGCAGCCTCGAGACACCTTGGTTCATCCAGTATGATCCCAAGCAAAGACTGGGAACATTGTTTACAAGAAGGTTACTGGAGTTGAACCGCAGCTGCGTACTATGGACCAACTGTTCCTAGATCGCACCTAATATGGACAATTGCCCAGGTATGTCCAGGCGAGCAACTAGCTGGAACTATCTGATCTAACTAAAGCCAAACTTTCTCCGAAATTGATGGACTGCGAAGTGACTGAAGGTGTCGTTGACAGTGCTGATCACCGATGTCCAGTGTCGATTTTGCCGGGACCACTCAGCTTCAGACCTCATCACACCCTTTGAGGGCCCGAGTCCAACCTGAATTTTCTGGAACGGACAATGCAAGCGAGGGAGAGAAGGTCCCTCGGACCCAAGAGGGATGGAACTCCGCAGAGTTCGTTTTCCTGCTTCATTTTACAGGTAACTGATCTTTAACCAGGACATCCTTTGGGTAAATGGACAGTTTTGGACTGAGTGTGAGCCCACACTCGGTGAACGTCGCCGGAGCTCTGAGGGGGGCTCAGACTGAGGGAAGATTCTTCAGCAAGTGAGGAAAATGTTGGTTTGAATGAAAATCCAGAAATAAATATTTTATGCTGCATTATCCTTACCTTAATTTCGTCAATAGGCCGCCTGTGTGCATATATCCAAGTTATTTCCTTGTTTGTTCACTGCGAATAATCAGGTGCGCGATCATTGGTTTATTTGGGAGGTGCGGGTTGTTTTGTGAGACTGAGAGCTCAGTGACAGTGTGTCCGCAGCTCCCTGTCCACAGGGCGGATTCCACGCCCACACTCATGTCACGAACCAGCAAAAAAAGAAACACACTGAGCATGATTCAGTGTTAAAAACTATTTTATTAATCACTACTTATGATAATACGTAAAATAAAAGTAAAAATGTTAGTATGTTAGAATTCAAAAATGTTAAAACTCGAACGTTAACCCCAAAACTAAACTCGTCGTGTGTGTGTGTGTGTGACAAAGTCCAAAACTCCCAGTTCCGGGATGGTTCTTAAAGTTCAGTTCTTCAAGCCATAAGGTGAAACATGAGCAAGGGCTTCTTCAACAACCACCGTTGTCTGAAGATAAGACGTAGACGTAGAGAAACATAGAGAGAGTACATACGAAATCCAAATGTTCCACGATGGAACCCAAACGACACTTCAGTGTTTACTCGGTAGTGACTTCCTGACCCCGAAAAGCATCCGAATCGTGGTCGTCCACACACACATATACCTGTTTCCTTCTACAGGTCAGCAACAAAGTGAACTCCACCGGATTACTTCCAACTTCCATACATGGGTTTCAGTGGCAAACACAGTTATTGTTTCTCATCCATCGATAGAGAAAACAAGCAGGTTGGTGTCTCTCTCCCTTTTCTCTCTCTCTCCTTCTTCTGACTTCTTCAACAACGTCGTTACGTCCTTTATCTTCTATTGACGTAAGCACGCCCCACACACACATACACACATACTCTCTATCTTAAAGGGACTTTCACTGAGTCCGTAACACTCATCAGAACAGGGAGCGGCTGTGGTGCTGAAACCGGATCCAACCGGTTCCACAATCCATGCTCACCTTCAACGGAACAAAATTGGTTTAAAAATACATTTAACCCCTTCTTCTACAAACAAGTACAGGAACACTAATATGAAGGTTGAAACAATCTTTATCACGTCTGTCTGCTACATTCTTTGCTGAAATACCACCGTTCTCCTTCCCGTTATTTTACCAAGGATGTTTTTCCATATAGAAAGGGGTGACAAGACCGTGCTCGGAGTTCATTTCAGTTGACGCTGTCAGTCTGAGAGATATTATCAGCGCGGGTATAGTTTAAACGACATCGAACCCCGTTTCCAACTGCATGGTGTCGCTTCCTAATTTTATCCGATTTAATGAAGGGTCTTTCACTACCAGTATCCAGTTACAGTGCCATTCTTTCGCTAAAAGCCGTATTTTTCCACAATCTGACAGTCATTAATATCAGTCACCTTCCACAGTAACCAGGGACAACCGTTCTCTCTGAGGATCCTCTGATGTTGTAACCGTATGGCGTTTAGTTCAGTCCAGGGCACCCACAGGCTGATGTTCCGGGTTCTGAGCAGGAATCAATAATCACTCGGCTCTGAGATGAACTCAGTGCTAGTTCAACTGCTGGTCCTGAAACTGAACACTTCAGCAGACCTGACACGAACCGGTGTCGTCACATTACACCCAGGGTCGGTGGTAACCGAATCACAAGCAATCATCATGGAATTCACATACCAGCATGACGGAAAATGTCTCTGAAGCAGAATGGATGGGTCACATCCCACGAATTCCAGGTCCCACTTTCTGTCCCGTGGGTGATCTCCTAATGTATTGATGAGTAATCGGAGACAATTCGAGGGGAAAACTCAACAGTCACAGCGCAATGTCATGTAAAATGCAGCCCTGCATCTCATATCACTTGAACCTACTTTGCTGTTGTTACTACCCTCTAATTGCCCCTTATCCCATCAAACGGACGACGTTCACTACCTATATCCGCGGCGGCTCTTGCCTCACCGTACCATTACCATTTGGTAGTCCCATTGATCACCAGCTACATCGTCTTTGCAACTTAAAACTAACATGTAACAACGTTTCCGAGTCTGAGAAAACATCTTCAACCTGAGAGGTTAACTCTTTCTCTCTCCACAGATACTACCAACCTTCTGAGTGTATCAGTGGGGCTGCAGCCCGAGAGTTCCCCAGACATACCTGGATCACACTCCCCAACCGATGGAACTTTTGCTTCTTCAAGCTGTTGAAGTGACTTGGAGGTCCGTGTACATCGATTCTGTAAAGTTCCTGGGCAGTTACAGAAGTCAATCGGCAAGGCCGAGGGACCCCACAATCCATGTATCAGGGACTCTGTTTCAGCGATACAAAGCCCTGGTCTGCCTGTCCCGGAAGCACAGGGAGCAGTGCACAGCCCCACACCAGGGGAGGGAGAAGCCAGCCTCAGTGACAGCAGTGTGGATTGACCAGAATGATCCCCGGATTCCGGGGTCACATTATGTGCAAAGATTAACACCCACGATGTGGAAAGTTAAAGAGCGATCCGAAGGAGGTTTCAGAATCTCAGAGGGATCAGGTGGAGGAGACGGAGAGGAACTATTCCCCTGGGAAGTCTGGCACACAGGGACAGAGTCTGAACATCAGAGCTGGGAGCCTCAAGCCAGATCCCCACAGGCTGAGAACACGTCCATTGACAACGCCTGTCTCAGGGTTTCCAGCAGCCAGACCCACACAAACTGCAGCAGTCGTTGCGCCGGCACATCCCACCCTCAAGTCATCAGATGTCAAACAGCACGTCCTGAACTGACAACCGTTTATTGATTTCGCCATCGGAAATGTAACATAAATACAGAGAAACTTATTTAATTCTGAGCAAAATCAAAATAATCAGTTCACAGTTCAATTCCAAAATTAGAACACGATGAGTGGGAGGTTAAATAATCTGTCGCATTTATCACCCTCACTCTGCATCAAGGTGACCACTGATTACACAAGCACACTTCAGTGCAGTGTCCAAGATCACTGTGGACCCAGGGACAACTACTGAGATGTTTGACGTTACCATTCTATCAAGAGGCTGCAGCAGGGACCGGAGTAAAAATTCCAGCTGCAACATCCTGTACAACCTGGCCAAAAAGGTTCTGTCCCCGGATAGACCCCCCCTGAGACCCTGAATTCCATTACTAGTGTCCCAGACTAAGCCCCACCCCGGGCACTGAATGCCATTACTTGTGTCCCAGACTGCGCCCTACCCTGGACCCTTCCTGTCGGTTCAGTTCCCCAGGGTCAAGTGGAAGGACCGCCCCTGATGCCACAGCCCCCTCAGCTCGAGCTGGGAACCGGTACAGTTGCTTGGTGTTAAATCTGGCAGAAGCGTTCCCATCCCGAGGCAGGTGATGTTCCTACTGTGAGATGTTCACAGGGACACACAGTCTGGGTCTGGTTCCTCGCAGTAACTACAGCTGATTCTCTCCTCCTGAACTGAAGTGATTCTCCCACAGTCTGAAACAGGTTGAAGAATAAAGAGGAAATAAACAGATTGTACAACAGGGTCAGTAACAGGGGGCTGGGGTTAACAGCAACACTTGGGGATAAATATCACCAGTCAAGCCCGTGGTCCGACTGAGAATGAATTACATTAACACTCATGTGATCAGCTCTAGATTCCGGAGAGTCAGTACGAGGTGGCAGAAAGCGTGGACAGATCGGTCTGTGAAGGAGTTTTCCCCAGGTTCCACACCGTCAATCAGAAGTTTGTATTGAGAGTGGAGGTGAGATCTTCGGTGCAAGAATCTGTGAAACCCAGATCCCTCAGCCTGGAGATTAGAGGGATTGAGGGTGAAGGACACAGAGAGACAGGAGGCGGTGCAAATCTGCAGTGTTTATCAGTAACACAATTACTGATCCCACAGGTTGAATCTCTCTAGTCCGGCACCCTTGGGACCTGACCAGTGATCATCTTGACAGCAGGTGAATGAACTCACCCACACACAGAGAACAGAGCGAGGGAGACACTGTCACACTGATCACACATTGCACAGTCGTTGAATGCACTGATGGACGGGGGGTCTTTATGGTTCTACTGCAGGTGATGCAGGCAAATATTACTGGGATTGTCCTCCACATGCAAAAGCCTCCTGGGTCACACACTGTCCAACTCTCCTTGGGCCATTCTTCCCCATATCACACACTACAAACTCCTCATCCTCCACCCCCCACCACCTGCCCATACACCATCCACCCTTGGGTCACACACCGCCCAACTCCTCATCCTACCACTACCACCCCCTTCTCATACACCTTCTATCCCTGGATCACACACTGTCTGTCTCTCCACCCAACCCTCCTCCTCCCCATGTACCACCCATCCCCGGGTCACACATTGTCCGACACTCCTGGGGCTATTCTTCCCCAGATCACACACTGTCCAACGCTTCATACCCCAATCCCTCATACACCACCATCCCTGGATCACACACTGACTGATCTCCATCTTCCTTAAGTCACACACTGTTTCATCTCCCTTGATGATTCTATAACTGTCCAATTCTGCCCCGTGCTCAGTGACTGCAATGTTCTGATCTGCACGAGGAAATGGAGAAAAGCAAACCCAATGTTGACCCCCTGTCGGGAAGCATCATTCCCTCCGATACTGAGCGACAGAGTCACACACCAAACATAACCTGACACCATGTGTGGCCTATCCCACTGCGCCACAGTCAGATCAACAGAGGTGTATCAGGTGTGTCCATTCCACCCTGTGTGCAGTAAACCCATTGCTGCACTCCTGGATCATCTCCTGTCTCCCTGAACGTTTCACTCCCAATATTACTGACATTAGCCTCCACAATTAAGTGCCAAAATTATTTTAATTACTTGACCTAGTATTCCAACATGGTATTGCCCAGTTCAGCAAAGTGCCACAGCGGATGGAGACCGCTGATCTCCGCTTACACAGTGGTCTCGTTCGCGGCCGCTGGGAATTTCAATTCAGCTAAATAAGCAAATAATTAAAGAATCTAGAACAAAATGTCATTACCCCCAGTGGCTGGCATTACGCTACTATACAATTAGTAGTTACTTCACCCGTCTCCCAGAGACACCCACATCCTGTGAACAAGTGGTAAGTCCTCCCACATTTAACACGTCTTTTGGTGCTTTCACTTCCACTGCACCATCACGTGGATATGAAACATTGACTCCAATACCCTTTTGGTTTACAAGGCCAGTGCGCATCATCGGTGGGGCTGGAGACTTTTATATAATCACTGTGTAAAATTCTCTGCAGTTCCTGCTGTGGACACACATTCCCCTTCACTTGCCAACACAATCACTGCAACCATCCACAGAATAACCAGATGTAATGCACCACCAATACTTCACTCAGTCCTTCCCTCCCCCTCATCTCCACTGGTCACAGTTATGAGTTTTCCCTCTCTTCTCTCCAAGATAAGAAAAAAAAACAGCTTAATCTGTATCAACAAGAGCAAGAAGATTGTTTAATTCAGCGGCAGACGATCCATGCACGACTGAGAATTGGCCTCAATAGCAAGCTGTGTGAAAGGGCCAGATTTCCATTCCAAAAGTTGATTGGACCAGCTGACTCATCAGGTTAACCTGACAGTTTCACTCCCAATATTACTGACATTAGCCTCCACAATTAAGTGCCAAAAATATTTTAATTTCTTGACCTAGTATTCCAACCGACCTGGCTGGATTGAACAAGTATTTGGGAATTGACATTTGCCTTGTTGGGCAGAGCAGTGGCAGATTAAATGTAACACTGATAAGTGTGAGGTGATGCACTGTGTGGGTAGTCAGTTGAGGGTAGGAAATACACCATGAATGATCGAGGTCCAGGGAGTAGTGAGGAACACAGAAGCGTTGGTGTACGAATCCAAAGATCCCTGACGTTGGCAACACAGGAAGACGGTGGGGTGAAGAAAACAGACAGGATGTGAGGCTTCATTAGGTGGGGTAGAAAATACAGCTGCAGGAAGTCTTCGTACGACTTTACAAAATGTTGATGAGGCTACATTTGCAACAGTGCGCAAAGTTCCGGTTACCACACAATAGGAAGGATGTAAATGCACTGGGGATGGTGCAGTAGACATGCTCCAGTCCTGAGGAAGGGTCTTCAAACTGAACATTAACTCTTTCACTTCCCACAAGCGTGGTCTGACCTGCTAAATATTGCCAGCATTTTCTGTGTTTTACATTTCAAGCACCTGCAGTGTCTGATTTTTCACCAAGATATCGCCTGGGATGAAATGTTTCAGTTATGACATGGGTTGGGCTTGTTGTCCTTGGAGCAGAGGAGACCAATGGGAGATATGACAAGAGGTGCATAAAATTATGGGAGGCACAAACAGGGAGAAAGTAAACTGGTCAATGAGTCAGAGTCACACAGCGTGGAAATGGGCCCTTCGGACCAACTGGTCCATGCTGACCAAGATTCCCACTAAAGTTGTCCCATTTACCTGCATTTCGCTCATATCACTCTCAACCTGTCCTATCCATGTACTGTCCAAGTACCTTTTAATTGTTAATATACCAGCCTCAACCACTTCCCCTGCCAGCTAATTCTGCTGAACATCTGGCAATTGGTGAAGTTCCTATGCCTTCTTTCATCAATGTTAGTTTCTGTTTGCAAACCTGCACCTCTCACCGTGTCGGAATCAGTGAATAAATCTGGACCTCAACACTGTGTTCACATCCACAAGCATTGCAACTTGAACCATCTCACTGAGAGTCTGATACAGACCCAACCCCTGCACTCTGCACATAAGATCACATCTCACCTGCTTCTGACATTTAAAATACCCGAGGAATGGTCTTTAGATTCGGATTGAAGGTTACAGTGGACCTGACAAACCATGACTCCCCACAGCTGGTTCCACCTGTCGAAGCCTCCTCTTCCCTCCTTCCCCAGGGAGGCTGCATCTCCACACAAACTGCTCTCTTAGGAAGTCCGCTTATACCTGTGACACAGGAAACCCCATCACTGTCGCTCTCCTGTCATTGTGTCTGACCTGCTCACCCTGGGTATCCTCCTGCTTCCTGGCTCACTCTCTTCCTCAGCAGCCGCTCCTCCTCACTCACTGTCTGTGAGCAGATCACAATATCCCAACCAGGATGATTTATTGGACAGTTCCTGTAGCCCTCCACCAGCACCGTGCTCCCCTGGAATATTAACTCTCTCTCCTCAGCCCTTTCCCTGTTCCTTTGTGAAATCCGGGTATTCACACCAGATCCGAACCCACTATCAAGACATTTCTATCTCACAGAAGGCTGTACAAACCCGTGTCCTTCTCTGATGTAGAGGTCACTTCGTCCCCTTCCCCATCTGCACTCTCAGCCATGCCGGTGACAGGTCTTCCCAAATTCTGGTGCTCTGTAACAAACAGAACGTTAACAGGAGTGTTGGAAATAATTAGGATGAAAAGGAAAAGGTTACATTTAGAAATGACACACAGACCGTCTGGTTCAATGGACCAGATCCTCCCTTGTTCACAGAATTTAGTTTAGGACCCACCCTCCCCGGGTCGCGCACCTTCCCGTCCCCCGGGGCCCACCCTTGCCGGGTCGCGCACCGTCCGCTTTATCCACCTTAACCGGACCCCACTCTCCGAGCCCACGCAAGCACCACCACCCACCCGCTCTCTGCGCCCACGTAGGTGCTCCCCTCCACCCAACTCACGCTCCCACACCCTCAGATATTCACACCCCACCCCACGCAGGCCTCTCCCCCCTCGGCACCCACGCATGCGTTCCCCCCACCTCAGGCAGGTGGTCCTCACGCACTACACACGTACACAGGCGTCCCCAGACTTCCCACCACCCCCGCTGCCACGCAAGCATCCCAGCCTCACCCCACTTCCCGCACACACCCAGGCGTCCCCAGCCGCCCCGCAACCACGCAGGCGTCCCCCCCCAACACACACACAGAAGGAACACTCCCTACACCCCCGCCCGCGGAACTGGAACGAACTGATTCCGTCCAAACCCATGTTCCAGCCCTGCCCGGCAGAGCTCGGTCCCACTCCCCGGGCACCGACCCGGCCCTGTCCCACTCCCCGAAAACCGGCCCGGCCCCGTCCCACTCACCGAGAACCAGCCTGGCCCCATCCCACTCCCCGGGCACCGGCCCTGTCCTGTCCCACTCCGACCCGCCCCCTGTTTATACAAACCCGAGACCGGCCCCTTCCTCAGCGCCGTCCGAACAGGAGAACTGCCGGGAATGCCTGGAGGACCAGGTCCACGCCTGAGCGTCGGCGGAGATCCCCACAGCGCCACCGTGCCTCGATGACCGAAGGGACAATGCTGTGGGTTCGGCCGTTCGGCCCCTTCACTGGGTTACCCCCAACCTCGGCCTCAACTACGTCCAACTGACTCTGGGAGACTTAAATGACCATCAAACATTATTCCCGCTCAGCAGTCAACTATTTAACTGATTCAGCCACCACTGCCGGTCAGAGGAAAGGATGTTCAGCGTCCACATTGTCAGGGGTTTAGGTTCCTGGGAGACATTAAACACTGCAGCGACTGCCGGTCTATACTAATTAACTTTGGGTAGACTTGTCTGGCATTTATCATTTGCATCAGTGTGCTGTTTCACTCACATAGCACTGAATTCAGTGGTGAAACCCCGCTACCTTCGTCCAACCATATCACTAAACCCATGTTGATCCAAACACTGACTAATGAGACCCTGCGCTGACCAAAGACGCCCCAGGCCAGACCGCCCTGGCGAGTCCTCCTCAGTAACATTTGTGAAAGTGTGACCCAGCCCGAGACAAACACCAAACTGCCCAGTCCACCAGCAACACGGCACAGCTGGGTGCACAGCAATTCTTCAGGAGGACTTTAAATCACACCACACTGAATTCAGTGTTGAAACCCGTGGTTTCCTTCGCTGTCCACCTGAAATCAGTGAAAACGTCGATTAAAATATTTTTAATACAAAGATCTGCCCACCCACGTCTGACGTCACACACGGCTCCCCACACACATGTGACGTGACACACAGGCTCCCCACACGCACGCTGCCCACCCGCGGCCCTGACGTCACACCCGAGCTGTCCGGCTCGCGCGGAGACGGTTTAACGGCCGAGCGCCCTCCCACTAACCGCCACCTGACCGTTGGTGCGAGGGAACGTCAATCACCGGTTATAACCAATAGCCGAGGCGGATCCGCCGAGGGGGCGTTACCCCCGCAGACACCGCCTCCCTTTACCTCCCCAAACTCCAGGTCAAACCCGAACAAACCTTAGAGCAAATGTCCCGCTATTTTATTTATTCCCATTTCCCCTCTGGGGGAGTTGGGTCCGTTTGTGAACCGGTTTCCCCACCGACGACTGAAGCGGCTCCTGCGGCCAGAGCCGGTGAGTTGAGCTGCCTGTGATGCTGCTGCAGGTTTTCCATTGGACCTGTCCCTCCCTGTCCTTGTGCACCTGGCAATAAACCCGACCGGACCTGACACAACCCGGGGAGGGTGGAGCGGGGATGATCATGTCCAGAGGGTTCAGGGTGATGTAGGCGAGGTGGGTGAGCGGGAACAACAGGTCAGCTGGATTCCAGTCTGGGAAATGTGAGGTCACCCACTTCTGTGGAAGGGATAGAAATGCTGAGTGTGTTTAAATGGTGAGGGATTGAGGTGCAGTGGGGAGTGAGGGAGGTCACATGTAAGTTGTATTTCGTGCAAGAGTTACTGGGTACAAGAGTGAAAGTGACCCCGCACCTGTTATTTAGACTTTGTTGAGACTGCACTTGGAAAATTGTGGAACATCTCTGTCTGCCCCTGTAACATCAGGGATCCAGCACTTGCTGCAGACAGCTTGCGTGAAGGGTCACCGCACTGCTCACTGCAACCATGGGTTTGTCACATGAAGAAAAATCAAACAGCCTGAGCATTTTTTTTTAAATTGTGGAGGACTAAGTGGTGACCTGACCGAAATGCACAACATCATCAACGAGTTCAAACCCAAACTGCTGGGAGAGCTCAGTTTCTGTGGGGGCAAAGGGATCGCTGACCTTTCCGTGTGAGGTCTGGAATAAGGATTGAGGGAGAAGAGGAGAGGGTGGCTGTGTGCGGTGGTGGGGAATGAGCCAGAGGCTGGGAGGCGATCGGTGGATCCCAGATCTGTTCCCAGAGTGCCTGCCCCACAGGGGATTTCCCTGGATCTGCCAGTTCCCGTTGTGCCATTAATGCGTCCATCCCATTCCCCACCGCCCTGGGCCCTGTGGACATGTGCAGCCGATGGGTTTGGTGCTGCAGCGGCAGGGTGACCGCTACCTTTTCAGCCGGCTGGCTGCAACCACCCTCTCCCTGTCTGCATCAACAGTGCTGAGGTCGAGAGGGTTGACAGCTTCAAGTTCCTGGGAGCGAACATCACCAACAGCCTGTCCTGGTCAAATCACGTAGATGCCACGGCTAAGAAAGCTCACCAGCGCCTCTACTTCCTCAGGAGGATAAAGAAATTCGGTTTGTCCCCTTTGACTCTCACCAACTTTTACCGATGCACTACAGAAAGCATCCTATCTGGATGTATCACGGCTTGGTACGGCAACTGCTCTGCCCAGGATTGCAAGAAACTGCAGAGAGTTGTGGACACAGCCCAGCTCATCACGGACACCAGCCTCCTCTCCTTGAACTCTTTACCTCTCGCTGCCTTGGTGAAGGAGCCGACATAATCAAGGACCCCAACAACCCGGGTCATTCTCTCTTCTCTCCTCTTCCATCGGGTAGAAGATACAGGAGCCTCAGGGCACGTACCACCAGACTTAAGGACAACTTCTACACCATTGTGATAAGACTATGAGACTTATACAATGAGATGGACTCTGACCTCACAATCTACCTTGTTGTGACTTTGCACCTTATTGCACTGCACTTTTTCTGTAGCTGTGTCACTTTACTCTGTACTGTTATTGTTTTTACCTGTACTACATCAATGCATTCTGTACTAACCCAATGTAACTGCACTGTGCAATGAATTGACCTTTGCGGACGGGATCCAAGACAATTTTTTCACTGTACCTCGATATAAGTGACAATAATAATCCAATCCCAATACTCTGCTGCTGCAGAACTGTCCCTGTGACTGGGTTCAGAGCAGCAGCTCTCCACCCCTGAACAGCGGATCTCCGGCGGCTTGAGCCGTCCGTAAACCAGGCCCGGCGTCGCTCTGCTTTGGGCGGCTGTTCGTGCGGCACGTCCCGTGTTACAGGAGAGGGAGTCACCCGGATTGTCGAGGGTCTCGGTGCACCCTTCCACGGGTACCCAGGCTGCATTTTGGTGCAATGTACTGACACCCTCCGGACCCTTCCTTGCTCGTTCTCCAATGTAGCATTTCCACTTCACAGCAGAGGCCGGCTGTGCCCTCCCCATCCTGTTGGCGGAGCCTCCCGAGAGCACCCATGTCAGAATGAGGTGGTCGCGTCTGAACGTGACCAGGTTCCCCTCTGTGGAGGCTTCTGTCTCCACTAACACCCAACAGCAGACCAGCAGTCGTCTTTCAAAGGGCATGTATCATTCAACTGCCTCGGGCAGCAGACGGGACCAGAACCACAGGGGAGTGTTCACTCCATTCTGTTTCTGCCACAGACTCCATACAGCGGTGTTCTGATGTACGGATAGCTGTAACTGAAACGGCAGCCAGGGTCAATGAGCCACTGATCCCCTTGGAAGCCTCAGACGCCTTGTTGCCGTTTTGGCCCCATTCAAAAGCTGCCTTTTTTTCGAGTTCCTGTGTATAGAGGTCGGAGCAGGACAGTTAGGTGTAGTATGTTTCTCTTCGAGTCGCCCAATGGGCCACACAGACCTTGGTGTTCATTGCTTATTAGTGGGGGTAGCTAGTTCAACGATTGTTTTGTACTTTCTCCGGGATCACTTGATGCCCTGAGACCCACAGGATACCCAGGACCTGGACCGACTGACTCGGCCCCTGTACCTTCTGTGGATTAACCGCCCATCTTCTGTCCTTCATGTGGCTCTCCAGCACATCCAGGGCTTCGGCTACCCCCTGGTCGGCTGGTAATCTTAGTGAGATGTTGTTGATCTAGTGGGCTACCTGTATATCAGGCGAAGGTGCACATGCATCAAGGTCCCGCTCTATCTGTCTGTGACACAAGGTAGGGCTGCGCACATACCCCTGGGGCAACCTGGTGAAGGTGTACCTCCTGTCTTTCCGTGTGAAAGTGACAATGGCGACAGGGGAACGGAAAAGAATGCGTTGGTCACATCTGTAGCCTGTGACTTCTTGTCTCCCTGTGACATTCCTAACACCGAAGTCATTATGTCCGGGACGGCAGCGTTTCATGGAGGGGCGAGTTTATTCACCCGGCGATAATCCACCGTCATCCTCAGCTGCCGTCTGGTTTCCTCACTGGCCACACAGGACTGTTTTACTCTGAGGTTGCATGTTGGGTCACGGCTTGTTTTAATTACTCGGCTGTGGTGTCCGAGACATCCGAGGGTCCTCCCGGTGTCCAATACTGCTTCACGCACACCACACTGCTGGGTGGCGGTAACGTGAGCGGCTCCTACTTCGCTCAGTCCAATAAAATTGTTGCTTTTAGAATGCCAAATGCAGATTTTCCCAATATGGTCTGCACTCTTTGTCCATGCAGCACATTCATCCCAATTATGTTTCCCGGTAACACAGCGATAGGTACTCGGGCATCCATCGGGGTCGCTCCCCAATAGCTTATGGAACCGCCGTCTCTCGTACCTTTATTATAAATCCCCCTAACCCCTGTCTCCGCACCAGCGGTCCCTGATGCCAGTCAGGGTTTCCACTTATAACCCGAGTGTTCAGCGACTATGTCCCAGAGAGTGTTAACCCTTTGCTCATTTCCGTCTCTCCACCATTAACTGATGGCTACATTAGGTCTGGACACGCCTTGTTCTGACTGACTGAGGACACTGGCCACACTCCTGTGCGAGAGATTGAGGAGTGCTGGGCCACACTGAATCAGTCTCTCCGACCTTGTTGTCAACCGTTCTCTCTACCTCAGCCCGCGCCTTGAATTGCTCTTCCACGGAGGGACACAAGGCTCAACTCCCGTACTGGCGCAGTGATGTTTCCATAAGGCATAGATGGTTCCCGGAGGAATACCATTAATCTTCGCCTTTTCCAGTCCTGCCTTGAACGGGGCCAGAAATATTTTTTTACGAGTTAACCGGCGTTACAGACTCCATCATCATCATTGCCTCCCAGACTTCATTTTGACCGCAGAGCTCTGACTTTCACGTATCCATCATCAATCTGTCTCAGTCCCTCTATCCTGTCACATGCCTCCATCAAGGGCTTGTGGTACTAAGACAGGCAGCAAGACTCCCTTCATGTTGGCAGGTGCATATTGAATTCATCCATCCATGTGTCCCTGGGCCATCCCACCTTAGTCTCCTGTAAATCCCAGTATGGGTAGCCATAGACCGAAGTACGATAATTCCCTCATCTACTGTATGCCAAGGTATGCTGTGTATCTCCCAATCTACCGCAGAGGGATACACCCTCAATACCACACGTTGAATCCGTGCGAACAGATCCGTAGGGTCATAGTTATCACTTCGCACCTATGATTAATACTGCCTTGTATAGAGAAAGGGAACAAATTATTTGCCTCCTCTGCAGTTAGAAACCCCACGTTGGCGCCCACACGCCATAACTGAGTTAACCCTAATGCAAGGGACTGAATGTGGGATGAATTTAAACAAGGTTCTTTTGTTTAAATTTATCCCACATTGCCCCTTTTTCCTGAGTTGTCACCCCACTAGTCAGTCTCTCTTCCTGCGTCATGTATTCAGCCCTTGATCACAGTCTTAGTCCTGTGGATCGTCATCGGACAAGCCTGTACGGTCAGCTTCTCATCCGTGGTGCCCCGCTCATACCTCGGCAGGAGACCCTCGGGACCATCGCCACACTGAGGTCGGGATGATACCATATATTGCCATCCCGGCTATCGGGATCTCAACGATTGGCGCTTCCTCTGACTGGATCCGGATCCTGAGCCCTCAGCCATACCCAATTTTCCTGGCAGGCTTGAATGAGTTTACAGGCTGGGGAGGTTTGCTGGGTTTCGGCCCGTTCGTTGACTGACAGTCGATTCGGTTAAAGTGACATTTTGCAGTTCCAGTGTTACCACTTTCCCAGGAAGGGTGGCCATTCGTTGCTCTGCCGCCTGACAGCAGTTTTGTTCCTTTTCCAGGAGCACAGCAAGATCCATGAGGACGTACACTTACTCCGCTTTGGTTTGGGAAACCCTGCCTTATTTAACAGGGTGACTACTGTATCCAGGATGTCTCCACTACTGCTTTCCATCTCTGCCATTCAACACATGTGAGGGCAACACACGGACAATGTTTTGGCCACTACTCCAAAACCATGGGTATTGTCCCTCCACGCCGGTACTTATGTGCTGTTTGCAGAGCGTTTTGCTGAATCCGACGGACTATGCCAATTTTGTCACGAAATATTTGAAAATTCCTTCCTTGTTATTTCCTGATTCAGCAGCGAGGTATTCGTAAAAAAAGGAGGCACTGTACACGCATTAATGTCATTGAAAAAAATACTTTATTGGGATTATATAAAGTCCACTCAATAAACATTTCACTACAATACAGAAGGAAAGAATACTTATCAACCAATCAGTCAACGAATCTATCTAATAGAATGCAGGAGGGAACCTCAGGTGTCCAACAGCCTCTTCTGCAGTTATCTCTCTCGCTGCCTGGTGTCAGTCTGTCAGAACTGGTCACACCTCCAGCCTAAAGTATATTCTGCTTAGTAAACGGAGCAGCTTTTTTTATACCCTTCAAAACCCCTTACCCGAGTACTTTTCCATGGTACCAGGCGCCACCTCCTTATCTCTGGGCACATAACTTAAAGACCGAAACGTCAGGTTTTGCAGAAAAAAATATTTTTCACCATTCACTGTTACCTACACCCCAAGGTTGGGTACCAGGACTCCGGTACGTTCGCAAAACATTCACCACATTCCAAGCTGACACCATTTGGCCTCATACACTGTTGCACATACTAAGGAGAATCAAACATGACTTCTGGAAAATTTAACTCTCTCCTTACATAGATTGAAAATTGGTCACTGGACAGAACGCAAATGTTGAAAACAAAATTATACTTCTCAGGTTGGCAGGCTCTTGAACAAACCAGCACAACCTCATAACTACAGTTTAGCAACACAATGATCAATTTGCACTAAAATGTATTTTTTTCTTTTAATGTGCGTTCTTTCTTGTAAAAATTGTGTATAATTTATGTTGACACAAGGGATTCTGCAGCTGCTGGAAACTGGAGCAAAACACACAAAATGCTTGACTGATGAAGGGTCTTGACCTGAAACGTGGACTGTTTATTTCCTTCCATAGATGCTGCCCTCCATCGACCTGCTGAGTTTCTCCAGCATTTTGTGTACAATTTATGTTGATGTTTTTTCTGGTGAATGCTGCGCCTGTGATTCTGCTGCTGTAAGTTAGACTTTCATTGCACTTGTGCATTCATGCAATTGTGCATATGACAATACACTCGACTGTGACTTTGTGACTGACGGGTACTGCAGGGATTGGTGTTAGTGTCCCAGCCATTCAGAATCTACATTAATGATTAAACTGATGTTATATTTCCATGCCTGCCGATTATACAAAACTAACTGGGCCTGAGCTGAGGGAGGAGAGTGTAAAAGAGGCTTTGAGTGAGATGGGTAAGGTGGGCAAAGTAAGGCAAATTGAACATAATGTGGAAAAATGTGAAGTGAGCCACATTGTTACAGAACAGAAAAGCAGTGCATGATTTTAAAATGGTATGACTTGATAATGTGATATCGAGAGCAACCCATGAGTACTTGTACACAAGGAAGCCACATGGTATATCGGCATGTATTTCAAGATGATTTGAATACCAGAGTTAAGATGGCCTACCGTAATTTTATAGAAGCTGAGAGAACACACCTGGAGGATTGTGTGTGACATTGGTTTCCTTCCTTAAAAATAAGGATATACCTGTTGGGGAGGGAATGCAGCAAAGATGCACCAGACAAGTTCCAGGGATAGTGGGTTTTCAATATGAGGATGTTGAGTAGACTGCACCTATCGTCTCAAAAGTTTGAATGAGAGATCTTGGAGAAACAAACAATATTCTTACAGGACTGAAAGGCAGAATGCAAGCAGGCCGTTCTCTTGGCCGCAGAGGCTAGACTCAGAAGTCAGTCTCAGAATAAGGAGTTGGTCATTTGGGCCAGAGAGCAGGAACACTTACCATGTAAAGAATGATACATCTGTGGAATTCTCTGCCCCAGATCGCTGTGGAGGCCGAGACATTGAGCTCATTCCATAAAGAGATTGGTAGACCTCTAATATTAAGATAATTATGGAATATGGGGACAGTGCAGAGGAATCATTCCTTGATGAGTGGTGACATAGGTTCAAAAGGCCCAAACAGACAACACCTGTCTGAGTTCCGCTATGGATGGGACAGAGTACACATCAAATATTTACAGTCAATGATTTCATTGGGGAAAAGCAACACTGACTGTTTGCCCAATTTATGCATTATCATCAGGAAACTCTCAAGAAGGGGTCCATTCTCTGGCTCATGGCAAGCCGTGAAAACATTGAACAAGGGGCACATCCCAGATGAACAGATTCTTGACAATGTTATTGTGTGTCATTCTCTGAAGGCAGTCCAAAATGAACCCCCTTCAGGCCCTTCCCCTCTGTACACATTTACACAGGTCACCACTGCATGAGACCCAATTCCAGATATCGGCAGAAGCAAAGCCACAGAGTTGTGCTTCTTGTTCAGGAAACCAAAGACCTGGAATGCATCAATGTAAAGTGAATGGAAAATCTGCCAAAATTATTCCCACACCAAAGGCAGAGATGTTCATATATTGATATGTTCACATTTTCAAACTCAGTCCAGGTCTGGATTCCTGCAGCAACCTTAATTCCTTCTCCCCAGTTGGACTGAATTGATGATCCACCCCCAGCCTGAAACAGATTGAAGAATAAAGAGGAAGTAAACAGATTGCACAACAATGTCAATCAGGGGACTGGGGTTAATATTTCAACAGCACTTACAGACAAATATCACCAGAAAAGCCCATGGATCCACTGTTATTTTATTATACAAAATATTGACACAGACACTCACGCAATCCATTGCAGACTCTGGCAGGTTCGAATGAGATGTTGGAGAGCAAGGGCAGATCAGTCTGTGAAGGAGTTTTTTCCCCAGGTCAAGCTCCTTCAGTGAGGGCAGAGGCAAGTTTCTCAGTGCAAGCATCTGAGAGACTAGTAATCATTAAACTGCAGATCAGAGAGAGAAATAACAGTAATCAGGGAAATCTCCAGGTGTTTGTTATTCAGACTGACATTAATGTTTGGGCAGGTGTCCCACAGAACTAGACTTCATTGTCTGTCTGCTAAGATTGACTCTTCATACCATTATGATCCTCAGGGAAGTCGTTCTCTGACGTGAGGCTCCCCATCATTCAGCAGCGGAGGGTGTCAAAACCTCAGCATCTGGCTGCATTAACAGAAAGGAGTTTGCTGCTAAAGCCCTGTCCCAGGCTCACCACTGTCTCTGTCACTGAAATCGAACAGTTGAGAATCTCAAACATTTAAATATTCAAACATCACTCACAAACTTTTGAAAATAAGAGAAAACGATTCAAAAGTCAAACATTCACTCACTGGAGATCATTCACCTTTTTCAAGTGCAAGTTCCACTGACTGTTCCCCCAGAAGTCACTGCTGTCCATTGATCTTACTGGGTCCACTCGACGTGACTGGTCTAACCTGACACAGGGTCAGCAGGAGAGCAACCTGTGAACATGGGAATCTGAGGAATTCTGGGCTACCCCACTGGAATCCATGGACCCTTCACATGGCACTACTGGGCTAAGCAGAAGATGGAACCCCCTTCAGTGACAGGCAAGACTGGTGCAAAGAAATCCAGGTCAGTTTGACAGAAGTGCCGACACCCGGTAGAACATTCCAGTGGTTATTACAACACTGTCTGGACATTATCCCATTTTTTTTTCTATTCTGTTCCAAGTTGCAAACAGCAGATTGGTTCCAACACCTCCCAGTTTCTTCACCCCAGATCCAGTGAGCTGTATGTGGTAATGCCAAAGTGATATCCTCATGACAAATAAGATACATATCCCATAAGGTGATGACTAGAAAGGGATAATTGAGTTACTGACACCCAGAGTAATGATCAGTATTCATTATTTACACAAATACTGATAAATTAAAATAAAAACACAATTGACTGAAATTTTTAATCTATTTGGCAAAAAACATTCAACAGAGAACCTTGACCACTTTTTGATTGAAGTCTGTGCTTCCTTGTAGCTTTCTTTGTCAGACAGCCATTTGGGTCCAGGTGTATGCCGTTTCGCATTGTGGGCCCATGTCTATCTAGGAACTGTATAAAGGCCTTTCATGTATAATTTCCTTTCATACATAAATGGATGGAAAGCATTCTGGTTCTTCAAGTGGATGGAAAGCACGAACTCTGAGAGGTAGAGGTGACCACCTGACCAAACCCAAGATGAGGGCATACTATTGTCTGCAGTGACGTAAGTGAGTGGTGAATGAACAGAAGATCTACTCCAATCTCTCAGTCTAATACTTACATCGGTCTCTCTATTTTAGAGTCCAACTTCCCAAGAGCGACAGACACCAGTTCCACCCCCGAATCTTCCAGATGGTTAAAACCCAGGTACAGGTTTATCAGTGATCAGTTTGTACCGAGAGCAGAGGCGAGATCCTGAGCACAAGAAGCTGTGAGACCATTAACACGCAGACTGGAGATTAGAGTCAATAGTGGAAAGAAAGAAATGAGATGATGAAATCTCAAGCCTTTATAAATAACAGCATATTGATCACATGGATACTGAATGTAACCAAAACACAATCCGTTCAGATTCTGCTTCTTACTCCAGTGTCTGCACCTTACAATCCGGGTTCCTCACAGCCAAACACACCAATTTCACACCTGAATCTCCCAATTCGTTGTTCCCAAACCGAAACACAAACACTCAGAATGAGAAACAAATTGATTCAAATCCCTGATCAGATATGATATATTTTAATCGTTCAGGAAATTAATCACCACATTTCTCACTTAATGAAAAGGGATCTTACTCTCTGCTCCCATCCCATAAATCATTGACATTCCCTGAATGAAGTGCTGTCAGTCCATCTTTCATGGTCTCATTCCCTGATTAGAACTATCCTTCTTGAGCACAGTGACCAGCTCTTCATGTTCCATCCTTTATTTGCTGTGTTCCAAAAGTGGACTTTAAGGGAATGGGAAACTTGTCCTAGGATTAAAATGATAACACCACCATTTCTTGTACCAAGATTCCACACGCCACATTTTAATCTGTACAACACTGAATGATTTAAATTCCAAAATGATGCTCACCGCTTTCCAAAATCTACATCCTGAACTAGGAGATAATGGGGAAAATTTATTCTGTCCATTTAAAGTTCTCAATGACACAGCCGAGTTCATTGAAGAGGGAGAGTTCTCCCTTTATCCCCATTACACCAGCCCTACATGTCTTACAGGTGTAACTGGTTCACGAATTTTGAAAGTTCCCTCCCCAGCGGAACCCAGTGCCTGGGGGCAGATTTCAGAGAATTCCCACATTTCCTGCCGTGGTGGCCCACTCCTTGGGAGATCTGCACTGGTACTCCCAGGATAAACCCCACAACCTGGTATATTGTAACCATTCACTGGCAGATTTTAGCTCCCAAATATATCAGCATGTTTCTGACTCCATTACCATCAAATGCTATGTCAATGGATGATAGGTGGGTGGGAGACTATGAAGGGCTGAAGTGCTGTCTGATTTGCAAGTTCAGAATGTTGAGAAAGCAAGCTCATCCACTGACAAATGATTGCCCACAGTTGTGCCTGTCCTCTGTAATTGAATGCTCCCATCAACAGTCAGTGGCCGTCACTTGTCCCTTCTCCTTGACAAGAGGGTGGGATGCTTTGACTCAACAACTACTGCAGTCAGTGTTGGCCTGGGTGGTCGTAACTGTGAGAAGGAGTGTCATCAATGGTCACGTTGCTGACAGTGAGTAACTTGGTCATAAATGTAATTAATTAGTTAAATCAATGATTGTTATCTACTGATCTGATAAAAACTCCAAGAGCCCTTCACAAGGAGCCATTTTAGTTACTTCATTCCTTGGAATTACTGACCTTGATGTTGCGTCAAAGTTGTGCTGTAACTGCATTTCAGTAATTTTAGCCAAAAACCTTCCATTCATAAGAAACAAAAGCAAGACAATTTTAATATTTAGAGCAAAAGACAAAGTAACAGTTACCCCAAATCCTGGCACTTGTGCAGCCCGGGTCCCAGCCGCTGGAGTCTTTCACACTGAATGTGGCAGTTCCACAGTTTGAGGCATTTTATGGTATCTCAGAGACCAATGACATGAGACAGGACCGCACAGTCAAACAGGTAGTGCAGTGTGTTCAGGAGCCTCCTTTTACCAGCTTCACTCCCTGTGTCCCTGATCTCGTATTTAACTTCTTCTTTCATCCAGTCAATCACTCGACAGATTGTTTGATGGGGAAATGGACCCAGAAACTCCTCCAGGCCCCGAACTGACCCTGGGGAGGAGAGACCAGCAACAAAATGGAGAAATAGCTCAATTCACCCATCTGTTGTGCTGTAGTCTTCAGTGAGGACTTTCTGAATACCCCTGGGATCCTGAGTCAGGAATTGTGTGAGTGTAGCTACAAACTCTTGGATGGTGAGGTGTGGGAATGTGTACATCACGCTCCGGGCAGAATCATCTCTCTCCAAAAATTCCATCAGGAACCCGGACAGGAACTGAGAAGGCTGCAGAATATAGTTGATCAAATCTCCATCTGTAAACACAATCTTCTTGGACAATCCTGTGAAGGCCATCTGGCCAACCCTCAGTAACACAGCATGGGGACTTCCAATCTCAAGGCCGTGGTTTTTCAGGATGTTGTAAAGATGGTAGGAATATAGTTGGGTGATGGTCTAAGGAACTCTATGCGGGTCCTTGTTTCTTTGTGTGAAGGGGCCCAGTGCCTGACCGAGGATCCAGCAGTAGGAGGGGTTGTAGCTTATAGTGTACAAGATCTCATTCTCCTCCACATGTTTGAAAACAGCTACTGCCACCGTCTGATCCTCAAAAAACCTTTGCTCACCAACAAATCCCAGGATTTCTGCCCAGATGCTGATCTCTGCCTTTTCCAATAAATTTAATGCAGTGGGGCGTGTGTTCACCAACACTGAACTCTCTGGGAGCAGTTTGTGCTGGATTAAACTGTACACAATATCAGACACTTCACACCACCGCTCGGGATCTGAGCGCATGTGCTGAGGTTCTGTGTCTCTCTGACTGTTAGAAGAATCGATTCTGTGCTTGAATTCATCCAAATCATTAAATATAAACAACAATCCCTCTAGGTTCTTCCAGATCGCTGCCAGGATATTCCCAAAGTAAAGGTACTGATCTAGAACCAGTTCCCTCAGGTTTATTCTACAGATAAAAGTGTTTAAATCCCTGAATTTGAAACTGAAGACAAACTGCAAGTGTTGGTATATTTTCCCCGGGGCCCAGTCAGAAACAATCTTCTACACCATTGTTCTTTTCCCGATCCCTGCTATTCCAGCCACAGCTGCTGAACTCCCAGATTTGGATTTACTCCAGGAAAAGCTTCTCTGGAACAATTGAACAGTCTAGATTTTTCCAGCTCTCTCCAAAGATCTCTCGCCACTGTTCATGGTCCCAGCCTCTTGCCAGCAGCTCATGTTCCACGTCTCCCATCTCTAACAGTAGAAATGACCGTGAGCTCAGCGTATTGATGAACCAGCTGGAAAACCTTCACCTTCTCCCTCATTAGGGTAGTGTCCACTCAATGATTCAGTCTGTGCCTGCAGAGTCTCCTTGTGTTTATGTTGAACATCTTCTATGGGAACAGAAAAAAGTATCGATAACATTACACGTTTTAACTTAAAGAATATCAAAATTCTGACTCAACACTCAATGTACAAGATTACAATTACTTCAGTTAATTGCAGAATATAAACTTCAGTGAGCAACAGCCAAAACAACATCAACTTCTCACATTCAGAACTAAGCCGTGAAGGTGAATGTTCCCCCTGTTAATTTAAAATATTCTGTCTACCTTATAGTAGACACCTCCCTTGAAACTACAGCTAGCACTCTTCTTATGGACCACATCTTGAAAGCTCCTCTATAAATCTGTAAGGAGTTGTTGAACCACTGATTGGACATACTGCTAAAGAGGAAATTGGACAATCACAGGTGTTTTTGCATGGAGGTGGAAAAAAGATTTTCTGGGTGCATTCAGCAGGTCAGGCAGTATCTGTGAGGGGAGAAGACATGTTAACATTGCAGGTCCATGACATTACAGAATAATTACAAAGAAAAACAGAGTATCTTCAGTTGCAGAGAAGGGAGAAGTGGAGAGAGTGAAGGGACTATCTGTGATAGGGTGGAGACAGAATGACAGGAGGACATAAATGGTGCTGGTTCAGGCCAGTAGAGGGTGGTGAATCCCTGTAGACGGCAGGCGACCTGTCTGGAGGAGATGCAAATAGCAGCAGAGGAGAGAAGAAAACAATGCTGGAGCCATGAGAAGAAGCAACAAGTCAGGGAGCATCTGTGGAAAAGGGAAAAATAGCATTGAAATTACACAGTTTAACATTTCATCAAAAGAGAAAATCTGATACAGACTGTAGATGCTGGTCATCCGGAACTGCTGTATTTACTGGAGAAGAGACATGGTATCTGGAACAGGATTGATCTGGAACATCGAAAATTCCTCTTGCGGCCCACAACTAAGCTGGAGCTCCTCCAGAAGATTGTTTGTTGCTATTATATTTACTGTTGAACCAAGAGGTCAGTCAGGTGCCTTGTCAGAAGATGAGGTGCCATTGCTTGAGCTCACAGTTGGCTTTGTTGGAACAGTGTGGAGACCAAAGTCAGAGGGGCAGGCAACTGGAAGCTCAGGGTTACCATTACTATGTGACTGGTAACGGCAGGGGTCACGTTGCCAAGTGCTCAACCAATCTGTGGTTTTCTCACTGTAGAAAACATCTTGAGCATGCAAATGCCCCGACTGGATGGATGCTTCACCAGGAAGGTGGGAAGAGAAGAGGAAAAAAACACGAGTCAGAGTTCATAGAGATGAAATAGAAGTGGGGAATTATTGAAGGAATGGTTCTTATTGAATAGTGAAAGTGGAGAGGGAAAGTATACGTCTGTTGCTTGGTGATGGCTGTTGCTTCAGTACTTGGCCAAATTATCTGGAACACTCTGTGCTGTGAGAGAGAGGCAGTCTGTGAATAGATAGAAGTTCCCTCTGGGACTGTATCACTCTTTGGTTGCATTGGTCTTCAGTGCACCAGTAGAGAAAAAGATGAATGGATCATTTGCACTGGGTATTCAACAGGAGCCAGAGCTGTGCTCGTGAAATTTATCCTTGTAACAAGACACACCCACTTGCAATATTGTCTCCCTGCTGCCCTATCCTTGGGGCTTTTATTTCCTCAATGGATTGTCCCAACTTGATCTTGCCTGAAGCTGATGCCCATCCCCTAACTCTCAACATGCACCATTCACCCAGCAACCCTCCACTTGTTTCTCTACTGCGATCAATGTTCTTTCAATGTCTTAATATAAAAATCCACATTTCTGTTCATAAACTATTGCACGACATCGCTGTTACAAAAAGAATCAGGTAAAGTTTTATTTATTGGCAATTTTGGTTGAGGGATATGTTTGTCGGATTGCTTGTTTTGTGTGGCCAAGATAAATGGGATATTTGAACCCCAGAAACAAGGGGAAATAGGTGCTTTCTTCCTCCGCCAAAGTTAATTGAACTGTGGTCATTCAAAAAGGCTGGACTTTGAAGGTACGTGACAAATGTGATCAAGGAGAAAGAACACGTTTACATGGACACTGTTAAAGCAAGAAGGGAATGGGTGTCAGTTTGCCTTTCTTCGGGGGTCTTATTTATTTGGACCACATGGTCTTTTCAAGACCCCAAACAATACCCTGCTATTTAATTAGAAACATTTTTTCAGCAGTTTTATGCATTAAGTAAATCTCATTCCTTATGAGATGCATTCCAATTTCAAATAGAAAACAACATTTGACACACCATCAAAATGTATATCAACAACTACAATCCATCGATCTCTTTTGGATCAACAACGACTCCCGAATGAAAGGACTGTTCCTTTACAAAAGAACAGAAGAGGAAGCCAGCCCATAAAGACGTAACCAGGCAAAACTTGGTTAACAATTTGCTACATAATTATACTTCTGGCTTCTCAGATTGTATTCTGCAACTGCAGATGACTCACTGACCATGAGGAATTTATAACTTTCCAATGTTCCACGAACCTTTTCCTTGCAGTTTCTGATGGGTCTAATTTTAAAGTGTGCATATATCCACAACAATTGGCTCAGGCAGAAACAATGTAAAGCCAGAACCTCTGTGCAACAAACAGATGCTTGTTCTCCGAAGAACACGCAGTAACAGAGTGGCATTTATACCAATGTTTAACAAGGGGCAACAAATGCTAGACACGACAGTGACACAAAACAAGTGAAGGAAAAGAAAACCTTCATGTGCAAGGACCCATCCCATAGGGATGCCAGTACATAGGGATTTGCGGGGCGCCGGGGCCCCGCCAGCAGCGCGTGGGGCTCCCACAGCATGCCGGGGCCCCACCAGCAGTGCGTGGTTTTTCAGTGTGTCAGAGCTGGGAGTAAAGTGATCAATGGAACCAACAGCTGGATTAGTTGAAATACGTATTGTAATATTTTCAGGCTACATTAAGACATTCTTTAAATTGTAACTTGAATTCACAGATCAGCTAATGATTTTGGTGAATTTTGATTCCCAAATTCTGTCAAGCTGTAGTTGAACATTGAATGAGAGAAGTGATTTGAAATCTGCACGCCATCTCTCATCTTTCAGTTGAGTGGGTAATTTGGATAAACCTCGGGCAATGTTGATGTATTCACGTGGATCAGGACCTGTTTAAATCAATGAGATTCCATCAAAACAGACCGAACATAATTAAAACTACAATGTTCCAATGTGATTTTGTTTTCACTGCATTGTTTTAACATACCAAGCTCCTGGATTTCTTTCAGTACTTTGTTTAACTTTGGTAACTGATTCTGCATTTTCACAAAGGATTTCCACATCATCCTACGGGCCTTGGAACCTTTCTCCATTACCCGACTGAGGAAAAGAGTGGAGCTGTCTGTCCTGTTTCCTTGCTCTGTGAGTTCAGTGACTTTCTATAAAGTGGAAACAACAGATTTAATCGAGTAGCAGACAGAATGACATGAGGAATGTGGAAGAAAATATTTTCTCAGTGATGGGATGTTCCAGTTGTTTTGTGCACAGGAGCAGTCACTGAACTGCCTCTCCATCAATTCTGTAAGTCTCTGGATTCTGTCATTAACAGCAAAACAACAAGTGAAGAAAATTCCAAATCAGTGTCGTGCAAGAATGAAGATTCACAGACACTCTGCACCAGATGCAATGTTATTAGTTTCTTCTGTCCTTCAATGTCCACATAAAATCAAATTATGAAATAGCAACATGGCAGGTGGACAAAATAAACATGCTGCAAATAATGGAAATACAAATAAAAGGACAAAATATGGAAATTCTTAGAAGATCAGGCATAATTTATGGAGAAAGGAATGAGGTTTACATTTCAAATTTTCCATCAGAAGAGATTCTAACATTTGCCAAGTTTAGAACATGATACACCTGTTTCTCACCATTGTGTCCTTCAGCATTTAGTTAAAGACAAGCCCAGCAGCAAGTGACAGCTCCACTGGCTCAAAAGGGGCAAAAATTGTACTGAAGGGTGCAGTAAGCAAACAAAAATTATTAAATGATCTTATCTACTACTACTGATTTAATCAGAAGTACTGAACAATTTCAAGAATGGATATTTGGCATGCTAGGTATTTTCCTTTGGCTCAACAACTGCTGATATAAAATCCCTCACCACATATCTAGCAACAGGATTGGCAGGATTAGTGCAAGCAGGACTTGTGAACACTTTTTATCATCCAGCGAACAACTTTCCAAGGCATATTCCCGAAGGTGTCAGCAATGGGCAGAATGGTGCAGAAAGAAAGCAGAGTAAACTGGCGCTCGGCAACAATAATGGAAGGAGTGTGGGGAAGGACAGGGGGGAATATATGGATTCGGGGCAGAATCTCAGAACATACAGGAAGACAACTTAACTCTCAGCAGTTGTAATGAATCTAATCAGAAGAGGACACATTCAGAGTAATAGGCATTCCCAGTGATGCAGATGATGGAAGAGTGGGAAATACTTGATTTATACATTTTCCGGATATAGCTCCCACCAGTAAGCTCATTATTGACTGTCCATCCCTAACTGTCTCTCGAGAAGGTGGCGGAGAGATACAAGACCTGGTGAAGGTAAAACAAAGCCATGAGTGGGGAGTTAAACATGGCGTAGACTTCAACCAACATGTACTTATGTCCTTGTGATAAAAGGAAGGTCATTGATGAAGCAGCTGAAGATGAATAGGCCTAGGACACTGCCCTGAGGGATGCTTGTAGATGTCCTGGGCCTGGAGTGATTGATCTCCAAGAATGGAGACCAGTAGGGAAATGGAAAGATTTTCTGTAACAGGAATAGGGGACAAAAAATTACAAAATAAATTGGCATAATTTCCTGATGTTCCCCTGCAACTGGGAAACCATCCCTCAGGTTCACTATTACCAGATCTGAGGAGTTATAGTTGTGGAAGTGATTTAAGAATTTAAGTTCCGTACCAGTAAAGTTGAAGTCTTCAGATGATGAATTTTTACATTAAAATACACATTTTCAGATTACTCATATTGTTTGAGCAGGGGTCATTGCCTAATGCCTGTCTGAAATATTACAGACAACGCTAACGAATTACAATATGAACAGAGTCACTCACTGTTGTAATGTGCTTAATTTTCTAATACCACTCATGGTTGGGTAGGACAAATCTAGTACATGACCACC
This sequence comes from Pristis pectinata, assembly GCF_009764475.1. Taxonomy (NCBI): domain Eukaryota; kingdom Metazoa; phylum Chordata; class Chondrichthyes; order Rhinopristiformes; family Pristidae; genus Pristis; species Pristis pectinata. The sequence goes on from NC_067441.1 coordinate 10,270,566, forward strand.
ACTGTTTGAGAGGACCCTGATGGGTGACCTGTAATGGTGTGTCCCAGTCTCTTGTTAATCTGATATTGTGAGTCTTTTATTCTACCATTTTAAAACTGTTTAGGACAACCAAGTGATTTCTGGAGTCATGAGACATCCCATTTGTTTGGGAACTCAGATGTAGCGCAGAGCAGGTTTCCCTCCTTAAATGACCACAGTGAAGATAGTGTGTCCAACTGGCAACCTAACAGCTTTATATTCTTTGTGGATTATTTAACGCAACCGAATTTGACCAAATATCATGACGGGATGCGAAGTGGATTGTAGATTGAATGCCTGTTCAGCAGTCCGGATATGCAGCCACTGCTGTCATATCTCAGTGCTAAATACAGCACGTTTGAGACTGCAGTTCGCAGTGCTCCCCACCTCAACTGGTTTTACGGCTGATGCCAGATCTGTTGGATACAAGTCAATCAGAGATCAAAGTCTCAATTGCAGTGTGGAATTCCTGGAACGTGAGAGAGATTAACCTTGACCTCTATTCCCTCTGATGCCATAGTTCTGTGCCAATCCACTAAAGGAAACTCAGTTTTCCTCCCACTCACCTCATGTTGTTATCTACTGGAATGTCCCTCCTGTCTTACCATCAAGCTGAGTCCTTCAACCCTTTCTTCAATTGCCTGTTTCAGTCTCTCCTGGTAGAACTTTGCCAGCTGGAACAGTTGGTAATCGTCCCACTGTGCCAGGAGATCAGAGATAATTGACTTTGCAACCGTGAATATAAAAAGGAAAAATGTAGACCAACTCAAATACCCTTCGCCACCACCACCCCCTCCCCCCCCAAACACAACATTCAGAAATCCACTCATGCTCAAGACCCAATGTTTACCTGTCTCCAGCACCTAAAACAGATTTTGTCCCCGTCTCTGATACCAACACACTTCTATGGTCTCAATCCTTCCCTATTCTGAAATGTAGCCGGCCCCAAGCCCAGTCTTCACCCCACCAGTCCATCCTCACCATCACCTCCCCACCAGCCCCAGCCCAGTCCTCACCATCACCCCCCCACCAGCCCCAGCCCAGTCCTCACCATCACCTCCCCACCAGTCCCCAGAGCAGTCTTTATCACACCCCCCCACCACCAGCCCCTAATCCAGTCCCCACCTGCCAACCCCAAACCCCATGCCTCCACCCATTCCTCGCCACCACAGTGAAATCTGTGTGCAGCATCTGCAAAATGAACTGCAGTTACTCACTGAGGATATGCAGACAGCAACTCACATCCCTCAAGTGGTCACACCAAGGACAATAGAAACATGGGAACCCCTACCACCGATAGTTCACACCCCTCCCACCTGAAATAAATCAATGTTAATTTGTCAACACTAGTCTTAAAGTCTACCCCATAATGCTCTGAGAGTTACTTCACTAGAAGGAACTCATTTACCATTCCCCCACCCCCCTCATTTCATTTAATCCAGGATGGGCAATTAATGCTGGCACTGTCAATGATACTTGCATCCCAGTGATACTCTCCATCCAGGCAGCTACATTTCCCTTAATTCACATCCTGGAAATCCTCAGAGCAGGTACTACATTTCCATGCTCCCACCTACCCTACACACACCCACCACATGTACCATATTCCTCTGCTAGCAATAAATTTCCTTTGTCTGCTGCCCACCCTGCAGCAAGGCCATCACAAAGACATTTTGGTCAGCATGAATGAGTTGGGACGAAGGGCCTGTTTTCCTGTTGTGTAACTGACTCACCTCACCTGGAATCACACAGTTCAGTGCACTGCCTATAGCAGAGGGAGACTGTTGGTCACTGATTACACAGACGTCTCCATCATAGCTAAATTCAAATCATTAAATAATTCTGGGGGAAATCCAGCCCCTTCAGTGGCCATAATGATACCAAAACACTTAGAAAGCTTCTTAATCCTTCCCCCAGAGACATCCACATCCTGTGATCGTACGGTAAATCCTCCTAATTTTAACATGTATTTTGGAACTTTCAGTTCCAGTGCACGGCCATGTGGATCGTAAAATTTACTCAGATCTCCTCTCACTTTCTGTTTAAAAGGCCACCGTACATCATTAGTGAGGTCAGAGACTTGGAAACTTATCTCCACTGCCACAAGCTCACATTCTCCCTTCATTTGCCAACACGCTCACTTCAACCATCTGGAAAGTAAGCAAGATGTAATACACCCCCGATACTCTCCATCCTCACGGATGGAAAGCTCTGTGCTTTTTCTGCTCCTTCCCCCAAGATAAGGGCACATGGATCTGACTTAATAAAGATCAACAAAGGTAAGGCAGTCATTAAACTCAGAGGGAGGGGACCCCCTCTTGATGGCAGATGACAATTGGCCTCAGTGGTCACATACATGCAGGAGAAAAAGTGATCATAATTCCATTCCAAAATGTTATTGCTTGTTATTTTGGGATAAGCTGATAATTTCATTCCATTGTTGACACTAGCCTTTGACATTTAGCGACCAAAGTTATTTTAATTACTTGACTATTTCACCTATCCCGCCGAGATTTGAATCATGGAGTCAGAGTTGTATAGCACAGAAAATGGCCGTTTGGCTCAACTCATCCATGCATAGTTGGATGCATCATCGTGTCCCATTTGCCTGCATTCAGCCCTCATCCTTCTAATTTTTTCCTGTCCATGTACCTGTTAAAATGTCTTTAAAACACTGGCAACTCATTCCATGTACCCACGACCCTCTCTGTGAAAATGTTGCCCTTCAGACCCCTTTAATATCTCCCCCCCCCTCACCTTAAACCTGCGGACTCTCATTTTAGAATTCCCTATCCTGTGAAAATAACAGTCAGTCATCTTTCACCTTATCTATGCCCATAATGGTATTATAGATTTCATGAAGACCACCCCTCAGCCTCCTATGCTTCAGAGAGAAAAGTCCAGCCCTATCCAGTCTCCCCTTACAGCTCAAGCCCTCCAGTCCTGGTAACATCCTTGTGAATCTTTTCTGTACCCTCTCCAGCTTAATGACATCTTCCTTCTTATACCCAGGTAATCAGACTGAACACAATAGTGCAAGTGCGGATTCACCAAAATCTTGTCCAGTTCGAACGTGATGTCCCAACTCTGGTACTCAGTGCCCCGTCCCATGAAGGCAGGCAAGCTGCATATCTTCTTCCTGTAGATCCAATCTCAGGAAACAATGACTTGTACCCCTGTATCGCCCCATCCTACAACACTTTCCGGGGGACTAACATTTCTGTACAAATCCTGCCCTGGTTTACCTTAAAGTGCAGCACCATGCTGAGTTAAATTCAATCTGCCATTCCTTTGCCAACTTTCCATGTTGGTCTGGATCCCCTTGTAAGTTTAGATAACCCTCTTCATCATCCACTACAACAATTTTGATGCCATCTGCAATCTAACAAACCACATTAACAACTTTATTTTCCAAATCTTGAATATAGATAGCAAACAGCAGACCCAGCACCCATCCCAGAAGCACACTACTGGTCACGGGCCTCCAATCTGAATAACAACCCTCCACTGTCAACCCTCTGATTCCTTTCACCAAGACAGCTTAGTATCCAATTGCCTAGCTCACTCTGGATTCCATCTAACCTTTCAGACCTTCCCACCATTCAGGGCCTTGTCAAAAGCCTTGCAAATGTCCATGTATAACATGTCCTCTCCCTGCCCTCATCAATCCTTTTGGTCACCTCTTCAAAAAAACTCAGTCAAACTTGTGAGACATGACTTCCCCACGCACGAAACCATGCTGACTGTCCCTCAACAGTCCCTGCTTTCCTAAATGTTGATAGATCCTGACCCCCAGAATCCCCTTCTGTACCTTTCCCACTAGAGGGTGAATTGAGCTCTCCTGTCTGAGGTGATATGTGCTGGGACACGGAAACGGGCCACCCAAGTTGACAAAAGGGCCCTTGCGCAGGACTTGGGTGGAGGTGTATGCGAGGGGAATGGCTTCAGGCCAGCGGGTAAAACGGTCGACAATCGTGAGGAGGTACCGCGCTCCTTGGGAGACTGGTAGGGGGCTAATCAGGTCGACATGAATATGGTCGAACATCCGGTGAGTACGTTGAAAATCCTGCAGGGAGGCCTTGACGTGCTGCTGTACTTTCGCGGTCTGGTAGTAAGTGCAGGACCGGGACCATTCGGAAACCTGTTTACGCAGGCCATGCCAGACGAACTTGTCTGACACCATCCGGACAGTAGTGCGGATGTATGGGTGTGCAAGGCCATGGATGGCACCAAACACCCGTCGGCGCCAGGCAGCTGGGACTATGGGGTGGGGTCTACCTGTGGAGATATCGCAGAGCAGGATGCGATCACCGGGGCCTATCAGTAGGTCTTGCAGTTGCAGGCCCGAGACTGCGGTGCGATAGCTGGGCATCTCCATGTCCGTTCGCTGTGCCTCCGCCAAGGTGACGAAATCCACCCCCGGGACAAAACTTGGATGGTTGGCCGTGACAGTGCATCCGCGACCACGTTCTCTTTCCCAGACAGATGGAGGATGCCAGTGGTGAACTCTGAGATGTACGACAAGTGCCGCTGCTGCCGTGCTGACCAGGGATCTGAGACCTTGTTGAAGGCGATAGTCAATGGCTTGTGGTCGGTGAAAGCTGTAAACGGTCTGCCCTCCAAGAAGTATCAGAAATGTCTGATGGCCAGGTACAACGCCAACAGCTCACGGTCGAAGGCGCTGCATTTGAGCTCTGGTGGTCGAAGGTGCCTGCTGAAGAACGCCAGCGGTTGCCAACGCCCTTCGATAAGCTGTTCTAGAACGCCTCCGACCGCTGTGCTGGAGGCATCGACCGTGAGGGCAGTCGAGACGTCCGTGCCAGGATGCACCAACATGACCATGTCCGCCAAGGCCTGCTTGGTTTCGACGAACGCGGTGTGAGCCTCTTCTGATCAAACAACGTCCTTGTTTCTGCCTGACAGGAAAGTAACCAACGGGCGCATCATGCGGGCCGCGGATGGTATGAACCGGTGATAAAAGTTTACCATACCGAGGAATTCCAGCAGGCCCTTGTTGGAGGTGGGTCTGGTGAAATGGTGGACCGCGTCGACCTTGGCAGGCAGGGGCGTGGCGCAGTGTTTGTCGATCCGATGGCCCAGGAAATCGATTATCTCCAGCCCGAATTGACATTTGGCTGGGTTGATGGTCAGGCCGAAATCCCTCAGGCAAGAAAAGAGTTGACGGAGGTGCGTGAAATGTCGCTGGTGGCTGTTGCTGGCGATCAAGATGTCGTCGAGGTATATGAAGGCGAAGTCAAGGTCGCGCCCGACCGCATCCAGCAGTCGTTAGAAGGACTGAGCAACGTTCTTGAGACTAAAGGGCATCCGGACGAATTCAAAGAGGCAGAAAGGTGTGATCAGCGCGGTCTTCGGAATGTCGTCCAGATGCACCGGGATCTGGTGATACCCGCGGACGAGGTCGACCTTGGAATAAATGGACCGCCTGTGCAGGTTGGCAGCGAAGTCCTGAACGTGCGGCATGGGGTACCGGTCCGGGGTAGTAATGTCGTTGAGGCGTCGGTAATCGCCACAGGGTCGCCAGTCTCCGGCTGCCTTGGGGACCATGTGTAGCGGAGAGGCCCATGGGCTGTCCGATCTGCGGATGATCCACAGCTCCTCCATATTTTGAACTCCTCTTACGCGAGGCGGAGCTTGTCTGGGGGTAGCCGCCGGGCGCGGTCATAGAGGGGAGGGCCCTGGGTGGGAATGTCATGCTGGACGCCGTGCTTGGGCAAGGTGATGGAGAACTGGGGTGTTATTACGGACGGGAATTCTGCCAGGACCCTGGCAAACTCGTTGGTCGACGTGGTGACGGTGCCGAGGTGTAGAGCCGGTAGCTTGGCCTCACCCAACGAGAATGTTTGGAAGTTCCTGGCATGTACCAAACGCTTACCCCGCAGGTCAACTGGCAGACTGTTGGCCCGAAGGAAGTCTGCCCCGAGGAGCGGTTGTGCGACGGCGGCCAGGATGAACCTCCAAGTAAAGTTGCAGGTGGCGAACTGGAGGTGTACCAAACGGGTGCCAAAGGTCCTAATGGCGCTGCCGTTGGCGGCTCTGAGAGCGGGTCCTGGTGTACAGTTGCGAGTCTCGTGGCTGTTGGGAGGCATGACGCTGACTTTGGTTCCGGTGTCCACTAGGAACCAACGTCTGGAACGCCTGTCCCACATGCTGCGAGGCTATCCGGGTGGTCAGCCGCCGTAGCCATCAGCGGCAGCTGGCTCTGGCGTTTCCCGGAAACCTGCATGGAAGCTGGCATCTGCGGGCTTCAGTGCCCCACCGCTGGTGGTAGGAACACCATTGGTTGGTCGGTGTCTCAGACCTGGTGGCGGGTGGGGTGCGTTCGATTGCCGGGTCTGGCCTGCTGGACCGCTGGGTACGTGGCGTGGCAACGCGCTCGACGGACGCACCGTTCTAGTTTTTCTCCCGCCAAAGGACATCCGCCCGGGTGGCCACCTTCCGGGGGTCGCTGAAATCGGCATCCGCCAGGAGCAGGTGGATGTCGTCGGGTAACTGCTCCAGGAAGATCTACTCAAACAGCAGGCAGGGTTTATGCCTGTCTGCCGGGACCAACATCTCGTTCATGAGCTCGGAGGGGGGTCTGTCGCCCAACCCATCGAGGTGGAGGAAGCGGGAGGCCCGTTCGCGTCGGGTAAGGCCGGAAGTCTCGAGAAGTGGGGTCTTGAACTTATCGTACTTCTCCTCCTCCGGGGGAACCTGGATGAAGTCTTGTACCTGGGCTGCGGTATCTTGGTCGAGGGCACTCACCACGTAATAGTACTTGGTGTCGTCCCTGGTGGTCTGTCGAATCTGGAACTGGGCCTCGGCCTGGTCGAACCAGACCTGTGGCCGGAGGGTCCAGAAGGTGGGCAGTTTATGGACTACTGCCTGTACCTCTTGCTGTGCAGACATGGTGGGTCCAAAAACGTTTGGGCCCGTCAGGGTCACCACTGTAGCGGCTAGCTACACACTACAAAATGAAGACACAGAGTCGCTGGTTCGAAATCAGAAGTCGAATCAACGACGGGCGCGATGTGCCTTTAATATTCTAAAACTTCCCGCGCTACAGTTCCCACGCTGACGTCACGCGCGGGTCACCTGACCTTCCCGCGCGCGGGCTTTCCAAGTCCGACGATGGGGAGGAAGGAGGGCCCGCGCCATCTTGGATCGGGGCCTCCGACGATATTCGCGATGTCGGGAGCCAGTTCGATGCCGGTGCGGTGAGTCGCTACAATGTCAAATTTCTTTAGTCTCCTGAGAAAGTAGAGGAGTTGATGAGCTTTCTTGTCCGTGTCGTGTACGTGGTTGGACTAGGACAAGAAAGTTGATGCTCCCTCCAGGAACTTGAAACTCTCAACCCGCTCGACCTCAGCACCATGGAGGTAGACAGGTGCACGTTCATCGTCCCCCTTCCTGAAGTCAATGACCAGCTCTTTTGTTTTACTGACATTTAGGGAAAGCTTGTTGTCACGACAGCATGCTAGTAAGCTCTCTCACTCCTTCCTGTGCTGCGACGCATCATTTATTGACACACGGCTAACTACGGTGGCAACATCTGCAAACTTGCAGATGGAGGTATAGCAGAATCTGGGCACGCAGTCATGAGTGTACAGAGAGTAGATTAAGGGGCTGAGGAAGCAGCCTTGTGGGGCACCAGTGTTGAGGATAATTGTGGCGAAGGTTTTGATGCCTGGCTTACTGATTGGGGTCTGTTGGTCAGGAAGTCGTGGATCCAGTTGCATAGTGAGGTGTTGACTCCCCAAGTCTCGGAGTTTGGTGATGAGTTTGTATGGAATTGTAGTATTGTAGGCAGAGCTCCAGGCAATAAACACTATTCTAACCTAGGTTTTTTTTTATTGTCTTGAAGCTCCAGAGAAGAGTGGAGGGTCAGGGAGATGGTGTGCCACGTAGATCTGTTTCCATGATTGGCGAATTGTAGAAGCTGAAGGTTTTCTGGGAGACTGTGACATAACCAGCCTCTCGAAGCACTTCATAATGATAGATATCAGAGCCACTGAGTGGTAGTCATTTAAGCACACCACCTTGTCTGTTTTAGGTACCGGTATGATAGTGGTTGTCTCAAAAGGGGTTGGAATCTCAGACAGAAGCAGGGACCAGTTAAAAGTGTCTGCAAATGCACCCGCCAGCTGAGCTGCACAGGATCTGAGGACCTGTCCATGGGAATTATTCGGGCCAGACGCTTTGCGAGGGTTCACTCTCCGGAAGACTGATCTGACGTCCGCAACGGTGACAGTGGGTTCAGGCGCATTGGAGCCTGTTAGGGTGGGTGGTGAGAGACCAATGCCCTTCTGGTCAAAACGTGCAATGGAATTTTCTCCCTGCCTCGCTGTGATGGATTCAGTGTGAATAGGAATGTCTGGACATGAGGTTACTGGACTGCACTGTGTCTGTTGAAATCAGCCGTTTTTTTATTGTTCTCTCACTGAGATGGAGCGCAAGTGAAGTGGGTGATTGGCTGATGGGACAATGCTTCCCTCCAGAGAATCGCTTCATTTATTTCAGAAACGGAAATGAATCAAACTGCAGATGTTGGATTTCATTTGATTTGTGACGTGCACGGAGTCGGTCAAGCTGGCATTAAATGCCCATCCTTTATTGTGTATGAGGAAGCAGTTAAGCAGCTGGCGTTACTCGGCCTCGCCGCCTGCCCCCACGTCGGTTTCGGTCTTTACCCAGTGTTACGGACTCGGTTAAAGTCCCTTTAAGATAGAGAGAGAGAGCGAGCGAGCGAGAGAGAGAGAGAGGGAGAGAGAGAGAGAGAGAGAGAGAGTGGCGTACTTACGTCAATAGAAGATAAAGAACGTAATGACGTTGTTGAAGAAGTCAGTCGAAGGGAGAGAGAGAGAGAAAAGGGAGAGAGACACCAGCCTGCTAGTTTTATCTATCGATGGATGAGAAACAATAACTGTCTCTGCCACTGAAATCCATGTATGGAAATTGGAAGTAATCCGGTGGAGTTCACTTTGTTGCTGACCTGTAGAAGAAAACAGGTATTTGTGTGGACGACCACGGTTCGGATGCTTTTCGGGGTGAGGAAGTCACTACCGAGTAAACACTGAAGTATCGTTTGGGTTCCATCGTGGAACATTTGGACTTCGTAATTACCCTCTCTATGTTCTCTACATCTACGTGTTATCTTCAGACAACGGTGGTTGTTGAAGAAGCCTTTGCTCATGTTTCACCTTATGGCTTGCTGAACTGAACTTTAAGAACCATTCCTGGACTTGGAGTTTGGGACTTTGCCATACACACACGAAGAGTTTAGTTTTTGGGGTTAATATTCAAGGTTTAACATTTTAACTTCTAATATTCTAACATTTTAACTTTTATTTTTCTTATTATCATAAGTAGTGATTAACAAAATAGTTTTTAACACTGAATAATGACTCAGTGTGTTTCTTTTGTTGCTGGTTCGTAACACCAGACATGACCCAATTTCACGGCTCTCTCAGTGCCTTCGCTGTCCACGCCTGTAGTGTGCTCCATCTCTCCCTTCCCACGGTCCGGGTCCAGTTTCTACACCCTGATGCCGCAACACAATTCAAGGTGTAATCTGATCTCGTCAGACTGCTGATTTTCTCCCTGTCTGGTCAGTCATTACTCTGTTTCCTTTCCTGTCTCTTACAGTTAACCTGGTTGAGCTTGCGATGCTGTCCCGAGGAAAGTGCGGTCTCTCCAAATGTATCACTCGTTACCTGGTGACATGGCCGATCTCCTGGGCGTAATGGCACGCTCACTGCTGAAGCGGACGGTTATCATATGTTTTTGGTATTCCCTCTTCCATATGACTCCCGCTTGTAGGCTCGTTCATTGCCTGCTTTAAGCAAGCACCGGGGTCTCTGTAAGGCTGACTGTCGCTTTCACCTTTGACAGAATTCTGGCCATTTGTTACGAGAAGCTGAAAATAAAATATTGCACTGAGCGAAAGGTGGCTGTGATTATAGGAACAGGCTGGGCTATTCAGGGAGTGTTCCCTGTACTTTACATACGAGACCAAAGAAATATTATGATATTTCCTATGTTTTAACGTTAAACTGAGATTCCATACGTCCCCCGGGGTAGGGCGCATTTGCGATGTTTCACCACATTTTAATGCCTGTGTCCATTTTTTTTCTGATTTTGCTGCTCAATTTTCTGACGGTCAGACGGATCTTAGCGGCCAGTGGAGTCCGCAGGGGGCTCCGGGGCCGCAGCAATAGAGAGAATAACAAGGACCTGGAGATGGAGAACTGAAGGAAATCCAGCGGTTTACTCTTCAGTACAACCGGCAATTTCACATTGTGGGCAACACTCTTGGTATTTGACATCTACCAACTAATTGCAAGCATTCATAATTTCTAGGACAGGAGACCGCTTTATATCGCAAATTCCACAGCAACGATGCTGCAGATCCTCAGTTCCTGCACCAACACGTGTATTTACGCCGTGACTTAGAGCAAATTCACAGCGGAGCTGAAGAACGTGATGAAATACCCGCTGAAGCTGATCACGAAATTCGTTAAAACGTAAACAGAGCAGATGATTCCTGCAGTAGAATTAAATCATACGTCACGCTTCCTCTCCGACACCTTCACTTGGCGAAATATGGACCCATGGTTTACATCTGAGCATTCTGAAATATTTGTGTATTCAGTGGTTTTATATTTCACTCACGTTCGAAGTAACTCGACTCCCGATTCCCTTCAAATATGTGAGGGTCGCTTCAGCTCTAATTCACTCAGACGGACGCTCCACAGAAAGCGGGAACTGTCAGGGCCTGTCCAGAGTGGACCAGCATCCTTTTCTCCATCCTATCCGTTGTCTTTCATTTTCCCCTTTGGTAATGCTCCCCGTGCTTTACTCCAAACCTTTCCACACGATGGTTCATGTATTTTAACCCTCCACCATAAATATTCCCGCTTGTTTCCTTTTGCTCCACCTCCACACGCGTTTTGATTGGTGAGTTTTATGCTGACAGAAATATTGTTGGACTTGAATATAACCAAGTCAGATGCTTTTTTCCAACTGTTTCCTCATCTTCAGCCCTCTTACTTCGCTTTTCCTTCTGTTTCTCTCTGCTCATACTTCCGGCCTCTCTCTCTCTCTCTCTCTCTCTCTCTCTCTCTCTCTCTCTCTCTCTCTCTCTCTCTCTCTCTCTCTCTCTCTCCAGCTCACTCTCTCTCTCTCTCTTTCCATTCTCACTCTCTCCCCTCCTCCCACACTCAGTCTCCCTTACACTCTGACGTCCTCTCCCTCCTCTTCTCATTGCTGCTCCTCTGTTTCTCGCTCCCCGAGACAGCCATCCTCCACTACTTTGGCATAATATTTCCCTCATTTGCAATTTCCACACCACTACACCAAATATCAATAGATTCGCGAACGAACAGTTGGAGCGACAGTATGGATGTTGTTCAGGATTCAAGAGTTATGGATTATGTTAATGTTGCAGACAGTAATTCAACCAAGAACCAGTCTTCAGTTCTTGATCTCAAATGCAAGCAGTAATCAGTTTGAAGTTTAATGGATAGCTTTGTAAACAAACAGTACTATCTACAGAGTTATGGCCCACGGCAGGGGACTGGCTGCTCAAGAGATATGACTTGCAAAGTAAAAATAACCACGAGACGTTCTCGTTTGTATCAGCCGAACGTCAGACGATGGAAGTATGTTAATTGGCCTACATCAACCAGGAAACGACAGCTAAATTATTTTTCACCATTGTGATCGAGTTCAAAGCAGCTTGCAGACCAGACTGATGTTGTCACTTAGCACATAAAACATGGTCTCAGACATATTTGATCTATCAATGTTTGGAATATTTGTGTCTTCAGAGATACACCCCTCACAACACTAATGTTGGCTGTCTGGGTTCTCTGTCCTCAGAAGCTTTTAGACCAGCCGTGTGAATTATTTTGACCCAGCAAAGGTGATTTGAACATTCAGTGGTGTCTTCCATTGTAGATATGTAACTGATTTGAAGCATGGTCGGACTCAAAATGTTGAAGTAAACGATTGCATTGCAGCTATTGAAATTGTGTTGAATCACCTGCTGTTAACTTTTTCCTTAATGGTATAAAAATGTGATGTACTTTCAGTCTGGGAGACTCTACCGCGAGGGCTCCAAGAGAATCCCTGATGATCGCGATGAATAAGACCGTTCATATCAACCAGCTTCAGTGTCTCTGCGGTGACTTAGTTCATAGTGACAATATTTGGGGTCTCCTCCGGGATCCTCTCTTTACTCATTACGTGGCCAACGGCTTCAGTAGTCGAAGGGAGTATTTCTCGGTTTGAAACCCCCAACCTTTTATGTGTTTACGCCAATGACAACGGGATCACGAGTGATCAGAGAAGACGTCGGAGAGCTGAACTGGTTTATCTCAAAGTGTGTGTCTGTGTCTCTGTTTGCGTGTATGTGTCTGTATGTATGTGTGTGTATGTGTGTGCGTCTGTGTCTCTGTTTGTGTGTATGTGTCTGTGTCTATGTGTGTGTGTAAGTCTGTGTGTGTGTGCGTGCGTGTGTGTGTGTCTGTGTGTGTCTGTGTGCGTGTGTCTGTATGTGTGTGTGTTCTATGAGGAACTAGCTAACAGACAGCACCGGATAGTTTGGTGAGCCAGTACCACCAGTTGGAAAAGGTGGTTATCGGCCGTTCAGGATGCCAGAGTGGTGCGTGTATACTCGTTCGGGAGACCATACAGCAGTACATCTGTTTGTGAGTGTGTTTGTGCGTGTTCAGAAAAAGTTCAAAATTTTGGGGTAATGGGATTTTATATGAAAACGAATACAACAGGCCATGAGTTCAATGGTATAGAAGCGGGAGATTGCAGAGCACATACTCTCTGGTTTAAAGTACGTGTTGTTTTATTTTATCCTTTCCTTGTCTTTTCTTTAACCTGGCAACAAGAATGGGAATACTGTCAACACAGAACTAAGTGTCAGGCACAGCCAGATGCACATAGCGCGCAAATAACAGAACTGGAGAAATAACGACAGAGGGACAAGAAGCAGACAGAGCAATCAGAACAATACAAAGACCAATTAGTCAGCGGCCTGGATAGATTGAGCGGTGAACGGCCGAAGGCCCAGAGGGTGAATACTCACTATTTAGCAGTCATGGGAATAGTCAAAGAGGAAAATGTTCGTAGATTCGGAGGTACTGGCCCGGGAAGTTGACTGGTGGGAATGTGCAACAAACAGGAGAGGTGAAAGCCAGCCTTGCCCGTCCGGATGGCACCTATTGAGGTCATACAATGGCAGGTCCGGAATCCTGACGATCCCAGCCAGCCCCTGACGCGGATTACTACAATCCACTGATCCTTCTTTGCCGGGAATAAGCAAAGCACTTTGTCTGAGCTTTCCTCGCTCAGAGTTTCGTTTGGGAACGCAGGATTCTGGCGCAAGTTAGAAAAAATGATTGAAATTCACTAGATGCACCCGAAAGACATTCTTATGTTGGTTAAAGTTAAATGCCCAAGGAAAATTTGGACAGTATGGCACAGGTTGTGCGGGATTGTACATGGAGAACCAGTGCGAGATATCGCGAATTTAAGGGAGAGGTGAGGCAGCGACTCGGGGGAGGTGAGAGTAATTGGGGAATAATTATGTCAGTGGTTCAGAAAGTGATGAACCTGCTATGGATTACGCGTAGCGTAAATATCAGATTTATGGGGATTACCCAGAGGCAGACAATCCAAATCGAGATGGCCCAGTCTTCCTGAAAATGCTGAAGGACGAGCTGACCTCAGCCCACGAGGAAGTTTTAGACTTGGGGTTCGCTGTGGGAATTACCCAGCCCGAAATAGCATCATGAACAGGGGAGATAGATCGAAAGAGAAGGAAGGGAAGTTTCAAGATGGTTGTAGTGAATGTCGCTGCTGCGAGGGCTCATATGACTTACTTTGTGTACCAGCAACCGGGACACTGAGCGAGGAACGTAGGAGGGTAAAGTATCGGATATGATACAGCAGTTGGAGGCGGTATCCGAACAGGGGAGGGACATGTGGGAGTCATCCAACAAGATAGGCGGAAATCACAGCAGCGCCATCTCTGTACAAATTGACTGCCAACCAGATCATACAACCATTGATGACAGAATCAAGGTCAAACAGTTGGAAGCAGCTTCCATTGCCAGCACTGGTCAACCACGGACGTATACGAGAGGTTTATTAGAGGACAGCAATGCGACATGTTAGTGGCCACAGGATCATCAGTATCTGCAACTGATTTGCCGTTGACCATGACTAGAGAGGCTATTTGTATTACCAGTGTCGGAGGGGAAACGAGGAAGACAGAGAGCAATAAGCCTGAGACACTTGGAATAGGAGTTCATCCTCCTGTAGATTTATGAGTCTGCCCAAAGAATGAAGGTGAAGTCTTGGAAATACAAACGGGAAATAAGGCAGGCTCTATCATAGACCCGAGGAAGGGTGAAATACCATGGACGAACACACCCGACCAACAGAACAGACAACATGGCCCACAGACCCACAACAGCTCGAAGCAGAGACTGGAGACAGGACACGCGCAGGGATTATGTCAGGATTTTTCAGGGGTGGGGGCCAAACACAAACGTGGTTAGAAGTGCAGCTGCATGAAGAAGTAGCAGGGATTAAAGTACAGACACACCAGAAAGCAGAATGTCAAGTGCATGAACGGAATGAGTAGGAAGATCTCAGGGAAAAAGAGAAGCAGAATAACAGGAGACAAAAGAAATTGCAAGTGTTGAGAAAGGTAGTACTGAAGCCAATCAGTTGAGATTATCTGGAAATGTGAAGGACTATTGTGACCAGTTTAAAGTGTCGAAGGACCGAGTGAAAGAGCAGTCGGTCAGAAAGAGCCAGAGGGATGGAAGGTTATCCTCCCGCAGTCCAGAGATCAAATCATAGTGGGTAAGCTTCCTGAAAGGGTAGGGTTCGCACCCAGGTGTATAGACCACGGGTGTTTCTGCAGACAAATAGCACCTGTGTCTGAGTGCAGACCCGGCGAGGGAACGAGTGGAAACACTAGACTCGCCTTCTTCTCGCCCTCACAGTCTGCCTAAGGGACCAAATCTATCCACTAACAGTGCCGTTGCAGAGAAATTAAATTAACATCAGCCTGCTGCCTCACATCTTACCGCTCTTGATGGAAACAGAACTACGAATACTAGGGAAGGAGAACGCAGAAGACATGGAAAGCGCATGACAGAAAACCGCGATAAAAGCATTAAATTGTAATGAAGGCTATTTCTGGGAGGTAGATGTTTAGATATATAGATCAGAATAGAAAGACCTTGGAAAGTGGATGGGAAGGGATCCGAGTTAATGTCAAAGACATAATGTCGAAAGCCAGGCAGACCAAGTTAAGTGAGTGAGATAGAGAGAGAGAGAGAGAGAGAGAGAGAGAGAGAGAGAGAGAGAGAGAGAGAGAGAGAGAGAGAGAGAGAGAGAGAGAGAGAGAGAGAGAGAGAGAGAGAGAGAGAGAGAGAGAGAGAGAGAGAGAGAGAGAGAATCACTGAAAGGACACTCCAGGAGGGAGTGCCATTCGGCTGAGGTCCTTACACCCATTCAATTCGAGACTACGCCAAACCCTCTGGTGGCAGGATGAAAGGCACTGACAGACGTGATTATTCTGACAATCTTGTCATCACATAGCACAAAAACTGTTGCCTGTGAACCTGAGGCGAATGAAGTTACCCAGCTCGTGTCCCTTGCCCACGCAGTAAGCACTGAGGGTTTCAAGGTTATAGTGAATGGGCGAATATAAGAATGGAATGCATACAACAATGGGCCACAAGAGAACAAAGCAGCAGGCAGTGTCATGAAAGACAAAGCCACGATCTTAAAACACTGAAATCATCGCAAGGATAAATGTATCTAAGAAGAAATGGTGGTCAAATTCCAGGAAGAATGTTTTGTTTCCACCTCTGCTTGAGTCTTGCGGATAGCCAGTTAGGGACGAAAAATGCAAGTCCACAAACAGGCATGTCAGACTGGTAATTGGCGAGGGGATCCGTAGTGAAGGGCATTTTTGCTGCCCGACTTAATTAGAAACTCCTTGACGTTTGGCCTCCGTGGGACAGATTTCTGTTCCGGGGGCAAGAAGGGGGTATACAGTATGGATACGGGAGATATGGAATTGTGTTAATATAGCAGAATTAATTCAAGGAAGAACCAGTCTTCAGTTCTCAATATAATTGCAAGCTGTAATCAAGTTGAAGTTAATAGGACAGCTTTGTAAACGAACAGTACTGTAAACATCGCACAGACTACTGGCCCACAACAGGGGACTGTCTGCTCAAGAGATACAGTTGACCATGAGACTTTTTCGTATGCATCAGTCACACGTAAGACAATGGAGATATGTTAACTGGCCTTCATCAACCCAAGAGACAGCCATTAAGTTATTTTGCAGCATTGTGACTGAGTTCAAGGAAGCTTGCAGAGCAGAGTGATTCGGTCTCTTAACACATCAAACATGGTCACAGGCATACCTGATCTATCAACAGTTGGGATATTTGTGAGTCAGCCTCACACCATTAGTTGTGGGTGTCTAGTTTCTCTGTCCTCAGAAGCCTTTAGACCATGTTGACCAACCAAAGGTGTTTGAACATTTGGTGGTGTCTTCCAATATAGATATGTAACTGAATGGAAGTATCTTCACACTTAAATTATTGAAGTAAAGGATGCCATTGTAGCTATTGAAATTATAGTGAATCGCTTGCTGTTGCCATTTTAGTGCTTAAGAGTTAAAGGTGTGATGCACTTTGTGTTTGGCAGACTCTACCGCGAGTGTCTCTGGGAGAAAGCCTTCCTGACGTGATCAATAAAGACCATTTATATCACGAGCTTCAGTGTCTTTCTGGTGACTCTGTTCACAATCACAACAGAAGGTGTTGGAGATACAAAAATATAGAGACCAAAGTTAAGCCTGGCGCTCAGATTATGAGAGGGTGGGACAGCGGGGCACCTGTGAACCGTGAAAGATCCAGCAGTTTCATTTTGTTTGATATTTTGCACGCACTAAGTCACCTTGCCCTCACGCTGTTAGTGTAAACTCCCTGCGTCCTTCCCTCTCCATGTCGGGGGAAGGCGGCTTTTTTATCCCCACAGCTTAGCCCTTAGACCTGTGCTAAGGTTTAATATCTGCCCGATGGCTTTAGAATCCGGGAACCCAAACCAATGTAAAGTGGCTTCTATTCATTTTCCTTCAGTTTAATTCCGCTCTTCTCCGAAATGAAGAGAAGAATGTTTTTATTTTCCTCTGGAATACTTCGTCCTGCCAGACACAACTGTTTCCTCACCAGTTGCGCTTTCTCTCCCTGATTGCATTATTATCAGCAGCAACAATTTCTCTGCCCAGGGACATTTAATGAAACATCCCCCCCCCCACACACAGTAATATTATGACAGCCCCACACGTGCAAATGTTGATCTTCCCCAGAAAGGGCAGCCCAGGACATGTTCCTCACCATTCTGGCTTCCTGTTCCCACTAGGTGCTGCAGAGCCACTCCTCACCACACCACACCCACCACAAACCCCCTCCCACATCCCACCACAACGCCCCCCCCCCCCCACCACATCCCAAATATCCTGGGTTTCTGCAATTCACATTGGCTTCATCTGCACTCAAGGGTTTATTTTCTTCAATCCGAATAAGAAAGAAAGTCAGAAATGCTGAAGTGTTTCAGTTTTTGTGGATATGAGACCGGGTCTTTTCCATTGATCATCTGATGCTGCAAATCATACAGCATACATATGGCAGAACTGATACAAAATGCAGCACGGCTTTCTGAGGGAACATTGCTCACCCTGATGCAGTTCCTGTTACGCCCAGTTGATGCCGCCATCCTTCAATAGATCGAAATTACACGCAACACCCGGTGATTATTCCACGGGATCGGACAAGTGGGAGTCGACACCAGAAATACGTTATGAGCTAAGAACATATTTCTACACCTTCCATCAGCCTTAATAAATAGAAGATTTATCATAAATGCTGTTTTAATTGATACATAATAGAGACCATAATCTAGCCCCATTTCCGGCCACTCAATGAACACAAGAAGGGGTTAAATCCCAAAATAGACATGAGCGCCCTCCAGCCACAGAGTATTCCCGATATTTCTGTGCCTGGTCCAGTGGACTTCTGGTCTAAGCCAACACCCACAATTGAATGTGTAGGTTAAATGATTCGACCGTCTTTTGCTGAAGATGGTCATTGTCTTATTTGTTGTGTGCATGTTACTTACCAGAAGTCAACGCATGCCTAACTGGTCTTAGTGCATGCAGGCATGTGCTGCTTCATTATATGGGTATTTGGAAGAAGGTTGAGGAACACATCATCATCAGTGGTCATGGACTCCCCCTTCCAACTTCTGACCTTATGTTGGACGGAAGTCCTATGATGAAGCAGCTGAAGATGATTACTCCAAGGGGACAGCTCCATGCCAGACCTGATGAGATGTATCGGGTCTGGGATAACTGTCTGCTGACAACAATAACAGTTTTCCTTTGACAGAGATATGAATTTAATCACTCTAATCTTTTTTGCGCTTTCATTGCCATTGAATTCAGTTTCACCAACGTTTGTTTATGACAAGGTTTCCTTGCATTAATTAACATGTCCACTGGAGTATGCTGGGGAGCCAGTATGATGGATAATGGAGAGCCAGTATATGAGCGTTGCTTTGCCTGATTCGCGACAGATTTTATACGACTCCTTTGATCTCAGAATTAAATTACACGGATCGGTGTCACAATCTACTGGGATGGACTGAGAATTGGTTCAAATACAGGAACCAGTGAACTGGAATGTTTTAATCTGGGTGGCGTGTGGTGGTTACTGTGACAACGGAGGGACCGATGCTTAGCACCAGCTATCGACAACATAAATCAAAGGTTTGGGCGTGGAATATATGTGTGCAAAGAACACAGAGCTGGGGACTGTGGGTGTGCCGGTGTGTGGGAGGGGAAGTGGGGAGAATGAGCTGTGAGGGCGGTTCAAGAGCACAAGAAAGTAGGAGCAGGATTAGGTCTCCTTGACTCTCAGTCCTGCTTCCCATTTTGATGTGATCATGGTTGATCAATGCTGACCTCAGCTCCTCTTCTGTGCTGGATCCTCATAACCCCCAACTTGTCAATCGTTCAAATATGCATCCATATGTCCTTAAAGATATCCGATGATCTGATCTCCACCCTGTGGGCAGAGTATTCGCGTGTTCCACTGCCCTCTGAATGAACTTTTTACGTGTCTCGGTTTTAAATGACCGGATCGTGACAATCCCTTGTTTGTGACAATCCTATGACTGAAAGCAACTCAGTCTACACTGTAATTCCTCCTTATCATTTTGTATGTTTGAACAAGTTTACTCCTCATTCTTCAAAACGCCAAGCAATATCGACCCAAACTCTCTCGCCCAGCTTGATAGGGCAAACCTATCTTGAGCACAGAAGCTCTGATGTAGATGCAATTTAACGCGGGGTAAGTGAGATGACGCACGTTGTCTCCAAAAGCAGAAAGACAGGTTAATTTCTCAATGGTGATGGTTTGGTAAAAGTGGAGCTGCGACGAGATATAGGTTTCCTTGTACAATCATCTCCAAAGTAACATAGCCGTTGCGGATAATCTGTTGTAATATAGTTCAAAATGAAAATCCGCTTTTAAGGCTCACCAGAACTCACTGAGCTCCATGTGAAAGCATCAGAGGTTATAGAAATGGCTATAGAAAATATAACCATATAAAATGGTTATAGGTTATAGAAAATATATATATACCGCTGATACCGGAACTCTGAAGTAAAAACTGTACTTGCTTGAAACACTCTGCTGGTGGAAAACTTGGGCAGAGAAACAAAAGCAAATGACATGTAAGACATCTGTGCTCACTGCTAAAACACTGCCGCTCACAACAAATCTAAACACGTCATGTCCGTGGAATCGGGAACCGGGCCTTTTCCACTGAATATCTGATGCAAATTACACAAAGAAATGTGGAAGGACTGATCAAAATAATGCTGAAATGCTCACTGACGGAGCAGGACTCGCTCTGTTGCAGTTCTGGTTCCGTCCATTTGATGTCCTCATTGTCCAACAGATTGCACAGAACTCAGTGATGACTCAGCCAGGACCGTACCGAAGTGAGAGTCGGCAACTACAATATTTAATTAGCGATAAATAGAATTCCTTACCTCGTTATTAATACACTTAAGCTTTGTTCTTATTGTTCGTTTCATTAGCAGACAGCCGTGTTAAAAATAAATCATCCTCCAACAAGGGCTGAACACAATCCAAGCCGGAATCTCTAAAGAGCATTGAGAGACCTCCAGCCACACGGTCGTCCCTGCGTTTGTGTGGATGGTCCAGTTGAGCTTCTGTTCACTGTAAATACGCGTGGTTGATGTTCGGGGACTCAATCACAGTAAAACAATTGAATATCCAGTTTAGATAGGCAGATCGTCTCTTGCTGGAGTTGATCATTGCCCGGCAGATTTGTTTCACATGTGTTTCCTACGAACAGGCAGCCTGTACCTTGATAATTCATTTCACACGAAACGTCACTGGAAAACAGTACTATGGTAAAACCGAAGGCATTTACCAGTAAAAGAATGAAAAGAGAAAACCCCACGCTGGTTGGAATCATACCTAACACAAAGGAAGGTGGCTGTGGCGGTTAGAAATGTAGTCACAGGACATCTCTGTAGGTGCTATTCATGGTGCTATCCTGGGCCCAAACAGGTTCTACTGCTTCATCAATGATATTCCTTCAGTCGTACGGTCAGAGGTGGGGATGGTCGCTGATGGATGCACAATGTGTAGCACCATTAGCGACACCTCAGATAATGCAACAGACCAAATACAATACAGCAAAACCTGGACAATATCAGGGTCAGGGCTGATGGTTGGCAGGTAATATTCGTGAGGAAAAGGACCATATTCAACAAGAGAAACTCCAGCTGTATCCCACTGATATTGAAAGGTATTACCATCATTGAATCCATCACTATCACAATCCTGAGAGTTACTATTGCCAGAAACTGAAATGGAGCAGCCATGTACACAACGTGGCTACAAGAGCAGGTCAGAGTGTAGGAATCCTGCGGCGACTAACTCAGCTCACAAATCCCAACGCCCGTCCACTATCTAGTCTCAAGTCAGGAGTGTGTTGCAATACCCTCCACTTGTCTGCTTGAGTACGGCTTTAACAACTTTCAAGAATCTCGATACCATACAAGCCATAGGAGCCCACTGTGATAGGCAACCCATGGACAACCATTGACTCACTGCACGGCCGACGCACAGAAGCAGCAGCCTGAACCACCAGTACAGGCTGCACTGCAGCAAATCACCTAGATCCCTTAAATAACACATTCCAAACCCTAGAGCCCTACCGGATGGAAGCACAAGAACAGTAAAATAATGGGAAAATCACCACCAATAACGTGCCTTCTACCACACAACATACTGACTTGGAAATATTTCACTGAGTCAACACCCGGAATTCCCTCCCGATCAGCATTTTGGGTGTACCTCGCCCTCAAGGTCTGTAGCGGTTCAAGAAAGTAGCTCAAGGGCAACTAAAGGACAATTAAAGGCTGACTAGGTCTGTTATTCCCAAATTCCTTGCATGAATAAGAAAAGACTAAATAAAAATCAGTTACCCACAGCAAGACAACTGTGTACATTTCTGGTTGCCGCACGCTGCAATGTGATTGCACTGGAGAGGGCGCTGAAGTGATTCACCGGGATTATCGTGGCTGGAAACGGCATTGTCTGGGTTTGTTCCTGTGTCGCGGAGAAACATGAGGGTGCCGCATGGAGAAGAGGGAGATGCAGTTACCCCCGCACCATTTGAATAGTACAATGAGGAATTGAAGCTCCATGTCAGAGAAGGCTGCGGCCGAATGCTTGCGGTGAGATTAGTATGAATACTTTCCATCTGGTATGATATGAAGTGTTGCAAGGCCCGTTTCTGAGCGTGCAGTTGCATGGCCCTGCTGTCTAAGGATTCTGTCAATTGTGGAATACTTTTTTCTGCTGTGTCATGTTGTTCCTTGTATGCAGTCCGTGTTGTTTAATGATGTTCACCCGCGTGCATTGATGTTCACCCCTGCACCAGCTCTTCTGCCAAAGTTTGGGATTTTTAGCGAATATTTCTCCGTCTTTTTTAGGATAAAATCATGCTTTCTCAAAAGATAAGGCGAAGAAGTGGAGATGTTTTGGAGAACATTCGTTTCACCCGTGAGGAGATACTTGCTGCCTTACAAACCACCGAGGTCATTAAACCTCAGGGCCTGCACGCTTAAATACTTGGACTTGGCTGGAGAAGAAATTGCGAGGCCCTTGCGGAGAAAATTGCTTCATCATTAGCAGCAGGTGAAGTTCCTAACGTCTTGAAGGTGGCTAACGTTGTTCTGTTGTTTAAAAAGCGTAGCAAGGACAAGCAAGGAAACTACAGGCCGGTCAGCCTGATATCAATGGTAGGGAAATCACTGGAGGGATTTCTGAGGGACAGAATCTACCAATGTTTGGATGGACAAAGACTGATTAGGAAGAGTCAGCGTGGCTTAGTGCGTGGGCCGTCCTGTTGATTTTTTTAGAGATATTGAAGAGGTAACCAAAAAGTTAAATGAGGATAGGGCCGTGGATGTGGTCCATCCGGACTTTAGCAAGGCCTTCGACAAAGTCCAGCATGGCAGACTTGTCTGGAAGGTTAAGTCCCATGGAATCCAGCAAGAGTTAATTAGGTGGATACAAAATCGGCTGGGAGGCAGGAAGCAGAGTATGGTGGTTGAAGTTTCTTTCTCGGAATGGACGCCGTTGACTGGTGGTGTGCCGCATGAGTCGCTGTTGGGATCCTTGTTATTCATTATTCACACAAATGCCTTGGTTGCGAAAACACAAGTATTGATCAGTAAATTTGCCGACGACACTAAATTAGGAGGTGATGTTCATAGTGAAGAAGATTATCGTGGAATACAGGAGAATATTGATCAGTCAGAGGAGAGGACGGAGGAGTGGCATATGAATTTCAATACAGGTAGGTGAGACGATGCATTTTGGAAAGTCAAAACAGCTGTGGATAAATATTACGAATGTAAGGGCACTAGGGGATGCAATGGAACAGAGGTACCTGGGTCTACAAGTCCATAGTTCTTTATAGGGGCATCACAGATAGACAGGGTGGTGAAAAAGGCGTTTAGCACCCTGGCCTTCATCAATCATATCATTGAGTGTGGGAGTTAGGACATTACGTTGCAGTTGTATAGGTCGTTCGTGATGCCGCACTTGGAGTACTGTGTAAAATTGGGACTTTGTCCCTTTGGCTCAACAGACTTCGGCGTGAGGAGGTGGAAGAAGTGAGCGGAGGATAGCGGTATGCTACTTTTGTAGGATGTGGAAAGTCATGGAGACCTGCGAGAAATACTTATGGTAAGACGTGATACAGTTCAGAGGACCGAACTTGAGGGCAGAGTACAATGTTAATGGCAAGAGTCTTAGCAGTGTGGAGGAACAGAGGGATCTTTGGGTCCAAGTCCAAAGATCCCTCAAAGTTGCCGCTCAATGTGATCGGATGGTAAAGAAGGCGTATGATGTGCTAGCCTTCATTATTCCGGGAACTGAATTAAAGAGCCGCGAGGTAATGTTGCAGTTTTATAGAACTCTGGTTAGGCCGAACTTGGTACTGTGTTCACTTCTGGTCTTCTCATGAAAGGAAGAACGTGGAAGCTTTCGAGAGGCTGCAGAGGATATTTACCAGCATACTGCCTGGATGATAGATGTCCTACGAGAAAAGGTTGAGCGAGCAAGGGCTATTCTCTTTGGAGCGACGGAGGTGACTTGATAGAGGTGCAGAAGGTTATGAAAGGCAAAGACAGATTGGACAGCCGGCACCTTTTCCCCAGGGCAGCAATGGCTGATAACAGAGAACATGCGTTTAAGGTGAGGGAAGGAAGTTTAGGGAAGGCGTCAGACGTAGTTTGTTTTACACAGAGAGTAGTGGCTGCTTGCAACGCACTGCCGGGGTCATGTTAGAGAGTGATACAACAGGGACATTTAAGATCCTCTTCGATAGGCACATGGATGAAATAAAATGGACGATTATGGGCTGTGTAAGAGGGAAGGATTAGATTTGTCGTGGAATATGTTGATGTAGGTCGGCAGAAAATTGTGCGCCGAAGGGTCAGAACTGTGCTATGTTCCCTCTTCTAATATGTACATAACTTCATCATTAAGTACGCAAACATCTGACCCCAAACATCCGATGCAGAGAAATTTAGAGGTTCATTTACCGCTGAGAGAATTTCGGAGGCACTTCATTTTAAGTCAAATTTGAACTTATACAACTGACCACAATTGGCTTAAACTCGTGAGCTGTACATAAAATATCGAGTGCTCTGTCCTTCATATCTACTCATGTAAAGATTGCATCGTGGTACCTTTTTTTCTGGCCCAGTTCCGCGTGTTTAACCAAATTAATTTCGCGGAATTGGCTGGTAATTGTCGTCTAAGTGGTCAAGCACCAACTCAAATGGAAATATTGGATATTTTCTTACACTGCAATATTCGTTCACGGGTTTGAATGTTTACATCAGGTTTGTGTGTTTTTTTATTACATAGATGTCCGTTTATTGTAAACACATACTTAATTCCTTTTTTCAGTTCTTCCCTGAATTTCTTTTGCGTCACTGTGTAGATACAGGTGTTGGTGCAGGTACTGAGAAGTCGGAACATGAACCCAAATTGTTGTAGAATATATATCTGGCTAGTCAACGATCTGTCCGTGGAGAAATAATTTTGCACTCGCCAATTCATGGAATGAATTATGTATGGCATCCAGAGTACTATGAAATTGGCTGATAGAGCGAACAAGAAAATAATTGACTTTCTCCGGTTCTCCACCTCTGGATCCTTTTGATTCTCACTGCTGTTCCGGAGTCCCTGGCGCACTTTGTTTGCCGCTATAATGTGTCTGACCGTTAAAACATTAAACAGCAGAATTAAACAGATCGGTAATAACGGTGTTATGATACTGTCAAATAACTCGTAGCCTTTCCACATGGGTGATGTGAAGTATTCAGCTTTCTGGACACAACGCCAAGGCTTTTGGCCAATTATAACGTAAGGATCTACTGCAAAGTAAAAGGGAATACATCTCGCACAGCTCACTGCAACCACTGTCCCTATAACTGCAGTCGCTGTTCTCTCGGTGCAATACGTTTCACGCAGCTTTTGACAACAAATTGCGACACAACGATCGAAAGTAAAAGCGACCGTAAACCAAACGGAACAGTCCATGGCTGAAAAATTCACGACCAGTGTGACAGAACATACCGGAGTTATGAGCAAGAAATCAACTAGCAAATAGATATTATTAATCTGCTCCACGATGACAGCGACAACAAGAACAACCAGATCTGCTGCCGCCATGGCCACGAGGTAACGATTGATGCATTTGGAGAGACCACATTTTCCGCGGGACAGGATCACAATCGCCAATAAATTAACTGCGAAAAATATGAAACAGATGGAATGCTTCAGTCCAATCATATTAAACTCATCAATTAGTTTCGATCTGCATGGTTAAAGATAACGCACTTTGCCACAGATGGAACCCGTCGCCTATGGTTCCAGCCCTATTGCGCTTTAATGATTGGGTAGGGATGGAGATCAGATCAGCACTCTGTCCCCAGTAGAGCAGGTGTTGATGTGTCAAGCTATCCGCCGGATGTGTACTACTGGGATAGCAGTTGGAGCGTCATTGCACCCACAGACAGACGACAAAGCTGGGCTTTTATGAAGCAAATTTGATTTCTCTGATGTTGCCTATATGCGTCAGATATTATAACAATATGAAAAAAGCTGAAAGATTCGTAGTAAATAATCAAAGAGAACAATCGGCGAGCTCCAGATCACAACAGTAAGAAATGAGCTGTAAGTGAGGAATGGCACAGCGCCACCGAGAGCTTCTGTGAGCAACTGATCTGAGGGCTGGATCTGTGCTACCGGGTTTACATTGGCCATAGCTAGAGTTGCGATTGAAACCCTTTCATTTGAATGAGGTTGGTGTTCTACTCGGAAAGAAACAGAGTGGTATCTTCATTTAAACGAAATTTAAATAGATCACCTACAGTCATGGTCAAATCATGTAGATGCCACGGCCAAGAAAGCTCACCAGCGCTTATACTTCCTCAGGAGGCTAAATAAATTCGGTTTGTCCCCTTTTGCACTCACCAACTTTTATCGATGCACCTTAGAAAACTCCCTATATGGATGCATTACGGCTTGGTACGGCAACTGTTGTGTCCAGGATCACAAGAAACTGCAGAAGTTTCTGGACATAGCCCAGCGCATTACGGACACCAGCCTCCACTCCTTGGACTCTGTCTTTAACCCTCGCAGTCTTGGTGAAGCAACCATCATAACCAATGACCCCACCCACCCGCGTCATTCTCTCTTCTCTCTTCTTCTATCAGGTAGACGATACAGGAGCCTGAGGGCACGTGCCACCAGACTTATCGACAGCTTCTACCCCACTATGATAAGACAACTGAACGGTTCCCTTATACGATGAGATGGAGAATGACGTCACGATCTACCTTGTTGTGATATTTCACCTTATTGCACTGCACTTTCTCTGTAGCTGTGACACTTTAATCCGTACTGTTATTGTTTTTACCTGTACTACATCAATGCATTCTGTACAAACCCAATGTAACTGCTCTGTGTAATGAATTGACCTGTACGATCGGTATGCAAGACAAGTGTTTCACTGTACCTCGGTACAAGTAATAATAATATACCAATACCAATATCAATTTGCAAAATTTTTCAAGAACTAACCACGTTCGGAGTACTCAGTCTGCTAAATAGCATGTGTGAAAATGGAAACCACTGCACATTCGGGATTATTCCACTGTCCTTACGTAGGTACTAAGCTTAAGTTTAACGTTTTTAAAGTAGTTGTGTTTTACTCTTGAGGAGGCACATTTGGAGTCGGAAGAACAGGCCAACCGTCAGTAGGAACCGCAAAAATGACTTGTTGGGTGTCCTGGACCGGGCTTCACGGTTCGCAGCTTGAGGCAACGTCGCCGCTCACCGATCGCTTAGGAAAACGTTTATGGGGAAAGAAAGTAACTTTTCCCATTGATACAGAGACAGACGGGTCTCTTGGACTGGTGAGTAAGGAGGGTTTGATGGCTGAATAATGACAGGCATGTAAACGTGGAATCAACAAATAAAATGCAACACCCTTTGGCGGAGGTTCAAAAGGGCCAGACCTGTTCCTTTTTTTGTTGTAAAACAGTTCTTACCTGTTGCTGCAAATTCAGACATAAAACAATAAACCAAAATTATGCACTTGATTACAGAATTTGACATCAAAATGATCAATGCCCTGCATACAATGGTAACAAGAAGAGTAATCTATAGAAATAGTAGCCATGGCCATATCTTACCAGGAATACTAACTGCTGCAAGTAGAGGATAGTAAATGCTGACGATGTAGTAAATGGCCGGATATTTCATTGCGTGTGTGCGGCAGCGATGGGTTGAACTAAATTTTCCAACTTACCAATGTGTTGACAAACGATTCAAGAAGCTCTTATACAGCAAAGTGATAATCATCTGAGCCAATTAGTGTCGACATCTCCTCAGTCACATCAGCCACAACCCATTGAACAAATATTGCTCTTGAACTATTTTAAGATATTTATTCATTAGTCACGTACATCGAAACACACGGTGACGTGCGTCTTTTTGAGTTGCTGAGAATGTGCTGGAGGCATACCGCAGGCGCAGCCACTCTTTCGGCGCCAAAGTAGCATGCAACAAATTTACTCAATTTGTCACCGTGCAATACATTTCGCTCCTCGAGAGATATTACAAACAATTGTTTGTTCAAGCTTTGAGGTGGTGTGTTGCAAGTTCTGTTTCTGTGACACGAACTTTGAGTTGCGTAATCTAAAATTTAATCAAATCAGTATTATTTAGAATGCGATCATTCATCTCAAAGAAGTATCATCTATTACATTACATTCAACACATTAACTTGAAAACTCATGGGAGGGAGTTTAATTTTGCAGTAAAAGAACATGGCGGGGAGGTGGGGAGGATTTACACCGTGCTCTTGTCTTTCGGGTGGTTTCAGTGCTTGTAGCGATTGCAGCAGGAGGGTGGAATTGAATGCAATGAAATGCTATTGTATTGATTATCTCCAAAGACATTATTGCATTCGGAACGACATTGAAATCGCCCCTCATAACACACACATGAGCAGTTTGTTGCCACGATGGTTGCTGATAGTTTGTAGACAGGCCAAAGGTCAATACCTTTCAGTAAATAAATGGACTATTCGGCCCGACCTCATACTTGCTCGAGATTATTGTTTTTATTTATCATTTCGCGAATGCTGAGGTTTTCATCCTTTCACAATTTCTACAATCAATCACTGTCTATTCAAACATTCCAACTACAACCAGTGATCTTCCCCCGTGCTTCTATATCAATGTGTTTTTTTTTTCATTTCTCCGCTTATTGAATGGTCTATTTTCCTTATTTACTTTATTGTGACTTACCCCTTCCATGTCACCGAGCACATCGATCAAAGTGTTGAAAATCATGGAAATAAAACCCGTAAAATGACAGCGAAACTCCCACTTTGACAGTTCCATAAATCCGAATTTTGAAGCCATTCTCCAGCTGACATTCCCACATTAACTCATTGTCACTCAGTCTCAGGAAGGTGAAAAATTTCAGCCACTTTCCTCACCCAAAGTCCTCTGGTTTTCCAATACACCGTTGAACCTGAAACCACTATTTGTACACCTGTGGCTATCTAGATACCTCAGACATTTCCCTGAGCTCGTCAATGCACGACGTTGACCTTCACGATATTAATGCTCGGAGAATCAATGATGGTTATACACTTGAAACTTAAGAGTAATTGGGTTATATTATTATGGAACTTCAAATTACTAATATTAACTAAGATAATCTAGTATGAAATGGATAGAGGGGCCAGGAAGTTCAAAGTGCGTAGAGGAAAGTGTTTTGATCTAATACTCAGATATTTGACTTATTAATGAAAATATCTTGTAAAGTGTCAGTGGAAGAGCATTGTGGAGATAGTAACAGTAACATCGAAATTTTCAATGTAGTTACGAAAAGGATGGACTAAAAATTAACTCTTGATTTGGAGAAGACCAACTTCAAAACAGGATCTGACCAAAGTAGATTGGGAGAAGTTACTTCAAGATAGGTCAAGATAGGGCATGTGAGACTAATTGCAAGGTGAAATAATGGGATTTTACTTCTACTGTGTTCCAACCATGGTGGAATAAATAGAGAGCAAGTTGAAGAATCTCCAGATGTCAAGACATATCGGGGGCTGTTAGCAACCGGAGAAATCACATGGCAGGTATAAAGTTCCGAAAGAAAGGGGAGACCGTTTTGGAGGCCAATGTGTATGGGGGGAGGTATCCAAAAATACATCAGCAGGAGAAATATGAAGCACTGAATATCACTGGCGGACACGACTAAGGAAAAACCCAAAATCTTGCATGAATACATGAATGGCAAAGGCCTAACCAGTGAAAGAGTAGAGTATATTAGGGATGGAAATGACAATCAATGAATCGTGTCCGAGGACGTAAGTATGGTACTTACCAAGTACTTCTCTCCTGCAGTCACGGAGGACACTGCAGTTGAGTAATTTGTGGTGGCACGGTAAAATTCCGCAATATATTGTATTGCAAGTTTCAGTGTCACGGTCATCCTGTTCCTAATGCTCTCCCACTGATACTTCAATCACGTCCCAAAAACGAGGAGGGATCGACAGTCTTACCGAGCCTAACGGTACTGAACGGACTTGATTCTAGGGTTATCGTGGGAAACGGAAGGGAGGGTATTCCGGAGTCCTGAGAGAGTCCTTTAACTCTGGGTACAACTGAGGTGCTGGGCGACTGGACGGTAGAAAATGTGGTCTCCCCATCCAAGAGGTCCAACAGAGATATGGCCTCTCTGCCAGACACTCAACTTCCATTACTTGCTCCCAGATTCAGTTATGGACTCAATTTTAAAATTTCTAATGGAAAACGATCCTAATCTACAAAGGGACGTCGAAAGGTCAGATGAATGTGCAAAGGTACGTCAAATGAGATTTAATTTTAAACAACGTAATGAAAAATAACAACATATTTTTGCAGAAAAATAAAGCATTTTATATAATCGTTGACATTTTGCAGCGTGCTGAGAGGCAATGGGATCTGGATGTCCTGGCCCATGATTCTCAAAAGATGTGCATGTTTATATAGTAAGTAATTGGGTAATCACAAAAAGCTATTTAAAGGTGATTTGAATACATAAATAGTGAGATTATGCTTCAGCTACATAGGGCAACATTAACAACTTCTAGAGAACCAGGTAGAGTATTTATTTAATGGAATGGTGTTACTAGGCCGAGACAGATCAGATATCTTTACCAGATTAATACCTGAAATCGGCGGATTATTTTCTGATTATACTCAACAGTCAAGTATTACATCCGCGGGAAATTGGAAATGAGAAGGGGGTTATCGAAATATATAGTTCGCGAGAGCTCCTAACAGAATGGACATTGAAACATTGTTTCCTCTTGTGGGATAATCCACATTACAATCAGATCGCTAGGACCTTATTAAATGTCGGAAATGGCTTGAGGAGCCTAGTGTTGGGAATGCAGATGTGAGCTTACAGTTAGATAACATTGCAATGGAAGAACGGGCTTCAACACCTCAGTGACCCACTCCTGCTCCTAATTCCTACGTCGGTACATAAGGTGCTCCATTTCGTCAGGCTCTCTAATCCAGAGAGCAGACCAGCTGTCTTCCGCCGATCATTCACTGCCTTTGTCCCATCACTGACGTGTTTCCCAAGACCGAAGAGCTAATGATTTCAAGGAATTGTTATTGTGAGGTTAAGGACCATCTTTCATTAATAAAACAAATCAAACCTTTGTTTTAAATTTCCTGTGGTCTGCTTCGCTACGCGGCAATAACCTTTATGTGAATAATTATTGTTCAGCTGTATTTTACTCTTTAAAACATATCTAAACATATTCCCTTTCTTAAAAACATGTCTGGGAGGTAGTCTTCGGAGGTGAGGTTCCAACGAATTAGATATTATCTGTTAATCGTCAAGCAGGTTCGAGATGCCGAGCAGCCTACTTCTGTTCCGGATTCATATTCGTATATTCCAGCTGCCCTCGCAACAGGGCACTATTAAATTCCAGTGAGAAGTGTTTTCTCCTCTGCCTAAACCGTCTTGCATTAAATGCCAACATCCCATTTGCCCTCCCACATGTTCACTGACCGTGAATGTTAATGTACAGTGTTTGGAATACAAGGACAGCCGGGTACCTCAGAACACCAACACCGTTCAATCGCTCATCATTGAAAAAATACTGAAAAAATACATTGAAATAAAGTGTACCCAAAATATATTCCACACTACATACTGGCACGCGATTTTTATCATCAGCAAGGCTATGTATATGCTTTACACTGGATACCCTCCCCTAACGATCAAAGTTATCCTGAAGATCCGTATCCCAGCACCGATTCCTACTCACCGGCGTCCAACCCAATAATGACCCCTTTATTCCCACTTCCTTCAGGGAGAGTCTGTGGTGTATTCAGTCAGCGCATTCGGCTACTATGCCAAAGGTTGGAGGTTCGAATCCCTAAACCGAACGCTAACCCTGACCCACTCAGTGACACTGACGATCAGGCAGCAATGCTGTACGTGTCGATGTCAGCTGGGTAAAACTGGGCTCTCTAGAGGACGGAACGCCCTGCTGTCTTTCATTTCAACAACATATATTATTCTCTAAAACTACATCTGCAACAAACAATATTTCCCGCACATCTTTATTTACATTGCTTTTGCCATCAAATCAATGTGTTCACAGTGACATTTAAACAAAACATCCTGCCCTCAAGCACCATTGCCTCGTTTGATCTTTACTCAATACACTCAAGATGTTTTAAATTTTATTTTTTTTAAAGTTTTATTAGCAGCGTAGTAACAGGCCCTTCCGGCCCAACGAGTCCACGCCGCCCATTTTAAACCCAAATTGACCTACCCGTACGTCTTTTAGAATGTGGGAGGAAACCGGAGCACCCGGAGGAAACCCACGCAGACACGGGAGAACGTACAAGCTCCTTACAGACAGCGACGGGAATCGAACTCCGATCGCTGGCGCTGTAATAGCTTCGCGCTAACCGCTATGCTACCGTGCCTGTTATACAGGACCCAGCCCCTCACCGTCCGGCGGTGGCAGGCAGCTGGCCACTGATCTCATGGGGAGCTTTCCCTGTCAATTCTCCGGATCGGGATCCCGGACGTTCCATTTCCCATTCAGTTGATCTGCATGATAAATGAAATAATATCCCGAATGGCTTGTTCGACCTCCGACCCAGTTCGGTCTAATGTTATACTTGAATTTGTTTTATCTTCTTTATTCATCCAGGTTGAGAGTAAAACGATCACACTAGTCAAATATTTACTGCAATTCTCTCATCACTGATGAGCGTTTCCACCATTTTCCGTTTCGTTTTGTTTTTATTTGCGATAGATCTGCAGTCTAAGTTTGATGGAAGTATTTCCTTTATTATCCCCAACATCAATACTTGAAACTAACACCCACAATATTTGATTGCCCAACACAAACCTGGTTTTACGCTTGGCATAAAGTTCAATGGTGAGTGTGCGCCGTGGGATATCACCGGCCCTCGCTCTCGCTCGCCAGTCTCACCTCATTGAGAAAGGGACAGAGGTGTTACTAGACACCAAAGGCAACAAGTGTGGGGAGAGAGCGCAAACAGGGGTTTCTACTTAGATGAACAGGCATAATAGTTTTACATGGCGGAGCAGGCTTGAAAGTCAGAATGACGTATTCCCAATCTGACCTCTTACGTTTCAATGTTTATGTCTTGTGCTCAGCGGAAGATACACACGGGATAACTTACTTATTAAACTCTTGGCTTTGTCGGGGATGTTCCTCGGTGGGATAGTGCGTGGTTTGCATGTATGAGGCCCCGGGTTCAATCCCCGGCATCTTTATGCGCGTGATCATTTACATTAAACAGTGAGATGGAATTCCGGAGGAGGTCTGACCAGGGTTGTGGAAGGATGCGGTCTGTAGAACAGAAATCCGAGATTGCCCGATCCTCGGAGAGCTGGAGGCCGACAGCTGACAAGGCCAATCACCTCCAATATCTCTCTCATTAAATTAAGGTCAAGCGGCACTTATTCATGTTATCTTTTGTGTCGTATGACTTCAGGACCTGGGCGGGGTTGGCAAGATCCCGGGTTGAGGAGAAATTCCCGGCGGCGAGTGAAAGCATCCTTGCGGATGGATAACGTTCCGTTTCTGGCGGAGAGACGAGCTCGGGATGCGGTCAGGATATTGCAAATGTCGGTCTGTTATTTAACAATCTCATGTGGGAGAGTGAAAGTCAAACACTTTTGCAAAAAAGAACTTCATTACAAAATGGTTCTGATCGTATCAGTATGCTCACGACAAGTGTTTTATTGCAGAATTAATACGAAAATACATTTTCCTCTGAAACACAGTTCTCGTATCCGTTCTGCTGTTCCGGGAAAGGACTAAACGACGATTCTTCAATCAACTTTCACACATCTCCCCCACAACCACAATTTGGTGGTAAAACCTGCTCAATCAATCCAAGAAGCAAGCAGTTTTCAAAAGAAAAAAAATGCCTCACATCCTTACAACTGTTATGAAACGCTGGCCATGACAGCTTTTGGCATATCACCTTCACTGTGGATCTTGGCACCATTCAAATTTCTGGTCCAAATGTCTCCCACTGACCCCAATTTCAAAATCTCCTTTTATACATATGATCAAAACAAACTTGCTGTTACATGACATCAGCGTTAATCAGGTTGTTTAGCACATTCTTGACACATTAACCATTACAACTCCCAAGGTTTTTGAACAAAATAAGCGGCACGTCTCAAAGTTTTATATAGACAAAGTAGAATGTGCAAATTCCACTCTTGAAAACCGATTACGTAGTTCTTTCTGTGTTCCGCAACATACTACAATTCCATTCACAGGACCTTTCCTGTATTCTTCAGAAGTACACTGAGTTCAGGAAAGCCACACCCGGACTTTATATGTAGCGGTTTCCCTACTGTTTGAAACCAGTCAGATTTACTGACAGTTAACTCTGCCGACAACGCTCATTTAGCCTTGGAATTCATCCGTAGCTTCAGCCGACAATAGACAGGCGCCGAATAATTTCAGAGAAAGTTCAAAATATCTCTCTATTTCATCGAAGATCAGCTGAAAGCATGAATACGGGGCCCCATTCCCAAACAAAAATGTGGATGAGTGTCCCGTATTTGAAGACATCAAAGGCGTCAGCATTACCGAAGTGCAGTCGGCGAGCCTCAGCCAATGACCTCGCATCACTGACAGGCAAGTACGCAGCAACCCTTAATACTTCACTGTTCCTGAAGAGTCTATCTATCACGGACATGTTGCTGTGAGAAGTACAGAACCTTAATTCGATTATTATTCCATCGCGGTCGACGATTTGTTGTACTCGAAATAAGCGTCTGTAATTCGAAAAACGTAATTAATTATCGACTATGTTTACAATGTCACCAGTTGCGTTTCACAGAGAGACGTAGTGAGATACTCGCCCTTCAACACACAGTCAGTCACGCTGACGTGGCTGGGAAATTAATGAGGACTCGAGATTCTATAAATTGAAACTGCGCCTTTGGGTGGAAACATCGTAAGTTTGAAGATGTCTCATTGCGGAAATAAAATGTCCAGCTGTTCATCCTCTTCCCATGAAGTTACAGATGGATCCAAGGAAGAGACAAAGAGAAAGGGTGCAGAATGGACGAAAAGGAAGATAAACAGAATGTCCGACACCGGAGCAACAGAGAGAGGGTCAATTGGATAATTTAAAGTACATTCACTGCAGGAAGGTCGGGAACGAATATCTGAATAGGAGAGAGAATAGAAGCACAGTGAGAAGAAAGGCATGATGCAGAGATCAAGAACCAAAGAAAGTAAGACAGAGAAAGAAAGTAAATGGGAAGAAAGAAGTCAGGCAAGAAGGAAAGAATACATCAAAGGGAGTGAAGTCGGAGATGAAAACAGCAAATGATACGAAGGAACGAACTGCACCGCATTCACAGCTCAACGGCGAACGT
Source organism: Pristis pectinata (assembly GCF_009764475.1). Lineage (NCBI taxonomy): Eukaryota > Metazoa > Chordata > Chondrichthyes > Rhinopristiformes > Pristidae > Pristis > Pristis pectinata. Next base: position 10,305,794 of record NC_067441.1, read on the forward strand.
GTTCACCGAACAGACTGTGGCGATGTGGAAGCGCAGCTAGTCCTACAACACAGAAGTTCGTGGATCGAAGCCATTCTGTGCTCTTTGTTGTATTGACAAGAATAATACTTCAACAGCGTATTAAAGGAGAGTCATTTCACACGCACACAGCGCACATTTCGATTGAGAATATCCTTCCACTTAATATTACCGACTTTTCTGGACATTTATTCATTGTGAAACAATGGCCGCCATTCCGCGCAGCTATCAATGCATGGCAGTATTCTCTGCTCTCTAAAACTGTGCTTCCATATGTATGCAACAAAAAATCCTGAAAGCACTCCGTAAGTCAGGCTTTATCTCTGGAAAGACAAACGGAGGTAATGTTCAGCAGGCACGGTGTGTAGAGGTTAGCGCACCGCTATTACAGCGCCAGAGACCCGGGTCGCTGTCTGTAAGGAGTTACTGCCTTCTCCCAGTGTGTTTGCGTGGGTTTTCTCCGGGTGTTCCTGTTACCTCCCACATTCCAAAGACGCAAGGGTTAGGAAGCTGTGGGCATGATATGTTGGCGCCGGAGGCGTGATGACACTTGCGGGCTGCCCCCAGAACACTGTACGCAAAGGATGCATTTCACTGTGTGTTGAGAGAGAGCGAGCGAGCGAGCGAGAGAGAGAGAGAGAGAGAGAGAGAGAGTTCGTTTCCCATTCCAGAGAAGATGTTGGAGGAATGGGTAGATGAGAACAAACGAGTTTATGTGGCACTTAAATTAAAATAAAGTTTGTATTATGTATTGTATGACGTCCAGCAGCCCAGACCATACCAATACAGAGAAAATCTAAGCTGAAGTTACAGATGGATGAGAGGCGGAAATAGTCGGTTCTAATAGATACAAGAGGAAAGGGCGGGTTACCTAAAGTTGAAGAAATCGATGTTCAGTTTGGAGAACTGCAACATGTCTCATCATGTGTGCATTGAGTCTAGTGGTCACAGTGCAGGAGTCCACAGACAATGTGGGAGTGGGAAGAGGTATTAAAGTGGCATCAAGTAGAACGTGACATACTCCATTGCAGACTGAACGCAAGCCCTCCACAAATCTGTGCCCCGTTGTGAGAATGTGCTCCCTCCCAGGAATATTTCACAATTCACACAGAAGGAGAATATTCATTTGATCTTGTTTCACCCGGTTTAGAAAAAAAAACTGCACAACTGAATTCCACCTTCCTATACTTGGGCCGTAGCCCTGCTGACATTGAAAGAGGAGACTAAAAGTAATTGAAAACAATTGCACACCAGACTGAAGAGAGATAGGGCAGTCGAAGCTGAGTGATTGACAGGTGACAGAAGAAGGAATCAGAACCTCGTTCACGAAAACATTAAAACACGTTAAACACGTATAATCAATGATTAGACCGGTCAGATACCTGTGGAACAGAAGAAATGACTGGGGGTTTGAATACAGGGAGTGGGTGCAGAGTAGATTCATTCTTACGTTGAGTTGGGTGGAGGGTTGCACTGACGAAAGCCGACTACATCAGACCACTTCGATTATTTGTGGAGGAGGAGTGGATGGGAAGCTGATAGAGGTGCACCGAGATATGAGTGACATTGATAGAGGACATGATCTGAACATTTTAAACACAGCGGAGGTGTCAAAATTTAGAGGACATGCGATTGGAGTAAGGGGACCTGAGGAAGAGCTTTTCTCATCCAGAGGGTGATTGGAATCTGGACCACGGTGCCTGAGTGGGTGCGGAAGGTCATGACTCTCACAACGTGTAAAAAGGATCTCGACAAGCACACAAATCGCCAAGTTATTGAAGACCACGAACTAAGTGCTGGTAAGTGCGATGAATGGACACGGGTTCTTGATACTCTGGAAGGACATGGGTTGGACGAAAGAATTATTTCTGTGGCGACTGAATAACCAACCTCTGATTATGGAGATCCGAAATAGATCAAAACGAAAATGCGGCGAAAAGAGACGTTAAAATGAATTATTTTTCAGATTATACAGGGATATTGTTTCCTTTCGGGTAATCTCATTGGGCGTTTGTTTCTTTATTGAGAAGGTGGGGCGACTCGCCGTCCGAGCAGGCGAACCGGCTCGGCGGTCGGGGCGCGCGTCGTCGGAGCGGCGGGGCCCAAGATGGTGCTGGGCCTTCGTCTTCCCCGAGCGACGGGGGAGAACCCGCGTGCGCGAAAAGATTTCGATGATGTAGCACGAAGGCGGCAACAACGCCGCTTAAAAGGCCCGCGCAAGACGGGTAAATAAATCAATCAGTCTTGTTCCACTGGCTTGACTCGTGTCTTTATTCTTCTAATCGCGGTAGCAGCAGCTACATTGGTGATCCCGGCGGTCCGCACGGATTTTGGTTCCACACAATGAACGGCAACGTAGCAACCAACGCAGTGGCACTCAAGCTGCCCACCTTTTGGACGCTTAGGCCCACGTGTGGTTAGACCAGGCCGAAGCCCAGTTCCAACTTCGACAGATCACCTCCGACTCCACATGGTACTACCACGTGGTCAGCTCCCTGGACCAGGAGACAGCCGCCCAGGTCGGAGACTTCGTCCAGTCTCCTCTGGAGGAAGGCAAGTACCCGGCTTTCAAGGCCCTTCTCATTCGGACCTTCGGCCTCTCCCATCGTGAGTGCGCCGCCTGCCTGCTTCATTTCGACGGCCTGGAGGACAGATCTCCATTGGCCCTGATGAACGAGATGCTGGTCTTGACTGAGGAACACAAGCCTTGCCTGATGTTCGTGCAGGCCTTCCTCGAACAGCTGCCCGACGACATTCACCTGTTGTTGGCCGACGCCGATTTCAGCAACCCACGTGAGGTAGCCGGCCGGGCAGATGCCCTGTGGAAGGCCAAACGCGAGAGCAGTCCGTCTGTCGGCCAAACGGCCAGACCGCGTGCCCAACGCCCACCTAAACCAGTCCCAGCAGCCGAGCGAACACACCCCAGAAATACAGACGATGACACTGACGACTAGCTGTGTTTCTACCATCAGAAAGTTGATGGCGGAGACCCGTTGATTCCGCCCACCCTCCAAATTTCAGGGAAGAGCCATGGCCAGCCGCCGCTGATGCCTACGGCGGCTGGCCACCAACACAGCCTCCTATTCACTTGGGACAAGCAGTCCGGGCGTCGTTTCCTTGTCGAAATGAAGCAGAGGTCACTGTTTTACCCACAACCTGCCGCGACACTCATAACAGGCAACAGGGACCCACCCTCAAAGCCGCAAACGGCACAACAATATGGATTTTCGGTACCCGTACAGTCCAATTACAATTCGACGACAGCCGTTTTACCTGGAACTTTACCCTTGCAGCCGTCGCCCAGCCAATCTTGGGAACCAACTTGCTCGGGGCCCACAGCCTGTTAGTCGACCTGCGAGAGAAACGGCTAGTGCATTCCAGAACCTTCCAAACTTACTCTCTGGGAAAAGCCAGCCTACTAGACCGGCGCCTGGACTCCCGTTTCCCTGTATAGCAAAGAGTTCACCTAGCTCCTAGCCGAATTCCCATCGGTTCTGTCACCTCAGTTCACGAATTCGATGCCAATCACGGGGTGAGGCACCACATCACTACGATAGGGCCACCCCTTCACGCCCGATCATGACGACCTCCAGACAAGCTTTGCCTGGCGAAGGAAGAGTTCCACCGCATGGAGGAGCTGGGGATATTTCACAGGTCAGACAGCCCCTGGGCCACCCCCTGCACATGGTCCCCAAAGCCAACAGCGGTTGGAGGCCCTGTGGTGACTACCGCAGGCTGAACGACGCCACCACCCGAGACCACTAACCCGTCCCTCATATCCAGGACTTCGCGGCAAACCTACACGGGGCCCACAGCTTCTCCAAGGTGGATGTCGTCCGGGGATACCACCAAATCCTGATCCATCCTGACGACGTCCCCAAAACTGCGCTTATCACTCCTTTCGGCCTCTTCGAATTCATTCGAATGCCGTTCGGCCTTAAGAACGCTGCGCAGACGTTCCAGTGGCTGATGGACGCGGTAGGCCACGACCTTGACTTCGTGTTCATTTATCTAGATGACATCCTCATCACCAGCTGTAACCGCCAAGAAGACCTTTCCCACCTCCGCCGACTGTACTCCTGCCTCGGTGATTTCGGTCTCACTGTCAACCCGGCCAAGTGCCAATTCGGACTCGACTATCGATTTCCTCAGCCACAGAATCACCAGAGAGGAAGCAACACCCTACCCGCCAAGGTAGACGCTATCCGCCATTCTACCAGTCCCAACATGGTCAAAAGCCCGCAGGAGTTCGTTGGGATGGTCAACTTTTATCGTTTCATCCCTGAGCAGCCCTTTGTTCTCGCTGATGTCTGGAAAGGGAAAGGCTGCCTTCGTTAAGGCCAAAGAAGCCCTAGTAGACGCCGTGATGCTGGTACACCCCAGGCCAGATGTCCCAACCGCCCTCACGGTGGACACTTCCAACACAGCTGTCTGTGGGTTACTGGAACAACTAATTGAAGGCCGTTGGCAATCCTTGGTGTTTTTCAGCAGGCATCTTAGGCCACCTGAACTCAAATACAGCGCATTTGATCGAGAACTACTATCGCTGTACCCGGAAATCCAACATTTCAGGTACTATTTAGATGGCAGGCCTTTCACCACGTTCACTGACCACAAGCCATTGTCTTTCGGTTTCTCTCAGAACTCCGATCCCTGGTGAGTCCGCCAGCAGCGAAATTTGTCCGACATTGTCGAGTTCACAACGGATATACAACATGTCTCTGGAGAGGACAATGTCGCTGCTGACACCCTCTCCAAACCGACCATCCACAGCTTCTCCCTGGGTGTGGACTACGTGGCCCAGGTTGACGCACAGCAAGCCGACGATGAGCTGCCCAGCTTACAGAACCACAGTCTCATGCCTGCATCTCCAAGATTTCGTAGTTGGACTAGGTCAGAGGACCCTCCTGTGCGACTTCGCAACCGGTTAGACCCGCCCTGTAGTTCCTGCAGCCTGGCGGTAACACGTTTTCGACTCGGTACACGGGTTGGCGCACCCGTCCATCAGATCGACTGTCCGACTAGTAGCCAGCAAGTTCGTCTGTCACGGCCTGCGCAAACAGGTCAGTGAGTGGGCCAAGACTTGTCCGTACTTCCAGACATCAAAAATCCAATGACACACCAAGGTCCCGCCACATCAGTTCGAGCCTACCCGTAGAAGGTTCGACCACATTCACTTCGACCTCGTTGGTCCCCTGCCAGTTTCAAGAGCGCGGTACCTCCTTACCATCGTGGACCGGTTCATGAGGTGGCCAGAGACAACCCCTCTCTCAGACATCACGACCGATTCCTGCGCCCGGGCTCTGCTCACAACTTGGGTCTCGCGCTTTGGTGTTCCGGCCCACATCACTTCAGACAGAGGCGCCCAGTTTACCTCCAGCCTATGGTCTGCATTAGCTAACATGCTAGGAACGCAGCTGTACACTACCACGGCCTACGACCCTCAGTCAAACGGGTTGGTAGAACGTTTCCACCGCCATCTGAAATCAGCCCTGATGGCCCGCCTGAAAGGTCCTAACTGGGTCGACGAACTTCCTTTGGTCCTGCTCGGCATACAAACTGCCGCCAAGGAGGATCTCCATGCTTCATCAGCTGAACTCGTGTACAGTGCACGCCTGGTCATCCCAGGGAAGTTCGTACCCGCCCTTAGGGGGCAAGAGGAGCAGCCCGCGGCAGTCCTAAGTAGACTGCGCGAGAGGGTCGGCAGCTTGGCACCGATTCCCACTTCTCGACATTGTCAGTTCCCATCCTGTGTGCCCAAGGAACTACGAGACTGTAAGTTCGTTTTCATTCGCAGGGGCACACCCCGGGCACGGTTGCAACGACCATACGAGGGGCCATTCAGGGTCGTCAGACATAATGGGTCCACCTTTATTTTGGACATTGGGGGCAAGGAAGAAGTCTTCACGACGGACTGCTTCAAACCGGCCCATTTAGACCTACAACAACTGCTCGAGGTCCCAACACCGCGACGCAGAGGCCGACCACCTAAGCAACAGCTAGCACAGCCCGTGAACTTTGGGGACCGTATCGCCGGTTCTGGAGGGGGTGGGGGTTTTGTGGCGACTCACCGTCGGCACAAGCGAACCGGCTCGGCGGTCAGGGCGCGCGTCGTCGGAGCGGCGATGCCCAAGATAGCTCTGGGCCTTCGTCTTCCCCGAGCGACGAGGGAAAACTCGTGTGCGCGAAAAGTTTTGATCACGTAGAGCGTACATCATTTCTGTTTTCGGAGGGCGGGAACCGCGCTGCTTAAAAGGCCCTCATAAGGCGGGTAAATAAATCAGTCTTGCTCCACAGCTTGTGTATTTATTCTCGTATCGCGGTAGCAGCCGCTACAACAATATCTTTTTATTACGTAAAATGTCCAGAGATATTCCTGTGACTTCCAGCACGAAAGCCCCCCGAAAGCCAAAGGGAGGGATGAGCTTCCCCTTCAAGCAAGACGTGTACTTCATTTCACCTGCCAAACTAAACACTATTTCTTAATTTCAGAAGCCCAAAGTGCTCCGCCTAAAGTTACGAATGATAGATATTTCAGGTTGAGTGTCCCTATGATAAAAGTTAACGATCCATCGAATTCGTGTCATACAAATTGAACTTGCAACATTCTCCTTCGAAAAACGTGAATATAAAAGTTTTCAAGTAATAACTGGCAATATCCCTTGAGGAGCAAATTTAATTGCACAATGAGTAAATATTATTTACCGTAAGTGTTTGTTCAGTGGGTTGTACCTAATGTGACTGAGGAGATGGTCACACTCATTGTCTCAGTGGAATTTCCATCTCTTGATCAAGAGTTTGTTGAACCAATCATCATGGTGCGTATGGTCAGTTGGAACGTTCTGTAGAACGGATCGCTCCTTCTCGCAGAAAATGGGATATCCAGCAATTTACTACATCGTGAGCATTTTCTATCCTGCACTTTCAGCTGTTGGTATCCCGGGTAAGAAACTGGACCTGGCTGCCGTACATGTGATCCACGCATCTTGTTGTACACGCTGCACTGTAGAATAGCCGGCTTGTTTCGCAGCGTAGATTCTCCCTCACCTGATGAGTGTTGACAGAATGAAGAGGTTTCAAGCAACAGGTCGTTTTATTTATATCTTTAACGCATTTTGATCTATTTGACTTCAGACACTTCTGTTAATTACGTTGGTGGTAATATTGACATTGTTCCAGCATTTTACCTTGCTCGACTTTCGGAAGCGTGATCCGCATGTTTTGTTCCAGGTCGGAGTGTGTATCAGGAGAGAAACTTGGACCTTTCCAACAAGAACGTGACATCTCTTTCAATCAACTTTTCAGTTTGCTTCCAACACGTAAGTCTTTTCTGCCAGAACTCCACAAATGAGAACTCATGTTTTATACCTGTCTAAGTGTCTCTTCAATTTCAGCAATAATGTGAAAAATCTCCCGGTTTCCCCATTGACGTTCTTTGGCCAGTTTTGATTGTAAATCGGTAGTTCTACTTCCTAAGTATGTATTGCTTGTAGAAACAGTTTCCCTGAGTCTACTTAATGACCACTATCAATGCGTTCTTCAGTATTTTCAGCTCAAATGATGGACAAAGTCTCCAAGATTGGGGGGAACAGCCACTCCCCGGTAACTAAGTTGTGGACACCAGATCCCTCGTGGTAAACTGCTGGAGAGTGGAAGACGCAAATGTCACTCCGGTCTGCCGTTGTGCTCCTAACGAAATCTAAAGGCGGAAGCCGGGCGGACTGTATTTCCTTGCCAAGATTCTTAGCCAATCATTTACCGCGTAGGGTCAGAAGAACGGAACCATTCGGTGCAGTCCATCGGATTTGTCAAGTGAAATGGATCAGTTTGGGCGCATTTCGAATTATTTTTTTTCTTCTTGGCAGTTAATTTCAATACGATTGTGATCATCTCGTAGGGCAAATGCGGACTCTCCAAATGCATCAGCCGGTATATGGTGGGAATGGCAGCAGCGGATCTCATGGTGGTTATCGTTGTTGCTTTAGATGAACAGACTAACTTTCTCTGTAGTTATACCATTTTCTTACTTATTACTTCAATTTACGCTCTGATAAATATACTGAGGGTTGTAACCAGGGTCTGTTCCGTTTGGCTCGTGGTGGGCTTCACTTTCGATCACTTTCTCGCAACGTGTTGTCAAAAGCTACGGGAACGATACTGCACAGAAAGAACAGCAACTGTGGTTATCGTGACAATGGTTATACTGAGCTGCGCGAGATGTGTCCCGTTTTACTTTACAGTGCAGTCTGATGTTATCCTTGACAACGTGCCATGGCGCTGGGTCTTTACAGCTGAATATTTGATTTAATCGTCATAGAAAGGACACGAATTTTTTGACAGTATCTTAACACCGCTGTTACCAATCTGTTTAATTCTGGCATTCAATGGGTTAACAGTCCGACATATTATAGCAGCAAATAAAGTCCGCAGAGGACTTCGTAATAACAACCAGAATCAGAAGGATGAATAGGTGGAAAACCGGAGAAAGTCAATGATTTTTTTGTTCAGCATATCAGCCAATTTCATATTATTTTGGATGCCCTATATAGTATCTTCAGTGGCATGGAAAGAGCGTAATTATTCTTACATCGACAAATATTTGAATACCACGCCATATATCATGGAAAAGTTCGGATATATGTTGCAGATGCTCAGTATGTGTACCAACACATGGATCTATACATTAACACAAAGGAAGTTCAGGGAAGAACTGAAGAATGGAATGAAATATCTGTTTACTTTAAATAGGCTGCCATACAAATAACGTACAACTCCAAATGCATCTTGTGGAAGTCTTGAAGTTAAAGTTCTATAATATTAGTGGGTTTGGAAAATAAGCCAGTAATTCATAGGGTTGTGGATTCATAGGGTTATACAGATGGAAACTGGCCCTTCTGCTCAACTCTTCCATGCCGGGCAAGATACATATCTACACTAATCTTATTGGCCTGCGTTTGGCCCATATTCATTTAAAAGTTACCTATCTATGTTCCTGTCCAAATGTATTTTAAACGTTGCAATTGTACGTACCTGTACCACTTCTATCAGCTTATTGCATATCCCCAACAACGGTTGTATTCAAAACCTGTCCCTTAGATTACTGTAAATCGCAATGTCGATATGTTTCAAGATATCACTGTTTTTCCTGAGCTCATCCGATTACGTGTCCTTTTCCATGCTAAATACAGCAAATCAGAAGGCAAGTGCCTGACCATCGGGAATCTGTTATATCCAACGAAAGCTGTAACGAAATCTGTTATATTGGGAAACTGGGGCAAAGAACATAGTGCTGGGGATACGATTTCAGTATTGGCGGAATTATATTCAACATGTCTGGGTTATTGATCTCTGGGACATGATGTATATTCTTCTGTGGTTACTGGTGAAATTTAACTCAATGTTCTGGTTGCAGGCGAAGTGTGTCGGAATCCATTGGATTCCACGAAAAATAAAACACATGACTTTGGCTAACGTCCTTCTCAACGGAACTGAACGAGAAAATACCTTGAATAGGTGAAGCCTGTCTAACCCACAAATGGTTGTTTTGCAGTATTTCGCGCGCATTTGGCGTGGGATATTGTGGTATCAAAATGCGCCCGTTTTGTGAAAGTCAATGTAAGCCAATGCAATACGGCATTGCTGATTGCCGGGTTTTTTTTTGGTGCGCAATGATGTTATCAGTCTGCGTTCTTCTCCGATGTATCCCATACTTGAGCCAACAATTTGGGCGTAAATACTGGTCTGAGAGCGCCACCCGATCCTTCTCCATCCTAACTTTGTTCACTTCTACTCCTTGAACATGAAGGCATCCTTTGCATAATTTCTTATCATTGAAGTTGTTTTCAGGTCATCACCACTCTCTGTACAAATAGTTTCTGTATCCGTTTCTAAGAAGTTAGTGAAAGGCCTTCTAAAATCCCGGTAGATTAATCACACGTATGTTCATCATTGAAATGATGTTGCCCCCTCCTGAAAGAAGGCAGAGTTTGTCAATCACCACCTTCAGTTCAAAACTTCATTCAGACTATCTTGCATTATCCTGTCAATTTTAATTTTGTGCTGTCCTTCATAGTTATATTGTCACTTGGAATTTTTCCCAGTAATTTTACAGCAAGCAACATTGCATGACGTGATCTGTAATTGATAGGATTAACACTTTTTTCTCTCTTTAAACGATAGGGCGACGTTCAATGTCCCGCGACACTTTGGCACCTGCCGTAAGATTAGAGGTAATTGTAAAATGAATTGAGCCTGCAATTTCTACTCTTCCTTCTTTAAACAGCCTGGAATAGATTGCATCCAGCCATTGTGACTAACCTAATAACAACACTGCTAACCGATTTGTATTTCCAGCTTTATCCGATGAAATGTTTCACAAGTCTTTCGCTGCTAATTTTCCCAATCCCCGCTTTAATGAAGACGCTGTTACGTACTGATTAATCATTTTCACCACAACCCTCAGCTAAACACCTGCGCCAACTTTATTTTTCGCTAACATGCCCGACTTTGCCTTCACTGTCTTGATGGCCTGCGTGTAAAAAAATACTTTCATAAGTCATGATGGTTTCCTTTGATTTAACTTGAACGGGTATCCCCACGCCATTCACTCTCCGAATTTCTGTTCCAATTCTACCGTTCATTTTCAACACGCTTCGAGTCCCCATGCTGTACAAAGCTTTATGTACCTAACTCAACTTTTGCTTCACTGTGTTCTCTTAGAAATTGAACACATTGTCATCCCTGGTTTTATAAAGTTTGTCGTCACACATTCTTTTCCCATTCATGCAAGCATGCGGAACCAAACTCATTGCATCCTGATGCAGAGTCTCGACCGGTAACGCCGACAATTCCTTTCCCCATAGATGTTTCTCGACATGCTGAATTCCTGCAACAAATTGTGTGTTACTCCTGATTCCAATGCCTTCAGTTTCTTCTGTCTTCATCGTAGCGTCTTTGATTCACTCCTAATGTACAGAAACTGATATCTGGAACTGTCATTTCCAGCCAGCTTTTCTTGTTTCGTTTCTGACCAGTAAACTTTACATTCATATAATTACAACGCATCACCATGGCAAATTTTCCTTAACAATTACTATTTTATATTTAACTGGCTTATAAAGTCAATAGAGAGAATAGGCACAGAAAGAGGCCTTTCGCACACCGGGTAGCGCCGAACATGCTTTCCTGCAGTAACTGGTGACAGATGTATGCAAGGTCCTGACTGGTCTAAGTTGATTACAGAGCGGTTTCGATTTCTTTCAGCGCAAATTTCAAGAACCAGGCGGCACAGCTGTGAAATATTCTGCAAATAATTAGAAGGGCGGAAAGGGAAATGTTTCTTATTTTCAAAAGAGTTATATGCAAATCGCTGCCTAACTGGTTGTAGGAAACTGAATCATTTAGGACTTCCAATGAGAAACGGAATAGTCTCGGGCGAGAGCATGGTCTTCGCGTTAATGTGGATAACGTGGGATTCAACGGATTGCACTGCTCAGAGCAGACATGAACTCGGCGAGGCGAATATCCTGCTTCTCTGTCGAGTTCTTTGATTCTCAGGAAAACAGGACAATCATATTTAAAATATTTAACCAAAAGGATTGAGATGGTGCACACTAAACCCAGGAACTCATAGGTGAGACACATACTTATTGTCACTGAGTTGTATCCCCAATTATCGGCCGTACATCGAGAGATGTAAACTCACTAGGTTTCAACGGCGTCTATTCCAAAGAACAGATAATATGGTCTCGTCATCTCCCATGGCCAATCCCAGCTTCAGCTGCACTGGTGTTAGATCCAAACAACAACCAACGGGATGGGAATGAAAGGCAGAATGTCGGGAAGAAAAACAGTAGAGAATGATTGAAATGGATAAAAGGGAAAATAGCGTTTTATGTCATAGTTACCCTTGCCTTAACTGGTATAAAAGAGACTGTGTTGCACTCAACCGACATGGTGATTATATCCAAAATTTATTTCGGAAAAGGGGTAAAGAAGGAGATCGTATAGGATATTAAAGTGGTAAGGGAGGTATTTGGAAAGTGGCGAGTGGCGGCAGAAGTTTAAGCAGGATTAGATGGGGAAAAGGAGGTGAAATGTGATCATGATCAACCGTTGCGATGGTTGGCAGGGACGCGATGGGCCAAAGGGGCTGGTTCCGTGTTGTATGGCTCCTTCGCAAATAAACCTGGAAAGCAGACATAAACACGGAGATTGTCACAAGAGATGACACGGATGACACTGAGATGGAGAGCCTCGACTCGTGATTTTCATGTAAAGGAAATTCTAATGGTGTTAACCTGATGCAGTTGCATTGAAAAAAAATCTTGCCTGTTTAGTAAGGTGCCCATCTCGTGACTCGTTTGATTTTCCCCAAATTTACTCAGTTGTGTGAAGCTTCTCTGTGTTGATAACATCGCATCTTGTACAAAAGTAAAACATTTTCTCCAAGATCCGGCCCAATAAATTTCAATTTCTGCACAGATGTTCCCCAACTGTACAGAGGCGTTTGCCCAGAGAAAGGATAGCTGTTCGACGTTAAATAGGTTTGCTGATATCAAATGGTGTTTCCTTGTTGGTTACCACTATTGTCCTTTGTCTATAGCATTCGTGAGTGTGGAAGTTTTTTTTATTGTGCAATAATTATTCTCCTTATTTAAAGTTTGGGTCTGTTGTACATAACTGTGGCCTACATTGCGTAAAACGTGTCAATCGTGTTCAGAAATCTGCAATTATACTAACGATATTGTCCGTTACGTAAAAAAACAAATTAACTTGATGGTTAAATAGTGTCTTGTGAATTAATTTAAAATTGTGTCTGAGTAGATAGAATTATTTCTTGTTAAGATATTTTCTACTATGTAGAAAAACATATTACTCGTGCGAAGAGCTGTCAAACATTGTGTTAACATGTTCCGTGTAGGGTGAGCTTCCCTGCAGGGTAAAATTACTTTCCATTGCGGAAAGCTGCTCAGAGCAGTGCGCCGATTTCCTATGTAATCGAAGATATCCTTTCTCTAGAAATGTGTTCTATGTTGTATTAGGATAGGGTTTATACGGAAAAGATGTTCCGTCTTGAGACCGTCTCATCACAGCGACTAGCTGCTACTGTTTATTTCTTGTCGTGCCCATCTTGTGGTGGGATTCGGGGAGGCTGACAGGTATCGAAGGAAAGCGATAGAAATGAACTGCGGGAGGAACTCAGCGGGTCAGGCAGCATCTCTAATGTAAATGAGATAGTCGATGTTTCGCGTCGAGATCCTCTGCAGGCGTGAACGTGGAGAGGGAATTTGGCCAGTAGATAGAAGTGTGAGGGAGGGTGAGAGAGGGACTGGTCGGTGATAGCTGGAAAAATATGGTGCTGGATGGGTAGGCAGTTGGAGCCAGGGAGGGGAGACGGTGATTGTGGACAGATGGATGGAAATAGATGAGAGGGAAGCTTAGGTTGCTGAACCGCGATGGGATGGATGGTGGCTTGGAGACAGGGTGGATGGTGATAGGCGGAACCAAATTATGAGGGTAGCGTTGATGGCTGGTGGAACCAAGCGGGGGAGGTTAATAAATCTGGGTAACGGTTAGGGGGTGAGAAATGGAAAAAGTGTACAAAGGGATAGAGAACCCTGGTGGTCTGATCATAGTGGGAAAGGAACACAGGGAGTGTTAATGACATGAAAACAAGAATTCAATATTCCCATCACTGGGCTTCAGGCTACCCAGGCAGAATATGAGCTATTATTCTTCCTTGTTTACGTTTAGCCTCACTGTGGTAGTGGATGAGGCCGATGAAAGACAGGTAGTTGTGGGATGGGTAGAGGATTTGAAATAATATGCGGAAGGAATACTTCGGCGAATCTGCACCATTTGTAGCTTGCGTTCGTGGAAGTTGGATTGAGATGTGGTTTACATCGACTTTAGCAATGTCCTTGACAAAATCCTACATGGTTGGGTGGTACGGTCCGTTAGATCACATGGGAATCAAGGCGAGCTAGCCAACTGCGTACAACATTGTTTTAATAGAAGTTGTCAGGGGGCGGTGACAGAGCGTTCTTATTCAGATTATAGGCATCTGAGAGTTTGTGGAGCGGCAGGAATCGGTGCTTAGTCCACTGTTGTTTGTCATGTATATTAATGATTTTGATGCCAATGATTTCAACATATTTAGTAAGTTTGCTAGAATAACAGGTGGAAGTGAACAGTGGAGAAAGTTATCTGAGATCACAACAGGATTTGGATGAACTGTGGAAGCGGACGAAGGAATAGCAGATGCTATTTAACTTGGACGAATGCGAGGTGTTGCATTTTGTTCAGTCAAATCAGGACAGAACTTCAATTGTAAATTATATGGCCCTGGAAAATGTTGTAGAACAAAGAAATCTGGGATACGAGGACATAGTTCTAGTAAAGTGGCGACAGCGATGGACAGGATGGCGAAGAAGACATTTGGAACGCTTGCCTTCATCAGTCAGTGCATTGCCTTCACGATTACCTTCATCAACAGGACTTGAAACGTCAGGTTACAATTACCTAGGTTATTGGTCAGATCACACTAGGATTGTTGTGTCCAGTTCTCGTCGCCAAGGGAAAGGCTGGAAAGGGTGCAGTACCAGTTGGGGCGAAGAGCCTGTTTCCATACTGTATTAATCAATCACTCTGTGACTCTGAAATATTCTCGAGGACATTACCGGGACTGGAGGGACTGAAGAGCCTGGAACTTCTTTATCCTTGGGGCACAGAACGTTGAGGTGTCACCGTATGAAGGTACATAAATCGTGAAGGGAGAAGATAAGGTGGGTAGTCACAGAAACGGGAGTCTACCGCAAGAGGGCACATGTTTAAGGTGAGATTGGATTGATTTAAAAGGGATCTGAAGGGCAAATTTGCGTAGAGAGGGTGGTGAGTACATGGAACGAGCTGGCAGAGGAATCTGTCGTTACCGGTACGAGCGCGATGGTTAAAAGATATTTGAACTTGTACATGAATAGAAAAAGCAAATACCGGTATGAGCCAAATGCAAACAAATCCATTTTCTTTCTGTGAGTGTTGCTGCAGGTGATCGTAATGTATCTTCCGTTAAGTCGGGGTGTATGAGAATATGCTGAATGTTTCCTGAATGTTTGATTCATTCTACCTCTGGGAACCTCAGGTGACATTCTCAATAAGTTAAAGACATTGCTCAGAGATATAGTTTAGAATAAAATGCAAAATCATGTTGTCAAAGTAGGAAACATTAAAATGCATCAGTTCAAAGATACATCAAGAGGTGGGTTTCGATAATGGAAGTGGAACAATTGTGCGAAATCTGTGGATATATTTGGGAAACTGGAATCAGAAATTGAATGGGATCTATGATGTCTTAAAGAGATTCATGAGGCACAAACTGTGTCAGAGTTGGTACCAGAGATAAGCATTGCTGGTTCGAAATAATTTCGGTGCCATTAAGTGGCAAGGAAGGGGGTTGGATGACGTAGTGTTAACC
This sequence comes from Pristis pectinata, assembly GCF_009764475.1. Lineage (NCBI taxonomy): Eukaryota > Metazoa > Chordata > Chondrichthyes > Rhinopristiformes > Pristidae > Pristis > Pristis pectinata. Next base: position 10,321,287 of record NC_067441.1, read on the forward strand.
AAGTGGACAACCCGACCACACGTAGCAGCAAGAATGGCAGAGGGGAAATCCACTTACAGGGTTCGGAATGAATCGCAGATGCTCATTCACTGTGGTTAAAGTACACACAAGGGAAGCAGTCATTCAAACACAGATGCAGAGAACGTCCGGGACACAGTCGAGTGACGATATCCATGGCGTTCGATGCATTTAGTCTAATTTCTGCAATTAATTATTCCACAGTATTATTTATCCTGGCTTAATCTTTGAGGGATGACTGGTGAAAGCGTGATGTCGATGTTGAGATCTCCAGTATATTCAAAATTGATTTCAGGATGAGTGGGGTTGAATCAATGAATGCGGGAAACGGTGAGGGAGAACCCACCAAAATGCAAAAATAGGCCTTTAAAACATGGTAGAAATACGATTTGAATATGAAAAAATAACAAAATGAATCCTGGTGCATCAATGAATTTTTAAGTGCAGTATATTAATTGAGAATGTGCAGTCTGAAAGGTCATGGCTGTCATATGAAGTGTGAAAGGTCATGGCTGTCATGTAACAGTGACAACACTGACACCTCTGGTCGGATGACAGCATTGCTTATCAGGTCGGAAGCGACACTACTGTCAATCAAGATTTGTCTCCACCCCTGCCCCTCTGGGCACACCTAACCATTAGCTTTTGTAAAACACCTTTGCACCTGGCCCCGGGAGATTGGCTTTTGAATCACCTGGGCTGGCTCCACTCCCAGCCCTTCAGCAGTATAAAAAGTGCCGCATGCTGGTTTGCTGTCTCTCCGAGGAATGTGGAGGTAAGCTGTGCACTACTTAAGGGTAATTAGTTAAGAATTCCTTAGACCAAAGAGCTGCTGCTTGTCCAGAGTCACGGGGTTCAGGCAACGTATTGCGTTTTCCTTGATCGTTTGTAACTAGTGTGTGTGTGTGTGTGTGTGCAATTCACCTCTGTTGCGACTCCCCTCACGTTCCGCGATCACCTGTGTGCGTGTGTACGAATGCGCATCCGCTCCCGTCCATTCTGTTCCCACTTTTGTCTTTGTGAAAAAAATCATCTTTTTGTAATCCAAAGACTGTCTCCAGAGTCCTCTGCCTTTGAGAACCGGAAGTACTTTTTCTCACAACAGAATGGCAGACAGCAACTCTGGCCTCCCAGTCAACCTCGGTAACTGAAAGAGAGACCGTTCATTTCCTTTCAAAACAGAACGATCCATTGGAAGGAAAAGTTGATTTATATCGGTCTAACTTGGTAACACAGAATAGAAATCGCAATGTGCTTCACTGAAAATCTTTACAAACAGCAAGAAATTAATTAGCTGTGATATCCCTCGAAGAGTTAAATATGTTACACTATGTCACAATGAGTAAACATAGCTCACATTGAGCGTTTGTTCAGCGGCTTATGGCCCGTGTGACTGAGGAGGACACTGATTCTCTCACTGTCCGTTTCTCCTGGTCTGTAAGAGTTCTTTGAATCTGTGCATGTCGGCAGTTGGAACATATTGTGCTGTTTCAGGTAGAAAATGTGATATCCAGCAATTTACCATAACGTCAGAATTTACTATCCTGTACTTGCAGCGGTCGGTATTCCTGGTAAGGGATTGGAATTGACTGCTATTGGTGTGGCTCTGCTTTTGTATTACGCTTGAAGGATCTTGGAATAGCCATTCATTGGTGTCTATCTGCTCCTTCTATTGCACAATTTCAGACAGTTGCTATTACAAAGAAGATTATTTTATTTCAACAATGTAATTTATGTTAGCTGAATGCTTTAGTTCTATATGAGAATGTGTGTGGTGTCCAATACATTTTCATATATTACTGTATTGTCAATCTAAAGATATAATGCAACTTTATACTTTATTATCAGTGTCACCGAGTAACAGAGATATTTAAGTGTGTTTGCAATGTGCACAGACCATAGGATTTCGCACCTTCATTTACTCTGTCAAAAGCTGTGAGCGCTGGATTCAGCCCAAAACGACCACGGGCTCTTCTCTCTCCATGTAAAGAGGTTCTTCCTCTGCTGCCCTCCCAAACAGTTATACAGTCAAATCCGTGTCATTCAAAACAATGAGCCAAATTCTAATGACTGATAGAAGAGGGCAAGTTTGTTTTATCGGTGAGAAAAAAAAAGCTGGTATAGTTTCTGCACCCTTTAAAACCATCGCCCCATCATGAACCACTGCTACTGTTATTCCGAAGTACCTCAACTTTGAATGTTTCCTGTGTTTCAGCTTGAATTATACCATCTGGTGTTCCATCAACAAATAGGACCTGTTAACTTGGGTCCTCACTGACAGTTAAAAGCACAACCAGGCGGATCAGAAATGATTGGATCAAAAGAAAGTCGTCCTGCAGGCCATTATTTACCTGTAAGAACAATGTTATCCTCCAAGCTGTGTCTGTAGCAGTTCCGCCCACTGACTTTTTCACCTTTTCATCGCGATCTTCTTCAGCTCGTTCACCCTGAAAAAAGAGTGTGTCCCATTACATTAATCTTTGTATTTAGTAAATGCTTGTTTTCTACTTTGACCATTTAACTGAATTATCACTGCTTATGTTGAGACTGTGCCCACAGCTGTTTCCTCGTTTGTACTTGACCCGGTAATTCCTCCTGTTTATGTCCAGCTCGCATTAGTAATCTCTTCTGTCCTGCGGCTCTCGAGTTCTGCAATCCCTCGATGGTACTTATGTTTAGCCAGGCGGAACTGTCAGACATTGATGGCTCACGTTAACTGCGAACTTTGACTCCCTGCCCTCGGATATCCTGTGAGGTCAGGAGGCTTCTCCATTGCTGGTAAATATCTCTCCTGGTCAGCTGTGAAATCCTTAAGATTTTCTTTAGCAAAGAAATTCATTTCGAAATGCATATGGCTGGGGGACGTTAATTTAAAGCAATATCATTAAATCAAGTAAAGTGTAATTATAAGAAATCTCTCCACTGCACCTGCCATACCCTGCATTTGTCCAACCCCATTAAAATTAAATTTAGACTGCGCTAGATACCCTCAAAGTCCACATGAACGTGTCTCCGGCCCACGATTCACCATTGGACAAATCCGCCAGAGGGTGATATGTTCTTATTAAGACAAAATACGGTCTCCGGCTTTCCTCGCCGTGGGTTCACTTCACGGCGTGAAACTGGCGAGTTCTTCGATTTATATTACTGAAAGAGTTCCATTCTTATTGCGACCTTATCTTATCTCGGTCTCCGCATGAGGACTTGCATCCTGGTGACAAATCCACTCAGTGGCCCCAACCCGGAGATTATTCTTGTCACGCAAGTCAAATCGCTCTGATCAATTTGGGCCCGTTTAGAACTAACTTCCTTTTTATTTTGTCAATTCTTTTAGTTAACTTGACGGCGACTGTGCTCTTTCCCGCAGAATATGTGGTGGCTCCAAATTCATCACTCGCTACCTGGTGGCCATGGCGGTAGCAGATCTAATTGTGTTGACCTTGATATTTGGCGGCAACAGATTAATTTTATCTATTTGTTTACTTATTTCTTGCTTATAACTCCGGTGTGTACTGCGATACATGTTCTGCTGTTCGCAACCCCGGACTGTCCGGTTTGGTGGACGGTTGCTTTCACTTCCGATGGTTACATCGCCGTCTGCTGTCAACAGCTGCGGAAACGATATTGTACCGAGATTGCGGCTGTGGTGACAGTAAGAATGTGCTTAGTCATTTCTATTTTACTTTTCAGTGGATCCACGGTGCTGCGCCGCTGCAGCTGAATATTTAACGTCACCCGTGTGGAGCCTACCAGTTAGTTGACAGTATCACAACACCGTTGATACCAATCTGTTTAATTTTATCGTTTAATGCTTTAAACGTGAGACATATTATAGAAGCTAATAGAATCCTCCCGGGACTCCAGAACAGCTGCCAGAATCGGAAACATATCGAGGAGGAGAACCGTAGAAAATCAATGAGTATGTTGTTGGCCCTGTCAGCCAATTTCATATTACTCTGGATGTTCAATGTTGTGCATTCCGTGACCTCGCACGCTGAAAACCATACCCACACAGACAAATATTTCAGCACACCGATATATATCCTGCAATATTTGGGTTTTTGTTGCCGATGCTTAGTACCTGCAACAACACGTTTCTCTATGGACAGACAAAAGGAAATTTAGGGAGGAGCTGAAGAATGGAAATACCTGTGGACATTAAATGATCAACTCTTCAATAAAATATCTAATTATCCTTGCGTTGCATTTTAAATAGAAATTGACAAGACTATCTTTATTTATTGTGGTTCTGGAGACTCCGTTTCCAGCTCTATCTAATTCATCAGATTTTAATACGAAAAACTGATTTAGCAGATTACGCAACAATGATATACTAAAGTATTGAAGTCCACTGTGGCAAATGAAAGGGAAACTCAGAATAGCGAATGAGAACCAGAATCTATCGGATTTCCGCAGAGTTAAAGAGAGCGACCAATGCCTTTTCGGCAAGGAAACACTCCGACAAAGCACAACTGATTTAACAAAAACACCTTAACACCAAATTATCGTCTAATTGGAAAATTGCCTGTTTTCAGGGTCTGCTTCCTGTTTTATTTTCAGATATCAGATTCTCACGATTTGAACTTTTGATATTCATGGATTCATGCAGCACAGAAATAAGCCATTCAGCCCACCGTGTCCATGTTGTCGACCCAGACCCATCGATATTATTCCCGTTCACCGGCACTTGCCTCGGCGATTCTTGTGCTCGCCTGGGTGCCCCTTAAATATTTTGAGAGTCACCACTTCCAGAAACCACTCAGACAGTGCGTTACAGTTTTCAAACACCTCCTGGGTGAAAAAAGTCTTTCCTTGGAAACCTGTGCCCTCAAGTTCTGGCTACCACCGTAATGCCGAGAAAGCTCTGACTCTGCACTTTACCTCTGTCACTCACAATATGAGTACCTTGACTGGTTCTCATCTTTGCCATCTACAAGTAAGTAAACCCATCTCATGCAGCCTATTTTCATATGGGAAACGCTCCAACAAAGGCAACATCCGAATGTATCCACTCTGCACCCACTCCGCTGTATACAGAGCATCATCCTGTCCCCCTGTTCCACAGAAATATTCCTCGTTTGATTTCCAAACCGGTCCGTCATTCTTTTATCCATCTTTATCGCGTTTTATCTTGTTTATGAACGATGTTTAGATTTCCCCTTCTGTCACCTGTCAATAACTCATTTTCCATTGCACTCACTATATTCAGGCCGGAGTTCAGCTTCATACGATTCCCGATAATTCAACTTCATTTGTTGTCAGCAGGGCTACAGACCAAGTTTTGGAAGTGGGATTCCGTAGGGTGACTCTTCATAAACTGAGTGGGAGAAGGTACGGCGAATGTCCTTCTTCTGTATGGATTCTGTAAGATTATCGTGGTTCTGATTGTGTGATTACACGACAGGGAACACGTCTGCACAAAGGCGCATAGTTTTGCATGCATTGCAACGGACCTACTTTCGGTCTGCCGGAGAGGCCCTTCACTTCTCCTAATGCTATTTCAATTCAGGTTCTTACACCCAACCTAAAAAAAACACCCTCCTTCTGTGGGCATGTTTATCCCTCTGGACTCACCCTGAGTTCTCCCACTTTAGGTAACCATCCCATTCTTTACCACTGTATAAGGATTGATCATTCACGTCTGTAATCCATCTGTGATTTCGGTTCAGTTTTTGCTTGTTAAATTGGTATAGTGTGGCTGGTGTGCATGGGCAAGAATACATAATACAAAGAAATGCATGACCGACCGGTGAATATCGCGTTCCAGAGATAGTCTCCGCTTTCTACCTGTTCCTCCAGCATCTTTGCTGCAACTGATAACTAACTTAATTTTCCTCTTCCCCAGCTCTGATCAAGGGTTTTCATTCTGAAAGGCGAACTAGCTTACTGTGCTATGTACCAATCGGATGTCTCTTTGTTTACATTCCAGCAGTTGGATCTGGGTTAAATTTTTCAACTGACCCACTCTCTGTGGTCCTGAGGCCGTTCTCTCGGACATTCTGTTTATCTTTCTCTCGGTATTTCCCACTTTTTAAATATTTATTACCGGGCTCTTGTTTGGGGGTAACTGCAATGTAACAAGAAGGGGATGAACCGAGGGACATTTAAATTTCTCCCGTGGAGCTTCTGGCAGATTATAATGTATTCAGCCACACACAGAGTTTTATTTTGCCCTGAGACTTAAGGTTTCTTAATCCTATCAAAATGATTGCCTGAATACCCCGTTTCCGTCAGTGTTGGAGGGGAAGCAGCTCACTTTCTCTCCTTGTGAAACTTAGCTGGTGAATTGGGAAGAACATCAGGTAATCGATTGCATTTTTACGAATTGGAATTGAAACCATTCCGGCATCTACCACCTTCGCGGGCAGCACATTCCAGATACCGACGGCCCTTTGTGTGAAAGTCTTTTCCATGGAAACCCCTTTAATTCCACCAGCAAAACGACATTGTTTCCGAACTCACCCTGGATTATATGTGATATAACTTCGGAACCCAAGACTAAAGGTGCTGATGTTGCGTGGAACCCGGGTGCACTTGTACACAAACCACTGTTATTGGAGTAAAGTCATGTTGACATCTGAACCTTTGGTTAGTGTCACTGCGGGAACGTAGGTGCAGTAATTTCTCCCTTGAGAAATGCACCCTCCACTACACAAGCAACACAGACACACACACACACACACACACACACACACAATTATTGTTGTCGAGAGACACAATTTCTAGACACTGTGTACAAGGGACAGTATTACGCAAGTATAAACTCTGGTAACTGCGGACCAGCTGGCTGCAGTGATTATGTGAACTTGCAACAATTTGAAAGTTTCAAACAACAATTACATAAACGGAAAGGCAGTCGACTTTAACTATTTGATAGGCTATTAAATCAAAGCAAACCCACGTTTCTTTGCAAACAATCCGAGAATTGATGGCGTTCCCAATTCTCTTTTGGCCTTTCTATTTTGCAGTGGAAAACGTAGCAGCTAGAATACAGCTGTTCGGACCTCACAACCAGTGGCCGCTGGTGGATTGATTGAATTGGATTATTTCTTTTTCAATCTTTTTATTAGTTTTCAAATTAATACAGATTAATATATAGCATCAATATTTATACATGTAATACAAAGAGATCAGGATAACAATCTTAACTTATATAATCATATAGAACAATAAAATATAAAAATATCTGTAGATGCAGCGATCTTTTAGTAAGTGAATGTGATATGAAAGAAAGGAAAGAAAAAGATTTATTATATAAATTTTTAAAAAACCCAAATAAATAAAAAAAATTATAAAGAATATAAACTAAACAAAAAAAACTTTAAAAAACAAACAACAAAAAAAAAGAAAAAACTGGGCTAAAATTTCTCAGTAGAAACAGATCAATATTATGTCGTCAAGTCCGTTCCTCCAAGTTGGAAAGTTATTGAAAGGGGATCTACATCATGTGAAAATATTGAATAAATGGACTCCAAATATCTTCAAATTTAAGCGAAGGATCAACAGTACCACTCCTAATTTTTTCCAAATTTAAACATGATATAGTTTGAGAAAACCATTGAAAAGTAGTAGGGGGGTATTGGATCCTTCCATTTAAGCAAAATGGATCGTTTGCCCATTAATGTAACAAAAGCAATCATACGGTTAGCGGAAGGAGATAAATGGCCAGACTCTATCCTTGGTAATCCAAAAATTGCAGTGATAGGGTGAGGTTGTAAATCAATCTTCAATATGTTTGAAATAATGTTAAAAATGTCTTTCCAATATTTTTACAGAAGAGGACAGGACCAAAACATATGTGTCAAAGAAACCACATTCGATTTACATCTATCACATATAGGATTTATATGGTTATAAAAACGAGCTAACTTATCTTTGGACATATGGGTCCTGTGTACTACCTTGAACTGTATCAACGAGTGTCTGGCACACATTGAAGATGACTAAATGAAGAATTTTCTTCCAAGTCTCAATGGGTATAGATGTCTGGAGTTCACTTTCCCATTCATTCTTAATTTTGTCTAATGATTCTAGACGTATTTTCATAATTTAATCATAAATTATTGCTATCAAGCCCTTCTGATAACGATTAACACCTAAATGTTTTTCCGTAGTTTCAATTTTGTAAGGTGTCGGAAAAGAGCGTATAGTAGTTTTTTTAAAATTCTAATCTGCAAATATCGAAAAAAGTGTGATCTAGGCAAATTATATTTATTAGACAATTGTTCAAAAGATGAAAATCAGTTATCAATGAATAGATCCCGAAAACGTACAATTCCCTTCCTCTTCCATATGGAAAAAGCTGAGTCAGTTCTAGATGGATGAAAGAAAAAAAATTAGATTGAATGGGACTTGACAAATTAAATTTATTCAATCCAAAAATTTACGAAATTGAAACCATATTCGTATTGTATGTTTAACAATTGGGTTAGTCGTATGTTTACTTAACTTGGTAAGTGCAAAAGGGAGTGAAGCACCTAAAATAGAAACTAATGAAAAGTCAAGATCTGATTGGTACTAAAGGTATACCCATTTGGGGCATTTAATTACATCAGAATCTTGTATACAAAAAAATTAAATATCTAATATTAATTGCCCAATAGTATAATCTAAAGTTAGGCAAGGCCAAACCACCATCCTTTTTTAATTTTTGTAAATATTTCTTACTTAACCTTGGGTTTTTATTCTGCCAAATATATGAAAGAATTTTAGAATCGATAGTGTCAAAAAAAGATTTCGGGACAAAAGTTGGAATCGCTTGAAATAAATATAAAACTTTTGGTAAAATATTCATCTTCATCGCATTAATTCGGCCTACCAATGATAAAGACAGTGGAGACCACTTAGTAAATAATTGTTTAACATGGTCAATTAAAGGCAACAGATTAGCTTTAAATAAGTCCTTATGTTTCTTGGTAATTTTTACACCTAAATACATAAAATAGTCAGTTACCAATCTAAAAGGTAATTGGCTATAAATTGGGGTTTGCATATTCAATAGGAAAAGTTCGCTCTTATTAAGATTTAATCTATAGCCATAAAAAACAGTAAACTGATCTAGTAGTGATAGTACTGCGGGGATAGGTTCGTCCGGATTAGAAATATAAAGTAACAGGTCATCGGCATAGAGAGATATCTTATGAATCATCTGTCCGGGAGTAATGCAACATACATTTGAAGACTCCCGAACTGCAATAGCCAAGGGTTCTAAAGCAATATGAAATGATAAAGGGCTTATCGGGCAACCTTGTCTAGTACCTCGAAAAAGCCTAAACAAAGGAGGTCTTTGATTATTAGTAAGTATTGAAGCCATAGGTGTATAATAAATCATTATATCATCGCAGATATAAATTTAGGGCTAAAATTAAATTTTTGAAGTGTAGTGAATAGATATTCCCATTCGACCCTGTCAAACATCTTTTCAGCATCTAGTGTAACAACACATTCTGAAATTTGGGATGCAGGGGTATATATAATATTCATTAATCTCCTGATATTAAAATGTAAATAACGATTCTGAATAAATCCTGTCTTGTCTTCCGAGATAATTTGTGGGAGAACCTTTTCCAGTCTAAAGGCCAATATTTTAGAAAATATTTTTGAATCTACATTTAATACAAAGAAATAGGTCTATAAGATGCACTATCAGTGGGATCTTTATCCTTTTTAAGAATTAAAAAAAAATGTTGCTTCATAGAAAGATTGTGGTGGTTTACCCACTGATAGGGCATCTTTAAAAGAATTGGCTAACCAGAGAACAAGAATATCAGAAAAGGATTTTAAAAATTCAGCTGTATGTCCGTCAGGGTCGGGTGCTTTACCCGAGTTCATTGAAAATATTACTTCCCTTATTTCTTCCTCCAAAATGGGGGCATCTAATGTAGAACGATCATTTAAAGATATGTGGGGAATCTTCAGATCTCTTAAAAATTCGTACATTGATGTAGGATCCTCAGGGGATTCTGATTGGTATAAAGAATAATAAGATTCTTGAAAGGATTTGTTGATTTGAACAGGATCTATCTTGTAGGTACCATCTGGTTTAAAAATTTTATTAATCTGACGTTTAGATAAAACAGCATTCAATTGGTTGTCCAATAATTTAACGGATTTGTCACCATGTATATAAAATTGACTTTTGTTTTTAAGTAGTAGATTTTCAATTGAAGATGTTAATAATAAACTATGCTGTAATTGGAGTTCTGTTGTCTTTTTAAAAAGCTCCAGATTCGGAGTATCAGAATATTTTTTTATCGATTTCTTTAATTTTGTCAGCCAATTATACGTATTTCACTATTAGTTCGTTTTTTCAAGCCAGCGAAATATGAAATAATTTGACCACGGATATATGTTTTAAAAGTATCCCATCTTATCCCACTGGATTTTTTTCAGTAAAATTAGTTAAAAACAAAAATGAAATCTGTTCTTTGATCAATTGGATAAAATCTGAGTCTTGCAATAGAGAAGGATTAAATCGCCATTGTCTGACAACAAAGGATACATCTGGTAATTTAATTGATAAAATCAATGGTGCATGATCAGAAATAGCAATTCCATCGTATTTACAGTCCATAGTAAGTGGAGCTAAACTAGCATCAATAAAAAAAAATCAATCCTCGAGTAGTTATGGTAAACATGAGAAAAGAATGAAAATTCTTTATCATATGGATGTAGAAATCTCCAAGCATCTAAAATTCCAGATTCAACTAAAAAGGAATTAATAAAGACAGCGGATTTGTTTGGAAGTGCATGATTTGATACATATCTATCCATGGAAGGGTTTAGACAACAGTTAAAATCTCCACCCATAATCAGGGTATATTCATTTAAATTAGGAAAATGCAAATAGATGTATAAAAAAATTCAGGGTGATCTACATTGGATGCATAAACATTAACCATAACAACTGTTTTATTATGAAGCAGACCAGTGATTAATAAAAATCTACCATTTGGGTCTGATATTGTCTCATGATGAACAAAGGAAATTGAGGAGTCTATAAAAATAGAAGCTCCTTTCACCTTTGCTTGTGAATTCGAATGGAACTGTTGACCCCTCCAAAATCTAAAAAAAACGTTGATTATCTTTCTTCCTGATGTGAATCTCCTGAACAAAAATAATCTGAGCATTTGGTCTATGAAAAACTTTAAAAATCTTCTTACGTTTAAGTGGATTATTTAAGCCATTAACATTCCATGAAATAAAATTAATAGGCTTATCCATTTTAACAGATTAAAAAAATGCGGTATGTAAAGGGTTAATCTTAATATTTCCAAGTCTTACCAACAGGAAGAAGTAAAAAAAAACATTCAAACCGGAAAGCGATGTGACGACCATTTAGAAAAATTTGTAGTTTAGCCCAGAAGAAAAAAACGTAAAAAGTATCCCACCCCCCTCCCCCAACAGCCCGAAAACTGGCCAATAGCAGCCAGTACGCTACCCTCTAATTGAACTAACCCCTGTTCTATTGGTGGCCATAGTCCAAATTGAAAAAATATATAAACCACCCATGTTTTGTATTAAAATGAACAACATAATACAAACAGAGATAACGAACTCACAACATAGTTGTGAGATTGAAATAGAGCCAAAGGGCGTTAACAGCCGACAATTAAAAAATACGGTTTAATAATTATTTCGAAAAGAAGGCAAACAATCAGTTATTTTGTTCAATTCTTAATTGTTATTAAAACTTGACATTAAAATATTAAAAGAAGAAAAAATAAAGGTTTAAATCAGAAAATTAATTAGATAATAAAACAAGTAGTTAGTAAATCAAAGGAAAAACACTGTGTCTCTTCCGCAATTTCCTAGCTTCTAAAATTAAAAGCTAATTCAAAAGAAAATTCTCGGATTCTTGAATAGATTTAAACCATTTACGAGATTTATCAGGCTGTGTAATTCGCAGCCTTGTGGGAATAATAATGCAGGATGATAATTGCTTTGATAAAGACGAGCCATAATTGGTTTGTAGGTCAGCCTTTCTTTCATAACTTCTGGGGAGTAGTCTTCAACTATTCGAAACTTCCATTGTTTAAATTGAATCATGCCACGTCTACGAGCAGTACGAATCAGGAGCTCCTTGACGCTGACAAAATAGAATCTCAGTATTACTGGCCGAGGTTTTTGATCCGGAACAGGTTTAGATCTTAATGCTCTGTGAGCTCCCTCCAAAATGGGCTGACGAGGGAACATTTCGGAACCAAAAACATCGACCAAAAGATTAGAGAAGAATTCTCGGTATTTTCTGGAAAATTGATGATCCTTAAATTTTTCCTCCTGCTGCGTCCTTCAAAGTCGATGATCCTCTGCTGTTGCTTTTCCAGGTTTTGCTTGGTCGTAATTAAGGCTTTTTCAAGTGAGTGGAGTTCGGCATCTTTCTCTTTACCAGCTTGGTCGAGTTCAGCAATTAATTGCCTTTGTTTGGCATTCTCCTGGATAAGAATATTTTGCATTAGCAGATGCTTCAGATCTGGTGGTCATTTTCACAGTTAAAAATCAAGATTAAACTTGTGCCGGTATTGTAAAAGACTTATTTAATAAAAGGGTGGTAAATAATAGATTGAAAAGTGCCTGGACCAAAACCAAATTATTACTTAGTCCATGGAGCGCCACCAACAGACTCGATTGAATTGGATTGTGCTGGCTTGTTGTGGTGTCTTCTGATGATTTCAAACTTGTTCAAACCTTGCTGTTCAAGCAACCTGAATACTTTACACTGCATCTGTCATGCGATGCTTGCCTGAGTGGGACAAATGCATATTTTATTTATTTAAATGCTGGCACGTCTTGTTTGAGCATAGACACCTCACACGTCATGCCTCGGTAGCTTTCTCTGTGCAGATGTTATTCTGAGGCTAAAGGTTGAACTAAATTAGTTACAATATTTCGATGTATTTCTGTCACGTTGTGACCAATGCTTTCTCAAAGCCCATTTTATCTATGCAGCCTCTATACTTCGCCAGACTTACTGCAGTATTGAGCTCTCTGTATCGGTGTTAAGCTTCAGCTTTTGGGAAGATCACTGCCAATCTGGTCCACTGACCCACGTCATTGTGGAATTGGAGGCAAACGAAGCAGATTCACCAGGTAAATTCCTGGGATGAGCGGGTTGTCCTATGGGAGAGGATAAATGCTTGGGTCTGCAGTCTTCAGTGGTTAGAAAAATAGAGACACATCTTGTTCAAACTTACTGTATGTGATCCAAAGACATACTGATAGGGTAGGCTTTGGGATATTACTACGAGTAGAGCCTTATCGGGTCCTAGTATAATACAGCATGGAAAGAGGCCCTTCGGCTCACCTCGTCTATACCGACCAAGACTAAGTTAGTCCCACTTGTCTTTGTTTGGCCCATATCATTCCGAACATCACCCAGTTAAAGAACAATCAGGGATGAGCAATAAAGGCTGGACTTGTGATTAATGCGCAGATCCAATGAAAGAATTTTTATAAAGAATATAATTCTGAGATTTTAGATTTATATCAAAATGAGTTTATGAAATGCTCAGAAACAATCTTCGGTAACGGAAATGTATCCAAATGTATGCGTTTTTTATGCGGTTAGGGGTCGTAAAACCAATTGAAACCTATTTTGCGGGTGCTGGCTGCTGTAGTGCTTACAATGAAAGGTAGCAATTCACTGCAGGTGACCCAGATACGCCAGATATTTGAGAGAATATGAAGAAAAGGGACATAGTTGCAAGGTCAGTGGAAGTCATTTTGAATTGAGTTGTATAGAAATTTCCTCTCTCAGAGGCCGGGGTATCCTTGAATTCTGTGCTCCAAACGTTTGTGGCAGCCAGGAAATTGCGAAACAAAATAAGGTGAAGACAAATATTAGTTTGTTCTTTTGAAAATGGAAGAAATTGAGAGTTTTGGGGAACTGTCACAGAAAAGGAGTTGGGACAAGCGTAGATAAACCATGATCATAATGAATAGCCGGGCAGGATAGAGACGACTGGTGGCTTACCGCAAATTTTACTTCCTTGTGTTTTCTTTTCCTACCTATTATCCCTGATATCATTCGGGCCTGAAACTGAAATCTCCCCTTTTTCATTTAGTGTGCACCTGTTTATTGCCTCCCACCGGAATAATGCGGATCCAACTGAAAGTGACGTTTTCAAGTCCACTTGCTAAATCATAGCTCAGCTTGGAATAATTAGCTTCCCCAACTGACAGCGGTTACCCTTTGCCTCTCTCTGTCCTTCCGCATAATTATGTGAACTTTACCCTGTAATAATAAATGACTCTTGTATGTTTTTGCATTGCTATGTCATGAAAGCAGTGCTGGCCAAAATCAACTGGAAAATTAAGTTAATGCATCGGTCAATTGTGATGCTGTGTCAGGCACTTAATGAAAACTTTCAGAATACAAGGAAGAGATAAATTCCAAGGAGAATGGAATTATCAAGGGGAGAATACTACCTACAGCTGTATGCAGTGTTAATATTAAAGAAAACTATATGATTGCACGAGGTTGGCAGATCAAAATATTGATTCAAATATTTAAAGACATTATGAGATGTTAATGAAATGAAACATTAGAGTCGAGGCGAAGCGAGTTAAAAATCAAAAAAATCATTGATGTTAAGGGTATTTAACAAAATGTAACGCATTGAGATCTATTTCAACAGAAGGAGAATCTAAACATTAATGAGAGAGGTTTAATATCCCATCAGCGGGTGGGTGATGCATGAAACAAATTGCTGTTGTGACGAAGTATCGCAGAACCGAAGCATTGACTGTTTCTCTTCCCACAGATGCTGCCTGACCTGCTGATCTTTTATACCATTTTCTGCTTTTTGTTCAGATCCCTCATCAGATGTTTTTGCAATGTTCTTTGACGCACACAGCAACGAAACCGGCCCTCGGCCCATCATATGTGTGCTGACCATCAAGTACCCATCTCGACGAACCCGTTTACAAGCACGTGGCGCCAAGCATTGAACGTCTCGGAGATCCTAGTGTTCGACTGGGTGGGAATATTCTTCCTTAGATCCCTCGACTCTAACCCTACGTCTTTCAGATTATTGACACTTCGGCTTTGCGGATACGTTTACGACTATGTGTTTTATTGATATCACTCATAATTTAATACAGCTATTCAGTCCCCTCTCATCCTTCTAAATTGCAAGGAAAAGAAACCTATCTAATCCACGTTCTCCCTAACACTCCACCACAGACAACATACTAACTAAACTCTGCTGCACCCTCTCCCCTTTAATCAGAGCCCGACTCTCGCTCACTCTTCCACAACAATGTTCTTATTATGACCGGCCCAGCCATTCCATTACCCATATTTATGGTTTCCCGTGTGTTCATGCACGAAACATGGATTCCTCTCCTGTGAGTTGTCAATAACTCGCTTTTCTCTGCACTCTCTGTATTCAGGCTGGTGTTTGAGTGTGTTCAATTCCTGATAATTTACCTTCATTCTGTATCAGCAGAGCTACAGACCAAATGCTGGTAGTGGGATTCCGTTAGGCCGCTCTTTATGAACCAAGAAGGAGAGAAATGATAGACCGAATGTTCTCCTGCTGTGTGGAATCTGTAAGATTCCCGTGGTTCTATGATTGTGTGATATCATAGCAGGAACACGTTTGCACAACAGGGCGCTGTTTTGTACACCCTGCGGAGCACCTGTGTTCAATCCGCAGGAGTGGCCCCCAAATTCTAACTGCTGCTACTTTAATTCATCTTCCCACTCCTAACCTGACCTTTCTGTCTGGTGTGTCCTGCACTGTTGCAACGAGGCTCAACATACTCTTGAGGAACAACCCTTCATCTTCCGCCGGGGCATGTTGCAGCCTTCTGGACTCAACATCGACATCCAACTCAACATAACCCGCCCCGTACTAGAACTGACCATTTCCGTCTCTCACTCGTACGTTATTTTTGTTGTGTTTTTCTCTTTGCATCATGTAGTCGGGTCTACCAGACATGCTCAGCAACACATAATACAGAGGAAGTCCGATATTAAGTGCTTCATTAACTTATTCCCCTGTCAGAGTTACACCTTTTGTTCACCCCATCTATGCAGCACCTTCTCTGCAAATGATAACTAACTTGTATCTCTTTCTCCGTTCTGATCAGTTAAGATAAGGCATTTTTATTAGTCATATGTACATCGAAACAGACAGTGAAATGCATATTTTGCGTAGAGTGTTCTGTAGGCAGCGCGCAAGTGTCGCCACGCTTCCGGCATCAACATAGCATGCTCAGAACTTCCTAACCTATACGTCTGTGGAATGTAGGAGGAAACCGGAGCACCCGGAGGAAACTCATGCAGACAGGGGGAGAATGTATAATTTCCTTACAGGCAGCGGCCGGAATTGAACGCGGGTTGCTGGCGCTGTAAAGCGTTATGCTCAAGGACCTTTCACCTGAAATTCTAACTGTGTTTTTCTTTACACTCACGGACATGGAATTACTGAGTGTTTCCAGCTTTTTGTTGTTTTCTTTTTATGTACGGGCACAGTTTTGCCAGGCAGAACATACTGTATGTTATACATTAGATAATAACTGTGCACATCATAAGCCAACTTCTTGCTGCGCATAAATGTGCACAAAACTCTTTTTGAAGGATTAAAAGAAAGGAAATTCTCAATTGAAATTGGTCATGCGTGCGTGTGTGAAGTGATTCCTTCTTGACGAAAAATGCGCAGATGGAAAATTGTTGTTGACAACACCACAAGAAACAGAGGATGGTTTTGATCTATCGGTCTCTAGCCTATGGACCCAGTACAGTTCCGCTGCGCCATTCAGTTTTCAGGTGAAAAAGTTCGTCGGACATGCCGTTCCTTTTTCTCTCGTTTTCTTTTCCAACTTCATATCCGCCCCCTGTTGTCTTCACTTTCTTTCCTCACTACTTCTTTCCCACCATTTTCTCTTTCTCTGCCTATTTTTTTCCCTTATTTCTCACTTACTGCATGACTCGGTGATTATCACTGTGATCGTTGTATACTCATTCTTAATTGGATAATTTCCTCCCGGCATTTCAGCAATTAATGTGTTTCTTGTTTTTTAATTGTTAATTTACTGCGGCCCTGATGTCTGTCGCTCTGTTTATCTTCCTTTCTATCTCTTCCACGGATCTTCACTTTGAATTTGAGCTCGTCTTTACTTTAAATTGCAACGTAAGTATGACAGGGGCATTTCGAACATCTCGATCGTGATTGCTAGTGACGGAGACATTCCGAGGACAAAGTGATCGTCCTTGTCATAGCCGACTGCCGGTACAACTGACTGGTGTTAATAATGTAAGCAGACGGCGTGAGATTGAACCACCAAGTCGGAACGTGACTACCTTGCGTTCGCTCTACTTCCAGCGAAGACAGGCAAGCGATTTAGAATGGGTCTGTGGTATGACGCAGAAGACAGCAAAAATAAACGTCGTGGCAGGTGCAGCTAACATTGTTCGAAACTCTCTGACGTGAAGGTCATGGTGAAAAGGATGTGGCAAACAAGTTGTTGTGATATCACGTGAAATGAATTGCTTTTCATGCCGCAAAATGTTGTTTGATTATGAGTAGAAAAGAAGATATTCCCAATGATACAGAGAACTTCTTCGTACTGATGTTACGACACCGAAGCACATAACAGAGAAAATGCGGCGATATTTTCTGACACGAGTGTTTCGCAGCAACACAAGGGAAGCGACCGCAATGTTCCGTTTCTCCAGAGAAATGTTTATTCCTTGGACGGATTGACCAGATTTTACGTTGCAATTGTCGCCGCTGCTGAGTGAAGTCGAGGAGAATAGACGTCTGTTGCATTTATTGTTGTCAAGAGCAGCAGACGAGATTTGAGAACAAGTTTATTGAACACGTTGCCTGGGCCAGAAAAAAATGTCGGTGACCCGTTGTACTGGGACAGGGAGCTGATACTGTCGCTCCCTGATACACAACGGTGAGGTGTTTAACTCTTCCGCATGGGGCGGGTTAATAACGGAGCAGCATCGCTTTTGGATTTTGCATTCCGACTTCATTAAAAGCTCTTGTCGGACCTCTGCGGGAATTTCTCATCTTTGTTCAGTAGTCACGGTTACCAGCGTGGAGAAGCCGGGGATTTATCTCGGGGCCTCATACAGACAAACCATGCGCGTTCCCACTATGCTGCACCCCCGACACGTCAACAGCTACATAGGAAATTTACCTCGTTTGTCTCTTCTGCTCTTTACAAACGATAGGCATTGAAACATAGAAAATAGCACCTGGATTAGGTCATTCGGCCCTTCTACCCCTCTCCGTCATTTCATAGTATCATGGCTGAAAATCTGTGTTCAGTCCTCTATTCTCGGTTCCTCTGCATTGCATCAATGTTCTTTTATGCCTAGAACTCAATCTGTCCCCTTCTCAATACACCCTGTGGGCTGAGGGATAGATTGAGAGGAGGGTGAAATGCTATCCCGCGGCACACACACAACTGAACTCTGCATTTTCAGGGAGATCTCCCTCTGAGCTCAGTGAGACAGCAGCCTGCCACCGGCGGTCATGGAAAGGCTGGGTCCTGGGCAACAGCCGCACAACAATTCATGGACGAATTGATCAAAGAAGGAACAGAGTGACATTGGTGCTTTGTAATAATATGTATCTGTTCGTTTTATTGTAACATGTACTGACGTTTCCGATGCAGTACCGGGAGAGTGATCGGAATAGGGTGGGGCTTGCTGTGAAGGAGAGAGGTGAGGAAACAACCTGAAAATGTGGAACTGGGAAAGTTACGCTTAATGATGCAAAGGAACCAGTTCAGCGAGACGGGAGATTGTGATTAACACAGGAATGTAGCAGCTAAGCATATGGGGAAACTGAATGATGGTAACTCTCACTGATTCATCCCTGCCTTTCCAAATGCGTATTTATCTAATTCGTCTTATTTTTATTTCTTTAGATATCCTGCCGGTGACCTTACATCGACAGATCTGTGATCACCAGCCTTATATCCGCTGCCCGTCTTGGTAGAATGTATCACGCTTATCATTCTCTGTTCAGCCGGTGCCTCACGCGTGCCAAGAGAGGAATTTAACAAACCTTTGTTTTCGCCCCAGCAGTCTTCTCCCTTGACTCCTTAGTATCAGTGATGTGGATGAGGGGATCATCCATGTCTACTTCTAGCAGAAGGAGCAGCGGTAAACCGAGCTGCCCGGAATATGGTCTTCAAGGGGATATAGTCAGGCTGAGAATCAGACAGAACATTAAAGGTAGGGCAAGGTGTGGAAAAATCTGCGGTTATTCACTTTGGTTGATGTTTCCACGGGCCGACTGTGAAGACCGTGAAGAGATGTGGGTCTGGAACGAACCATAAGGCTGGACTCATACGTACGTGTTGATGTGTTTGGGTGACAGTACTGTTCTGAGTTTCCCTGTGCACTATTCTGGTTCACATTTCATGTCTTAATAGATTAAAGACAATGTTTAAAATATGGATAATAGAATTATGCAGTCAATATATGAAGCATTAAAATACGTCAATTCAAAGATCCCACGTGATGTGGCCTTCGATTGTGGAAAGACAAGTCTGTGAAAATATGAATTCGTTTGCTGAACTTCAAGTCGAGTTTGACTGGGAAGAGCTCCGAACAAAGCGATCACTGAGCCACGGACTATGTTAGAGTAGGTTCTGGAGGTAAGCTTTGCCAGCTCTAAATTATTTGAGCGTCATTCAGTTGCCAAGAACGGGAGCGGTTAGTATTAGTCGTAAACGCAAAGAGACCACGGCTGAATAGCTCAGCGGAAATCTGCACATAATGTTCTGAATAAAGCGGTCTTCATATAACGTGGTTGAAGTACATACAATGGAAGGTATCTTTCAAAGAGAGGAACACTGCAGAGACACGACCTCCATCGTGATGAATTTATTTTGTGTGTTATATTCATTCCGTTTTCCCCAGTGTTATTTATCCTGATCTAATCTGTAAGGTATGACTGGTGAAAGTGTGATGTAAATGCTTATTTGATGATAAGTGTCGATAAACCAATGGGTGCGAGAAATGCTGCCTGATGAGCTCACGGAAGTGCAATAGGAAGTCGATAAAAAGTGTGGAAATGAATTTTAACATCAGAAATACATTATGGTTTAGCAATTAATTGAAAATGAGAGGGGACTATTTGGGCATATGTGCCAAGTTGTGGCACGTCAGAGACTTGGTGACAAGAGGTCGCCTATAAGGGAAAGTCACATCGCAAATAAAAAAAGGTAGTTTCACGGAGAGTGAAGACGAGGTGTACAGTTCGAGCAAAATTCAATATTAAACGATGCTTGTTTTAATATGCCTGTGATTGACAATATTTTGAATGTTTTGTTTGGTAACACCATAAAGTCATGAAAAATGTAAAACAAGTAAACAAAAGAGGAAAACGATGTTCCTCGGTGGTCCTAGGTCGTATGTGGGGAGAAGTTCATCGGCATGATGACACGAGAGAAGATTGCCGTTTATGCTGGAACGTTTTAGTCTTACAGGAAATGATGTGTCAGAATTATCGATCGAATCTAACCCTATCAAATATATACAGTGTAAAACTAAGGGAGGTATGTCAATTTTCTTAACTTAAATAAGGATTACATCAACGCCCATGTATGTGAAGTGAGTTGGCCAAATTAACTCTATGCTGTAAAGTGCCGCTCTCAGTCGGTGTACACATTGTAGCCAGCTGCCTGCCACCACAATGTCTGAACGGAGCATCAGAGGCGGTTCTAGGATCGGTTTGGACATGTTGATGTCATGAGACATCCGGGGATGCAGTAAACCTGTGTTAGTTTATATCTCAACCACCCTGGTTGTCGCATCCACCACTAAACCCACCCGAAAGACAAGAGGTTGGACGAACTAAGCTCTCTTGCGAAGGTTTATCCTCCATTTCAGCTGCGACATTAATCTCACTCATCCAACTGGTGCATGTGATACCACCAATGTGATAATTGATCGGAAATTGAAGCAGATAGCGGTTGTTTAAAAAAATACAGTATCTATCGGCAAAATAACTGTTCAAACTGTTCACACTTCGCGACACGGAATAGAAAGTGCAACACTCTCCATTGCAATTCTTTCCAAACAATATTCAATTAAATTGCCCGTAAGGTCCCTCGCAGGGTTCACTATATTACTCGACGTCACAATGAGGAATAATAGTTCACATGAAGTGTTTGTTCAGCGGCTTGTGGATCATCTGACTGAGCAGGACACTAATTGGCTTAATGATGTTCCACCGGGTGTATAACAACTCTTCGAAATAGAATGTGTGGGCAGTTGGAAAGTTTTGTACAACTGCTCGTTGATTAAGTCGGAAAATGGGATATCCAGCAATATTCCACATCGTCAGAATTTACTATCCTGTAGTTGCAGCGGTCGGTATTCCTGGTAAGGTACTGGAACTGAATGGTGATTATTTTTTGGCTCTGAACAATGTGCTGCGCTTGCGACGTTGCAGATTAGCCGTATCTTACTGTCCAGATGCTCAATCCACTGTACTATTTCAGGAAGGACGAATTATTAAGTTCTAATATGTAATTTATGTTACTTTAATGGTGCATTTCTGTCTGGCAATTCAAGTGGTTTTCAATACATTTACATACATTTATGCTTTATCAACGTAAGCATATAATGCAAATTGATCTTTTATTATTAACACCGCCGAGTACCAAAAAAAAATTAAGTATGCTTACAAAGCTCCCAATCAATAAGGTTCCGCACCAACGTTACCCCCTTCCACATGCAATCAGGACTCGTCTACGCTGAGACGTGTGTGGTTTGCCAGTTGAGACCTGTTCACAGCTGACTCCACTCTGGCCTCGGGCAGTCCCAGCACATTTGTGCTGACAATAGCTTGAAGGTTGACCTCAGGAGCGGAGAGAAAGCAGGGACACGATTCTTGGCAACGCTCGATTCAGCCAGCTTTTCCTGTTTCTCGCTGCAGATGGAGCTCTTCATCTGCTCTCATCTAAACTGAGGGAACTGTAATTGTACTGTCTCCACGCAAGTCGTCGTTTATCAGGGGAAAGAAATGAATGACCCAAACTCTGTTGCCTGACAGAAAACATCAAATGCACCTTATCCGTCGGAACAAAAACAAATGGTTATGTCATGCCAGCATCCTTTCGAATCCCTGTCAATTGCTCACCAGTATAGTCATTGTAAAGTACCTTCATTCTAAATGTTTCTTCGGTATTAACTTGGCAGGTGCCATGTGGCGTTCCATAAACAAACATGTCCTGTTTTCTTGTGTCCTCGCTGGTAGTTAACAAGCACAACTATTGAAATCAAAAATGATTTCCTGTTTCTTTTAAGACGAGTCGTCATGACTATCAATTACTTATGTATTTCTCCAAACAAGAATAGTTTTGTCCTCTGAACAGTGTCTGCAGCCCTTTCCCCTCCACTCATTATGTCATTTTCAACTCGACTCCCAGCTCCTTCCCCTACAGTGAGCAGGAGTAAAATGTAATCACCTCGTTCATTTGGTGCCTCCTGTCTCGTTCTCCACTTCTATCATCTAATTAAACGGTACCGAGTGTGTCGACCTTCATGGTTGTGCATTGCTTATAATTTCTGACAGGTTTTTTATGAACGTCTTCGTTCCCACAATTGTTGCACCAATCACGCCTGTCCCGGAAACTTCAGCTTTTCACGCCCTGCGCGATGCCCGTTCACCCGATTGATCCCTTCTGCCCAGCTCCTTCCCGCGGCCAGGACACCTCGATGGTATCTCCATTCCACAAGGCGGAGCGGTCAGAGACTGACGGTTCAATTTAACGGGGATGATGTGACTCCCTGCCCCGAATATCCATGAAAGTTATAAGACATTTGTGACTTCAGAAGGCTTTTCTCCTCTTCTCCAAATATCTCTCCGAATCAGGTGTAATGTCTTCAAGATGATTTACAGATGCAACTGTTGAATATAATCATTTCAAACAGGGACCCAACTGAGGTCAGTTCATTTAAAGCAGTTTAATAAGGTCAAGTAATGTGAAATTAAAACAAATTGTTCCGCGGCATGTGCCACTCCTCTCAAGTGACCAACCCCATTAAACCGTAGGAACTGCGCTGGATGACCTTCCCTTTGTATCCGGCCATCTGTTCACCGCATGGCAGAACCACCCAAAGGCGCTCTGTACTTAGCTTAGCCTCCAGCTGTATTTCCTGTTGGTTCACTTCACAGAGCGTAAAACTAGCGAAAACTCAGCTGTACCTCGCTCCGGAGTGTCACTCTGATGGACCATCAGCACCCCATTTCGTAAGCGCAGGCGGACTCGTCGCCTGATGGCGGCTCCAGTCAGTGTCCCG
This sequence comes from Pristis pectinata, assembly GCF_009764475.1. Taxonomy (NCBI): domain Eukaryota; kingdom Metazoa; phylum Chordata; class Chondrichthyes; order Rhinopristiformes; family Pristidae; genus Pristis; species Pristis pectinata. The sequence goes on from NC_067441.1 coordinate 10,344,586, forward strand.
ATTCGAATATTACTTGTACTGTACAAATCAATTCACGGTGACCTATCCAGATCCATTGGAAGGTAACAGAATATTTTATCATTTCTTTCAGTTAATTTAACGGCGATTGTGATCCTGTCTCGCGGAAAATGTGGTCTCTCCAAATGCATCACTCGCTACCTGGTGGCCATGGCGGCAGCGGATCTGATAGGATTTGTCATTGCTGTTATATTCGAGCATATTAATTATATCTATCGGTTTGCTAATTTCTTGTTGAGAACTCCGGTGTGTGCTGTGATACTTGTCCTCCGGGTTGCAATATCGGACTGTTCCGTTTGGTTGACGGTTGTTTTCACTTTCGATCGCTACGTCGCCATCTGCCGTCAGAAGCTGCGGAAGCGATATTGCACCGAGAGAACAGCAACCGTGGTAACAATGACAGTGTGTGCAGGGAGCTGTGCTGGGGCTATTCCACTTTACTTTACCGTGGATCCAAGGCGCTGCGTCGCTACCAGTGAGTACTTAACGTCACCCGTATGGAGAGCTCACAGGTTATGTGACAGTATCCTAACTCCGGTACTACCAGTCTGTCTAATTCTGCTGTTCAATACTTTAACTGTTAGATTCATTATAGCGGCAAATCAAGTCCGCCTGGGACTCCGGAACACCAGTGAGAGTCAGAAGGATCCAGAGGTGGAAAACAGGAGAAAGTCAATGATGTTGTTGTTCGTTCTATCGGCTAATTTCATTTTACTGTGGATGCCCTATTCTGTATATACTCTGAACTGGCAAGCAAAAAACTATTACTACACTGACAGATACTTCAGCACGCCGAAATATATCTTACAACAGTTTGGGTATATGTTGCAGTTTCTCAGTACCTGCACTAACACGTGTCTCTATGGACTAACACAGAGGAAATTCAGGGAGGAGCTGAAGAGCGGAGTGAAATATCTGTTTACATTAAATGGACAACTCCTTAAATAAAATGCAAAGCAGAATCGTTGACCTCCGAAACAATTATTCGGAAGTTTGTTTTATTTGCGGTTTAGCAGACTGTTGTTTCCAGATGCGACTATATACTGAGTAGTTTTAATACGGGAAACTGATTCAGCAGATCAGGCAACAGTGATTTAACTAGTGTATTTACTGCAGGATTATTGACCGATTTATCATGAGTTATATTCTGTGGTTGTTAAAAGACATGGAAATATGAATGTGAACGGAAATCTATCGTATCACAAGAAACACTTGATTTACAAATACCTTCTTAACACGGAAGAAAAGCACAACTCGTATACTAAAAAAAATCGTCATCTAATCCGAAAAATGTCCCTTTTCAATGTCTGTTTTCGCTGAATTTCATAATTCCAACATCAAAAGTAGACTGGGCTATAATGATTGTCGAATATGACGTCTGTAGTATGAAAGGGCAGGGGTCAGACGACAGTGAGGACACTACTGACCCCCATGGTCGGATGATAGCATTGCCTATCAGGTCGGAGGCTACACCACCGTCAATCCTCACACCTGAGGACTGGCTCCTAACCCACCTTTGTTCTTGACCCTGAATCATTGGCTTGTTTCACCTGAGCGGCTCCATCCCGCTACAGCCCTATAAAAGATGGTACATGTGGGCTCTCGTTCTCTTTTCCGATTGCTGCTGGGGTCGAGGCCACAGGTGAGAGGGTGCACTTCCACAGTGTCTAGGAGCGTCCTGAGTAGATTCCCAGTAGCGTAGAGCCGTTGTTTGTCCAGATTCAGGGGTCCAGACAACGTATTTGTTTTTTCCCTGATGTTTGTACTAGTTCTTTTGTGTGTGTGTGTGTGTGTGTGTGTGTGTGTGTGTGTGTGTGTGTGTGTGTGTGTGTGTGTGTGTGAGCGTGTGTGCACTTCACCCCTGTTGCGACTCCCTCCAGGTTTCGCGATCACCCCAGGGCGAGTGTGCGAGGGTGCATTTGTTCCTTCACATACTGTTCCTGAGTCCGTCCTTGTGAATAAAATCCTCCTTTTGAAGGACAAAGACTGTGTGTCCAGTACCTTTATCTTTAAGATACCAAAAGAACCTTGCTCATAACAGTTGGCGCCACGAGCAGGTCTTAAGGGTATTGGCTGGACACAGACACAGGTAGGATGATCTGGAACATGGGGAAGAAAGAAAGTGTAGGCACTGAGGAGAGGATCCCAGGATGGACCGACGATAGAGAGGGATTTGGGAGCTTGGCCAGTCTGCTGGCAGACCACGGAAAACGAGTGACCTGGGCTGAACAGTTAGATTCACGTGGTAATAAACTGAGGTACCACGTGGTGGCTGTCCTCCAGAAGTCAGGGTTCCCCAGAGCCAAAGGGATCCTAAGGGGTTCCTTCTGGCTCATGACATCCCTTTTGAGGCGCCAGGTTGAGATTACTGACCAGTTGCGGGATACCTGCCTTCAGAGGGAAAAGCAATCAGCTTCGACAGCGACGTTTCACGCTGCAGGACGCCGTTCAGACTGCCCAGACTCGGGCCAACGACCTCGAGGCCAGAGGTAGCGAGGTTGCCTGCCGGCTGATTCAAGTACAGCATGCACAAGCCGCCCGCAGGTCTGGCTGGCAACCGGACCCGTTTAAAATCAGTGCCTTGGTCCAGCGTGGCCATAAGTTGGACGCATAACTGGGGGATGGGGACATTTGGATGGATGAGGATGAGGAGGGGGTACCCGACGAGCCCGAGGCCCATCATACCCGCCCCCGCCCTATGCGCCCGAGCCCCTGCAGGCTCGACCTGTCACCACGCGGTCTCAGGTCCGCCATAGGAGGGAAGGGAGTCAGGATGGGACCCCCGCAGGGGAAGGTGCCGCGGCCCCTCTGAGACCACGGAGACCCGGGACTTCTCCATTAAAGAGCTCACCCAGCTGGCGGATCGGTACCGCCAGCGGTCGGGCGAATCGCTGGCTGCGTGGCTGCTCCGCCTGTGGGACAAGGGGACCCCCAACGTGAACCTCTCCCACCAGGAGTTGATTGCCCTGGGGAGCTTGTCGAACCAACAGAGCAATAATAACGGTCTTCTGGCGCCACCAGGAGGGATTGGGGACGCCGGTACCCTGTGGGATCGGGTAGTGGCCGCCGTGAGAATCCGATACCCTACCCTCCTCGAGTGGGATTTATATGCGCGACCACAGTGGGGCACGGCCAGTGAGGGGTGCAGCAGGGGGTGGCCACACGAAGGCTGGCGACACCACCCCTCGCTTGTCGCGCAAGCAACTGCACCTGACCTGATGCGAACAGGGGTGGACAGCGCTACAATAGATGGGATCCAGACCCCCGCTCTCTATGCACTATGGAAGAGCTCTGTGGTGGAAAGCCTGGCCGGGGGATGTCCCGTGACCACCCAGGGGCCAAGCCTGACACGGGGGGCGCACCCAACTGCCGGACCATGTGGGCTGCCCCCGCAGGCACAGATAATGCCTCCGCACCTCCCCCACCTGAAGCAGCTTTCCCTACCCTCCGGGCTCAGCTCTGAGACCTGCTGCGTCAGGAAGTGTCCCACTTACGCCAGCAGGATTCCTCACCCCCAGGGTGGCAGCCCCCTACCCCGCTCCCATATGATGAAGGCTATGGTCCCCAGAGCGTCTGTTCTGTCACCCTTCCACGCCCGGGGGACCTGAGGCCACACATACCCGTAGCAGTACACTGGGGAAAGGGGAATGTGCAGAGGTGAATGGCACTCGTCGACACGGGTGCCCAGCACACCATCATCCCGGGGAACCCCGCTGCGTGGAAGGGGGCCCAAAAGAAGATGGAGGGGTTGGGGTGTCCCCTTCTGCCCGCAAAGGAAGTCAGGGTCTGTATGACCATCGGGAACCAGCCTCCCCGGACTGTGAATGTTGTAATCGCAGACTCCACGGAATGCATACTGGGGATCAAGTCTTAAAGGGACAGCCCCTGTACATCAACCGGGGCAAGTTCACTTTTGGAACCGCCTGTGCTACGGTGGTGGTCGGGGCGGTCAAGTGGGAGCCGGTCGTTTATCCCTCTCCCTCCAAGGTCGTTTGCAGTAGACAATATAGGGTGCCGGGGGGACACCGAGACATCACAGAGGCCTTCATAGCCCTGCTGCGGGAGGGAGTCAATAGACCCGCAGCATCCCCTCTTAATAGCCCCTTCTGGCCAGTCCGCAAAAAGAACGGGACGTGGCGCATGACGGTAGACTACCTACACTTAAACAAGGCTGCCCCCCTTGCGTCCGTGGTACTGGACTTCATCACTTTAGTGGGAGATATTGCAGGGCGCTCAGACAAACCATGGTCCGCCGTTGTGGATTTGGCCAACGCATTCTTCTCCATCACCCCCTCTCCACCCCCACGACACCTCCCTGGACCAATTTACACTTACCTGGGACGGGAGACAGTATACATTCAAACGTCTGCCACAAGGGTACATCCATAGCCCAACAATCTGTCATGGCTTAATAGCCCGAGATCTGCAAGCCATTCACATTCCCCCAGGGGTGTCAGTCACTCATTACATAGATGACGTATTGTTACAGGAGTCCTCGGAGGTGATTGTCTCAGAGGCTCTTGATAAGTTAATATCCTCCCTCAGAGAACGGGGCTGGGCCACTTATATGGAAAAGGTACAAGGTCCAGCTCAGAATGTATTGTTCCTAGGCATACAGTGGCAGGCAGAGAGATGAGAAATTCCAGACACTGCGAAGAACAAAATTTTAAATTTTGCTGTCCCCACCAACAAGACGGACACCCAGAGTCTCGTGGGCCTCCTTGGCTACTGGTGGCAACACAGTCCTCACCCGACCATACTCCTGAGACCGCTTTATAAGATCTCCCGCAAGAAAACCACTTTCTCGTGGGGGCCTGAACAGCAGGCCACCTTTGAAGGAGCCAAGCAAGAGGTGGAGCAAGCCCTGCCCCTTTCCCCGCCACAGGAAGGGGTCCCCTTCGAGTTACAGCCCTCCGCTAGCGAGTCGGTGGCCGAGTGGAGTCTCTGGCAGAAGGTATAGGGGTGCAGAGTCCCGCTCGGCTTCTGGACCAAATCACTGCCTGAGGCCGCCACCCGCTACAGCCCCTTCGAGATCCAGCTGCTAGCTTGCTACTTGGCGCTCCTCGCAACCGAGGATCAAACGGGTACTGACCCCGTGGTCCTTCGCCACCACCTGCCCATAATGCGTTGGGTCAAATCCCCCGACTCCACACACAAAGAGGGCAGAGCCCAGAGGTCCTGGATAGTGAAGTGGAAGTGGTTATCGCGGACCGGGCAAAACCCGGTCCGGAAGGGGTCAGCCGCCTCCATGAACAGGTTATGTCCTTCCCCCAATCCCAGGACCCACCCCCAGACATTCCCGAGATCAATCCCTCTCACGTATCCTGGGGCCAACCCTTCGACTCCCTCGACTCCGAAAAGAAATTGCACACCTAGTTCACAGACGGCTCCAGCCGCTGGAAAAACGGGAAATAACATTGGAAAGGGGCAGCACTTCATCCCGCCACGGGGAAAACATTAACACAAGAGGGAGCGGCAGGGTCCAGTCAATTTGCTGAGCTAGCGGCGGTAGCACTCACTTTACGGGACACCACCGGGCCAATCCACATCTATACCGACTCCTGGGCAGTAGCCAATGGTATGGCAGTGTGGATGGCACGGTGGCACAAGACGGGGTGGGAAATTCACGGGCGCCCCCTCTGGGGATAGGAACACTGGCGCTACATCTGGGACCAAGCCACCCAGAGACAGATATCAGTCCACCACGTGGATGCCCATACCCACAAGAGTACTCAGGCGACCATATATAATGCCGCTGTGGACCAGGCTGCCCAGATATGTTGCGCTACTCTCTCCCTGGAGGAACCTTACCTCAGCGCCCTAGACGCATGGACGCATCGCAAGAGCGGTCACCTAGGGGCTGATGGTACACGGCTCTGGACAGAACAGTTGGGGATTGCCCTTACAGTGCAAAACCACTGTCGCAAATTGACCAACCTCCCAGCAGGTGAAACCACGAGGCTGGCCGGGGGGCGGGGGGGGGGGGGGGGTGGGGGGGGGGGGGGGGCACCGGGTCACATTCGCCGCCGGCACGGGAGCGGGTCGTGTGTGGCAAATAGACTATATCGGACCGCTCCCATGCTACAATAAAAAAGACAGTACGCTCTGACGATGGTGGATACATACTCGGGTGTTCTTGTGGCGGTACCCTGTGAGAGGGCCGACCATAACAGCACCATCAAAGGATTGCAGCACCTCTCCTCCATAGACGGAGTCCCATGGGAGGTGCAATCCGATCAGACCTCACACTTCGCGGGGGCTAAGGTACAAAACTGGGCGGTGGAGGCGGGCATCTCGTGGCTGTTTCATATCCTCTACCATCCCCAGGCATCGGGCCTGATAGCAAGAATGAACGGCCTGCTCAAATAAACCATACGCACACTGAAACCCTCCCGCACACTGCAGGGGTGGTCGGGCGTGCTGCAGCAGGACGTCGATCAGCTCAACACACGGCCCACTGGCCAAGGGGGGTCCCCATTATCCCGCCATCTGGCCCACTCACAACCACCCGACTTGCAAGACCCCGAACCTCCCGAGACTGAGGACTCCGGGAGTGTCTGGGTCCGACAGCCACAGTGTCCCGCTCAGAAGGGGGAGGTTGTTGCATGTGGGACACTGTGGCTGTCGGACCCAGACGCTCCAGGACACTCGTTGTGTTGCCATCCCGGGTCAAACTAATCACTCCTACCTTTATACACAAAACTTGACCCGCCGAGAATGAGTTTGTCCCTCCCCCCCCCCCCCACCCTACAGGACGATGGAGCTACTCCTCCTCCTCACTGCGATGATCGGCATCGGGGTGCCTACGAACACTTTCCTCCGTGTCGTCTACGAATTCAACAACACTTCCAATCAATCAGACCGCTGGATCTGCCTCCGAACCCCAGCACACGCCGGTGAAGCTCTCCCACTTACAGCGATTCCCTTTAATGATCTCCAAATGAACCGTCTACACAGACTTGTTGAGCCTGTCGAGTTAGGTCTATCGGTTTGCAGGGGGGCGGGCGGTAGCCCCCCCACCACTACCCTCTCCATTAGAGAATATTTCTTCTAGTGATTCCCGATGGGGTGGGTGCTTCAGGAGCTGGTATTTCCCTTCTTACATTTTGACCTCAACCCGAGTCCCTACCCTCAGAGTCACACCGCAACCATCCAGTTGGCCGAGAGAATGTTGGTGCAGACTCCAAAACGACCACACTTTCACCTTTCCAGTCGGCTACAGTGACTGCGAGACCTATTGGTACCCAGGGGCCACAGTGACCACTGTCAGCGACGCCGCTAAGCTGGGAGCTCCCTGGACCTTGAATGGCACCCACTGGGTCTGCGGACACCATGCCTACCCGTGGCTCCCCATGAGCTGGTACGGTTGCTGCTTCCCAGAGTTTGTGGTGCCCTATACCCACGCACTCGACGACCTCGGGGAGCACCCAGCATTCATGGTATTTTGGTTACACACTCCGTGAAGTTGGCCTGGTTGAAGTCACCGGCTATGATAAAGAGTGCCTCAGGGTATTCCGCTTCAAGGTTATTGATTGCGGAATATAGTTCATTGGATTCAGGTTTCACCTCCGCTTGGCGTGTGATATCGAATGCGGTCAGCGTAGCAGTTGGGAAAAGTCATTTTAATTCATCTGCTATCTCCATGTATCTTAGTTTACCAGTTCCTGATGTTTTAGTAAATATTTATTCAAAGAACTCTGAACATCTGTTTTATTTTTATTCCTGGCAAGATCTGTCTCGGATTCTAGTGCTTTTATCTGTGTTAGTATTCCGTTATTGTTTGCTTCGTTAAATACTTTAAACATTCTTTTGGTAACTTGCCTTTTTGTGCAAGTACGTATTTTTCCTAATGATTGGTAGTACTTTCAACTGTTTCAGTTAACCGTGGATAATGAAATATTCCCTTGAAATGTTCCTTCTCCTTGGAATGTATATATTCGTTGTTTTCCGAAAACAATCCTTTAATGTCTGTTCATCCTGAGGAAGTGAAGGGTTAAGAATTGCAACCATACCTATAACTGGTAAACAATATATATTGTTTACCAGTTATAGGTATGGTTGCAATAAATATACATTTATATTTCTCTAGCAAGGACTAGCAAGCTGCTGACCCATTAGTTAGGTTGGAATTTTAAGTATGTTAACTGCCTTTGTTTCGGGTAACGGACCATTCCGATATGTCAGACAGTGGCGATACTGGGTGTAATCAACATCGAGGTGCAGGCTTGGTCTGAACAACGAAGGGTGATACCTGCCTTTGAAAGCCTTGATTATAACTCAATTATACTAAGACAAGAGGTGTGATAGCTGTCTCGGGATCTCTATAGATTGACCGAAACTCGCGGTGCCATTTGCATGGCATGTGCGTGACAATTCCTGTATAAATGTCTGTCTGCCCTTTGTGCGCGGAGAACTCGGGAAGCGACCCTTAGTGAGTGCCGGAGAGAATTATCCTAGCGATGCACTGCTAATAAAGGTATTTGTTCGAATCGACCTCGTGGCACTGTGTTACTTACAGCGGACAGAAGGGGAAAATTAATTTCGGGACGACAATTTGGCGAGCCAGCCAGGAGTCCAAGACGAGGTTTCGGAAGCGTCGTGAGCGACCGACGGGGATAACGGCCACCTGAGAAGGAAGGGTCAACAAGGTACGATTCACCTTGATCCCTCTCAGGGAGTCAGACACCTGATCGATCCCTTCGTTTACCAAAAATCCTCTGACGGACTCCTCTTGAACCTGTCTGAGTGCCACAGCTAAGAAGGGGCTCGAGTCCCCAGTTAAGTTAAGTTCTGTTTGGGGTTCGAGTCCCCAGTTAAGTTAAGTTAAGTTAAGTTAAGTTAAGTTAAGTTAAGTTAAGTTAAGTTAAGTTAGTTAAGTTTCTTCAGGGTTCGAGTCCCCAGTTTCGGGTTCGGGGTTTTAAGTTTGTGAATTTCAAGGTTTTTGAGCTCTAAGTTCTGAGATCTGTTCTCCGGTACTGCCACCCTGCCTTAGACCGATTGTTAAGAGGGGAAATCCCCCACGGAAAGGTCAGGAACCTGACGTGGGTGAAGGAAAGAGACCGATCTTATAGGTAATCGCAGCGATTCGTACCGTCCGATCGGGAAGAATACAAAATGGGACAAACTCTCGATAAGTCTGGGTCCAATACCCCACTATTTCAGTTATGTAAAGACGATCCGAAGAACGATTGTAACTTCCGTAAATTATCAGCATGCCTCAATAAGAAATTGGGAAACGAAATATGGCCATTGGGGGGGGGGGGGGGGGGGGACAGGACGTAGATAAATGCCTAAAAGCAGAAAAGGCAATTTGGGAACGGAATACAGGGGAAAAATGGAAATTATTGATGCCCATTTGGAGAAAAACGGCCGAAGACCTAACAAATAAATCTAAGCTGGGAACATAATGCGCGCAGAAGGGGAATTAGTGTGTGATGAACAGGTAAATCCTAAGAGTTGGGAAGTCCTGAAGTCTCAGTGCAGAGACCACGATGCTGAAAGGAGCAGAAGGGAGGGAGAAGAGGTAAATGAGGTGTATAAAGAGAAACACAGAAATAAAAATAAAAGTAGTAAGGATAAAGTGGAGGTACCTTCCGACATGTCTGGCATGCCCCTGTTGTTCCAAAGTAATGATACGGACGAAGAGGAAGAGGATTGGATGGTCCGAGCCACAGCCCCTACCTACCCCCCCCCCAGTTTCATTGCCGCCCCCATATAATGCGGCTAGCCCGCCAGCCGTCCCGCCCTTACCACCAGAGACTGCTAGCCAAGTCCCACCCCCAGGACAAGTCCATGGCCCTATTACGTCCCGAACCAGGATGCTGCTTAGTCGAAGGTAAAGTCCACAGACGGATGGCTCTAAGGCCACGGACAAGCGACGAAGCTTTTTGGCAAGGGGCAGTCCTTCAATAGATTCTCAGACGGACACCGACTCTGATTCTACCACTGATTATGACGACCCTACAGATCCCAGCCCACCACCCACGTTGAAAGGGGTTAAGGGAGCCAAGGTTAAGAAACAATTCCCCAACAGGAGTGTTCCCAATCCCGATCCAGCCCAAGCCAACGCTAATCCTACAATCCAAATTTACATCCCTTGGAAGCCTCAGGAGATGTGCTTAATCATGAGTTAGGCGCCCGACCGTAAAACCAACCCGGAGGATTTCATAGATTATGTGATCGAAACAATTCAAATGTATCAGTCTGCCCCACAGGACCTTTTCAGTCTTTGTTGCATGGCCCTTACAACTAATGAAGTGGCACAGTGGAAAGAACACCTGGGGAACTATGCTGACTGGACAGCCTTTCAGGCGGCCATCCGGCCTCAGGACCAGGTGGCCACCATTAGAACTGCCCTTCGTAAAACCCTTCAACAGCCTCTTGACATAACTAAAGTTTTAGAATGCTGACAGAAACAGGGTGAGGACGGCCGAGACTTTTGGGACTGTATCTGTTCACTTTACGGGACCTATGCGGGGGACGATGCCTACAAAAGAGGCAATGCCTCCCCGCAGTTTAACGCCCTCCTAATACAATGCATCCCTGAGGGAGTGGCATCAGCTATCCGCACTAATAACATGAACTGGCCTGACCACACACGACAAGCCATGAGGAGGGCGCTAGTCCACTTCTGGAGTAATGGGCGTGATTCGAAAGCCACAAAGGTAAAACAGGAAATGGTGCAGATACCCCCTCGGCCCCAACCTCCTTACTCCGACAATACGGGCTACCAAATGGAGCGGCAATTTTGCGTTCCAGAAGGGGTTGACTGGTCCGGCAAAGGATACCCACTGTACCCCAATGACTTAAGAGCCCCAGTGTACGGGCCTCCTTGTGGGCCACCACAACCACCCTCGTAAATACCTAGGACCCAGGGGACCCCAACAACCTGCACCGGCGGGTACCAGGCCGACGGGATGCCATCTTTGTGGAACACCTGACCATTGGCGGAGGGACTGCCCCCGTTACCGTCATCGGCAGACGAGACCCCCTGGTAGACGGCAACATTTTTCAACAAACAACCCGTTTTCTGCCTGACTAGACGTGGAGAGTAGCCTCTCCACATACCCTGCCCTCACCAATAACCCGGACGATGAACCCATCGTCAATTTCTTAGTTGAAGGAAAGCCGATTCCCTCTATGATAGACACGGGAGCAAATACTTCAACCCTCGAGGCCCCTTGTATTGCCCAGCATGATTTTAAACTGTCCACTGCCTCAGTTCCATTGAGCGGGATGGAGGGACAGGAAAGATCCTACCCCTTAACTGAACCCTTACAAGTTAAATTTGAAGATCGGGAATGCCTGATCCAGTTTACGGTAACCAGTAAACTGGGGGTTAACCTAGCCGGGAGGGACCTGCTCTGCTCCCTCCGACTCAAAATACAATGCCTGGATGAAAGTATTACCATTACTGGTCCTAAAACCCACAGGATCCTCTGGATTCACCAGCCTCCTCAGTGGTGGACGGTGAACTTCACGAGCAGCGATTTTGACCCACCCTTGGAAACCACTGACCCACATGTGAAGCTAGCTTACGACCCCACCGGGGCCTCAAGGGTACTCGAAGGATTGTATGCTCCTCTCCTGGGTAGCATGGTGACAGTCACTATTTTAGGGGAAGTAGTGGGAAAGGAGGGGGCAACACTTCTAGTCCAAGTGCCTAATGAATTGTGGAATCAGTCAGGCTTGATGTCCCCTCACATTACCCTGTCAGTTAACGAGGGACATAAACCAAAGGAACTGGGATTCTTAGCCCACTGGCTTGAGGTACAGGCAGACAAAGGCCTTTTCGGGGTTCCTCAGGCTCTGCCAGAGGGGACCATGACTTATTACCTCGTCCCTTTCTCGGTGACGGGCTGTTAACACCATCACCAGCCCCATCGACTCCCTTGGGATGAGCCCACCCCCGATTTATGGGCCGCATCGAAGTCCGAGGTAAGGTACACCCCAGTGACCCCAGTCCAGATCCGTGTAAGACCGGGAGCACAACTGCCTTTCGGCCCACAGTATCCCCTTCGGAGAGAGGCAGTCGACTGAATAACTCAGTTAATAGATTCGTTCTGCAAACAGGGCATTCTCGTTCCTTGCCAATCACCTTGTAACACCCCCATTTTACCCGTCCCCAAACCCGGACGGACAGAGTGGCGCCTTGTACAAGACCTACGTAAGGTCAAAGAGATAGTGGAGCCACTATATCCCGTGGTCCAGAATCCAGCTATATTCTCAGCAGTATCCCTGCCGACTCTTGCGTTTTTACCATTGTGGATTTGCAGCATGCATTTTTCGCAAGTCCCCTCTCTCCCGACTCGCAGTACCTGTTTGCTTTCACCTTCCATTAAAATTCTTCTTTATACCAATCAGAATCCACTGAGGATTGTACATTAATGTATGAATTTTGAAGAGATTTGAAGATTCCCCAACTATCTTTAAATGGATGTTTTACATTAAATGCTCCCATTTTGGAGTAAGAAATAAAGGAAGTAATATTTTCAATGAACTCGGGTAAAGCACCCGGCCCTGACGGATATGCAGCTGAATTTTTAAAATCCTTTTCTGATATTGTTCCCTGGTTGGCCAAAATTTTTAAAGGTGCCCTATCAGTGGGTAAACAACCACAATTTATTTAATACTTAAAAAGGATAAAGATTCCACTGACTGTGCTTCTTTCAGACCGATTTCTTTATTAAATGTAGATTCAAAAATATTTTCCAAAGTATTGGCCTTTCGATTGGAAAAGGTTCATCCATAAATTATCTCTGAAGACCAGACAGGATTTATTCAGAATCGTTATTTACATCTTAATATTAGGAGATTAATGAATATTATATATACCCCTTCATCCCAAATTCCAGAATGTGTTATCTTACTAGGTGCTGAAAAGGTGTTTGATAAAATCGAATGGGAATATCTATTCACTGCACTTCAAAAATTTATTTTTAGCCCTAAATTACATCTGCCATTAAAATGATTTGTTATACACCTATGGCTTCAATACTTGCTAATAATCAAAGATCTCCTTTGTTTAGGATTTTTCGAGGTACTAGACAATGTTGCCCGTTAAACCCATTATTATTTGATATTGATTTAGAACCCTTGGCTATTGTACTCCAGGACTCCTCAAATATTTGTGGCATTACTCTAGGACAGAAGTTTCATAAGATATCTCTCTACGGAGATAACCTGTTACTTTATATTTCTAATCCGGACTGATCTATCCCCGCAGTACTATCACTACTAAATCAGTTTAATGTTTTATCTGGCTGCATATTAAATCTGTATAAGAGCGAACTTTTTCTATTGAATATGCAAACCCCAATTTATAGGCAATTACCTTTTAGATTGGTAACTGACTATTTTATGTATTTAGGTGTAAAAATTACCAAGAAACATAAGGATTTATTTCAAGTTAATCTATTGCCAATAATTGACCATGTTAAACAATTATTTACTAAGTAGTCTCCACTGTCTCTATCATTGGTATGCCGAATTGATGCGATTAAGATGAATATTTCACCAAAATTTTTATATTTATTTCAATCGATTCAAACTTTTGTCCCGAAATCTTTTTTGGACGCTATTGATTCTAAAATTCTTTCATATATGTGGCAGAATAAAAACCCAAGGCTAAGTAAGAAATATTTACAAAACTAGAAAAGGATGGTGGTATGGCCTTGCCTAACTTTAGATTATATTATTGAGTAATCAATATTAGATATTTAATTTTTTTGGATACAAGATTCAAATGCAATTCAACATCCCAAAGGGGTACACCTTGAGTCCCAATCAGTACTTGAATTTTCATTAGTTTCTATTTTAGGAGCTCCACTCCCTTTAGCACTTACCAAATTAAGTGAACATATGATTAACCCAATTGTTAAACATACAATACGAATATGGTTTCAATTTCGTAAATTTTTTGGATTGAATAAATTTAACCTGTCAAGTCCCATTCAATCCAATATTTTCTTTCATCCATCCAGAGTTGACTCATCTTTTTTCCATATGGAAAAGGAAGGGAATAATATGTTTTCGTGATTTATTCATTGATAACTGTTCTTCATCTTTTGAGCAATTGTCTGACAAATACAATTTTGCCTAGATCACACTTTTTTCGATATTTGCAAATTAGAATATTTTTTAAAAGCTACTATACCCTCTTTTCCCACACCTTACAAACTGAAATTACAGAAAAAAAAAATTGGTTTTAATCCTTGTCAGAAGGGCTTGATATCAATAATTTATGATTTAATTATGAAAATTCGTTCAGAACCACTGGACAAAATTAAGAATGAATGGGAAAGTGAACTCCAGACATCTTTACCTACAGAGAATTGGAAGAAAATTCTTCATTTATTTAATACATCTTCAATGTGTGCCAGACATTCTTTGATACAGTTTCAGGTAGTTGACAGGACCCATTGTCAAAAGACAAGCTAGCTCGCTTTTATCAACATATAAATCCTATATGTGACAGATGTAAATCGAATGTGCCTTCTTTGACACATATGTTTTGGCCCTGTCCTCTTTTGGAAAAATCTTGGAAAGGTATTTTTAACATTATTTTAAATGTATTGAAGATTGATTTACAACCTCATCCTATCAGTGCAATTTTTGGTTTACCAAGGATAGAATCTGGCCATCTATCTGCCTCCGCTAACCGTATGATTGCTTTTGTTACATTAATGGTCAAACGATCCATTTTGCTTAAATGGAAGGATCCAATACCCCCTACTACTTTTCAATGGTTTTCTCAAACTATATCATGTATAAACTTGGAAAAAAAATAGGAGTGGTACTATTGATCCTTCGCTTAAATTTGAGGAAGTTTGGAGTCCATTTATTCAATATTTTCACATGATATAGATCCCCTTATAATAACATATAGAGGAACGGAGTTGACGACATAATATTGCCCTGTTTCTACAGAAAAAAATTAGTCCAGTTTTTTTTATGTTTTTTTAAAAAAAAATTTCTTTCGCTTAGTTTGGTTTGATATATTGTTTATAATTTTTCTTATTGTTTTGGGGAGTTTTTTCTTTTTTTGATATTTTATAATGAATCTTTTTCTTTCATATTATATTCATTCACTAACAGATCGTTGGATCTACAGATTTTTTTATTCTTTATTGTTCTTTATGATTATCCGTGTCATGATTGTTCTCCTGATCTCTTTGTATTACATGTATAAACATTGATACATTAATCTGTATTAATTTGAAAATTTATGAAAAGATTGAAAAAGCAGCGGATGACAATCCCGGTGGTCAGGCGTGAGACTCCCGGTGGCGAGATGTCAGACACACGGTTCCCATGGGTCAGACTCACAGTGGTCAGGGCTGACACTCCCGGTGGTGACGGTTCCGACTCCCGGTGATCAAGGTTGATAGTCTCATTGGTCAGGAGTTACACTCACTGTGTTCAGGGGTCAGACTCCCGGTGGTCAGCGGTGACACTCCCCGTGGTCAGCGTTCAGAATCTGGTGGCCAGGCGTGACACCCTCGGTTGTGAATGGTCTGGCTCCCGTAGCTCAGGGGTGACCGTCCCGCTGGTCAGGGCTGATAATCCTGTTGGGCAGGGGTGACTCTCTCAATGGTCAGGATTGAGACTCCCGGTGGTCAGGGGTGACACTCCCTGTGGTCATGGGTGACCACCCGGTGTTCAGGGGTCAGACTCCCGGTGGTCAGCTGTGAATCTCCCGGTTGTCAGGGGTTAGATTTTTGGTGGTCAGGGGGTCATACTCCCAGTTGTCAGTGGTGACGCTCCCGGTGGTCATGGGTCAGACTGCCTGTGGTCTGGTTGAGTCTCCCGGTGGTCAGGAGTTACGTTCCCGGAGTTCAGGGGTGAGAGCCCCGTTGGTCAGACGTCATATTCCCGGCGGTCAGAGTTGATAGTCCGGCTGGTCAGAGGTTATACTCCTGGTGGTCAGTTGTCACACTCCCGGGTGCCAGGGGTGAGACTCCCGGTGGTCAGTTGTCAGTCTTCCCGTGGTCAGGGGTGAGACTCCTGGCGGTGAGGTGCGAGTCTCCCGGTGTTCAGGGGTCAGACCACCGGTGGTCAGGTGTTAGACTCCGGGTGGTCAGGTGTTAGACTCCCGGTGGTCAGGGGTGAGACTCCCGGTGGTCAGGGGTCAGTCTCCCGGTGGCCAGCGGTGACGCTCCCCGTGGTGTGGGGGTCAGACTCCTAGTGGTCAGGAGTGACACTCCCGGTGGTCAGCGGTCAGTTTCCAGGTGGTCAGGGGTGCCACTCCTTGTGGCCAGGGGTGACATTCCCGTTGGTCAGGGGTCAGACTCCTGTTGGTGAGCGGTGGCACTCCCGGTGGACAGGGGTCAGACTCCAGGGGCCAGGGGTGACACGCCCGGTGGACAGCGTTCAGACTCCCGGTGGTCAGGGGTGACCGTTCCGTTTGTCAGGGGTGACACTCCCTGTGTTGAGGGGTAAGTCTCTCGGTGGACAGCGGTGACAGTCCCGCTGGTCAGTGGTGAGACTTAAGGTGGTCAGGGGTGAGACTTCTGGTGGCCAGTGTTGAGACTCCCGGTGGTCAGTGGTCAGGCTCCCGGTGGTCAGCGGTGACACTCCCGACGGTCAGGGGTGAGAGTTCCTGTGGTCAGGCTTGACACTCCCAGTGGCCAAGGGTGACGCTGCTGACGGTCAGGTGTGAAACTCCCGTGGTCAGCTGTGACATCCTGTTGGTCAGGGGTACCGCTCTCTGTGTTCAAGTGTGAGACACCGGGCGGTCAGGTGTGACATTCCCGGTGGTCGGGTTGACCCTTACAGAGGTCAGGCGTCAGACTCCCGGTGGTCAGGGGTCAGATTCCCGGTAGTCAGGGGTCAGACTGCTGGTGGCCAAGGGAGAGACTTCCGGTGGTCAGGGGTAACACTCCCAGTTTTCTGGGGTGACACTCCCGGCGTTCAGTGGTGATGCTCCTGGTGTAAACGGGTCATACTCCAGGTGGTATGGGGCTACACAGAGAGGACTTTATGTGGGGCTGGACAGAGACGGGTTTATGAGTGGCTACACAGAGAGAGGTTTATTTGGGGATAAACAGAGAGGGGTTTACACGGTGCTACACAGACAAGATTTTATGTGGGGCCGCACAGAGAAGGGTTTATGAGGGCTACAAAGATGGGTTAATTTGGGCTACACAGAGAAGGGTTTTTGTGATTCTACACAGAGAAAGGTTGATGTGGGTTCACACGGAAGGAATTATGTGGGGCTACACAGAGAAGCGTTTATATGGGGCTACATAGAGAGGGGTTTATTTTGAGATACACGCAGAGGGGTTTATGTGGGGCTACTCAGAGAACAGTTTATGTAAGTCTGCACACAGAAGGGTTTATGTGGGGTTACACAAAGAAGGTTTTGTGTGGGGGTACAGAGATTGGGGTTTATGTGGCCTAACACAGTGACTGGATTATGTGGGGATACACAGGAAGGGTTTTATGTGGGGCTGCACAGAAATTGGTTTCAGTGCGGCTGAATAGAGAGGTGTTTATGTGTGGCTACACAGAAATGTTTATGTGGGGCTACAGGGTAAATGGGTTTATGTGGGGCTACACGTGAAAGTGTGTATGTGGGGCTACGTGGAGAGGATACATATGGGGATACGCGAAGTGATTCTGTGGTGCTGTGCAGTAGGCTTTATTTGGGGTGAAACAGAGAGGGGTTTCTGTGGGGCTACACAGAGAGGGGTGTATGTGGGGCTACACAGAGAAGAGTTTAAGTGGGGCTACACAGCCATGGGTTTATGTGGGGCTACACAGAATAGGGTTTATGTGAGGCCGCACAAAAAGGGGTTTATGTGGGCAACAACAGAGTATGGTTTATGTGGGTCTTCACAGGAGATGGGTTATATGGGTCCACACAGAGGGTTTATTATTTTGAGCTGCACACAGAGGGATTTATTAAGGGCTGCACAGTGAATGGCTTATGTGCGTTTAGACGGAGAGGGGTTTCCGTGGGTAGGCACAGAAGGGTTTATGTGGGTTACACAGAGAGGGGTTTATGTGAGTATAAAAGAGAAGGGTTTCTGTGGGCTTCACAGAGATGGCTTGATGTGGGTCTACGCAGAGAGGGGTTTATGTAGATCTACACAGAGAAGGGTTTATGTGGGAATACACATTGTAGGGTTTATGTGGGGTTAAACCGAGTGCTGTTTATGTGGGGCTACACAGAGTGGGTTCAGGTTGGGCTACACAGAGATGTGTTTTTGTGGGACTACACACAGAAGCGTTCATGTATGGCTGCAAAGAGTAAGGTGTTAAGTGGAGCTACACAGGAGAGGTATCGTCGTCATCGTGGCTATCCCTCGAGGTCGAGGATGATGGTCTTCGTTCCGTTTATCTCTTTATGTGGGGGTCCACAGAAAAGGTTTGATGATACACAGAGATGGTTTATGTGGGGTTACACAGAGAGGGGTTTATGTTGGGCTACAAAAAGTGTGGTTTATGTGAGGCTAAGAGAGAAGGGTTTATGTGGGGCTAGACCGAGAAAGGTTTGTGTGGGGAAACACAGAGAAGGATTTATGTGTGGCTAAACACACAGGGAATTATGTGGGGCTTACTGAGAGGGGTTTATGTGTGTCTACACAGAGAAGTGTTCCTGTGTGTCTGCACATAGATATCGTTACGTGGGTCCAGAAAGAGAAGTGTTTGTGGCTGCACACAGAGGGGCTTTCGGGCTACACAGAGAGAGGATTTTGTGGTTCTACACGGAGAGTGTTTTTTGTGGAACTACAGAGAGAAGGGTTTATGTGGCTCTACAGAGAGTGGTGTTTATGTCGGTCTACACAGAGAAGGGTGTATGTGGGGCTAGACAGAGAGGGGGTTACTTGGGGTTTCACAGAAAGAGGTTTATGTAGGCCTTCACAGAGAATTGTTTATGTGTGTCTAAACAGGGAAGAGTTTATGTGTGGTTACACTGAGAGGGATTTATGTTGGGCCATGGAGTGGGGTTTCTGAGGGGCTTCTCAGAAAGGGGATTATGTGGGGCTACAGAGAGAAGTGTTCATGTGGGTCTACACAGAGAGAGGTTTATGTGGGGCTACACAGAGAGCGGATTATGTTGTCTAAACAGAGATCAGATTAGTGCGGCTGCACAGAGAAGCGTTCATGTGCTAAACAGAGAGGGGTTTATGTCGGGCGACACAGAGTGGGGTTTATGTGCGGCTACACAGAAAGGGTCAATATGGTCCTGCACAGAGAAGGGTTTATGTGGGACGACACAGAAGAAGTGTTTATGTGGGAGTACACAAAGACGGTTTAGTTGGGGCTGTAGAAAAAGGGTTTTATGTGAGGTACACAGAGAAGTGTTTCTGTGGGGCTACAGAGAGAAATGTTCATGTGGGGCTGCACAGAAAGGGTGTTTTGTGGGGCTACACAGAGGCGTTTATTTGCTGCTACACAGAGAAGGGTTTATGTGGAGCTACACTGAGAGGAGTTTACGTGGGGTTACACAGAAAAGAGTTTCTGTGGATCTACACAGATAAGTGTTTAAGTGTGTCTACACAGAAGTATTCTTGTGTGTCTACACAGAGATATCTTTATGTGGGGCTAGTAAGAGAAGTGTTTGTGGCTACACAGAGGGGCTTTAGGGCTACACAGAGAGGGGTAATGTGGGGCTAAAAAGGGAAGGGTTTATGTGGGGCTACACAGAGAAGGGTTTATGTCGGTCTGCATGGAGAGTGGTTTATGTGGCGCTACACACAGTGATGTTTATGTTTGTCTGCACAGAGAAGGGTGCATGTGGGGCTACGCATGGAGGGGGTCACCTGGGGCTACACAGAGAGGTGTTTATATGGGGCTGCACAGAGAGTTGTTTATCTAGGGCTACACAGAGGGATTTCTGTAGGGCTACATGAAGATGGGTTCCTGTGGTGTTACGCACAGAGGAGTTTACGTATGGCTTCACAGAGTAGGGTTTCTGTGGGGCTGCACAGAGAGGCGTTAATATGGTTCTACACAGAGAGGGTTTGATGTGGAGCAACATAGAGACGGGTTTATATGGGGCTACATGGAGTGGGGTTTGTGTGAGTCGACACAGAGGTGGTATTATGTTGAGCTACACAGAGATTGGTTTATGCGGTGCTACACAGAGAAGGGTTTATGTGGGTTTACACGGGGAGGGGTTTATGTGGGCTACATAGAGAGAGGGGTTTCTGTGAGGCTACACAAAGGATGCTTTATGTGGGGCTACACAGAAAAGGGTTAACGTGGTGCTGCACAAAGAGGGATTAGTGGGTCTGCACAGGGAATGGTTTATATTGGTCTACACAGAGAAGGGTTTATGTGGGCTACGCAAGAGGGGTTCATGTGGGGCTACACAGAGAATGATTTATATGGGGAGACAGAGAAGGGTTTATGTGAGGCTACACAAAGAGGGGTTCATGAGCGGATACAGGAAGAAGTGTTTATGTTGGTCTACACAGCAGCAGCTCCCAGGCCTGTGGCACAAAGACTGGCTCTGATATACAGCAGGGTAGCGTGGAGACAAGGTGAGCTGTCGTGATAGTACACTCCACAGTAAGATGGACAGACTGGAGATTCTGTGGCCGTGAACGAGTCTCCGGGATGGTGAGTTGTCTCCCGGATGCCAGGGAGAGGGACGTCTCGGAGCAGTTCCAGAACATTCTCAAATGAGAGGGTAAGCAGCCAGAGGTTATTTTACACATTGGGACCAGCGACATGGGGAAAAAGGATGGGGTCCTGCAGAGTGAATGTGGGGATTTAGGCAGAAGGTTCAAAAACCGGAGCTGAAGGGCTGTAATCTCAGGATCACTGCCGGTGCC
Source organism: Pristis pectinata (assembly GCF_009764475.1). Classification (NCBI taxonomy): domain Eukaryota; kingdom Metazoa; phylum Chordata; class Chondrichthyes; order Rhinopristiformes; family Pristidae; genus Pristis; species Pristis pectinata. The sequence continues at coordinate 10,365,390 of NC_067441.1, forward strand.
ACCTACTGGTGAGGGGAGGAATAAGAGGACAGGGCGGGTCAATGTGTGGCTGAGGAGCTGGTGCAGGAGGGAAGGGGTCAGCTCCTTGGACCATTGGGATCGCTTCTGGGGCAGAGATGACCTGTACAAGAGGGAAGGGGTGCACCTGATCTGGAGGGGTCCAATAATCTGGCGGGGGGATTTGCTGGTGCTGCTCAACGGAGTTTAAACTGGTCTTGTCCGGGGATGGGATTGAAAGGATGGACGTGGCAGATAAGAAGGACGAAGCAAATCTGGAGGTTACAGTGACCAAGACAAAGAGGCAGGACAGGCAGGGGCAAGGCAGGGAGTGAGGAGGGTCTGATGGGGTAAACTCTGTTTATTTTAATGTGAGACCCCTGACAAGTCAGGAAGAAGGACCCAGAGCATGAGGTGGCCCATGGGGTTATGGTGTTATTGCTGTTACGAGGCAGGGCAAGCAGCTCAATGTGCTGGGGTACAGATATATTGGGCATGAGAGAGGTGGAGGAAAGTTGTAGTTTTGATCGGGAGAACATCACAGCGGTACTTAGCTAGTATAATCCAGAACGTCCAGTGAAACAAAATGGGTAGAATTTCAAAATCAGAAAGGTGTGCTCACTTTGATGGGATTATCAGATATCCATTCCCTGCCTACCTCCACCCACTCCTCCTGCCAACAGCCAGCAGGATTTAGAGAAGGGAATGTGCATGGAGATTGCAGATAGCTGTTGGAATAATAGGCTATAACAGTGATGCACAAAATGTGCTGGAGGAACTCAGCAGGTCAGGCATCATCTGTGGAGGGAAGTAAATAGGTGGAAGGAGGTTATTTTAACTTCCCTAGTAGGGACTGGGGAGGACGTAGTGTAGAAGGATTAAATGCAGCAACATACAGTATGTTGAGTGGGTCAAGGGAAGTGTTTTCAAGCAATGTGAAGATATTACTCCCAGAGATGAGGCAACACTCAACCTCCTTCTCGGACATAAGGCTAGGCAAGTGACTGACGCGTTAGTGGGGGAGCACTGTGGCACCAGGGACTATAATACCATTGTTTTTTTTTAATAGTTACGGGAAAAGTTAGGGCTGGTCCATGAATTAAAATCCTAAATTGGGGAAAGGCAAATTTTGATATCATTGGACAGGAACATGCGAGGTTGATTGGGAGAGTCTGTTAACAGGTAAAATGATTTCTGGCAAGTCGGAGTCTTTAAACCTGGGATAGGAAGAGTTCAGGGCCAAAGTCTCCCTGTTGGAGTGAACGGCAAGGCTGGAAGGGTGAGGCAAGCGAATTAGATTCATGATGGATATTGAGGATCTGGTCAGAAAAACATAAGGAAACACGTGTCAGGTTCAGGCAGCTCAGATGAAATGAATCCCCTGAGAAGTATAAGAAATGTAGGAGTATACTTGCAAGGGAAGTTATAAAAGCAAAGAGAGGACTTGAAATATTCCTGACTCCATAGAACTATAGAACCATACAGCACAAAACAGGCCCTTCGGCCCACCATGTTGTGCCGTCCATCAAACTACCCTCACACTATCTAACCCTTTCATCCCGCATATCCGTCCATCTCACATTCCTCCATGTGCCTATCCAACAAACTCTTGAACCTGTCCAATGCATCTGCCTCCACCACTACCCCAGGTAGTGCATTCCATGCACCAACCACTCTTTGGGTGAAATTCCTACCCCTGACATCTCCCCTAAACCTCCCAACCATAACCTTAAAGCCATGACCTCTCGTCTTGAGCATTGGTGCCCTGGGAAGGAGGCGCTCACTGTCTACTCTATCTATTCCTCTCAATATTTTATATACCTCTATCATGTCTCCTCTCATCCTCCTCCTTTCCAGTGAATAAAGCCCTAGCACCTTAAGCCTCTCCTCATATTCAATACTCTCTAATCCAGGCAGCATCCTGGTAAATCTCCTCTGCACCCTCTCGAACGCCTTCACATTCTTCCTATAATGCGGCGACCAAAACTGAACACAGTACTCTAAGTGTGGTCAAACTAGAGTTTTGTAAAGCTGCATCATCACTTCGCGGCTCTTAAACTCAATCCCACGATTTATGAAAGCCAACATCCCATTGGCCTTCTTAACTGCTCTATCCACCAGTGAACTGTGAATATGAACCCCCAGATCCCTCTGCTCCTCTACACTGTCAAGTACCTTTCCATTCACGAGGGCAGAGTTTGTCCTTCCAAAGTGTACCACCTCACACTTCTCCGGGTTGAACTCCATCTGCCACTTGTCAGCCCAGCTCTGCATCCTATCAATATCGCTCTGTAAGTTCCGACAGCCCTCCACACTATCCACAACACCGCCGATCTTAGTGTCGTCCGCAAACTTACTAACTCGGCCTTCCACCCCCTCATCTCAGTCATCTATAAATATCACAAAAAGTAGAGGTCCCAGAACCGATCCCTGCGGGACACCACTAGTCACTGCCCTCCAATCCGAGGACACTCCTTCCACCACAAGAACTTCTCCCACTTCCGCCGCCTCCAGGCACATTCTCCCACCTTTGTCTTTAATCGGACCTACCTTTACCCTAGCCATCCTCCTACCCTTCACATACGTAAAAAAGGCCTTGGAGTTTACCTTAACCCTACTAACCAACGCCTTTTAATGTCCCCTTCTAGTTCTCCTCAGCCCTTTCTTAAGTTCCTTCCTCGCTACTCTATATTCCTCACGGGTCCTGTCTGAACCTTGCTTCTTAAACCTTACGTATGCTACCTTCTTCTCCCTAACTAGTCGTTCCACCTCTCTCGGCACCCACGGTTCCTTCACCCTGCCATTCCTTCTCTGACTCACCAGGACATATTTATCCCTAACATCCTGCATAAGTTCCCTGATCATCGACCACATCTGCATGGTACATTTCCCTTCAAAAAGGGCATCCCAATTTACACTCCCAAGTTCTCTCCTTATAGCCTCATAGTTCGCCCTTCCCCAATTAAATATCTTCTTGTCCTCTCTGCACCTGTCCCTGTCCATGACAATTCTAAAGGTTATGGAACAATGGTCACTGTCCCCCAAATGCTCTCCCACCAATAGATCCTTCACCTGTCCCGGTTCATTTCCTAAAACTAGATCTAGCATGGCATTCCCTCTAGTCGTCCTGTCGACATACTGCGTCAGGAATCCCTCCTGGACACATTTAACAAATTCCGTCCCATCTAAAGCTTTGGCACTAAGCAGGTTACAGTCTATATTTGGGAAGTTGAAGTCTCCCATTATAACAATCCTGTTATTTTTGCTTCTCTCCAAACACTGCCTGCCCATCTGCTCTATACCTCTACTGCTACCAGGGGGCCTATTGAACACTCCTAGTAGAGTAACTGCTCCTTTCTTGTTCCTTACTTCCACCCATACGGTCTCTAGAGATGATCCTTCTACAACATCCATCCTTTCCACAGCCTTAACAGTGTCCCTGATCAGTATCGCCACCCCTCCTCCTCTTCGCCCCACTTCCCTATCCCTCTTAAAACACTGAAAACCTGGAATATTCAATATACACTCCTGCCCTGACGTCATCCACGTCTCAGTAATAGCCACAATATCACAGTCCCCCATACTTATCCAAGCCCTCAGTTCATCTCCCTTATTCTGACACTTCTTGTATTCAAGTAAACACACTTCAGTCCATCTACTTTCCTACTTTTATAGCCTGTATTCTGCTTCTCCTTCCCCAAAGCCTCTCTACCTGTTTTATATGACTTTTCCCCATCCCCTTCTTCCACTGACCTACTCCTCCGGTTCCCTTCCCCCTCACAAACTAGTTTAAACCCTCCCGAACCACCCTGGCAAACCTGGCCGCAAGGATATTGGCCCCCTTCTGGTTCGGGTGTAACCCGTCCTCTCTGTACAGATCCCACCTTCCCGAGAAGAGATCCCAACGATCCATAAATCTAAAACCCTCCCTCCTGCACCAACTTCTCAGCCGCGCATTTATCTGCCACCTCCTCCTGTTCCTGCCTTCACTATCGCGTGGCACCGGCAGCAATCCCGAAATTGCTATCCTTGAGGTCCTGTTCCTCAATCTTCTGCCTAGTTCCCTGAACTCGCTCTTCAGGATCTCATCCCCCTTCCTACCTATGTCGTTGGTGCCAACATGGACCACAACTTCTGGCTGCTCTCCTTCCCGCTCAAGAATCCTGTGGACCCGATCAATGACATCCCAGACCCTGGCACCTGGGAGGCAACATACCATCCGGGATTCATGCTCACTGCCACAGAACCTCCTGTCTGTTTCCCTGACTATCGAGTCCCCTATCACTACAGCATTTCTCTTTCCCACTCTTCCTTTCTGAGCAGCAGTACCAGTCCCAGTGCCAGAGGCCTGGTTACTGCAGCTAGGCCCCTGCAGGTCATCCCCCTCAACAGCCTCCAAAGCGTAAAACCTGTTACTGAGCAGAACACCCTCCGGGGTTCCCTGCTCTGTCTGCTTGCCTGACTTCTTCTTCTTCCTCTTCCATCCCCTGACAGTCACCATTCGATCTTCATCCTGAACCTCAGATGTACCTGCTCTAAGGGGGGGGGGGGGGGGGTGACTGCCTCATGATGGACTGTGTCTACAAAACTCTCTCCCTCCCTTATGCTACGCAGTGTTGTAGCTGCGACACCTGCTCATCAACTTTGACCCGAAGTTCGTCCAGCCTCAAGCACTTACTGCAGATGTGGCCATCGTGGACCGCAGCAAGGTCCACGAGTTCCCACATCAAACAGCTGCAGCATATGACCATGTTCTCCATCTGACTACATTCCCCCCCCCCCGAGTTAATCCCACCTACAAATCTATAATAGACAACAGGGAAACCTTACCTTTACCTAATTACCAGCTACTTACCTTCCTTGACCCTTCACGCAGAAACCCCTTGAGCCAAAGCCCGACCACTCTGCTGCCCGCTGCGACGTTGCCCGCTCGAAAGGCTGTTTGCTTTTTCAAGCTGCCCACGCCGCTCTTGCGCAGTCCAGCCCCCACTCAACTAGTTAGAAAAAAACTTTTAAAACACTTACTAAAGAAAGTTATAAAAATCTAACCCTTACTCTTAAAACCCTAAGAAAAACTAACCCTTGCACTTAAAACGCTAATAAAAGTGATAAACAGAAAAAACTTAGCTGCTCCGAAGTCCTCCGAACCGAAGCCCTCGAGTCCTCCCAAGATTGTTTTTCTTTCTCCTTTTTCAGGGGAATCCTGAAGGTTTCTGTAAGTATATTTTGAGAAAATAGGCAACTAGTGAGAGAATAAGTCCCCGTAAGGATCACTGTTGTTGTCTATCTGTGGAGCACAGGACATGGGTGAGTTTTTATATGGACACTAGTCATCTTTATTTACCGCTGAAAAGACGTGGGAGTTGGTGAGTAGAGAGAAGAGGAAGTGATATCATGAAACACACCGACAGAATGAATGTGTCGGTGTCGGCGATCTGGATAAATCCCTAGTGCCTGTATCAGCGGGTGCTGTGGGAGTCGATGAGGACATTGCTGGGGCTCTGGCAGGGATTTTTGTATCGTCCTTACCCATCGGTGAGGTACCGGAAGACTGGAGGGGGATAATGTTTTGCTTTATTGAAGAAGGTTGCAAGGACAAGTCAGAGAACTACAGGGCGGTGAGCCTCACATCAGTGGTGGGAATGTTACTGGAGGGGATCATGAGGGTCAGGATCTAGCAGCATTTGGAAAGGCAGGGACTGATCAGGGACAGTCAGCATTGCTTTGTCCGTGGGAAATGATGTCCCACGAATTTGACTGAGATTTTTTGAAGAGGTGACGAAGAAGATTGATGAGGACAGGATGGTAAAAGTTGTCTGCTTGGCTTTCGGCAAGGCACTGAAAACGTCCTGCTTGGTAGGCTGGTCTGGAGGGGAGATCACATGGGACAGAGGGTGAGCTACTGAATGGATACAACATTGACTTGGTGGAAGGAGGCAGGGGTGGGAGGGGAGGGTTGTTTCTCAGACTGGAGGCCTGTGATCAGTGACGTGTGGCAGTGATGGGTGCAGCTCCCCTGTTGTTTGTCATCTATATTCATGTTTGGAGAAGAATGTTGGTGGCGTGATCAGTAAGTTCACAGATGACTCCACAATTGGTGGTGTCGGGGACAGTGCGCAATGTTGTCTGATATTACAACAGGATACTCATCAACTGGTAAAGTGGGCAAAGGAATGGCGGGTGGAATTTAACTCAGACACGTGCAAAGTGATGCATTCTTTGGGAATTTAAAGCATGCCGAGACATCCATGGTGAATGGCAGTGCCCCGGCTGGTGTTGTTGAACAGAGAGACCTGGAGGTACAGGTACGTAGTTCCCTGCAGGTGGTAACACAGGTAGACAGGGTGTTGAAGATGGCACATGGCATGCTTGCCTTCATCGACAGAGGCAGTCAGTACCGGAGGTGAGACCTCATGTTCCAGTTCTGCAAGGTGTTCGTATGAAGCATTGTGTGAAGTTCCAGTCCGATGCTGTAGGAAGGATGTGATTAAAATGGGGAGGGTGCAGAAAAGCTTCACAAGGATGTTGCCCGGATTGGAGGGTTTGAGGGATTGGATCGGCTGGGAATGTTTCCCCTGGAGTGAGAGCGGCTGAGGTTGACCTTACAGAGGTTTGCAAAATTATGAGGGGCAGAGTCACGGTCTTCGCCCCAGAGTGGGGAAATCTATAAGTGGAGGGCATAGAGTTAAGGGAAGAGGGGAAATATTCACCGGAAGTCTGAGGGGTGAGGGTTCCATACAGAGAGTGGTAGGTCAATGGGTAAATGTAACGAGCTGCCAGAGGAGGAGGTAGAGGCAGATACAATGACACCGTTAAAGCAAACACATGGACAGGGACGGGGAAATGAACGTTTTCGGCGAAAAGGACCAAACGCAGGGAAATGGAATTGGTGCACATGGCTACCTTGATCAGCACGGACAGGTTGTGCCAAAGGGCTTGTTTCCATCCTGTACACGTTTATGAATGGATGAATTTTATAAATCTGATGGGACCGCTCGGGTTCATGCAGGGCTCAGAGCAGCAGGACTAACTGGGTGGGCACCGTGGTCATCATGGACTGGTTGGGCCGAAAGGCCTTTATACGTCTGTATTGCTCTGTGACTCTGATGTGTGAGGTCAGCGGCACACACAGTCCTGTCACTCTCTGGGCCTCCTCACTGATACCCGGGGCTCAGTGCACCAGCTAAAACACCTTTCAGACAGGTGAGACCAGTATCCGCCCACACAGACCTCCCCACAGATCCTCACCCACACCCGTTGCCCGCGGTCACCCCTGTGCCCCACTTTCCCAACAGCCCTGTGTATTGGGCCCTTTTCTCCCCTCGGGCATCGGTACAACCAGCAGCCTGACACGGGCACTGCATGGGCAACCGCATTGGTGGGACTGGAGTCACACAGGGACCAGGCCAGATAATGGCGGCAGCCGTCCTTCCCTCGCTGTGGGACGATGATCACGTGATGTGGGATTTACCAATACCTGTCCTCATTTGACCTTCAACTTTGTTCCAACCTCCATCCCCTGGTTGAACATTCCCACAGGTGCAGCACTGGAACGGGTTCATTCAGTCTCCGTCACTGCAGACCTCAGAGCCCGATGTGGCCAGAGCAGGGCACAGTCAGAAACAACATCGGCCCCAAATAGTGAAGCCCCACGATCTTCAGTGATCCCTTTACTATGGTAGCATAGCCGCTGTACACTTTACCCGGTGCTCTCTGCCAAAGATTACATTCTGATCTTTGGCATGTCACTTTAAGTCTGGAATTCCCACAGCAGCGCTATTCTGGGAGCAGCTGATGTAACCTGGTTGTTCAGTGAGTGTAACTAACGTCAATGATCAGGAGACTGGTGCCACTGGAGAGTTCTCTCCTCTATAATAAGAGCTGCGGTGAACATCTCAGCACTGGTTTGGCAACGGGCCTGGCATGTTGCAGCAACAGAGGAATCACCACTTCTCCGCGAACATGGGAGCCCGGATACTTGGACAAGTCCTGACCATTTACTATCCAGTTCTGGCAGCTCTCGGTGTTCCCGGTGCGTAGTTACACACTGATACTCACCCTGTTCACCTCTGTTCCCTCTGTAGGTGCTGGTGATGGATGTGTGCTGCATTAATGTCCTGTTATACTGCAGTATAATTCTGTGAGTGAGATCTGCTCAATCCCACTGTTGCTTTTAATTTAACCTGGTGCCTTCATTCAAACTGTGATCTCAGGCAGAGTTGCCGTGTTGCACTTTTCCCCTGAATGTGTTGCAGTGTGATGTGTAAACCAGCCGCCAGTGTCAGGTCAGCAGTGACGGTGTGAGTTTACAGTGTACATTCTGGATGTGTGGGCAGAGAAGAGAAACACATTGATGGTCCCAGTCTGTGAAATACACCGTGAAATAACTCAGGATGGGTGTCCCCGGGTCTCCCGGCTGTTACAGCATTGAGGGAAACTAACGTGCTGTCACTGACTTCCCTCCTCTTTCAGGGACTGGAGATCAGCCGTTAATGCTCCCTTCCGGGTGTGAGACCGGCGTTGTCGCCCGGCTGCCGGAGACACGCTTGAGTTTCACTTCCATCCACTTTCTTTATTCACAAACGGCGCGGAATATTTCCACATCCCGGGATAAATCCCCGGTGGTATAACAATAAAACCCTGAACTGCTGGCAAAACTCAGCAGGTCAGGCGGCACCTGTGGAGTGAGAAACAGCGAAGGATTCAGGTCAAAGTCGCTTGATTCAGACTGAGAAAGGGAGAGAGCAAGTTACTGTAGGTGGCAGAGGAAGTGGGCAGGGCAATGGGTGGAACACAGGGGATGTCTGGAACTGGGTGAGATGATGTTGCCGTTGAACGGAGAGTTGAGCTCCTTTGTCTGTGTAATGTGTTGTTCATGTTGTGAAGTTCACGGTGATGTTGTGAAGTCAGAATGATGTGGTGAAGTTGATTGTTGGAGGTCCTGCCACTTGATGCAAATGTGATGAAAGTGAGTCAGTTGTGATTTTATTCTGTCTCTGAATGTGTGTTTTAGATGGTGACTTGTAGTGGGCAAGGGGGGGTGAGGGTGTATGTTGTTTCCAAAAGTCCGGGTCTATTCCCCATCCCTTGTTGCTCTGTGAGGGAAGCCCGGTGGTTCCAGATAGCAAATTTATGGCCCTCATTTTTAGATGGCAATTTAAAAGTGGTGGTATCCAGAATGTCAATTATCTCTTTGATTGCTATGGCTTTGACTTTGGGTGATGATTGCCAAAGATTTGAATTCCTTCCTCTAAATCCATTTTCGAATGTGTCCACATTGCCCAAATATCATCTAAGTGACTGTAATAACACATTGGTCGCCTGGGGCACTACTGGCAGACTGTCGCTTTCCAGACTGCCATAGATCTGTTGGCATATGCTGGGGCAAACTTCTTCCCCGTTGTAGTCCCTTTGATTTGTAAGTAGAATTCATCGTTGAATTCAAAGTCATTCTTTGTCAGGCCCAGGTGAGTTAGTTTTAGCAAAGCTCCATCTGGTCTGTCAGTGTCAGGGGCTTTTCCTTGGATATTTTTAACAGCCTTCAGGCCCCTGTCTGTTTCTGTGTTTGTGTACGGGCTTCCAATGTCCATGGTAAGGATGGTGGACATAGGGGTCACGGTCTGGGAGTTAACAATCTGTGTAAAGTGGTATGTCTCTTTGATATAGCTGGGAGATTGCTGCATCAAAATCTGGGATAACATTGTACAGTCCAACCTATTGGGATCTGCCCAGTATATCCCAGCATTTCCAGTTATGCACCGTTTTCGATTTTTTTTGATTTTCAGGATCAACCGTTTTTTCCTCCACTGGTCTGTGGCTATGATACTTCGCCTTCAGAAACGGAGCAGCTTTTCCCGTTCTATCTGTACCTTGTGGTGATGTTTGTGCTCAGTTGTTCCTGGTTTAAGTACATTTCAGACTGTGGTCCAGAGAGATGGGGCTGTGTTATTGCCGGAACTGAGTATGTTTCAATCCCTGTCCAGGCTATGTCCAAATCTGAGATCAGATCTGGAGCGTGGAGTTGGGTGACGGACGAGGCACAAGTCCGGGTCTATTCCCCATCCCTTGTTGCTCTGTGAGGGAAGCCCCGTGGTTCCAGAGCCCTCACACCAGCTGACGGAAGAAGGTTCTTGATCAGCTGACCTCTTGTGGGTGTCGGTTCTGCCACAGTGGTGTGCGGTGAGAAACGTCATGGAGAAAGGCAGCACCTGTTCCAGTTGGGAATGGGTCTGTGAGCTGCAGAACACAGAGCCTGGGGGTGACGGTACTGGGCAACGTCGTCTGTTGTCAGAGGACACACAGGAATAAGCTCCTGGAAAGGGAACTGGATGGGTTGGTGCGGTGTAAGTTGCGTGTCACACAGAGGGATGTGAGGTCAGAGGTAAACTTCCCAGAGTCACTCATTTTACCTGAGAATCGGTGTTTTCTCCTCTGCAAGCCTCGGATCTCCCGACTTAGTTCACTGGCAATCTCTACATTCCTCACCATATTTGTTTTACTGTGAATGGTCAGTGTTGCAGCTGGTGGGAGCTCTGTTGATTTTTGCTCTTGGTCATTCGTTCAAAGTCCGTGGTATGAAGCTCATCACTGAGCACAGTGTCCGCTTCTGAATTCCTCTTCTCCATGGGCAGCACAGTGGCTTGGCTGCTGGATTTGCTGCCTCATAGATCAAGCAACCAGGGATTGATGTTGACCTTTGATGCTGTTTGTTTTGAGGTTGCACATTCTCCCTGTCAGCACGTTGATTCCTTCCGAAAGCACCGGTTTACACTCTCACCCAGAGATGTTTGAGTTAGTCATTTACATCGCTGTTGTAGGGTACGCAATGTGTGCAGATGAGTTGTCGAATCTGGGTTGAATTGATGTGAATGTTGGACGAAAACTCTGGTCTATAAATCCATGATGTTATTCTGTTTGAACGTAAATCATTCTGTCAAATGGATTGTGCGTGCACAGATCTTCAACGGTGGTGGGGAATGTCAGTCAGGAATCTGAAATGCACACAGGCACTTTTTTCTGTTATACCGGAGCCAAGATATTCTGTGTGAAGTGGAGGCCACAACAGTTTGCTCATAGTTTGAGCATCGCGGCGAGATATCGTCTCCAAATTACAGCAGTGATGAGATTTAACTGGAGGGACAGCGGTGGATATTTACGCACTTGTTCTGCCAGGTGGAAAGTTGGAGGGATGAGAAATTATTGGAGAAAGTGGTTATGTTTTCAGTGGAACCAAAGGTGAGGGGAGTCTAAATGAAGAGGCGGACAACAAACTTTGGCCGAGATACAGAATTAATGTAACATTTCCCTCAGCAGAGGGTGCAAAATCAGGGGAAAGATTTTCAGCAAGGTAAGAGAGGAGGGAAGGAAATTTTATTCACATTCAGCTTCAGGGTCACCTGAACCATCCTTCATAGTCCCAACTGCACCTTCACCCTGCCCCGTTGCCACTGCACTTTCACGCTGCCCGGTCCCCACTGCACTAAGCATTCTGTTCAGTGACAAAGCCACTAGAGAAGCTGTTTCACTGGTCCAACGACCTATGTTCAATTCCACCCTTTGGTGCTGTCTGTGTGCATTTTAAAGGTTCTCCTTGTGACCCTGTAGGCTTCCTCCGGATGCTCTGATTTCAACACAGATTTCAAAGCGACAAATAATTGCCACCAGTTCGTCTCAATGGAAGATTACCACGCCAAACACAATAGACATTCCACCCAATCAGTGCCGAAAGCATCCTTACCATGGACAGACATGTCTTTCCCTTCTAACAGTCCAGAGCATTGAGTTCACACTGATTGGCCGCACTGCACGTTCCAGACCCGAGTGCATAAAGCATTTTCACCCTTCCTGGTCCCCACTGCATTTTCACCCTGCCGGTTCCCACTGCACCTTCACCCTGTCCGGTCCCCACTGCACCTTTGTTATCCAAATTTTAAGTTCCCTCTTTTGCCTGTTGCAAAATCACACTGTGCACGGATTAATTAGAAGTATGCTGCTAGGAAGAATTCTCCTCTGACTCTGCATGAGAGTCTTTATCGGAGGACTCCACAATACAGAGGGGCAGACATTAATTTATACAGTCCTTGTCACACACTTAAACAATGCGACTACACCGATTTAAATTGGGGAGCCTAAGATACAAAGACAATCATCACACTCATTGTCTAAGACAAATCTCACACTCATTGTTTAGGACAAAACCTCACATTTATTGTTTAGTATAATTGGTTTACAGTCAACTTCCAGACACAGTAATCACCACCTGGTCCACCTGGCCTTGAGTCAAGGACTTGCGTGTGTGGTTTTTTTGTTCATTAGTTATATGTACGGTCACAATTTCTTAACCCTGCCCTGTCCTCACTGCGCCTTCACCCTGCCTGGTCCCTACTGCACTTTCACCCTGCCCGGTCTCCACAGCACCTTCACCCTACCCGGTCCCCACTGCACCATCACCCTGCCCCATCCCCACTGCACTTTCACCCTGCCCCATCCCCACTGCACCTTTACCCTGCATGGTCCCCACTGCACCATCACCCTGTCCGGTCCCCACTGCACCTTCACCCTGCCTGGTCCCCAATGCTCCTTCATCCTTCCCGGTCCCCAATACACCTTCACCCTGCTCGGTCCCCACTGAACCTTCACGCTGCCCAATACTCGCTGCAGCTTCAGCCTTCCCGGTCCCCACCGCACCTTCACCCATCGCGGTGCCGACTGCACCTTCACCCTGCCCTGAACCCACAGATACTTCACCCTGCTCGGTCCCCACTGCACGTTGATCCTGCACACTGCGCTTTGTGAGTTCCCTTCTCACAGCCTTCCCTGTGATTGCCCTCTGCCCTGACAGTCATCAGTCTTTGCATAACCCATTACAGCCCCAGTACCCTCAGCAATTGTAGCTTCATCATGGTTGTTCTTGACGTGTGAGTCCGCAGCAGACTCTGGTTCGCTCTTTTGAGAAAATAGTCAAGTGTCCCGAAATGTTGGACAGCAGGAACTCCATCGCTTTACTCTTCAGTGTATCCGACAGTTTTATATCGTCATGAAACGCATCAGTGGGATATGTTATGATCTTTCCTCTGTCTGACCTTCCGCCCTTCACGCAATCGGCGTCAGCTATGTTGACGCTCATCTCCCGAGCACGGGCAAGAGCACCGGGATTGATGTCCTGATCCAGCGCTGGTCCCAAGAGTATCTGATCAGTGCGGTGAAGAGTTTGTGGGGTCGCTGAAAGTGTAGCTGGGCTGGTCCAGAAAAAAGTCCATTTGAACTGCGCGGTTTGATGTCGTAGTTGGGTCGGGGAAGTTGGAACGTCCTGTGAACAGTCTTCTGAAATTATCAAACCATTGAAGGGATTTCAAATGGAACCGCGCGGGGAACCAGTTGCCTCAGTTTCAGTTCCTGCGCTCGACAAACTTGGTTTGCTCGTTAGAGCGTTTAGTTCTTTGCTCCCACCCGTGTCTGTTCTCTAACAACCACATTTTATTTTTGACATTTATTACCGGATAGAAGGAGACCATTCAAATCATTGACTCCACTTTATCCCCAAAGCAGAATCCCGTAAACCACTTACCCTTCTGGTTTACTGCAGTGTAGCAGCCTATTCCCCCTCACAGACCCACCCCTCCGAGGTGGTCCTTTTGCCATCACCCTGCACTATGGGGGAATTTACAGCAGCCTGTTCACACACTGAAACGTCTTTCGGATGCAGCAGAAAGCCGGAGCCCCGCGAGAAAGTAACTCGGTCACCCGGAGAGGGTGGAAACTCCACCCAGTCAGCTTCCGAGGACGGGATTGAACCCGAGTTCTTGGTGTTGTGCGGAATGATGGTTTGTTTTTGCTCAGCTTCCCTGTATGAACTATTGTATTCCCAGTTTTATTCCGAAAACTCTATTCTCAGTATCAGCCAGGAATTATTTCAGCAGTTATTGTTGCTGATCTCAGGAAAACATCATTTCTTATTTTCTCTCTCTTCCAGTGAACTTGGTGGCGATTGTGATCCTGTCCCGAGGGAAATGCGGTCTCTCCAAATGTATCACCCGCTACCTGGTGGGAATGGCAGCGGCCGATCTCCTGGTCGTTATCACTGACGTCATAGCAAGGACCATCGGTGAAATGTATCTCCCACGTTCATTCCTGACCGTCACCCCCGTGTGTTCCCTTAACTTTGTCCTGGCGTATGCAGCCACTGTGAGCTCTGTCTGGTTCACGGTAGGGTTCACATTTGATCGGTTTGTGGCCATCTGTTGCCAGACACTGAGAGCAAAATATTGCACTGAGAGAACGGCAACTGTTGTTATCGGGGCGGTGACTGTCCTGAGCTGTTCACTCAGCGTCCCCTGGTACTTTACATTGGAGCCGGCACATATCATCGACAACGTGCCCCGTGGGTGTATCTGGAAATGGACATTCTTAAATCTACCCTCATGGGCGTCATTTGAGTTGTTGATGTTTGCTCTCACCCCTTGTCTCCCGTTCTTTTTGTTATTGCTGGTGAATTCACTGACTGCCAGGTATATTTTACTATCCGGTAGAATCCGCCGGGGGCTCCGGGGCCGCAGCAATGGAGAGAATGACAAGGACCCGGAGATGGAGAACCGAAGGAAATCCATTGTTTTACTCTTCAGCATATCGGGCAGTTTCATAGTGCTGTGGAGCACATTAGTTGTGTATATTGTGTATGAGCGAGTTCTGGGCGCTCAGTACAGCGCGGACAGTGACTTCCTTTCAGTTGCTTTCATGCTCCAGCTTCTCAGCACCTGCACCAACACGGGGATTTATGTTGTGACGCAGAGGAAGTTCCGAGAGCAGCTCAAGAACGCCGTGAAATACCCAGTGAATCTCATTGTGAAATTAGTCAAGTCATAGAAACAGCTGCAGACAAGGCCTCGTTATAACGATACCCGATCTAGTGCAGATTTTCATCAGTTGCAGCTGCGTTTGCGGTGGGTTATCCGGGAGTGCCAGTTATACATCCCAGCCCTCGCCAAATGTTACCAGCTCTTCACATGAACAGTCGAAACAACATCACCATGATGTTGTAAAATGTGGCAATCTTGGATAAGTAGTATATCGGAGAACAGCGCGCTGTGACATCATCCCGACTGTGAATCAAATATCAAGAATGTTGTTTACAGACACTGGAAATAAATAAATAAAATCTCTTCCGCCCTGTGTCTCTTTCCTTGTCGCTCGGTGCAACGTGGGTGGGCTGATGGTGGGGAAGGGGGTGGGTGGTGACAGGATCAGACAATGTCCCGGCCGCTGGAGGTTCTTCATGAATAAGAACAATGACAGACTCACCCCAGGACCAACCATCAGCGCTGAATTCACATTTCGGTGCTCCTGTGTTGGGGGAAGGGTGTCTGGCGTTGGCAGTCAACTCCTTACTGAGATGTGGGCAGTAACGATTCCTCATGGTAGGACGTTTATCTGGGCAGGAGGCTGATCTTTGAGGTGAAACTCTGGTGAAAAGAGCGTTTCTACGGTACTGCCCCCTTGACCACTGGCGCAGCTAATCACGCCGATACTGCTGACCATAGCGTGAGGAAACAAGGCCGAGCTCATCACTATCCCCAACACCACGAACCTTCCCTTCTCAGTGCCATTTGTTCCAGCGTGTAACGTCCAGTAAAAGCATAAATTCAGCCAAGAACTCGCCAGACATATTAAAGGGGCAGCTCTCCCGGTTTCAATCATGTACCTTATGTCCCTCCCAGGATATGTCACGAAATGTTCTGTCCCGTTCACTGTCCTGTTTTAACATAAGGTCATGTTGTACCCCTCTGTAGAGGCTGCCTTTCCCAGGTTTGTCTGAAGAGGGACTCTGGAGCTCGTCTGACGGGTGAAGCCCAGTCACAGGAGGGGTGGAGGACAGGAAATGCAGATTTTTAAGTTCTTTTTATAACTCAACTTAATAAAAGGTTGCTACACAGTGGCAGGGCTAACGGAATGTGGGATTCGGAAACAAAATATCGCAGAATTTGGAAAACTGAAAATGCCTGAGATTCTCCGCAGATCGGGAAGCTTCTGTGGAGAGAGAAACAGGATCAACGTTATAGATCGATGATCACTCGTCTGTTACGAGGGACAAACGGAGCTTCTGTCAAGTGGGCAAGGTGAAGGTGTTATCCTTACAACAGAGCAGATGAACTCTGAACCGGGAGAATTGGAAGGCGCTTGGGTGTGTCACCTCCACAACACACTTGTGGAATTTAAATTCAGCTAACAATCTGGAATTGTGGCAGTGGATGGGGTAACACATAGACTCACATAACTAGCGGATTGTCGTAAAATGTATCTGGTTCACCACCGCTCTCCAGGGAGACAATCGGCCTTCCTGACCCAGATTGCACGGCATCTGACCCCAGTGTTATTCCTCTTTTTGCAAGTCACCCATTAAACAGGGAAGAATACAAAACGGGACAGACGATCTAGGCTTTAACTTTCATATGAATTTCCACTGCAATTTCACCTTTATATGGCCCATTTCTTTTCTTGCCTTTCCAGATCTGTTGCTCATTCTCACCATTGTCCTTCCAAACGTGCAGGACCCCCGCTCACTGGGGAGCAAAGCCAATATCGCCATCAAACCAATGGGTGGCGCTGTTGTGACTTGGCCAACTGGCGTCTTTCACACAGAGGCCAAACATCACTCTCAGGGACATCCTCATCCACCCCTGGACCCATCACCCGGCCGATAAACTTTAGGGCATTGTCTCCTGGGCAGTCCAGGACCTATATTCCTGGGAAAATCTTCCCTCCAGAACTTCCATCCGTCTAGTGTTCAGTCCACGTACAACCTGCTTCTTCCTCCTCTCCCATGTCAACAACAGAATTGTCCCAGTAGGCTGGTGTTGTCCATCCTAACTTATTTCTTCCTGCCTTCACTCCATCACTTCTCCCATGCCCAATCTCTCCGACACATCCAATGCCCTCCGTCACTTTCACAGTTTCCAATTCCCAGTCCTTACCAGGTCTTGTTTACCATAGAGATAGAATTCCTCTACACCTCCGTCGCACACTGGAATGGTGTGATGTTTCCAAAAAGAGGCCCAATAGTCTCCTTTTGCGAGTAAACACATTTGCCTGGCTGGACACCGCCTCACATTGAACAACCGCACTTACTTTCTGCCAATCAAAGAAATATCTTCGGGATTCGTTCCCCTGTGCCCAAGGAATATCTGTCTTCTCGCGAGACAGCCCTTGCTTCATCCCTATCCGGCACCTCACAGAACTCTATTTTCAGGGGCATTGATTGGTATTGATGCTGTGTCTTGCACTCCCGCTGCCAGTTCCATCGCTCTCACATTCCCTGAGTTCCCTCTCTGAGTATTCCATTCACTTTCCGGATCTCGCCGTCTCGATCTCAGGGAATAGGTCAGCAGTAAATGTACAGTACAAACCCACATATTCCCACCACGCTGACGACGGTATTTCCTCACATCCTGCCTCCTGTAAGGACTGCATTGTGTTCTCCCCGTCCCTTTCTCTGTGCCATCCCTTCCCCGATGACAAGACTTTCTCACGTGACTATAAGATGCCTTCTTCCTTCTTAATCGTAGCTTCTCTG